>NC_053036.3:106399293-107649293 GCF_002575655.3 Aegilops tauschii subsp. strangulata | reverse complement strand
AAGGCGAATATTGAGCCTTCATTCATGTTGAAGATCATTGCAACTTTAGGCCAGTGCATGTGGATGATTGACCGTCCATCCTTCGACCTCTTCAGGAACACTTCAATATTGAACCGTGGGTGTTGTATGAAAAATTTCCTCGCCTCCTGACCACAGAGGTGGTTTGAGGGGTAATCATCAGTGAAGCCTGAAAACAAGGATGTGCATAAATATCTTCTCTATATTGGAAATGGGGCAAAGGAATACAAAAAGGCAAGGTATAATAGTTAGTACCATCTTGTAAACCTCAGTGCTTCCCATTGTTTCCCTGCAACACATATAAGGTAGTTAGTCATCAGGTTAAGTAAGGGTTCGCATGCTATCAGTAAAATATGTTGATGAAAAATAAGCACATTGCAGATTCATCAGATTACTTCAAGCCACATGGAAAACCCATATATCCAAACCAAGCATGATTAAGAACTAGGAAATATAGCACTTGTATATGTTTCTCATGTATTAAGTACAGCCAAATTCGATTTATTCCTCACATGGTATACAATAAGAGAATGCAGCCACAGCAATTGAACATCGCATTGCAGAATTGAACCAAGCAGGTAACTAAACACCACAACAAATGAACCAAACGTTAACTGAGCACCACATTGCACAATATAACATACTCCTAATAGAAGATCAGACAGTTAACCAAACCAAGCATGCTTAACAACTTGGAAATATAGCAATTGTATTTGTTTCTCATGTATTTAGTACAGACAAATTCGATTTACTCCTCACATGGGATACAAGGATAGAACGCAGCCACAACAATTGAACATCGCATTGCAGAATTGAACCAAGAAGTTAACTAAACACCACAACAAATGAACCTAACGTTAACTGAGCACCACATTGCATAGTATAACATACTCCTAATAGAAGATCAGACAGTTAACCAAACCAAGCATGCTTAACAACTTGGAAATATAGCAATTATATTTGTTTCTCATGTATTGCAGAATTTATTCCTCACATGGTATACAATAACAGAATGCAGCCACAACAATTGAACATGGCATTGCAGAATTGAACCAAGCAGTTAACTAAAGGCCACAACAAGTGAACCAAGCCACAACAAATGAACCAAGCAGTTAACTAAACACCAATTGAACAATATAACATACTCCTAATAGAAGATCAGACAGTTAACTAAACCAAGCATGCTTAACAACTTGGAAATATTGCACCCTGAAGAATTGAACATCACATTTGCAGAATTGAACCAAGCAGTTAATTGAACACCACATTACACGACATATAGAACATATACACTATAGCAGAAGATTGCATGGTAAAAGTAGATAGCACAATTCACAAGAATTTGTTAAGGAAAGGTAGTAGCTAGCAAACTGAACATGGTTCCTAATAGTGAGCTAATAAGACAAGCTAGTCCTAAATGTCGAAGATATCGGTGACGATTGGCTCCTTGGACATGGAAGAGGGTGACGCCTCCGCATCATGGGTGCCCTCGTTGTAGTGGTGAGTTGCCTGAGCCGCTCCGGGCACCAACCTGCTGGCTCTCGAGATGAGGTAAGTGAAGGAAATATGCCCTGGAGGCAATAATAAAGTTATTATTTATTTCCTTATATCATGATAAATGTTTATTATTCATGCTAGAATTGTATTAACCGGAAACATAATACATGTGTGAATACATAGACAAACAGAGTGTCACTAGTATGCCTCTACTTGACTAGCTCGTTAATCAAAGATGGTTATGTTTCCTAGCCATAGACATGAGTTGTTATTTGATTAACGAGATCACCTCATTAGGAGAATGATGTGATTGACTTGACCCATTCCGTTAGCTTAGCACCCGATCGTTTAGTATGTTGCTATTGCTTTATTCATGACTTATACATGTTCCTCTGACTATGAGATTATGCAACTCCCGTTTACCGGAGGAACACTTTGTGTGCTACCAAACGTCACAACGTAAATGGGTGATTATAAAGGTGCTCTACAGGTGTCTCCAAAGGTACTTGTTGGGTTGGCGTATTTCGAGATTAGGATTTGTCACTCCGATTGTCGGAGAGGTATCTCTGGGCCCACTCGGTAATGCACATCACTTAAGCCTTGCAAGCATTGCAACTAATGAGTTAGTTGCGGGATGATGTATTACGGAACGAGTAGAGAGACTTGCTGGTAACGAGATTGAACTAGGTATTGAGATACCGACGATCGAATCTCGGGAAAGTAACATACTGATGACAAAGGGAAGCGGTTTGACCGATAAAGATCTTCGTAGAATATGTGGGAGCCAATATGAGCATCCAGGTTCCGCTATTGGTTATTGACCGAAGACGTGTCTCGGTCATGTCTACATAGTTCTCGCACCCGTAGGGTCCGCATGCTTAAAGTTCGATGACGGTTCTATTATGAGTTTATGTGTTTTGATGTACCGAAGGTAGTTCGGAGTCCCGGATGTGATCACAGACATGACGAGGAGTCTCAAAATGGTCGAGACATGAAGATTGATATATTGGACGACTATATTCGGACACCGGAATGGTACCGGGGGTTATCGGATATATACCGGAGTGCCGGGGTGTTACCGGAACCCCCACGGAGGTTATTGGGCCACAAGGGCCCAAGTGGTGGAAGAGGAGAGGCGGCCAAGGGGCAGCCGCGCACCCCTCCCCCCAAGTCCGAATTGGACAAGGAAGGGGGCGGCGCCCCCCCTTTCCTTTCCCCCCTCTCTCCTTCCCTCTCCTCTCCTACTCCAACATGGAAGGGGGGAGTCCTACTCCCGGTGGGAGTAGGACTCATCATGGGGCGCGCCAAGGGTGGCCGGCCCCCTCCCCCTCCTCCACTCCTTTATATACGGGGAGGGAGGCACCCCCTAGAGAGACAACAATTGAGCCCTTGGATCTCTTAGCCATGTGCGGTGCCCCCTTCCAACATAATCCACCTCAGTCATATCGTAGCGGTGCTTAGGCGAAGCCTTGCGTCGGTAGAACATCATCATCGTCACCACGCCGTCGTGCTGACGGAACTCTCCCTCAAAGCTCGGCTAGATCGGAGTTTGAGGGACGTCATCGAGTTGAACGTGTGCTGAACTCGGAGGTGCCGTGCGTTCGGTACTTGATCGGTCGGATCGTGAAGACGTATGACTACATCAACCGCGTTGTGCTAACGCTTGCGCTTTCGGTCTACGAGGGTACGTGGACACACTCTCCCCTCTCGTTTCTATGCATCACCATGATCTTGCGTGTGCGTAGGAATTTTTTTGAAATTACTACGTTCCCCAACAGTGGCATCCGAGCCAGGTTTTATGCATAGATGTTATATGCACGAGTAGAAAACAAGTGAGTTGTGGGCCATACAAGTCATACTGCTTACCAGCATGTCACACTTTGGTTCGGCGGTATTGTTGGATGAAGCGGCCCGGACCGACATTACGCGTACGCTTACGCGAGACTGGTTTTACCGCCGTGCTATGCACACAGGTGACTAGCGGGTGTCAGTTTCTCCAACTTTAGTTGAACTGAGTGTGGCTATGCTCGGTCCTTGAGAAGGTTAAAACAGCACTAACTTGACGAACTATCGTTGTGGTTTTGATGCGTAGGTAAGAACGGTTCTTGCTCAGCCCGTAGCAGCCACGTAAAACTTGCAACAACAAAGTAGAGGACGTCCAACTTGTTTTTGCAGGGCATGTTGTGATGTGATATCGTCAAGGCATGATGCTATATTTTATTGTATAAGATGATCATGTTTTGTAACGGAGTTATCGGCAACTGGCAGGAGCCAAATGGTTGTCGCTTTATTGTATGCAATGCAATCGCCCTGTAATTGCTTTACTTTATCACTAAGCGGTAGCGATAGTCGTAGAAGCAATAGTTGGCGAGACAACAATGATGCTACGATGGAGATCAAGGTGTCGCGCCGGTGACGATGGTGATCATGATGGTGCTTCGGAGATGGAGATCACAAGCAAAAGATGATGATGGCCATATCATATCACTTATATTGCATCTTATCTTGCTTTGATTGACGGTAGCATTATAAGATGATCTCTCACTAAATTTCAAGATAAAAGTGTTCTCCCTGAGTATGCACCGTTGCCAAAGTTCGTCGTGCCCAGACACCACGTCATGATCGGGTGTGATAAGCTCTACGTCCATCTACAACGGGTGCAAGCCAGTTTTGCACATGCAGAATACTCAGGTTAAACTTGACGAGCCTAGCATATGCAGATATGGCCTCGGAACACTGAGACCGAAAGGTCGAGCGTGAATCATATAGTAGATATGATCAACATAGTGATGTTCACCATTGAAAACTACTCCATTTCACGTGATGATCGGTTATGGTTTAGTTGATTTGGATCACGTGATCACGTAGATGATTAGAGGGATGTCTATCTAAGTGGGAGTTCTTAAGTAATATGATTAATTGAACTTAAATTTATCATGAACTTAGTACCTGATAGTATTTTGCATGTCTATGTTGTTGTTGATAGATGGCTCGTGTTGTTGTTCCGTTGAATTTTAATGTGTTCCTTGAGAAAGCAAAGTTGAAAGATGATGGTAGCAATTACACGGACTGGGTCCGTAACTTGAGGATTATCCTCATTGCTGCACAGAAGAATTACGTCCTGGAAGCACCGCTAGGTGCCAAACCTGCTGCAGGAGCAACACCAGATGTTATGAACGTCTGGCAGAGCAAAGCTGATGACTACTCGATAGTTCAGTGTGCCATGCTTTACGGCTTAGAACCGGGACTTCAACGACGTTTTGTACGTCATGGAGCATATGAGATGTTCCGGGAGTTGAAGTTAATATTTCAAGCAAATGCCCGGATTGAGAGATATGAAGTCTCCAATAAGTTCTACAGCTGCAAGATGGAGGAGAATAGTTCTGTCAGTGAGCATATACTCAGAATGTCTGGGTATAACAATCACTTGATTCAACTGGGAGTTAATCTTCCGGATGATAGCGTCATTGACAGAATTCTTCAATGACTGCCACCAAGCTACAAGAGCTTCGTGATGAACTATAACATGCAAGGGATGGATAAGACGATTCCTGAGCTCTTCGCAATGCTAAAGGCTGCGGAGGTAGAAATGAAGAAGGAGCATCAAGTGTTGATGGTCAATAAGACCACCAGTTTCAAGAAAAAAGGGCAAAGGGAAGAAAAAAGGGGAACTTCAAGAAGAACAACAAACAAGTTGCTGCTCAGGAGAAGAAACCCAAGTCTGGACCTAAGCCTAAGACTGAGTGCTTTTACTCCAACCAGACTGGTCACTGGAAGCGGAACTGCCCCAAGTATTTGGCGGAAAAGAAGGATGGCAAGGTGAACAAAGGTATATGTGATATACATGTTATTGATGTGTACCTTACCAGAGCTCGCAGTAGCACCTGGGTATTTGATACTGGTTCTGTTGCTAATATTTGCAACTCGAAACAGGGACTACGGATTAAGCGGACACTGGCTAAGGACGAGGTGACGATGCGCGTGGGAAACGGTTCCAAAGTCGATGTGATCGCCGTCGGCATGCTACCTCTACATCTACCTTCGGGATTAGTATTAGACCTAAATAATTGTTATTTGGTGCCAGCGTTGAGCATGAACATTATATATGGATCTTGTTTGATGTGAGATGGTTATTCATTTAAATCAGAGAATAATGGTTGTTCTATTTATATGAGTAATATCTTTTATGGTCATGCACCCTTGAAGAGTGGTCTATTTTTGATGAATCTCGATAGTAGTGATACACATATTCATAATGTTGAAGCCAAAAGATGCAGAGTTGATAATGATAGTGCAACTTATTTGTGGCACTGTCGTTTGGGTCATATTGGTGTAAAGCGCATGAAGAAACTCCATACTGATGGACTTTTGGAATCACTTGATTATGAATCACTTGGTACTTTCGAACCATGCCTCATGGGCAAGATGACTAAAACGCCGTTCTCCGGAACTATGGAGCGAGCAACTGAATTGTTGGAGATAATACATACTAATGTATGTGGTCCAATGAATGTTGAGGCTCGCGGCGGGTATCGTTATTTTCTCACCTTCACAGATGATTTAAGCAGATATGGGTATATCTACTTAATGAAACATAAGTCTGAAACATTTGAAAAGTTCAAAGAATTTCAGAGTGAAGTTGAAAATCATCAAAACAAGAAAATAAAGTTTCTGTGATCTGATCATGGAGGTGAATATTTGAGTTACGAGTTTGGTCTACATTTGAAACAATGCGGAATAGTTTCGTAACTCACGCCACCCAGAACACCACAACGTAATGGTGTGTCTGAAAGTCATAATCGTACTTTACTAGATATGGTGCGATCTATGATGTCTCTTACTGATTTACTGCTATCGTTTTGGGGTTATGCTTTAGAGATGGCTGCATTCACGTTAAATAGGGCACCATCAAAATCCGTTGAGACGACGCCTTATGAACTGTGGTTTGGCAAGAAACCAAAGTTGTCATTTCTTAAAGTTTGGGGCTGCGATGCTTATGTGAAAAAGCTTCAACCTGATAAGCTCGAACCCAAATCGGAGAAATGTGTCTTCATAGGATACCCAAAGGAAACTGTTGGCTACACCTTCTATCACAGATCCGAAGGCAAGACATTCGCTGCCAAGAATGGATCCTTTCTAGAGAAGGAGTTTCTCTTGAAATAAGTGAGTGGAAGGAAAGTAGAACTTGATGAGGTAACTGTACCTGCTCCCTTATTGGAAAGTAGTTCATCACAGAAACCGGTTCCTGTGACGTCTATACCAATTAATGAGGAAGTTAATGATGCTGATCACGAAACTTCAGATCAAGTTGTTACTGAACCTCGTAGGTCAACCAGAGTAAGATCCGCACCAGAGTGGTACGGTAATCCTGTTCTGGAGGTTATGTTACTAGACCATGACGAACCTAAAAACTATGAGGAAGTGATGGTGAGCCCAGATTCCGCAAAATGGCTTGAGGCCATGAAATCTGAGATGGGATCCATGTATGAGAACAAAATGTGGACTTTGGTTGACTTGCCCGATGATCGGTAGGCCATCGAGAATAAATGGATCTTCAAGAAGAAGACTGATGCTGATGGTAATGTTACTGTCTATAAAGCTCGACTTGTTGCAAAAGGTTTTCGACAAGTTCAAGGGGTTGACTACGATGAGACTTTCTCACCCGTAGCGATGCTTAAGTCTGTCCGAATCATGTTAGGAATTGCCGCATTTTATGATTATGAAATTTGGCAAATGGATGTGAAAACTGCATTCCTGAATGGATTTCTGGAAGAAGAGTTGTATATGATGCAACCAGAAGGTTTTGTCGATCCAAAGGGAACTAACAAAGTGTGCAAGCTCCAGCGATCCATTTATGGACTAGTGGAAGCCTCTCAGAGTTGGAATAAACGTTATGATAGTGTGATCAAAGCATATGGTTTTATACAGACTTTTGGAGAAGCCTGTATTTACAAGAAAGTGAGTGGGAGCTCTGTAGCATTTGTGATATTATATGTGGATGACATATTGTTGATTGGAAATGATATAGAATTTCTGGATGGCATACAAGAATATTTGAATAAGAGTTCTTCAATGAAGGACCTCGGTGAAGCTGCTTATATATTGGGCATCAAGATCTATAGAGATAGAGCAAGACGCTTAATAGGACTTCCACAAAGCACATACCTTGACAAAGTTTTGAAGAAGTTCAAAATGGATCAAGCAAAGAAAGGGTTCTTGCCTGTGTTACAAGGTGTGAAGTTGAGTAAGACTCAATGCCCGACCAATGCAGAAGATATAGAGAGAATGAAAGATGTTCCCTATGCTTCAGCCATAGGCTCTATCATGTATGCAATGCTGTGTACCAGACCTGATGTGTGCCTTGCTATTAGTTTAGCAGGGAGGTACCAAAGTAATCCAGGAGTGGATCACTGGACAGCGGTCAAGAATATCCTGAAATACTTGAGAAGGACTAAGGATATGTTTCTCATTTATGGAGGTGACAAAGAGCTCGTCGTAAATGGTTACATCGATGCAAGCTTTGACACTGATCCAGACGATTCTAAATCGCAAACCGGATATGTGTTTATATTAAACGGTGGAGCTGTCAGTTGGTGCAGTTCTAAACAAAGCGTCGTAGCGGGATCTACATGTGAAGCGGAGTACATAGCTGCTTCGGAATCAGCAAATGAAGGAGCCTGGATGAAGGAGTTCATATCCGATCTAGGTGTCATACCTAGTGCATCGGGTCCAATCAAAATCTTTTGTGACAATACTGGTGCAATTGCTTTGGCAAAGGAATCCAAATTTCATAAAAGAACCAAGCACATCAAGAGACGCTTCAACTCCATCCGGGATCAAGTCCAGGTGGGAGACATAGAGATTTGCAAGATACATACAGATCTGAATGTTGCAGACCCGTTGACTAAGCCTCTTCCACGAGCAAAACATGATCAGCACCAAGAATCCATGGGTGTTAGAATCATTACTATGTAATCTAGATTATTGACTCTAGTGCAAGTGGGAGACTGAAGGAAATATGGCCTAGAGGCAATAATAAAGTTATTATTTATTTCCTTATATCATGATAAATGTTTATTATTCATGCTAGAATTGTATTAACCGGAAACAAATACATGTGTGAATACATAGACAAACATAGTGTCACTAGTATGCCTCTACTTGCCTAGCTCGTTAATCGAAGATGGTTATGTTTCCTAACCATAGACATGAGTTGTCATTTGATTAACGGGATCACATCATTAGGAGAATGATGTTATTGACTTGACCCATTCTGTTAGCTTAGCACTAGATCGTTCAGTATGTTGCTATTGCTTTCTTCATGACTTATACATGTTCCTATGTCTATGCGATTATGCAACTCCCGTTTACCGGAGGAACACTTTGTGTGCTACCAAACGTCACAACATAACTGGGTGATTATAAAGGTGCTCTACAGGTGTCTCCGAAGGTACTTGTTGGGTTGGCGTATTTCAAGATTAGGATTTGTCAGTCCGATTGTCGGAGAGGTATCTCTGGGCCCACTCGGTAATGCACATCACTTAAGCCTTGCAAGCATTGCAACTAATGAGTTAGTTGCGGGATGATGTATTACGGAACGAGTAAAGAGACTTGCCGGTAACAAGATTGAACTCTGTATTGAGATACCGACGATCGAATCTCGGGCAAGTAACATACCGATGACAAAGGGAACAACGTATGTTGTTATGCGGTTTGACCGATAAAGATTTTCGTAGAATATGTGGGAGCCAATATGAGCATGAAAGTGCGTTATATCGACTAGAGGGGGGGTGAATAGGCGATTTTTATAAATTCTTCACTGAGGAATTTGTGGGTGAGGAAATTCCTTAGCGAAGAACTACTTGCAGCGGAATAAGTACTCAAAAGTATGCATAGCAGAACACAAGCATAGTCCTCATGATGAGATGAAAACAAGCACAGAGTACAGAAAGCGTAAACACAGGATAACACAGGATGAAGACAAACAGACTGAGGAAATTGAACTGAAGAAATTGAGAAAGTCTTCAGTCAAAGTCTCCAAACGCTGATATGAACAATTGCACAACACAGGAATGAGGAAATGAAAGAGTTGAGGAAATAGAACCGGTTGGCTTGGTGAAGACAATGATTTGGTAGACCAGTTCCAACTGCTGTCTCAGTTGTACGTCTGGTTGGAGCGGCTAGGTATTTAAACCTGAGGACACCCAGTCCCGGACACACAGTCCTCACTATATTCTCCTTGAAGTAAGGTCACACAGACCTCGTCCAATCACTCGTGGTAAGTCTTCAGGTGACTTCCGAACCTGCACAAACTCGGTCACTCGGCGATCCACAATTTCCTCGTGGATGCTCTAGACCATGACGCCTAACCGTCTGGAAGAAGCACAGTCTTCAAAGGTAACAAGCGTCGGATCCACGCAGGATCAATCTCTTCGGTGATGCTCAATCACTTTGGGTTTGTAGGTGTTTGGGTTTGGGGTTTTTCCTCACTTGATGATTTTCGCTCAAGGTCCTCGGAGGATGGGATGCTCTCAAATGACAAGTGTCAGTTTCTCTCGGAGCAGCCAACCAGCTAGTGGTTGTAGGGGGCGGCTATTTATAGCCTAGGGAGCAGCCCGCATGATTAGACATAAAGGCCCTTCAATGATATGACCGTTAGGTGGGTAGATATTTTGGGACAGCTGGCGCATAGCACAGCAACGGTCGGAAATTTGAGGTTCAAATTCCTCAGGGCTATCATGTTCCTCACTGTGTAGGCAATCCGCACTGGCGAATTCCTAACTCCTCAGTCAAAACAAATTCCTCAGAGACCAGAAGAACTTCGTCTCTGTCACTGAAGAATATGACTGAACTGTATGAGATTTCCAATGGCTTCACTCGAAGGGATTGGTAGGTGTAGGATTTTGAGTTGAGCATCACACGGAATTTTTTCCTTAGTATTTCCTCGGCCCCCTTTAACAGTATGGTGTTTCCCATGACTCAAGAAAGGGAAAATGAAACTACGAACACAAAAGTCTTCACGCTTCATGTTCCTCAAATGAATACCAAGTCTTCAAAGTCACACCAATTTCTTCACTTTCAAAGTCTTCAGAAATTCTTCAGAAATCCAAAGTCTTCAGTCGAAGAACTTCATTTTTAGGGGTCGACTTTCTCTGTAAATATCAAACTCCTCATAGACTTATAGACCTGTGTACACTCACAAACGCATTAGTCCCTTAACCTATAAGTCTTCAATACACCAAAATCACTAAGGGGCACTAGATGCACTTACAATCTCCCCCTTTTTGGTGATTGATGACAATATAGGTTAAGTTTTCAACGGGGATAAACATATGAAGTGTAAATACTGATATTGAGGAATTTGATTGCAAGATATAGAAGAACTACCCCCTGAAGATGTGCATACTGAGGAATTTGCTTTTGAAGCAATGCACACTTGAAGAGTTGAATTATGGAGATCTCCCCCTATATCTTGTAATTCATACACGCATTTGACATAATATATGAAGAATTTGAAATGCATGATGAAATATGGTGACTGATGTAATTCAACATGCGTGCAATAACATTAACGAGGAATGCAGAAGAGACAGCAAAAGTATCGGGTCACCATAGAGTTTAAGTTTACAACTCGATCCAGCAAAGTCTTCAAAAGAACGAGAGTTGCAACTTAAAAAAATGCCCATTTAAGATAGACCCGCTTGAAGACTAACTCAAATTTCTCCCCCTGTGTCATCAAATGACCAAAAGGGTCGGAAATGAGGACTAACGCCCCTGAAGAATATCAAGGTGATGAAGGAGCGTCAGCGTTGTTGGGGTCGGTTGTTGGAGTAGGGCCTGCCGCAGTGTTGTCCAAATCTTCATGTTCATTAGTGTCACGTGATGAAGAATAGGAGCTGGCCACCAAGTAAGGAACCTTGACCTTCTTGTACTTCTTCGGAGGAGGTGCAGCCCAGTCAAGATCGTCCTTGAGACCCATTGTCTTCAGATCTTCTTCACTATAGACTTGAGACAGAACAGCCCAGGTGCGGTTGAGGATTTCATGAAGGTAGTAGTGGTTTTTCTTCACTGCATTGTGGGTAGCAGTCATGTTGTGAAGAATTGAACCAAACTAACGCTTGACCCATTTATGATTGCGATCAACCTTCTGGTGAAGACTGAGGAGAAGCTCACGGTCAGTCATCACCCTGGGTGCTGTGCCTTGAGGATTTTGCTTGGGTGCGTTGGCGGCAGAGTCATGGGTGGCAGAGTCATCATTGGTGGAGTAGGATGCAGCCTTGCGAAATTGTCCATCCAATGGACGAATGCCTTCATCAATTACAGCAGTAGCCTTGCCATTTTCATCAGCTGAGGAAAATGTCCGTTTGAGGACTTCAATTGGGGGCAAGTAGCTGCAATGGTTCAGTGTATCAGCTTTATAGTTGAGTGAAGACCTTGTCCTGATGAATCTCATAATCCAAGGTGCATAAGGCTTCAACTCAAATGGTGACATGGCGACATTTTCCAGAGTCCTCATGAAGAAATCATGGAAGTTGATGGGAATGCCATGAATGATATTGAAAAGCAGTTTCTTCATGATGCCAACGACTTCTCCTTCATTTGAGTCGTGGTCCTTGATTGGACTCAATGTCTTCGTCAGAATGCGATAGACAGTCCGAGGCACATACAGCAATTCCTTCACAAGGAATTTTGTTCTTCAGGTCTGACCTGGCTTCAAAGGCTTCATCAGCACTTGCATGTAGTGATCGGTTAGCTCATGTTCATTGTAGACGCAACAAGCACCTTCAAGGGGCGGACTGAGAGGTAAGGCACGAAGCAATTCAGTAGTTGGTGCCTTGTAGTGAGTGTTTTCAGACATCCAATCCAGCACCCGTGAATTCACATGTTCAGAATTTCCGGTGATGTGCAGCGTTGCATAGAATTGAAGAATAAGTTCTTCATTCCAATCACTGATGTTAGTGCAGAAATTTAACAGTCCAGCGTCGTGAAGAACACTGAGGACTGGCACGAAGCACGGCAGAGATTCCATGTCCACGTGAGGAATGTGCTCATGATCGAAGACTTTATCTTTGTCGAACAACACTGAGGAATAGAAATTTCCCTGGCTGGCAGTCCAGAAACACCTCTTCCTTATGCGAGCAGAGTCATAAGGGTTGTAATCGGTGAAGAATACATGCTCGCCAAAGAAGGCATCAGTCTTGAATTTTTGCTTCTTGGAGAATGGATCCTTTGGTTTGGGCAGAGGAGTGTCAGTGAGTTGCATCACAACCTCAGGAATCGCAATCTCAGGTTCTTCAGGCTGAGGAATTTCTAGTTCCTCTTCAGCGGCAGCCTAGTTCTTGAATTCTTCATTTTCAGTTTCTTCAGCACTAGCAGCTGGAATGTCTTCATGAGCTTCATTAGATCCCATTTGAACTGTAGTGACTGGGGACTGAGGAATTTGCTGTAGTGGAGTGGAGAGTGGAGAATTGGGGTGCTGACTTTCCCAAAAGTCATCATTCATCACAGGTGTGGTACAACCAATGTCCACATCTTCATCTTCAATTTCTTCAATGCCGGCCTCTTCAGCAGTAAACTGAGGCATAGGCGAGGAAACAACTGGTGTTGAAGGGATTTCATCCACTTCAATTTCTTCATCCATCTGCTCTGACGTAGCAGCAGAAGGAGTTTCTTCATCAGATTCGCTAGGGATCACATATTCTTCACCAAAAGGAACAAGGTCCTTTGATGGCATGGTTGAGATTGGAACAGCATCAATCGGGTTTGTAAAAGAGCTGGTCATAGGCTTCATTTTCTTCGGAGCAAAAGAATCTGAAGAAGCTGATGCTTTCCTTTTCTTCACTGCTGCACGCTCTGCAGACTTGGTCTTCTTCACATCTGATGCAGATGGAAGGATTGGAGCTGGAGTAGGCGCAGGTGGAGCAGAGGAATTTGGTGCAGTTTCTTCAGGCACAACTGATGCAGTTGCCCTGACCTCTTCATTTTCTTCAGGCGCACCACAAGTGGGTGCCCTGTGAATTTCATCAGCGGCTGGAATGCAGTCATCAGCCCTGGAAATCACATTATCTTCAGCAGCCTGATTGTCATCAGCGGTGCTGGATGTTCTTTAGTTTGCTGAGCAGATGCTTCAGCCGGAATGACTTCAATATGCACAGGGGCAGCGGCACTTGAAGTGAGTGTCTTCGTCAGATTGACGAACCTGACCTTGGCTCCTTTCCAATCAGCATAGTAAGCGTTGAAGTCATCGCTGAGGACTTTGATTTCAGACTGGAGCTTTACGAGTTCATCAGTTGTCATAGAGACAACGTTGTTCTTCAGAAACTTCTCCTTCCTGTACTGTGCTTTCTTGAGTTGCCTGGCCTTCTCATATTTCCATTTTTCTTCACTGATGAAATGGGTCAGCATGTGACTTTGGCCAGGTGTCAACTTGAAATCAGGCATAGGAGTGTTTGGGTCCTTGTGCCAGAGATCAATATAGTCGAGGATCAGCTTTGGATCCAAAAGTAGTGGCACTTCTGTGCCCTTGGCTCTCGCGGCCCTGACTTGCCTGTCTCTAATGATATTAGCAAGTTCTTCATCATCTGCTTCATCATCTTCAGACGGTAGTTGGAAGGCGACCTGCTTCTTCTGAGGACTTGGGCGAGAGCCTCATCCTGCAGTGTTCTTAGTCTTCAGCAAAGAGGGTCCTGTTGAAGAATATGGTGCAGCTGAGGAACTAGTTGAAGCTCCTGAGGCAATGGAGATGCCTGTTGTCCTTTGGCACGTGGCAAGATGCACAGGTGCTGAGGATTTTGTCGGAGCAGCTGAGGACTTTGGAGGAGCAGGAGCGGCTTGAGGAATTGGCCGTGAGGGCTTAGCTGAGGAAATTGGCCGTGAGGGCATTGAAGAAGAGGTACTCGGCTTGTGCGCAGGCTTCTTTGCCATGGATTTCTTCGGCCTTACAGAGGCCTCAGCAGCAGCAGCAGTGGAATCTTCATTGAATTTCCTCACTGCATCTTTTGCCTATTTGGCCAACTTGGCCTGGCGCTTGGCCCATTCTTCTGGAAAATCCTCACCGCGCTTGATGCTAGTGGGATCTGCCTCTTGGCCAGGTGCCAATGGAGGTCTTGAGCATGGAGGAGTAACAGTGAATTTCTTCATGTATTTTGGAGTCACATACCTGTACTCCCTCCACTCTTTTGCCCATCTCCTTTCTATCCTCTGAATGCGCACCTTGCGCTGATTTTTATCTTCCTCAGGGGGTGTGCAGTACCCAACATAAATGTCCTCAGGGATTTCAAAGGCAGTATTGACCTCAGGCTTCTTTCCTCCTTTCTGTGGCCTCTTTTCATTAGCCATTTTCTTTAGTTGAGGAATTTGAACAATTGAACTCTCTGAAGAAGTATGCAACTTTTCTTCAAGGAACGCTGCAAATGAGTTAAGTTGACGAGAACCTAGTGATTCAGCACCGGACATGAGTACCTGTGAACAGAGTATAGGTGCGAGGAATTTGGAGAGGTCATATGCGTTCTCAGAAGGTTTTTCAATAAGAAAAAGTTTGAGGAATTTGACCAGATGAGTCTTGAAGAATTTCACTAATCGTTCTTTGTCTTAGGTTCCAGAGTTGTATAGATCGAAGATCCACACAATTGAGGAATCTTGAAGAAAAGTGATGCTTAGAGAAACGAATCAAGAGCAGATGACATGTGAGGTGTTTAGTGTGTGAGGATTTGAAGAAAAAACACCTTTGAAGATTTTGTAGTAAACATTTGAATCAAAGTGGGCAGTAAAAGTAACTTTTAATTACCCTGAACGAAGAACACGACGAACTGGGATGTGGAGAAGTGAAGCTCGTCTGTGCAGATCTTCCACGCCCTAACTTGGCGGAGGAAGACGGCTATGGCGGCGGCGGAGTGAACCTTTCCACGGCCGGCGTGAGTACGACGGCGACGAGGTCGAGGCAGTGAAGCTCTTCCTCACCGGCGACGATGATGTAGCGGCGGCGCTAGGGTTTGAGAATCTCGAGCTTGGAGAGAGGTCGAGCGGAGTAAAAGAAGTGAGGCAGTGGAGAGGGGGTATTTATAGCCACGGTGAAAAACGGTTCGCCCGAAGAAATTGGACGAACGTGCCCCTGACCCTTCTCATTCGCATGACATGTGTCACCCACGTACTAAGAAGTGGAGATCCTGTTAGATCGTGGGTGAATAGATAAGTATATCATGGGAAGCGGAACGGTTTGAGCGGCAAAGCCGAAAATTTGGATAAGATAAGTTAAAAGTTCCGTTCGCAAATTCTTCAGCTGACAAGGACACAGTGAAGATTTTGAACGAGTTTCAAATAGAACGCACATGAAGAATTTGTGAATAGATTGGGTTGAGTATAGCATAGAGGGGGAAGGGTCCGATCACATTCACTTAGCAGAAAAACCAACTTGAAGAATTAGCCATAAGTGAATGCTGTAGAGGACATAAACTCATATATATATATATATAGCCAATGAAGAGAAACGACGGAAACAGTGAAGATTTTGCAAAGTTGAAGAATATGAACAACTGAGGAATTTCAAAACAGAGGAAAAACTCAAATTGAAGATTTTCAACTTTTGTGGTGGCGTGACCCACCGTATAAGAATGATGATTTCAGACACCGCGTACAATTGTCGTAGGGTTCTGAGAATCAAATTCTTCATTAATTCCTTCACACTTAGAGTGTTATTTTTCATTGATTGAAGAAAAACGTTTCTTCATGTGTTGCACATCTAAGTCATCAATTTTGCATAAGTGTTAGGATGAGTGTCCTTTTCAAAGAACATTCGAAGATTCTAAGATATTTAGTTCACACCGCAACTTGCTAAATCTCTTCTCATCCAAGGGCTTTGTGAAGATATCGGCTAGCTGTTCTTCAATCTTCACATGCTCAATAGAAATGTCGCCCTTCAACACATGATCGTGAAGAAAGTGATGACGAATCTGAATGTGCTTTGTCTTTGAGTGCTGAACTGGGTTGTGAGCAATCTTGATGGCACTCTCATTGTTACAGAAGAGAGGCACATTCTTCACGTTGACGTCGTAGTCCTTGAGAGTTTGCTTCATCCACAGCAATTGAGCACAGCAAGAACCAACAGCAATGTATTCAGCTTCAGCAGTAGACAGTGATACGCAGTTCTGTTTCTTCGAGGACCAACAGACCAAAGATCGTCCAAGGAAATGACATGTACCAGATGTTGACTTGCGATCCACACGATCACCAGCATAGTCAGAGTCAGAATATCCTACGAGATCAAAAGCCGAGCCCTTGGGGTACCATAATCCTAGTGTTGGTGTGTGAGCTAGATATCGAAGAATATGCTTCACAGCCTTATGGTGTGATTCCTTCGGTGTAGCTTGAAATCGGGCACACATGCAAACACTAAGCATAATATCTGGCCTAGATGCACATAAGTACAATAAAGAACCAATCATGGAGTGGTATACCTTTTGATCGAAGTCAATACAATTTTCATCGGTGCACAGATGGCCATTTGTGGGCATAGGAATTTTGACGCCTTTGCAATCTTGCATGTCGAATTTCCTCAATACATCCTTGAGGTATTTCTCCTGAGATATGAATATGCCATTGCGCTATTGACGAATTTGAAGACCTAAGAAGAATTTCAACTCTCCCATCATAGACATTTGATATTCGTCACTCATCATATAGGCAAATTCATCACTATAACGTTGGTCAGTACAACCAAAGATGATGTCATCAACATATATTTGGCATACAAACAATTCATCATCATATGATTTAGTGAAAAGAGTAGGGTCGAGTGAACCGGGTTTGAAGCCTTTCTTCATGAGGAATTCCATCAAAGTATCATACCACGCCCGAGGGGCCTGCTTGAGGCCATAGAGGGCCTTATTTAGTCTGAAGACTTTGTCAGGATGCTTAGGATCTTCAAAACCTGGGGGTTGAGCAACATATACTTCTTCCTCAAGCTTACCATTGAGGAATGCTCTTTTCACATCCATTTGATATAAAGTGATATCATGATGGTTATCATAAGCAAGTAATATGCGAATAGCTTCAAGTCTAGCAAGAGGTGCAAAAGTTTCATCGAAATCAATTCCTTCAACCTGTGTGTAGCCTTGAGCTACTAGCCGTGCCTTATTCCTCACCACAAGGCCATTTTCATCTTGCTTGTTGCGGTAGATTCACTTTGTGCCAATGATATTGTGTTTGCGAGGATCTGGACGATTGACCAGTTCCCAAACGTTGTTGAGCTCGAACTGATGTAATTCTTCTTGCATGGGCTGAATCCACTCAGGCTCCAGAAATGCTTCATCTACCTTAGTGGGCTCTGAGATAGAGACAAAAGCATAGTGCCCACAAAAGTTAGATAAATGTGAAGCTTTTGAGCGTGTGAGAGGACCTGGTGCTTCAATGTCATCGATGATCTTCTCAACTTGCACTTCTTTTGCAACGCGAGGATGAGTAGGTTGTCATTGAGGAATTTGATCAGCATTTTCTTCAGCACCATTTTCTTCAGCAATTTCTTCAGGTGCATTAGCTCGACGTTCTTCACATTCTGGAATGAATTCTTTAGCAGATTCTTCGGTAGGAATGACATCCTCAGTAGCCTTGAAATTGACAGTTTCCTCAGGTGCTGGTTCATCTATCACAGAGGGTAGGTGCTCTCTTTGCTAGCCATTAGTTTCATCAAACCGCACATCTACAGTTTCAACAACCTTGTGAAGAACGGTGTTTAAGACTTTGTAGGTGTGCGAGTCCTTTCCGTAACCAAGCATAAAACCTTCATGTGCTTTCGATGCAAATTTAGCATTGTGATGAGGATCTCTAATCCAACATTTAGCACCGAAGACTTTGAAATAACTCACATTGGGTTTCTTGTCAGTGAGGAGTTCATAGGCAGTCTTCTTGAAGAATTTGTGAAGATATACCCTGTTGATGATGTGCACGCAGTATAAATTTCCTCAATCCAGAAGTGACGAGGCGTCTTGTACTCATCAAGCATAGTGCGAGCCATCTCAACAAGAGTTCTGTTCTTGCGCTCCACGACGCCATTTTGCTGAGGAGTGGAAGGAGCAGATAACTCATGAGTAATACCAACTTCATCAAGATAGTCATCAAGACCAGAATTCTTGAACTCAGTTCCATTGTCACTTCTGATGTGCTTGATCTTCACACCAAAGTTGGTTGAAGCCCTTGAGGAAAATCGTTTGAAGACTTCCTGCACTTCATGTTTGTAAGTAACAATGTGTACCCATGTGTAACGAGAGTAATCATCAACAATAACAAGCCCATAGAGAGATGCGTCATTTGTGACAGCTGAGTAATGGTTAGGACCAAAGAGGTCCATGTGAAGCAATTCGAATGGTCGAGTAGTGGTCATGATAGTCTTCGCTGGATGCTTAGCCTTGGTCATCTTTCCAGCTTCACAAGCTCCACATAGGTGATCCTTGAGGAATTTGACATTCTCAATGCCAATGACATGCTTCTTCACAGGCGTGTGCAAATTCCTCATGCCTGCATGACCAAGTCATCGATGCCATAGCCATCCTTCTGAAGCTTTTGCAAGTAGGCACACGGCTGGTTGCGGTCCTGTAGAGAAATCAACAATATGCAAGTCTCCTCTCCTAAAGCCTTCGAAGACTTTGGAATTGTCAGCTTCCATAACCACAACACAATGATACTTGCCAAAGACAACTACCATATCAAGATCACAAAGCATTGAGACAGACATGAGGTTGTATCCTAAGGACTCGACAAGCATGACTTTGTCCATGTGTCGATCCTTTGTGATCGCAACCTTACCTAGACCCAATACCTGACTTTTGGCTTTGTCAACAAAGATGATATGCTTCAGATGCGATGGTGATAAGGGAGCATCAATCAATAGATTCTTGTCACCAGTCATGTGATTTGTACATCCACTATCGAGGACCCACTCAGTGGCTTTGGGTTGATCATCCTGCAGATGAATTAGTCCAGCTTACGAACTTCATATAGTTCATCAGTGAAGAATATGACATCAATTAATCAGATCAATTTCATCAAGCAATAGAACAGATAAAGCAGTATGAGGACGTGAGAAATGAAAGTTATTCTTCATGATTAGCCTACGTCCTTTCAGGCAAACTTCAGGTCTCCAGCAAATCCTTCAGACGTTCAAGTGTGTCTGGAGACCTGACCCTGGAGAAGAGATTAGTTCTTTTTCTTCACCACCCAGATCTGAAGGGGTGGCAAAGAGTTCATCACCCTGCGAGCTCCATATGAGAAGGGTGGCATAGAAGCCAAACCATTTCGTTTCACCTAAGAGGAGTTAGGGTAAGCATATGAATAAGCAGAGACATTCTTTGAGAACTTATGAACATAATGATTAGAAGAATAATGCTCATATTCATAGCCCTTGGCTCTTCCCTGCGAAACAGAGTTGTTAGCACAATGATGTTCATATGAGGACTTTGATCCTTTTGAGGAATTTGATCCACGTGAGGAATTTGGTCCGTATGAGGATTTGGATCCATATGAAGAATTTGGTCCATATGAAGAATTTGATCTGGGGCTCCTATTCTTCACAGGTGGTGTCATGGGGACATGCACCTGAAGACTTTCAAGGCACCTTTTGGGAACCCAGATTTTCTTCATAGTGGAACCGTTCCTGCAGTTAGTGCCAACATATCTAGCAAATACTTCACCATTCTGATTTTTGAACAGTTTATAGTTGGAGTCAAATGACTCATCAGAAGAATGAGAAGATTCACATGTAAAGCCAGATAAATTAGATGGATCAACTGGAGGTCCCTTTGCAGCAACCCATGAGGTTTTGGGTACTGCTCAGGCTTCCAATATGTAACATCAGCATTGAGTTTCCTCTCAAAGGCAATACCCACTTTCCTAGGGTTTCTGTTGAGGATCTGCTTTTTAAGCACATCACAAAGAGTCTGATGCCCTTTGAGACTTTTGTACATGCCTGTCATGTACAATTCCTTCAGCCCTGCATCGTTAGTGATACTAGCAATGTCCTCAGATGAGGAATTAATGATTGCAGAGACAGTTGAGGAATTTGTAGCATTAGGAGCATTTGAACATTCAGGTGAAGAATTAGCAGATTCACGTTCAATGCATTTCAAACATGGAGGAACAAATTCTTCCTGAGCAGCGCTGATTTGTTGAGCAAGTAATGAATCGCGCTCCTTCTGAAGATCTTCATAACTAACTCTTAGCTTCTCAAGATCTTGCTTTCTTTGAAGAAATTCATAAGAAAGCTTCTCATGATCAGATAAGAGAGTGTTATGTTGATCTTGAAGGGTGTCGTACTTAGTATGAAGTCTCTGAAGACTTTCAGCCAAAGCTTTTGACTGATCCATTTCTTCACCCAACATATCATCGCTCTTACGAAGCATGTTTTGAACCTTTTCCAAAGCTCTTTGTTGTTTAGCGGCAAGGGAAACAAGCTTGACATAACTGGGTCCTAATTCATCATCAGATTCATCATCACTAGATTCAAACAGATAGCATTCAGTCACCTTTTCACCATCTGCCATAAGGCATGGTGAGGAGGTTGATGATTCTGGTTCGAATGTCATTGATTTGAGAGATTCCTTGAAGTCCTCAAACCAAGGATCATGACGGGTTCGATAACCTTCATAGACATCAGAGAGACGGTCCCAGATAAGCTTCGCATGATCGAGATGCATAACGTTCCTGAACATATTTTGAGACAGACAGGAGCAGATGACGCCCTTCGCCGTGAGGTAGGGAAGAGTGTACTTGCGAATGTCATCAGCTTCCGCCGTCTTGCACAGATCGGTAAGACCAATCTCAGTGACGGTCCACAGTTCGCTGTTCATCGCTATGAGGTGCTTCTTTATCATGGCCTTCCACTTGGGATAATCATGACCGTCAAAGATGGGACATGTCACTTTCTTCATACCTGTGGTCGACATAACTAAAACTCTAGGTGGTTAAACCAAAATCACACAGAACAAGGGAGTACCCTGCTCTGATACCAATTGAAAGTGCGTTATATCGACTAGAGGGGGGGGGTGAATAGGCGATTTTTATAAATTCTTCACTGAGGAATTTGTGGTGAGGAAATTCCTTAGCGAAGAACTACTTGCAGTGGAATAAGTACTCAAAAGTATGCATAGCAGAACACAAGCATAGTCATCATGATGAGATGAAAACAAGCACAGAGTACAGAAAGCGTAATCACAGGATAACACAGGATGAAGACAAACAGACTGAGGAAATTGAACTGAGGAAATTGAGAAAGTCTTCAGTCAAAGTCTTCAAACGCTGATATGAACAATTGCACAACATAGGAATGAGGAAATGAAAGAGTTGAGGAAATAGAACCAGTTGACTTGGTGAAGACAATGATTTGGTAGACCAGTTCCAACTGCTGTCTCAGTTGTACGTCTGGTTGGAGCGGCTAGGTATTTAAACCTGAGGAGACCCAGTCCCGGACACACAGTCCTCACCGTATTCTCCTTGAACTAAGGTCACACAGACCTCGTCCAATCACTCATGGTAAGTTTTCAGGTGACTTCCGAACCTTCACAAACACGGTCACTCGGCGATCCACAATTTCCTCTTGGATGCTCTAGACCGTTAGGTGGGTAGATATTTTGGGACAGCTGGCGCATAGCACAGCAACGGTCGGAAATTTGAGGTTCAAATTCCTCAGGGCTATCATGTTCCTCACTGTGTAGGCAATCCGCACTGGCGAATTCCTAACTCCTTAGTCAAAACAAATTCCTCAGAGACCAGAAGAACTTCGTCTCTGTCACTGAAGAATATGACTGAACTGTATGAGATTTCCAATGGCTTCACTCGAAGGGATTGGT
Source organism: Aegilops tauschii subsp. strangulata (assembly GCF_002575655.3). Taxonomy (NCBI): domain Eukaryota; kingdom Viridiplantae; phylum Streptophyta; class Magnoliopsida; order Poales; family Poaceae; genus Aegilops; species Aegilops tauschii. The sequence continues at coordinate 107,626,944 of NC_053036.3, read as the reverse complement.
AGGTGTAGGATTTTGAGTTGAGCATCACATGGAATTTTTTTCCTTAGTATTTCCTCGACCCCCTTTAACAGTACGGTGTTTTCTATGACTCAAGAAAGGGAAAATGAAACTACGAACACAAAAGTCTTCACGCTTCATGTTCCTCAAATGAATACCAAGTCTTCAAAGTCACACCAATTTCTTCACTTTCAAAGTCTTCAGAAATCCAAAGTCTTCAGTCGAAGAACTTCATTTTTAGGGGTCGACTTTCTTTGTAAATATCAAACTCCTCATAGACTTATAGACATGTGTACACTCACAAACGCATTAGTCCCTTAACCTATAAGTCTTCAATACACCAAAATCACTAAGGGGCACTAGATGCACTTACAGAGCATCTAGGTTCCGCTATTGGTTATTGACCGGAGACGTGTCTCGGTCATGTCTACATAGTTCTCGAACCCGTAGGGTCCGCACGCTTAAAGTTCGATGACGGTTATATTATGAGTTTTTGTGTTTTGATGTACCGAAGGTAGTTCGGAGTCCCGGATGTGATCACGGACATTACGAGGAGTCTCGAAATGGTCGAGACATGAAGATTGATATATTGGACGACTATATTCGGACACAGGAATGGTTCCGGGGGTTATCGGATATATACCAGAGTGCCAGGGGGTTACCGGAACCCCCCGGAGGTTATTGGGCCTCATGGGCCCAAGCGGTGGAAGAGGAGAGGCGGCCAAGGGGCAGCCGCGCGCCCTTCCCCCCCTTCCCCCCAAGTCCGAATTGGACAAGGAGGGGGCGGCGCCCCCCTTTCCTTTCCCCCTCTCTCTCCTTCCCTCTCCTCTCCTACTCCAACATGGAAGGGGGGAGTCCTACTCCCGGTGGGAAGTAGGACTCCTCATGGGGCGCGCCAAGGGTGGCCGGCCCCCTCCCCCTCCTCCACTCCTTTATATACGGGGAGGGAGGCACCCCCTAGAGACACAACAATTGATCCATTGGATCTCTTAGCCGTGTGCGGTGCCCCCTCCACCATAATCCACCTCGGTCATATCGTAGCGGTGCTTAGGCAAAGCCCTGCGTCGGTAGAACATCATCATCGTCACCACGCCGTCGTGCTGACGGAACTATCCCTCAAAGCTCGGCTGGATCGGAGTTCGAGGGACGTCATCGAGTTGAACGTGTGCTGAACTCGGAGGTGCCGTGCGTTCGGTACTTGATCGCTCGGATCGTGAAGACGTACGACTACATCAATCGCGTTCTGCTAACGCTTCCGCTTTCGGTCTACGAGGGTACGCGGAGACACTCTCCCCTCTCGTTGCTATGCATCACCATGATCTTGCGTGTGCGTAGGAATTTTTTTGAAATTACTACGTTCCCCAACAGTAAGCACGTGCACGCTGAGAAAACACCTCATAGTCTTTGTCGAAGGCACCGACGATGGCCTCGAGAAAACACCATGAACTGTCATTTAAGGCAGCCAACCGCGTCGCGGAGTCAGTGCGCGAGGCGTCAACGGTGGCCTCGACGGCGAGGTGCTCCTCCAAGATCTGAGGGTCGGCACAAATGGCAGCCATCGCGACCTCATCCGCGCGTGCGGCCGCGATTTGCTTCTCCGCTGCCAAATGCTCCTTGAGGTCTTGGCTATACTGCGTGCACCATGGCTTAGGCCGGCGCTTATTTGGTGGAGGGGTCAGTGATTTGGGTGGAAGGTGTCGCGCTCGCGTCGGCGGTCGGGGCATGTGTGATGTGGAAGGAGGAGGAGGATGGGGGTCGGGTGTGGATTACCTGCCTGGATAGGCGAGGCAAAGCAGCATGAAGGAGGGTCGCCAGCGAGGAGGCGGCAGCGCTGCAAGCAAGGAGTGAAGGTTTCAACTTGGAAAGGAAGGCAGAAACAGGGGAAATGTGGCTTCTGGTAAGGGGGAGGGGCGGGGAGTTAGATATTTTCACGGAAGCCGAAAATTTGGAATTGCTTCAGCCAAAAAACTGGCGCGCAAAGTGTCATCAGACACGGTCCCTTATCCAGAGCGGGCTGTGGACTGTAGCCGTCGCACCTTCTCGCGTAAGCCGTATGTGTACTATACTCCGACGGTGCTCCAAGATATTTTGTGTTCCATCTCACACGGTTGGTTATAATAAACTGTGTGGGATCTACTTGATTTTTCGTCTTGATTTGAATTACATAATGGGGTCACAGCGGCCATGGACGGTATTTGAATTGCTAGACCTTTTACCTGTAGTGATCATGCAACTATATGTGTGTCATAAAGAATAGGAATTATTCAAGGTTCGTTTGGACGTTTTTATGCATTAAGTGAGTTTTCAATGCATATATGTGCATAATTCAAATTTGAACTAGATGCACATGCTCCAGTGCATATAAATTGGTTGAAAAATCAAATCTTTGTCCTTGGGTGCATGCTTAGGTCCCATGCAACAAATGGGAATGAATGTCAAACACCCTGCCACCGTCACTCGGCCGCAAACATTGAGATACCTGGTTTTAAATTCTAGTAAATCCAAAACTCGTCTGAAATTCATGAAACTTGGCATGCTATCATGGAGCGGCATCAGCACGGCGTGGTAATTTTTTTGTCCCATTTGGGGCAGGTTTGGGTATATGCTTCTCACAAACCAGAGCTTCTCACAACAAGCATGATGGTCTCGGTAGGGAACACCTCAACTTTGGGGACGAAACGATATCCACTGCCTCTAATTGCTTTCAACTTTTTTTCTCGTGTCAACAGAGAACAACAGGAGTGTTGTGTTATTTTTTGTGATTTTTCGGGGTTTGTTTGGACATTTTTATGCATTAAGTGAGTTTTCAATGCATTTATGTGCATAATTCAAATTTGAACTACATGCACATGCTCCGGTGCATATAAATTGGTTGAAAAATCAAATCTTTTGTCCTTCGGTACATGCTTAGGTCCCACACAAGAAATGGGAATGAATGTCAAACACCCTGCCACCGTCACTCGGCTGCAAACATTGACATACCTGGTTTTTAAATTCTAGTAAATCCAAAACTCGTCTGAAATTCATGAAACTTGGCATGCTACCATGAAGCGGCATCAACATGGCGTGGTAAATTTTTTGTCCCATTTTGGGCAGGTTCGGGTATATGCTTCTCCCAAACAAGAGCTTCTCACAACAAGCATGATGGTTTTAGTAGGGAATGCTACCTCTTCAGCATGCGTTGGTTTTCCCTTGAAGAGGAAAGGGTGATGCAGCAAAGTAGCGTAAGTATTTCCCTCAGTTTTTTAGAACCAAGGTATCAATCTAGTAGGAGACTACACATGAGTCACCTAGTACCTGCACAAGCAATCAAGAACCTTGCAACCAACGCGATAAAGGGGTTGTCAATCCCTTCACGGCCACTTGCAAAAGTGAGATCTGATAAAGATAATAAGATAAATATTATTGGTATTTCTTTGTATAGATTGGAAAATAAAGATTACAAAGTAAATATTAAACTAGAATTGTAGATCGGAAACTTATATGATGTAAAGTAGACCCGGGGCCATAGGTTTCACTAGTGGCTTCTCTCATGATAGCATGTATTACGGTGGGTGAACAAATTACTGCCGAGCAATTGATAGAAAAGCGCATAGTTATGATGATATCTAAGGCAATGATCATGAATATAGACATCACGTCCGTGTCAAGTAGACCGAAACGATTCTGCATCTACTACTATTACTCCACACATCGACCGCTATCCAGCATGCATCTAGAGTATTAAGTTCATAAGAACGGAGTAATGCTTTAAGCAAGATGACATGATGTAGAGGGATAAACTCAAGCAATATGATATAAACCCCATTCTTTTATCCTCGATGGCAACAATACAATACGTGTCGGTTCGCTTTCTGTCACTGGGATCGAGCACCGCAAGATTGAACCCAATGCTAAGCACTTATCCCATTGCAAGAATGATCAATCTAGTAGGCCAAACTAAACCAATAATTAGAAGAGACTTGCAAAGATATCAAATCATGCATATAAGAATTCAGAGAAGAACCAAATAATATTCATAGATAATCAAGTTCATAAACCCACAATTCATCGGATCTCGGCAAACCCCCTGGGTGCGCCCTCCTGCCTCGTGACCGCCTCGTTGCGTCCCTCACTTCAACTCCAAGTCTCCTGGATTGTGTTTGTTCCAAGAAAGATCCTCGTGAAGGTTTCGTTTCGTTTGGATTCCGTTTGATATTCCTTTTCTGCGAAACACTAAAATAGGCAAAAAAAACAACAATTTGCACTGGGCCTTTGGTTAATAGGTTAGTCCCAAAAAATAATATAAAAGAGCGTATTAAAACCTATTAAACATCCAAAATAGATACTATAATTGCATGGAACAATCAAAAATTGTAGATACGTTGGAGACGTATCAAGCACCCCCAAGCTTAATTCCTGCTCGTCCTCTAGTAGGTAAGTGATAAAAACAGAATTTTTTATGTGGAATGCTACCTATCATAATTTTCAATGTAATTCTCTTTATTGTGGCATGAATGTTTACATCCAAAAGATTCTAGACAAAAGTTTAATATTGACATAAAAATAATAATACTTCAAGCATGCTAACCAAGCAATTGTGTCTTATCAAAATAACATAGCCAAAGAAAGCTTAAAAATCGTATAGTTTGGCCATGCTTCATTTTCGTCACACAAAATGCTCCCATCATGCACAACCCCGATGACAAGCCAAGCAATTGTTTCATACTTAGCCTTTTCAAACTTTTTCAACTTTCACGCAATATATGAGCGCGAGCAATGGACATAGCACTATGGGTGGAATAGAATATGATGATGGAGGTTGAGTGGAGAAGACAAAAAAGGAGAAAGTCTCACATTGACGCGGCTAATCAACGGGCTATGGAGATGCCCATCAATTGATATCAATGCGAGGAGTAGGGATTGCCATGCAACGGATGCACTAGAACTATAAATATATGAAAGCTCAACAAAAGAAACTAAGTGGGTGTGCATCCAACTTGCTTGCTCACGAAGACCTAGGGCATTTTGAGGAAGCCCATCATTGGAATATACAAGCCAAGTTCTATAATGAATAATTCCATCTAGTATATGAAAGTGACAAAATAAGAGACTCTCTATCATGAAGATCATGGTGCTACTTTGATGCACAAGTGTGGAAAAAGGATAGTAACATTGCCCCTTCTCTCTTTTTCTCTCATTTTTTGGGCCTTCTCTCTTTTTTATGGCCTATTTTTTTATTTGGGCTTATTTGGCCTCTCTTTTTTTCGTCCGGAGTCTCATCCCGACTTGTGGGGGGAATCATAGTCTCCATCATCCTTTCCTCACATTGGACAATGCTCTAATAATGAAAATCATCACACTTTTATTTACTTACAACTCAAGAATTACAACTCAAGAAGAAAATATGACTCTAATGCCTCCGGCGGTGTACCGGGATGTGCAATGAATAAAGAGTGACATGTATGAAAGAATTATGAAGGTGGCTTTGCCAAAAATACCATGTCAACTACATGATCATGCAAAGCAATATGACAATGATGGAGTGTGTCATAATAAACGGAACGATGGAAAGTTGCATGGCAATATATCTCGAAATGGCGATGGAAATGCCATAATAGGTAGGTATGGTGGCTGTTTTGAGGAAGATATAAGGAGGCTTATGTGTGATAGGGCGTATCATATCACGGGGTTTGGATGCACCGGCGAAGTTTGCACCAACTCTCGATGTGAGAAAGGGCAATGCACGGTACCGAAGAGGCTAGCAAGGATGGAAGGGTGAGAGTGCGTATAATCGAGGGACTCAACATTAGTCATCGAGAACTCGCGTACTTATTGCAAAAATCTAGAAGTCATCAAAACCAAGCACTACGCGCATGCTCCTAGGGGGATAGATTGGTAGGAAAAGACCATCACTCGTCCCCGACCGCCACTCATAAGGAAAGCAATCAAAGAACACCTCATGCTTCAAATTTGTCACACAACGTTTACCATACGTGCATGCTATGGGACTTGCAAACCTCAACACAAGTATTTCTCAATTCCACAATTACTCATCTAGCACGACTCTAATACTACCGTCTTTATATCTCAAAACAACTATCAAGTATCAAACTTCTCATAGTATTTAATGCACTCTATATGAAAGTTTTTATTATACCCATCTTCGATGCCTATCATATTAGGAATAATTTTATAGTGAAAGCAAATTACCATGCTGTTCTAAAAGACTCTCAAAATAATAGAAGTGAAGCATGAGAGATCAATAATTTCTATAAAATAAAACCACCACCGTGCTCTAATGAGGTATAAGTGAAGCACCAGAGCAAAATTGTCTAGATCAAAAGATATAAGTGAAGCACATAGAGTATTCTAATAAATTCCAATTCATGTGTGTCTCTCCCAAAAGGTGTGTACATCAAGGATGATTGTGGTAAACTAAAAAGCAAAGACTCAAATCATACAAGATGCTCCAAGCAAAACACATATCATGTGGTGAATAAAAATATAGCCTCAAGTAAAGTTACCGATAGACAAAGATGAAAGAGGGGATGCCTTCCGGGGCATCCCCAAGCTTAGGCTTTTGGTTGTCCTTGAATTTTACCTTGGGGTGCCTTGGGCATCCCCAAGCCTAGGCTCTTGCCACTCCTTATTCCAAAATCCATCAAATCTTTACCCAAAAACTTGAAAACTTCACAACACAAAACTCAAACAGAATATCTCATGCTCTTTTAATATGGGAAAACAAATCACCACCTTAAGGTACTGTAATGAACTCATTCTTTATTTATATTGGTGTTAAACCTACTGTATTCCAACTTCTCTATGGTTCATACCCCCCCCCCGATACTAGCCATAGATTCATCAACATAAGCAAACAACACACGAAAAATAAAATCAGTCAAAAACATAACAGTCTGTAGCAATCTCTATCAAACGTATACTTCTGTAACTCCAAAAATTCTGAAACAAATTGGTGGACGTGAGTAATTTGTCTATTAATCATCTTAAAAAATAATTAACCTAAAAGCACTCTCGGGTAACAAATGGCATCTAATCGCGTGAGAGCTAAAGTTTCTGTTTTTTAAAGCAAGATCGCAAAGACTTCACACAAGTCTTCCCAAAGGTTCTACTTGGCACAAACACTAATTAAAACATAAAACAACATCTAAACAGAGGCTAGATGAATTATTTATTACTAAGCAGGAACAAAAAGCAAGGAACAAAAATAAAATTGGTTGCCTCCCAACAAGCGCTATCCTTTAACGCCCCTAGATAGGCATAAAAACAAGAGTAAATCTAGGTATTGTCATCTTTGGTGTGCAATCCATACGTGGATCTCATAATAGATTCATAAGGCAATTTAATTTACTTCCTAGGAAACTGTTCCATGCCTTTCCTTAATGGAAATTGGAATCTAATATTTCCTTCTTCCATATCAATAGTTGCACCAATCGTTCTAAGGAAAGGTCTACCAAGAATAATAGGACATGTAGGATTGCAATCTATATCAAGAACAATGAAATCTAGGGGCACATAGTTCCTATTTGCAACAATAATAACATCATTAATACTTCCCATAGGTTTCTTAATGGTGGAATCCGCAAGATGCAAATTTAAAGAACAATCATCAAATTCACGGAAACCTAGCACATCACACAAAGTTTTTGGAATCGTGGAAACACTGGCTGTAACGCCCCGGATCCGATGCGCCAGGTGTCTGCCAGTTATTCGCCGTCCTTGCCTTGTCATCTGCTTGTGTGTTGCATTTTTCCATGTCATCATCTGCATTTCATATCATGTCATCATGTGCATCGCATTTGCATACGTGTTCGTCTCATGCACCCGAGCATTTTCCCCGTTATCTGTTTTGCAATCCGGCACTCCTATGTTCCCCGGCACCCCCTTTTGCCTCTTTCGTGTGCGGTTGTTAAACGTTCTCGGAAAGGGTCGGTATTTGCCGAGTGGCCTTGGTATAGCACCGACAGACCGCCCGTTAAATGTCGTCGCATTCGGAGTCCGTTTGATAGCCCAACCGTTGAACTCTTGGCGGTAACCATCGCCGGGTCTCCCCCTCTCCTCTCCCACAGTCCAAGTCCAGTCCCCTAGACCCAGCCTACCCCTCATCGCGTCCGGAACTGTTTGATTGCGATCAGAGAGCTCCGAAACCCCTCCTAACCCTAATCCTAACCCCCCTTTCCCTATATATACACCCCCACATGCCATTTTTGGCCTCCACCAACCTCCCCCTCGTTTTCCGCGCCTCCAGCCGCCTCCCTCCTCGAAATCCGGCGCCGGCCACCTCCCCGCCGCCAAGTGGCGCGCCCCCACTGGTCTCCGCCGCCACAGCCAGCGCCCCGGGCCAATCGGAGCCGGCCACGTCGCCTCCCCCACGTCTCCAGCCGCCAGGCCCGTGCCAGGCCCGCTCGGGCCCTGATCTGGGCTCCGAGGCCCGCAACCAGCCCGAGCGCCCCGCTCCCTCCACCGCCGGCCGGCTCTCGTCGCCGATGCTCGACACCGCCGCCTCGCGCCTCCCGCCGGCAACCCCGGCAGCCCCGCCGAGCCTCCTCCGCCGGCAGGCCAGCTCCGCCGCCCCTCCTCTCCGTCTCCATGCCTCGCCCTAACCCCTCTCCTCTCCCCTGCTGCAGTGCTCCTCGCCGCCGGCGCCATGGAGCTCGTCTTCGACGCCCTGCTGCCCCGTCTTCGTGCTGCGGCACTACTCCGGCCACGGATCCGGCCGGGTCCGCCCTGTCCCGCTCCCGCCGGCGACCTCCGGCCGGCAGCCATGTAGCGCCGCCGCCCTGCTCCTGCCTCCCTCGATCCAGTCGGGATCGAGGAGAGGGACGACCGGGCCTCCATCGCCCCGCAGGCCCCGCGACCTCCGCTGGCCCATCAGCGCCAGATCCGTGGCCCACTTGCCTCTTCCTCCGTCCTGGGCCGAGCCCACGTGGTGAGATGCCCTATTCCCCGCCCAGGCGTCTTTTAGCTATTCTACGCCCGTTCATTTTTTTCCAGAAAACTGCAAGTCCCCAGTAATCCATGTTATGTGTGCATCTTTGTCATTGCATAACTCCATGCATACTGCTCCGTTTTGCGTGCATGATATATCGAAATGTTCATCTCGTGATGCTCTACATTTTGTTCCATTGCACCATGTTCATTTGAGTTCATCTTGATGCCCAAATCATCGTTACAAGAGTGCTAGTTGCTATTATCTGCTGGTTCTTAGCAGAACTTGGTGATTTGTTATTTTTGTATCTTTTAATCTGTGCATCTTATGGGCATGAGCTCTACATGTGTTTTGTTGTATGCCATGCCATCTTTCCAGTGGTGTATACCATGAATTTTTGTGATCTCTGTGGTGACTAGCACAAACATGCAAACTAGGCCCCGTAATGTTTCTGATTTCAGAGAGTGATTTCTCTAAGTCTGTCTGCTGTTATTTTGTTGCCATGTAAACTTGATGCTACAGAGAGATCCATGCATATTTTGGAGATGTTCAGTAAGGATGTTTTGTAGTTATTGTTGTAATTGATCCATTCCTGCCCTTGTTTGCAATTATGGAGTGCCATAGCATGACTCAATCTTGATCTACTTTTGCTATAAAATGTTCCTGGCAGATTGATTACGTGTTATTCATTTTTGCCAAGCTTGCTGTAGTTGTTTCATACATGCTATGCTTTTGTTGTTGCCATGGATAGCTTCATAAACATGCCATCTTGCTGTAGGTATGCATTTTTTGTCATGCATTGCTTTGTGGTGAGTGCATCAAGCTCACCAACATGCCTTCATATTATATTTTCTGCCATGCTCTGTTTTCTGCGAAGTCTGAAACCTGATAATGAAACTTGCTATCTTTACGTGGTTGCCATCATATCTTCTGGTCCTTTTTGGCTTATGGTCAGTGAGGGACTTTTGTCATATGCTTTGAGTAGATTCATTCCATGCCTTGTTTTGCCATGTTAAGTTCCTGTAGCATGTTGATTTCGTGCTCTGAACATTGCTACCTGATGCTGTTTCTGTCATGTCCAGTAATTTCTGCCAAGTCTGTGAACCTGTTATTATTTGCAATTTTGCCATGTCCTTTTGAGCATGTTCCAGGGATTTCTAGGAATATCTCAGTGTTCATGTTTTGTTGTGCTTTACCTGTACATCATGTCCATGCCTTTTGTTTTCATGTTGAGTTGATGTAGCATACTGTTTTGAGGCTTGCATTATGCCTAGTTGCTGTTTTGGACAGATTGTTGCTATGTCTTGTTTGGAGTGTATGTGTTGCACCGTTGCTCCGTTTCGAGCATGCTCTATATGAAACTTGCTTAGAATTGTATGTAGTTCCATATTATCATGTTGCACCCTTGTTTTGAGGTGTTTGCTTGATATTTGTATGCATTTTGCATCCATGCCATGTTTACCTTGTTTTGCTCATATCTTCTAGGCCGTAGCTCCGAATTCAATGAACTTTATATGGAACTTGACTAGAATTTCGTGTAGATCATCATGGTGCTCTTTAACTTGTTGTTTAACAACTTCAACTTGATGCTTTTTCAGTTCTGGACCAATTTCGAAATTTGCATATGAGGACTTACCGGAATTGTTATGTGTTGTTTCCGGCCTCATTTAAACTTACCTTGATGTGTTGTTCTTGTATGCATCATCTCTCGTCATGAGTAGCTTCATATAGCCTTGTCATGCATCATACTTGGTTGAGCGTCATGCCTTGTTCATGTGTGGTGTGTTTACCATGTTGTGTGCTTCTTCTCGATAGTTCCCGTGTCATTGCGATCGTGAGGATTCGTTCGTCTTCGTGGCTTCATCTTCTTCATGGACTCATTCTTCTTCCTAGCGGGACTTCAGGCAAGATGACCGTCACCTTGGATCTCATTACTATCATTGCTATGCTAGTTGCTTCGTTCTATCGCTATGCTGCGCTACCTTTTCACTTGCTCTTCAAGCCTCCCAAATTGCCATTAACCTCTAACCTTTGTCACCCTTCCTAGCAAACCGTTGTTTGGCTATGTTACCGCTTTGCTCAGCCCCTCTTATAGCACTGCTAGTTGCAGGTGAAGATGAAGATTGCTCCATGTTGGATTATGTTTATGTAGGGATATCACAATATCTCTTATATTATTAATGCATCTATATACTTGGTAAAGGGTGGAAGGCTCGGCCTTATGCCTGGTGTTTTGTTCCACTCTTGCCGCCCTAGTTTCCGTCATACCGGTGTTATGTTCCCGGAGTTTGCGTTCCTTACACGGTTGGGTGATTTATGGGACCCCCTTGACAGTTCGCTTTGAATAAAACTCTTCCAGCAAGGCCCAACCTTGGTTTCACCATTTGCCTCACCACCACCCACTTTTCCCTTGGGAGTCGCTCTCTCGAGGGTCATCTTTATTTAGCCCCCCCGGGCCAATACTTGTCTAAGTGTTGGTCCGAACTAGAGCCTTTGCAGCGCCACCTCGGGGAAACTTGAGGTCTGGTTTTAGTTGTACGGATTGCTCATCCGGTGTTGCCCTGAGAACGAGATATGTGCAGCTCCTATCGGGATGTCGGCGCATCGGGCGGTCTTGCTGGTTTTGTTTTACCATTGTCGAAATGTCTTGTAACTGGGATTCCGAGACTGATCGGGTCTTCCCGGGAGAAGGAATATCCTTCGTTGACCGTGAGAGCTTATAATGGGCTAAGTTGGGACACCCCTGCAGGGTTTTATCTTTCGAAAGCCGTGCCCGCGGTTATGTGGCAGATGGGAATTTGTTAATATCCGGTTGTAGAGAACTTGACACTTGACCTTAATTAAAACGCATCAACCGCGTGTGTAGCCGTGATGGTCTCTTCTCGGCGGAGCCCGGGAAGTGAACACGGTTTCTGGGTTATGTCTGACGTAAGTAGGAGTTCAGGATCACTTCTTGATCATTGCTAGTTTCACGACCGTTCCGTTGCTTCTCTTCTCGCTCTTCTTTGCGTAAGTTAGCCACCATACATGCTTAGTCGTTGCTGCAACCTCATCACCTTATCCATTCCTCTCCCATTAAGCTTTGCTAGTCTTGATACCCATGGTAATCGGATTGCTGAGTCCTCGTGGCTCACAGATTACTACACCACCAGTTGCAGGTACAGGTTTTGCGATGATCAAGACGCGAGAGCGATCTTTACTTGTTTGGAGTTCTTCTTCTGCTTCTTCGATCAGGGGATAGGTTCCAGGTCGGCAGCCTGGGCTAGCAGGGTGGATGTCGTTTGAGTTTCTGTTTATTATTCATCCGTAGCCGGATGTTGATCTTATGTATGATGTATTGATGTATTCTTGTGGCATTTGTCTGCCTTGTATGTATCCCCAAATATTATGTACTGTTGATGTAATGATATCCACCTTGCAAAAGCGTCTTCAAGATGCGCTTCTATCCTTGGTGGGACCTTCGTGTTCCTTTAGGATAGGGTCGCATCTTGGGCGTGACACTGGCACCCAAATCACATAAGGCATAGCATTCATAATCTTTAATCTTAGTTTTAATAGTAGGTTCCCACTCATCATAAAGTTTTCTAGGGATAGAAACTTCTAGTTCAAGCTTTTCTTTATGGGATTGCATTAAAGCATCAACGATGTGTTTGGTAAAAGCGTTATTTTGATCATAAGCGATCTTTTTTAGCACGCATCCTAGCGGTTCTTTCTTTGCACTCATCAATGGAAATTCTCATGGCTTTGAGAGACTCATTGATATCATGCTTAGGTGGGATAGATCTAAGTTTCAAAGAATCAACATCAAGAGAAATTCTATCCACGTTCCTAGCCAACTCATCAATCTTAGGCAATTTTTCTTCAAGCAAAGCATTGAAATTCTTTTGCGAATTCATAAATTCTTTAACACTAGTCTCAAAATCAGAGGGCATCTTATTAAAATTTCCATAAGAGTTGTTATAGGAATTACTAGGAAACGGTCTAGAATTAAAATTTCCTCTATACGCGTTGTTACCAAAATTGTTCCTACCAACAAAATTCACATCCATAGATTCATTATTATTCTCAATCAAAGTGGACAAAGGCATATCATTAGGATAAGAAGAAACACTTTTATTAGCAAACAATTTCATAAGTTCATCCATCTTCCCACTCAAAACATTAATCTCTTCAATAGCATGTACTTTTTTACTAGTGGATCTTTCGGTGTGCCATTGAGAATAATTAACCATAATATTGTCTAGGCTTTTAGTAGCTTCTCATAAAGTGATTTCCATAAAAGTGCCTCCTGCGGCCGAATCTAAAAGATTTCTAGAAGCAAAATTCAATCCAGCATAATTTTTTTGTATAATCATCCAAAAATTCAAACCATGTGTAGGGCAATTACGTATCATTAATTTCATCCTCTGCCAAGCTTGTGCAACATGAGCATGCTCAAGTTGCTTAAAATTCATAATATCGTTTATAAGAGAGATGATCTTAGCGGGAGGAAAATACTTAGAGATAGAAGCATGTTTGCACTTATTCCATGAATCAATACTATTTTTAGGCAAAGAAGAGAACCAAGTTTTAGCACGATCTCTAAGCAAAAACGGAAACACCTTCAATTTAACAATATCATTATCCACATCTTTCTTCTTTTGCATATCACACAAATCAACGAAGTTGTTTAGATGTGTAGCGGCATCTTTACTAGGAAGGCCAGAAAATTGATATTTCATAACAAGATTCAACAAAGCGGTATTGATTTCACAAGATTCAGCATTGGTAGTAGGAGCAATCGGAGTGCTAATAAAATCATTATTGTTGGTATTGGAAAAGTCCAAAATTTAGTATTATCTTGAGCCATCGTGACAAACAATCAATCCAACACACAAGCAAACAAGAAGAAAGCGAAAGGACACAAACCAAGACGGGCAAATAAAACGGCAAAGGTGAAGTAGGGGAGAGGAAAACAATAGGCAAATGGCAAATATTGTAATGCGAGGGATGTCTTGACTTGAGCGTAGATCTTCCTGGCAACGGCGCGAGAAATCATTCTTGCTACCTCTTGAGCATGCGTTGGTTTTCCCTTGAAGAGGAAAGTGTGATGCAGCAAAGTAGCGTAAGTATTTCCCTCAGTTTTTGAGAACCAAGGTATCAATCCAGAAGGAGACTACACGCGAGTCACCTAGTACCTGCACAAACAATCAAGAACCTTGCAACCAACGCGATAAAGGGGTTGTCAATCCCTTCACGGCCACTTGCAAAAGTGAGATCTGATAAAGATAATAAAATAAATATTTTTGGTATTTTGTTGTATAGATTGGAAAATAAAGATTGCAAAGTAAATATTAAACTAGAATTGCAGATCGGAAACTTATATGATGTAAAGTTGACCGGGGGCCATAGGTTTCACTAGTGGCTTCTCTCATGATAGCATGTATTATGGTGGGTGAACAAATTACTGCCGAGCAATTGATAGTGAAGCGCATAGTTATGATGATATCTAAGGCAATGATCATAAATATAGGCATCACTTCCGTGTCAAGTAGACCGAAACCATTCTGCATCTACTACTATTACTCCGCACATTGACCGCTATCCAGCATGCATCTAGAGTATTAAGTTCATAAGAACGGAGTAACGCTTTAAGCAAGATGACATGATGTAGAGGGATAAACTCAAGCAATATGATATAAACCCCATCTTTTTATCCTCGATGGCAACGATACAATACGTGTCGGTTCCCTTTCTGTCACTGGGATTGAGCACCACAAGATTGAATCCAAAGCTAAGCACTTCTCCCATTGCAAGAAAGATCAATCTAGTAGACCAAACTAAATCAATAATTCAAAGAGACTTGCAAAGATATCAAATCGTGCATATAAAAATTCAGAGAAGAACCAAATAATATTCATAGATAATCAATTTCATAAACCCACAATTCGTCGGATCTCGGCAAACACATTGCAAAAGAGTATTACATCAGATAGATCTCCAAGAACTTCAACGAGAACTTTGTATTGAGAACCAAAGCGAGAGAAGAAGCCATCTAGATAATAACTATGGACCCGAAGGTCTGTGGTAAACTACTTACACATCATCGGAGATGCTATGGTGTTGATGTAGAAGCCCTCCGTGATCGAATCCCCCTCCGGCGGATCGCCGGAAAAGGCCCCAAGATGGGATCTCACGGGTATAGAAGGTTGCGGCAGTGGAAAAATGGTTCCATGGCTCCCCTAGGGTATAAGAGTATATATAGGCGAAAGAAGTAGGTCGGTGGAGCTACGAGGGGCCCATGAGGGTGGCGGCGCACCTACCCCCGTTGGCGCGCCCTCCTGCCTCGTGGCCACCTCGTTGCGTCTCTGACTTCCACTCCAAGTCTCCTGGATTGCGTTTGTTCCAAGAAAGATACTCGCGAAGGTTTCGTTCCGTTTCATATTCCTTTTCTGCAAAACACTGAAATAGGCACAAAACAGCAATTTGCACTGGGGCCTTCGGTTAATAGGTTAGTCCCAAAAAATAATATAAAAGAGCATATTAAAACCCACTAAACATCCAAAATAGATAATATAATAGCATGGAACAATCAAAAATTATAGATACGTTGGAGATGTATCAGGGAACGCCCCAACATTGGGGACAAAACGATATCCATTGCCTCTTATTTCTTTCAAAAAAAATTCTCGTGTCAAGATAGAACAACAGGAGTGTTGTGTTATTTTTTGTGATTTTTGGGGTTCGTTTGGACTTTTTTATGCATTAAGTGAGTTTTCAATGCATTTATCTGCATAATTCAAATTTGAACTACATGCACATGCTCCAGTGCATATAAATTGGTTGAAAAATCAAATCTTTGTCCTTGGGTGCATGCTTAGGTCCCATGCAAGAAATGGGAGTGAATGTCAAACACCCTGCCACCGTCACTCGGCCGCAAACATTGTGATACCTGGTTTTTAAATTATAGTAAATCCAAAACTCGTATAAAATTCATGAGACTTGGCATGCTATCATGGAGCGGCATCAACATGCCTTGGTAATTTTTTTGTCCCATTTGGGGCAGGTTTGGGTATATGCTTCTCACAAACCACAGCTTCTCACAACAAGCATGATGGTTTCGGTAGGGAACGCCCCAACTTTGGGGGCGAAATGATATCCATTGCCTCTTATTGCTTTCAATTTTTTTCTCGTGTTAAAATAGAACAACAGGAGTGTTGTGTTATTTTTTGTGATTTTTGGGGTTCGTTTGGACATTTTTATGCATTAAGTGAGTTTTCCATGCATTTATGTGCATAATTCAAATTTGAACTACATGAACATGCTCTGGTGCATATAAATTGGTTGAAAAATCAAATCTTTGTCCTTGGGTGCATGCTTTGGTCCAATGCAAGAAATGGGAATGAATGTCAAACACCATGCCACCGTCATTCGGCCGCAAACATTGAGATACCTGGTCTTAAATTCTAGTAAATCCAAAACTCGTCTGAAATTCATGAAACTTTGCATGATATCATGGAGCGGCATCAACATGCCGTGGTAAATTTGTTGTCCCATTTGGGGCAGGTTTGGGTATATGCTTCTCACAAACCAGAGCTTCTCACAACAAGCATGATAGTTTCGGTAGGGAACGCCCCAACTTTGGTGGCGAAACGATATCCATTGCCTCTTATTGCTTTCAATTTTTTTCTCTTGTCAACATAGAACAATAGGAAGCACTGGTGCGCGTCAGTCCTAAACAAATGGTTTTTAACCCCTTTCTGCGACGGCCTTCGGAACCGTCGCCAAGTGAGTATGTGCGATAGGGGGTCCTTCCCACACGACCCAGAAACCGTCGGGGATATGGAACAGTGATCCAGAGGCCTTCCAAATGTAATCGTGTGTGATGCAGCACACACTAAATTCTTTCGCACGTGTGGTATCGGCGATTATGCATTTCTAATGACGTAGTGAAACCATACGGTCTGTCGTAACGAACCATTTGGGATACAGTATGTAAGGCACACGGGCCAACATATGAACTGTGTGTGATTTGTGCCCTATCGCACACGAGTTTTCTGCGTAACCCGTCTGCCATGCTAGACTCCATCGCACACGTTTTCCAACAATTACCATCTGCGGTAATGTTCTATCACAAACGGTTCAGGAGCCCCTTCGCACACATACAAGTGCTGCAGACCGTTTGTGATTTGTTAGGTATCACCGACGGTTGCCGCAAGAGTGACGTGTGCTTTTAGTTTGGGACCCACACGTTTCCTACAATAAATACGACTGGGATTGTATTTTGCATTGGCCACGGTTTACTCCCAGTTCTCGTGTGCGATAACACGATATCACAAACGGTTCCGGAGAACCTACGCACACATAATAGCGCTGGGAATCATTTGCGATCTGCTGTGTATCACCGACGGTTCCAATAGGATTGACATATGCTTTCCGATGTGGATCACACACACTCATTTAGTTGAACCGTGTGCGGAGCAATTGCCAGGTTAAAACAAAAATATCCCATTTTGAATCGGCACGCAAAAAGCAAATTCGCCACAATATTCAATTGAACAAATAGTGTCGACAGGAAGAACATTCATCAGATTTCGCAACAATTTCAATTGAACGTATGGTAGGTAAATTCCAAAGATTTGTCCACACATATATGCATTACATAATTAATCATAGTGTACGAAATACGAAGACCTCATCAGATGGAAAACAATGGATCCATGCGTTATATGTTTAGCGCCTAACTCTTACTCAATGTTTCAGTAGAAGGCATGCTGAAATCTTCATTATCACCAGTGGGATTGATGTAGTGATCCAGGAAGAAGTCGCTAATAAATCTTCGAACCATTAGCAATTCACCAGGCAGGAGCGGTTCAGGGGTCCTCGGTTTTAAGATTAGCTGCAGTATTTTTAAGATCAGAATGTGCCATATGAGTGGAGTAGAAGATATTAATTAAGATAGACTTACTGGTACTAATTCACGAGGATCGTCACAACTATCAGCAGATTTGCAGATGGAGATCATGTGTCGGCAAACATAGTATGCACGAAGGTTGGTCCCTGCTTCTTGCTGAGGACACTGAAATTTTTTGTACAAAATTAGTCATGTATTTGTCCTGTTAGGAACAACCTAACCGGTGTTAGATGTATTATTTTTTCGTTGGACAAAATAGAAAGAGGTTTATTTAGAAACTTGAACATTTGACTAGCGTAAGGAAAGATATTTGCAGACTGTTGGATAAATTTTCCAGAAATAATGGATTTCGGTGTGTTACCGGAGAAACGATCTCGTGCTGCAGAGGTAGTTTCCTCCTGAATAGGTTCCCTGTTTTAGTTTCCCACAATGCGAGCACACTGCAAATGATGATGCATTTTGACAACATCAATTATTGAACCAGATATGAATGCAAATTAATGTCCACATCATAGAATTCAATACCTATCCAAGAATTGTTGAAGATGCGTCACATCGTGTGCGTTTGTTGACTCTCTGAGAGAATCGATGTAGTAAACTGTGTTCTTGTTTGGAACAATGAATACCAATATCCAGTGATTCCTACGTATTAAGAAAGCCATGAACTTACGAATGATGTCGAAATCTGAAAGACAATCAGTGTATGTGTGGTTGTTTACTTGACTTACCCTTCATGATATGGCCAGAGAAATGATTCTGCATGGGACGTGTTTTCGAAGATACGGACGACCGTGTTAACGGCCCAGTCCCCTCGGTCCTTTTCATGTAATGTTGTGCCATTTGCTAATGCAGGATCTATGAAATACACACTCTCACTTTGTCTTCTCTGCGTGTTCAATCCCCTGAGAGGAATAAAATGCAGTTAGCTGTTTATCATTTACAGCCTTGTATGGAGAAGTTGATTAGAGTTTGTTAAGTACTTACAAAATCACGCATCTAACAAGAGTGGCATCGAGCATGTTGAAGTTGGAGAAGAGATGTAAGTCCTCGAAACGCACAATGATGGAACCAGTATCGTGTCGGAAATGATCTCTGTTGTAGTGGACTAGCAAATGGTGATGACCTTCTGACATTTGATCCATGCAATATTCATGTAACTCGCGGCAACTGGAGCTGCACTCATCAAAGTATTCGCCAACAAGAAATGGCTGGCCATGGACGTAATTGCGTGCTTCAAGTATGTCTGCTTTTCTTTTAGCAAGCAACAATTCAACTTGTTCATCATCCATGGCGTCAGAAATAATATTACTCCCCGATTCGAACAAGCTGCTGTTAATTTGGTTCTGGGCGATGAGTGCTTTAATTAAGAGGCAATCGTTCTCTTTCCTCTTCACTTTCCCGCTGCGCTTCCTCGTGGTCGTGGGTAGCCTTTTTGGCCACTTCCTTCTTGGTACTTGAAGCATTTCTGGCAGAACGTCTGGTTGCCTGCACGGTAGACTGCCGAGCAGACGGTGAAGCTTGGACGGACTTCTTAGCAGACTGTTTATCTATGCCAGACCACTGAGCTGGCAATGCTGCAGTGACAGACTGCTGGGCTGTAGGAGCAGAGGCATCGGACTGCTGACCATGCGTTGAAGCTATGTCGGGTTTCTACGCAGGTGGTGCCAACTTGTAGGTGTGCCGAGGAGGCCGTGCCAACGCGTTGGTTTGCTAAGGAGGAAGTGTTGACGCATTGGTATGCTGATCACGCGCCTGCGGACCAATGGACTGATGAGCAGTCGGTTCTGGACCTACAGACTGCTTAGCAGGCAGTTCCGAAGCATCAGACTGCTTAGCAGTCTGTTCCACCAGGTTGGTCTGCTGAGCATGTGCTGCAGCTGGGTCTCCCCCCGCTGCTTCAGGGCCGGCATCTGAACCGGTGGTGCGTCATCAGCAGTTGTAGGCCTTGCCACTGGTTGCTTTGGGGTGGAGGATGACATGGCCTGTACGCCACAAAGACGGTCCGGCTGATCACAGGTTGATGCATCAGCCCACGAGAGCTGCTCTGGCAAGGAGAGCATCACCGGTTGAGGGGCGACAGTGGTTGCTCTTGGCGGGGCTTCAGGAATCTCATCGATGAACTCTATTTCCTTTCGTGGCCACTGGATGTGATGTAATAGTGTTACCCCCAAGGTCCTTTGCTCATCGAAGTCTCCTAGGACATTCTTCGGGGCAAATTCATTGAATCCAGGCTTTACTTCAATCACGTAGCACTTCACACAGCCCGGCTTCAATGGAACATTGTCCAAGAAGGGTGGGTAAACCCAGGTTGTTGCACATTTTAATGTACCTTCATAATGTGTAAGCACGCCCTTCAGTCTGTCTTTCATTCCAGATAGATCAGATATAGCATCATCACGAGCAGCTGCAATCTCGGTGCCACTGGGGTCAGCTGATGCACAACTACTCTTGTACAGTGTTGTCACGCAATAAGCAGCATCATCCATGCCCGCCTCCCCTCCCATCTGCTGGCTATCTATTAGTGTTAGAGCCTTCTGCATCATCATCATTGACTCCTGAACATCCTTTCGAATAACCGGATAAATCTCCTTCTTCAACTTTTCAAACAATGCATTCTCCTTCATTTCACTCCTCGCTTTTTTCATGCTGAGCCTCTCTTCTTTCCTGAGTGTGAAAGCCCTCTTGTGCGGGACATTAACACCTATACCCCTTGCATGGCCAGGGGGCTCTTTTGTGTCCAGAGCAATGGACAGAATGTCACATGGCCCTGAGTTCCTGTAGAACCTTCCAGGGATCTTGGAAGCCTCTACCATCACTTCATACAGTTTGACGTCACGTGCGTTTTCAAAGTAATAAGTTCCGTCATCACGCCTCTTTGCACGTGCCCGCAAGTAGTCTCCGGCGCGTTCGCCCTTGATTTCACTAAAGGCCGGATTCCCACCCGCCGCTACTGCTTCTTTGTCCTCCTGTTCCCATATCAGTTTCATGCCGTAGTATCCTGCCACACCCAGATGGTGGGGATTTATGTTCTTCTTCTGAAGTTCCGATTGCTTGAAACTCTTCGTAGCAAACTCTGGAGTTGCCCTGACCCTTTTGAATTCTGCCCAGTCTGCCTTTGTAATTTGGGGGTATGTGGGGATTGGGTCCTTGCCTTCACTCAAGTACTTCTTGTACAACACGTGCTTCCAGTTTCTCCAAGCATCCCTAGCCTTCTTTAGTGCAGCGTGTTCCACCTGCATTCTCCACTGCTCTGGAACGTTGAAGTGATCCATGATCTCCTGGACTATCCTTCGCCGTGTTTCTATGCCAACCTTCCGAAACCCGATAGATTAATGTTGAGCCTTGCCCTTCCAACAAATCCATACACACTCCTGAACCTCATGCGTGCTTTATCTGGTTTAGTTGGAGCCTAGGACTTTAAATCAATCTCGGTTACTTCATATACACCTTTAGGCTGGTGTGTGGGCTTCCTTGGAGCATTCCTCCGTGTCCTGACCGGAAGGGTAATTGCTGCAGCTCTATCCCGTTCAAGACTACTTGATCCCTCACAATCTGCTGAAGACCTAGGGTTGTCCGAATGAGATGAAGATACATGGCCCGAATGAGTGTTGTCGCTGCTACTCGGCATCTACAGAGAACACATGCGAAACTCAGGAAATGAGTATAAACATAGAACTAACAACTTGGTACCAAGCTTTCTAAACATGCCATGCAATAATTTAGAAAATGTATGGCTAATTTGTTAAGTTTGTGTGACTCGGGCGCCCGCGATCTGTAAATAGGCAGTAACTTATTGGAACAAATACAACTTATAGGAAGGTAGATAATGAACATATATACGCTCTTGGTTATTTTATAGCCAATTTGGGAACATAAGGAACGAAATGGGAAGAGGGATTGCGAGGAAATATGCCTCACCGCGATGGAGAGCAGTAACTAATAGGCTTCTTAATGCAAACCCGGCCGGACCACAGGAGAGGCGAGGGTTACTGCATCGATATGCTCGAGGGTGGCTGGCGAGCAAACGAAGATGGCGAGGCGCGTACCGCCGCGTGTTGGGAACGACAGTGGAGGTAGGCTTGACGTCGAAGAGCGGGCACACGGCTGGGGTGAGCACGGCGGCGCCGGAGAGGGTTCTGCTATGGATCTGGGGGAGGGGGGAGCTGGCGAAGGAGATTGCGTGGACTAGTTGAGTGAAACGCGGGCGGACGATGGGGGGGTGTTGGCGGCCTAGGTGAAAAGGGTGAAAAATATCCCCGGTTGCCGCACGCGCGGAAAGGCCTATGCAAACGGTTGCCTCTAAGCGCTCGTGTGCACAAACAGAATAATTTCGTTTCAAATGAAGACGTACTAATTTTAAAATGAAGACGTGAGTTCATCGTTTCTCATCTAAATTTTTCGCACGTAAACCAATCCCAATTTTACCACGGGTTTGATTTGCTGGCGCATTTCAGGTCTCGTGTGCTATATGTAAGACATTTTTTGGCATTTACCGTGCCTGTTGGCATATAAATCAATTCCTAGCCAGATTGCATTTCCTATCGAAAGGGATGAGGATTGTCGTTCGATCTGGGACATCCAACGGTGCAGACGTATGATCTGTGGGCTTTGGGTTCTAGCCAATCAGAACGCACGACTCAGATCGCATGCGCAGCGAGGGGGGCAGCATCGGCCACGGTTTGGTAGGCACACGGGTTTCGTGTGTGAACCGTGTGCTATTTGAAAACATTTTTTTGGGAGGGGCTATTTGAAAACATGTACATGTGTTCTCGAGAGGGATGAGGATCGCCGTTCGATCAAGGAGAATCCAACGGTGCAGACGTACGATCCGTGGGGTTTGGGTTCTGGCCAATCAGTACGCACGACTCAGATCGCGCGCATGGCAGAGGGGTGGGGGTGCATCGGCCATGGTTTAGTGGACACACGCCTTTCGTGAGTGAACCGTGTGCTCTTTGAAAACATTTACATTACCTAACATCATATTTTTGTTTGAATGAAACATGAGTTCATCATTTCGCCTCCAATTTTTTCCCATGGTAAGAAATCATGAGTATAATGGAGAGTGTCATATACTAGTATCATGAATATACAGTACATATGATACTACCTTTAATTAATTATAGCGCATAGTATAATACATAGAGTATGGTATCATATATAGATCATATTTATTGCCATGCATGACACAAAATAGCATCGGATTTAACATGATATGGTATCTACCTACTATATGTTACTCTAACCCTCTTTATATATATTTAATTCTTTGCCACATCAGCATACTTGCCATTTCCGAGTGCATGACATCGTCGGCCTTGATACCACCACTATGGCCAGCCTTATATAGTGGGGAGTATCATATACTATATATGTATAGTATCATGCATATGATACTTGTGTATGATACTACGTACGTACCTTCATAATGCATATATAGTATCATATAGTAGTACTAGCTCCCTCTGTAAACTAATATAAGAGCGTTTAGATTACTAAATAGTGACCTAAACGCTCTTATATTAGTTTATGGAGGGAGTATATATCATAGATGATCGTATTTATGGCCATGCATGACATAAAGTAGTATAGCATATATATATATATATATATATATATATATATATATATATATATATATATTAAGGTATCTACCTATGTTACTGCTTCTTTGCCACATCATCATATTTTCTATTCCCGGGTACATGATACCGGCTATGATACCCCCACTATGGCCACCCTAATAAGGCTGGTCGTAATATGGGAGTATCAAGCGGTATGGTGCATGCCAACTAGACTTTTTGGATGATGTGGCACACAGTTAAATGATGAAAGAGAGGGTGTGTGGTATCATATCATGATACCGTATCATATTAAATGTTGTACTACTTTGTGTCATGCATGGTAATTAATAAGGAACCAAAGATACTAACTCATGATACTATGCATGCGTGCATTACAGAGGTATTGCCGATCATATACTAGTATCATGCATATAAACTCCATCCTTTCCGGTTTATAGGCTTATCTCAAAATTTTAGTTTTTCCATTTTATAAGGCTCAATTTGGTTGTTCCCCATCACATGTCCAGATCCAAGGTGCATTAAATCATTGCATGCAACTATTAAGAGAAAGTTGACCAATGCATGTACTTTATATATGCATGCATGTATTGCAATTAATACATTGGAAAACATAAATTTTTGAGGAAAACAAAAGCATTAATTGGGTGTTTTTGCAAACTACAAAAGGTATTCCACTACTCACCATCTACCTTGGTTGGTGAGATTTTTGAATTGAGCCCTATAAGGCTGGTTGTAATGGGGAGTATCATATATACTAGTAGTATCATGCATATATATATATATATATATATATATATATATATATATATATATATATATATATATATATATATATATATATATGATAGTGTAGCTAGGATACTTGCTACTTTCGTAATGCATAGTATCATAAGTTAACATCTTAGGTTGCCTTACTAATCACACAAAGTAGTAGTACAACATTTAATATGACACGGTATCATGATATGATACCACATCCTCTCTTGTGTGCCACATCATCCAGAAAGTTTAGTTGGCATGCATGATACCGCTTATGATAATACCATTACAACCAGCCTAAACCGGAAAGGACGGAGTATGAGACTAGCTAGCCACAATGGAGAGTAGTACATTATAACATACACATATCCCTACACTATATATGTTACTACCTTCATAGTGGGTAGTAACATAAGTGTAGTGTCATGCAAAGCTTAATTTCTTAGGTTGTAGACTCATATTGCATTGGGGCATGTGATGCTACAGTAACTATCTAAGTTACTAAAACTATCTCTCTCCTCATTAACTTATTGCCACATAATTAAGTTTGCTGAGTTGCAGTCGGTGTTACTATTGAAGTTACTCCCACTGTGGCTAGTCTGATACTAGCTAGTCGTCTATGATATACTAGCTACCTCACTAAGAGCATGGTTAATAATACAGCCAAGGGTCGGCTATAAGAAGTTGCCATGTCATATACAGCCAACCTCTTAGCGGGTATGTACAATAATAAGTTTTATATACGTACTAGTTTATCAATAGTTGGCCCACCTTACATCCTCACAAAGTGTCTTGGGTCTCCTGTTACAGCTGGCTCTACTAACCAAGAGCCCACTTCTCTTCCCTTTCCTCGAACTAATAAGCACATATATATTATTCTATTCCTTATAGCCAGACTACCCAAAGTGGGAGTAACATAGGTAGTAACATCACACATATCTAGATAAAAAAGATGATGTGGCAAGCAATAAATGAAGAAATGGAGGAAAGTGTGGATATGTGTGATGTTACTACCTATGTTACTCCCACTGTGGGTATAGTCTTACTATAGTATGAGACTACCCACAATGGGAGTAACATAGGTAGTAACATCACACATATCTAGATAAAGTAGATGATGTGGGAAGCAATAAATGAAGAAAGAGAGGAAAGTAGTAACATAGCTAGTTACTAGTAGTATGAGTAACATCGCATGTACATATCAAGGCAAGATGTGTCTATAGCCTAATAAATGAAGTGTTGCATGTTACCACGCATATATGTTACTCCCCACTATAGAGGTAGTAACATAGACTAGTAACACATGGGCATGTTACTAGTCTATGTTACTACCCATTGTGGCTAGTCTGAGTAACATCACACATCTCAAGGCAAGATGAGTCTATAGCCTAATAAATGAAGTGTTGCATGTTACTACACATATGTTACTCCCCACTATAGAGGTAGTAACATAGACTAGTAACATTCTATGTTACTACACATTGTGGCTAGTCTTATGTCACCCTATTGTGTACTTACTTGCTCTAATAATGCATAGTATCATAGAGTAGCTAGTATCATATGTAGTACTTTATTTATATTGTCATGCATGACACATAGTAGCATAACATTTATTATGATACGGTTTCATGATATGATACTTAACCCTCTCTTTCTTCATTTAATTAATTCTATGACAGCTCATCAAAATTGCCTAGTTGGCATGCATGATACTAGCTATGATACCCCCTTACTATCAGCCTAGCAAAGGTGTACATATCATTTGTGCATCATTTTGTGAGTTTTCATTTGTTTGTTCGAGAAGCGGGGAGAAGTTTCAAACATTTCGGCCGCGAGGTGCGGCCACTGGCGTAGGCCTAGTTGGTATTTTAATTACAGAAAATTCAGGTGGAGTTCGGACATCATCAAAATCGACGTGTGCCTTTGCGTGCTCTCACGACTCCGTGGAGAAAATTGGTAAAGTTTGGCACAAGTTTTGATGACCGCTCATTCCAAACCGGAGCATCTCACATGAAGGATCATGGTTTTCCAAAGGGAGACGTGTCAATTCAAACTCCTGTGGCCGGTGACTTCATCGTTTGGCCTCATAAAAATTTCCACGGTACGCAATCACCATTATACCACGCGTTTGATTTTCTGGCGCATTTCAGGTATCGTTAGCTATATTTCAGACATTTTTTCAGATTAACGTGCATTTTGTGCATAAAAATAAAATTACAACCGGAACTGCATGTGTTGTCGAAAGGGATGAGCATCGCCGTGTGATCCGGGAGCATCCAACGGTGCAGACGTACGATCCGTGGGGTTTGGGTTCTGGCCAATCAGAAAGCACGACTCAGATCGTGGGCGGGGTGACGGGGTTTGGTCGGCACACGACTTTCATCAACGAACCGTGTGCTATTCGCAAACCAGATTGCATATTTTTGTTCACACATACTGTACTGAGATCAATTGAGTGTGCTACCTCTATGATATAATAATAATAATAATAATAATAATAATAATAATAATAATAATAATAATAATAAACAGTTCATATTAATTGCCTGAGCTGACAGCATATCAAGGTCAACATATTAACGGTTCTTACATCAACAGAAAACCGGGCATAACTCACAAATTCAGTACATGCGATAGTTCTAAATTGAACTAATTAAGTTGTAGGGTAGGCATAAAGACTAGTCTCACAGCTTAATTCCCATGTACATGGGGAACTGGGATCATTAGGTTGACCCCGAATGGACTTGGGGTTTTTGATGATTTTACACTTCTTCTCTGTTGCACTGGTGCGTGATCCCTTGGCTGGCAACTCATCAAATTCATCGTACTCGTCCTGATCGGCAACACCGTCGACACCCAGTACCCTTCTCTTCCGATGCATCGCTAAATGGCCGTTCTTATGCAAGGGGTCTTCCACAAAGAGAATCTGGGTAGCATCGCTGGCAAGAATAAATGGGTTCGCGTGATATGCCATCGTTGTCCTGTTAACACAGGTCTTCGTATACTCATCAATCCTTACCTGACCAAGAGGGATCCATGTGCACCTGAATAATTCCACCTTAACTTTCACATAGTCAAGCTCCCAAATCTCATTATGGTTCCATAGTATACCCTTTTATCAGCTTCATTTACAGTCATGCATTCTATTCGAATAGGGCTATTCTGATACGAGGTCTTCTTATCACGTTCCTTAGTGTAGAACGTGTATCCATTTATGTCATATGCTTGGTACGTCAGCACCATAGGTTATGGCTTTTGTGCCAACCACGTAGCAATGTCATTGGTGGATCCTTGTGCCAAACGATTCTTCAGCCATTCGGCGTAGTTCTTAGTGTGCTCCTTCATCTCCACATCTGATGAAGGCACCATTGGTAAGAATCTTTGGCGTGTCTCTGCCAAGTGTTCTTCGACATAAGCGATGAGAACTGGGCTGTTAAGCAGTACCGTCAAATGGGCTTTCTCTGCAAATTCTACGGGTGCATCCATTTGCATGCCAGCAAGGACTGGCTTACCTTTCATCCTTCCCTCGTGTCGAGAGAGGGGCAAACCTATAGGTCTTTGTTTCATGTATTTGGTGCAAAACTTAACCACCTCCTCCGCGGTATAACCTTGTAGGATGCTTGCCTCTGGATGGTTTCGATTCCGACAAAAGCACTTCAGGATTCCCATGAACCACTCGAAGGGATACATGTTGCGAAGAAACACAGGACCACAATACGTTATATCGTTGACAAGGTGCACAGTGAGATGGACCATGATATCAAAGAATGACGGTAGGAAAAACATCTCTAGGTTGGACAATATTCTTGCAATATCATCTTGCATATGATCCAACTCTTCAGGATCTATAACTTTCTGCCATAGTTGGTTGAAGAAATCATAGAGGTCAATGAGTGTGTTTCTTATATCTTTGTCCATCAGATTCCGGATGGCCACCGGGAGGATTTGTGTCAACATTACGTGGCAATCATGTGACTTCATGTGTCCCAACTTCATTTTACCTGAACTCACATCCACGAGACTTCTGATGTTTGTGCTGTAGGAAGAGGGTGTCTTAACTGACAACAAATAGGTGAAGAACTGTGTTGCCTCTTTTGTACTAAAATTATAACTCTGGCGAGCTTTGATGAATTTGTCATCATCTTCTACTTCACTCTTGCGTTGTGATTGATCATCAAGCATATCGAGCCGTGAACCGTCACCATCCTTTCTTTTACCTTTAATCTTGAGTAGAGAACCAAGGATGCTTTCACATGCGTTCTTCTCTACCTGCATGACATCGATGCAGTGACGTACACGTAGAATCTCCGAGTAAGGTAATTTCCAGAACACCAATTTCTTCTTAAACACTTGATACTTGGGTGTTAGTTTCACCGTCAAAGGGTGGTTCTTTCCAAGCACAACATTAGTTTTTTTAGCCATGTTGTGGACCACCTCCCCTTCATAGGGTCTGGGGGCTGCAGCTGCCACTGCCGTACCATCAAATTCAGCTTTCATCTTTCGGTATGGGTGATTTTTTCGTAAGAACCTACGATGACGCAAATACACTATTTTGTGCGAGTTGGGAAGTCTTTTGCTAGCTGTCCTATCCATGCATGTGACACACCCTACTTCTCCCCTTGTTTTCTGCCCCGATGTGTTGCCTAATGTGAGCATATCTTGAATGGTGTGCACCAGCATCGCATGTAGATGAAAATCTCCTTTCTGTAAGCATCATAACATTTACAGTAGGCGCATCTATCCACACTGTCAGCAGTTCTTCTACCAGTAGCTGAAAGTAAATGTCGATGTCATTTCCAGGTTGTCGGGCCTTGGATAATCATTGACATCATAATGTATTTTTTCTTCATACACAACCAAGGAGCTAGGTTATATATGCACAGAAGCACCGGCCATGTGCTGTGATTGGTGCTCATATCACCAAAAGGATTCATCCCGTCAGTACACTCCCCGAGCCTTATACTTCTAGGATCCTTGGCAAAATTTTCAAACTTTTTGTCGATTAATTCCCACTGAGCCTCATCTTTCGGGTGCCTCATATACCTATCCGCAATTCGCTCATCATGATGCCACCGCAACCTCTTTGCCTCTCTAGGTTTTCCAAACAAATACCTCAACCTTAGAATTAAAGGCAAGTACCAAACAACCTTGAATGGGACTGCTGTCTTGATCTCGTTGTCCAATTTGTACTTGTCCTTTGCTCTGCTGCGCTTGTATCGTGCATGCTTGCATGTGGGACATGCACGAAAATCATTGTACTCACCACGGTACAATATACAATCATTCACACAAGCATGTATCTTCTGTACTTCAAGTTCCAATGGGCAAACAATTTTCTTCGCTTCATTCGTGCTTCTGGGGAGCACATTATCTTCCAGAAGAATTTCTTTCAAAAGAACTAACATCTCTGTGAAGCCCTTGTTTGATAGACCATTTGCTGCTTTAAATCTGAGAAGCGCCAGGGTGGCACTCAACCTGGAATATTTCTTTTTGCAAGCTGGATACAATTCTTTCTTGGAGTCCGCATCAATGGTTGGCAGATCCTTGTACCCAATCATATGCTTATCTGGGCCCTCGAAATCTGCAATCATAGCAGCAAAATCTGGCATATCAAGATCGTCGTCATCTGCGTCGACGTCTTGGTTTTCAAGTGGGCGTTTCGGCTTTCCAGTGTTCCATTGGTAGCTTGACGCCTCTGCCCCGATGTTAGATTGATCAACATCCATGTGACACTGATTGGGGTTTGGCATCTCGCTGCACTGGGTATCTTCATCCATGACCTCCTCTTCACCGTGTCTGGTCCAACGTGTATATCCATCCATGAATACCCTAGAGACTAAGTGCATCTGGACATCTGCAACTTCATGTGACTCTGTATTGGCACAATCAATACATGGACACAGGATGTAATCCGCATCACCAATTCTCCTCTTTGTATTTTCAGCCAAATTCATTAACTCTGTCACGCCACTGATAAAATCTGCGGTTTTCTGATTCTTCATCCATCGAGATCGTTCCATCTGCAGCACATGAATGGTAATTAAAAACAAAACAACAACATTAATACACGGATTAACTGCTGTCCAAAGATGCGTGCATAAATCACAAGGTTTTAGTTTAATAATTACTGAGGGCGCTCCATGTTGTTATCCAGATGTGCTATGACAAAAATTAATGGCCAGTCAATTTACATGCAGAGTACTAGTACAACACTACACTTAGGAATTGAATGCCTAAATTTAGCCACTCACGAAAATAATACCTTAATTAATTAGCCACGCGGCGACCTCCACCCAGCAGACAGACAAGCGCGATGCGGTGGCATGCCGAGACAGCAGGGTCCAGGAGCAAAGCTTAGTGCGACTGCCGCCTGAAGTTCGACCTCCACTATCCCGCCATCGACCGTGATGGATGTGCTCGAATTACGCTGCCGCCGACCTCGATGGTTGAGCTCCTCCTATCTCCCGCCGCAGAACGAGGATTGACCTCCTATGATGCCGCCACCGCCCACCGACCGAGGATTGACCTCTTCTCCGGTAGCCGCTCCCTAGGCCGCCGCCGCCATCTCTATATGCAGAGCGGCTGTTTTTTTACGGATATCCATGGAGCGGCTGTTTACACGGTATCTCACCGTAACTCAATTATATGGACAGGGTAGTACATCACATATGGTTATGTAACAGCAACCGTGTCTAATCTACGTTGTCTTCTCACACGGTTTGGTGCGGAAATCGTGTGTGACGTTGTAATACCTAACACAAACGACATGTACAAACAGTGTGCCGTATACAACATATATATAGTGCCATTAGTAGTTCCCGACTGTTAGCTTATCTCCACAGTTTCCCCATTTCCCCCAAATCCCTACATAGCCTCCAAATTCCCTCGCGTGGCGCTGACATTGGGGGTATCGCCGCCACGGCGGCGGTCGCCGCCGAGCACTTGCCTAAGGTCATCAGAAGGCAGGTGTACTACGGATCCGAATCGTCCTGTCAGGTTCTACCCCGATCTTTTTTAGCATGTCCAAAGTATGGCTCCATGCTGAATCCGTCCTGAATGACCCCCCCCCCTCCAGGAAAGCGATCTGCCGCCGGATCCGGAGCATGACTCCAGACTCCCGCAACATGAGTTCGACTCTGAGTTTTGCGCCACCGAGAAGTACCAAAAGCTGAGTTGTGTTCACGGGCACACTCCCGCTCGACGTGTATGCATAGAGGGATTCAACATTGGCAGGCGGTTTCTCAGTTGCCCCTTAGAGGTTAGTTCTAATTAAGTTCATCATTTTACTTCAGTTAATGTCACCACTCATCCAGAATACTATTTAACATTGGCAGGGATATGAGGCTTGTGCCTTTGTTAACTGGCTGGATGAAGAATGGCATGGCTGGGCTCGGAGTGTTATCACCAAGCTCGCAGAAGATAACGTAAAGCTGAAGAAGAAACTGGCTGATCTGGAATGTACAATCAGTATGATGAAGCAAGAAGGAATCAATCACAGGCAACAGCTGAAAGCAAGAGACAAGAAGGAACTAGCATGTGTAGTTGTGGTTGTCGCATTAGCCATGTTCTATGCACTGTTTGCAATGATGATTAGGGGTTTTGTTTGATAGTATTGCTAAAGCACATCTAGATGTGCTCTAAGTAATGCACATCTAGGTCCTATATATGCCATTGATGTTACACGAAGATTCTTGCAGATATTTTTCTTTGTCTTTTTTCTTTTCCTTTCTAGTTTGATTATTACTGGCTTTACCAATAAGAAGAGCTCAACGTATTGCTTGCCAACTGTCCTACTCTGTTCGTACCGGTACCGGTGCATAATCCCAAAACTTGTTCCTTGTTTTTGTCCTGAAAAAGGGAACTAGCCAAATAGCCAATAGGAGTCCTACGCAACCCCGGGAATTTGGAGCGACTGGGTACAAATAATTACAGTTGATTATATCAGCGGTTAGATAATACGTCAACCCCCGCTTCAATCCCCGCTTCAATTGGAAGTTCCTCTTCTCTGCATACCCCGCTTAAGTGTCCACCATCTTCATCGTCCCCGGCAGGCCGCACTACACACTAGCACACACTCTGCAGCCATGTCAAGAGATAGCGAGGACGACAGTTCGGCCAGCAGTCTGGCGTCCGATGATAGGTCAACATCGGAATCATCCCGCTCGTCTTCCATGAGTCCGGTGTCGAGCCCAGACCTCGATTATATTCGGTTCATGGAAGGCATGCCACCTCCGGAGTTGTCAGACGACAACCAGACGGACGAGGAGCCGTCGGAGGACGAAGAAGAGGACAGCGATGATGATGAGGAGGAATGGTCGAACAAGGAGGAGGAGGACGACGATAGCAACGACGATGACAACGGCGGCGGCGATGAAAAGCCAACGGTTAGCGGCAAGAAGCGTCCTCGCCAAGACGATGTCACGGGGCCATCCAACAAGAACAACAAGAAGAAGAAGGACTAAATTAAGCAGACTGTATATATCTCTGTTTATACTGTCAATCTCATTGCAGACGATTAGTAATATGTATTTGATAGAGATCCTCTACATTATCGCCAACAGGTTAGTTTGTTGAACTATGTGCCTGACGAGCACACAATTCACAAAAAAAGACCGTATGGGCTGTCTATAATGATCGCACACAATTCTGATTACCGATCTGTTTGTCGGGTATCACACACATCTTGTTAAGCCGAATCGTTTGAGTTCACCTCACTCATCGCAAACGGTTCATCAGAGTGAACTGTATTCCATATATCGCACGCACCTTGATCTGGCTGCCCGTTTCTTATGTTCTGTCTCATCGCAAACAGTTCGTACAGATCAACCATATGCCCCTCATCGCACATGCAACTATAATCGGAACCGTGTTTGATGTATCATTCATCGCAAACGTTTTGCATCATTTCTGACGGTTTTCATACAGCACCGTTTGCAATTATTTCATCGACCACATTTTCTCGAAGGGTCTCTGATCGTAGTGTCGCGTTACCAGCATCCTGCAGTAGTGAGTGTTGTGTTATTTTTTGTGATTTTTCGGGGTCCGTTTGGACATTTTTATGCATTAAGTGAGTTTTCAATGCATTTATGTGCATAATTCAAATTTGAACTACATGCACATGCTCCAGTGCATATAAATTGGTTGAAAAATCAAATCTTTTCCCTTGGGTGCATGCTTAGGTCCCATGCAAGAAATGTGAATGAATGTCAAACACCCTGCCACCGTCACTCGGCCGCAAACATTGAGATACCTGGTTTTTAAATTCTAGTAAATCCAAAACTTGTCTGAAATTCATGAAACTTGATATGCTATCATGGAGCGGCATCAACATGCCGTGGTAAATTTTTTGTCCCATTTGGGGCAGGTTTGGGTATATGCTTCTCACAAACCAGAGCTTTTCACAACAAGCATGATGGTTTTAGATAGAACAATCGTATGCAAAGTGAGAGCAGGATTTGTGCATCTCTTGCACACAAACGGTTCTTTTTGATGACCTGTGTGGGCCACTTACAAAAAATTTCGTGCGATTTGCATCTGTCATATTGGGTATGTTGCCATATGTCAAACTAGAAAGATTGACATTTGTTGATCTAGTAACATTGCCATTTGCCAACCTTGTAACACTGCGATTTGTCAAAATATGAAGCTAAAAATCACTAGCAGTATCTAATTTTTGCAACTAAAATTCAGTAATTAAGCATAGATGGAGGCGAGGATGCGTGTTCAGCCAGGCATGCAGCGGGCGGCACAGTACTATTTGACAGTGGGCGGTGCAGTTCCCGGTACGGCTTTAATGCAGATGAGGGAGAGGGTAGCGGTTCCCGAAATGTTGAACGGACAATGATGCATCCTCCTTCAATTAGCATCGTGTGAATGCATAAGGGAAGTAATGGGAGGACCGGGAAAAGAGGCAGCACGACGTGCATGCAACGCAGTTTGCACTCATATAAAGGCGCCCTCCATTCCAATGCATCTACCACATCGTACGCACCTAAGAATTTGCCTAAGCACCTACACTAATAAGCGCAAAAGTGCCCACTCCAGACCCATGGCGGTGATGCGTGCGAGCAGCCAGCGGCTGTGTGAGATGGTCCACGACGCCGGCATGCGGCATGGCACTGTGGATCGTCTCCATACGGTGTTGGCGACCGGCTGGTGGATGGCCGCCGTTGATGCCAGCTACGACTCTCAGTTGGACCAGATGATCGTTCGCACCACCAACAGGTTCACCGTCGTCAAGAAGCTCGGGGACGACATCGCTGTACCCCTGCAGCCCGCGCGTCCGGGCTCCTCATTGCCTGCCACCCTAATCGGCCTCCATGGTCGGAACCTCTTTCAAGCACTGGTGGCCCTGCGACTGCCTGCCGACGCCACGAAGAATGTCCACCTAGAGGTCGCGCTCGCCGCGAGGCGCCTCGCCCTGCAAGAAACCGTCGACCTACACATCCATGTGTACGAGCGAATCGTGTACATAGGTATCTACAAGGCTAGTGAGGACGCTACGACGTTGGCCTTCTTCAGCCGGCTGGAAGCCTTGGATGCCTTAGCTGAGAAGCACCTTGACCTCGCCACACAAGCCGCCGCTCCTTAGCCGCCGGTCGGTGGCCCGGCCGGCGCACTAAGTTGAGGAGGAGGAGGAGATCATACGTTGATGGATGCATCTTTCTTCTTGCCTCCTGTAACCACCACTGCGATCGCATCATCGTGACCTTAATTCTTATTTTGCTATTGCATTCTCGTTCTAGTCAATATAGACATGTGTGATCCCTTCGCTCAATACAGACATGTCCGTTCCAGTCTTATTTTGATTGGCTTGAATGAAGTTCTATCCTACCGTTAGGCGCCGCGGCGCGCTCTGCTCGCGTCTGTTGGCGCGCTATGCTCGCGTCCATCGGCGCGCTCGGCTTGTGGACAGCTTTTCCTTGCGTGTTCAGCTGCTATATGCATACATATATATATGGTTGCTCGCCGTTGAGGCGACCGCGGAGCGCTCTGCTCGCGTCCCTCCGCGCGTGCTCTGCCAACGGTTGGGTGTGCGCACGATCACGTCGGGGGCCCCGTTAGCTTGCGGTTACGCCGCGCGCGTTGTCACGCGATGCAGTTACGTGCGGCACGATGGAGTTACGCACTGCAAATTTGAACTGCCATCAGGGCCTACCAATATTCCTGGCCGTCCGGCTTCCCCTTTAATTCCCGCGGCCCTTATAACCTTAGTCTCTTCAACCTTTCGATCGCGCCCCACAACACAACAAGCACACCCACGATGACACATAGAGAGGGGATGCCAGCGGCGCTCCAATGGAGTTCGGCGAGCATAGAGTGGAGACCCACGCGAGGGAGACGGATCTCTCGGTGGTGTACACCATCGACCCGGACGTGGTGGATGACTACATCAACAACGTTGAGCAGTTGCTTGCTGGAGACAAGTACAAGGTGGTCGGCATTGACCTCCAATACACTGCCAGTCGCCTCGGCATAGATCAGAAGGTTGTCGTCGCCCAGTTGTGCATGCGCCATCATGTCCTCATCTACCACTACTGCATGGCCACAGAGCCTTGCGACCGTTTCAACAGGTTTGTCAATAGCACCGACTACAAGTTCGCCACGGTGGGAACCAAAGACGATGTAAATGCGCTCAGTGTTACGGGCTTGGCCTGCAAGAACCTTGTCGAAATCCATGACCACTACAGGGTCTGGGGCAGCATGAAGAAGGACTCCCTGGTCGAACTCGCCTGGCCATCATCGACCTCTACTACGAAAAGATGAAGTAGTATGCCCAGAGAACAAGCCCCCTATCCTGGCACAGGGCCTGGATGCGGCAACTGGATGAACCTCACCTCAGGTTCGTGGCCAAGAGCGTGTACACATGCTACGAGATGCACAGGCGGATCGTTGACATGAGGAAGTGCCTCATTACCCAAATGGACGAGCCCTGATTGAGCCACAACTAGATCAAGCGTCCCAAGAAGTAGATGATGATCAGATGATCATTTATGCTAGCTAATAATGCATGTAATATATAGTTTACTTTATTGGTGTGTGGAAATGTCATGTGTGTAGTAGCCACCTATGTAATTATGCATGTAATAGTTTACTTTCGTGTGTGCAAATGTCATGGTTGTAGTAGCCACATATGTAAGTGGATGTTTAATTTGGTTATGCAAGCATGTCCTTATAAGTGTGTGTATATATATATGTTGTTGTTTTGTATGCAATCCCATCGCACAACACACATGTCTTGTTAAGTTGAACCGTTTCTGTTCTCTTGTGTCAACGCAAACAGTTCATCCAAGTGAACCGTATGCCGTATATCATACACACACCTTCATCTGGCTGACCGTTTCTTTTGTGTTGCCTAATCAAAAACAGTTCATCCGAGTGAACCGTATGCTGTGAATCGCACACACCTTCATCTGGCTGCCTGTTTCTTTTGTTCCTCCTCATCGAAAACGGTTAATTGAACTGAACCGTATGCCCTGAATCACACACGCAACTAAAATCTGAACCGTGTTTGATGCATCCTCCATCGCAAACGTTTTGCACCTTTTTTTGACGCGTTTTTTACACCACCGTTTGCGATTATGGCATCGCACATAGTTTCGTCGTAGGGTCTCTGATCGTAGTGTCGCGTTAGCAGCATCCTGTTGTAGTGAAGTACGTCGACGTTTGCGAGAGAGCCACGGTGTCGTGGTGTTCGAATTTCATCCCCATTTCTTGCATGGGACATAAGCATAAACCCATGGACACATATATGATTTACAACCCATGTTGGTGCACCGAAGCATGTGCATGTAGTTTAATTTTGAATTGTGCACCTGAAATGGCTAGAAAACCAATTTAATGTATAAAATGTTCAAACGTACCCTGAATAATTCCAATTCTTTTACGACACACAT
This sequence comes from Aegilops tauschii subsp. strangulata, assembly GCF_002575655.3. Taxonomy (NCBI): domain Eukaryota; kingdom Viridiplantae; phylum Streptophyta; class Magnoliopsida; order Poales; family Poaceae; genus Aegilops; species Aegilops tauschii. The sequence continues at coordinate 107,589,888 of NC_053036.3, read as the reverse complement.
ATAGTGGCATGTTCACTATAGATAAAAGGTCTAGCAATTCAAATACCGTCCATTACCGCTGTGACCCCATTATGTAATTCAAATCAAGATGAAAAATCAAGTAGACTGCACATGTTTTATTATCACCAACCGTGTGAGATGCAGCACAAAATATCCTGGAGCACCGTCGGTGTATAGTACGCCTATGGATTACGTGAGAAGGTGCGTCGGCTACAGTCCACTGCCGGCGTGTCAAGCACACTAGCTCGCTCCCCAAATACTCCCGCCTCTTCATCCCTCGCAATCTCAAAAATATTACTGCCTCGTAATCTCAAAAATATCTACCGCCTGGAAGGTTTTAATGTTTGATAGCACACGATTAGTATGTGCGGACCGTGTGCGATGTCTGTTACTCCTGCTCTGCTTCAGTCCCTTGATTAAAATTTTCAGTAGCCCCGGCATTTTACTCCCGCCTCTGCATCCCTCGCAATCTCAAAAATATTTGCTCGCCCTTGATCCAAATTTTCAGTAGCCCCACCTTGTTACTCCCGCCTAGTAAAATTTTCAGTTGTCGCAGTATTTCCTCAAACACCACCTTGCCCCCCCCCGCCCCCTCCACACACACCCCAAAACCTCCGCTCACACAGACACACACAACCCTCGAAACCATTGGTAGGTCGCCGCCATCGCCAGCGCCTCCATCCTCCACCTCTACCTGTGTGCCGGGGAGCTCGAGGAGCCAATGGCCAAAAAGAGGTTTATCGCGGTCTTTTCCCCTGACGCCGGTTCGAGGACTTCCCCATCCTCCTTCGGACCCGGTAGCCGACGAGGTCCTACCTCGGGGTCCGGTAGCGGCGGTGGGGGATGTGGGTCGCCGATATTATAGATTGGGAGACCCACATCCACCGATGGGTCGGTAGCTTCCACACAACCTAGCTCGCGGCCATGGAGTACGACCGCTGGCAGGTCCGTTACCACGGCGTGGTGGCTTGGCTCAATTTCCCCTTCGGCACACGTTCGGTCAACCTCGTTCCACCGGAGCCAGGGGTGGTGAGCTCGGCTATGGCGCGGGAGGACCGCGAGGCGTGGGAGCGCCTTGAGGCCGAGGCCGCCGACGAGGCCTACATGCAAGAGCTCCGCCGGCAGCACTCGAAGCTCGTGGAGGCGGAGCGGGCGATCTTTGACAGCGCGGAGGCGGCGAGTTTATCAGCACTCTCCTCCGATGATGATGTCGAAGGCAGCGAGGACGGCGGCGCGGAGGGCGGCGAGGTTATTGCGCTCTCCTCCGATGACGAGGTCGAAGGCGGCGGCGACAGTGGCGCGGAGGGCGTCGAGGAGGGCCCCGAGGACGAGGGGATCGACATCGACGAGTGGAGGATTGCCTTCCCCAACGACCGATGACGATATCGGCTAGAACCCGGCTCGCGACACACCGTACTTTGACCGAAAGTACTTTAGCTTAGTTTAAATTTAAGTTTTATGTTTGGTTATGCAAAACTATCTATGTTTATGTTTGATTGCATGCTACTTTCGGTTGAACCTGCTTTGAACTTGATCAAATTGAAGTTTACAACCTTAAGTTTAGGGGATCGACTAGAAAAGGCCAAAAATTGCTGAAGTATATATATCCACTAAGGGTTTTAGTCCTTTAACTTTTTAAGGATCGGCTAGAGATGTCCTTATGACTTGTTTATTTCAGTTCTTCACAATGTGATGCTCTATATGTGCAACTATTTGCCGTGCATTTCAATTTCATCAATAACAGTTTCAACAATACCACTATAAATTACGATATTTGCTTGCTGTTAAGGATATTGCAGTTAACATGCCTTTTCTTTTTTATCAATAACTAGTGTACTGTAGACCTGCACAATACCATTTTGAATGTCTATTTGCTTGTTCTTAAATGTTATGCCTGATGTAGTTAACACACCTATCCACTTCTTGTTTTTCTTAACTAGCGTCCTTAAGCCTGCACACTAAAGCTATCATTTGTAGATTATGTTGTCTACCATGGATATATTTGGTTGATGTTTAGCATGTTGTGCTTAACATGCCTTTATATGTACTCATGCAGGACAATATTGAGAACAGTGTTGTTTTCCATCGAGGTTAGTTTCATCGCATTGCTTCTATGTACTCACTGTTCAGGATATCGGTAGCTGGTACCATATAGCCTGGGGTTGATAAGGGATTAATCGTCGAATCAGACATTTCACTGAATATATTTGTAAGCCATTTATTAGTAGGTTAACTAGGGCCATATTTAATATATCTGAGGCTACATAGCAACATGCATTGTACCGAATGACTAAATATGCAATCCCAGGCTACATAGCAACAAGGAAGAGTGTTACCTTAATGTTTTGATGATGTCTAGATATACATGTAATAAAATCTTATATAATGGGATGGAGGGAGTGTTGTACTACATTATTTTTCAATTGTTGTTTAGCTTCTAATATTAACTTGGTGATTTTAGGTACATATATCATTGCCAAAGGTCCACACTTCGACCCTTTCTGCGTATGGGGCAATGAGATACTCATGAACCAGCATCAAGTGAGGAAACTGATAAAGATTGTTATTAAAATGGGTCAAAAGATCTCAATCGAACTATTTGTTTACACTTTGTGCAAGACAACAGCAAACTGCAGGATGGTAAGTGATGTCTACTACACAACCTTCTTCTTGTAGACGTTGTTGGGCCTCTAAGTGCAGAGGTTTGTAGGACAGTAGGAAATTTCCCTCAAGTGGATGACCTAAGGTATATCAATCTGTGGGAGGCGTAGGATGAAGATGGTCTCTCTCAAACAACCCTGCAGCCAAATAACAAAGAGTCTCTTGTGCCCTCAACACACCCAATACAATGGTAAATTGTATAGGTGCACTAGTTCGGTGAAGAGATGGTGATACAAGTGCAATATGGATGGTAGATATTGATTTTTGTAGTCTAGAAATATAAAAACAGCAAGGTAACTAATGATAAAAGTGAGCACAAATGGTATTGCAATGTGTTGAAACAAGGCCTAGGGTTCATACTTTCACTAGTGCAAGTTCTCTCAACAATAATAACATAATTGATCATATAACTATCCCTCGACATGCAACAAAGAGTCACTCCAAAGTCACTAATAGCGGAGAACAAACGAAGAGATTATTGTAGGGTACAAAACCACCTCAAAGTTATCCTTTCTAATCGATCTATTCAAGAGTCCGTAGTAAAATAGCATGAAGCTATTCTTTCCATTCGAATAACACCTTAAGACACAAATCAACCAAAACCCTAATGTCAGCTAGATACTCCAATGTCACCTCAAGTATCCGTGGGTATGATTATACGATAAGCATCACACAATCTCAGATTCATCTATTCAAACAAACACAAAGTACTTCAAAGAGTGCCCCAAAGTTTCTACCGGAGAGTTAAGACGAAAACGTGTGCCAACCCCTATGCATAGATTCCCAAGGTCACTGAACCCGCAAGTTGATCACGAAAACATACATCAAGTAGATCACATGATATCCCATTGTCACCACAGATAAGCACATGCAAGACATACATAAAGTGTTCTCAAATCCTTAAAGAGTCAATCCGATAAGATAACTTCAAAGGGAAAACTCAATCCATTACAAGAGAGTAGAGGGGAGAAACATCATAAGATCCAACTATAATAGCAAAGCTTGCGATACATCAACATTGTGCCAAATCAAGAACACGAGAGAGAGAGAGAGAGAGAGAGATCAAACACATAGCTACTGGTACATACCCTCAGCCCCGAGGGTGAACTACTCCCTCCTCGTCATGGAGAGAGCCGGGATGATGAAGATGGCCACCGGTGAGGGATCCTCCCTCGGGCAGGGTGCCGGAACAGGGTCCCGATTGGTTTTTGGTGGCTACAGAGGCTTGCGGCGGCGGAACTTCCGATCTAGGTTTCTTTCTGGAAGTTTGGGTATATATAAGAGGTGTTGGCGTCGGGAACAAGTCAGGGGGGTCCCCGAGGCGGCCACAAGGTAGGGGGCGCCCCCAGGGGGTAGGGCCCGCCCCCACCCTCGTGGTGGCCTCGGGATTCTTCTGGCCCATCTCCAATGCTCCGCGGGCTTCTTCTGGTCCAAAAATAATCTCCGTGAAATTTCAGGTCAATTGGACTCCGTGTGGTTTTCCTTTTCTGCAATACTCAAAAACAAGGGAAAACATAATCTGGCACAGGGCTCTTGGTTAATAGGTTAGTCCCAAAAATCATATAAAATAGGATATAAATGCATATAAAACATCCTAGAAGGATAATATAATAGCATGGAACAATAAAAAATTATAGATACGTTGGAGACGTATCAGGCATCTCCAAGCTTAATTCCTGCTCGTCCTCGAGTAGGTAAATGATAAAAACAGAATTTTTGATGTGGAATGCTACCTAACATATTTATCAATGTAATCTTTTTTATTGTGGCATGATTGTTCAGATCTGAATGATTCAAAACAAAATTTTAACATTGACATAAAAATAATAATACTTCAAGCATACTAACAAAGCAATCATGTCTTCTCAAAATAACATGGCCAAAGAAAGCTATCCCTACAAAATAATATAGTCTGGCTATGCTCTATCTTCATCACACAAAGTATTTAAATCATGCACAACCCCAATGACAAGACAAGCAATTGTTTCATACTTTTGATGTTCTCAAACTTTTCAATCTTCACGCAATACATGAGCGTGAGCCATGGACATAGCACTATATGTGGAATAGAATGGTGGTTGTGGAGAAGACAAAAAGGAGAAGATAGTCTCACATCAACTAGGCGTATCAATGGGCTATGGAGATGCCCATCAATAGATATCAATGTTAGTGAGTAGGGATTGCCATGCAACGGATGCACTAGAGTTTTAAGTGTATGAAAGATCAAAAAGAAACTAAATGGGTGTGTATCCAACTCGCTTGCTCACGAAGACCTAGGGCAATTTGAGGAAGCCCGTCATTGGAATATACAAGCCAAGTTCTAATGAAAAATTCCCACTAGTATATGAAAGTGACAACATAGGAGACTCTCTATCATGAAGATCATGATGCTACTTTGAAGCACAAGTGTGGTAAAAGGATAGTAGCATTGCCCCTTCTCTCTTTTTCTCTCATTTTTTGGGCCTTTTTTTATGGTCTCTTTTTTTCGTCCGGAGTCTCATCCCGACTTGTGGGGGAATCATAGTCTCCATCATCCTTTCCTCACTGGGACAATGTTCTAATAATGATGATCATCACACTTTTATTTACTTACAACTCAAGAATTTCAACTCGATACTTAGAACAAAATACGACTCTATGTGAATGCCTCTAGCGGTGTACCGGGATGTGCAATGAATCAAGAGTGACATGTATGAAATAATTATGAACGGTGGCTTTGCCACAAATACTATGTCAACTACATGATCATGCAAAGCAATATGAGAATGATGGAGTGTGTCATAATAAACGGAACGGTGGAAAGTTGCATGGCAATATATCTCGGAATGGCTATGGAAATGCCATAATAGGTAGGTATGGTGGCTGTTTTGAGGAAGGTAAATGGTGGGTTCATAGTACCGGCGAAAGTTGCACGGTACTAGAGAGGCTAGCAATGGTGGAAGGGTGAGAGTGCGTATAATCCATGGACTCAACATTAGTCATAAAGAACTCATGTACTTATTGCAAAAATCTATTAGTTATCGAAGCGAAGTACTACGCGCAATCTCCTAGGGGGATAGATTGGTAGGAAAAGACCATCGCTCGTCCCCGGCCACCACTCATAAGGAAGACAATCAATAAATAAATCATGCTCCGACTTCATCACATAACGGTTCACCATACGTGCATGCTACGGGAATCACAAACTTTAACACAAGTATTTCTCAAATTCACAACTACTCACTAGCATGACTCTAATATTACCATCCTCATGTCTCAAAACAATCATAAGGAATCAAACTTCTCATAGTATTCAATGCACTTTATATGAATGTTTTTATTATATCCCTCTTGGATGCCCATCATATTAGGACTAGTTTCATAACCAAAGCAAACTACCATGCTGTTTAGAGACTCTCAAAATGATATAAGTGAAGCATGAGAGTTCATCTATTTCTTCAAAATAAAACCACCGCCGTGCTCTAAGAGGATATAAGTGAAGCACTAGAGCAAATGACAAACTACTCCGAAAGATATAAGTGAAGATCAATGAGTAGTTGAATAATTATGTAACTATGTGAAGACTCTCTAACATTTAAGAATTTCAGATCTTGGGATTTTATTCAAACAGCAAGCAAACCAAAAGAAAATAAAATGACGCTCCAAGCAAAACACATATCATGTGATGAATAAAAATATAACTCTAAGTAAAGTTACCGATGAACGAAGACGAAAGAGGGGATGCCATCCGGGGCATCCCCAAGCATAGGCTCTTGTTTGTCCTTGAATATTACCTTGGGGTTCCTTTGGCATCCCCAACCTTAGGCTCTTGCCATCCTTATTCCATAGTCCATTGAATCTTTACCCAAAACATGAAAACTTCACAACACAAAACTTAACAGAAAACTCGTAAGCTCCGTTAGTATAAGAAAATAAAACCACCACTTAGGTACTATTGTGAACTCATTCTAAATTAATATTGGTGTAATATCTACTGTATTCCAACTTCTCTATGGTTAATACCCTCCGATACTACTCATAGATTCATCAAAATAAGCAAACAACACATAGAAAACAAAATCTATCAAAAACAGAACAATTTGTAGTAATCTGTATCAAACGTATCTGTAACTCCAAAAATTCTGAAATAAATTGGTGGATCTGAGGAATTTGTCTATTACTCTTCTGCAAAAAGAATACCTAATAGCAATCTCCAGTAAAAAGTTGTAGCTAATCTCGTGAGCGCTAAAGTTTCTGTTTTTTACAGCAAGATCACAAAGACTTCACCCAAGTCTTCCCAAAGGTTCTACTTGGCACAAACACTAATTAAATCATAAAACCACATATAAACAGAGGCTAGATGAATAATTTATTACTAAACAGGAGAAAAAATCAAGGAACAAATATAAAATTGGGTTGCCTCCCAACGAGCGCTATAGTTTAACGCCCCTAGCTAGGCATGATGATTTAAATGATGCTCACATAAAAGATAAGAATTGAAACATAAAGAGAGCATCATGAAGAATATGAAAAGCACACTTAAGTCTAACCCTCTTCCTATGCATAGGGATTTTGTGAGAAAACAAATTATGGGAACAATAGTCAACTAGCATAGGAAGGCAAAACAAGCATAACTTCAAAACTTTAAGCACATAGAGAGGAAACTTGATATTATTGCAATTCCTACAAGCATATATTCCTCCCTCATAATAATTTTCAGTAGCATCATGAATGAATTCAACAATATAACTATCACATAAAGCATTCTTTTCATGATTCATAAGCATAGAAAATTTACTACTCTCCACATAAGCAAAATTCTTCTCATGAATAATAGTGGGAGCTAACTCAACAAAATAACTATCATGTGAGGCATAATCCAATTGAAAACTAAAATCATGATGACAAGTTTCATGGTTATCATTATTCTTTATAGCATACATGTCAGCACAATAATCATCATAGGTAGCATCTTTATTCTCATAATCAATTGGAACCTCTTCCGAAATAGTGGATTCATCACTAAATAAAGTTATGACCTCTCCAAATCCAATTTCATAATTGTCACAATAAGATTCAACACCCTCCAAAATAGTGGGATCATTACTTCCTAAAGTTGACACTCTTCCAAACCTATTTTCATCAAGATAATCATCATAAATAGGAGGCATGATATCATCATAATAAATTTGCTCATCAAAACTTGGGGACAAAAAATATCATCCTCATCAAACATAGCGTCCCCAAACTTGTGGCTTTGCATATCATTAGCATCATGGATATTCAAGGAATTCATACTAACAACTTTGCAATCATGCTCATCATTCAAAGATTTAGTGCCAAACATTATAATGCATTCTTCCTCTAGCAATTGAGCACAATTATCGGAATCCTTATTTTCACGGAAGACATTAAAAAGATGAAGCATATGAGGCACCCTCAATTCCATTTTTTTGTAGTTTTCTTTTATAAACTAAACTAGTGATAGAACAAGAAAGAAAAAGATTCGATTGCAAGATCTAAAGATATACCTTCAAGCACTTACCTCCCCGGCAACGGCGCCAGAAACTGCTTGATGTCTACTACACAACCTTCTTCTTTTAGAGGTTGTTGGGCCTCCAAGTGCATAGGTTTGTAGGACAGTAGCAAATTTCCCTCAAGTGGACGACCTAAGGTTTATCAATCCGTGGGAGGCGTAGGATGAAGATGGTCTCTCTAGAACAACCCTGCAACCAAATAACAAAGAGTCTCTTGTGTCCCCAACACACCCAATACAATGGTACATTGTATAGGTGCACTAGTTCGGCGAAGAGATGGTGATACAAGTGCAATATGGATGGTAGATATAGATCTTTGTAATCTGAAAATATAAAAACAGCAAGGTAACTAATGATAAAAGTGAGCACAAATGGTATTGCAATGTGTTGAAACAAGGCCTAGGGTTCATACTTTCACTAGTGCAAGTTCTCTCAACAATAATAACATAATTGGATCATATAACTATCCCTCGACATGCAACAAAGAGTCACTCCAAAGTCACTAATAGCAGAGAACAAACGAAGAGATCATTGTAGGGTACGAAACCACCTCATAGTTATCCTTTCTGATCGATCTATTCAATAGTCCGTAGTAAAATAGCATGAAGCTATTATTTCCATTCGATCTATCGTAGAGTTCATACTAGAATAACACCTTAAGACACAAATCAACCAAAACCCTTATGTCACCTAGATACTCCAATGTCACCTCAAGTATCCGTGGGTATGATTCTACGATAAGCATCACACAATCTCAGATTCATCTATTCAAACCAACACAAAGTACTTCAAAGAGTGCCCCAAAGTTTCTACCAGAGAGTCAAGACGAAAACGTGTGCCAACCCCTATGCATAGATTCCCAAGGTCACTGAACCCGCAAGTTGATCACAAAAACATACATCAAGTAGATCACGTGATATCCCATTGTCACCACAGATAAGCACATGCAAGACATACATAAAGTGTTCTCAAATCCTTAAAGACTCAATCCGATAAGATAACTTCAAAGGGAAAACTCAATCCATTACAAGAGAGTAGAGGGGGAGAAACATCATAAGATCCAACTATAATAGCAAAGCTCGCGATACATCAAAATCGTGCCAAATCAAGAACACGAGAGAGAGAGATCAAACACATGGCTACTGGTACATACCCTCAGCCCCGAGGGTGAACTACTCCCTCCCCGTCATGGAGAGCGCCGGGATGATGAAGATGGCCACCGGTGAGGGATCCCCCCTCTGGTACGGTGCCGGAACAGGGTCCCGATTGGTTTTTGGTGGCTACAGAGGCTTGCGGCGGCGGAACTCCCGATCTAGGTTTCTTTCTGGAAGTTTGGGTATATATAAGAGGTGTTGGCGTCGGGAACAAGTCAGGGGGGTCCCCGAGGCGGCCACGAGGTAGGGGGCGTGCCCAGGGGGTAGGGCACGCCCCCCACCGCCGTGGTGGCCTCGGGACTCTTCTGGCCCATCTCTGATGCTCCGTGGGCTTCTTCTGGTCCAAAAATAATCTCCGTGAAATTTCAGGTCAATTGGACTCCGTTTGGTTTCCCTTTTCTACAATACTCAAAAACAAGGAAAAAACAGAAACTGGCACTAGGCTCTAGGTTAATAGGTTAGTCCCAAAAATCATATAAAATAGCATATAAATGCATATAAAACATCCTAGAAGGATAATATAATAGCATGGAACAATCATAAATTATAGATACGTTGGAGGCGTATCAGTAAGTAAGAACCTTGTAGCCTTCTTTTTACTGCCCGTAATGAGTTGTGTTAGATGAAAATGTCTGAATCTTTTTCCTTTTGTAGTGGATCCTGAAGCAGTTTACTCAAGATTACCTCTCAAACTACATGATTGGCGGCCGGCCATCACAAGGGGTTGGACTAGAGTCCTGCATGCCTTCTGCATCCAGGAGAGCACAATAGGGTCATTCCACTTCACCTTGTTCAGCAACCGGAATGTCTGTCGCCTCTTTCTTTACCATCTGTAATAGTACAAGTATAGAACCCTGTTTCATCATTCTTTATTTGGTGCTTATGTAATTCTTAAACTTATGTACCTGTGAATCGAATAATGCACTGGTTGTTTGAACCTGACGGATATGAATAAAGCTATAGCCTACTTTCAAGTTTAAATTAGGTACAATTTTAAATAGCATCAACTAAATTAGGGCGAAATTATGGTGTGCAGGTCATTACGGCACACACGGTTGGTAAAACACAAACGTTTGCGATATACACCATAATCCGAGATGGTGGACAGAGAGGAAACGTGTGCAAGCATGCACACAGTTGCCGTTTGCAAAGCGTGTGTGATGTCAGACACTATCACATACGGTGCGGGAAAACTAAATGTGTGTGGTTGTCTACCTATCATACACGGTTTATAATCATGAACGGTTTGTGATGTCCCAGGCATCGTAAAACTCCCGTGCCTGGAAAGCTCATGTGCCTGGAATCTGCCTGGTTTTAGGTAAAACGACAAAACTCCGACTGCGATGGCAATGCGAGCACAAACGAGTAGCAAGGATGAAGCGTTTGGGATATTCGAGATACCGAAAACGGTTATATAGGGACAACTGTATGCATCAAGGCTCCCTATCCCCGACGTTTTTTGGGTCGTGTGGGAAGGACCTCACACTCACTTGGCGACGGTTCCAAATGTCGTCACGGAAAGGGGTTAAAAACCGTTTGTATAGCACCGACGCGTACTAGTGTGTGCCGGTAACTTCATCATCACCGTCGCCACGCCACCGTGTTGACGAAACTCTCCCTCGACCCTCTACTGGACCAAGAGCTCGATGGGCGTCATCATGCTGAATGTGTGTCGAACACGGAGGTGCCGTACGTTCGGTACTTGGATCGGTTGGATAGTGAAGACGTTCGACTACATCAACCGCATTACTAAACGCTTCCGCTTTTGTTCTACGAGGGTACGTAGACACACACTCACCCTTCTCGTTTCTATGCTTCTCCTAGATAGATCTTGCTTGATCATAGGAAAGTTTTTGAATCACTACGTTCCCCAATAGCTTTACTTTATCACTAAGCGGTAGCGATAGTCGTGGAAGCAATAGTTGGTGAGACGACAACGACGTTACGATGGAGATCAAGGTGTAAAGACGGTGACAATGGAGATCATGACGGTGCTTTGGAGATGGAGATCAAAGGCACAAGATGATGATGGCCATATCATGTCACATATTTTGATTGCATGTGATGTTTATCCTTTAAGCATCTTATTTTGCTTAGTACGGCTGTAGCATTATAAGATGATCCCTCACCAAATTTCAAGGTATAAGTGTTCTCCCTGAGTATGCACCGTTGCTACAGTTCGTCGTGCCAAGACACCACGTGATTATCGGGTGTGATAAGCTCTACATTCACATACAATGGGTGCAAGCCAGTTTTGCACATGCAGAATACTCGGGTTAAACTTGACGAGCCTAGCATATACAGATATGGCCTCGGAACACTGAGACCGAAAGGTCGAACGTGAATCATATAGTAGATATGATCAACATAGAGATGTTCACCATTGAAAACTACTCCATCTCACATGATGATCGGACATGGTTTAGTTGATATGGATCACGTGATCATTTAGATGACTAGAGGGATGTCTATCTAAGTGGGAGTTCTTAAGTAATATGATTAATTAAACTTTAATTTATCAGGAACTTAGTACCTGATAGTTTTTGGATATCTATGATGTTGTAGATCAATGGCCCGTGCTACCGTTCCCTTGAATTTTAATGCGTTCCTAGAGAAAGCTAAGTTGAAAGATGATGGTAGCAACTACACGAACTGGGTCTGTAACTTGAGGATTATCCTCATTGCTGCACAGAAGAATTACTTCCTGGAAGCACCGCTAGGTGCAAGACCTGCTGCAGGAGCAACTCCGGATGTTATGAACGTCTGGCAGAGCAAAGCTGATTACTACTCGATAGTTCAGTGTGCCATGCTTTACGACTTTGAATCGGGACTTCAAAGACGTTTTGAACATCATAGAGCATATGAGATGTTCCAGGAGTTGAAGTTAATATTTCAAGCAAATGCCCGAGTTAAAAGATATGAAGTCTCCAACAAGTTCTACAACTGCAAAATGAAGGAGAATAGTTCTGTCAGTGAAGACATACTCAGAATGTCTATGTACCACAACCACTAATCTTCCTAATGATAGTGTCATTGACAGAGTTCTTCAATCACTGCCACCAAGCTATAAAGGCTTCGTGATGAACTATAATATGCAAGGGATGGAAAAGACAATTCCCGAGCTCTTCGCAATGCTAAAGGTTGCAGAGGTAGAAATCAAGAAGGAGCTTCAAGTGTTGATCGTTAACAAGACCACTAGTTTCAAGAAAAAGGGCAAAGGGAAGAAGGGGAACTTCAAGAAGAACAGCAAACAAGTTGCTTCTCAAGGGAAGAAGCCCAAGTCTGGAACTAAACCTGAGACTGAGTGCTTCTACTGCAAAGGGACTGTCATTGGAAGCAAAAATGCCCCAAGTATTTGGCGGATAAGAAGGATGACAAAGTGAAAGGTATATTTGATATACATGTTATTGATGTGTACCTTACTAATGCTCATAGTAGCGCCTGGGTATTTGATACTGGTTCTATTTCTCATATTTGCAACTTGAAATAGGGGCTACGGATTAAACGAAGATTGGCTAAGGACGAGGTGACAATGCGCGTGGGAAATGGTTCTAAGGTTGATCTGATCGCCATCGGCACGCTACCTCTACATCTACTGTCGGGATTAGTTTTAGACCTGAATAATTGTTATTTGGTGCCAGCGCTGAGCATGAACCTTATATCTGCATCTTGTTTGATGCGAGACGGTTATTCATTTAAATCAGAGAATAATGGTTGTTCTATCTATATGAGTAATGTCTTTGTTGGTCATGCACCCTTGATGAGTGGTCTATTTTTGTTGAATCTCGATTGTAGTGATACACATATTCATAATATTGGTACCAAAAGATGCAAAGTTAATAATAATAGTGCAACTTATTTGTGGCACTGCCGTTTAGGTCATATTGGTGTAAAGCGCATGAAGAAACCTCATGCTGATGGACTTTTGGAATCACTTGATTATGAATCACTTGATGCTTGCGAACCTTGCCTCAAGGGCAAGATGACTAAAACTCTGTTCTCCGGAACAATGGAGCGAGCAACTGACTTATTGGAAATAATACATACTGATGTATGCGGTCCGGTGAGTGTTGAGGCTCGCGGCGGGTATCGTTATTTTCCGACCTTCACAGATGATTTGAGCAAATATGGGTATATCTACTTAATGAAACATAAGTCTGAAACATTTGAAAAGTTCAAAGAATTTAACAGTGAAGTGGAAAATCATCGTAACAAGAAAATAAAGTTTCAACGATCTGATCGTGGAGGTGAATATTTGAGTTATGAGTTTGGTCTTCATTTGAAACAATGTGGAATAGTTTTGCAACTCACGCCACCTGGAACACCACAGCGTAATGGTGTGTCCGAACGTCGTAACCGTACTTTACGGCTGCATTCACATTCAATAGGGCACCATCTAAATCCGTTGAGACGACACCATATGAACTGTGGTTTAGCAAGAAACCTAAGTTGTCGTTTCTTAAAGTTTGGGGTTGTGATGCTTATGTGAAAAAGCTTCAACCTGATAAGCTCGAACCCAAATCGGAGAAATGTGTCTTCATAGGATACCCAAAGGAGACTCTTGGGTACAACTTCTATCACAGATCCGAAGGCAAGATATTCGTTGCTAAGAATGGATCCTTTCTAGAGAAGGAGTTTCTCTCAAAAGAAGTGAGTGGGAGGAAAGTAGAACTTGATGAGGTAATTGTACCTTCTCCTGAATTGGAAAGTAATTCATCACAGAAATTAGTTCCAGTAATTCCTACACCAATTAGTGAGGAAGCTAATGATGATGATCATGAAACTTCAGACCAAGTTACTACTAAACCTCGTAGGTCAACCAGAGTACGGTTCGCACTAGAGTGGTACGGTAATCCTGTTCTGGAGGTCATGTTACTTGACCATGACAAACCTATGAACTATGAGGAAGCGATGATGAGCCCAGATTCCGAGAAATGGCTTGAGGCCATGAAATCTGAGATGGGGTCCATGTATGAGAACAAAGTGTGGACTTTGGTTGTCTTGCCCGATGATAGGCAAGCCGTAGAGAATAAATGGATCTTCAAGAAGAAGACTAACGGTGACGGTAATGTTACTGTCTACAAAGCTCGACTTGTTGCGAAAGGTTTTCGACAAGTTCAAGGAGTTGACTACGATGAGACCTTCTCACCCGTAGCGATGCTGAAGTCTGTCGGAATCATGTTAGCAATTGCCGCATTTTATGATTATGAAATTTTGCAAATGGATGTCAAAACTGCATTCCTTAATGGATATCTTAAAGAAGAGTTGTATATGATGCAACCAGAACATTTTGTCGATCCTAAAGTTGCTAACAAATGTGTAAGCTCCAGCGATCCATTAATGGACTGGTGCAATCCTCTCGGAGTTGGAATATATGCTTTGATAGTGTGATCAAAGCATATGGTTTTATACAGACTTTTGGAGAAGCCTGTATTTACAAGAAAGTGAGTGGGAGCTCTGTAGCATTTCTGATATTATATGTGGATGACATATTGTTGATTGCAAATAATACATAATTTCTGGATAGCATAAAAGGATACTTGAATAAGAATTTTTCAATGAAAGACCTCGGTGAAGCTGCTTATATATTGGGCATTAAGATCTATAGAGATAGATCAAGATGCTTAATTGGACTTTCACAAAGCACATACCTTGATAAAGTTTTGAAGAAGTCCAAAATCGATCAGTCAAAGAAAGGGTTCTTGCCTATGTTACAAGGTGTGAAGTTGAGTCAGACTCAATGCCCGACCACTGCTGAAGATAGAGAGAAAATGAAAGTCATTCCCTATGCCTCAGCCATAGGTTCTATCATGTATGCAATGCTGTGTACCAGACCTGTTGTGTGCCTTCCTATAAGTTTAGCAAGGAGGTACCAAAGTAATCCAGGAGTGGATCACTGGACAGCGGTCAAGAACATCCTGAAATACCCGAAAAGGACTAAGGATATGTATCTCATTTATGGAGGTGACAAAGAGCTTGTCGTAAATGATTACATCGATGCAAGCTTTGACACTGATCCGGATGACTCTAAGTCACAAACCGGATACGTATTTATATTGAATGGTGGAGCTGTAAGTTGGTGCGGTTCCAAGCAGAGCGTCGTGGCGGGATCCACATGTGAAGCGGAGTACGTAGCTGCTTCAGAAGCAGCAAATGAAGGTGTCTGGATGAAGGAATTCATTTCCGATCTAGGTGTAATACCTAGTGCATCGGGTCCAATGAAAATCTTTTATGACCATACTGGAGCAATTGCCTTGGTGAGGGAATCCAGGTTTCACAAGAGAACCAAACACATCAAGAGACGCTATCCGTGATCAAGTCAAGGAGGGATACATAGAGATTTGCAATATACATACGGATCTCAATGTTGCAGACCCGTTGACTAAGCCTCTTCCACGAGCAAAACATGATCATCACCAAGACTCCATGGGTGTTAGAATCATTACTATGTAATCTAGATTATTGACTCTGGTGCAAGTGGGAGACTGAAGGAAATATGCCCTAGAGGCAATAATAAAGTTGTTATTTATATTTCCTTATATCATGACAATTTTTTATTATTCATGCTAGAATTGTATTAGCCGGAAACTTAGTACATGTGTGAATACATAGACAAACGGAGTGTCCCTAGTATGCCTCTACTTGACTAGCTCGTTAATCAAAGATGGTTAAGTTTCCTGACCATAGACATGTGTTGTCATTTGATGAACGAGATCACATCATTAGTGAATGATGTGATGGACAAGACCCATCCGTTATCTTAGCATCATGATCGTTTAGTTTTATTGCTATTTCTTTCTTCATGACTTATACATATTCCTCTGATTATGAGAGATTATGCAACTCCCGAATACCGGAGGAACACCTTGTGTGCTATCAAACGTCACAACGTAACTGGGTGATTATAAAGATGCTCTACAGGTGTCTCCGAAGGTGTTTGTTGAGTTGGCATAGATCAATATTAGGATTTGTCACTCCGTGTATCGGAGAGGTATTTCTGGGCCCTCTCGGTAATACACATCACTATAAGCCTTGCAATCAATGTGACTAATGAGTTAGTTGCGGGATGATGCATTACGAATCGACTAAAGAGACTTGCTGGTAACGAGATTGATCTAGGTATGATGATACCGACGATCGAATCTCGGGCAAGTAACATACTGATGACAAAGGGAATGACGTATGTTGTTATGCGGTTTGACCGATAAAATCTTCATGGAAGCCAATATGAGCATCCACGTTCTGCTATTGGTTATTGACCGGAGATGCGTCTCGGTCATGTCTACATAGTTCTCTGTAACATCCCAAATTTTCAATTTGGAATGTTATACATTAGATCATCATTGCATATCATATTTTATTGCATTTTGGCTAGATCCTAGAAATTCTACGCAACTCAAGGACCCACGGAGAGAGTTGGGGATTTCGTTATTTTCATATTTGAGTTTTCTCGAATTTTGAAAATAGGATCATTTGATTTTATTTATTTTATCATCAATTATTCCAATTTTAAAAATAAGAGAGAGCGAATAAAATGACTTTCCCAAAATAAAGGAATATTGAGGATTTAATAAAAAAAATCAAATAAGATTTTATTTTGGAGTTTTTGCTATTTTATTTGAATTTAGGAAAAATATGCGTTTTTCAAAATTGCATTTAGGCCCCAAATAAATGTTCATCTTGTCCAACTTGATTTTAGAAGTCGGGAAAATTTTATTTTGGGATTTTTGGAGTCCATTTAGTATTTCTTTTAATTATTTTTCTGCGCGAAATTATTTTAAAAAAACATGAACCGACTTTGGGCCGGGTTCGGCCAGGACTCCGCCTGGCCGGGCCTTTATAAGGCGCCGCCCCGAGCCCGTCAGCCCACCCGAGCCCCGCGCCAACCCTAACCATAACCGCCGCCGCCCGAGCCACCGCCGCCCGCAGTCCCGCCGCCCGACGCCAGAGCCGCCGCCGCCGACCCGCCGAATGCCGCCGCCCCGTCCCGCCGGACCCCGCCGCCGCCCGCTGGACCCCGCCGCCCCACGCCGGAGGTAGCCGGCGGTTTTCCTCGAGAAAATCGTACGGTTTTTCCGCCGGTTTTTCGTTCGGTTTTGTTAAAAAAAACCTAGATCTGTTTTTTTCGGTTTCGTTTATTTAGCGGACGTTCGTCCGTACGTTCGTTTTAACGAACGGTTTTCATTTTTTTGCAGACAGCGAACGTTCGTTCGTTAGCCTGTTCGTCCGTTTTTCTTTTTCTTGGATTTTCCGCGGTTATTTCTGATCGCGATTTCCGATCTGTTTTTCGTTCTAGTATAACTTTTCGCTCGTTTATCGGAATCAGGCGATTCAAGCGCCTAGAGTTTCGTCTCGAAACCCTCTTTCTGTTTAACAAACTCAAACAAGTTTTTGCTACTGTAAAATTTGACTTAGGTCCAGATTAGTAAACAAAGCTTGTTTCTTAAGCCGTTTGACTTTCGTTGCTTCGTTTGATTTGATTCTTTTTGCAAACCGGAGTTCTTAAGTTGAACTTTCTGGTTAGATCTCTTATTTGAGTTTTACCTATGCATTAGACGAGTACTTATTGTATGCTTGTTTGTTTGCGATAGAGTACCCGGAGTGCGCCGCTTGCTACTTCGAATCCCTAGGTTTCACGGATCATCAGCAAGGCAAGTAACACTTTGATCATACTTTTCATTACCCAGTTTTATTGCATTAGATCAATCCTCAAACACTGCATGATTAGGATCTGATTAAATTGTGGGTTTTGGGAAGTAGCTGATGAGGTAGAACCTATTGCCCTGTTTATTACCAAACCCTTGGGAGTTACTTCTACGTTTGCTTATATTGCTATGCTATGCTAGTAGACGTGGATTGGGTGAGTGTATCCATGACAGATGTGAGATTGTTAATTAATGGTTCAATTTAAGGTGGCTACTTAAACACACATCTGGGTGGATTGAGGCACCTGGGTATTCCAGTGATTGCCTGTTTTTTTATGGACCGCCACCCAGGCTCAAAGGGATCATGAGATTATTCATGCTAGAAACTTTCGTGTGCAGCCACAAGCTATTATGGGCCCTAAAATAGTTGATTAAGTTGTGTGAACTCTTATAGTGGTAGACTAGCAGATGTAGGGGTTGTAGGTGGTACTGTCTACCCGATCGTAAGGTGCAAACGCTTCTGAAAGACTATGTCTCGGTAATCCGTTTCTCAAACATCATGTACTGCGAGAATCTCAGCAGAGGAGATCGGGTCTTGCGGGGAAAAGTGCGCAAACCTCTGCAGAGTGTATAAACTAATCATGGTTAGCCGTGTCCCCGGTTATGGACAACTTGAGTATCTAGTACTTGGATTATCATGTGAATCTCATCATGTTACTTTAATTAATTTTGTTGGGATTAATGTTGAAACTTAATTGGGATTGAGATGGTGTCACCCATTCTCAATGTTTAACAACCACCATGATAGTTAAATAAAATTTATTCCTTTGCAGTAGGGAAAAATTGGCTTTTCGCAAAACTGTAACCATAGAGCTTTCTACCAGCCAAATATGCATGTAGTATAGCATTACTCTGTTCATTACTCTCTATGTGTTACATTGCCAGCATATTCCATGCGCTGACCCGTTTTCGGGCTGCAACGTTTCATGTTGCAGACTTTTCAGACGACGAGTAAGGTCTCTTAGGTCGTGGTCTTATACTCAGTGATGCCGTTGGAGTTGATGGACTCACTTATCTTCCAAGCCTTCCGCTATTATCGTTATTAGATGGCCTTAAGCCATATTTATTGTATTAAGTTCTCTTTTGAGACATTTGATGTAATAAGTGTGTGATTGCTACTCTGTTATAAATCCATCGAGTAATGTGCGTGTCAGCATTACTGATCCAGAGATGACACTGATGCACAAAGACTTGACCGTCTGAGGTCTGGTCGCTACATTCTCGAACCAGTAGGGTCCGCACGCTTAACGTTCGATGACGATTTGTATTATGAGTTATGTGTTTTGGTGGCCGAAGTTTGTTCGGAGTCCCAGATGAGATCACGGACATGACGAGGAGTCTCGAAATGGTCGAGAGGTAAAGATTGATATATTGGAAGGTCATATACGGACACCGGAATGGTTCCGATAAGGTTTGGGGATTTATTGGAGTACCGGGAGGATACAGAAACCCCCCGAGAAAGTTAGTGGGCCTATTGGGCCATAGTGGAGGAGAGGAGGCAGGCCACGGGAGGTGCCCACCTCCCTTGCCCCAATCCTAATTACACAAGGGGAGGGGGCGCGGCCCCCCTCTTTCCTTCTCCTTCTCCCTCCATTCCCCTTTCCCCCTCTCCGTTGGAAGGAAAGGGGGGGCGAATCCTCCTAGGACCGGAGTCCTAGTACGACTCCCCTCTCCCTGGCGCACCCCCCTTGGACCGGCCACCTCCTCCCCACTCCTTTATATATGTGGGCAAGGGGCACCCCAAAGGCACAACAGTTGTTTCTTAGCCGTGTGCGGTGCCCCCCTCCACAGTTTACCACCTCGGTCATATTGTCGTAGTGCTTAGGCGAAGTCCTGCGGGGATCACATCACCAACACCGTCGCCATGCCGACGTGCTGACGGAACTCTCCCTCAACCCTCTATTGGATCAAGAGCTCGAGGGACGTCATCGAGCTGAACGTGTGCTGAACACGGAGGTGCCGTACGTTCGGTACTTGGATCGGTTGGATCTTGAAGACGTTCGACTACATCAACCGCGTTAACATAACGCTTCCACTTTCGGTCTATGAGGGTACGTGGACACACCCTCCCTTCTCGTTGCTATGCATCTCCTAGATAGATCTTACGTGATTGTAGGAATTTTTTTGAATTACTACGTTCCACAACACAGCACCCACCAAACCTCCAAGGTCCACAAAGGCGAGCACCTGACTCAGCTCCAATGAAGACGATGAGGTCGCAGTCAGCATCGCCAAGTCCCCTCTAAGAGACCCCATCTCCTCAGTAGCCACCAAATCTCAAAGGTCCACAAAGGCGAAGTGGCCTCCCCACAGAGGTTCTGCAGCTCAGGCATAATCTGCAGCACCAGAGCCACGACCTCAACAATGACCTCACTCCCGGAAGCAATAGGCACGATAGGCACCGGCAACTGACAGGCTATAACACGAGGGGAGAGATCTCCATATATGCCAGCTTCCACATCGACAGAGCCAACCTGGATCTCGGGCAGCATGGACACATCAGGCACAACCCCATCTGAAGCTCAGGCAGCGAAGACACATCCGGCACCACCTCTAGTTTCGAAAGAGCGGCCTCCGCCCTCCCCAAAACACTGCCAACGCGCACAAGGCAGTCGTGAAGCTCAATGCAAAGCATCCCGGTCTCCTCCACCAAGCCGACTTGCTCAGCCGAGATAGACCGGAACTGCACATCTATCATCGAGACATCACCGGTGGATGCGGGCGATGGAGCATGACATTCGAGCGGCAAAGCTTGGTGGAAAGGCTTCTTAGCACGATAGAAGCGAGCGATGTGTCCAGATCGAAGGCAGTCAATGCATCGGATTGGATCCCTATAGGAGTGTGCACGATGACCTTGACAGAAACACCGAAAACACCTGTCTCTCAGCCATGCTGGAGGGGAACGCCGCACATTGATGGAAGGGCGATAAAGAGTAGTAGGAGGCGGCGAGCGGCGCCCCTTCGAGACAGTCTGCCATCCCCCAAGCTCACACTCCAGAACAACAGATGTCTCATCACGATGGAAGCATCCACGCCAATCCCCCCAACCCGGGCGCACGGGCGGGACGAACCGATCGCCTCCAGCAACATCGCGTGGCGCAGGAGCAGCGAGTGCAGTAAGTTGGCCGCCGGGCAGGCAAGGGCGTTTAGCAGGCAGCGAAGCAAAGGGATCCAGGCCCCCCTGGGAGCGAGCCTTCCACCCTCCTATGGCCGGGTCCGACTTGCGGCAAGCAAGTGCAACCGCAGCTACTGCAGCGGCGGCAAACGACAGTGCCGAAGGGTCCACGAGCGCTGGCTCGGAGGGGAGCGAGTTCGGTGGTGATGGACACGAGCTCTGGGCCGCGGCCGGTTGGAGGAGGGACGGAGCCGCCACGGGGACGGGCATGTCGACAGCAGCAACCGTTGACGCCGGAGCGGGGCAGCGACCAGCTGCCGCAGGCATGGATGGCATCGGCGTCGCGGTGGCCGGTGCCGGAGCTGGGTAGTTGCCGGTAGCCGCGGGCATGGGGAGCTTCCATGACGCGGGCGCTATGAGCTCGCACGAAGGCAACATCAGCACCGCCATGGGCAGGACACGAAGCTGGGTGGGTAGGTCTGGTGTCGGCGGCGGCGGGGGCGGAAGCAGGAGGTCCCGATCCAGATCTGACCGGGAAGACGATAGGGATAGCGGCGGGACGACAACCGGCTTGAAGCCCACGGGCAGCGGGAGGGGAGGCGGCGGCAGCATGGCGGCTGGGCTGCGGGCCAGCGGTGAGGTGGCCGACGGGGCCAAAGTGGCCGCCGCTGGTGCACGCTAGTAGGAGAGCTCGGGGTCGGGTCGCTTTCCTTGCATATGAAACCGTGGCCCCGTCCATTTCCCAACCAAACATGATGACTTATATAACAACAGATGCAATTTTATCTGTTGTTTTAAATATGAAGCTATCTATAATGCATTGAAAACAACAGATGCAATTTTATAACTTGATCTTAAGGGCATGTGCAAAGGTTTAGACGGCTCCTGTCTATAATCTCTGTCCATGTGAGATTTTATCTCTACTACAGACATCTTCTCCAATGTATCGTCTAGCCAGTTGTCTGTATAGCCCTAAAATTACGAGGAAACTTAAACCGATCCTAGGAAGGAAAAAAACGCTGGTTGCAGACACCCATCATACAACGGGAGGAAAGCTGTCTTTTAAGGAGCGATTAGACGATCGGTAATTATACAGACGGCCAGTTTCTCTCTCATCCTTCTCTTTCATTCACGTAATAAAAAATCCTACGTGGTCGTGCTTATAGACAGCTGACTCAACCCCTTTGTACATGCCCTAACAGGCTCTTGCTATGGATTAATATCGTGGAAACTCAAGCTTGGCCAGCTCCAATCAACCATCCAGGCCCCGGCCGTGCGCATCAAAATCAGTCGACCATAACAAAATCATTAAACCCCTAACCAATTTTCGCATACAGCTAGCTAGGGCCGGCTAATCAAGTGCAGTGATGTGTGCGCGAATGTGCGATACACTGTACTGGCACATATACTTGCCCACGTGTAACCCTGCTGTCGCTAAATCGCATCATCATCATACTAATATAATATCCCCAACAAACAAGATACGCTTGATTAACTGAACTTAAGTACTGTACGTTCAGCAGCGCGTGACTGATGGAAACATGCAATAAGGGCAGTTGGTTGTGAACGTGCTGAACCGTATCGATCGTAACCAGGAAAATGCGTGTACGTGTATGAATACGCGGACGTACGCGTCAAGAGGGCTACTGGTGTGGCCGTGTGGGGTAGCCAGCCAATTTATGTGGCTAATCAACGGAGAAAATGACTGTTGATAAATTTGTCCACGGACCACAAAGGCGAGACTAGCTAGTAGCACGACTGTTTTTTTTTCAGAATCGCGCGCCCCCACCTGAATATATTGCTTAAAGGACTGCCGTGGCAGTGAGTAAAGAATTACATAGGTACGGTGCAATGTGCAGAGAGGTAGGAACGCCACGATAAAGTGTCCTCCTTGTCTTGTGTATGTACAAGACGATGAGACCAGAGGTCCAAAGCAGAAATAAGGTTCCTTAGGGTTATTACAGAGCTTTGATCCACCAATCAAAATACCATGTCATTATGTGCTGCCCAAATCATCCATAGCAAGGCCAAGGCCAAGAGGACCGAAGGCCATGCCGTGGTCGGGAGGTGAGGAGGAGTAGTGACGTCCCATAAGTCTGTGATTTCGCTGGTTGGTGGCAGGAGCCCAAGTCGTTGCCAAATTCTGTTGGCAAGAGGGCACGTGATGAGTCTTCGGGTAGCTTAGCACACCGAGAGCATATATCTGACTCGATTATATGCTTGCGTGCAAGGTTGAATCTAGAGTTGAGACGGTCTTTGAAGAGTAGCCAGGCGAATACTTTGAGCTTCCAAGGAACCTTGGCATTCCATATGAAAGGAGCAATGAGATGGTTATCTGGCCGAGCCATGAGGGCACCGTATGCATGCTTGGTGGAGAAGGCAATGCCATGTCATAGGAACCGTTGGTCTTCCCCCGCCGATGGCATGAAATCCTGCAAAATAGCCACAAGCGACACAGGCTCCTGTTCTGCCGTGAGGGAGAGGCGATTACGGAGGTTAGCTTGAATACCGAAACGCAAAATGTTAGCCACTTTAACCAGCTCAAGGGTGGAGTGTGAAAATAGGTGGGGGAAGGCGATGGCAAGGGGTTGTGAGACCAGCCAAGTGTCTAGCCAGAAATATGTATGTGAACCGCTATTTGTGAGCATGAAGGAGATATTTTGTAGAGTAGGGATTTGCTGTGAAATTGTGCGGCACAGAAAAGAGGTTTGCGGGGAAGAGGAGACTAGAGCGTTAGGGTATATATACGTGCGTTTTCCTCCCAAAAAAAAGTGATTCCTTATCACTGCATCACTATGATGCGAGTTGTGCAAAAACTAGTTGTCATCCAATTGATTTCAGAACTATGATGACTCCCTCCCCTCCCCTCCCCTCTCCCTCGGGCGAAGCGGACGAGGCGCCATTAAAGCGAGCTAATCCCCAACTTCCCACCCACCCCCGCTCCTCATTGAGCTCTCCCCGCCCGAGATCCCCATCGGATATCTCGCATGGCTGGAGCGCGTCGCCGCGGCGTTCGGGTTCGCTGGCTTGCGCCAGTTGCCCGGGAAGCGGAACCGCGGGCACTCCCACCTCCTGCAGCGGCGCCGCTGCCCGAGATCGATCCGAACTCGCCGAAGGCTCGCCGCGAGATGCGTCGGGTGGAGATGGAGCGCTTCCCCGACCGGGACGAGTGGGGGGAGATCCATCTCCACATCCTCCGCCACGCGAACTACGTCGAGCGTGCGCGCTTCATCGGAGACGACGACTGCGAGGATCTGGAGCTCCTCTTCTGGGCGATCCAGGAGACCGAATCGACGGATCCGCGTCAAGCTGCGCGATGGGAGAACTTCAGGACGACGAACACATCCAGGCTCAACATCCGACCGCCTTCATGGGAGGGCATCGCCAATCCTGCCGGAGTTCCTTCCGCCGGGGATCGTTTGGCCCCAACGCCATCAGTAGATCGCCTGCGCCGACTAGTTCGAGCTCAGCGATGACCCGTCGAGCCCCCGCCTTGGCCTGGTGAGATACGTATGCACTTTATTCATGTTGGTTTATCACTGAGAGCTCGATTGCAGGATTTTCGATTTCGCCAGAGAAGGATTGCAAACCAAAGTGATTCGAGTGTTCATACTCGGAGTTAGGAATTGGTGATGAAATTGGGGGTTCTCCCTCACAAATCTGTGTGTGCTGAGGAGCGAGTTGCTGTTTCTACAGCTGGTGAGACCTCATCGGGGTTGGACTCCGGCGAGGGGCTCGATCGAAACCCAGGCACGAATGCCATGTCGGGGACGGCGGCACTTTGTCGTTCCTCCCCTTCAAACCCAGCGTTGACTGGTCCCACTTTCAAATTATGTGTCCTGGGTTAGAAAGCGGGTAGAGTGAGTCGATTACGTAAAGTAGAAACCCTAGAAAGTGTGGAGGAGCATTTTGGCCAGCTCTGGCTTATCCCTTCCCCTCGGTGCCGCCGCAATCATAAAACTCATGGCCCGCAGCCTAAGACCAACCCCAAATCCGGATTCCTCTGCTGGATTCGGAAAGACCTAGTTGAGAGCAATTCATTCGCGGCTATTGATTGTTTCCCTGCTTCAATTCAACCATTCGATCCACCACCGAAAAAACATCAAAGTCTCGCGAGAGGAAATTGGCCCCGGCTCGCTTTCCTTTGCGGAGGTAGTGAAGCATGGATCGTAGATGGCTGATCGCCGAGCAGTAGGGGGCAGCAATCTTGCTGCTGGCCAATCCAAGGTTACAGGGCAGAAGACTACCTCGTTCGCTGGACGCAAGCAGCCATCTGCTCCGCCTGCGAAGGAACAAGCCCCTGCCCCCAAACCAACCAGATCCACGGCCTCCACTGCGGGCTCGGCCCAGGTACAGTCTTCTCAATCTGGCGAAGTGGAAGTGGAACAAGTCCTTGATCCTAGGTATAAAGACATGATTTGTTTCAATTGTGGGGGGCCTGGTCACTATGGTCGAAATTGCGTGAAGCCGAAAGCATGTTTTATCTGCCAGCAAAATCACAACGTCAACAACTGTGTAGCGTGGTCGAAAGTTCGACCCGCTGCTGCTTTCTTTGGCAGTGGTGCTCGAGGGCGTGGTTTCTACCATGTTGATGTCCCTGTAGCCAATGAGTCAAAATGGTTGAACTTCTAGAACTGTGATGTGGTGAACATTTTGAAAGGAGAGGTAGACTGTTCTAAGCTGATGGAACTTCTGACTGCAACTTTTTGCAAGACTAGGCAATGGCCATGGAAGATTAGAGGGCTATCTAGCAAGACCTTCTTGGTCAGATTCCCCCCTTGGAAGAAAGTTGAGGACCTCATTGAGCTGCATGGGTTTTCTCTGCCTCAGGATGTGAATGTTACTTTGACCGAATGGAAGGGTGGTTGTGACCCTTTTGGGGACTGATTGAAGCCTGGGTTCTGATTGAGGGCATTCCTCCAAAATGGTGTACATCGAAGGTATTTGCTCCAATTGCTTCACTCTTTGGGGTGCTGACTAATGAAGATTGGAATGGCATGTTTAGGACTTTATTTGAGAATGTTAGGATAAAAATTGCCTGTAGAGATCCCACCAAGATACCTTTTGAGAGGCTGATTGAGATGAAGAAGAAAATCTTCCTGCTAGGTTTTACTGTTGAGGTCATTGAAAAGGTGGGTGGAGTGGACTCTGTCGTTGATGTGGAGGATGATGAGGATGGTGCTGAGGAACAAGAAAGTGCTGAGGAGGATCAAGCAAAAGAAGGCAAAAGGACTCATGGAGAACATACATCTAATGGATCAGGAGATGGTGGTCTGGCTATTGATGAGCTAGATAAAGCCAATTTCTCAGCCAAACATGGGTCTACCAGCAAGCATGTGGCTCGGAGTTTGGTGATTTCACCTATGGAGATGTACCCTGATTCTGATCAGGAGAATTTTGCCATGGAATGTATAATGGTTGAAGTTGATCATGATGCCCCATCTTCTGATGGAATTGAGATTAGGATTGAACACAAAGACAATCTCCTGGAACAATGCAAAAATGATGATGAATGTGAGGGAGAGGGTGATATAATGATTGGAGAGAGCCTGATTCAAAAAAACCCTGCTCCTTCTGGAAAGAATGAAAATATGATTTTATTTGGGGAGAGATCTGGGAGTATGGATTACTGTGAGGGACTGCTTAGGTCTGTGGACTTGTCTGACTCTGAAAATGAGGAACCTAAAGAAGAGGACTTGGGGGCTCTCCCCCCTGAGGCCATCCATATCTTACAAAGTGAGACTTTGAAGAGATCCTTACTGGAATCACTCAACCAAGCCCAGAAAGTTGGAACCATTCCTGAGAAGAAATCCAAATGGGGACTTGTGCTAACTCAGAAGCCTGCTACCAGAGGGCATAGAAATGTCAACATCATGGAGAAAGTTGCTGCATACAAGAGGAAGAAAAATCTGGAAATCCCAAAAACATTTAAAGGTAAATCTTTTTCCATTGTTGATAAATCTATTCTTGTTGATCAAATGGGAAAAATGAATTTAACAATTGGAGGGGATGAATCTCAAAAGAATTACACCATTGATGAGATGGTAGCTGAGGAGAAAGAGAGATGCCTGGTTTTTGCCAGCAATAATCCTGAAATAGTTCTCCCACTAGTAGAAAACAGGGCTTTGGCTGGGGCCTGCCCAGCCCATTAGTCCCGGTTCTGTCACGAACCGGGACCCATGGGGGGCATACGTCCCGGTTCGTGCACCCAGGGGGCCGGCCGGGCCTCGGGAGGCATTTGTCCCGGTTCCTGTGGACACATTTGTCCCGGTTCTAGGCATGAACCGGGACCCCAATGGTCCTCGCTCCTGGCCCACAGCCATTGGTCCCAGTTCGTGCCTAGAACCGGGACAGAAGGGGGGCCTTTAGTCCCGGTTCCAGCCATGAACCGGGACCAATGAGTTGCCTATATATACCCCATCGCCGGCGAGCAGAGCACTCCACACTGCTCTATTTTTTCTGGCCGGCGAGGGGAGAGCTTTGTGGTGCTCTAGCTCACCTCCTATGCACATGAGGTGTTCGATGAAATACCCGAGCCACACTAGTTAAGCTTTCTCCTCTCGAAACTCGACCTTCGAGCTCCATTTTCCCCGAGATTTTTCTAGGTTTAGCGGTCTCTCACGTCTCCTCTCCGTCTTCACCGCCATCGATCGCCCGCGCCGATCTCGTCGCCGGCACCACCGTGGTGAGCCTCTTCTTCTTATCTTCTTTCTGAAAGAAAAAATTCTTACTTTAGATAGATACTTGTCTAATTTTCTTACTTTTATTATTGCTTGTTATTATATAGTGCGATGGTTTTAGTATCCGCCCTCATCGGCCCTCGTCCTGTCTATGATTCAGATGTGGTATATATTATCTTTTATAACTATTTGGTTCATTTATTGTTTATGACAATTATGCCGACCAACGTGA
This sequence comes from Aegilops tauschii subsp. strangulata, assembly GCF_002575655.3. Lineage (NCBI taxonomy): Eukaryota > Viridiplantae > Streptophyta > Magnoliopsida > Poales > Poaceae > Aegilops > Aegilops tauschii. The sequence goes on along the minus strand of NC_053036.3, from coordinate 107,561,825 downwards.
CATGGATTTTATTTATCTAGGAGGTATGTGAACCGGAAATTCCAACTGACCCTATTGTCGAGAGATTAAATTTAGTTGAAGAAGAAAACAATTACTTGAAGGAAAAAATAAAAAAAATTGAGGAGGAGAAGATGATATTGGAGTTGCATGTTGCGGATGTCGACGATGATCACAAGATCAAGATGGATGCAATGTGGTTGAAGATTAGAAAGATTAGAAAATATGCCATTCATACCGAGGCTTGGTATCATTATGCTGTTGGATCAATTGTTACCTTGGTTGTGATTATGATCGCATTTGTTGTTGCATTGAAAGGTTTTACATAGTTTCAATGTATGGTTTAATTAGATGCTCTCGAGAGCTATATGGTGTTCAATGAGAACTATGTATGTACTTTCGTTTTAATGTGATGATGAACTTCTATTAATTTGGTCACTTATCTATCCATGTGAATCTGTAATAGTTTTTGACACACATAGTTATATATAATGCACGCAGATGAACTGGCAATGGATGTACGGTGACAGACACACCTCCGAGTACATTAAGGGCATGCATAATTTTCTCGAAGTGGCTGAGGCAAACAAGCAGAATGTTTTTTATGTGTTGTCCATGCCCTAATTGTGGGAATATGAAGTCTTACTCTGACCGGAAAATCCTTCACTCCCACCTACTTTATAAGGGTTTCATGTCGCACTATAATGTTTGGTGAAGCACGGAGAAATAGGGGTTATGATGCAAGATAGCGAAGAAGAAGAGGACGATGACAACTATGCGCCCCCTGAATACGGTGATGCTGCAATGGGGGAAGCTGCTGGACATCAAGAGGAACTAGACGATGTGCCCGATGATGATGATCTCCGCCGGGTCATTGTTGATGCAAGGACATAGTGCGAAAGTCAAAAGGAGAAGCTGAAGTTCGATCGCATGTTAGAGGATCACAAAAAAGGGTTGTACCCCAATTGTGAAGATGGTAACACAAAGCTCGATACCGTACTGGAATTGCTGCACTGGAAGGCAGAGATTGCTGTGCCTGACAAAGGATTTGAGAAGCTACTGAAAATATTGAAGAAGAAGCTTCCAAATGATAACGAATAGCCCGACAGTACGTACGCAGCAAATAAGGTCGTATGCCCTCTATGATTGGAGGTGCAGAAGATGCATGCCCTGATGACTGCATCCTCTACCGCGGTGCGTACGAGGATTTGAACGCATGCCCGGTATGCGGTGCATTGTAGTATAAGATCAGACGAGATGACCCTGGTGATGTTGACGGCGAGCCCCCCAGGAAGAGGGTTCCTATGAAGGTGATGTGGTATGCTCCTATAATACCACGGTTGAAACGTCTGTTCAGAAACGAAGAGCATGCAAAGTTGATGCGATGGCACGGAGAGGACCGTAAGAAAGACGGGAAGTTGAGAGCACCCGCTGACGGGTCGCAGTGGAGAAAAATTGAGAGAAAGTACTGGGCTGAGTTTGCAGGTGACCCAAGGAACGTATGGTTTGGTTTAAGCGCGGATGGCATTAATCCTTTCGGGGAGCAGAGCTGCAATCACAGCACCTGGTCAGTGACAATATGTATGTATTACCTTCCTCCTTGGATGTGCATGAAGCGGAAGTTCATTATGATGCCAGTTCTCATCCAAGGCCCTAAGCAACCCGGCAACGACATTGATGTGTACCTAAGGCCATTAGTTGAAGAACTTTTACAGCTGTGGAATGGAAATGGTGTACGTGTGTGGGATGAGCACAAACAGGAGGAATTTAACCTGCACGCGTTGCTGTTTGTAACCATCAACGATTGGCCCGCTCTCAGTAACCTTTTAGGACAGACAAACAAAGGATACCACACACGCACGCACTGTTTACCTAGCACCGAAAGTATATAACTGGACAAATGCAGGAAGAATGTGTACCTGGGCTGTCGTTGATTTCTTCCGACCAACCATCTATGTTGAAAGAAAGGCAAGCATTTCGAAGGCGAGGCAGATCACCGAAAGATGTCAGCCATGCGTACCGGTGATCACGTACTTGCTATGCTCAATGATTTACACGTAATCTTTGGAAAGGGTCCCGGCGGAATATCTGTTCCGAATGACGCTGAGGGACGCGCACCCATGTGGAAGAAGAAATCTATATTTTGGGACCTACCCTACTGGAAAGACCTAGAGGTCCGCTCTTCAATTGACGTGATGCACGTGTCGAAGAACCTTTGCGTGAACCTGCTAGGCTTCTTGGGCGTGTATGGGAAGACAAAAGATACACCGGAGGCACGGGAGGACCTGCAACGTTTGCACGAAAAAGACGGCATGCCTCCAAAGCAGTATGAAGGTCCTGCCAGCTATGCTCTTACCAAAGAAGAGAAGGAAATCTTCTTTGAATGCCTGCTCAGTAGGAAGGTCCGGTCTGGCTTCTCGTCGAATATAAAGGGAATAATAAATATGCCAGAGAAAAAGTTCCAGAACCTAAAGTCTCATGACTGCCACGTGATTATGACGCAACTGCTTCCGTTTGCATTGAGGGGGCTTCTACCAGAAACGTCCGATTAGCCATTGTGAAGCTATGTGCATTCCTCAATGCAATCTCTCGGAAGGTGATGGATCCAGAAATCATACCAAGGCTAAGGAGTGATGTGCCGCAATGTCTTGTCAGTCTGAGCTGGTGTTCCCACCATCCTTCTTCAATATCATGACGCACGTCCTAGTTCATCTAGTCAACGAGATTGTCATTCTGGACCCCGTATTTCTACACAATATGTTCCCCTTTGAGAGATTCATGGGAGTCCTAAAGAAATATGTCCGTAACCGCGCTAGGCCAGAAGGAAGCATCTCCATGGGCCATCAAACAGAGGATGTCATTGGGTTTTGTGTTGACTTCATTCCTGGCCTTAAGAAGATAGGTCTCCCTAAATCGCGGTATGAGGGGAGACTGACTGGAAAAGGCACGCTTGGAGGGGACTCAATAATATGCAGGGACGGGCATTCTTGGTCTCGAGCACACTACACAGTTCTACAAAACTCTACCTTGGTGACCCCGTATGTCGATGAACACAAGAACAGTCTGCACTCCAAACACCTAGAGCAGTGTGACGACTGGATTACATGTGAACACATCAAAACTTTCAGCAGTTGGTTGGAAACACGTCTCAGAGGTGACAACACTGTTTGTGATGAGTTGTACTCGTTGTCCAGGGGACCACCTTCGACTGTATTGACTTACAAAGGATACGAGATAAATGGGAATACATTTTACATGATCGCCCAAGATCAAAAGAGCACCAACCAAAACAGCGGTGTCTGCTTTGATGCAGCAACCAAGAGGGGAAAGGACACATATTATGGTTACATAGTGGACATATGGGAACTTGACTACGGACATGATTTTAAGGTCCCTTTGTTTAAGTGCAAATGGGTCAATCTGTCATAAGGCGGGGTACAGGTAGACCCATAGTACGGAATGACAATAATGGATCTGAACAATCTTGGGTACACTGACGAACCGTTCGTCCTAGCCAATGATGTGGCGCAGGTTTTCTATGTGAAGGGCATGTCTACCAAACCGAGAAAAAGAAAAGATGCAAAGTTAATAATGATAGTGCAACTTATTTGTGGCACTGCTGTTTAGGTCATATTGGTGTAAAGCGCATGAAGAAACTCCATACTGATGGGATTTTGGAATCACTTGATTATGAATCACTTGATGCTTGCGAACCGTGCCTCATGGGCAAGATGACTAAAAACGCCGTTCTCCGGAACTATGGAGAGAGCAACAGATTTGTTGGAAATCATACATACAGATGTATGTGGTCCGATGAATATTGAGGCTCGTAGAAGGTATCATTATTTTCTGACCTTCACAGATGATTTGAGCAGATATGGGTATATCTACTTAATGAAACAGAAGTCTGAAACATTTGAAAAGTTCATATAATTTCAGAGTGAAGCGAAAAATCATTGTAACAAGAAAATAAAGTTTCTACGATCTGATCGTGGAGAAGAGTATTTGAGTTACGAGTTTGGCCTTCAGTTAAAACAATGTGAAATAGTTTCGCTACTCACGCCACCTGGAACACCACAGTGTAATGGTGTGTCCAAACATCGTAGCCGTACTTTATAAGATATGGTGCGATATATGATGTCTCTTACCGATCTACCACTATCGTTTTGGGGTTATGCATTAGAGACAGCTGCATTCACGTTAAATAGGCCACCATCTAAATCCGTTGAGACGACATCTCATGAACTGTGGTTTGGCAAGAAACCAAAGTTGTTGTTTCTTAAAGTTTGGGGTTGCGATGCTTATGTGAAAAAGTTCCATCTTGATAAGCTCAAACCCAAATCGGAGAAATGTGTCTTCATAGGATACCCAAAGGAGACTGTTGGGTACACCTTCTATCACAGATCCGAAGGCAAGACATTCGTTGCTAAGAATGGATCCTTTCTAGAGAAGGAGTTTCTCTCGAAAGAAGTGAGTGGGAGGAAAGTAGAACTTGATGAGGTAACTGTACCTGCTCCCTTATTGGAAAGTAGTTCATCACAGAAATCTGTTCCTATGACTTCTACACCAATTAGTGAGGAAGTTAATGATGATGATCATGTAACTTCAGATCAAGTTACTACCAAACCTCGCAGGTAAACCAGAGTAAGATCCGCACCAGAGTGGTACGGTAATCCTGTTCTGGAGGTTATGTTACTAGACCATGACGAACCTACGAACAATGAAGAAGCGATGGTGAGCCCAGATTCCGCAAAATGGCTTGAGGCCATGAAATCTGAGATAAGATCCATGTATGAAGAACAAAGTATGGACTTTGGTTGACTTGCCCGATGATCGGCGAGCCATTGAGATTAATGGGTCTTCAAGAGGAAGACAGACGCTGATAGTAGTGTTACTATCTACAAAGCTAGAATTGTCGCAAAAGGTTTTCGACAAGTTCAAGATGTTGACTACGATGAGAGAGTTTCTCACTCGTATCTATGCTTTAAGTCTGTCTGAATCATGTTAGCAATTGCCACATTTTATGAAATCTGGCAAATGGATAAACAAAACTACATTCCTTAATGGATTTATTAAAGAAGAGTTGTATATGATGCAACCAGGAGGTTTTGTCAATCCTAAAAGTGCTAACAAAATATGCAAGCTCCAGCGATCCATCTATGGACTGGTGCAAGCATCTCGGAGTTGGAATATACACTTTGATAAGTTGATCAAAGGATATAGTTTTATACAAACTTGCGGTGAAGCATGTATTTACAAGAAAGTGAGTGGGAGCACAACAACATTTCTGATAAGTATATGTGAATGACATATTGTTGATCGGAAATAATGTAGAATTATTCTGCAAAGCATAAAGGAGTGTTTGAAAGATGTTTTTCAAAGAAAGACCTCGGTGAAGCTGCTTACATATTGAGCATCAAGATCTATAGAGATAGATGAAGACGCTTGATAAGTTTTTTCAATGAGTACATACCTTAACAAGATTTTGAAGTAGTTCAAAATAGAACAGTCAAAGAAAGAGTTCTTGCCTGTGTTACAAGGTGTGAAATTGAGTAAGACTCAAAGCCCGACCACGGCAGAAGATAGAAAGAGAATGAAAGTCATTCCCTATGCCTTGGCCATAGGTTCTATAAAGTATGCCATGCTGTGTACCAGATCTATTGTATAACCTACACTGATGTTGGCAAGGGAGTACAATAGTGATCTAGGAGTAGATCACTGGACAGCGGTCAAAATTATCCTTAGTGGAATAAGGATATGTTTCTCGATTATGGAAGTGACAAAAGGTTCGTCGTAAAGGGTTACGTCGATGCAAGTTTTGACACTAATCTAGATGACTCTAAGTCTCGGTCTAGATACATATTGAAAGTGGGAGCAATTAGCTAGAGTAGCTCCGTGCAGAGCATTGTACACATAGAAATTTGCAAAATACTTACGGATCTGAATGTGACAGACCCGTTGACTAAAATTATCTCACAATCAAAACATGATCACACCTTATTACTCTTTGGGTGTTAATCACATAGCGATGTGAACTAGATTATTGACTCTAGTAAACCCTTTGAGTGTTGGTCACATAGAGATGTGAACTATGGGTGTTAATCACATGGTGATGTGAACTATTGATGTTAAATCACATGGCGATGTGAACTAGATTATTGACTCTAGTGCAAGTGGGAGACTGAAGGAAATATGCCCTAGAGGCAATAATAAAGTATTATATATTTCCTTATATCATGATAAATGTTTATTATTCATGCTAGAATTGTATTAACCAGAAACATAATACATGTGTGAATACATAGACAAACAGAGTGTCACTAGTATGCCTCTACTTGACTAGCTCGTTAATCAAAGATGGTTATGTTTCCTAGCCATAGACATGAGTTGTCATTTGATTAACGGGATCACCTCATTAGGAGAATGACGTGATTGACTTGACCCATTCTGTTAGCTTAGCACCCGATCGTTTAGTATGTTGCTATTGCTTTCTTCATGACTTATACATGTTCCTATGACTATGAGATTATGCAACTCCCGTTTACCGGAGGAACACTTTGTATGCTACCAAACGTCAAAATGTAACTGGGTGATTATAAAGGTGCTCTACAGGTGTCTCCAAAGGTACTTGTTGGGTTGGCCTATTTTGAGATTAGGATTTGTCACTCCGATTGTCGGAGAGGTATCTCTGGGCCCAATCGGTAATGCACATCACTATAAGCCTTGCAAGCATTGTGACTAATGAGTTAGTTGCGGGATGATGTACTACGGAACGAGTAAAGAGACTTGCCGGTAACGAGATTGAACTAGGTATCGAGATACCGACGATCGAATCTCGGGCAAGTAACATACCGATGACAAAGGGAACAACGTATGTTGTTATGCGGTCTGACCGATAAAGATCTTCGTAGAATATGTGGGAGCCAATATGGGCATCCAGGTCCCGCTATTGGTTATTGATCGGAGAGGTGTCTCGGTCATGTCTACATAGTTCTCGAACCCAAAGGGTCCGCACGCTTAAAGTTACGATGACAGTTATATTATGACTTTATGTGATTTGATGTACCGAAGGTTGTTCGGAGTCCCGGATGTGATCACGGACATGACGAGGAGTCTCGAAATGGTCGAGACGTAAAGATTGATATATTGGACGACTATATTCGGACACCGGAAGTGTTCCGGAGAAGTTTCGGATTAAACCGGAGTGCCGGAGGGTTAACGGAACCCCCCGGGGAAGTATTGGGCCTTGGTGGGCCTTGAGGTGAGAGAGAGGGCAGCAGCCAGGAGGTGGCGCGCCCCCTCCCAAGGGGAGTCCTAGTTGGACTAGGAGAGGGGGGCGCAGCCCCCTTTCCCTCTCCCTCTCCCTCTCTTTCCTTTCCCCTCTTCTTTCCTAGTAGGACTAGGAAAGGGGAGTCCTACTCCTACTAGGAGGAGGACTCCCCCTCTCTCCTTGGCGCGCCTAGGGCAGCTGTCACGACTGGTTTTTCAATAAAATAATTATTGAGAGACCAATCCCTTTTACGGACCAGCGAGGAAGAATTCCTTCTCACTGGTAGACAATATCTTGGTCACAGAAGAAAAATACCAGGAGTACTAAATATAATACAAGGTTGAGCAGAGACTGCCCAACAATTTATTACATGCACGCCGCTAAAACAAGACGGCGGATAGGGTGGCAAACTACTAACTCACGATAATAACGGTGGTGGAAATATCATCGCGAAGCGAGTGATATGATTCCAGAAGAGTACAACTCTTCGAGCGTCGGAGTGAGGCTCGAGAGGACTTATTGAGGGTGGCGGAAGCGTATACAATACAAGTGACCAAAATCCGGGATCGCGCAGGACTGACTGGGACTCCTCTAGGCATCGGACGCGCTATCAAACTCTTCATCCAAGAGATCGCCTTCGTCAACATCTGGCCAAATCAACAAGCCAGGTGAGTACTATGAAAGTACTCGCAAGACAGTTCGGACATAAGGTATAACAAATGTAAACATGAAGCACATGAACAAGTTAACCAGTGCGATCAGACATAGAGATAATAAATACTGGGTGCCAAGCGAGGGTCTGAATGACGCCTCGAGCGGAAACTGCAGAATAGTAATACTGGTGCCAAAAGAGTGTCTGAAAGACTCCTCGAGCGGAAAATGCAGAATAATAATACGGGTGCCAAACGAGTGTCTGAAAGACTCCTCGAGCAGAAAATGCGGAATAATAAGGCCACAGTCGGGCGTCGAGGCGACACCACATAAAGGGCTTGCAACAGAAAATAAAGACAGTGCATGCCACAGTCGGACGTCTGTGCGACATCACATAAAGGGCTTATATTTAAAGTAAGAAACAAGTACACGCCACAGTCGGACGTCTGCGCGACGTCACATAAAGGGCTTATATCACAGCTCAATATTACAATCGTTCGGGAACATAAATTATCACAAGCATGCGACAAATATAAAGTTAGTCCATCCACAGGAATAACAATAAAACTGGATTTACCACTTGAGCTTGTTCACCGGGGACAAGTTTTTCACACGGATAGATATGGATATAATGTTTACACTACTTGATCATGGATACGATGATTTGGAAAGAATTGACTCTGCAGAGTTTGTACTTAACCACAGCCAACGGATTTCAGTAGTCACGGGGACTAGTTCCGTCTACGGTGTTTTGGAAGAAACACGTCTAACCAGTACACACCCAATTCAACCATCCGAAGCCAGGGATCACCCTCGGCAACATTCAAGAAAAACCTTGAGACGGGGAGGCTACAACCTCGCGTAGCATGGGATCAAATTTCTATACGCGCACTCTAAGGGGGTGCCCCCCTTCTCGGTCCCAACCGGAAACACCCATGCCCCCTGACCGGATGACTGGCTTTAATCCTGGGCCAAGGTACCATCATCCCGGCCTCTCTGTTTGGTGTGTACACGGAAAGAGGTTACCAACTTACTAAACTGCATCCTGGCAATGAGACATGTGGTAGCACGGAAGGGGGAAAGAACGATAACGTGGCTCCAACCATGTTAACGTCGGAGAAAGTCGGATGATGCAAGGCTGGTATGCTACAACAGTACCACCTTGCTGCCCTTCATGTCACCACATGATTTGGCCATCTCTCATCAGAGATCATCGCAACTTTGGAACATGCGGGAAAAGAACGATAATGTGGCTCCAACCACGTTAACGTCGGAGAAAGTCGGATGACGCAAGGCTGGTATGCTACAACAGTACCACCTTGCTGCCCTTCATGTCACCACATGATTAGGCCATCTCTCATCAGAGATCATCGCGACTTTGGAATAACCAGGTCGTTGCCTTACAAGCAACAAGGTATTTACCGACACTCATATGCCACGCACAAACTCTCACGTGAACATGTAAAACACCTGTCATATCAAATGTTCAAAACATGCTTGCCTGGTTCGGAGAAGTCGGAGTCTAGCTCGGCGAAGTTCGTGGCTCCGTCACCTCTTCCGGAACCTACGGCAATCACGAAACGGGTACTAACGTGAAAACCAACACTTGCACAGAAACTTTTCCAAATAATTTTCAAATAAATCCCATAAATAACTAGACAAAATTTGAAGATTGTCAGAAAAAGAATCACTCAAAAATTCCTTTTTATTAGAAAGTTATAAAGGTTTCTGTCCAGGGACTTATCTGTAATGAAACAGAAAAGTTCCAGGGTTTTAACTGAGAAAACAGAAAACGCTTCGGTTGGGAATGCGCAAGCGCAAAGGAGAAAACGTATTTGCCCGAAGGCGCCAACAGAAAACAGTTTCGAGGAGAATAGAATAGAGGCTGACAGGCGGGGTCCACCTGTCAGGTTTAAAAAGCTCGCCGGCGCCCGAAGACTGCGGTGGCGCCGGCGTCGAACCACGACGAGTTAGGAGAAACGGAGGGTACCAAGAGCTTCAGCATCTTCTTCCGCGTCGGTGGGTGGTGGACTCGTCCAACGGGGAGCACCACGTCGACGGCGACACTATCTCCGGCGGACGGCGGCTCGGGTGAGGATGGGGAACTCCGGTGGAGGGCTGCAAACTACGAATTGAGGCGCGGGTCAGAACGAGGGATGCAAGGTGAAGCTACTGGCAAGAGAATGGAGGCGGAGGAGCGCACACGGGGGCGAATCGGGCTGGATCCCGTGGCGGGTCGCGGCGGCCGGAGTTGAGGAAGGAGACCTCCTCGTGGCTCTACCAGTGGCTAGGCTTGCTGTAGGGGGAGTGCAGGGATGGTGGGTGCTCGAGTTGAAGCTCGGGGCCTCTATTTATAGGCAGATCGACGGGGTGGCCGTGAACGGAGAATCTCCGGCGAGCGATTACGGCGGGGCAGTGGATTGGCAGGTGGTTTGAGCGGCCAGGTAGCGTCAGTGGAGGTTACTGGAGTTGTTTCACAGCTAAACGGGGTCGGTCTTGGCGTAATGGCGTCGGTCCACGGTGAGGTGACCGCACGGGCTCAACGGAGGCAGAGAGCGCGCTCCGCGCCCTGCGGTTCACGACGAGAGCGGCAGCGCGTTCGGGGGAGTAGAAGGCCACGCGGCGAGCTCCGGTGCTTTGGGCGGCGCTGGGTGGCGTCGTCGGCGCCGTGTCTCCCGCTGGCATCCGCAAAGCCGCCGCCGGCGTCGGTCACGGGGCGGCGTACCTTCTGCTGCTCGTCGCCGACGCCCGCAAGGCGCCAGGCGTTCGTGCGGTGCAGGAACAAGAGGGCGGGGACGAGGAGCAAGGCGACGCAGTGGTACTGGCGAGATCAATGTCCTTCTCTGAAGAAAACGACAGCAAGCCACTGACTGAATCTCTGAATTTTTCTGAACTTGATACAGACAGTGCACTGCAGGTGTTCGACAGGAGGATTTTGCAATGAGATAAATTTTTCTGGAGTTGTAACTTGGTGAGGTGACCACTCAATGCACCCAGAGGCTGCCTGATTTTACTTGGAATTTTTGGAGAAGGTTTTGAATGAATTTCACCAAATTTGACAAATCTGGTCCAAACTTGCAGCAGGTGTAGTTTGAAAATTTTGAACTGAAGACCAGTGGATCTTCATGGTTCTTGGTTGAGGGTTCAAAGGACTAGAAGGGGAAAAAGGTTTTGGGGGCAAAAATCAAGACAGAAAGTGGAGTTCCTTTGCAAATCTCCAAGTGCTAGGAAAGAAGGCAGAAATTTATTTGAATAGAATATAAATGGAAATAATCACATGGGGAGGTTCAACTTGCTGGATTTGATGCAAATCATGATCCAAAGGTGAGGAAAGGGTTAGGAGAGGGGATTTGCACTAAGGCCATGGCAAGAGGAATTGTTGAAAGTGGCAAAGGATTTTCCAAAAGCCATAGTGCAAATTTCAAGGAGATTTTCAAAAGTCATTTCCCAAGTGAAAATATTTTGTCTTGAGTCCAAGTGAAAAGGAAGAACCTCCCAGACCAAAGACAGATCTTGGTTGAATCCAAATAAAACTTTTGCCATAAAGAATAATATTTGAGAGTGAGAGTTCTCTTGAAGAAAAATTTAAATCACTCCCCTCAAGTCAAATAAAAATCTTAAAAAAATCCAAATAAAAACTTGGGTGTCACAACACCTACCCCCTTAGGAAAAATCTCGTCCTCGAGATTTCTGCTGATCCTCAAATAGATATGGATGTTCTACCCGAAGGAAATCTTCCCTTTCCCATGTAGCTTCATCCTCAGTGTGGTTGCTCCACTGAACCCAGAAAAACTTTGTCGTTTTCTGACGGGTCCTCCGTTCAGACTCTTCTAAAATCTTTACTGGCCTTTCTCTGTAGGTGAGATCTGGTTGCATATCAATGTCCTCATGAGGTACATGCTTTTCTGGGTTGCTCACACATTTTCTTAACTGTGAGACGTGGAACACGTCATGGACGTCTGACAGCTCCTTGGGGAGGTCTAGTTGGTAGGCTACCGTGCCTCTTTGTGCCTTTACACAAAATGGTCCAATAAATCTTGGGGCTAGCTTCCCCTTAATTTTGAACCGTTGTAGACCCCTCATAGGAGATACTCGAAGGTATACGGAATCACCGGGTTCAAAGCTGACCTCACGGTGCTTCTGATCATAGTAGCTCTTTTGGCGGCTCTGTGCTGTCTTGAGTCTGTCCCGGATTTGTTTAACTTTCTCCTCGGCCTCTTTAAGCATGTCTGGGCCGAAGATACGGCTGTCACCTGTTTCTGACCAATTCAGTGGGGTACGACACCTCCGTCCGTACAATGCTTCAAAGGGTGCCATTTGCAAGCTGGCTTGGTAACTGTTGTTGTAAGCAAATTCGGCATACGGCAAACTCTCTTCCCAACTGGATCCATAGGTGAGCACACAGGCTCTTAGCATATCCTCTAGGATCTGGTTCACACGTTCCGTCTGTCCATCAGTCTGAGGGTGGTATGTTGTACTGAAAGCTAGTTGCGTGCCCAGAGCTTGTTGTAGGTGATCCCAAAATTTGGAGACGAATTGGGTGCCTCGGTCTGATATTATAGTCTTTGGGACTCTGTGCAAACAAACTATACGGGAGAGATAAAGTTTTGCCAGTCTTTGTGTGGAGTAGGTAGTCTTCACGGGAATGAAATGAGCAACTTTGGTTAGTCGGTCTGTGATGACCCATATGGCGTCATTCCCACGCTGTGATCGGGGTAGTCCGACGATGAAATCCATTCCTATTTCATCCCATTTCCACTCCGGTATCCTGTTTGGCTGGAGTAGCCTTGCTGGCTTTTGATGCTCGGCCTTGATGCGCTGACACGAATCGCAACAAGCAATGAATGTGGCTATATCTCTTTTCATACCGTGCCACCAAAATCTTTCCTGAATGTCCTTGTACATTTTGGTCCCTCCAGGATGAATCGAGTATGGAGCGGTGTGGCTTTCCGTCAAGATCTGTTGCTTGAGTTCCTCAATGTTAGGCACGCAAAGTCTGTCTCGGTACCATAATGTTCCTTCACTGTCGGTGATGAACTCGGAAGTCTTACGAAGATTCATTTTCTTCTTTATGCCTTCGATGCTGGGATGTCCCTGTTGAGCCTTCTTGATTTGTTCCACCAGGGTGGGTTGTATCTCCAGGTTCGATATGGTGCCCTCGAAGACTAACATCATGTTGAGCCTAGCGAACTCTCGCTAAAACTCAGGCCTCAAATTTTGCTGACCATCACTGTCCAGGCTGGGGTTTCGACTAAGGGCATCAGCCACTACATTTGCTTTCCCTGAGTGGTAGTGAATGCCGACGTCATAGTCTTTGACCAGTTCCAACCAGCGTCGTTGGCGTAAATTCAGCTCTGGCTGTGTGAAAATATATTTGAGGCTCTTATGGTCTGTATATATTTCACAGCGATTTCCCAACAGAAAGTGCCTCCACTCCTTGAGTGCATGTATGACTGCTGCTAGCTCCAAGTCATGTGTCGGGTAATTTTCCTCATGTTTTCGCAGCTGCCTGGAGGCATATGCGACAACCTTGCCATCCTGCATTAGTACGCATCCGAGTCCTTTCCGGGATGCGTCACAATACACCTCAAAGCTCTTGTGTATGTCTGGCACAGTTAAGACCGGTGCGGTTGTCAGCTTCTTCTTGAGTTCTTGGAAGCTCTGCTCGCATGCTTCCGTCCATACAAATTTCTTGTCCTTCTTGAGTAACTGTGTTATAGGTTTTGCCACAGTGGAGAAACCTTCAATAAATCTTCTGTAATATCCGGCCATTCCTAGAAAACTCCGCACATCAGTAACATTGGCGGGTGGCTTCCTGTCCAGTATGGCCTTGACTTTTTCTGGGTCTACGCCACGCCTTCTTGGTTCAGTATATGGCCCAAGAAGCCAACTTGTCTTAGCCAAAATTCGCACTTGCTAAATTTGGCGTACAACTGATGTTTCCTCAATTCTCCCAAAACAATTCTGAGGTGCTCAGCATGCTCTTCTGGTGTCCTTGAGTAAACCAGAATGTCGTCAATGAATACCACCACAAATTTGTCCATGAATTTCATGAACACTTTGTTCATGAGGTGGACGAAATATGCGGGGCGTTCGTTAGTCCAAAAGGCATCACTGTGAACTTGTATAACCCATATCTGGAAGTGAATGCTGTCTTGGGGATATCTTCTGTCCGTACCTTCAGTTGGTGATATCCCGATCTCAAATCAATTTTTGAGAATACCTTGGCTTGTGCGAGCTGGTCAAACAAATCATTGATCCGTGGCATCGGATATTTGTTTTTGATGGTGACCATATTGAGGGCTCGATAGTCTATGCACAGCCTCAGTGTCCCATCTTTCTTTTTGGCGAACAACACAGGCGAACCCCAAGGTGAGGAGCTGGCTCGAATAAATCCTTTGTCCAACAATTCCTTTATCTGCTTCTTCAACTCCACCAATTCTGAGGGTGCCATTCTATACGGCTTCTTATATATGGGAGTGGTGCCAGGTGCTAGTTCGATGCTGAATTTGATCTCTCGTTCTGGTGGCATGCCTGGTAGTTCTTCAGGGAACACATCAGGAAACTCGCATACCACTGGAACCTTCCTCAGTTCTGCAATGTCCATTTTGTTCAGCTTTGGCTGTTGTGATCGTGGCCTTTCTTGAGCGGAAACTCTTATAGTCTTGCCGTGATGGTGAGTGAGAATCACTGTCCGATTGAAGCAGTCAATGAATCCTTTGTTGGTGGTCAACCAGTCCATCCCTAAAATGACATCCAGTCCTTTACTTTCCAACACGATGAGATTCGCGTGGAATTGTAGTCCTTCGAACTCAATGACCACTCCTTGGCAGTAACCTTGAGCGATTTGCTTATTTCCGGGGGACTTGATGATCATAGATTTTTCCAAGGGGAGTATCGGAAAATCATGTTGCGAAACAAAACTCTTCGAAACGAATGAATGGGAAGCTCCAGAATCAAACAAAACCGTGGCAGGTACTGTGTTGACAGGGAACGTACCGAGCACGATGTCTGGGGCATTCTGCGCTTCTTCCCTGGTCACATGGTTCAGGTGACCCTTCCTGTGGTTGTTGCTGGGGTTGAAGTTGTTGCGCTTGGGGGCTGGATTGTTTCCACCATTGTTCGGCTTGGGTGCCGAGTCTCTTGGTTCGGGTACTGTTTAGCATAATGCCCTTGTTGACCACAAGCATAGCAGGTGACCCCTGGACGGTATGTGAACTCCTTGTCCCTGGCATGAAACTGTCCGACGGGCCTTGGCTCAGTAGTCGTGGATTTCCTTGCGTCTGTCCTTGGGACCTCAGTCTTGCCTCGGTTGCTGCGGGCAAGAGTCGTCTTGTCCCTCTTCCGCTTACGGATATCTTCCAGACTACGGCGCTCATTCTCGAAGGTGATGGCCTTGTCCACCAGCATCTTAAAATCCGGAAAGGTGTGCACAATCAGTTGGCATCTCAGTGCTGGTGCCAGGCCGTCCAGGAATTTTTCCATCTTCTTGCTTTCTGTCATGTGCTCGTCGTAGGCATAACGAGACAGCTGTGTGAACTGACCATTGTACTCTGTCACTGACATGCCTCTTTGCTTCAGGTCATCAAACTCTCTCTTCTTGATCTTTAGGATGCTTCTGGGGATGTGTGCCCCACGGAAGCCTTCCTTGAACTCCTCCCAGGTGATGTTGTGTTCCCTGGGATGCATGTGTAGGAAGTTTTCCCACCCTGCTGCGGCTGCTCCAGTAAGGTAGTGTGGTGCATAAAGCACCTTCTCATGATCTGAGCACTGAGCAATAATCAGTTTCCTTTCAATCTCACGAAGCCAATCGTCGGCTTCCAGCGGTCTGTCGGTGTGAGCAAAAGTTGAGGGGCGAGTCTTCTGTAACTCGGATAACTTGGAATGTGGTTGATAGGGTTCACGGTGGTTTCCCATATTGATGACATGGTTCATCATCTCTTGGTGCTGTTGCTGGCTTTGCTCGAAGAGACGGCATACTTGAGACAGTGCTGCTTCGTTGTCCTGTTGGCTGGACTAACCCTGAGTGAAATTGTTGCTGGTCTGTGTCCCGTAAACCTCTTCTGGCTGATTGGGCATGGAGCGAGTCCACGGGCGAGACATTTTTCCAGACTGGGGTATTATTTGCAAAACCCATGAGAAAAACTGTGTAGTACAAGAAAAATCTCGCAAAGGCAATAATCAAAAGGCTTCAAGGTTTTCAAAGAAACACAAATGATTTTTTTATGGAGAAGAAGTGCTTAACATAAATCTTATATGCGAAAAGCAAACACGTGATACAGCACTCAGGATGCGCGTACACAATCCTGACATGTTATTAAAACTAGCGTACTACTCCGGAAGGCAGCAAACACACCAATACAAACTATCATACAGGCAGCCATAACACGCGGCTACTCGGTGCTCTCAGTCGGAGATGGTGAAGATCTCCTTCCCCTTGCCGATGGCAAGGCTCAGCGGTCCAGGAGAGTCAACCTCCACCTCCTCTCTAGCTGGCTCCTGGCGCGTGACGCTGCACTGCGGTGATGGTGCGGGGGCGACTGGTGGTAGAGCGTGTGCGGCAGGTGGTGCGGCTCTGACTGGAGTAGGAGCGATGACTCGGTCGAACTCCTCAGTGGAAGGCAGACGGCGAGCAGTGGCCAAAATGGCCGGTGCATAAGAGGCTGAAGACGAGACGAATGTCAGGGGCGGCGCCGTGTTGAGAAGCTCCTTCCTGCTGGCAGGACCGCCCCGGACTAAGTCCATGCGGGCAGCCACAAGATCATCTACGAGGTTATCGAAAGACTCCTCCAGAGCCTTGAGATACTCCACAACCATCTCGATGGCTTCATCTCGTTCTCCCCGATGGCAGGCAAACGCATAGTGGCTGGTGTAAGGCACATGGCATGGGAGGTAGCGGTAGCGACGAGTCTTCATCGTAGGAAGGATGTCCCGAAGGCGAGCTATCGCCTCACGGGCAGCCATCTGCATGGCATGCCTCTCCGTAGGCATGGCCCTTCCCACAAAACGGAAGTGGCGAGCAGCAGAACGTCCTCCCTTGAATTGCACCACAGCCTGATGCATAGACACGTCATCACTGAGCTTGTGCTGGTAGAGTGTGAACTCCGGGCGAGCTGCTGGCCCGATCGCGAGCTTGGTGATGGAGACGAGGAGCTTGACAAACCCCTCGGGCACGTTGGTGAACACTCGACTCTCACAGCTGCTGCCAGCCATCTACAAAAGTAGGCAAAAATTCTGAGTAGTCATGTCATAAATTTATGATGACCAACAGAAAATAGCTACAATTGCAAAATGCTGAAAAAGCACAAAAACGCTAATAACCGATTAGCGATCGTACCTAGTGGCTTCCTACAGTCAGCCTGGCTCTGATACCAAGCTTGTCACGACCGGTTTTTCAATAAAATAATTATTGAGAGACCAATCCCTTTTACGGACCAGCGAGGAAGAATTCCTTCTCACTGGTAGACAATATCTTGGTCACAGAAGAAAAATACCAGGAGTACTAAATATAATACAAGGTTGAGCAGAGACTGCCCAACAATTTATTACATGCACGCCGCTAAAACAAGACGGCGGATAGGGTGGCAAACTACTAACTCACGATAATAACGGTGGTGGAAATATCATCGCGAAGCGAGTGAAATGATTCCAGAAGACTACAACTCTTCGAGCGTCGGAGTGAGGCTCGAGAGGACTTATTGCGGGTGGCGGAAGCGTATACAATACAAGTGAACAAAATCCGGGATCGCGCAGGACTGACTGGGACTCCTCTAGGCATCGGACGCGCTATCAAACTCTTCATCCAAGAGATCGCCTTCGTCAACATCTGGCCAAATCAACAAGCCAGGTGAGTACTATGAAAGTACTCGCAAGACAGTTCGGACATAAGGTATAACAAATGTAAACATGAAGCACATGAACAAGTTAACCAGTGCGATCAGACATAGAGATAATAAATACTGGGTGCCAAGCGAGGGTCTGAATGATGCCTCGAGCGGAAACTGCAGAATAGTAATACTGGTGCCAAATGAGTGTCTGAAAGACTCCTCGAGCGGAAAATGCGGAATAATAATACGGGTGCCAAACGAGTGTCTGAAAGACTCCTCGAGCGGAAAATGCGGAATAATAAGGCCACAGTCGGGCGTCGAGGCGACACCACATAAAGGGCTTGCAACAGAAAATAAAGACAGTGCATGCCACAGTCGAACGTCTGTGCCACATCACATAAAGGGCTTATATTTAAAGTAAGAAACAAGTACACGCCACAGTCGGACGTCTGCGCGACGTCACATAAAGGGCTTATATCACAGCTCAATAATACAATCGTTCGGGAACATAAATTATCACAAGCATGCGACAAATATAAAGTTAGTCCATCCACAGGAAGAACAATAAAACTGGATTTACCACTTGAGCTTGTTCACCGGGGACAAGTTTTTCACACGGATAGATATGGATATAATGTTTACACTACTTGATCATGGATACGATGATTTGGAAAGAATTGACTCTGCAGAGTTTGTACTTAACCACAGCCAATGGATTTCAGTAGTCACGGGGACTAGTTCCGTCTACGGTGTTTTGGAAGAAACACGTCTAACCAGTACACACCCAATTCAACCATCCGAAGCCAGGGATCACCCTCGGCAACATTCAAGAAAAACCTTGAGACGGGGAGGCTACAACCTCGCGTAGCATGGGATCAAATTTCTATACGCGCGCTCTAAGGGGGTGCCCCCCCTCTCGGTCCCAACCGGAAACACCCATGCCCCCTGACCGGATGACTGGCTTTAATCCTGGGCCAAGGTACCATCATCCCGGCCTCTCTGTTTGGTGTGTACACGGAAAGAGGTTACCAACTTACTAAACCGCATCCTGGCAATGAGACATGTGGTAGCACGGAAGGGGGAAAGAACGATAACGTGGCTCCAACCATGTTAACGTCGGAGAAAGTCGGATGACGCAAGGCTGGTATGCTACAACAGTACCACCTTGCTGCCCTTCATGTCACCACATGATTTGGCCATCTCTCATCAGAGATCATCGCAACTTTGGAACATGCGGGAAAAGAACGATAACGTGGCTCCAACCACGTTAACGTCGGAGAAAGTCAGATGACGCAAGGCTGGTATGCTACAACAGTACCACCTTGCTGCCCTTCATGTCACCACATGATTAGGCCATCTCTCATCAGAGATCATCGCGACTTTGGAACAACCGGGTCGTTGCCTTACAAGCAACGAGGTATTTACCGGCACTCATATGCCACGCACAAACTCTCACGTGAACATGTAAAACACCTGTCATATCAAATGTTCAAAACATGCTTGCCTGGTTCGGAGAAGTCGGAGTCTAGCTCGGCGAAGTTCGCGGCTCCGTCACCTCTTCCGGAACCTACGGCAATCACGAAACGGGTACTAACGTGAAAACCAACACTTGCACAGAAACTTTTCCAAATAATTTTCAAATAAATCCCATAAATAACTAGACAAAATTTGAAGATTGTCAGAAAAAGAATCACTCAAAAATTCCTTTTTATTAAAAAGTTATAAAGGTTTCTGTCCAGGGACTTATCTGTAATGAAACAGAAAAGTTCCAGGGTTTAACTGAGAAAACAGAAAACACTTCGGTTGGGAATGCGCAAGCGCAAAGGAGAAAACGTATTTGCCCGAAGGCGCCAACATAAAATGGTTTGGAGGAGAATAGAATAGAGGCTGACAGGCGGGGTCCACCTGTCAGGTTTAAAAAGCTCGCCGGCGCCCGAAGACTGCGGTGGACGCCGGCGTCGAACCACGGCGAGTTAGGAGAAATGGAGGGTACCAAGAGCTTCAGCGTCTTCTTCCGCGTTGGTGGGTGGTGGACTCGTCCAACGGGGAGCACCACGTCGATGGCGACACTATCTCCGGCGGACGGCGGCTCGGGTGAGGATGGGGAACTCCGGTGGAGGGCTGCAAACTATGAATTGAGGTGCGGGTCAGAACGAGGGATGCAAGGTGAAGCTACTGGCAAGAGAATGGAGGCGGAGGAGCGCACACGGGGGCGAATCGGGCTGGATCCCGTGGCGGGTCGCGGCGGCCGGAGTCGAGGAAGGAGACCTCCTCGGGGCTCTACCAGTGGCTAGGCTTGCTCTAGGGGGAGTGCAGGGATGGTGGGTGCTCGAGTTGAAGCTCGGGGCCTCTATTTATAGGCAGATCGACGGGGTGGCCGTGAACGGAGAATCTCCGGCGAGCGATTACGGTGGGGCAGTGGATTGGCAGGTGGTTTGAGCGGCCAGGTAGCGTTAGTGGAGGTTACTGGAGTCGTTTCACAGCTAAACGGGGTCGGTCTTGGCGTAATGGCGTCGGTCCACGGTGAGGTGACCGCACGGGCTCAACGATGGCAGAGAGCGCGCTCCATGCCCTGCGGTTCACGACAAGAGCGGCAGCGCGTTCGGGGGAGTGGAAGGCCACGCGGCGAGCTCTGGTGGTTTGGGCGGCGCTGGGTGGCGTCGTCGGCGCCGTGTCTCCCGCTGGCGTCCGCAAAGCCGCCGCCGGCGTCGGTCACGGGGCGGCGCACCTTCTGCTGCTCGTCGCCGACGCCCGCAAGGCGCCAGGCGTTCGTGCGGTGCAGGAACAAGAGGGCGGGGACGAGGAGCAAGGCGACGCGATGGTACTGGCGAGATCAATGTCCTTCTCTGAAGAAAACGACAGCAAGCCACTGACTGAATCTCTGAATTTTTCTGAACTTGATACAGACAGTGCACTGCAGGTGTTCGACAGGAGGATTTTGCAATGAGATAAATTTTTCTGGAGTTGTAACTTGGTGAGGTGACCACTCAATGCACCCAGAGGCTGCCTGATTTTACTTGGAATTTTTGGAGAAGGTTTTGAATGAATTTCACCAAATTTGACAAAGCTGGTCCAAACTTGCAGCAGGTGTAGTTTGAAAATTTTGAACTGAAGCCCAGTGGATCTTCATGGTTCTTGGTTGAGGGTTCAAAGGACTAGAAGGGGAAAAAGGTTTTGGGGGCAAAAATCAAGACAGAAAGTGGAGTTCCTTTGCAAATCTCCAAGTGCTAGGAAAGAAGGCAGAAATTTATTTGAATAGAATATAAATGGAAATAATCACATGGGGAGGTTCAACTTGCTGGATTTGATGCAAATCATGATCCAAAGGTGAGGAAAGGGTTAGGAGAGGGGATTTGCACTAAGGCCATGGCAAGAAGGAATTGTTGAAAGTGGCAAAGGATTTTCCAAAAGCCATAGTGCAAATTTCAAGGATATTTTCGAAAGTCATTTCCCAAGTGAAAATATTTTGTCTTGAGTCCAAGTGAAAAGCAAGAACCTCCCAGACCAAAGACAGATCTTGGTTGAATCCAAATAAAACTTTTGCCATAAAGAAAAATATTTGAGAGTGAGAGTTCTCTTGAAGAAAAATTTAAATCACTCCCCTCAAGTCAAATAAAAATCTTAAAAAAAATCCAAATAAAAACTTGGGTGTCACAGTAGCCGGCCTCCCCCTTGCTCCTTTATATACGGGGGCAGGGGGGCACCTAAGGACACACTTTGATATACGATATTTTAGCCGTGTGCGCTGCCCCCCTCCACCAGATTACACCTCGATAATACCGTCGCGGAGCTTAGGCGAAGCCCTGCGTCGGTGGAACATCATCATCGTCACCACGCCGTCGTGCTGACGAAACTCTCCCTCAACACTCGGCTGGAGCGGAGTTCGAGGGACGTCATCGAGCTGAACGTGTGTAGAACTTGGAGGTGTCGTACGTTCGGTACTTGATCGGTCGGATCGTGAAGACGTACGACTACATCAACCGCGTTGTGATAACGCTTCCGCTGTCGGTCTACGAGGGTACGTGGACAACACTCTCCCCTCTCGTTGCTATGCATCACCATGATCTTGCGTGTGTGTAGGAATTTTTTTTAAATTACTACGTTCCCCAACACAAAGGCCTCTGCTTCCCGCCCTTTGGGCTGCTGAAAAGAGACCTTTGGTCCCGGTTGGTGGCACGAACCGGGACCAAAGGGGGGCATTCATCCCAGTTTGTGCCACGAACCGGGACCAATGCGCTGTGTATATAAGCAGGACTTGTAAATTTTTCAGTTTCATCGACCATTTGCCCCCTGACGACGCCGAACTCATCAACGCCGCCAGGCTGCCCGTGCTCGCCGTCGCCGCCCCGCGGTCGCCGTCGCCGCCCGCTCCTCGTCGCCGTTGCCCCGCGCCCTTGCCCTGCCCCGACGCGCCGCCCCGTCCCGTGCGCCCCTGCCCCGACGCGCCGCCCCCGCCCACGCCCCTGCCCCGACGCCGCCCCACGCCCCCGGCCTGCCCCGACCACGCCCTGCACCGACCACACGCCGCCGCCACGTTCGGTCCGGCCGCCAGCCTTCCTCTTTGTTTTTTCATATATATGATGTTTTTTTCAAATTATATGTATATGTGTGATTATATGTATGTGTGTATATATTATTATATGTCCTGTTTTTTTTTCAGATTTTTTGTTCATATATATGATGAGTTGTTTTTTGCATTTTATAAAAATGTATATATGTATGTATGTTCTCTATGTATATATGTTCATATATGCAAAAGTTAGATTTTTAGAAAAGTTTTATCTATTTATGTTCTCTGATTTAGTACATTTTAGGTTAGTTTCATTTTTAGAGAAGTTTTATATATTTAAGAAGAAGGAAGAGAAGGAAGAAGGAAGAAGAAGAAAAAGTTTTATATATGCAAAAGTTACATTTTTAGAAAAGTTTCATATATCTAGCTAGGAAGAAGGAAGAAGGAAGAAGAAGAAAAACTTTTATATATGCAAAAGTTACATTTTTAGAAAAGTTTTATCCAGGAAGAAGGGAGAAGGAAGAAGGAAGAAGGAAGAAGAAGAAGAAGAAAAAGAAGGAGAGGAAAAAGGAAAATAAGAAGAGGAAGAAGGAGAAGTAGAAAGTAGAAGAAGAGGAGAAATAAATAAGAAAAAAAGAAAAAAAAAGGAGAAGAAGAAAGGAATAGAGGAGAAGAAGAGAAAATAGAATTATTCTATTTTTTCTTCTTCTCCTCTATTCCTTTCATCTTCTCCTCTCTTTTTTTCTTCGACCTTCTCCTCTATTCCATTCTTATTCTCCTCTTTTTTTCTTCTTCGATCTTTTTTCCTCTTCTTACATGGGGGGGGGGGGGGGGTCGATATACCCCCTCCCCAATAACTTCGACATGAGGGGGGGTCGCTGAGGGTTCGAGGGTCACCGAGGGTTCGAGGGTCGAGTATTCAAGGGGCCTAGGGTTCGTGTGTCGAGGAACGCCGAGGGGTCGAGGGTCGCCGAGGGTTCGAGGGTCGAGGGTCGAGAATCGCCGAGGGGTCGAGAGGTTGCCTAGCTAGTATCAAAGTATTGAAGAAATCCATGGCTTCATCATTAGCCGGAAGTAACTGGGGCATGATGGTATGAAGTTGTGCAAAGTTATTCTAGAACAGAGTCCCGGATAGGATAATCCGCCTTTTTGTACGAAATTATGCAAAGGCCTTCCAAATAGCGATATTCGGAAGGCTCTTGCTGAACTTTGTACGAAAAAGCGAATTATCCTATCTGGGACTCCGTTCCAGAACAACTTTGCAGAACTTCGTACCATCATGCGTCTGTTACTTTTGCCTAATGATGAAGAGATGGTTTTGTTGAATCCTTTAACACTAGACAAACGTGACATGAGGGGGTCGAGGGTCGGGAAATAGGGTACGTAGAGGGTCGTGGATCGCCAAGCGGTCAAGGGTCGAGGGTCTGGCAATGTGCACAAGTTGATCCAAACCCTAGAAGCGCTGCCGAGGCCACCCAAATTTACCAAGTTAAAAGAGTGTTGTCGTCGAGGCCACCCCGAACCCTTGAAGCGTTGCTGAGGCCACCCCAAACCCGAGAGAAGCGTCGAGGCCACTAATTAATATGATTCCTTGTTGTGATTAGCTAGCTAGGTCTACGCTTGCCACTAATATATCCATGTGTCATGTTTGTATAATAATTGCATGTTGTAATATTTGCAGAAACTATGGAGCACGGCCGAGACGAGGAAGCATAAAAGGTGTTGGGGGACATAATCGCAGCCGGAGGTGATGTCATGTTGTATCTCAACGAAACCGATGGTATGGAAGGAAAGGGTGAAGCAGGCTACGGTTATCGAACAACGGAGGAGGAAGGACATGATTATGATGGCTCCGGTGACCGAATGCCGGTGCAAGAAGGAGACCGTGATGACGGCTCCAGTGACCGAACAGAGTCCGGCCAGGTATATATATTAATTAAGCCTGTGCTGACTAGCTAATTGATGCATTCATTGTTTTGGTATTTACACATATTAACTCTCATCTTTCTTCTTTTTTCTAGCCCTCCGGATCGAGCACAACTTCGGTAAAGAGACGAGGCCCGAAGAAAAAGTTGCGCTCGGATGAAAGGTTCACGATCACAGCAATCGCGCGTGATGGCCAACCGATTGAACCCATCCGGACCAAGGAAGCATTTTCTGCTCAGTGCGGGGTTCTTGTTAGGGACATGATCCCGATCAGCATCCACCAATGGTATAAGCCTAAGAAGGAAGACCCTGAGGTGTCTTATGTCAACGATAGGCAGAAAGATGATCTTTGGGCCGCGCTGAAGGCAAATTTCACCCTACCACTAGAAGAGGATCCGGAGAAGCCAGTTAAAAAGCCATTAATCAAGTCTCATGCTCTTAAGAAGATGGCAGATCTATTCAGGAGGTGGAAGAATGAGCTGAAAACAAAGTTTGTCGACGAAGAAAAGACACCAGAATTCATCGGCTGGTATGAGAAGCTCAGAGATCACTGGGACACATTTGTTGCCCACAAGACATCGGACAAGAGTAAGAAGATGTCAGCGAAAAACAAGATAAATGCTGCGAAGAAGGAGCATCACCATCGCACGGGGTCAGGTGGCTACCTCAAAGCCCGGCTGTTGTGGGCCAAGGCTGAGAATGACCTGCTTGATAAAGGGGTCAAACCAGAGACATTGAACTGGCCAGACCGTTCAAGGACTTGATTCTTCGGGGTTGGCAGAACCTTGGACCCTGTAATAGGGAAGTGTGTTTGGACGAGCGAGCAACTGCGAATACCCGTCACGAAGCTTCGGGACTATATCGCCGCAGCGCAGGAAGGGACGTTCGTTCCAGACAGAGAGAACGACGAGCTCACAATGGCCCTCGGGAATCCTGAGCACCCTCGACGGACACGAGGCACGCTAGGCTCCGTTCCGTGGAAGGCTGGGTTTCCGGACGCAGGCGGTTACAAATGCCAGGAGAGGAGGAAAGTGGAGCATGCCCAACTGCAGAAGCTGCACGCAATGGTACAAGCACTAGAGGAACGAGAAGCAATTCACAGCAAGTGACCTGCCGAAGCTACCCCGCCATCTCAGCAGAGAAGCAGCGTGGCTTCCACCGAGCTGCTTCAGCTGGAGCCTGTCTTCATGGCTCCTGCTAGCTACCCCGTGGATCACGGAGTCTCAACATTGCCACCTTATGACGCAATGGCAGAACGTCAGAGTCAAGGCGGCTGTCTGCTCTGTTCGACCTCCTGAACCCGGCGCAACTTTTCACTGCCGTCCAATTCCACAAGGATATGCTAGGGTGACGGTGGACGAAATAACATAGGGATTTGAGGAGCTCGAGCTTGACCACCCTACCGGTGAAGGGGAGACTCGGCTTGGTTCTGCTCTGAAGACTCCATGCCTATGGCGGAAGGAGCTCATCAACCTTTCGAACTGGACGCCTCCGCCTCCTCCTCCGGCGAGTCAGGGCACTCCGCCTCTTCCTCCGGCAAGTGATCAGGGCACTCCGCCTCCTTCTCCGGCGCGTGGCGGCACTCCGCCTCCTTCTCCGCCTGTGCCGGCGCGCCCGAGCAGCCAGCCTCCTTCTACGCCTCGTCAGCAAGGGCGGAAGAGACCCGCCGCCGCTCCGGCTGCTCCGGCGCGTCGAAATGCTTCTCCTCCGCCTCGTAAGCAAGGAAAGAAGATAGTCGCAGCCGCTCCGTCTGCTCCGGCGTCTAGCAGTACAGCCAGAGGCGGGAGGCAATACAGATTCGATCCATCTCTCAAGCCTCTAGAGAAGTTACCATATGAGATGACCGTGGAGGAAAACGCGAAGATCGTGGAAGCCGAAGTGAGGGACTTCTTTGAAGCGGTGAAAGCAAAGAAACATCCACCTCCGGAGGAGAAGATAGATCCGGTGAAAGCAAAGCGCACTACCGATGCCCTGAAGAAACCACCACCGTCTCTGCCGAAAAACAACTATGAATGCATTATTGAAAGGTCATATATCAAAGCGGAGCGGTCGGGAAGTACTATCAGTGATCGAAGGTTAGCAGAATGACGAGCTGGGAAAAAATTGCCCAGCTCCGCGAACAAGCGAACCAATCGTGCCCCCCGCTCCAGGTGTCTAGCGATATCGTCGCTAATCATCCCGAGATTTTGCCCGATACAAATCTTGAAGATTACCTGCCCGATGATGTACATTATGATACAATGGAGGTGTACGAACACAAATATCATTACGAGAAGCCTCTCGTCAAAGATGAAAGATCTTTAACAACGATAATGCGAAGATTGCATGATTGGTACATGAAAACCTGCAGAGAGTCTGGGGGGAAGGATACTTTGACGCTGAGAGTTAAAGAGGAGCACTACCTCGTTGGAATTAAACTGTTGACTCTTCCATTTGAGGAGTTTTCCAGTTTTTCAATCAAAAGGCCCTCGATAAATTAACGGTCACTTGCTACTGTCTGTAAGTACTACTTCTGTCATTAAGTCTCTATATATAGCTCAGGTCTTTCATTGCATGTATATTTGATTATCCTCACTATATTATGCAGATTGAAGATCGTCGAATGCAGAAAAGTAGAAATGTATGATATTGGGTTCATTAACACAAATCTCATAGACGAATTTACGGTTAAATTTCATGCCAAAGACACCGAGGTCAACTTGCTCAAATCGTTGCTTCAAAATCAAAACAAAGATAAAATACTCTTTCCTTACAACTTCAAGTGAGTGCTACTGTCTTGTGCATATTCGGTTTCCCTTATTACTCGAGGTTATAGTAATGTAATTGATGAGTTATGCATGCGTGCGCAGCTTCCACTATATTCTCCTAGAGATTAAGCTTGAGCAGGGACAAGTAACCGTCTTAGACTCGAGACGAAAAGATCCCGAGGAATATGCGGACATGACTAAAATGCTCAAGAAGTAAGTTCAATCGATCATTATCGCACCATATCGGCAACTTTGTTCATTTCCTGATATCAAGTAATTGTTTTCTTTGTCTCGTAGGGTTTCAAAAGTATTCATCGCACAAGTTCCGGGACTGCCGGGGAAGCTGTGATTTACATACCCGAAAGTAAGTAGTACTAGCTAGCTAGTTTCGCGCATCTCGATCCCGTTGATTCTAGCTACTTTCATCAATACCATTTATAATGCTTCATTATCAGTTTGATTGACCTCTATTTCTCGTAAAGTGATTCTGGCAGGAACCCGGGAATGATTACTGTGGATACTACATGTGCGAGTTCATCTACAACGCGACTTGCAAAAATAAGCAGGGCTACTCTAAAAGACAATATGAAGTGCGTAAGCAATAATATTCACAATTTCATTTTATTACACCATCATTTATGTTGAGTTTCATTCATATATATGTATTAACCCCCTTCTTCAAATCAGACGTGGCAGATGCGGCATGAACTCCTACCACAAGATCGCATGAAAGCAATTAAAGAGGAATTGGCGGGATTCTTTCTTGATCACGTCATCAATAAAGCCGGAGAATACCATGTGGAAGTTGAGTACAGATATTAGGGGATTGTAATTAAGAGATCTTATATTGTATATATGTAGCCAGTAGTAGCGTCGGATAGACGAAAACTTGTTGTTCGACCAGTCTCTCGGAGAAGGAGAGGTCGATATCACTTCTCTCTGTATGCATATGTTCATGACGATCTTCTGTACTTAATGGTTCCCTTCATTTGCTTACTAGCTAGCGTATCGAGTCCTCTCTATACGTATAGTACGCAGCGTCGACCATGCACGGAGATAAGAGAGGACAATTCTCTCTATTAGCTGGCTAACACAATATATGAAACACCTAAATTAACCCTACAAAACCCCCCAAAACCCCCAAAACCCTCCCCCTTTCAGAAAAAAAAACAAAAACCCTAGCCGCTGAACTGCTGACGCGTGGTAGCTTATTGGTCCCGGTTGGTGCTACCAACCGGGACAAAAGGCCCCCCTGCTAGGGCAAGCCGCAGCGGCCACGTGGAGCCCCATCTGTCCCGGTTCATATAAGAACCGAGACTAAAGGTATTGGGCATTAGTACCGACCCTTTAGTCCCGGTTCCCCAACCGAGACAAATGGGCCTTACGAACCGGGACAAATGGCCCTTTTTCTACTAGTGTCCCTGACAACTTAGATATTGAAATTAATGAAGTAGTTAGTACACCTGTGAGTGACTTTTCCTTTGAGCCAGTTGGCACTACTGTTGCTATTAGGAAAACACCCACTGTCCTAACTAAGGACAGGCCTTGTGGCTTATCTCATCCTTTTAAAATTGCTTAATCCATGATAGGTCTTATTTGTAATATTAGGGGTCTTGGACAACCTGGGAAAATTCAGTGCCTGTGTGATACTATTGCTAAAACTAATCCTGAGTTTATTGGTTTTCAAGAGACTAAGAGAGAAATTATTTCTGAGGGTTTCCTCAAAGCTATTGATAGGTTTGATAATTTTGTTTGGCACTTCCTGCCTGCTGATAATACTGCTGGTGGGATCCTCTTGGGGTTTAAGAAAAATATCTTTGAGGTTATTGGTTTTATTAACCAAAGATTTTCTATTGTTGCTACTATTAAAAATAAGAATGATGGTTTTGTTTCGTAGATGGTACTGGTGTATGGTTCTGCATATCCTGAATTTAAAATGAATTTTGTTGTTGAACTACATGATACTTTGACTAATGCATCTTATCCTATCATGATCTGTGGGGACTTTAACTTGGTTAGGAATAGAGCTGAGAAAAGTAGTGGCCAGATTAACCAACAGACTGCATTTCTTTTCAATGATTGGATCAACAGATGGGCCCTGATGGAGATTTCTATCTTTAATAGAGTTTTTACCTAGTCTAACAACCAGAGTTCTTCTATTTTTGCTGTTCTTGATAGAGTGTTCACTTCTGTGGACTGGGATGCCCATTTCCCTTAACTTTGTCAGCACTCCCCAGAGTGGGGAGTAACCACACTCCTTTAGTCCTTGACACTGGAGCTAGAGCCCCATCTAATCCTAAACCATTTAGGTTTGAAAAATGGTGGTTGTCACAGCCTGGGTTCCACAAAATGGTCACAGAAGCTTGGAATTCTATGTCCTCATCTAACTCTTCAACTGATAACTGGATGGCTAAGACTAGGGTTCTTAAGAAGAAAACAAAAGGGTGGAGTATTAACAGAGAAGCAACTTTGAGAAAGAAAAAGAAGGCACTCCTTATGGAGTTTGATACTCTTGATGTCCTATCTGAATCTTAGCAGCTCTCTGCTACTGATTTTGATAGGATGAAGGGTATTAAGAAGGAACTTGATGAGATTTGGAAAAAGGAGGAAACTGCCTTATGGCAGAGATCTAGGGATAGAAATTTTTTAGAGGGGGATAGGAACAATGCTTACTTCCAGGCACTTGCTAATCATAGGCATAGGAAGAATCATCTTACTGAGTTGAATGGCCCTAATGGTGTGGTTACTTCTACCAATGATATGCTTGAGGTAGCTACTTCCTTTTATAAGGATCTGTTTGCTTTTGAACCCAAACCTGACATCCACGTGGATGCTGATTTTTGGTCCATTGATGAAATGGTTAGTGATGAGGAGAGAGAACTTCTAGAGAGACATTTTTCTGAAGAGGAAATTAAACAAGCTATTATGAGCTCCTATGCTAGTGGTGCTCCTGGCCCTGATGGCCTTTCCTTTTTATTTTACCAAACCTTCTGGGAGCTGATCAAAAAGGATTTTATCTGGATGGTTAGAGATTTTGATAATGGTGCTTTAGACATATATAAACTGAACTATGCCATTACCCTCATTCCTAAAGTGCCTCTGGCTAGAGACATGAAATTTTTTAGGCCTATCAGTCTGAGTAATTGTGCTGTCAAGATTTTCTCTAAATCTATGACCACTAGGGTTTCCCCTTTGTGTGACAAGCTTATTTCTCCCAATTAGACTGCCTTTATTAAAGGCAGATTTATTTTAGAAAGTGTGGTTATGGCCCATGAGGTTACTCATGAGATATACAGGTCTGGATCTAGTGGTTTGATTCTTAAACTTGATTATGAGAAAGCCTATGATAGAGCGAGTTGGGATTTTCTGAAGGAAATGCTTCTCTCTAGAGGCTTTGGCAGTAAATGGGTAGGTTGGGTTATGTCTACTATTCACCAAGGGACATTCCAGGTCAGAATTAATGACACCAATGGCCCCCACTTTGCTGGGGGGGAAAGGGTTGAAGCAAGATGATCCTCACTCACCTTTGTTGTTTAACTTGGTGGCTGATGTCTTTTCTAAGATGCTCCATAAAGCTGTCAATAGAAGCTTGATTTGTGGGCTGTTGGCCCATGCCATTCCTGGAGGGGTGGTCAGCCTGCAATATGCTGATGATACTATTCTCTTCCTTGACAATTCTTTAGAGTGCTAAAAATTTGAAATGGATTCTAACTTGCTTTGAGAAACTTTCTCGTTTGAAGATTATTTTCACAAGAGTGATTTGCATACTATTAATGTCTCTGATCAAATGTCCAAAGATTTTGCTCAAGTTTTCTTCTGTCAACTTGGGGATTTTCCCTTTAAATACTCAGGAGTGCCTTTGCATTTTAAAAAGCTTAGAAGGGAAGATCTTCAACCTAAAATAGATAGGATTATTAAGAATATAGTTGGTTGGATGGGGAGATTTCTCTCCTACAGGAGCAAATTGATTCTTCTTACTACTTGTATTGCCAGTATTCCTGCCTACTTGATGTCTATTGTTAAATTTCCCAAATGGGCTATTAATATGATTACATCTCAAATGTCTGACTTTTTCTAGGGTAATGTGGGTGAAAACCATAAATATCATCTTGCTAGCTGGGGACTGATTTCCAGGAAGAAAGAATTTGGTGGGATGGGGGTTCCCAGCCTTAGAGATTTCAATATGGCCCTTTTGTCTTCTTGGGGGAATAGATTTTATGATGATAGAGATGGTGATTGGAAAAAGATTCTGGCCTACAAATATAATATTAACAGCTCCAATTTCTTCAGTGCTAGGGCAACCTTGGGGTCCCCCTTCATGAAAAGCTTATCATGGGCACTTGCAGCATCTAAAAACTTTTATAGGTGGGTCCCTGGAGATGGTAAGAGTATTGCCTTCTGGCATGATATATGGATTGGGGACTGTTCTCTAAAAACTGCATTTTGGGACCTGTTTGATATATGTCAACAGCAAGAGGCCACTCTTGCACAGGTCTGGGTGGGAGGTGAACCCCAACTCACTCTTAGGAGATGTGTTGATGAGGGGGCTCTGATTAGATAGGATGATCTCACTAAATTAGTTAAGCAGGTTGTGTTGTCTGACTCTCCAGACCAGCCTGTGTGGATGCTGGATTCTTCCAGGAAATATTCTGTCAAGTCTTTTTACAAAATGATCAGCTTTGGGGGAATACCTGCTGAGATTAAAGATGATATATGGAAAATTAAAATCCCTCCCAATATCCATGTTTTTCTGTGGTTGATATACCACAATAAAAGCTTGACCAGAGATAATCTGGCCAAGCGCAGACATGTAGAGGACAAGACCTGTGTCTTTTGTGATGAACCAGAGACAATTCAACATATCTTTTTTGATTGTATTGTTGCTAGACAAGTTTGGGAGCTAATGGCCGAAAGCTTTAACATTACTAAACCTGATTCTTTTGCTCTGCTCTCTTCTTTCTGGAAGAGAAGGAAACATTGTGAAGCTTTGAACATCACTACTGCTGCTGCCTTGTGAAGCTTATGGCGTTTGCGGAATGACTTTGTTTTCCAGTGGCGAAGATGGCGAATTATACGCTGTGCTTTGGATCTGTTGGGCGCAACGATCAAGCAATGGAAAATCCTATGTTCAGAGGCTCAGGGTGCGCTTCTTCTCCGGTGCTTAAGGCCGTTGGACTACCGAAGAGGGGAATTGGTTAGGATCGCCTGGAGCTAATGAACTCCGGAGCATCGGTGGGTTCTGCATATGCTAGTTTATCATCTCTCCTTTGATCTATTTGTGAGCTGGCGTGTATGTTTACCTGGCTATGTACCCCCCCCCCCCCCCCCCCCCCCTCCTCCGGAACCTCTTAAAAAACTGTTGTAATAGGGTAGTCCTTAAAACCCTGGATGTTTCCTTTCTGTGGCAGCTACTCTCCGATTGCCGCCTAGCGCTGTTATTAGTCTGTTGCTATGGTTTGCCTTGGCTTTAATAAAAGTTGGGACGGGAGGAAACCCCTTTCAGTTCAAAAAAAAAACTATGATGCGAGTCATTAATTGTACATACATACGTATGTACATGTATATACATGGCCGCCAAGCTGCAAGTATGATGGATTAAATCAATTAACCAATCTCGCCAGCTTCAATGTCATCGCTTGATTTATCTTGACGGTGTGGTGGTGGTCCCGTACGCACGTACTACGTCCATCACTCGTTTTGCATGTCAAGTCAGTGTGATGGAAGAAGACGTACTCTGGCTCTTGAACTTTTTGCCTTGCATATGCAAATGATCAGGTTCTGCAAAGGAAGCAAGGTCGCCATATGCGTCAAGGTGGCTATGGCAACTTGGGCAATCATGCATGGAGGACCGATTAATTATTGATTAATAAGTCGGCGTATGTACATGCATGCCATGTGCGTGTTAACCTTAGAACAACAGACAACACACACATATGGAGTTAGTATATGAATATGAGATTCATCAGCGGCTCTGCACTGCATCCTTCATGGTTTAATGCGTCGATCTTGATTGGCCGATACAAAAGGGATTGTCGGTATATATGTGCATAATGCACTTTCCTGAGCTGTCGCATTATATTTCAAGGCAGCAGTACAGAGCGGCTGGGAATTACTCCTACAACAAGTTGCATGCCGCCATTAAAATAGAAACGCACTCGTCCAGCCAAAGCTAGTGGAAATTCCCTGTCAAAAACCTCACTAGACAACGGAGCTTTCCTCATCGGAATTTAATTAAGACCTTCATGGCGACTTTTTGACTCTTGAGTTCTGACCGACACAAACATGCATTTTATGCTCTCTTTTTTCTCCGATAAAGGACAATTTATCAAATAACATGTCGATATCAGTACAAGCATCCGGCTAAATCTTCCACCTTTTCTGTGTTTTTTCTGTTATATAAACCATCTTTCCATGTTCTCCAATTTTTCTGTGAATGTGTGCCATATGATGCAATGATCAAACTTAGTACATGTTTAACCCAGATTAATACCAACTGAATGGCCGGGCCGGTCCGGATAAATACTGAACATCGAACAGTGCACGACTGATTCGAACGTGCAACAATAAGGAAGTGATAAGTAGAGTTAGTTGTAGACAATGAACGGTCATAAGAGCATCTCTAGCAGATCCGTAAAAGGCCTCAGCCCTTGTAATAACCGCTAGCTTATGGTTTTTGCCAAAAAATAAGTGACCCGGAAAATGATTTTTATGGGATCTGTTCTGGCAGAACCCACTTCATACGGTAAAAACATTTTACAATATACTCTAAAACTATTTTGCAGCATGAGATATTTCGGGATTGCTAGAGAATTTTTCTTTTGCATGGTAGTACATGTCTCATTTATATATCATAAGGATTATAGTCCAATCCACATATATACTGACCTGACAAAATTGAAAAAACAGTATAACGCTAGCGTTTCCATAAAGGAACACCAGCCAATAAATAAAAATACAAATGAGACCGAAGAATTCTCTGAGCTTGACACCAACGTCTGCCATCTTTCACGTCGCCATTGGAAAACTAATACACCTTATATTTAGAAACGAAGGGATACTTAAAAAGAACATAAGGTTCCATCTTTCACTTTCTCCCCACCACCCGTTTGTCCAACCTCCTACCCTTCATCGATTTTTTTGTAACTAAATAAATAAGAATAAATTCCCTATTTGTACTTCATAATGAATGTAAGGTTTCATATTTCACTTTCTCCCCACCACCGCTTCGTCCAACTTCCCACCCTCCATCAAATTTTTGGTAACTATAAATAAATGGGAGTAAATTCCCTATTCATAGAAAATTAATATCAATGAGCCCCTTATCTTAGGAAACCCAATAAAGTAGATAAATTACGAGCACATGCCTACTTTACCCACTTAATAAATGATTAAAAACATGCTTACATAATCAAAACATAATTTTATTTATCTATTTATTTTGCAGCAAGATTTGTCCAGTATGATCGTCTTATTACGTTAACAAACGAACGGGCACATTCCTAATTCATTAAAAAATTATCATCTCATATTGCAACAAATGAGGTTCTTACATGATTTGGATTTCAGAACCATAATTTAGTTGGAAATCCAGTTTTGAGATCTATCATCATTAGGTTGACTGGTACAAGATTTGGGCTGGAGAAGAAAAGGGGAATGAGATGAGCCCACCTTCTTACCATTGGCAAATCTCTCTCTGTGATATGTCGCATCTGTTTCGTGAAGAGACATTACGGTCACATGTGCTGGTGTGGTCTCAGGTTTCAAGGTGGAGAACCGGTAAACGAGGTCATGAAGCCAAACTCTTGCTACCTGAATGTGGGTGCGAGTTTTCGATAATGCAGCACGAGTCAGCTGAAAAGTATGCATTTAGGTTCAGCTTTGGTTCTGCAATTTTTTGTCGGCGCAATGGATGGGTAGTGGGTTTTTTTCAGTAAAAGTGGTTTTAGAATTGGATGGTATAGGCCGACCAAGTTGAGTAGAAACCACTCTCCTATTTCCTCATGGTAGAGTAGGTTCTCCTGGGATCAACCGAAGCTGCCAATTCAATTTTCTGAGTGGAAGGAAGCCTTCTAATTTACCATCTTTTCTTGAAAGCCCTCCCCATATATATCCTAATCAATTACGGAGTTCTTACAATCTTTCATTACAGAATCAGCCACCCAGGGTGGAACACTATTACAAAGCACACCATCAGACCTATTGTTGAAATTAAACTTAGCAATCTCATGCACCACCATATTGGTATGACAATTAATCTTAACGATCTTGAGATTACTGATAAACCTAAACGCTCAATGCCTCCTTTTTTAGATCAACAAGAGGGGACTTGTCCATGGTTTCATTTGCCAAAAAAGATACCACAAAGTAGCAATCAGTTTCCAAAATAATTGGTTTGTGAAGAGAAATACAAATGTATAACTCGATTACACACACTCGAAGTTCCGGGTGTATTTAGTGTTAATTATTCTGGGAGTTGGAATTTAACTAGTAATTGTCCAGGACCCCGCGTCGTCCGCTCTCGGGCGACTCGGGGGCGAAACCCTACTCGCCCGTCGGTTCCCGCCGCCCCTCCTCCTCCCCCGCCGCCGCCGGCAGCCGTCGTCGGGCTTGCCCGCGCGGTGGTAGGCGGCGGCGGGGCTTCCCTGCACACCCGCCTTGGCCTCTGGAGAACCCCCACCCCGCATCAGGCGCCGCCGCCCGCTTCCTGCCGGCCCTCTGCGGCGGCCGACGGTCGCCGGCGTTGTCTGGTCGCCCCCTCCCGATCCGGTGCGGGGGCCTCCTGGGACGGCTCCGCCAATCAGATCAGGCCGGCTCCGCCCTGGAACGGGGCCAGCTACTCCGATTAGGCGGCTGGTGGGCCAGGGTTCGCCGGATCTGCCCGGATCTGGCCGGCGTGGCCCTGCTTCTCCTGCCCGGCTTGGGTTTTCGCGGTGTGGTGCTCCCTGGTGGTGGCGGTGTGGGTCTTTCTCCATGTTTCGACGGGATGTGTGCGGTGGGTGGATGCCGGGGCAGCAACCTCATGTGGTGTGGACGGCGTTGCCTCTGCGGGCAACGGCCGTGGGTGCTGGTGGTCCGCGACTTCGGCCGTGCGGGCGGCGAGGTCTCGGTGGACGTCTACTACAGTGGGTCGGGGTGCCCCGTCACCCGGCGTGCCTGCTTCGATGAAGTCGAACGCCTTCTCCAGCTGCGTGCGCTCCTCTGGCCAGGTCTTTGGCCGGGTGGATGGGATGGGGGCGGGACCGGGGGAAACCCTTGGCCGTCGGCGGAGGCCACGACAATGGCGGCGCCTTTGTTGGGCGCCGGTTCCCTTCTTGGAGGTCTTGTCGAGGTCCTCTCCCATCTTGCACTGTGCTCTTCTTTTGGGCGAAAGCTCTAGTTCCCCTTTGGGCGACGGTGTCGTACCCTCGTCGCGCTCCTTCTTGAAGGCGTCGCCTCGGGTTCCCAAAAGCACGGTGGGCACTCTGCGGTGCGCATGAGGTGATTGGCGGCGGCAATGTGTGCAACGTTTCATCTATTCTACCGCCGGTCTTCATCTTGTGGTAGCGCTCCTTCGGTTTGGAGATGGACTAGCATAGGTGGTGGTCGTCATTTGGCGTCATGGTGGCGTCGATGGCGGAGGAACCTGCCAAGGTTGGTACCTTAATCTGCTCTGAAGATGGACCAGTGGAAGATGGTGGCGACTACACATGTGAGTGCGTCGGACTGGATTGTGCCCCGGACCCGATATGTGGCTCGCTCGGGGCTTCCGGCTTTAGATGTTAGGCTTAGGTGAGAGGTCTGGATATATGGCCCAGCTTGCACCCCTTCATCATATGGATAGGAGTAGCGGCATATATTGCCAAGATGACGGTTTCAGGCATATTGTTGTACTACTTTGTAAGGTCCTTGAGAATAATTAATAAAATGGCCGCATGCATCTCCTAGATGTAGAGGCCGGGGGTCATCCTCCTTTTCCAGAAAAAAAAACACTCGAAGTTCGACTTCATCCACACAAGTGCACAACGCAATAAAGTCCCACGAAAAAATGATGACATCTCTAAGATGATTCCTGGCCACAACTCCTACACTAGCTTATCTAATGCCATCCACAAAACTAGTGTTAACATTGATCTTAATATACTCATGGGAAGGAGGCTCGCCAAGAGCACGGACTTTCATTGAAATGGTAACGTACCTCAAACTATTTGTCACCCCTCTACCTTTGTTGCTTAAATCCACTTTCGCATTGGTGTTGGCCGGCGAGAAGGTCTTCCTATAATTATCCATAAAGATAACAGAGGCGGATACATATTCTTTCCACTTTCCAAAAATCAAATCGTTTCTCAAATGCCAGCCTCTCCACAAGATGAATAAAACTTGCTCGCGCATCAACGACCTCAGCTGATCCAATAAAATAAAATGAGTTGGGTCATGTAAATCTGAAGTACTCATCTCCCGAAATATCCCACACTTTCCTCCGGGCTAAACGCAAAGCTCAGTTAGCAAGAGCATGGAAAATACTTTCATCTTCAACAACACATATGGAGCACTAATCTGATAGAGTTTGTTGATGAGATACTCTATTAACCTGAACCGCCAAGCAATTAGATGATGCGACATGCCAGGCAAAGATTTTGTTTTTTGCGTGGAACTTTGGCCTTTCAAATGACATCCTAAAGCATTCGTTCTACATTAACGGCGCCATTAGCTAGACCCGTATCTTTCTTACAATTCTTGAGATTTAGAGCCAGCCTGTACACACTTTTTACTGTAAAAATACTATTTTTCTCATAGTGCAACACAACGAAATCATCCTCTCCCACAGACTAAATACGCATATTTAAAATCTCCTTGGCATAATGGGGTAGAACAAATGTCTGATCAAATTTTCACCAACTTCTCGGCCCGGCCATGAATAATTCAGACACCCATTTCAGTTTGGAATGATTCGTTTTAGCAGTAATTTTTAAGCCGGAAATCCTTGGTATTGAGTTATCTCTCCATATACTTATATTGTTACCATCAAACACTCTCCAAATAATACCTTGCCAATTCACCGATGTCACTCCTTGAAAGAACTCTCATCCGATGAATCACAACATAGGTTAGTGCCCACTCACTGGCTCGCGGGGCAGCTTTCAGTTCAGTTTATCCCGAGCAATGTATTGAAAACAACAGATGCAATTTTACAACTTGATCTTAACAGGCTCTTGCTATCGATTAACATCATGGAAACACAAGCTTGGGCAGCTCTAATCAACCATCCAGGCCCCGGCCGTGCGCATTCAAATCAGTCGACCATAACAAAATCATTAAACCCCTAACCAATTTTCGCATACAGCTAGCTGGGGCTGGCTAATTAAGTGCAGTGGTGTGCGAATGTGCGATACACTGTACTGGCACATATACTTGCCCACGTGTAACCCTGCTGTCGCTAAATCGCATCATCATCATACTAATATAATATCCCCAACGGACAAGAGATGCTTGATTAGCTAAACTTAATACTCCCGGGCCGGACTCGTTAAGTACTGTACGTTCAACAGCGCGCGACTGATGGGAACGTGCCATAAGGGCAGTTGGTTGTGAACGTGCGAACCGTATCGATCGTAACCAGGAAAGTGCGTGTACGTGTATGACTACGCGGACGTACGCGTCAAGAGGGCTACTGGTGTGGGGTAGCCAAGCCAGCCAATTCATGTGGCCAATCAAGCGAGAAAATGACTGAGAAGCCAGTCTCCTGTAGACTGCACGCAGTGGGAGTGGGAGTAGCTAAGCTCCCCATCGATGATCGTCTGCGTCAGGCAATTATACCGCGTATTTAGATGCTAAACGGCGACGTCTTGTCGGTTACAGGAAACGGGGACGTGTGCATGTAGGTCAGGGGGAGACCGTTACTTCTGCAGGGCGACGTCCAACCGATCGACACCGACTTGTATGCCGGGTCCACTGTCAGTTAATAACCATGTTGTAACTTTCGGAATTGATAGAACATCCGTAGTTGCTGCCAGTAGAAGGCAAATCAACGAGGAGCCTTTGTTTTCGGAGATTTCAGCTTTTGTGCATGTTTTCGGTAATTGCTTAAATGCGAAAGGAAAAGTGTCAGGATTCAGGGATCAAGAAAATTCAGCTTGGTGGTATATGGGTAGTGCGTTCAAAATGTCCAAATTCAGTTGTATTTTTTTTACTTAGCAAAAGTAAGTAAATACACACATTTTGTAGAAGAAATAAATACTCCCTCTGCCCTACAACGTAACACGTTTTTTGACACTAGCGTAGTTTCAAAAACCGTCTTACATTATGAAATGGAGGGAGTGCCTTTTAATTTTTCTATTTTTTTGCAATGAAAATAAATACATTTTTAGGGGAAGAAGATATAAATACATGGCTTCTGTTCTCTCTTCCTCCAGTCCAAGTCTTTGGGATAGCCACTTTCTTATCCAATCTACCTCAGAAAGAAAAAATGGTTCTATTTTATGGACTGAAATCCATGGGCCAATTTCAACTCGGATTTCGGCCATTTCTTTTAGCGGATAAGTAGAATTAATTCTTTTTTTGCGGGTAAGTAGAATTAATTCAAATAGAATTAATTCTTTTTTTTGCGGGTAAGTAGAATTAATTCAAATACATGCTCCATATATGGCTTTTGTCTCTAGAAAACCAACCTTTGCAATTCCACCCAGATAAGCATGGATCTCTAAGCTTTCACTACAAAAAATGCACTTGTTAGAAGTTACCAGACTCATCCTTAGATATGCAGCATGACCAGTGATGGAACAAAGCTCCGTGGAAAAAATATTTTTATTTATTTCTTGCAGCAACTAAGCCTGCATTAGGATATAGAGTATTCTAAAAACGATAGTATCCAAAACACAATCCACCGCGCGCAAGGAAAAAAACATAGCGTACAAATGCTACAGTAACTTGTGGCATTAGAAAAACTAAGGTGCGTTTGGCAGTTTACAGCATTTACCAGAGTATACTTTTTAATTATGTGAAGTTACTTTGTGTTTGAATTATGCCAAGTGACTATCAACATCTATATAACCCAGTGCCTACTTTTTTTTAGTCCTCGCAGAGGCGGCACTCGGTGAATGGCGGTGTTTCATTTTTTAGTTTGTCTTTTGTGCTTTCACCCCCCTCGAATTAATCTGCCAGGACAAAGTCAAAGGAGCTATGGCGTAGACTCATGTCGTCTCCATGGGACGGCAAGGTTAGGGTTTCTCGTTGTGCATACAGAGCGGCGAGATCTGGTGTCAAGTGCTTGATTCAAGGGTTAAACAATGACGACTAGGCCTCATGTTTGTTGGTTCTTTGGGAACAAAATACTTCTTCGCTGTCATCAACAAGGTTACACTGGCTCCGGTATGAGAGAAGCAACAACGACACATCAGTGGCTCTAACTTGATGTAGCAGTGGTCATTTGGTGGTCCAAGGACCTTGGTGTATTATTTTTCTTATGTTTGGGTTGTTTTATACATCTTGTGAACTTTTAAATTATATCTAGGTATTTTGTGAAACACATAACCGGCCATGAGGGGGGCCTTGAGAAAAGTAATTAAATGAACTAATAAAAGAGTGAAGATCCTTGTGTGCCAATGACGAGAAGAATGGCAAATCCTATTTGTTGTCTGCGGATTGCAAATGGATGGGACAACACCCACGTATGATGCAAATTGGACAAGCCCACTTCGGCGTTCGCTGCGATGTTTCATTTCCTACACCGTTGAAGCGTATTTTTGGTTGTTGTTGTTGTTGTTGTTGTTGGTGTTGTTCTTGTTCTTGTTCTTGTTCTTGTTCTTGTTCTTGTTCTTGTTCTTGTTCTTGTTGTTGTTGTTGTTGTTGTTGTTGTTGTTGTTCTTCTTCTTCTTCTTCTTCTTCTTCTTCTTCTTCTTCTTGTTGTTGTTGTTGTTGTTGTTGTTGTTGTTGTTGTTGTTGTTGTTGTTGTTGTTGTTAGTACTGGTTTTTTCTTGTTGTTTCGGTCGATGCACTGCTCCAAT
Organism: Aegilops tauschii subsp. strangulata; assembly: GCF_002575655.3. NCBI lineage: Eukaryota > Viridiplantae > Streptophyta > Magnoliopsida > Poales > Poaceae > Aegilops > Aegilops tauschii. Next base: position 107,520,918 of record NC_053036.3, on the reverse strand, counting down.
GTTTTTTTGTATTATTTTCTTGTTCTTGATTTTCTTATGGCTGTTTTTCTACTTTTTTGTTTGCTATGATGTTGCAAGTTTCTTTTTCTATTGTGCTCTTTGTTCCTGTTTTCTTATGTTCTACAGTTTGTTTTTTCCTTTTGTATTTTATTTCTTTTTATATTTTCCTTTTATTATTATTTATTAATACATGGGATTTTTTTTAAAAATGGCGAGCATTGTTCTAATGCAAGGCGAACATTTTTCCGATACTTGTGAACAATTTTTAAGAACATGGCGAGCAGTTTTTAAACATGATGAATATATTTTTAATACATGACGATAGATTTTATTAAACATGATAAACTTTGTTAAGATTTGTTGAATTTTTTTAGCTGGATATTTCTATAATACACGGTGAACCTTTTCAATATATGATGAACATTTCTAAAATATGTGCTGAACATTTTCGAAAATATAATGTACATTTTTAATACGTGGAACATTTTTTAAAATTCACTTGCATTTTCGTGTATTTAAAGTTTATGCATTTACAAAATTAAGAAAACCAGAAAAATTGAAGCAAAACCATAAACTGAAGAAAGCCGCTACAGAAACAAAGATTAGCACCTTTACTGGGCCAGCCCATTAAGCTCGTTTCAGCATCGCCTCCTCTGTTTGACGCCTACGTGCGTCAACTAAGAGGTCTCGAGAAAAAAATCAAGTACTACGGGGCAGATCGATGAATCAAAATCTCTACTCTTAATGGCGAGTTGGTTGAATAGTCCGACCACTTTCGTCTGGTTTTTTTTCGTCCCACCTCCCACCACCCCCTCCCACCGGTTTTCCTCTTTTCTCGTCTGGCCGGCAATACCCAACGTATTTATGGTAATCAATCACAATTAATCCACGTATGGTAAAACTATAAACTCAGAAATCTCAAATCAATCTAGGTATGGTAAGGCCATAACTCAGGAAATCTCGAATATGGTAATTATATGGTAGACAACAGCGAAAACCAACGCACGCATGATTCTCGGGATCCTCTAGTCGCCACCAGGAACCACCCCCGACTAATAAAATAACTAACCGCTCCACCATTGTGTCCCGGATTATCTCGTTTTCCCACCGCCTGCGCTGCCCCCCGCTTTCCTCCTGCGATGCTGCCCTTCCTCACCTCTCCTCTCCTCTCTGTCTTCTATGCCCATTGCTTGTGACACTCCATAAAGGGATCCCCAACGGCGGCGTGGGAACGCGGATCGACGTCACCGTCCTGCGCAAGCCACGGTCGACGCGCCGAGCAGAGGTCACCGTCCGTCTTTGCCAGGTAAGCAAAGTGATCTGCCTTTCCTCTTTCTTATCAGATCCGTTGCATGCTTCTGCCAGTTTTAATAAAATGGATATGTTCGTGAATAATTTTCCTGTATGGATATGCAGATCACGGACTCAAACAATTTACAGACCCATCTAGGTTAATTAGCTTTGTATATTTTATTGAGCAGATGTAGTGGCATAGCAGTTTTTCAGATCATATTTGCGCTTTAAATCTCAAACCTTTCATCCATAAAAACATATTTTATAATCATAACATCACAATCCCTCTCTCGTGGGTGTGTTATTTGGTTCCAGGCATTGATACGTCTCCATCGTATCTACTTTTCCAAGCACTTTTGCCCTTGTTTTGGACTCTAACTTGCATGATTTGAATGGAACTAACCCGGACTGACGTTGTTTTCAGCAGAATTGCCACGGTGTTATTTTTGTGCAGAAATAGAAGTTCTCGGAATGACCCGAAACTTCACGTAGAATATTTTTGGAATTAATAAAAAATACTGGCGAAAGAATCAAGGCCAGGGGCCCCACACCCTGTCCACGAGGGTGGGGGGCGCGCCTACCCCCCTGGGTGCGCCCCCTACCTCGTGGGCCCCCCGGTGCTCCACCGACCTCAACTCCAACTCCATATATTCACGTTCGGGGAGAAAAAAACAGAGAGAAGGATTCATCGCGTTACGATACGGAGCCGCCGCCAAGCCCTAATCTCTCTTGGGAGGGCTGATCTGGAGTTCGTTCGGGGCTCCGGAGAGGGGAATCCATCGCCATCGTCATCATCAACCTTCCTCCATCACCAATTTCATGATGCTCACCGCCATGCGTGAGTAATCCCATCGTAGGCTTGCTGGACGGTGATGGGTTGGATGAGATTTACCATGTAATCGAGTTAGTTTTGTTAGGGTTTGATCCCTAGTATCCACTATGTTCTGAGATTGATGTTGCTATGACTTTGCTATGCTTAATGCTTGTCCCTAGGGCCCGAGTGCCATGATTTCAGATCTGAACCTATTATGTTTTCATGAATATATGTGAGTTCTTGATCCTATCTTGCAAGTCTATAGTCACCTATTATGTGTTATGATCCGTTAACCCCAAAGTGACAATAATCAGGATCCTTACCGGTGATGACCGTAGTTTGAGGAGTTCATGTATTCACTAAGTGTTAATGCTTTGGTCCGGTACTCTATTAAAAGGAGGCCTTAATATCCCTTAGTTTCCTTTAGGACCCCGCTGCCACGGGAGGGTAGGACAAAAGATGTCATGCAAGTTATTTTCCATAAGCATGTATGACTATATTCGGAATACATGCCTACATTACATTGATGAACTGGAGCTAGTTCTGTGTCACCCTATGTTATAACTATTGCATGAGGAATCGCATCCGGCATAATTCTCCATCACCGATCCAATGCCTACGAGCTTTTCACATATTGCTCTTTGCTTAGTTACTTTACCATTGCCACTGTTACAATTACTACAAAACTACTACTGTTACTTTTATCACCGTTACCGTACTTCCATACTACTTTGCTACTAAATACTTTGCTGCAGATATTAAGTTATTCAGGTGTGGTTGAATTGACAACTCAACTGCTAATACTTGAGAATATTCTTTGGCTCCCCTTGTGTCGAATCAATAAATTTGGGTTAAATACTCTATCCTCGAAAACTGTTGCGATCCCCTATACTTGTGGGTTATCAAGACTATTTTCTGGCGCCGTTGCCGGGGAGCATAGCTCTATTCTTTGAGTCACTTGGGATTTATATCTGCTAATCACTATGAGGAACTTGAAAGATGATAGTGTTGGAAATATGCCCTAGAGGCAATAATAAATGGTTATTATTATATTTCTTTGTTCATGGTAATTGTCTATTGTTCATGCTATAATTGTGTTATCCGGAAATCGTAATACATGTGTGAATACATAGACCACAACGTGTCCCTAGTAAGCCTCTAGTTGACTAGCTCGTTGATCAACAGATAGTCATGGTTTCCTGACTATGGACATTGGATGTCATTGATAACGGGATCACATCATTAGGAGAATGATGTGATGGACAAGACCCAATCCTAAGCATAGCATAAAAGATCGTGTAGTTTCGTTTGCTAGAGCTTTTCCAATGTCAAGTATCTTTTCCTTAGATCATGAGATCGTGCAACTCCCGGATACCGTAGGAGTGCTTTGGGTGTGCCAAATGTCACAACGTAACTGGGTGACTATAAAGGTGCACTACGGGTATCTCCGAAAGTGTCTGTTGGGTTGGCACGGATCGAGACTGGGATTTGTCACTCCGTGTGACGGAGAGGTATCTCTGGGCCCACTCGGTAATGCATCATCATAATGAGCTCTATGTGACTAAGGCGTTAGTCACGGGATCATGCATTGTGGTACGAGTAAAGAGACTTGCCGGTAACGATATTGAACAAGGTATTGGGATACCGACGATCGAATCTCGGGCAAGTAACATACCGATTGACAAAGGGAATTGCATATGGGATTGATTGAATCCTCGACATCGTGGTTCATCCAATGAGATCATTGTGGAACATGTGGGAGCCAACATGGGTATCCAGATCCCGCTGTTGGTTATTGACCGGAGAGGCGTCTCGGTCATGTCTGCATGTCTCCCGAACCCGTAGGGTCTACACACTTAAGGTTCGGTGACGCTAGGGTTGTAGAGATATGTGTATGCGGAAACCCGAAAGTTGTTCGGAGTCCCGGATGATATCGCGGACGTCACGAGGAGTTCCGGAATGGTCAGGAGGTGAAGAATTATATATAGGAAGTCAAGTTTCGGCCACCGGGAAAGTTTCGGGGGTTACCGGTATTGTACCGGGACCACCGGAAGGGTCCCGGGGGTCCACCGGGTGGGGCCACCTATCCCGGAGGGCCCCGTGGGCTGAAGTGGGAAGGGAACCAGCCCCTAGTGGGCTGGGCGCCCCCCCATGGGCCTCCCCCCGGCGCCTAGGGTTGGAAACCCTAGGGTGGGGGGGGCGCCCCACTTGCCTTGGGGGGCAAGGCACCCCCTTGGCCGCCGCCCCCCCATCTAGATGGGGTTTGGCCGGCGCCCCCCCCTCCCAGGGGGCCTATATAAAGGGGGGAGGGAGGGCAGTAGTATTACAGCCTTGGGCGCCTCCCTTCCCCCCTGGTACACCTCTCTCTCTCGTAGAAGCTCGGCGAAGCCCTGCCGACATCCCGCTACATCCACCACCACGCCGTCGTGCTGCTGGATCTCCATCAACCTCTCCTTCCCCCTTGCTGGATCAAGAAGGAGGAGACGTCGCTGCACCGTACGTGTGTTGAACGCGGAGGTGCCGTCCGTTCGGCACTCGGTCATCGGTGATTTGGATCACGGCGAGTACGACTCCATCATCCACATTCATTGGAACGCTTCTGCTCGCGATCTACAAGGGTATGTAGATGCACTCCTTTCCCCTCGTTGCTAGTATACTCCATAGATGCATCTTGGTGAGCGTAGGAAAATTTTAAAATTATGCTACGATTCCAACAGTGGTATCAGAGCCAGGCCTATGCGTAGTTACTATGCACGAGTAGAACACAAAGAAGTTGTGGGCGTTGATGTTGCCAATTCTTCTTGCCGCTAGTAGTCGTTTCTTGTTTCTCGGCATTGTGGGATGAAGCGGCCCGGACCGACCTTACACGTACGCTTACGTGAGACAGGTTCCACCGACTGACATGCACTAGTTGCATAAGGTGGCTAGCGGGTGTCTGTCTCTCCTACTTTAGTCGGAACGGATTCGATGAAAAGGGTCCTTATGAAGGGTAAATAGAAATTGGCAAATCACGTTGTGGTCATACGTAGGTAAGAAACGTTCTTGCTAGAAACCTACAAACCACGTAAAAACATGCAACAACAATTAGAGGACGTCTAACTTGTTTTTGCAGCAAGTGCTATGTGATGTGATATGGCCAGAAGATGTGATGAATGATATATGTGATGTATGAGATTGATCATATTCTTGTAATAGGAATCACGACTTGCATGTCGATGAGTATGACAACCGGCAGGAGCCATAGGAGTTGTCTTTATTATTTTGCATGACCTGCGTGTCATTGAATAACGCCATGTAAGTTACTTTACTTTGTTGCTAAACGCGTTAGCCATAGAAGTAGAAGTAATTGTTGGCGTGACGACTTCATGAAGACACAATGATGGAGATCATGATGATGGAGATCATGGTGTCATGCCGGTGACGAAGATGATCATGGTGCCCCGAAGATGGAGATCAAAGGAGCATGATGATATTGGCCATATCATGTCACTATTTGATTGCATGTGATGTTTATCATGTTTTTGCATCTTATTTGCTTAGAACGACGGTAGTAAGTAAGATGATCCCTTATGATAATTTCAAGAAAGTGTTCACCCTAACTGTGCACCGTTGCGAAGGTTCGTTGTTTCGAAGCACCACGTGATGATCGGGTGTGATAGATTCTAGCATGTACAGACATGGCCTCGGAACACACGCAATACACTTAGGTTGACTTGACGAGCCTAGCATGTACAGACATGGCCTCAGAACACGGAGGACCGAAAGGTCGAGCATGAGTCGTATAGAAGATACGATCAACATGGAGATGTTCACCGATCTTGACTAGTCCGTCTCACGTGATGATCGGACACGGCCTAGTTAACTCGGATCATGTTTCACTTAGATGACTAGAGGGATGTCTATCTGAGTGGGAGTTCATTGAGTAATTTGATTAGATGAACTTAATTATCATGAACTTAGTCTAAAATCTTTACACTATGTCTTGTAGATCAAATGGCCAACGTTGTCCTCAATTTCAACGCGTTCCTAGAGAAAACCAAGCTGAAAGATGATGGTAGCAACTATACGGACTGGGTCCGGAACCTGAGGATCATCCTCATAGTAGCCAAGAAAGATTATGTCTTAGAAGCACCGCTAGGTGAAGCACCAATCCCAGAGAACCAAGACGTTATGAACACTTGGCAATCACGTGCTGATGATTACTCCCTCGTTCAGTGCGGCATGCTTTACAGCTTAGAACCGGGTCTCCAAAAGCGTTTTGAGAAACATGGAGCATATGAGATGTTCGAGGAGCTGAAATTGGTTTTCCAAGCTCATGCCCGGGTCGAGAGATATGAAGTCTCCGACAAGTTCTTGAGCTGTAAAATGGAGGAAAATAGTTCTGTAAGTGAGCACATACTCAGAATGTCTGGGTTGCACAACCGCTTGACTCAGCTGGCAGTTAATCTCCCGGATGACGCGGTCATTGACAGAATCCTTAAGTCGCTTCCACCAAGCTACAAGAGCTTTGTGATGAACTTCAATATGCAGGGGATGGAAAAGACCATTCCTGAGATATATTCAATGCTGAAATCAGCGGAGGTGGAGATCAGAAAAGAACATCAAGTGTTGATGGTGAATAAAACCACTAAGTTCAAGAAGGGCAAGGGTAAGAAGAAGTTCAAGAAGGACGGCAAGGGAGTTGCCGCGCCTGGTAAGCCAGTTACTGGGAAGAAGTCAAAGAATGGACCCAAGCCTGAAACTGAGTGCTTTTATTGCAAGGGAAGTGGTCACTGGAAGCGGAACTGCCCCAAATACTTAGCGGACAAGAAGGCCGGCAACACCAAAGGTATATGTGATATACATGTAATTGATGTGTACCTTACCAGTACTCGTAGTAGCTCCTGGGTATTTGATACCGGTGCGGTTGCTCATATTTGTAACTCAAAACAGGAACTACGGAATAAACGGAGACTGGCGAAGGACGAGGTGACGATGCGCGTCGGGAATGGTTCCAAGGTCGATGTGATCGCCGTCGGCACGCTACCTCTGCATCTACCCACGGGATTAGTTTTAAACCTCAATAATTGTTATTTAGTGCCAGCTTTGAGCATGAACATTGTATCTGGATCTCGTTTAATTCGAGATGGCTACTCATTTAAATCCGAGAATAATGGTTGTTCTATTTATTTGAGAGATATGTTTTATGGTCATGCCCCGTTGGTCAATGGTTTATTTTTGATGAATCTCGAACGTGATGTTACACATATTCATAGTGTGAATACCAAAAGATGTAAAGTTGATAACGATAGTCCCACATACTTGTGGCACTGCCGCCTTGGTCACATTGGTGTCAAGCGCATGAAGAAGCTCCATGCAGATGGACTTTTGGAGTCTCTTGATTACGAATCATTTGACACGTGCGAACCATGCCTCATGGGTAAGATGACCAAGACTCCGTTCTCCGGAACAATGGAGCGAGCAACCAACTTATTGGAAATCATACATACAGATGTGTGCGGTCCAATGAGTGTTGAGGCTCGCGGAGGATATCGTTATGTTCTCACTCTCACTGATGACTTAAGTAGATATGGGTATGTCTACCTAATGAAACACAAGTCTGAAACCTTTGAAAAATTCAAGGAATTTCAGAGTGAGGTTGAGAATCAACGTGACAAGAAAATAAAATTCTTACGATCAGATCGTGGTGGAGAATATTTAAGTCACGAGTTTGGTGCACACTTAAGGAAATGTGGAATAGTTTCACAACTCACGCCGCCTGGAACACCTCAGAGAAACGGTGTGTCCGAACATCGTAATCGCACTCTATTGGATATGGTGCGATCTATGATGTCTCTTACCGATTTACCGCTCTCATTTTGGGGCTATGCTTTAGAGACTGCCGCATTCACTTTAAATAGGGCTCCGTCGAAATCCGTTGAGACGACACCGTATGAATTATGGTTTGGGAAGAAACCTAAGCTGTCGTTTCTAAAAGTTTGGGGATACGATGCTTATGTCAAGAAACTTCAACCTGAAAAGCTCGAACCCAAGTCAGAAAAATGCGTCTTCATAGGATACCCTAAGGAAACTATTGGGTATACCTTCTACCTCAGATCCGAAGGCAAGATCTTCGTTGCCAAGAACGGGTCCTTTCTAGAGAAGGAGTTTCTCTCGAAAGAATTGAGTGGGAGGAAAGTGGAACTTGATGAGGTGATAGTCACCCCTTCCGAACCGGAAAGTAGCGCAGCGCGGGAAGATGTTCCTGTGGTGCCTACACCGACTGGGGAGGAAGGTAATGATGATGATCATGAAGCTTCGGATCAAGTTACTACTGAACTTCGTAGGTCCACAAGGACACGTTCCGCACCAGAGTGGTACGGCAACCCTGTCCTGGAAATCATGTTGTTAGACAACGGTGAACCTTCGAACTATGAAGAAGCGATGGCGGGCCCGGATTCCGACAAATGGATAGAAGCCATGAAATCCGAGATAGGATCCATGTATGAAAACGAAGTATGGACTTTGACTGACTTGCCCGATGATCGGCGAGCCATAGAAAACAAATGGATCTTTAAGAAGAAGACGGACGCGGATGGTAATGTGACCATCTACAAAGCTCGACTAGTCGCTAAGGGTTATCGACAAGTTCAAGGGGTTGATACGATGAGACTTTCTCACCCGTAGCGAAGCTGAATTCCGTCCGAATCATGTTAGCAATTGCCGCATACTATGATTATGAGATATGGCAGATGGACGTCAAAACGGCATTCCTTAACGGCTTCCTTAAGGAAGAGTTGTATATGATGCAGCCGGAAGGTTTTGTCGATCCTAAGAATGCTAACAAAGTATGCAAGCTCCAGCGCTCAATCTATGGGCTGGTGCAAGCATCTCGGAGTTGGAACATTCGCTTTGATGAGATGATCAAAGCGTTTGGGTTTACACAGACTTATGGAGAAGCCTGTGTTTACAAGAAAGTGAGTGGGAGCTCTGTAGCATTTCTCATATTATATGTGGATGACATACTATTGATGGGAAATGATATAGAATTCTTGGAAAGTATAAAGGCCTATTTGAATAAGTGTTTTTCAATGAAGGACCTTGGAGAAGCTGCTTATATATTAGGCATCAAGATCTATAGAGATAGATCAAGACGCCTCATTGGTCTTTCACAGAGTACATACCTTGACAAGATATTGAAGAAGTTCAATATGGATCAGTCCAAGAAGGGGTTCTTGCCTGTATTGCAAGGTGTGCAATTGAGCACGGCTCAATGCCCGACCACGACAGAAGATAGAGAAAAGATGAGTGTCATCCCCTATGCCTCGGCCATAGGGTCTATTATGTATGCCATGCTGTGTACCAGACCTGATGTAAACCTTGCCGTAAGTTTGGTAGGAAGGTACCAAAGTAATCCTGGCATGGAACACTGGACAGCGGTCAGGAATATCCTGAAGTACCTGAAAAGGACTAAGGATATGTTTCTCGTTTATGGAGGTGACGAAGAGCTCGTCGTAAAGGGTTACGTCGACGCTAGCTTCGAGACAGATCTGGATGACTCAAAGTCACAAACCGGATACGTGTATATTTTGAATGGAGGAGCAGTAAGCTGGTGCAGTTGCAAGCAAAGCGTCATGGCAGGATCTACATGTGAAGCGGAGTACATGGCAGCCTCGGAGGCAGCACAGGAAGCAGTCTGGATGAAGGAGTTCATTACCAACCTTGGGGTGATTCCCAATGCATCGGGCCCGATGACTCTCTTCTGTGACAACACTGGAGCTATTGCACTTGCGAAGGAGCCCAGGTTTCACAGGAAGACCAGGCATATCAAGCGTCGCTTCAACTCCATTCGTGAAAGTGTTCAAAATGGAGACATAGATATTTGTAAAGTACATACGGACCTGAATGTAGCAGATCCGTTGACTAAACCTCTCCCTAGGGCAAAACATGATCAACACCAGGACGCAATGGGTGTTCGATTCATCACAATGTAACTAGATTATTGACTCTAGTGCAAGTGGGAGACTGTTGGAAATATGCCCCAGAGGTAATAATAAATGGTTATTATTATATTTCCTTGTTCATGGTAATTGTCTATTGTTCATGCTATAATTGTGTTATCCGGAAAATGTAATACATGTGTGAATACATAGACCACAACGTGTCCCTAGTAAGCCTCTGGTTGACTAGCTCGTTGATCAACAGATAGTCATGGTTTCCTGACTATGGACATTGGATGTCATTGATAACGGGATCACATCATTAGGAGAATGATGTGATGGACAAGACCCAATCCTAAGCATAGCATAAAAGATCGTGTAGTTTCGTTTGCTAGAGCTTTTCCATTGTCAAGTATCTTTTCCTTAGACCATGAGATCGTGCAACTCCCGGATACCGTAGGAGTGCTTTGGGTGTGCCAAACGTCACAACGTAACTGGGTGACTATAAAGGTGCACTACGGGTATCTCCGAAAGTGTCTGTTGGGTTGGCACGGATCGAGACTGGGATTTGTCACTCCGTGTGACGGAGAGGTATCTCTGGGCCCACTCGGTAATGCATCATCATAATGAGCTCTATGTGACTAAGGCGTTAGTCACGGGATCATGCATTGCGGTATGAGTAAAGAGACTTGCCGGTAACGATATTGAACAAGGTATTGGGATACCGACGATCGAATCTCGGGCAAGTAACATACCGATTGACAAAGGGAATTGCATACGGGATTGATTGAATCCTCGACATCGTGGTTCACCCGATGAGATCATTGTGGAACATGTGGGAGCCAACATGGGTATCCAGATCCCGCTGTTGGTTATTGACCGGAGAGGCGTCTCGGTCATGTCTGCATGTCTCCCGAACCCGTAGGGTCTACACACTTAAGGTTCGGTGACGCTAGGGTCGTAGAGATATGTGTATGCGGAAACCCGAAAGTTGTTCGGAGTCCCGGATGAGATCCCGGACGTCGCAAGGAGTTCCAAAATGGTCCGGAGAGGTGAAGAATTATATATAGGAAGTCAAGTTTCGGCCACCGGGAAAGTTTCGGGGGTTACCGGTATTGTACCGGGACCACCGGAAGGGTCCCGGGGGTCCACCGGGTGGGGCCACCTATCCCGGAGGGCCCCGTGGGCTGAAGTGGGAAGGGAACCAGCCCCTAGTGGGCTGGGCGCCCCCCATGGGCCTCCCCCCTGCGCCTAGGGTTGGAAACCCTAGGGTGGGGGGGGGGCGCCCCACTTGCCTTGGGGGGCAAGGCAACCCCTTGGCCGCCGCCCCCCCATCTAGATGGGGTTTGGCCGGCGCCCCCCCCCCTCCCAGGGGGCCTATATAAAGGGGGGAGGGAGGGCAGTAGTATTACAGCCTTGGGCGGCTCCCTTCCCCCCTGCTACACCTCTCTCTCGTAGAAGCTCGGCGAAGCCCTGCCGACATCCCGCTACATCCACCACCACGCCGTCGTGCTGCTGGATCTCCGTCAACCTCTCCTTCCCCCTTGCTGGATCAAGAAGGAGGAGACGTCGCTGCACCGTACGTGTGTTGAACGCGGAGGTGCCTTCCGTTCGGCACTCGGTCATCGGTGATTTGGATCACGGCGAGTACGACTCCGTCATCCACGTTCATTGGAACGCGTCCGCTCGCGATCTACAAGGGTATGTAGATGCACTCCTTTCCCCTCGTTGCTAGTATACTCCATAGATGCATCTTGGTGAGCGTAGGAAAATTTTAAAATTATGCTACGATTCCCAACAGATAGAACTAAGATTTTTCCCTCAACTACGAGGGGAGGTAAGGAACTGCCATCTACACTACTAGGAAAAGGGCTATAGATGGAATGGCCACTAATGGCGCACCAGACATGTGGTGCGCCATTGCTATATAGCAGTGGCGCACCATGTACTGGTGCGCCATTAGTGTGAAAGACACTAATGGCGCACCGGACAAACGGTGCGCCATTAGTAACAATTTTTTTTATTTTTCCAACCATACTAAGGGCGCACCAGGGCACACTGCGCCATTACTAGTTCTAACTAGTAATGGCGCACTAGCCACATAGTGCGCCACTACTATATTTTTTTATTTTTTATTTTTTTGCAGAACTACTAATGGCGCACCAGGGAACAGTGCGCCATTACTAGCGATCCCCCTCCATCTCGATCGCTATCCCACCTCGCCAGATCCGGTCCCCCTCGCCGCCGAGCACCCCCCGCACCCTCTACCTCGCTCCACCGGGCGCCGCCGCCGACCCCCCGCACCCTCCCCCGCTCCACCGCCGCCGATGACCCACCGCACCCTAGCTCCCCTGCTCCACCGCCGCCGATGACCCACCGCACCCTCCCCGGCCCGCTCCACCGCCGCCGACGACCCCCTGCACCCTCTCCGGCCTGCTCCACCGTCACAAATGAATGCTATAGCTAATTCCTCCCTCTCCCTCGCCAGTTCCCCCTATAGCTAATTCCTCCCTCTCCCTCGCCAGTTCCCCTTCGTCCCTCTCCCTCGCGATGGTTATCAGAACTCCGGGCTAATGATGGAATCCTACACCGGTAACGACAAGGACAGAGCACCCCCGCACCCCCCGACGACCCACCCCCGTCGTGCTGCTGGATCTCCATCAACCTCTCCTCCCCCCTTGCTGGATCAAGAAGGAGGAGACGTCGCTGCACCGTACGTGTGTTGAACGCAGAGGTGCCGTCCGTTCGGCACTCGGTCATCGGTGATTTGGATCACGGCGAGTACGACTCCGTCATCCCCATTCATTGGAACGCTTCCGCTCGCGATCTACAAGGGTATGTAGATGCACTCCTTTCCCCTCGTTGCTAGTATACTCCATAGATGCATCTTGGTGAGCGTAGGAAAATTTTAAAATTATGCTACGATTCCCAACAGATAGAACTAAGATTTTTCCCTCAACTACGAGGGGAGGTAAGGAACTGCCATCTACACTACTAGGAAAAGGGCTATAGATGGAATGGCCACTAATGGCGCACCAGACATGTGGTGCGCCATTGCTATATAGCAGTGGCGCACCATGTACTGGTGCGCCATTAGTGTGAAAGACACTAATGGCGCACCGGACAAACGGTGCGCCATTAGTAACAATTTTTTTTATTTTTCCAACCATACTAAGGGCGCACCAGGGCACACTGCGCCATTACTAGTTCTAACTAGTAATGGCGCACTAGCCACATAGTGCGCCACTACTATATTTTTTTATTTTTTATTTTTTTGCAGAACTACTAATGGCGCACCAGGGAACAGTGCGCCATTACTAGCGATCCCCCTCCATCTCGATCGCTATCCCACCTCGCCAGATCCGGTCCCCCTCGCCGCCGAGCACCCCCCGCACCCTCTACCTCGCTCCACCGGGCGCCGCCGCCGACCCCCCGCACCCTCCCCCGCTCCACCGCCGCCGATGACCCACCGCACCCTAGCTCCCCTGCTCCACCGCCGCCGATGACCCACCGCACCCTCCCCGGCCCGCTCCACCGCCGCCGACGACCCCCTGCACCCTCTCCGGCCTGCTCCACCGTCACAAATGAATGCTATAGCTAATTCCTCCCTCTCCCTCGCCAGTTCCCCCCTATAGCTAATTCCTCCCTCTCCCTCGCCAGTTCCCCTTCGTCCCTCTCCCTCGCGATGGTTATCAGAACTCCGGGATAATGATGGAATCCTACACCGGTAACGACAAGGACAGAGCACCCCCCGACGACCCACCGCACCCTCCCCCGCTCCACCGCCGCCGAGCACCCCCCGCACCCTCTCGCCCGCACCCTGTTTTTATAAAAATTATTACTGTTTTTATAAAAAAATATTACTGTTATGATTTAAACAAGTTTGAACATATTTAAACACAAATAAATATCAAACAACATTTTAAATGCATAAAAACAAAAATTGGGGAGCCTGGGAATCGAACCCAGGACCTCCTAGTGTGTGTGCTGCGTGCTGACCAATCGGGCTAGTGGGCGTGTTCTGATGGAGATAGGGTTAGGTGGAAATATAACCTGAGCAGTCGGGCTAGTAATTTCTAATGGCGCACCAGGGTGAGGTGCGCCATTGCTATCGTCGTACTTATGGCGCACTTGGGGGAGGTGCGCCATTCGATACACATCCCGCACTCCACCTATTCCCTCGCACTGTGGCCTCCCTCCCTCCCTCGCCAGATCCCCCACTCGACCCCAACCGTACGCCGCCGCCCCTTGCTCCGCCCCCTCCGTCCGCCGCGCCTGCACGCCGTCGGCGACGCCGCCGCCGTTGTGGTCTTGCGCTGCCCCGACGCCGCCGCCCCGACCCCCGCGGGACTCCACCCCCGCGCCCCCCGAACGAGATCGGCCGAGCGCTCCTCTCCTCTCCTCCTCCCTCCGACGAGCGAGGGCCTCCTCCGCCCCCTGCAGCAGCCGGCGAGCGAGGGCCTCCTCCTCCTCCTCCGATGTGCCCACACCCCGCCTGCCCCTGCCGTCCTCCGCCACCCGGCGACCAGCCGCGCCCGCCCAGGTACCCCTCCTCCTTCCTCCTTCCTCCCTCTCCACCCTTCCTCCCCATTCCCTTTCACCCATCTCAAATGAACAGATGCATGATGCTATCTTATTAGGGCAAACACAAAGGTTAAATCCTATATGCACTTTATTTCTACTTGCAGACATCAAGTTCAGTCAAATATGTCATGGTTAGCTGAATGATAAATTTTATTGATAATATCAAATCAAGAAGGTCCAGTTGAATTTGCATGATGAAACTGCAAGTTTGAATCTCTAGGTGTTAGCTGCCTCATTAGTTTGTTATCTACAGGGAATTGAAAATGAATTCCCTTTTTTTTATTTCTAGATCATAGTGGCAAATACATGCAGGTTCATGTTCATGCACACAAATCTGTATTTTTGTATCATTTAAGTTTGTTTTTTGCTTTTTCAAACTGGGCTACTTGCTGAGACAAATTTACACATGGCATATAATTATCCAATATACGTAAATGTTTACATATATATAGGTAGTCAAAGTGCTGTGTCCAAAATGAGAGCTTTCCAAGAACTAAATGAGGGTTCTTGAATATGTTAATGTTATTCCCCCCCTATAGGAAGTGTTTGCTTCTATTGGCGTCTCTGTTATGTTTCCTCCAGTGCACTATTTGTCTATTTAAACCCCTGCACCAAAGTATGCACCAAAGTATGGCTCCAGATCTGACTTCCGGGCCAGTGAATGTCTTAAAATAAGTTGTTGTAGGCCCTGTTCTATATCATCAACTCAACACTAGTGTTGCATTAAACAATTTGCATAGGCCGTATCTGCTAGAGAATAAATATGTCATGATTGGCAGAGAAGATCTGCTAGCTTTTATTGATAAAATTTTAGCCAAAATAGCTAGATGGAGAGGCAGACTTCTTTCTTATTTGGAAAAAATTACCCCAATTAGGTCCTGCCTAGCTAGCATGAATCTAAAGGGACCTGCTCTTATAAATCTCTATATGTTCTAGTGAATTTTAGGGGGGGTGCAACCTTTGTATCTTCCTGTAGTATGGAGTATTAAATTGCCCCCTAGGGTATAAGGTTTCATTTGGATGTTCTCCCAGAACAAAATCATGACTTGTGACAATCTAAGGAAAAGGGGGATGGCAAAACCCCTAGAGTGTGTTCATTGCAAAGAGATACAAACTGTATATCATTTATTTTTTGAATGTATTGTAGCTAGTAAAATCTGTGAAGATGTTGAAATGCTTTTCCAGGTGCCAATCGTTAACTTTGAATCTATTGCTAACTTGTGGCTTTGCAATAAAAGATACATTCACTTGAATGCAGTGTGCTTTTTTCTTTTCCAAAGGAAAAGAAAATGTGGTGTATAACAAATGTATTATTTGGTGGAAATTGAGATATCATATTAATCATTGACAAATTGGCTTTGAAAAAATAATCTTAAATCCATGCATACCTACACAATTCATCTATTTGCAATGTGATGTTGTAAGGGTACTAATTGGTCTCTTCTACTGCTTATCAGAGATGGGGGGAAGCAGCCACCGCCGCTCTGCCTCACCGGAGTACGAGTTGGATGCTTTCGAGTTCTTCAGTGTCATACTTGACTTCAGTATCAGCCACGAGGCAGGTATATAAAACGAGAGATCTCCCCTTCACCCATCTCATTATGATAACTCTGTTGTTTGCTACATCACTCCTTGTCCCAAATTGCAGAGGCTGCCTGACACTTTTATGAACATGCTGGGTGAAGATCCGCCACATAATGTGAAGCTCCTACAGGCCGGCAGCGGGGTTCGCAGGCTGTGGGACGTGGAGTTGGTGATCGAGGAGGGCCACATGTACCTGTGTCGTGGCTGGGAGAAGTTCTACAGTGCCTACGACCTGCAGACCGGGTACTTTCTTCTCTTCAGGTACGACGATGACGCCACAATGCTCATCGTGAAGGTTTTCAACACGACTATGTGTCGCATGCGCTACGCTGACGACGAAGATGCTAGTGCGTTCTGGCTCTTCTTATTCCTCTACATTTGGCTTTGTCTCACATCGATTGTTAACGGCCATTGTTGCATTTGGACAGGCAATGGGAGCAGCAGCAGCGACACTGGCTACAGCCAAAGTAGTAGCGATTATTGCTGTAGCAAAAGCAACAGCGATTCTGGCTTTAGCGAAAGCAGCAGCGATTCTGGCAGCAGCAAAGACAGCAAGAAGGATGATCCAGACTGGAGTGGGGGAGAAGAGGAGCAGAGTGGGGATAAGGAGCTGCAGGATGACGATGGGCATCAGGCTGAGGATGACCTAGCGCTGGTGGTGGCTGACCAAGGGCAAGAGATGGTGGTGGCTCACCATGGGCAAGAGATGGTGGTGGCTGACCATGGGCAAGAGATGGTGGTGGCTGAGGATGACCTAGCGATGGTCGTGCCCGTCCTGCCTGAAGGTGGCCTCGCGATGGTGGTGGTGCCTGACAATGACCACGCACCGGTGGTGGCGCCGGCGATCCCACAGCTGGGCGACATGACCACGCCAATTGTGGTAGAAGACTACATCCCATAGCTGCCTCCACCGCCTCGCTGCTCTTGGCGCATCAGGCTGAGGAAGGAGAAGGGGAAGAACAATGAGAACTGAACTATGTGAAACTTTTGTAATATGGTGTTGGATGGATAACGGTGTTGGATGAACAATGTGAAACTTTTGTAATATGTAACGATGGAACTATGTGTTGGCTATGTATGTATATATGATGAAACTTGTGTGTTGGATATGATTGTTATATGGATGCTTGTTGTATATATATGTGTTGGATATCTCATATGTGAAATAGTGACCTGAGATTAAGAAAAAACGATTTTTTTTAAAAATGTTACTAATGGCGCACTTCCATCTGGTGCGCCATTAGTATACCAGTAACTAATGGCGCACCTGTGGGATACTAATGGCGCACCCGTGGTGCGCCATTAGTATACCAGATACTAATGGCGCACCTATGGTGCGCCATTACTAAAATATTCTAGTGGCGTGGTGCTAGTGGCGCACCAGTAGTGCGCCATTAGTAGGCAAAACTGGTGCGCCACTAGTAAGCCTTTTTCTAGTAGTTCTAGCTCTACACTTGATTCGTCTTCTGTTTTGAGTAAGCTTGCGACGCCTAAACCTTCTTCTGCTATTAATTCTGATATGTCGCATGTTATTGATGATGCCACTTCTGCTATGCATGATACTTATGATGAAACTACTTCCATGCTTGAGACTACTGTTCCATTAGGTGAATTTCTTGATGAACAACTTGCTAGGGCTAGAGAGAATGAAATTATTGAAACTGATAATATTGATGAAAGTGATGATGAAGATTCTCCCCCTAGATATGAATTGCCTGTTGTGCCCGAGGGTTATGTTATGGATGAAGAAACTGCTAGAGACTTTCTTGCTTGCAATGATAGATATGATCTTAAGAAATTATTAGCTAAGTTGAAAGAAAAGTCTTTGAATGCTAGAATGAAATATGACCCTGCTTTTGCTACTTCACCTATTTGTATTTCCGATAAGGATTATGATTTCTCTGTTGATCCTGAGATAATTACTTTGGTTGAATCTGATCCTTTTTATGGCTATGAATCTGAAACTGTTGTGGCACATCTTACTAAATTAAATGATATAGCCACCCTATTCACTAATGATGAGAAAACTCGCTACTACTATATCCTTAAATTACTCCCGTTCTCATTAAAGGGTGATGCTAAAACATGGTTTAATTCTCTTGATCCTGGTTGTGTGCGTAGTCCCCAGGATATGATTTATTACTTCTCTGCTAAATATTTCCCTGCTCATAAGAACAAGCTGCCTCAAGGGAAATATATAATTTTGTGCAAATTGAAGAAGAGAGTCTCCCAAAAGCTTGGGGGCACTACTAGGGAAAACCTTATACACAAAATCTTAGCAGCAACGTGGTTTAAAAACAAACGCTACTGCTAATTAGCAGTAGCGTGCTTGAGGAACCCGCGCTACTAATAACCCGGTAGCAGTAGCGCTCTAGGTGAAACAAGCGCTACTATTATAATTGCCACGGCGTTGCCTCCAGGCTAGATATAGTAGTAGCGCCCTTCCCTGGACACGCTACTGCTAAAGTACTTAGTAGCAGCGTTTTTCTTCAAAACTCGCTGCTGCTAAGTATTGCACCTAATTAAGTTTCGTCCCATACTGCCAAGCGAACAAGGTGTTTACCACCTTAAATATGTTACTTATCAAACTATCTCGAGCACTTGGTCTTCATTGAATTATATGTGTAGGATTTGTGGCTGCAATATGAATCCTCGCCTGTACCTATACAGGTACAGTGAGGATTCATATTGACTATTTAGATTCTACACAAAAATATCAATGATGATCAATGTATATTTTTGATGCGTGCTTGGACTTAGCAGTAGCGTTTTTCTCTAAAACGCGCAATAGCTAATTTAGCTATAGCGCGTTTCCTAAAGTGCGCTGCTGCTAGTTCGACTTAACCACCCGCGCGCAGGATCAAAATTTCACTAAGTCCTTCTTCCCCCCTCTCTCCCCCCTGTTCCCCTAACTCCTCTGTCGCCGCCGCCCGAGCCCGAGCCTGCCCTCACCACCGCCGCCCGAGGCTGCCCTCAACCTCACCGCCGCCGCCCGCCGCCGCTCTTGACCTCACCGCCGCCGCCTGATCCTGCCCAGGACCACCGCCTCCCGATCCCGAGCCCGCCCTCGCCGCCCCTACCTCTCCGTCGCCGAGCACCTCCCCGCCACCGTCTCTCCCCTCTCTGTAAGCCCCCCACCCCTCCCCCATCCCCTCTCTCTCTACTTAGTTAGTAGATGTTTTTTAGTAGTAGTAGATGTTAATTTAGGGTTCATAGATAATGATTTTTAGTAGTAGTAGATGTTAATTAGTAATAGTGATGGTACTAGTTAACTAGGGCAGTATGGTTAATAGTAGATGTTTTTTACTATTGTATAATGTAGTTTTTTTTACTTTTTTGAGTAAGTGTTTAAAATAATTAGTAGTAAATTAATAAACTAGTTGAACTAGTTTAGTTTTAGTTGAACTAGTTTAGTAAGTAATTAATAAACTAGTTGAATTAATAGAACTAATGTATTTTTAGTAAGAAAATTAATATAACTAGGTGAACTACTTTATTTTTAGAGATAACTAGTTTTTTTCTATTTATAGTAAGTTTATATTTAGTAAGAACTAGTTGAACATGTCATATTTGTTGTTATTTTTTTTAGTTTAAGCAATTATTCGGGATGTATTAGTGATAACTTACAGGGTTTTTGCTTTTGTAGAAATCAAGGAGCCCCTCCATCATCCCCGCCGTCGTCCCCGTCACCGACCCCCTCCGACCTCGAGGTGAGACCAGCCAAATCTCCATGCCAAACATGTATATCTTGTGTTGCTCAAATAGGATATGTGGTTGCCCAAGTGGCCGGTCATGTTCAGGTTACACCTCCGAGTGGCCTATGTTTTGCCGGAGTGTTGATTAATTTCCATTCCGGCAAATTTCAGGCGCTCGATATGTCCTTTTTTAGCAAAGGTCATGCCGGATTTTTCCGTGAATTCTGGCATGACTTGTGCTAGAATATGTAGGAAATATCGAGTGACCTAGATTTTCTCGAAAAATAATTATCTAATTTAGGATTTTTAGTACATATATTTAATTGTACAAGTTTAATCTTTGAATTATGAACGTAGGAAATGTCGTACTCGGACGACGAAAGTCTCCCGGGGGAGTGCAGCTGGTGCCACGACGATCGAGGTCTGTGCGATAGGTGCCCTCACCTGGACGAAGATCGCCGCTTCAGCATTAAGCTCGAGGAGACCTTCGATGTTGAAACGGTACCAACGACACCAAGTGTTTTTTTTCATAATTAAGCACCAATTCAACTATTTCAACGTCTATTTTTCATCTTTTACAATTCGACTAGCTTATCCCATGCCATGCAAGACGCTATGTCTTGGAGAGGGTGGGTTTTGAAGACCATGAAAATTTTGAAACAAAGAAAATACACCTAGGGACCCATCATGATATGGATTTTGAAGTAAATCTGTACAATTCTCAGAGCGTAACCCATTTTGGTTGCCAAAATTGGGAAGCACTTTGCAAAATGTATGGTTTTTATGAGGGTATGATTGTCACCATGGATCTTGGTGATCCTGACATCGAGCAAGACAATATGGACATTTCGGTCCTTGTTGATACGCTTCCGATTCTACCGCTATGTGAGTTTCTCAAACATAGTTATTAACTAATTTATATTGTTTATTTTAAAATAGTTGACAGCTTATTTCCATTGACAGCTTATTTTGAGTCTTCAAACAATGTGCGGAAGATGGTAGACAAAACCCACTACACCGATGGCTCCGAATTAACTTATAAGGAGAAAAATCATCTGATCGCATTTTGTACTTATCTTGAGAATTACAATACCTATTATCGAACTCCTCCAAATTATGGTGAATACGTGCCACTAGTGCACGTGTTGAACCACGGTAACTTCTATGGAGATACCCTGGTAAGATTTTTTACAATTACGACATCCGTGCATCTTTTGCATACTTCTAAACCTAGTACATCATTGCTAACTAAGAAGTTATTACTATGTTTTTCAATAGAAAATCCTGATGGATTGTGTGCCTCATCTGATGTATCAGAGTGGTCGCCTTGAAGTTCTGAACATACAGCCTGGTCATCCTACGGATCTCACCTGTGCATATCGGATTTCTAAAACCGGTGAAGACATGCTAATCAAAGAATGGAAAAAATGTTTGGACATTCGTAAGGAGGTTCTTGGAAGCAACATTAAGCGAAAGGCAAGAATTGGAGACAGGATAATCTCCATTCTCCATAATGGAGAGTCAGGGGCTATCTCTTTTTTGCTATTTTACCTTAGAGAATATAGTAGGTCCTAAGAGAATGTAGTAGGTCCTATGAGGTACAATATGTTTATTATGTGGTACAATGTGTTAGAGTTGATGATGAGGAGTAGTTGTGATTATGACTAGTGACCAATTTGCTATGTGTTGTCTCATTGATGAAAACGATGATCATGAGGAGGTGTTATATGACAATGATGTATTATGATGATAAGTTGTTAATGATATGATGATGATGATGATATTTATTATATCATTGGGTGAAAGAACCGCAGATTAGTTTCAAGTGGATGTCCATCCCACTTGAAACTAGTCCACGGTTCTTTCACCCCCTGATGTAATAACTCATATGTAAAAAAAATCTCTAAATTCCTGTTGTATGAAAACTTGTATAAAGGTGTATGAATACAACATGAAATAAAAAAGAAATAAAATATGAAATAATAGTAGTAGCGCGGGCAGGGAGAAGCGCTACTAGTAATTACCAGTAGCGCTCTTCTGAGAACGCGCTACTACTAAGTCGATATAGCAGTAGCGTGGGTTAACGCACGCTACTGCTAACCTTTAGTTGCAGCGCTGTACCAGTAGCGCTCCCGCCCGCGCTACTGATAGGCCTAAAACCCGCGCTGCTGCTAGGCTTTTCCCTAGTAGTGGGGAGGCTTCTCCGATTACTTAATGCTTTGCCTGATCATCCTCTCAAGAAAAATGAAATACTTGATATCCTTTATAATGGACTAACCGATGCTTCCAGAGACCACCTGGATAGTTGTGCTGGTTGTGTTTTCAGGGAAAGAACTGTTGATCAAGCTGAAATTCTATTGAATAATATGTTGACTAATGAAAATAATTGGACACTTCCTGAACGAACTCCTAAGCCAGCTCCGAAGAAAAGGGGTATTCTATTTCTCCGTCCTGAAGATATGCAAGAGGCAAAGAAACCTATGAAAGAAAAGGGTATTAAAGCTAAATATGTTAAGAATTTACCACCTATTGAAGAAATACATGGTCTTGATAACCCGACACAGGTAGTAAAGGTAAATTCTCTCTATCGATTTGATGAAGATGATCTACCTTGTTATAAGTCTGCTAGCCAATGCTTAGATGAGTTTGATAATTTTATTGTTAAACAAGAAAACTTCAATGCTTATGTTGGTAGACATTTAAAATGTAACGCTTATATGATTGAACACTTGAGTGATTATATGTCTAGAGTTAAGGGTGAACTTAAACTCATTAGTAAACATGCTTCTATGGTTACCACTCAAGTAGAACAAGTGCTTAAAGCTCAAAATGATTTGCTCAATGAATTAAATAATAAGAAGAATGATAATGATGTTAGAGTTATGACTAGAGGGGGTAAAATGACTCAGGAACCTTTGTATCCTCAGGGCCACCCTAAGACAATTGAGCAAGATTCTCAGAGAACTAATGTTGATGCACCTAGTCCTTCTAATAAGAAGAAAAGGAAAAATGATAGGACTTTGCATGCTTCTAGTGAACCTGTTGTTGACACACCTGAGAATCCCAATGATATTTCTATTTCTGATGCTGAAACACAATCTGGTAATGAACATGAACCTAGTGATAATGTTAATGATGATGTTCATGTTGATGCTCAACCTAGCAATAACAATGATGTAGAGATTGAACCTGATGTTGATCTTGATAACCCACAATCAAAGAATCAACGTTATGATAAGAGAGACTTTGTTGCTAGGAAGCACGGTAAAGAAAGAAAACCATGGGTTCAGAAGCCCATGCCATTTCCTCCTAAACCATCCAAGAAAAAGGATGATGAGGATTTTGAGCGCTTTGCTGAAATGATTAGACCTGTCTTTTTGCGTATGCGTTTGACTGATATGCTTAAAATGAATCCTTATGCTAAGTATATGAAGGATATTGTTACAAATAAAAGAAAGATACTGGAAGCTGAAATTCCCACCATGCTTGCTAATTATACATTTAAAGGTGGAATACATAAGAAACTAGGAGATTCAGGAGTACCAACTATACCATGCTCCATTAAAAGAAGCTATGTTAAAACAACTTTGTGTGATCTTGGAGCCGGTGTTAGTGTTATGCCTCTCTCTTTAAATCGTAGACTTGATTTGAATAAGTTGACACCTACTGAAATATCTTTGCAAATGGCTGATAAATCAACTGCTATACCTGTCGGTATTTGTGAGGATGTGCCTATTGTGGTTGCAAACGTTACTATTTAATAGACTTTGTTATTCTTGATACTCCCGAGGACGATAGTATGTCGATTATCCTTGGTAGACCTTTTTGAATACTGCAGGGGCTATTATTGATTGCAACAAAGGCAATGCCACTTTTCATGTTAATGGTAATGAGCATACGGTACACTTTCCGAGGAAACAACCTCAAGTCCTAGTATCAATTCGATTGGAAAAATTTCAACTATTACTATTGGAGGTTTTGAATTTCCTCTTCCTACTGTCAAGAAGAAATATTATATTCTTATTGTTAGGGACGTGCATATCCCCCTTGAGGTAACCTAGTGTTATTCAAAATTTCTCCGGTTCCAAGTTATTCGAAAAGAGTTTGTTAACAAGACTTGATCAACCTTGTTAGTGGATTCCTTTTGATGAGCATGAGATGGATGAAGTTAGAAAGCACAGCCTTCTGTACCCTCCTTTTACTTTCTGTTATTTAGATTAAATAAAGCAAAAATAGTATTTTCCGTCTATTTTTTGAATTATCTGTGCAATAAAAAAATACCCCAAAAATAAAAGTTCTCCAAATACCCTGAAAATGAAATATTATTTTTTCCAGATTATTTAAGAATATTTGGCACTGAGAACACATCAGGGGGAGCCAGCACCTGGCCACGAGGGTCCAGGGCGCACCCACCCCCTGGGCGCGCCCCTTGCCTCGTGGGCCCCTGGTGGCCCCCCTCCACTTATTCCAGCACCCACACACTGCTTCTTCCTCCCAAAAAAATCACCAACCTGCTCAAGCACGAGTTCTAGCTCATCTTGCTGCCATTTTCGATCTCCTTGCTCAAAGCTCCACTCACAAAACTGCTTCGGGGGATTGTTCTTCGGCATGTGACTCCTCCAATGGTCCAATTAGTTTTTGTTCTAGTGCTTTATGTATTGCAATTTTTTGCTACCTAGGTGACCCTGTTCTTGAGCTTGCATGTCAAATTTATGTGGTCCCAAGTAGTTGTAATGCATGATATAGTCTCTAGGCACTTGTGGGAGTAGTTGCTATCAATCTTGTTGAGTTTGTTCACTTTTATTTTGAGTTACTAAAAAATTCAGAATTTTTTTAGAGGAAGAAATATGTTTAGGAAAATGTACCAAGGTGGTTCTTCAAGGAAGCAAGGACCCAGGCCCGCAATACGTGAGCCGGACCATGAACTACCAAGAGAAGCTCAAGAGCGGCCTTGTGAATGGCCGTCAGAAGATTTCATGGTCCAAGCAGGAATTAAGGAGGAATTTGACGAATATGTCTGTAATGCTGAACTCGAGGGCTTCATGCTAGATAAGTGCCCTCAGTATTATTACCTAACTGATTCCTTTGTGAGAAGGTTCAAATTTACATCTTCACGCAATTCTCACACTGTCCTATTCGATCTATATGGTAAATCCTATACCATGGACTTAGAAGATTTTAATGCTGCTTGTAAACTCCCGCAATGGGGTAGTGCTAGTGACCCTCGCAAATCTGAGTTTAAAGATTTTCTTGCTAGTATCACTGTGGGGGAATCTAGAGAAATAACACAAGCTACTATAGGGAGCATTCACTTTCCTGCTATACATTATTTTGCTCTCTTTATAGGTAGATGCATTAACGGCAAAGACGAGGCATGTCACATGTGTGTTCCTAATCTTAGTGTTCTCAAAAGTGCCGTGTTAGGAGATAAACAATACAACTTGGGGGCCATCGTTGCCCGAAGGTTGCATCTTAATAGTTTAAGCGGAGATTTGTTTGGTGGAATTTATGCAACCCGTTTAGCTAATTATCTTGAGATACCCATACATGAAAATGATATGGAACTGCCTCCTGCTTATTTAGATTATAATGCTATGGTTCGTCATCAGTTTGTTGAGAGGAACGAACAATCTCTCCAGTACCGACTAATTTTTGACAAGCGCCGCACTGTCCATGTTGCTCTCCCTGCTCCTACTTTCTTTGACTTTCAGGCAAAAGGGAGATATGTTATAACCAAGGAGGAGGCGAACGAGTATGAGAGAAGCACAGAGGCAGCTCGCCTCCAAGCTACAGCTCATGAGGCAATAGCTGTTGCATCTCAGTACGATCCCAGCCACAACTTTGATCTGTGGGCATAGACCAACTTAGGCCAAAAGCCTAAGCTTGGGGGAGTACGTATTTCTCACCTTTATTACATTCATGTTCACACACTCATTCCAGTTGTCAGTGCTCATACCATCTTGTTATATCATATTATGATTGTTTTAAGAAAATGTTGTCATCCGAGATTTATTATTATTGCTCGCTAGTTGATTATGCCATTGATATGAGTAAACATGAGACCTAAATGTTATTGTGAATATGGTAAGTGATACGTCTCCAACGTATCTATAATTTTTGATTGTTCCATGCTATTATATATTCCGTTTTGGATGTTTAATGGGCTTTATTATACACTTTTATATTATTTTTTGGGACTAACCTATTAACCCAAGGCCCAGTGCAAATTGATATTTTTTGTGCCTATTTCAGTGTTTCGCAGAAAAGGAATATCAAACGGAGTCCAAACGGAATGAAACCTTCAGGAGCGTGATTTTTGGAACAAACGTGATCCAGAGGACTTGGCGTGGACGCCAGGAAATCAATGAGGAGGCCACGAGGCAGGGAGGCGCGCCTGCCCCCCTGGGCGCGCCCCCACCCTCGTGGGCCCCTCGTGGCTCCACCGACCTAGTTCTTCCTCCTATATATACCTACGTACCCCGAAACCATCGAGGAGCACCACCAAACCCTATTTACACCGCCGCAACCTTCTGTACCCGTGAGATCCCATCTTGGGGCCTTTTTTGGCGCTCCGCCGGAGGGGGAATCGATCACGGAGGGCTTCTACATCAACACCATAGCCTCTCCGATGATGTGTGCGTAGTTTACCACAAACCTATGGGTCCATAGTTATTAGCTAGATGGCTTCTTCTCTCTCTTTGGATCTCAATACAAAGTTCTCCTCGATCTTCTTGGAGATCTATTCGATGTAACTCTTTTTTGCGGTGCGTTTGTCGAGATCCGATGAATTGTGGGTTTATGATCAAGATTATCTATGAACAATATTTGAATCTTCTCTGAATTCTTTTATGTATGATTGGTTATCTTTGCAAGTCTCTTCGAATTATCAGTTTGCTTTGGCCTACTAGATTGATCTTTCTTGCAGTGGGAGAAGTGCTTAGCTTTGGGTTCAATCTTACGTTGCTCGATCCCAGTGACAGAAAGGGAAATGACACGTATTGTATTGTTGCCATTGAGGTTAAAAAGATGGGGTTTATATCATATTGCTTGAGTTTATCCCTCTACATCATGTCATCTTACCTAATGCATTACTCTGTTCTTATGAACTTAATACTCTAGATGCATGCTGGATAGCGGTCGACGTGTGGAGTAATAGTAATAGATGCAGGCAGGAGTCGGTCTACTTGTCACGGACGTGATGCCTATATACATGATCATGCCTAGATATTCTCATAATTATGCACTTTTCTATCAATTGCTCGACAGTAATTTGTTCACCCACCGTAATACTTATGCTATCTTGAGAGAAGCCACTAGTGAAACCTATGGCCCCCGGGTCTATTTTCCATCATATTAATCTCCCGTCAACGAGCTATTTCTATCGCCATTTATCTTGCTTTCTTTACTTTTAGTCTTTATCAAAAAAATACCAAAAATATTATCTTATCATCTCTATCAGATCTCACTATTGCAAGTGGCCGTGAAGGGATTGACAACCCCTTTATCACGTTGGTTGCAAGGTTCTTATTTGTTTGTGTAGATACGAGGGACTTGCGTGTGGCCTCCTACTGGATTGATACATTGGTTCTCAAAAACTGAGGGAAATACTTACGCTACTTTGCTGCATCACCCTTTCCTCTTCAAGGGAAAACCAATGCATGCTCAAGAGGTAGCAAGAAGGATTTCTGGCGCCGTTGCCGGGGAGTCTACGCACAAGTCAAGACATACCAAGTACCCATCACAAACTCTTATCCCTCGCATTACATTATTTGCCATTTGCCTCTCGTTTTCCTCTCCGCCACTTCACCTTTGCCGTTTTATTCGCACTCTTTTTCCGTTCGCCTATTTTTCGCTTGCTTCTTGTTTGCTTGTGTGTTGGATTGTTTGCTTCATGATGGCTCAAGATAATACTAAATTGTGTGACTTTGACAATACCAACAACAATGATTTTCTTAGCACTCCGATTGCTCCTCTCACCGATGCTGAATCTTGTGAAATTAATGCTGCTTTGCTGAATCTTGTCATGAAAGATCAATTCGCCGGCCTTCCTAGTGAAGATGCCGCTACCCATCTAAATAGCTTTGTTTATTTGTGTGATATGCAAAATAAGAAAGATGTGGACAATGATATTGTTAAACTAAAGTTATTCCCGTTTTCGCTTAGAGATCGTGCTAAAACTTGGTTTTCGTCTTTGCCTAAAAATAGTATTGATTCTTGGAATAAGTGCAAAGATGCTTTTATCTCTAAGTATTTTCCTCCCGCTAAGATCATCTCTCTTGGAAATGATATTATGAATTTTAAGCAACTTGATCAAGAACATGTTGCACAAGCTTGGGAGAGAATGAAATTAATGATACGTAATTGCCCTACACATGGTTTGAACTTATGGATGATTATACAAAAAAATTATGCCGGATTGAATTTTGCTTCTAGAAATCTTTTAGATTCAGACGCGGGATGCACTTTTATGGAAATCACTTTAGGAGAAGCTACTAAACTCCTAGATAATATTATGGTTAATTATCCTCAATGGCACACTGAAAGATCTACTAGTAAAAAGCTGCATGCAATTGAAGAGATTAATGTTTTGAGTGGAAAGATGGATGAACTTATGAAATTGTTTGCTAATAAGAGTGTTTCTTCCGATCCCAATGATATGCCTTTGTCTACTTTGATTGAGAATAATAATGAATCTATTGATGTGAATTTTGTTGGTAGGAACAATTTTGGTAACAACGCTCATAGAGGAAACTTTAATCCTAGGCCGTATCCTAGTAATTCCTCTAATAATTATGGTAATTCCTACAACAACTCTTATGGAAATTTCAATAAGATGCCCTCTGATTTTGAGACTAGTATTAAAGAATTTATGATTTCTCAGAAGAATTTCAATGCTTTGCTTGAAGAAAAATGGCCTAAGGTTGATGAGTTAGCTGGGAATGTGGATTGAATTTCTCTTGATGTTGATTCTTTGAAACTTAGATCTATTCCACCTAAGCATGATATCAATGAGTCTCTCAAAGCTATGAAAATTTCCATTAATGAGTGCAAAGAAAGAATCGCTAGGATGCGTGCTAAAAAAGATTGCTTTGTGAAAGCGTGTTCTTCTAGTTTTCATGATAATAAGGATGAAGATCTAAAAGTGATTGATGTGTCTCCTATTAAATCTTTGTTTTGCAATATGAATCTTGATAATGATGGGACTGGAGATGAGTCAACTTTAGTTAAAAGGCGTCCCAATGATTTGGAGTTTTTAGATCTTGATGCAAAATTTGGTAAAAGTGTGATGGAAGAGGTCAAAACTTTAGATAGCAATTGACCCACTATTTTGGATTTAAAGGAATTTAATTATGATAATTGTTCTTTAATAGATTGTATTTCCTTGTTGCAATCCGTGCTAAATACTCCGCATGCTTATAGTCAAAATAAGGCTTTTACTAAACATATCGTTGATGCTTTAATGCAATCCTATGAAGAAAAGCTTGAATTGGAAGTTTCTATCCCTAGAAAACTTTATGATGAGTGGGAACCTACTATTAAAATTAAAATTAAAGATCATGAATGCTATGCTTTGTGTGATTTGGGTGCTAGTGTTTCCATGATTCCAAAAACTTTGTGTGATTTGCCAGGTTTCCGTGAATTTGATGATCGTTCTTTAAACTTGCACCTTGCGGATTCCACCATTAAGAAACCTATGGGAAGAATTAATGATGTTCTTATTGTTGCAAATAGGACTTATGTGCCCGTAGGTTTCATTGTTCTTGATATAGATTGCAATCCTTCATGTCCTATTATTCTTGGTAGACCTTTCCTTAGAACGATTGGTGCAATTATTGATATGAAAGAAGGGAATATTAGATTCCAATTTACGTTAGGGAAAGGCATGGAACACTTTCCTAGAAAGAAAATAAAATTACCTTATGAATCTATTATGAGAGCCACTTATGGATTGCATGCCAAAGATGATAATACCTAGATCTATCCTTGCCTTTATGCCTAGCTAGGGGCGTTAAACGATAGCGCTTGTTGGGAGGCAACCCAATTTTATTTTAATTTCTTGCTTTTTGGTTCTGTTTAGGAATAAATAATCCATCTAGCTTCATTTTAGATGTGGTTTTATGTTTTAATTAGTGTTTGTCCCAAGTAGAACCTTTGGGAAGACTTGGGTGAAGTCTTTTTGATCTTGCTGTAAAAAACAGAAACTTTAGCGCTCACGAGATTAGCTACAACTTTTTACTGGAGAGTGCTATTTAGTTGATTATTTTTGAAGATGATTAATAGATAAAGTACTCACGTCCAGAAATTTATTTTAGAATTTTTGGAGTTCCAGAAGTTTGCGTTAGTTACAGATTACTACGGACTGTTCTGTTTTTGACAGATTCTGTTTTTCGTGTGTTGTTTGCTTATTTTGATGAATCTATGGCTAGTAATGGAGTTTATGAACCATAGAGAAGTTGGAATACAGTAGGTTTAACACAAATATAAATAAATAATGAGTTCATTACAGTACCTTGAAGTGGTGTTTTGTTTTCTTTCGCTAACGGAGCTCACGAGATTTTCTGTTAAGTTTTGTGTTGTGAAATTTTCAAGTTTTGGGTAAAGATTTGATGGATTATGGAACAAGGAGTGGCAAGACCCTAAGCTTGGGGATTCCCAAGGCACCCCAAGGTAAAATCCAAGGACAACCAAAAGCCTAAGCTTGGGGATGCCCCGGAAGGCATCCCCTCTTTTGTCTTCGTCCATCGGTAACTTTACTTGGAGCTATATTTTTATTCACCACATGATATGTGTTTTGCTTGGGGTGTCTTGTATGATTTGAGTCTTTGCTTTTTAGTTCACCACAATCATACTTTCTGTACACACCTTTTGGGAGAGACACATATTAAAAGGAATTTATTAGAATACTCTATGTGCTTCACTTATATCTTTTGAGCTAAAGAATTTTGCTCTAGTGCTTCACTTTTATCTTTTAGAGCACGGTGGTGGCTTTATTTCATAGAAATTATTGATCTCTCATGCTTCACTTATATTATTTTGAGAGTCCTTTAGAACATCATGGTAATTTGCTTTGGTTATAAAATTAGTCCTAATATGATAGGCATCCAAGTTGGTATAATAAAAACTTCCATGTAAGTGCATTGAATACTAGGAGAAGTTTGATACTTGATGATTGTTTTGAGATATGGAGATAGTGATTTAAAGTTGTGCTAGTTGAGTATTTGTGAATTTGAGAAATACTTGTGTTGAAGTTTGCAAGTCCCGTAGCATGCACGTATGGTAAACATTGTGTGACAAATTTGAAACATGAGGTGTTCTTTGATTGTCATCCTTATGAGTGGCGGTCGGGGACGAGCGATGGTCTTTTCCTACCAATCTATCCCCCTAGGAGCATGCGCGTAGTGCTTGGTTTTTCATGACTTGTAGATTTTTTGCAATAAGTATGTGAGTTCTTTATGACTAATGTTGATTCCATGGATTATACGCACTCTCAACCTTCCATCATTGCTAGCCTCTTCGGTACCGTGCATTGCCCTTTCTCACCTTGAGAGTTGGTGCAAACTTCGCTGGTGCATCCAAACCCTGTGATACGATACGCTCTATCACACATAAACCTCCTCATATCTTCCTCAAAACAGCCACCATACCTACCTATTATGGCATTTCCATAGCCATTCCGAGATATATTGCCATGCAACTTTCCACCGTCCCGTTTATTATGACATGCTTCATCATTGTCATATTGCCTTGCATGATCATGTAGTTGACAGCGTATTTGTGGCAAAGCCACCATGCATATTATTTCAGACATGTCACTCTTGATTCATTGCCCATCCCGATACACCGCCTGAGGCATTCATATAGAGTCATATTTTGTTCTAAGTATCGAGTTGTAATCATTGAGTTGTAAATAAATAGAAGTGTGATGATCATCATTAATAGAGCATTGTCCCAAATAAAAAAAAGAGAAAGGCCAGGTAAAAAAAGAAAGGCCCAAAAAAGGGAAAAAAAGAAATAAAAAGGGACAATGCTACTATCCTTTTTCCACACTTGTGCTTCAAAGTAGCACCATGATCTTTATGATAGAGAGTCTCTTGTTTTGTCACTTTCATATACTAGTGGGAATTTTTCATTATAGAACTTGGCTTGTATATTCCAACAATGGGCTTCCTCAAATGCCCTAGGTCTTCGTGAGCAAGCAAGTTGGATGCACACCCACTTAGTTTATTTTGTTGAGCTTTCATACATTTATAGCTCTAGTGCATCCGTTGCATGGCAATCCCTACTCCTTGCATTGACATCAATTGATGGGCATCTCCCTAGCCCGTTGATTAGCCACGTCAATGTGAGACTTTCTCCTTTTTTGTCTTCTCCACACAACCCCCATAATTATATTTTATTCCACCCATAGTGCTATATCCATGGCTCACGCTCATGTATTGCGTGAAAGTTGAAAAAAGTTTGAGATTACTAAAGTATGAAACAATTGCTTGGCTTGTCATCGGGGTTGTGCAAGATGAGAGCATTCTTCTGAGACGAAAATGAGCATGGCCAAACTATATGATTTTGTAGGGATGAGCTATCTTTGGCTATGTTATTTTGAGAAGACATAATTGCTTGGTTAGTATGCTTGAAGTATTATTATTTTTATGTCAATATTAAACTTTTATCTTGAATCTTTCGGATCTGAACATTCATGCCACAATAAAGAAAATTACATTGAGAAATATGCTAGGTAGCATTCCACATCAAAAATTCTGTTTTTATCATTTACCTACACGAGGACGAGCAGGAATTAAGCTTGGGGATGCTTGATACGTCGCCAACGTATCTATAATTTTTGATTGTTCCATGCTATTATATATTCTGTTTTGGATGTTTAATGGGCTTTATTATACACTTTTATATTATCTTTTGGGACTAACCAATTAACCCAAGGCCCAGTGCAAATTGCTGTTTTTTTGCCTATTTCAGTGTTTCGCACAAAAGGAGTATCAAACGGAGTCCAAACGGAATGAAACCTTCGGGAGCGTGATTTTTGGAACAAACGTGATCCAGAGGACTTGGAGTGAGAAATCAACAAGGATGCCACGAGGCAAGGAGGCGCGCCTACCCCCCTGGGCGCGCCCCCACCCTCTTGGGCCCCACGTGGCTCTACCGACCTACTTCTTCCTCCTATATATACCTACGTACCCCGAAACCATCGAGGAACGCCACGAACCCTATTTCCACCGCCGCAACCTTCTGTACCCGTGAGATCAAATCTTTGGGGCCTTTTTCGGCGCTCCGCTGGAGGGGGAATCGATCACGAAGGGCTTCTACATCAACACCATAGCCTCTCCGATGATGTGTGAGTAGTTTACCACAGACCTTCGGGTCCATAGTTATTAGCTAGATGGCTTCTTCTCTCTCTTTGGATCTCAATACAAAGTTCTCCTCGATCTTCTTGGAGAACTATTCGATGTAACTCTTTTTTGCGGTGTGTTTGTCGAGATCCGATGAATTGTGGGTTTATGATCAAGACTATCTATGAACAATATTTGAATCTTCTCTGAATTCTTTTATGTATGATTGGTTATCTTTGCAAGTCTCCTCGAATTATCAGTTTGGTTTGGCCTACTAGATTGATCTTTCTTGCAATGGGAGAAGTGCTTAGCTTTGGGTTCAATCTTGCGTTGCTCGATCCCAGTGACAAAAAGGGAAACGACACGTATTGTATTGTTGCCATCAAGGATAAAAAGATGGGGTTTATATCATATTTCTTGAGTTTATCCCTCTACATCATGTCATCTTACCTAATGCGTTACTCTGTTCTTATGATCTTAATACTCTAGATGCATGCTGGATAGCAGTCGATGTGTGGAGTAATAGTAGTAGATGCAGGCAGGAGTCGGTCTACTTGTCACGGACGTGATGCCATATACATGATCATGCCTAGGTATTCTCATAATTATGCACTTTTCTATCAATTGCTCGACAGTAATTCGTTCACCCACCATAATACTTATGCTATCTTGAGAGAAGCCACTAGTGAAACCTATGGCCCCGGGGTCTATTTTCCATCATATTAATCTCACATAAACGAGCTATTTCTATCATAAAAATACCATAAATATTATCTTATCATCTCTATGAGGTCTCACTTTTGCAAGTGGACGTGAAGGGATTGACAACCCCTTTATCGCGTTGGTTGCAAGGTTCTTATTTGTTTGTGTAGATACGAGGGACTTGCGTGTAGCCTCCTACTGGATTGATACCTTGGTTCTCAAAAAGTGAGGGAAATACTTACGCTAGTTTGCTGCATCACCCTTTCCTCTTCAAGGGAAAACCAACGCATGCTCAAGAGGTAGCAGTAAGTTCATAATCTTTGCTGAAAACATGAATGCTGGCTTTACATATTTACAACAACAAGAGCAAACAGAGTTTGTAAAAGTTTTTCTTTATCACTTTCAGTTCGTCAACTGAATTTCTTGAGGACAAGAAAAATTTTAAGCTTGGGGGAGTTGATACGTCTCCATCGTATCTACTTTTCCAAACACTTTTGCCCTTGTTTTGGACTCTAACTTGCTTGATTTGAATGGAACTAACCCGGACTGACGCTGTTTTCAGCAGAATTGCCGTGGTGTTATTTTTGTGCAGAAATAATAGTTCTCGAAATGACCTGAAACTTCACGGAGAACATTTTTGGAATTAATAAAAAATACTAGCGAAAGAATCAAGGCCAGGGGGCCCACACCCTGTCCACGAGGGTGGGGGGTGCGCTGATAACGCACAAGTATAGGGGATCAATTGTAGCCTCTTTCGATAAGTAAGAGTGTTGAACCCAACGAGGAGCTAAAGGTAGAACAAATATTCCCTCAAGTTCTATCGACCACCGATACAACTCTATGCACGCTTGACGTTCGCTTTACCTAGAACAAGTATAAAACTAGAAGTACTTTGTAGGTGTTTTTGGATAGGTTTGCAAGATAATAAAGAGCACGTAAATAAAAAGTAGGGGTTGTTTAGATAAAGACACAACTATATTAGTTTTAGTAAAGAGCTTTTTGTCACGAGAAAGTTATTTGTCCCTAGGAAATCGATAACTAAACCAGTAATCATTATTGCAATTTCATTTGAGGGAGAGGCATAAGCTAACATAGTTTCTCTACTTGGATCATATGCACTTATGATTGGAACTCTAGCAAGCGTCCGCAACTACTAAAGATCATTAAGGTGAAACCCAACCATAGCATCAAAGTATCAAGTCCTCTTTATTCCCATACGCAAATAACCTACGTACTCGGGTATGTGCTTCTGTTACTCACGCCACCCACCATAAGCAAATCATGAACATATTCCAAACCCTACAGTGGGGATCCCTCACGCTTGCGCGACACGGAGAGCACCATAGGACAACACCAATAATAAAACATGAAACTCAAACCAATCACGATCATCAATTAACCCATAGGACAAAACGGATCTACTCAAACATCATAGGATAGCCATACATCACTGGGAAATAATATATAGCATTGAGCACCATGTTTAAGTAGAGATTACAGCGGGTAAAAGAGCGGTTACACCACTGCATAGAGGGGGGAAGAGTTGGTGATGACGGCGGTGAAATTGTTGGTGTAGATTGTGGTGACGATGATGGCCCCGGCGGCACTCCGGTGCCACCGGAAGCGAGGGGGAGAGAGACCCCCTCCTTCTTCTTCTTCCTTGACCTTCTCCCTATATGGGAGAAGGGTTTCCCCTCTGGTCCTTGGTCTCCATGGCATGGGAGGGGCGAGAGCCCCTCCGAGATTGGATCTCTCTCTCTCTCTCTCTCTCTCTCTCTGTTTCCGCGTTCCCTGATTCTGCCCTTTCACCGTTTCTTAAATTCCCGGAGATCCGTAACTCCGATTGGGCTAAATTTTGGACACGATCTCTATCCGGATATTAGCTTTCTTGTGGAGAAAGAAGGGCTCCAACTGCCTTACAAGGTGGCCACGAGGGCCCAGGGCGCGCCTGACCCCCTGGGGGGCGCCCCCTACCTTGTGCCCCCTTGGGCATCGTCTCGCGTTGATTCTTCTTCCCAAAAAATCATAAATATTCCAAAAAAATCTTCGTCAGTTTTTATTCCGCTTGGACTCCGTTTGATATGAGTTTTCTATGAAACAAAAAACATGCAACAAACAAGAACTGACACTGGGCACCGGATCAATATGTTAGTCCCAAAAATAGTATAAAAAGTTGCCAAAAGTATATGAAAGTTGTATAATATTGGCATGGAACAATAAAAAATTATAGATACGACGGAGACGTATCAGCATCCCCAAGCTTAATTCCTGCTCGTCCTCGAGTAGGTAAATGATAAAATGATAATTTTTTATGTGGAATGTTACCTAGCATAATCTTGATCATGTAATCTAATCATGGATTGAATATTAACACACGAGTGATTCAAAGCAATAGTCTATCGTTTGACATTAAGACAATAATACTTCAAGCATACTAATAAAGCAATCATGTCTTTTTCAAAATAACATGGCCAAAGAAAGTTTTCCCTACAAAATCATATGGTCTGGCTATGCTCCATCTTCACCACACAAAGTATTTAAATCATGCACAACCCCGGTTTTAGCCAAGCAATTGTTTCATACTTTAGTATTCTCAAACTTTTTCAACTTTCACGCAATACATGAGCGTGAGCCATGGATATAGCACTATAGGTGGAATAGAATATGATGGTGGAGGTTGTGTGGAGAAGACAAAAAGGAGAAAGTCTCACATTGACACGGCTAATCAAAGGGCTATGGAGATGCCCATCAATTGATGTCAATGCAAGGAGTAGGGATTGCCATGCAACGGATGCACTAGAGCTATAAGTATATGAAAGCTCAAACTGAAAACTAAGTGGGGGTGCATCCAACTTGCTTGCTCATGAAGACCTCGGGCATTTGAGGAAGCCCATCATCGGAATATACAAGCCAAGTTCTATAATGAAAATTCCAATGAAAGTGATAACTCAAGAGACTCTATATGAAGAACATGGTGCTACTCTGAAGCACAAGTGTGGTAAAAGGATAGTAACATTGTCCCTTCTCTATTTTCTCTCATTTTTTTGTAGGCTTCTTAGGCCTCTCTATTTTTTGGGGGGCTTCCTTGGCCACTTTTATTTTGATAACCTCACATGGGACAATGTTCTAATAATGATGATCATCACACTTCTATTTACTTACAACTCGATACTAGAACAAAGATATGACTCTATGAATGCCTCCGGCGGTGTACCGGGATGTGCAGTGATCTAGCATAGCAACGACATAAAAAAAAGGACAAGCCATGAAAACATCCTGCTAGCTATCTTACGATCATGCAAAGCAACATGACAATGAATGCTCAAGTCATGTATATGATGATGATGGAAGTTGCATGGCAATATATCTCGGAATGGCTATGGAAATGCCATGATAGGTAGGTATGGTGGCTGTTTTGAGGAAGATATAAGGAGGCTTATGTGTGATAGAGTGTATCGTATCACGGGGTTTGGATGCACCAGCGAAGTTTGCACCTACTCTCGAGGTGAGAAAGGGCAATGCACGGTACCGAAGAGGCTAGCAATGATGGAAGGGTGAGAGTGCGTATAATCCATGGACTCAACATTAGTCATGAAGAACTCACATACTTATTGCAAAAATTTATTAGCCATCGAAACAAAGTACTACACGCATACCCCTAGGGGGGAGGTTGGTAGGAGTTAACCATCGCGCGTCCCCGACCTCCACACAAAGGATGGCAATCAAAAAATATCTCATGCTCCAACTTCGTTACATAACGGTTCGCCATACGTGCATGCTACGGGAATCACAAACCTCAACACAAGTATTTCTACTAATCCACAACTACTCACTATCACAACTCTAATATCACCACATTTATATCGCAAAACTATTGCAAGGAATCAAACATATCATATTCAGTGATCTATAAGTTTTATTTAATATTTTATGACTAACCATGTGAATGACCAATTCCTGTCAACTCTGTAAATAGATAAAAGTGAAGCAAGAGAGTTTAATTCTTTCTACAAAAGATATGCCCACGCTCTAACAAATATAAGTGAAGCAAAAGAGCATTCTACAAATGGTGGTTTTCTATGTGAAGGGAAACAGGCAATGCAAACTTCAAATGATATAAGTGAAGCACATGAAGCATTCTATAAAGCCATACTCAAAAGATTTAAGTGAAGGGCAATGAGCATTCTATAAATCAACCAAGGACTATCTCATACCAGCATGGTGCATAAAATAAAAGTGAAAACTAAATGCAAAAGGCGCTCCAAGATTTGCACATATCGCATGAACGAAACGAATCCGAAAATATATCGATACTTGTTGAAGAAAGATGGGATGCCTTCCGGGGCATCTCCAAGCTTAGAAGCTTGAGTCTCCTTAAATATTTACTTGGGTGCCTTGGGCATCCCCAAGCTTGAGCTCTTGCCTCTCCTCCTTCTCCTCATATCGAGACCTCCTCGATCTTCGAACACTTCATCCACACAAAACTTCAATAGAAAGCTCGGTAAGATCCGTTAGTATAATAAAGTAAATCACTACTCTAAGTACTGTTGCAAACCAATTAATATTTTCTTTTTTCATTGTAGCTACTGTAATATAACTTTTCCATGGCTTATTCCACTGATAGAAATCGATAGTTTCATCAAAACAAGCAAACTATGCATCAAAAACAGAATCCGTCTTAAACAGGATAGTCTGTAATAATCTGAACATTCACCATACCTCTGGTACTCCAAAAATTCTGCCAAAATTAGGAAAACTAAAAAATTTGTATAGAAAGAGAGTGCAAAAAGTTTCAGAACCGTTTCACGCTCCAATAAAAAAATGTAAAATCACGCACTACAGCCAAAGTTTATGTCCTGCACCGCACAAACCAACAAGTAATCTAAAACATCCTAAAGGCAAACCTTGGCACATTATTTTTATTTTTAAACTTTATAAAAGCACACAACAGAAATAAATGACTCTCTAAAACTTCCGGGTTGTCTCCCTGGCAGCGGTTTCTTTAAAGCCATTAAGCTAGGCATATAGTGCTCAAGTAATGGATCCACCCGGATCCCAAGGTATATCAAAGCCAATTTTAATTAACAATGATTTGTAATTTAGTAGTGAGCACAAAGTAACATATATAATGTAATGACGAAGTATAACTCTCTTCCTATGCATCGGCATGTCATAAAAGAACAATTCGTGCACACAAAGTAAAGGCCAATGCATAGTATAAACAGTTTCTTGCAATTTTATCGTGTTGGAAACATAGAGAGGTGGAGATGTAGTTCCTCTCTCCTAATAATTGCAAGTAGGAGAAGAAAGCGCATGCATATTATATTCATCAAAATCATCATGTGCAACGGTAAAAGGTAACCCATCAATATAATCCTTAATAAGAGCTAACTTCTCCGATATAGTGTAGTTTGGAGAATTCAAAAAGATAATAGGACTATCATGCGTGGGTGCAATAGCAACAATTTCATTCTTAACATAAGGAAGTATATCAAGTTCATCTCCATAAGAATAATTCGTATTGGCATCTTGGCCATAAGCATAGCAAGCATCAAGTTCATCCAAAAGGGATATTTCAAAAGAATCAACGGGATCATAACAATCATCATAGCATTCATCCTTCGGTAAGCATGAAGGGAAATTAAACAATGTATGAGTTGAAGAGTTACTCTCATTAGAAGGTGGGCACGGGTGATCAATCCGCTCTTCCTCCTTTTGTTCTTCGCTCTCCTCCTCATCTTTTTCATCCAATGAGCTCACAATGTCATTAATTTCTTCTTCCATAGACTCCTGCAAAATATTAGTCTCTTCTTGGACAGCAGAGACTCTCTCAATAAAATCATCAATATTGGAATTTAATTCATAATTCTCATAGCAATATTTAAGTATAGCAAAATTTTCAGGTCTATAAACTGAATCATCAAAATCTTTAAACTCTTTAAACAAAGATTCAATTTCATAAGCACCCATAAAAGCAACGAACTCTTCTATTTGTTCCACATCATAGTAATCATATATACCATTAGCATAAGAAGCCAAGGTTTTATCATCATTAAATTTGCATGAAAAGGGAAGGTGTGGAGCCTTCATCCTAGAGCAACAAGTATAATCATATCTCAAGCATAGTTGCCGAGCATACCAATGCAACATATAAATTTGATCCCATAATAGTTTCCCTTTTTGAGTCAAGCGATAATCCCTAAAGTATTCATGTTGATCCAACGTGTCTCCCATTACTAAGTTGAATGGGGTTTTCTCAGGATTATTAGAGTAGTACATAATATCTTTCACATAATGAGCATCGAGGGTTTTAGGAGGTTCCCCATCTCCATGAGTAGCAAGTAAACCTAATTTTTTTGGTATTTCATGTTCCATATCCATAACTAAAGATAGAGAACAACTTAGAATAGCAAATAAAAATTACTTAGTGATAAAGCAAACAAGCACACACGAGAATATTCACCCCACGTTATAACTCCCCCGCAACGGCGCCAGAAAAAGGTCTTGATAACCCACAAGTATAGGGGATCAATTGTAGCCTCTTTCGATAAGTAAGAGTGTCGAACCCAATGAGGAGCTAAAGGTAGAACAAATATTCCCTCAAGTTCTATCAACCACCGATACAACTCTATGCACGCTTGACGTTCGCTTTACCTAGAACAAGTATAAAACTAGAAGTACTTTGTAGGTGTTTTTGGATAGGTTTGCAAGATAATAAAGAGCACGTAAATAAAAAGTAGGGGCTGTTTAGATAAAGACACAACTAAATTAGTTTTAGTAAAGAGCTTTTTGTCACGAGAAAGTTATTTGTCCCTAGGCAATCGATAAGTAGACCGGTAATCATTATTGCAATTTCATTTGAGGGAGAGGCATAAGCTAACATACTTTCTCTACTTGGATCATATGCACTTATGATTGGAACTCTAGCAAGCGTCCGCTACTACTAAAGATCATTAAGGTAAAACCCAACCATAGCATTAACGTATCAAGTCCTATTTACTCCCATACGCAAACAACCTACTTACTCGGGTATGTGCTTCTGTCACTAACGCCACCCAGCATAAGCAAATCATGAACATATTGCAAACCCTAGAGCGGGGATCCCTCACGCTTGCGCGACACGGAGAGCACCATAGGACAACACCAATAATAAAACATGCAACTCAAACCAATCACGATCATCAATTAACCCACAGGACAAAACGGATCTACTCAAACATCATAGGATAGCCATACATCATTGGGAAATAATATATAGCGTTGAGCACCATGTTTAAGTAGAGATTACAGCGGGTAAAAGAGGGGTTACACCACTGCATAGAGGGGGGAGAGTTGGTGATGACGGCGGTGAAGTTGTTGGTGTAGATTGTGGTGACGATGATGGCCCCGGCGGCACTCCAGTGCCACCGAAAGCGAGGGGGGAGAGCCCCCTCCTTCTTCTTCTTCCTTGACCTTC
This sequence comes from Aegilops tauschii subsp. strangulata, assembly GCF_002575655.3. Lineage (NCBI taxonomy): Eukaryota > Viridiplantae > Streptophyta > Magnoliopsida > Poales > Poaceae > Aegilops > Aegilops tauschii. The sequence goes on along the minus strand of NC_053036.3, from coordinate 107,479,528 downwards.
TCCCTAGATGGGAGAAGGGTTTCCCCTCTGGTCCTTGGTCTCCATGGCATGGGAGGGGCGAGAGCCCCTCCGAGATTGGATCTGTCTCTCTGTCTCTCTCTGTTTCTGCGTTCCCTGATTCTGCCCTTTCACCGTTTCTTAAATTCCCGGAGATCCGTAACTCCGATTGGGCTGAATTTTCGACATGATCTCTATCCGGATATTAGCTTTCTTGCGGCGAAAGAAGGGCTCCAACTGCCTTACGGGGTGGCCACGAGGGCCCAGGGCGTGCCTGACCCCCTAGGGCGCGCCCCCTGCCTCGTGCCCCCCTCGGGCATCGTCTCGTGTTGATTCTTTTTCCCAAAAATCCTAAATATTCCAAAAAAAATCGCCAGTTTTTATCCCGTTTGGACTCCGTTTGATATGGGTTTTCCGCGAAACAAAAAACATGCAACAAACAGGAACTGGCACTGGACACTGGATCAATATGTTAGTCCCAAAAATAGTATAAAAAGTTGCCAAAAATATATGAAATTTGTATAATATTGGCATGGAACAATCAAAAATTATAGATACGACGGAGACGTATCACGCGCCTACCCCCCTGGGAGCGCCCCCTGCCTCGTGGGCCCCTTGGTGCTCCACCGACCTCAACTCCAACTCCATGTATTCACGTTCGGGGAGAAAAAAATCAGAGAAAAGGATTCATCATGTTTTACGATACGGAGCCGCCGCCAAGCCCTAATCTCTCTCGGGAGGACTGATCTGGAGTCCGTTCGGGGCTCCGGAGAGGGGAATCCGTCGCCATCGTCATCATCAACCTTCCTCCATCACCAATTTCATGATGCTCACCGCCGTGCGTGAGTAATCCCATCGTAGGCTTGCTAGACGGTGATGGGTTGGATGAGATTTACCATGTAATCAAGTTAGTTTTTTTAGGGTTTGATCCCTAGTATCCACTATGTTCTGAGATTGATGTTACTATGGCTTTGCTATGCTTAATGCTTGTCACTAGGGCCCGAGTGCCATGATTTCAGATCTGAACCTATTATGTTTTCATGAATATATGTGAGTTCTTGATCCTATCTTGCAAGTCTATAGTCACCTATTATGTGTTATGACCCGTTAACCCCGAAGTGACAATAATCAGGATCCTTACCGGTGATGACCGTAGTTTGAGGAGTTCATGTATTCACTAAGTGTTAATGCTTTGGTCCGGTACTCTATTAAAAGGAGGCCTTAATATCCCTTAGTTTCCATTAGGATCCCGCTGCCACGGGAGGGTAGGACAAAAGATGTCATGCAAGTTCTTTTCCATAAGCACGTATGACTATATTCGGAATACATGCCTATATTACATTGATGAACTGGAGCTAGTTCTCTGTCACCCTATGTTATAACTATTGCATGAGGAATCGCATCCGGCATAATTCTCCATCACCGATCCAATGCCTACGAGCTTTTCACATATTGCTCTTTTCTTAGTTACTTTACCATTGCCACTGTTACAATTATTACAAAACTACTACTGCTACTTTTATCACTGTTACCGTACTTCCATACTACTTTGCTACTAAATACTTTGCTGCAGATATTAAGTTATTCAGGTGTGGTTGAATTGACAACTCAACTGCTAATACTTGAGAATATTCTTTGGCTCCCCTTGTGTCGAATCAATAAATTTGGGTTGAATACTCTACCCTCGAAAACTGTTGCGATCCCCTATACTTGTGGGTTATCAGGCATCATCTCCAATTATCCATGGTGCTCTTCTTGAATGTGGCAGCCCTTCTCCACTCCCGGGCAAGTATATGGATCCTAGGTTTTCCCTAACGTGTTGTTCCAACAATGCCATGTATGCTACCCAGAAACGCCATGCCTTCAGCTTCCACTAAGTTCTTTTACTGCTTTTTTAGGTGATTTTTTCATGGGATTTCTACTTTCATAAAGTAGAAAATACCCTCTAGATCAAAGCAACGGAGTTTGTGGATTTCTGGGGATTGTTGCTACTCCATCTCCATCTGGCCGGCGGTCTTTGGTGGCTGATTCTGAGGTACACCATTTTTTTAAGTTAAATCCCATTTAGCTTTACACCTCCGGGTCTGGGTGGCTGTTGGACACCCGACATGAGGTACCCCTAACATCCAGGCCATTGGTTTCAAATGTTGGTAGCTGGACGAGTAAATCATCTATGCATGGGCAGGGGCAGGCGTATAAAGAAACTATTGTTTATCAACAATCACACATCAGTGTTGTTGCATTGTATGAATTTCCCTTTATGATTGTTTTCGTGGGAGCCTTGTAGCCGTACTTCTGTGGTTCCTAACATGGTTGTAGGCTAAATGTTTCTGTTGGGTTATTTTTCTGTATAATCTGCCCCTATTCACATGTTGTTACTAGGATATCTATTCTACTACCATCTTCTGTTGGGTTATGTAGGTGTGGAAATAAAATCAGAGAATGATGTGATGTAGCTGCTTTACTCCTTATTTCTTATTTGAAATGCATTTCTTCATGCAAACACCAGGGTTTGTTGAGTGGCAACATGTGGTGAGATGGACAACAACACAGCTTCGCATGGGGCAAAGGAGAATAATGCACATGTGATATTATCTACTTCGATTGCCTTCTTACAATGGTTGTATTCTGGTAACTTGCCATCTACTTACTAGAATTGGTCACAAATGATAGTGCAGTTTGAAGGTAAAATATTTGTGTTTTTCATTCTTTCATTGAATAGTCAGATCAATCCTTAATAAAGCATGTGCATCTAATGTCACCACCATAGAGATTTGATCTATTCACTTTGTCGTGCTTACACATGAGTATTAGAGTCTGTAGCTGGTAAGACAAGTATTATTGCACATCGATGACTGATTATTTTCTGTTTAAAATTCTAGACCACAACCTTTATCTCTAGCGTGAGCATGGAGTCTGATACCAACTGTTAATTAAGTTTCATCTTTTTTTTTGCACTCAGCTGCGTTTAGTGTGTAATACATTTACATTGGTTTCAAATAGTACAACTGTGGACATATCCACCTATCCAGAACACCCAACTATTTCATCTGGTGAACTGCGAAGAGCTTTTGTGTGCATCTCTGTTATGTTTAACTACGACAGGCTTATGTTATCTTATCGTGAACTCATTTTCAGTTTGTGCCCAACGTGACTGCATGTAACCATGTAATACAGCAATTTTGTTCTTCCTTTTTTATTGTTGGATTGACTCAGTATACCATCTCAAATGTCATTCCCTTTATAGCTAGCACATCATCTCCAAAGAATTTATTTATGTTGAAATCTAGTATTTATATGTTGATCGCATAAGCAGGCTGATGGTATCTTGGTCGAATTTTTTTATTCCTTCTCTATGGAACTAAAACTGTTCTTTCCTGAATATATTGGATCGCAAAGAACTAAATCTATGTACAATGTCTTTGGGCATAATCTGAATTTGAAGAATTAGCACAAACCTGAAAGCATATATGCAGCTCCCAGATGTTGCAGGCTAGAGGAACGGCAGGCACTCATGTGATACCATGTATCTGGTAGTGGTTTCGGTCCCGAGACGCTATGCATTTATTGTCTGGTTTGTACGTATTTGTTAGCTCTATGTTAACCTTCTTTTAGGCACTTCCCATGATTTTCTTTGTAGGAAACCCCAGAAATATATATAGGTGTATTTTCCCATAAAGATGCAAAATTTTGTTGGTCTTATTTATGGGATAGCGAAATCATTTTTGTGTGCACTTAATTGTCAAGTTGGACGCGCCGGGTGTGGGAGTTTTGAGCTGATTAACACCAATACTGCTTCTATATCCACCTCTACTATTGTTGCTTCTATATTTCCTTATTGCATGTCTTTGTTTCCAGTAGGCCACGCCACCCTTTTTTGCGAAGTTATATACACCCAATATGTTGGTGTTGTGGCCTGTATGTAGACAGAATATTTTAGGTCTAAACGAATAATTTCTATGTCATTTCATTCAGTATCATGTTGACACTATGAACATCGATCGGCATATAAGATGAAGGCTCCACTTTGTTTTCGGGTTTGTTTCTGTGTTTACTGCCATCTTCACATTCCCTTGAGATAGTTTAGCTGTCGCTACTCTTTTCATCTATGTAAAAAGTAAAATACATTTTCTTTGAAACTTGATTAGTTCAACTTCTAGACTATCTACCTTTTTGCGGACACTACAGGACATGGTTGATTATCATGTCAGTGAATTCTGGCGAGAATTAACCAAGTGAGCTTTTGTAGTTGGTCTATTCAAAATGGATGAAGGGACCAGTTAGTGTACATATAAGTTTGCACTCTGTCTTCCTGCTCATTCGTGCAATGCGTTCATGGGAGACTTATTTTAGGAAAACATAAAAATATTTTTTTTCTATGTGTACTACTCCAGCTTTCAAGTGCCAGGCTTCAATAAATCTGAAATTTCTATCGCTCGATTTGCGGTGTTTATTTTACGGTTACCACTGGGAAATGCTTCCTTTTAATCATTTTTGTCTGGTACACACCATTGTAAGTGTATTATTATAAGAAATCAAGTCCATTCTCGAAGAATATTCACTCATGATAGTTTTGAGCTTCGGTAAAGCAGAATGTGTACATTCATTTTAAATTGTCCAATGGATAATAGATTGTTCCGCATAAAAGAAAATGATGCTTACAAAAAATTATGCTCGATTAGGATGTAAGGATGAGTCATGCTACTTGGGATGATGCTTGATGTCTACTACACAACCTTCTTCTTATAGACGTTGTTGGGCCTCCAAGTGCAGAGGTTTGTAGGACAGTAGCAAATATCCCTCAAGCGGATGACCTAAGATCTATCAATCCGTGGGAGACGTAGGATGAAGATGGTTTCTCTCAAACAACCCTGCAACCAAATAACAAAGAGTTTCTTGTGTCCCCAACACACCCAACACAATGGTAAATTGTATAGGTGCACTAGTTCGGCGAAGAGATGGTGATACAAGTGCAATATGGATGGTAGATATAGGTTATTGTAATCTAAAAATATAAAAACAGCAAGGTAACTAATGATAAAAGTGAGCACAAATGGTATTGCAATGCGTTGAAACAAGGCCTAGGGTTCATACTTTCACTAGTGCAAGTTCTCTCAACAATAATAACATACTTGGATCATATCACTATCCCTAAACATGCAACAAAGAGTCACTCCAAAGTCACTAATAGCAGAGAACAAACGAAGAGATTATTATAGGGTACGAAACCACCTCAAAGTTATCCTTTCTGATCGATCTATTCAAGAGTCCGTAGTAAAATAACACGAAGCTATTCTTTCCGTTCGATATATCCTAGAGTTCGTACTAGAATAACCTTAAGACACAAATCAACCAAAAACCCTAATGGCACCTAGATACTCCAATGTCACCTCAAGTATCTGTGGGTATGATTATACGATATGCATCACACAATCTCAGATTCATCTATTCAAACCAACACAAAGTACTTCAAAGAGTGCCCCAAAGTTTCTACCGGAGAGTCAAGACGAAAACGTGTGCCAACCCCTATGCATAAGTTCACAAGGTCACTGAACCCACAAGTTGATCATCAAAATATACATCAAGTAGATCACGTGAATATCCCATTGTCACCAGATAAGCACATGCAAGACATACATCAAGTGTTCTCAAATCCTTAAAGACTCAATCCGATAAGATAACTTCAAAGGGAAAACTCAATCCATTACAAGAGAGTAGAGGGGGAGAAACATTATAAGATCCAACTATAATAGCAAAGCTCGCGATACATCAAGATCGTGCCATATCTAGAACAAGAGAGAGAGAGAGAGAGAGAGAGAGAGAGAGAGATCAAACACACAGCTACTGGTACATACCCTCAGCCCCGAGGGTGAACTACTCCCTCCTCGTCATGGAGAGCGCCGGGATGATGAAGATGGCCACCGGTGATGGATCCCCCCTCCGGCACGGTGCCGAAACAGGGTCCCGGTTGGTTTTTGGTGGCTACAGAGGCTTGCGGCGGCGGAACTCCCAATCTAGGTTATGTTCTAGAAGTTTGGGGATATATAAGAGGTGTTGGCGTCGGGAACAAGTCAGGGGGTCCACGAGGCAGCCACGAGGTAGGGGCGCGCCCCCCACCTTCGTGGTGGCCTCGGGACTCTTCGGGTCCATCTCCGGTACTCCGTGGGCTTCTTCTGGTCCAAAAACAATCTTCGTGAATTTTCAGGTCAGTTGGACTCCGTTTGGTATTCCTTTTCTGCAATACTCAAAAACAAGGAGAAAACAGAAACTGGCACTGGGCTCTAGGTTAATAGGTTAGTCCCAAAAATCATATAAAATAGCATATAAAACATCCTAGATGGATAATATAATAGCATGGAACAATCAAAAATTATAGATACGTTAGAGACGTATCAAGCATCCCCAAGCTTAATTCCTGCGCGTCCTCGAGTAAGTAAATGATAAAAACAGAATTTTTGATGTGGAATGCTACCTAACATAATTTTCAATGTAATTTTCCTTATTGTGGCATGAATGTTCAGATCTAAAAGATTCAAGATAAAAGTTTAATATTGACATAAAAATAATAATACTTCAAGCATACTAACCAAGCAATTATGTCTTATCAAAATAACATAGCCAAAGAAAGCTCATCCCTACAAAATCATATAGTTTGGCCATGCTTCAATTTCGTCACACAAAATGCTCCCATCATGCACAACCCTGATGACATGCCAAGCAATTGTTTCATACTTAGCATTCTCAAAAAAATTCAACTTTCACGCAATATATGAGCGCGAGCCATGGACATAACACTATAGGTGGAACAGAGTATGATGATGGAGGTTCTAAGGAGAAGACAAAAAAGGAGGAAGTCTCACATCGACGCGGCTAATCAACGGGCTATGGAGATGCCCATCAATTGATGTCAATGTGAGGAGTAGGGATTGCCATGCAACGGACGCACTAGAGCTATAAATGTATGAAAGCTCAACAAAAGAAACTAAGTGGGTGTGCATCCAACTTGCTTGCTCACGAAGACCTAGGGCATTTTGAGGAAGCCCATCATTGGAATATACAATCCAAGTTCTATAATGAAAAATTCCCACTAGTATATGAAAGTGACAAAATAAGAGGCTCTCTATCATGAAGATCATGGTGCTACTTTGAAGCACAAGTGTGGAAAAAGGATAGTAACATTGCCCCTTCTCTCTTTTTCTCTCTTTTTTTATATTTTTTTTATTTTTTGTTTGGGCCTTCTCTTTTTTTTATGGCCTCTCTTTTTTTTTGTCCGGAGTCTCATCCCGACTTGTGGGGGAATCCTAGTCTCCATCATCCTTTCCTCACTGGGACAATGCTCTAATAATGATGATCATCGCACCTTTAATTACTTACAACTAAAGAATTACAACTCGATACTTAGAACAAAAATATGACTCTATGTGAATGCCTCCGGCGGTGTACCGGGATGTGCAATGAATCAAGAGTGACATGTATGCAAAATTATGAATGGTGGCTCTGCCACAAATACTATGTCAACTACATGATCATGCAAGGCAATATGACAATGAAGAAGCGTGTCATAATAAACGGAACGGTGGAAAGTTGCATGGCAATATATCTCGGAATGGCTATGGAAATGTCATAATAGGTAGGTATGGTGGCTGTTTTGAGGAAGATATAAGGAGGCTTATGTGTGATAGAGCGTATCATATCATGGGGTTTGGATGCACCGGCGAAGTTTGCACCAACTCTCGAGGTGAGAAAGGGCAATGCACGGTACCGAAGAGGCTAGCAATGATGGAAGGGTGAGAGTGCGTATAATCCATGGAGTCAACATTAGTCATAAAGAACTCACATACTTATTGCAAGAATCTACAAGTCATCAAAACCATGCACTACGCGCATGCTCCTAGGGGGTAGATTGGTAGGAAAAGACCATCGCTCATCCCCGACCGCCACTCATAAGGAAGGCAATCAAAGAACACCTCTTGCTTAAAATTTGTCACACAATGGTTACCATACGTGCATGCTACGGGACTTGCAAACCTCAACACAAGTATTTCTCAATTTCACAATTACTCAACTAGTACGACTCTAATATCACCATCTTAATATCTCAAAACAATTATCAAGTATCAAACTTCTCATAGTATTTAATACACCTTATATGGAAGTTTTTATTATACTGAACTTGAATGCCCATCATATTAGGACCAGTTTCATAACCAAAGCAAATTACCATGCTGTTCTAAAAGACTCTCAAAATAATATAAGTGAAGCATGAGAGATTAATAATTTATATAAAATAAAACTACCGCCATGCTCTAAGAAGATATAAGTGAAGCACTAGAGCAATGACAAACTACTCCAAAAGATATAAGTGAAGATCAATGAGTAGTTGAATAATTATGTAACTATGTGAAGACTCTCTATCATTTAAGAATTTCAGATCTTGGTATTTTACTCAAACAGCAAGCAAAACAAAAGAAAATAAAATGACGCTGCAAGCAAAACACATATCATGTGGTGAATAAAAATATACCTCCAAGTAAAGTTACCGATGAACGAAGACGAAAGAGGGGATGCCTTCCGGGGCATCCCCAAGGTTAGGCTCTTGGTTGTCCTTGAATATTACCTTGGGGTGCCTTGGGCATCCCCAAGCTTAGGCTCTTGCCACTCCTTATTCCATAGGTCATCGAATATTTACCCAAAACTTGATAACTTCACAACACAAAACTCAACAGAAAACTCGTAAGCTCCGTTAGTATAAGAAAATAAATCACCACTTAGGTACTGTTGTGAACTCATGATAAATTCATATTGATGTAATGTCTACTGTATTCCAACTTCTCTATGGTTCATACGCTTCGATACTACTCATAGATTCATCAAAATAAGCAAACAACACATAGAAAACAGAATCTGTCAAAAACAAAACAGTCTGTAGTAATCTGTATCATTCGAATACTTCGGTAACTTCAAAAATTATTTAAATTGGTGGACCTGAGGAATTTATCTATTAATCATCTGCAAAAAGAATCAACCTAAAATCACTCTCCAGTAAAAAATGGCAGCTAATCTCGTGAGCGCAAAAGTTTCTGTTTTTTACAGCAAGATCGCAAAGACTTCATCCAAGTCTTCCCAAGGTTCTACTTGGCAAAAACACTAATTAAAACATAAAACCACATCTAAACAGAATCTACATGAATTATTTATTACTAAACAGTAGCAAAAATCAAAGAACAAAATAAAATTGGGTTGCCTCCCAACAAGCGCTAACGTTTAACGCCCCTAGCTAGGCATGATGATTTCAATGATGCTCACATAAAAGATAAGAATTGAAACATAAAGAGAGCATCATGAAGAATATGACTAGCACATTTAAGTCTAACCCACTTCCTATGCATGGGGATTTTGTGAGCAAACAACTTATGGGAACAATAATCAACTAGCATAGGAAGGCAAAACAAGCATAACTTCAAAACTTTAAGCACATAGAGAGGAAACTTGATATTATTGCAATTCCTACAAGCATATGTTCCTCCCTCATAATAATTTTCAGTAGCATCATGAATGAATTCGACAATATAACCATCACATAAAGCATTCTTTTCATGATCTACAAGCATAGAAATTTTACTACTCTCCACATAAGCAAAATTCTTCTCATTCGGAATAGTGGGAGTATCATAAGAAACTCGAATACTATAAATTGTTTCCACATTAAAAGAGTAATGTTCAAAAAAAGGGTAATCATAATCATGACAAGTTTTGTAAATATAATCATCACTACTTTTTATAACATAAGTATCATCACAATAATCATCATAAGTAGCAACTTTGTTCTCATCATAATCAATTGAAACCTCTACCAAGATAGTGGAATCATTACTAAATAAAGTCATGGCCTCTCCAAATCCACTTTGATAATTGTCACAATAAGATTCAACACCCTCCAAAATAGTGGGATCATTACTTCCTAAAGTTGACATCTTCCAAACCCACTTTCATCAATATAATCATCATAAGTAGGAGGCATGCTATCATCATAATAAATTTGCATATCAAATCTTGGGGGACTAAAAGTATCATCTTCATTAAACATAGCTTCCCCAAGCTTGGGACAAACATTAATTGCAGCAAATAAATTCTCAAACATGTCATTCTCATCAAACATAGCATCCCCAAGCTTGGGCCTTTTCATATCATAAGCATAATCACTCTCATCATTAATAGTATGGATAGCACCAATAGTATAACAATTATCATCATCACAATGAGTAATAGGAGCAACATCATTTGGGAGGGATACCTTTTTACCTTTGCTTCTCCGTCTTTTCCTTTTCTTCTTCACATTAAGTATGGGTTTAATCCTTTTTTGGAGCTCCTTATTAATGAGATTGGTTGAATAGAAGGCTCCTCCTTGTTACCTGATTCATCATAAGAAAGAATAGGAGGATATTGGGAAATCTCTTCCCTTTCATTGGTATTCTCTTCATCTTCTATTTGTTTTCTTATCTTTATGTAATTGGCAATATAAGGATTTTCAATGCAATTCACCGCACAATACATATAAATTATCCCTAGATCAAAATCAAGAACTTTACCAAGGACAAATTCTGGAAGATCCTTGGTTATATGTTTCATTTCTTCATAACCCACAAGCAAACTAAGTTCATTATGATGCGCAAGGGAAATCAAGTCATCACAATTTTTGGACACGATACGATCATGAAACAATTTGCATTGAAGATTTAAATGACCAAGTTCATTGCAAAGTTCACAAGGATGGCTAAGAAAATTTAAATTTTCAGCACAAACATCTAGCCTTTCTTACAACCGTTTAGTTTCTAAATACTTATGCCTCTTGCAAAATATATCTTCCCTATTTGGTGTGTAATTGCAAACTCTATGCACTCCACAAAAATTGACATCCTTATAAGAGACATTTTCATCATGACTAGTGCAATCATCGTTAGTACCATGGATATTCAAAGAGTTCGTACTAACAACATTGCAATCATGCTCATCATTCAAAGATTTAGTGCCAAACATTTTAATGCATTCTTCTTCTAACACTTTGGCACAATTATCGGAATCCTTATTTTCATGAAAGATATTAAAAAGATGAAGCATATGAGGCACCCTCAATTCCATTTTTTTGTAGTTTTCTTTTATAAACTAAACTAGTGACAAAACAAGAAACTAAAAGATTCGATTGCAAGATCTAAAGACATACCTTCAAGCACTAACCTCCCCGGCAACAGCGCCAGAAATTTCTTGATGTCTACTACACAACCTTCTTCTTGTAGATGTTGTTGGGCCTCCAAGTGCAGAGGTTTTTAGGACAGTAGAAAATTTCCCTCAAGTGGATGACCTAAGGTTTATCAATCTGTGGGAGGCGTAGGATGAAGATGGTCTCTCTCAAACAACCCTGCAACCAAATAACAAAGAGCCTCTTGTGGCCCAAACACACCCAATACAATGGTAAATTGTATAGGTGCACTAGTTCGGCGAAGAGATGGTGATACAAGTGCAATATGGATGGTAGATATAGGTTTTTGTAATCTGAAAATATAAAAACAGCAAGGTAACTAATGATAAAAGTGAGCACAAACGGTATTGCAATGCGTTGAAACAAGGCCTAGGGTTCATACTTTCACTAGTGCAAGTTCTCTCAACAATAATAACATAATTGGATCATATAACTATCCCTCAACATGCAACAAAGAGTCACTCCAAAGTCACTAATAGCGGAGAACAAACGAAGAGATTATTGTAGGGTACGAAACCACCTCAAAGTTATCCTTTCTGATCGATCTATTCAAGAGTCCGAAGTAAAATAACACGAAGCTATTCTTTCCGTTCGATCTATCCTAGAGTTCGTACTAGAATAACACCTTAAGACACAAATCAACCAAAACCCTAATGTCACCTAGATACTCCAATGTCACCTCAAGTATCCGTGGGTATGATTATACGATATACATCATACAATCTTAGGTTCATCTATTCAAACCAACACAAAGTACTTCAAAGTGTGCCCCAAAGTTTCTACCGGAGAGTCAAGACGAAAATGTGTGCCAACCCCTATGCATAAGTTCACAAGGTCACTGAACCCGCAAGTTGATCACCAAAACATACATCAAGTAGATCACGTGAATATCCCATTGTTACCACAGATAAGCACATGCAAGACATACATCAAGTGTTCTCAAATCCTTAAAGACTCAATCCGATAAGATAACTTCAAAGGGAAAACTCAATCCATTACAAGAGAGTAGAGGGGGAGAAACATTATAAGATCCAACTATAATACCAAAGCTCGCGATACATCAAGATCGTGCCATATCAAGAACACGAGAGAGAGAGATCAAACACATAGCTACTGGTACATACCCTCAGCCCCGAGGGTGAACTACTCCCTCCTCGTCATGGAGAGCGTCGGGATGATGAAGATGGCCACCGGTGATGGATCCCCCCTCCGGCAGGGTGCCGGAACAGGGTCCCGATTGGTTTTTGGTGGCTACAGAGGCTTGTGGCGGCGGAACTCCCAATCTAGGTTATGTTCTGGAAGTTTGGGGATATATAAGAGGTGTTGGCGTCGGGAAAAAGTCAGGGGGGTCCACGAGGCGGCCACGAGGTAGGGGGCGCGCCCAGGGGGGTAGGGCGCGCTCCCCACCCTCGTGGTGTTCTCGGGACTGTTCTGGTCCATCTCCGGTACTTCGTGGGCTTCTTTTGGTCCAAACACAATCTCCGTGAATTTTTAGGTCAATTGGACTCCGTTTGGTATTCCTTTTCTGCAATACTCAAAAACAAGGAAAAACAGAAACTGGCACTAGGCTCTAGGTTAATAGGTTAGTCCCAAAAATCATATAAAATAGTATATAAATGCATATAAAACATCCTAGATGGATAATATAATAGCATGGAACAATCAAAAATTATAAATACGATGGAGACGTATCAATGCTCAATTAGGTAGAGGACACATCAATGGTGGGGTAGCCGTAGGCATAGCTAATAGGTGGAGTAGGAGAAAATGTACATATGTTGGTGATGTGAGCACATACACAGGAGTGAAGCTAGTGAAGATACAACAAGCTTGCTGCGAGAAGAGGAATGGAAGAGGATTTGGAGGAGAGGAGATGGGAGCCATGGTATAAATTTAGAGGATTAGGATAAGGGTGTGCACATGATGGCGAAATGATCTGGAGTAAGCAAATGATAGAACAATGGCGTAGCCGAATGTGACGAGGGGGCGGGGGAATCCGGTCAAGATGGTGTCCGAGGTGATAGGAACCATGGCGGAATTGTGTCGAAGTAGTAAAAGTTACTCACATGACAATGTGATGACATGGTGGCTTCAAGAATCTGATGAGCAAAAGAACATGGAGAAAGATTATAGTTTGTATTCTCAATAACATGTGTGACATAGATAAAGGGAGTTAAATGAAACATATTTGTGGTTGATGATTACATTGGTTTGTTATTCTGTAGCAACATATTTATATGAACTATTGTACCAATGAGAATGCTAGAGCAGGGTCCTGTGAAGGAAGAATACTAATAGAATAATAAATTATTTTTCAAAAGATGGAGAAATTGGATCTGCCTTCTTTCGGGGGAGGGGGCGGTGGGGGCATCATGGGTGGCGCATGCCTCCTCCCCCTTGATGGTGGTGGTGAATTGGCACTAACACTGGGATGTGATCAGGGCGGAGCACGGGGCGCTTGGCGGGGGACTCGTTGGCGGTCCGTGGAGAAGTATAGTGTTTTTGAAGAGAGGGTGTCATGGCGAAGATGAGGCGGGCATCATCCTGTTTTAAAGGAAAGGGCTCCAGTGAGAAATGTCGAGTGAGAAGGGAAGGTTTTGGCAGGAAAACACAAAGGCCCGTTGTGAGGTGGAGTTTTTTGTGTTGGGACCATGTGTTAGAGATAAGAATAGTTTGGATAACCATATTTTTTCCCCAACTTATGGGCTGGATTTGGGGGAGCTTGGACTATTGAGACTATTGAATTTTGGGGAGCCTGCTATCGTCCGTTTGATGTCAGCATAACGTACGAGGGAGAAATGAGTTTCGACCTTGAAAACGATGTTAATCATTTATCTGATTCATTTATATGCATTGTAGTCCGTAGCAACACACGGACGTTCTACTAGTCAACAAATAGATAATGGGGCTATGCAGCCCGGCCAGAGACTATGTATCCACGCGCTCGAGTGGGCTTTCAGACCAAATGATGTCAAAAACAGTACTGCCACAGCTAACCATATATACAGATGATCTGATTTCAGACAAAATAACAAACGTAGTACTAGAGTAATTAAACTGCACACAAATGAAGAAAACGTACGAACGATCTTAGCATTGTGGCATTCGGCTAAACACAAGAACTCAAAACCATATGCTAGACGTACTACTAAATAAACAGCTAGCTATACATGATAGGGATTTACACCAGCGTATGCATTGCAGCAAGAGCACCACGAACTCTGCTGCATCCAGTGAACTCTATAAGTGAGATTTCTCTAGAGGTCGTGTGCTGCAAAGAAGGCCTCCAGGTCGGCCCCGGCGTAGAACTCCCTCCGCCGCGCGACGACCGACGGCGCCGCCGCCACCGTCGTCCTCCGCTTCCTCGGCGCGGGCGGGCACGCCCCGACCGTCCCCGCCCCAATGTCCCGCGCGGCGCGCCTTGGGGTCCGGTACCCTGCTGCTGCGGGCTCCTCCTTCTCGCCTCCGTCCCGGCGCGCGTCGTCGTCGCCGCGGTACTCCTCGAGTTGAAGCCCCATGGCGATCGCTCCGAACTCCTACGTGGAAACAAGAAGCAGAGACGGGGCGGCACGTCGCCAGGAGAGTGGCAGGGCGGCTATGTAGGCGAAAGGCTGGGGCGTCAGGTGCAGGCTGGCGTAGTGGGAGTAGTGGGGAGGGAGGGAGAACGTGGGGGAGCGCGGAGCGGTCGCCGAGGTTGACCGGGCGGCGCGCGCGTTGCGGGCTGCAGGGTGCGGTATGCTTGTGTGCTCCTTGGAAGAAGATCGACGCCGGAAAGCGGTACGGTGTGGCACGGCGAATTTATGCTACGATTGATGAGTTCAGTAACGCTCGATTCCACCATAAAGCACTTTGATTTCCTGGTCCGTTTGGTTGCTTTGGTAACGTTCCATTTTAATTTTTTTATTTATTGCTGTCTTGTCCTTTTTTTCAGGGCTGTCTTGTTCATTTCGTTCCTCAATTAAAAAAAATGAAGCGAGCGTCTATTTGTGATGTACTACCTCCGTCCGTTCATCAATTAAAAGAAATGAGCGTCTATTTGTAACGTACTACTTTCATCCTGGTTTATTGGTCCCCTTTGTATTTTGTGTCCAACTTTAGTGATAGATTTGATTAATAAAATATAAGTAGTATGTCATCAAACTTATATTGTTTGATTCATACTTGATAGTGACTTTCAATGATACTATTTTTGTGGTATATAATTTATTTTTTATAGTTATATCAAAGGTCAAATTTTAACACAAAATACAAGGAGAACTAATAAACCCGGACGGAGGTAGTACTTGGAAATTTTCACCGCCAGTCAATTTCTGATCGAGATCTCAACCGTCCGTTCAAAATCCAATAGACATCATCCATCTAGATGTGCTACCGCTCCTTACCCAGCCCCTCACCCCGCCCCCGCCTTCGGACTCGTTCGATTTGACATGACTGAGACTACAAAAAAATTCAGGTACCTGTCATTTAGCAAACACGAAAAAGGAACACACTAATATTTCTGTTCGTCCCTGTCCTCTGAAACGTCTTACATTTATTTACGGAGGGCATATAGTTTCCAAGCATTATTAATCAAAGGTTACAGCAGCTCTCGCGTCGGTCGGCTCAAGTGTACAAGGGCCTGACCCAGCGCGAAACATCAGGCGTGAGTTTTCATGTTAGTGAACGCGCATCGAGTTATCATTTTTCATTTTGTTTTACTTCTATATTTATATTAGAACAATAGAGCACTTGATACAATTAAATAAAGGGTAACTGAACTCACAGACACAAAAAAACAACCATAAACAAAGGGAAGGCCATGACTACAACTATATGCCTTTAATTCTTGCCAAAACCGCAACTGAACATGTCATCGTTGCACCACCATAGCTCGCGCCAATAATGAACAACATGGAGAAATCCAACCACTGAAGTGCCTGCAAAGACTTGTAAAGAAACCAATCCCGTTAAATCACCACAATAGTAAGACCGCCGCGTACGGATATTGGGAGTCACACCAAGCATATGGGGGCGGGGGTCACCGCGTACGGATATTGGGAGTCACACCAAGCATATGGGGGCGGGGGTCACCCCGATCTAGAAAACGTAGCCACACTAGAATCGCGTGACCAAGTCGACGACTTCGCTCGTGTTGACATCAGATTTTGGCATGGTCAAGAATCCGGGTTCGTATGCAAAAGTTAGAGGCAACACTTCGCGGGCCGGCCCTGAGTGAGAAAGTATTTGGCCTTTGCCGGCTGAATGAAAACCTTGACGGGGTAAAACCTTGCAGGTGTGAAGGCTTACCGGCATGGAAAGCTTGCCGGCGGAGAAGCTTGCCGGTGTGGAATCTTGCCGAGGGAGAAACCTTGCCGGGGAGGAACTCTTGCCGGGAAGGAACTCTTGCCGGGGTAGAAACCTTGCCGAGGTAAAACCTTGCTGATGTGAAATCTTGCCGGGGGAGAAACCTTGCCAGGGAGGAACCCTTGCCGAAGTAGAAACCTTGCCGGGGTTAAACCTTGCTGATGTGAAAGCTTGCCGGGTAGAAACATTGCTGGTGTGGAAAGCTTACCCGGGTGGAAGGCCTGCCGGGGTGGAGGCTGTGATAGTCAAGCCGACGAGAAGTTGAAGATGTGCTCAGAAGGTTATTCAGATGATCTTGGATGGAAAAGTGTTCTACACGGAAGTTGTGCGTCTCGTCAAAACGATCGATTTTGATATAAAGATCGTCTCAATCCGAGGTCGTATGCAAAAGTTTGAGCCCGCACAGCGAGACCCTCCAGCGAGCAAAATATGACGCCCAGAACCAGACATATGTGGGTTGTCTGATGAGCTGCGTGAGTAATTAGCTGTATTGCGCGAGCGATTTGACCCTCGAGATGACCTCTGATGAAAAACGTTCAACATGAAAGATGTTCGTCTCGTCGAAGCGGTCAAGATTTCTTTTGGGCTCGTTTCCATCCGAGGTCGTTTGTCACCACAAAAATGACCCTCAAAGTACAGCCAGTTTAAACCAAACAGTTTTGGAAAGTTCGGATAAAACCAGTCCGAATTTGATTAGGGTTTTGGACATGAATTGATGTAATTTTCTTGTAAAGAAAGCCTAGATAAATCTTTGCTTGTACGGGAAGTCCAGCCGCCTCTTATATATGTTGGGAGTGACGGCTGATTGAAAAAACACACAATCGAACAAATCAATATACTACTTTTTCATCTACGTTTTATCTCTCCACCTTTTTTCTCTCTCGTTCTTCGCTGTTCCTCGAATTTGAGAGCTGCGAATCCCGAGGCTCTATGGGCGAGCGAATCGACCTAGGGCAGCCCATAGCCGCCACACTCCCTGACGGGGTCCCTCCCAGGGGTGTGGGGTTTCGGGTCTGCAAAAGCGACCACCGACTGTCCTGCGTATCGCGCTGTCGGTCGGGTCTCCTTCGACGTGAGCTGCGGTGCATAACCCCCGACGTCGAGGGTACACGTGACGTGTTCGTGTGTCAACACACTTTTTGGCGACTCCGCTGGGGAATGAAGATCAATCGTCATCATCCACCATGTCCGATCTTCCCAAGCCATCTGAGGTAGACGCCGATAACATCATTAAGCCTAGTCTTGATGAGATATCGGCCGATCATCGCCAAGTCTATGAGGAGTACAAGAAGGCGCGCGAGCAGAAGGACTTGCAGGAGTTCCTTGCAAAGTTCAAGAAGGATCGCCAAGGCAACATCACTCCGATTGAAGAAATCAAGTTCCCTCCTCTTCAAGCCGAGCAGGTTAAACCCTCTGTAAGTACTGCCTTTTCTCCTGAGCAGTGGGCTGAGATTGAAAGTCGTATTGCTGATGGTAACAATCTAGTCTATCAAACTTTCATAGAAAATACTAATGGTCAGAAGAATATATCTCAATCATCTAGTGGTAATGACGGTGTAGCTGCTAGTGTGCAAAACCCTAATCTGGCTTTACCTATTGCATCGGCGCCTCCCGTGCTGATGGCTTATTATCCTACCCAAGCAAATCAGATTGTGACTGCACCCATCAACCCTATTATGAGCATGCCAAGTTCGATGGCAACGCCGAACCAAACCCTACCTACAGCTACAACCACTCGACCACTACCAAATTATGGGTCGACATACATGCCACAATTCCTACCTACAGCTAGTAACCCTACTCCTCCTATGCCACTGCCACAAGCTTCATCGTCCACTATAGATGATGGTCTAGCTAATCTTAGAGAGGAGATGGCTAAGATGCTTTGAGAGAATTTTGGAGTTGAGTTACCTCGGAATCGGATTTACCAAAAGCCGTACCCCGAGTACTTTGATGCCATCCAGTGCCCTCCAGGATATAAAATTCCAGATTTTGTTAAGTTTAATGGAGAAGGCACAAAAACCATATGGGAGCATGTTAGTCAGTATTTAGCACAGTTGGGTGAGGCAAGCTCATTGAATGAATTGAAAGTGCGTTTATTCCCTTTATCATTAACTGGTACCGCTTTTTCATGGTTTTCTTCTTTACCACATGGTTCCATTCGGGTTTGGTCGCAGCTAGAGCAGAAATTTCATGATCACTTTTATAGCGGCGACAATGAACTCAAGTTGTCACATCTAACATCGGTTAAACAGAAGCATGATGAATTGGTCTCTGATTACGTCAAGAGATTCAGAGAAACAAAAAACCGGTGTTTTAGTTTGGTGATAACCGAAAGGGACTTGGCGGACCTAGTGCTGAGTGGTTTGAGAACTCCCATTAGAGAAAAGCTAGAAGGCCATGAGTTCTTAAATATCAACCAAGTCTTACAAAGGGCTTTGGCTCAGGAAAGCCGAAGCAAAGATCTCAAAGAAGTGCATAGATATAAAGCCGATCGTCCAAAGATGAATATGGTCGAATATGATAGTGATCACTCGGACGATGAGGGTGATGTTTTTGCTACTGAATTTGTTTGGCCATCTAAAGCCAAACCATTTACTTGCAATGATCTGAAACCGATTCATAATAATCATGATGAAGAGATGAAGTTTACTTTTAACATTGCTAAGTGTGATAGAATATTTGGTGCTTTGTTGCAGGCTAAGATTATTAGAATATCTCATACTTTACCGCCGTTTGAAGAGCTGAAACGGCGCGCTTATTGCAAGTATCATAATTCTTTTTCTCATGCTAGTAATGATTGCAATGTTTTTCGACGACAGATACAATCGGCCATTAATGACGGACGATTGAACTTTTCTGAGATGCAAGGTTATAAACAGCCCTTTCCAATGAATGCCATGGAGTTGGAGGGGAAGAAGCTACTCATTCGGCCGGAGGTTGCCGAATCTGCTAATAAAGCTAATGTCATTGTTGGTGAGCCCAGGAAAGACAAGGAGAGCGACAAGGTCTTGGGGAGACAGGTTTTGCTTGACAAGCAACCCGGTGGCGAGGAGATAATCAAAATCACGATCAAGAATCCTACACTCGGGGGGCAACCGCAAGTGCAAGAAAATACTCGTGTTAAATTTGTCAAACCCAAGAGTCCAGAAGTTGGCAAGTGGAAGATGAATGAAGCTAAAGTGCAGCGCAAGAAAATCAAGCCAACTTTTGATATGTTGCTGTCCAAGTATGCCAATCATGCAGCCGGTTCTAGCTCTAACCGGTCATCAAATTTGAAGCGCTCAAGGTCACCTCCTCGGGAAGAATTTCATCATCATGCAAGGCCATATGGGTCGTGGGCGCCGGGACCATGGGTGCCGCCACCCCCCTATGTGCCATACTACATGGGAGACTTCAATGGAGGATGGTGGCAGCCCCCAATGGCCCCTTATGCTTTTCATCCGGGTAGGGCAGAATCAAGGAGGCCCGTTCATGAGAGACTTTCTTATCCCACACGAGGCCGTTTGAACAATGGTGTCAATCGGCTAGTGCAAGTTAATCAAAAAAGGGTCGGCAAGCAAGAATGGCGTGTTAAGTCGCTAGGTGCTGCAACGGTCGAGTCAAGCAAAGGCAAGGAAAAAATCAATGCCGAATCACTCATCTTGGGCACCGAAACATTCACCATACAGCCGCCAATTATGCATAGCAATCCGACTGAGCCGATACTTGCTATCGCGCCAAAGCACTCAGCTAATGACCATGAAACAAGCACCAGCCAAGTAAAGATGAGAGATCCTAAATACACTCAGCCAAAGTGGTGTCCTCCAGGGCTAACAAAGACACAAAAGAGGAAACTACAGAGGTTAAGGAGTCAAGAGATGACAGAACAAGAGGCCGAGAAGCAAAGGGATAAGTTGTTCAATGACACTCGGCCCATGGTGCCTACAAAACAAGTGTGGAGGCCTAAACAAATACAAGATACAGTGGCTTCTA
The DNA here is from genome assembly GCF_002575655.3 of Aegilops tauschii subsp. strangulata. NCBI lineage: Eukaryota > Viridiplantae > Streptophyta > Magnoliopsida > Poales > Poaceae > Aegilops > Aegilops tauschii. The sequence continues at coordinate 107,458,956 of NC_053036.3, read as the reverse complement.
CACCTGTCACAGCAGCACCTACACCACCAAAAGAGGACGATGTAGTCATTGCATCGTCTGCGTTACTTATTGCTTCCTCTCCGCTCGAACAAATTTCAGAATTGGTGGATACACTAGGGGAAGAGGAGGATATGTTAAATTACGAGTCTACACCGGTTCATGAAGGTATGGATATTAATATGGTGTATTACTTACCCGCTGAGTTTTGTGTTGTAGATGAGGAAGGGGAGGTGGCTCAGCTGGATTTTGGCCCTAAAAACGCAATATTCGAGAAGCCAAAAGACCCAGTAACGCATCTAAAACCGTTATATCTCAGAGGTCATATCAATGGGTCACCGCTCACTCGGATGCTTGTTGATGGTGGTGCTGTGGTGAATCTTATGCCGTATTCGGTCTTCAAAAAATTGGGGCTGCATGATGAAGAGTTGATAAAGACCAACATGGTGCTCAATGGATTTGAAGGCAAAGAGAAAACTGAAGCCAAAGGTGTGATGTATGTGGAGCTCACGGTGGGAAGTAAAACTTTGGCTACCGCATTGTTTGTCGCTGAGGTGCAAGGTAACTACAATGTCATACTAGGCCATGATTGGTTTCATGCAAACTAGTGCGTGCCATCCACTATGCACCAGTTTTTGATCCAGTGGGTTGATGATGAAGTGGAAGTCATTCATGCGGATAACTCGGCCTGTGTTGCTTTGGCCGAGGCATCGGTGGATTGGCAACACCTAAATGCTACTTGCTTGACGGGACGTGACTTGTCAGAGTTCGATTTTCTCAGCGCGACCAAGAATGGTTTCGTGCCTGTCTCTTTAAAGCCGACTGGATGCAATTGGCTCCAAGGTATGATATGTTTAAATGGATCCTAACTCAGAGTGGTTGCAAAAGCGACTTGTAGAATATCGGTCCAATGTGAACGATATGTATGAGTCCATAGAAGAGTTAGATGATATGGATAAATTAGGAGAAGGTTTTACATCGGCCGATCCATTAGAAGAGATAGATATAGGAGATGGTTCAATTTCTAGGCCGACGTTTATAAACGAAAAATTGAAAGCCGATTGTAAAGCTAAGTTAATCGAGCTATTGAAAGAATATGTTTGTTGCTTTGCATGGGAATATCATGAGATGCCAGGTTTAAGCCGAGAGCTAGTGGAGCATCGGTTACCTATAAAGGCTGGTTTTAGACCATATAAACAATCGGCCAGAAAGTTTAATCCAAAAACATATGACCGGATCAAGGAAGAGATCGGTCGTTTGCTTAAAGCTAATTTTATTAGACCTTGCACGTATGCCGAGTGGATTTCTAACATTGTCCCAGTGGAGAAGAAAGGATCCGGCAAATTGAGGGTCTGCATTGACTTCAGAGATTTGAATAGGGCTACACCCAAAGATGAGTATCCCATGCCAATAGCCGATATGCTTATTAATGATGCTTCTGGACATAAGGTTATTAGCTTTCTAGATGGTAATGTCGGATACAATCAAATTTTTATGGCCGAAGAAGACATGTCCAAGACAGCTTTTCGATGCCCTGGTTTCCTTGGTTTATTCGAGTGGATAGTGATGACATTTGAATTAAAAAATGCTGGAGCAACATATCAAAGGGCTATGAATTTGATCTTTCATGATTTACTCGGTGTCATACTTGAAGTCTATATTGATCATATTGTTGTCAAATCGGATGCTTTTTAATCTCACTTGGCCGATTTGCGTTTAGCTTTTGAAAGAATGAAAAAGTATGGACTGAAGATGAATCCTTTGAAGTGTGCATTCGGCGTGTCAGTTGGTAAGTTTTTGGGTTTCATTATCCATAAAGATGGCATAGAGATTATCCCAAAAAGATAGAGGCCATACAGAAAGTGGAGGCTCCAACATGCAAGAGAGATATGCAAAAGTTCCTTGGCAAGCTCAATTACTTGAGGAGGTTCATAGCTAATCTGTCAGGGAAGGTTGATGCGTTTACTCCTATCCTTCGGTTAAAGAATGATGCTGATTTCACTTGGGGGGCAAAACAACAAGAAGCATTTGATATGATCAAGAATTATTTGTGCACTCCTCCGGTGATGAAAGCACCCAAGCATAGGGAACCCTTCAGGCTTTACATTGCAGCAGAGGAAGGAGTTATTGGTGTTATTCTGACTCAAGAAACCGATGGAAAAGAGCATGCCATCACTTATTTGAGCCGCCGCTTATTGGACGCCGAGACAAGGTATACATTTGTTGAAAAATTATGTCTATGTTTATATTATACTTGCACAAAATTGAGACATTATTTAGTGCCGAGTGCTTGTCAAACCGATGTCATTAAGTGCATGCTGCATAGGCCAATTCTTAGTGGTAGAATTGGCAAGTGGGCTTATGCTTTGATTGAATATGATTTGGCTTATGAATCTCTAAAATCCATGAAAGGCCAAATCGTTGCTAATTTTATTGTTGAACATCGGATTGATGACAAGCATGACATTGATATAAACCTTGTCTCATTAGTACCGTGGAGATTATATTTTGATGGTTCAGTTTGTAGCAATGGCCAAGGTGTTGGTATTGTTTACATATCTCCTCATGGTGCTGTTTTTGAAGCCTCATGCCGCTTAGAATATTTTTGTACAAACAATCAAGCCGAATATGAAGCATTGTTATTCGGCCTAGAGATATTACTTGCTATAGGTGTTACACATATTGAGGCTTATGGTGATTCGTTATTAGTAGTGCAACAAATATCCAAAGTCTTTCAATGTTTTGACGAATCTCTTAACGTTTATTTTGATAAATATCTAGATATAATTTCTACTTTGGATTATTTTAGCATTGCTCATATATCTAGACATGACAATTGGAAAGCAAATGAGTTGGCACAACAAGCATCCGGCTATCATGTTGATCATGGCGTGTTTTATATTTCTGAAAAGCCGATGTCGAGTCTTGCCAACATAGGGGAGGCCGAACCGGAGCCCACCGTTTCGGCCACTAATGAAATATTCAATGCAAGAGAAAATCAAGACGGGAGGAAACCCATTGTTGATTATTTGTGTGATCCTAGTAGAAGGGTGGACAGGGCTGTTCGGCGCATGGCTTTTAAATACACAATGAGAGATGATGGTCTCTATCGCCGAACGGTTGATGATGTTCTTCTAAAGTGCTTGGACGAGGACCAAGCGAGAGTTGCTATGGGGGAGGTCCATGAAGGTATTTGTGGCACTCATCAGTCGGCTCCCAAGATGAAATGGTTGCTAGGACGTGCTGGATTTTATTGGCCGACTATGATTAATGATTGCTTCAGATATTACAAAGGGTGTGAAGCTTGTCAAAAATTTGGTGATATTCAGTTGGCTCCTGCTGCTATGTTACATCCCATTATCAAGCCGTGGCCTTTCAGAGGATGGGGTTTAGACTTTATTGGACAAATTCATCCGTCTTCCTCAAAGGGGCATCGGTTCGTATTGGTGGCAACCGATTATTTTACTAAATGGTCTGAAGCAGTACCTCTCAAGAACATGACACATGCGGAGGTAATTAAATTCATAACCGAGCACATTATTCATAGATTTGGCATTCCTCAAATGTTGACTATAGATCAAGGCTCATCTTTTATGTCACACCAAGTCAGAGAATTTGCCGAATCTTATAACATAAAGTTACTCAATTCCTCTCCATATTATGCCCAAGCCAATGGACAAGCTGAGTCTAGCAATAAAATTTTAATCAAACTCATCAAGAAGAAGATTGAGGATAATCCAAGGAGATGGCATGAGTTGTTGTCTGAGGCTTTGTGGGCACATAGGATCTCAAGGCATGGTGCTACGAAGGTGACTCCATATGAGCTAGTATATGGTCAAGAGGCTATTTTACCGGTGGAAGTAAATTTGAATGCTTTGAGAATAGCCAAGCAAAATGATTTATCGGTAGTATACTTTTATAACTTAACGATGGACAACATTGACGAAGTTGCCGATAAACGTTTGGCTGCTTTGAAGGCCATAGAGAGAGACAAGTTGAGAGTGGCAAGAGCTTACAATAAGAAAGTTAAGTTGAAGAATTTTCAAGGTTGTGATCTCGTCTGGAAGTTGATTCTGCCGATTGGTTCAAGAGATAAAAAATTCGGGAAGTGGTCTCCAAGTTGGGAAGGTCCTTTTAGGATTACAAAATTAGTTCCCGAAAACTCATATTTGGTGGAATCCGCACAAGGGGCATTGTTACCTCGATCTCTCAATGGCAAGTACTTGAAGAAATATCACCCGAGTGTGTGGCAAGAAGCCTAAATAGGCAATGGCCGATACATAATTATCTCCCTAAGAAAAATAAATGGCCGATGGGGTGTTGACATCGTCCTTAGAACAGTACAAGTTATTTTTCGGCACACAAGCTTTGCCGAAAAACAGGGGGCATGTGTTGACACCAGATTTTGGCATGGTCAAGAATCTGGGTTCGTATGCAAAAGTTAGAGGCAACACTTCGCGGGCCGGCCCTGAGTGAGAAAGTATTTGGCCTTTGCCGGCAGAATGAAAACCTTGCCGGTGTGAAGGCTTGCCGGCGTGGAAAGCTTGCCGGCGGAGAAGCTTGCCGGTGTGGAATCTTGCCGAGGGAGAAGCCTTGCTGGGGAGGAACTTTTGCCGGGAAGGAACTCTTGCCGGGGTAGAAACCTTGCCGAGGTAAAACCTTGCTGATGTGAAATCTTGCCGGGGGAGAAACCTTGCCAGGGAGGAACCCTTGCCGAAGTAGAAACCTTGCCGGGGTTAAACCTTGCTGATGTGAAAACTTGCCGGGTAGAAATATTGCTGGTGTGGAAAGCTTACCCGGGTGGAAGACCTGCCGGGGTGGAGGCTCTGATAGTCAAGCCGGCGAGAAGTTGAAGATGGGCTCAGAAGGTTATTCAGATGATCTTGGATGGAAAAGTGTTCTACAAGAAAGTTGTGCGTCTCATCAAAACGATCGATTTTGATATAAAGACCGTCTCAATCCGAGGTCGTATGCAAAAGTTAGAGCCCGCACAGCGAGACCCTCCAGCGAGCAAAATATGACGCCCGGAGTCAGACACATATGTGGGTATGTCTGATGAGCTGCGTGAGTAATTGGCTGTTCTGCGCGAGTGATTTGACCCTCGAGATGACCTCTGATGAAAAAACGTTCAACATGAAAGATGTTCTTCTCGTCGAAACGGTCAAGATTACTTTTGGGCTCCTTTCCATCCGAGGTCGTTTGTCACCACAAAAATGACCCTCAAAGTACAGCCAGTTTAAACCGAACAGTTTTGGAAAGTTCGGATAAAACCAGTCCGAATTTGACTAGGGTTTTGGACGTGAATTGATGTAATTTTCTTGTAAGGAAAGCCTAGATAAATCCTTTGCTTGTACGGGAAGTCCAGCCGCCTCTTATATATGTTGGGGGTGACGGCCGATTGAAAAAACACACAATCAAACAAATCAATATACTACTTTTTCATCTACGTTTTATCTCTCCACCGTTTTCTCTCTCTCGTTCTTCGCTGTTCCTCGAATTTGAGAGCTGCGAATCCCGAGGCTTTAGGGGCGAGCGAATTGACCTAGGGCAGCCCATAGCCGCCGCACTCCCTGACGGGGTCCCTCCCGGGGGTGTGGGGTTTCGGGTCTGCAAAAGCGCCCGCGACTGTCCTACGTATCGCGCTGTCGGTCGGGTCTCCTTTGACGTGAGCTGCGGTGCATCACCCTCGATGTCGAGCGTACACGTGACGTGTTCGTGTGTCAACATCTCGCAATTAAAGATTTGAAATAAGAGGATGTCGAAGAACGCAATATTTTTGCAGACGCCGATGCACAAGGAGTCACGTTAACCGACTACACAGATAACGAACTCGTTATCCATGAAGAACAAGAGGGACATAAACTTCAAGGCTCCTTAGCAACGCCGCATCGAGCATCACTGACACAAGATTTTATAATAGAATGAACATTTTGGGATTTTGAATGATTTTTGAAAAAGTGGATAAAATTTTCAAATTGTGAGCATTTCTTAAAAAAGTTAAAAAAAACTAAAGGCAAATATTTTTTGAAAAAATATGAACAATTTTTGAAATTTCAAACCTTTTAAAAGTGTGAACTTTTTTAATAAGTGATTTATTTTTGAAATTTCATTTTTTACGTGAACAATTTTGAAAACAAGAGCATTTCTTGAAATCCCGGAGATAATTTGAAATTTCGATCAGTTTTTTTATGAAGAAATAGAAAAGAAGAAGAGGAAAGATAACAAAAAAATGGAAAAGAAACCCGGAGAAGAAAAAACGGAGGATAAAAAGAAGAAACGAAAGAACTTGTTGGAATTTTCCCAAAACTGCAGGAAGATTCCTAATGCTTGGCATAGTGGGAGTAACTTAACAATTAACATAAAACACTCCCAATGCAAGTTTACTTATGTGGCAAGTAGTTAATGAGGAGATAGATATTTGTTGTAACACCATATGTAACCACAACATAAAGCGCTCCTACACAAATGAGTCTTCATCTAAATAAATGAAGGCTTGCGTGATACCACAAATATATTACTACTCACTATGAAGGTTATATGCAGTATGATGAGCCTAAAACTGGATCCTCACCCCCCCCCCCCCCCCCCCCCCGCGCGCGATTGCTCGATGGGCCCACCAGGAACAGTCGTAGCGGGCGAGCATTGTCTTGGGGATTGCACTAAGTGGGGCGTGACTATGTCCCGCCTGAAATGTGATAGTAAGACATCTCGCTTTAGGCAGTTGCCCAATTGGGCCGGCCCAGCGTGGACACAAGCTTTCAACGCCATTTTATTCTTTTTTTTAATTTTACCTTCGATTTCGGTTTTATTTTTATTTTTGATTTTGTTTCAAATGTACTAAATATTTTTTGTTATAAAAAACACTTTATCTAAAAGTTGGAAAATATATTATTGTACTAAAAAAATTCAACGTGTACAGAAAAATGTTTAGATGTATTAGAAAATAAACAATGCGCATGGGAACAATTAGAAATCAAAAAATATATAAGCTTTCAATTTTATATGAAACTTTTTATTCGTGCATTTTTTTAATGTGTATAGCAAAAATGTTTCCGATGTATACGGAAAATGAATACAAAAACTGTAGAATGTGTATGGGAAAAAGTACACATCAAATACCGTGTATTTGGACAATATTAAACGTGTATATAAAAATGGTTATGATATATAAAAAATGTTGAATCTATATGAAAACAGTAGACACAAAAAAAATATATTTAAAAACATGTTAATCTTGAATTTTTGAAACGTTAAACATTCGTATGTAAAATGTTCCTGATATATATAAAAAAGTACAATGTTTATTGAAAAAGTAGACAAAAAAGGTTTAATAATATATTAATCATGTGTTTTTGAAATGTTAAACGTGTAAATAAAAATATTCCTGGTGTATATAAAAATGTACAATGTGTAAAATAAACTTCAAAACATATAGTTGTCAAAATTGTTAAGCACATAATTTAAAAGTATTAAACGTGTATATATAAAAAATGTACAAAGAAAACCTAGAGACTAAAAAACAGAAAAAAAAACCCAAAGAAAACTAAGTAAAGAAAGAAAGAAAAGAAAAAGAACTTGTAAAAGCCGAAAAGAAAAAACCAGTAAAAACTATGAAAGAAACGAAGAAAAATGATGAAAAATAGACCAAATAAAAACAATAAAGGAAAATAAAACCAAATGAGAACATAAAAAAAGTAATAGAAAAAAGGGAGAAAAAACCCCAGATGAACACGTACATAGAACGAGCGAGCGACAGGCTCTAATGGGACGGCCCATACGTGCGAGCCCTTCAGGCGAAACGGATGATAGTCTCGCTTTAAGCGAGATATAGCTCCTGCGCCCTCATGTCTCGGGGCGCTGCTGCAGTGTTTGGGCCCTGGGGGCTCTCTTCAGATTGGGCTTTTGGGCCATTTTATCTTTATCTTAAAAATTGGCGTCGATTTTCTATTGTTTTGACATGCAGAGAATACTTTTCCATGGCAATACGTGTCCCATTTATATCATAAGGACCATAGTACAAGCCACGTACATACCAACCTGACAAAACTGAAAAGACAACAAAACACTAGTCTTTGCACACAGGAACACCAGCCAAGAAGTAAAATTACAAACAAGACTGAAGAATCCACTGAGCTTGACACCAACGCCCGTCACCTGCCTCTAGCACCACTATAGCAGCCATCAAAGGAGAAAATGACGAATCACCTTCAAACCCGAGCTCGACGCGGCTCCATCACTGATAAGCAGCTTAGCGGACCTCCAAGGTGGCTTGCCAATAAAATCGAAGCCATTGCCGTTGAACGAATCAGACTGAGGCAACACACCGGACACGTCATCGAGCTCCAGATCTGACACGCCCGCCCAACTAAGACGTTGGAGGAGGAAACCATACCTGCCTGCCACGAACCACGAACCCAGATCCACCATCTTCCAGATGCCGCCGTTGCAGACCGCAATCTGCATCCGCTCCTGGACTACCTCCCAAGCTCCGCCCCGATGCTGGAGCAAACGCCGTCGCAGCGGCAGAGCCCGAGGACACAGGTCCACCACGAGGATGACGCCGCTGCACCATCCTTGCTTGAACAGTCTGGTTTCCAAATTCACCCCAAAAGCGGATCACCTCGTTGGGGAAGGATCTGAAGATTTATTAATCGGCACCGCCACCGCCACCGCCGAAGCCATGATGAGCAACAACCGAAAACTCTAAGAAACTAATGCCTAAAACAATCCTCACGCATGGATCCGGTGACCCCCCCTCCACCACCACCGATGACCAAAGTCGTCAGTGGAGGAAAGCCGCTGGAGGATGGCGGCGAAGGAAGGCGCCCTGGCGGCAGGAGGCGAGATCGCCTTTCTTTCTTCTCCTGGAGGAAAGAAAACGAATGACAACCAGAGTGTAGTCGCAGAGAATACCTTTTTACTGAAACCCAAAACAGTGGAAAACAACAACTAGTACTCTGGCAGTACTTTATAATATGTTTATACAATAATAGACACGCTCTTACCTTTTGCAATCAAATGCAAATTCTTGAATGGAAGAATCACTTTTTTCTTTGGACATGGAGTTTCTTTTCCCGAGCACAAATGCACCCTCATGAACAGAACAATATAGGCATAGCTACGATATTAAGCATTGGATTTGAATATCTTTAGCTCAATCATATCTTGCTCAACTTTGGTGTGCAAGGTTTCAGCTATAAACTGGGAAATCAACACATGTTCTCTTTAATTTACAGGGCTACAAGTTACACTCAAAGTGAACACGGCTCAATTGTATGAGAAAGGGGGCACCTGACCCACCCAAAGAGTTATATGTGTTTTAGTAGAAACTTCTAAACACAAACATCATCTGCATAGTTTGCACTCCATAGTACTAAACAAGATTGACTTGTTGAAGGCTGGAGCAGAGCACCTGAATCTAGCTTAGAATGCACGTTCCCTCTGAGCACTGGTGGGCTAATCCTTCCACAAGTGCTATCACCTGAACATATATTTGTTCATGCTATTAAAGACATAAAAGAAGAACACAACTGTCAAGGATTCGAGAGCTATAAAACCTTCTTTTTGCCAACATACATTATTTGAAAGGAAAGCAATGGCGCTTCAGTTATCAAGAATGAGATGAGGAAGCAAGTAAAAAAAGAAGAACATAACCTATCACAATTTTAAAAATAATACTACATGTTCTTTGGTGGAAACCATTTGCACAAAGTTGGCAAATGAGTATGAGCAATAACATTGATATGTAAATATCGTATAATTCAGCCCAACTAAAAGGCATTGTCTTGTAGAAGTATATATTGTCCAAGTATTGGATTATATGTGATACTGACGGAACCACAAATGATAGGTTGTGTGTGTGAAATGGTCAAAATTCAGATTGTATGATAGGTTGTGTTTCTGAGCCTTAAAGATGACACTAATGCAGAGTTATTACTAAAGAATTTAAATATTGTTGGAAGTTTGAGATTTGAAATTTATACCTGTACAATACAGAACTGCATCAGCAGGGTCAGAGGTCAACAAGGAACCAATATAGAATTCAGCTCCTCCAATTTCCTAGACAAACGTATATGGAATAAGAGAGTAATTATAACTACATAACCATGGAAATAAGGAAATGATACAAAGATTGCTAGAAACAAACTACGGATCCCTCATTAGAATATCATCAGAACGTAATCAATTTAGCACCTCTAGCATTATATCTGTCACTGTGATAGCTCTCACCTTATTGTTGTTGGCCCTAGCTAGGAATGCCGTTCACGCTTACTCAAACCAGCAAAGCTGTTTTCTTCAGAAAAACTAATATGCAGGCCAGTGGAGCTAGGAAAATTCATGTGCTAGTTCATATGCTAGAATTTTTTTTAAAAAAATAGAAGACACGATTATGGAGAAACACCAAACATCAATATGAAATTTTAAAGCACACCACCAACTAAAATTGCCTCTTCAAGTTTCCTGGTACAAGCCTAAAATTATCACAGGAAGATAATAATGATGAGTGGGTGCATCTTTTCCTACTTTCAAGTTTGTTGGTGTTTTTCTAAGCCTGCTTCCAATTTCTGCATGCTAAACAGTCCGATCAAGTAACTGAGCTGTCCTAATTCCTTAGCATAGTGGGCCAGTTCGCTTAGATGGTCAGGCAACACATCCTGGATACCAGTAAAGATCTTAAGTGCCTTTTGTTTGTTCAGTTGATCTATGGAAATAGATGCGGTGAGGTTACTGTAGATGATATCCAACTTTGAAGGAAGGTCAGCTCTAAAAGGGTTCACCACCGGCCTATATGCAACACCTAGCTTTTATCTCCTCCTGCTATTTCTGAATACAGTGTAGTATTATCACAGCTACAGTTTACCAATTCTGGTCACAGAGCACAGGCTAGGTGTGTAAATAATGCATTGAGATATTGTTCGAACTAACAGAAAGTGCTAGATAGGGATGGAAAATGAGGTAAAAAGTTGAACCTGCTTTTAACTGCTGGTCAATAATGAACTCTTTCTCCTTCAGGCTATAGCACAAACTTGAAAGCCTGGAACAAATGGCCTACTTTCTAGAAACAGAGAAACACAATAAGGGGATATAGAAGTCATAAAAGGTAAACACCCAACAACAGCAAACATTTTGTACGAACTCGTTGTATAATCAGTACCACTGATGGCTCATCCTTAGATCCTAAACCTTCTCGAAAAAACTCAAATTGCAGAAAAGAATGTTGTATCTAGGTAAATATTTATGGTGGAATTCCTATTAAATGTTGCTCTGCTCCAGTAAAGCTAATGGTAGCTACACCAGAACATCATGCACTAAAATGACCTCTCTGAGGTATAAACTATACGATGCCACGGAAAGAAATGAATGCAGCAGCTAGCTAGAAAGAAAGTGAGCAAAACACTATACATGCACTAAAAGGACTTTATGTGAGGGAGAATATTACTTACCTGTGTATGTGAGATTCAGGAATGCAACACTAATGCTTGTGATCCCTGCCAGCTCACCTAAAATTGAAGTAGCCCGCGCAAAAGAAAAGTGGGAAAGTCAACATACATATAATCAAGACCATACTTGTCCACCCCAAGTGAGACTTTCCAAAAAAATTTAGAAGAAAAGGGCTCTTGCCCCGGCTCCATTTGTATTACCAAATGAAACCCAGTACCACCAATATCTTAGTTACAAGCACGCGGGGGGGGGGGGGGGGGGGGGATAAACAGCACACACGTTGCCCCAGCAAAAACCATTGTCAAAGCCTCAGAAGGGGCAGAACGTTGAAACCTAAACAGCTAATAGGCTAAAAGAGATAAAAGCTAGTCTCAGAGGTACTAATAACCAGCAAAGAAAGTGGAACGGGAGCCGCAACGAAGAAGTCGGTCACCAGATCGCGAAACATCGTCACGGTTCGAGCAGCACCTCCGAGCACTGCATCAGGCCTAGCCAGGGTCTAGCCACATTAGAAGGGGAGGGGCTCGCGCTTCCTGTTCCAGATTTCTCACCAAGCGCATCACCCTTTCTTTGATAGGGCCAGAGCATCGAACCATCCAACTGCCTAGAGTACAAGTAGTTTTCCTCCACAGGACCTGCATCCCAAGCGAGGGAACATGATTGAAACATACGTCATTGCGATATTTCCATAGAGACCATAGGACGGCAGAATGTAGCATGCAGTCCGCTGGGTGATTTTTGTTATTAAACCACCAGGCTATCATGTCTTCAACAGACATTCCAGCACGCTTTTTGGATATATCAAAAATCACTCTCCACAGTTCTATCGCAACAACACAGTTAAAAAATAAATCTTCAACAGATTCAGATTCACCACAGAAAAGACAGGTAGTATCCTCTACCTGTTGTCTTTTTTGCAGATTATCTCTAGTTAAAAGTTTGTTTTTGGCCATATGCCAAAGAAAGATCTGAATCCTCAGGGGGACATTGATTTTCCAAATAACTCTTATGTTACCCGGCTGTACCCCCCTAAAATTAACAATGTTGTAGAAAGATTTAACAGTGTAAACACCCTTAGCTTCATAATTCCAGAGGATGGTATCTTCCTTATCCTCCAGAACAACATTACTAATGCGACTAAATAAATCATTCCATTCAACTAGCATTTTTTGGTCAAAACACCTCCTAAAAGTAATTTTCAGATTAGTGCCATCCCACACTTCACTAATGGAAATATCATGGTCATTGGCAATAGTGTACAAGTCCCAATATTGGGTAGCAAGGGTGGTATGCCCAATCCACTGGTCTTCCCAGGATCTAATACTATTGCCATTTCCAACTATCCAGGAATATCCCATTTTAGTGGCTTTAGCAGCCTACATGATCCCTTTCCAGAAGGGGGATGCACCATTACTAGGGCAAGTAAAAATGTTAGGGCTGCGAGTTCCATATTTGGCATCAATGACTTGCTTCCAAATCTTGCCCTCATCCAGGAAATATCTCTTAATCCAGGAAGCTAAGAGGCATAAATTCATGTCCGCAATGTCAGGGATACCTAGGCCCCCATGCTGCTTTTGAAGGGTCACATTCCCCCAGGCAGCCAGGTGATATTTATGGTGACCCTCATAGTCATCCCAAAAACAATGAGCTAATTGAGAGTTAATTAGTTTTATAGCCCACTTTGGGAATTTAATAATCCCCATAAGGTAGCCAGGAATAGTAGATAGAAAGGTCTTCACTAATGTGAGTCTCTTGCCAGAAGACAATAATCTCCCTCTCCACCCAGCTCCTCTTTTAATAATTTTATCAATAGTAGGTTGGAGCTCACATTTTTTAAGTTTTCTGTGATGGAGGGGGGCTCCTAGATATTTAATGGGAAACTCACTTAATTTGCACCCAATGATTTGAGCAAATATGTTAGCATCATCTCCACTAACATTAATGGGTACTAGGTCACATTTGTGAAAATTAATCCTCATACCTGATAATTGCTCAAAGCAAGAAAGTAACCATTTAAGGTTTCTGGCATGAGAAGTGTTATTACTCAAGAAAAGCAAAGTTTCATCCGCATATTGCATACTAATGATGCCAGCAGGATTGGAACTAGGAAAAAGTCCTTCCAGAATATTATTCCTGGAGGCTTTAACAAGGATCCTAGTAAAAACATCAGCAACTAAATTGAAAAGCAGGGGGGAATAAGGGTCCCCTTGTCTTACCCCTTTCCCAGCAACAAAAAAATCACTGTTGCTATTATTAACTCCAACAGAGCCTTTATATAAAAAGGGATTCCACTTTCTTCAGCCATTTTGTGCTAAACCCTCTTTTATGCATCATGTCCATCAGGAACTCTCTATTGATCATGTCATAGGCTTTTTCATAATCTAACTTAAACACAAAACCAGACTGCTTACTAGAGTGTACAGAATGAATGATTTCATGAGCTATGATAATGCTCTCGGCAATAAATCTGCCTTTTATAAAGGCTGTCTGGTTCGAAGAAATTAAATCTTTGCATATAGGGCCAAACTTATTAGTGGCACATTTAGCAAATATTTTAAAGCTGCAATTAATCATAGCAAGCGGCCTAAATTTCTCCATTCTAGTGGCATCAGCCTCTTTAGGAACTAAAGTAAGTAGGGAAAAGTTGAGTCTAAATAAGTCTAGATCACCCCTCTCCCAATCATGAAACAGAGCAAATAGGTCACCTTTAATAAGGTCCCAAAATTGCTGATAAAATAAAAAAGGAAATCCATCTGGACCAGGAGCTCCTTCAGCATATGAGCCAAATACAGCATCCTTTATTTCTTTTTCAGAGAAGGGGGTGTCCAAGATGCAATTATGTGTATCAGAAACCTTCTCACCATCTTCCCAAAAGTCATCTTTCAGGTTGATGTTAATTTTATCTTGAAAGCCAAATAAATTTTTGTAGTAATTCACAGCAATATTCATGATACCTTCAGGTTTGGTTACGGTACTTGCATTCCCTTCAAGCGCCATGATCTGCTTCTTTCTCCTCTTTTGATTAGCTACAACTTTAAAGTAGCCAGCATTTAAGTCTCCTTCTAGTATATCTCTCTCTCTCTCTCTGGATCTCTGTCTGGCCTTGATTTCTTCTTTCCTCCAGATTTCTTCCAGGTCCCCTGCAATTTTTTTGATTCTTCTGTTAGTGTTAGGAGAAGGAGGATTGGATTCAGAAAAAATATCCAGACAATTATACTCAGCCACCAGGGCTTGTTTGTTCCTGTTCTGCTCTGGCTCATAATTGGCCATCCACCCTTTAATGGCTTTTCTGGAATTTCTAATCTTGAACTGCCAGATATCTATTGCCTTTTTTAAAAGGGCATTTAGCAGTCCAAGCTTTAACAACCACTTCTCTAAAACCCTCTACCTCTAAGCACCATTTTTCAAATCTGAAATGCTTGGTCTTGGGGATGGGAAAAGCACAGGTATTAAGCACCAGAGGAGTGTGATCACTCCCTAGCCTAGGCAGGGCTTTAAGGTGCACTCCAGGTGAAGCAGAAGCCCAATCAGTGGACATAAAGACTCTATCTATAGTAGCCATCACCAGATTATCCTGGTTATTGCCCCAAGTGTACTTCCTCCCATTTATCTTAAGTTCTAATAAGCCAAATTTATTTATCCAATCATTAAAGAGGTTAGCCCAGTGTTGATTAATAACACTAGTGTTTTTATCACTAGCCTCTCTAATGAGATTGAAGTCACCCCCACCAGGGTGGGCCCTGTCCAGCCAGTCAGCAAGGAGTGTAGTTCATTAATGAAATCCATTTTAAACTGATCATAGGCAGAACCATAA
Source organism: Aegilops tauschii subsp. strangulata (assembly GCF_002575655.3). Taxonomy (NCBI): domain Eukaryota; kingdom Viridiplantae; phylum Streptophyta; class Magnoliopsida; order Poales; family Poaceae; genus Aegilops; species Aegilops tauschii. The sequence continues at coordinate 107,443,703 of NC_053036.3, read as the reverse complement.
ACAGTAACAAGCCTCCAAACAGAGGAATCTTGTTTATTTTTAAGAATGCAAGAAATACTGAATTTATGTAAATCCCATTGGACTAAGTCAAATATATCTAGTCTACATCCAATTAAAATCCCTCCTGCAGTGTTAATTGCAAGGAGCCATTTCCATTGGAATTCAGATCTGGGATCAAAAGCTTCAAGTTGAAGAAGAGTAAACTCTTCTTTCTTGGTCTCAGAAATACAAATAAAATCCGGACTATTGGATCTAATGAGCTCTTTCAATTTTTCCACTTTAATGGGGCCATTCAGCCCTCTAATATTCCAAAAAATACCTATCATTTAATACTAAAATCAATTTTCCTCCTCCCTCTACAGGAGTTAGATTTCCTGCTAATCTCAATCCAGGGGGAGTCTGATTCAGGGGACACATTAATATGTGTCCCATCCTCAGGCTCAACATTAGTCCCAGGATTGACATTAATATTATTAAATTCCTCACCAGTAATATCAATACTAGTAGGTAGAAATACATCAGGATTTTCAGAATTAAATCTAGCAAGTCTATCTAACTCTATCTGCTTAATAGTGAAAATCTTATCTCTGATATTATCCCTGCTAGCACCCAAGTTAATACTTGGGCACTCTGTAGTTCTAATTAATAGAGAATCATCTAAGCAAGCAAAAGAGTTATGGGTACCTTTTCTAATAGTAGGTTTTTTCAAGTTTTTAATTTGTTTCAGCTCATGAGCTTTCTGAAGAGCTGGCCTGCCATCTCTTATGTTCCTGGTGCTAATTCTGGAAGCCACTACAGGGCCCCACACCTGTTGAGTATTGGTGCACTTCTGAGAGATAGGCTTGTTAGAAGCAGCTTCAAATTGGTCAAGGAGAGGGGTGCCCAATGTATCATTATGGTTCTTCTTCACTGCCTCAAGGTAGCTTTTGGTCATAGGTGCACCAAGAATCTTGGAGGAGATGAGATTTGCTTCATTGGCTCTAGGAGCAGGAGTAGAGCACTTTTGGATAGTCCTGGCTCCATTGGACCTAGTGGTTTGTTGTTTGTTTTTGGTGTTGGAGTTGCTATTTCCAGTATCCATGTCTTCTCCTAGTAAGTCATCACCACTGGAATCAAACTTCTTCAGTGTGCTTGTTCTGAGAGGGATTGTTGTCATCAGGCCCTGGAGGACTATCTGACTCATGTCCACTAACAGACTCATACTCCACTGTAAACTGCAGGAAATATAGTTCATGGTGTATTTCAACCATTCTGTCTTTGGGTATCTTAGCAGGGTCTCTCACAGCTACCTGGATCCTCACCTTCTCATAAAAGCTCCTGAATATAGTGCGCCAATCCACATTAACAAGGACACCAAGCATAGTTGAAATCTGAGAGATAATGCTCCAGGATATCCACTTGGGTGGCAGTCCTTCAATCACAATCCAAGTTTCCTCCAGAGTGTCATATGCTGGCATTTCCCCATTCCAGTCACTAAAAGATATAGTCACTCCTTCTTTCTTCAAGTTGATGGAAGGATATTCCACTAAATCCTTGATCTTCTTGTTTGGGGGAAACCTGACAATGAATTTCTTCTCATCATACTGTCTGATCTGCCAGGGCCAGTTAGTTTTCCATATACCAGAGAAACAAAGCCCCAGCTCTTTCTCAAAAATCTCTCCCTTTTCAATTAAGACTATTCCAACATTCCCAAAGTTTAGCCACTCACAGTCTTCCTTGCCACCAGTTTCAATATGAAAGAATCCTAGTCCAATGTTGGCACTCCCCCAGTACATAGCAGTAGGGTAAGGTTTGTACCAGGTAGGACAAGTATCCATGTGGTGACCTGGTGTCTTGCAGATGAAACAAACTTTAGGGGTGGAGCACATGCCCACAAAGTGGCCTGGAAGACCACAGTTGTAGCAAATCGCCCCAATGAACTTAGGATCCACGTTGAATGAGGAGGAATCGTCACTTGCCGTAGTAGCAGTTGTCTATTTGTTCCTTTGGTTCTTCTTTTTCTTGTTTTTGCTGGATTCCGGCTGACTGCTCTGCACGCTACCACCAGTAGATGATCCACTCCCTCCAAACTGGACCGGCTACATCTGAGGACCGAAATGCTGAGGAAAGACCTGAGTAGGAGGCAAATACTGAAACGGGAACTGCTGCTGATTCGCCCACTGTGGCATCTGCTGCATCTGCTGCATTTGAGGATTCCAGTCCCCCTGTCAGCTATACATCTGCCCCCCTGTCTGCATCATAGCTTGAGCATAACCAACTGGAAACAGTGGGGCTTAGCATATATTGACAGATGGGGCAGCGCAGCAGGCGCCTGAGGAACCAGAGGCGGCGGAGCAGACTCGTCCTGCCCCGTCGGAGTAGGGGCAGGAGGGCGACCATTGCGGCCCCTCCCCGAGCCGTATCTCCCTCCACGGTTGCTAGCATCTCTCCCTCCTCCCGCCATCTTGACAATGGAAGCGAATGGGATCTTGCCCGATCTCCTAGACCAGAAATCTCGAGAGAAGGAGAAGATTTTTGGAATAGACAATCGATCTGATCTACCAACTGGGTGGCAATCTGCTGCAGTGAACTCTCCAGAAGCGAATTTGTCCTTCTGTACCCACACCAGGTTGGATCTGATGGACCTGTTACAGCCAGGATGAACCCTAGCCCCCCGACCCGGCCCCTCCTGGTGCGGATCCGGAAGGGGAGGCGCCTTTTGAAGGGGTGCAACCACTCCACCCACAAAAGGTATGGGGACAGGGCGGGCGGGGCCCGTTGGCAGCTGCTCACTGACCTGAAGGGCCCTCCTGGCAGTGCCTCTTCGACCCGTAGAGCTCCTCACCGGCGAACTAAACTGGATCGGTGGCGGCGAAGCTCTCCTGGCTTCACAGACACCCCATGCGCTGCACGGGTGAGCCTAGAGGTGTGCATGCCTGATTTCCAGACGAGCTCAATCTCGAATTGACGCCGGCGGCCAAGACGAAATGCATTGCCGTGGCGGCCCTGAAGGAACCACTCCCAGCAAGCCCTCCCATCTCAGCGCCCTGTGGGGATCCTCCGATTACGCCTCCGCCCCCGCCCACTTCACGAACTCGGCCGACGGGGAGTGCGGGTAGGCAGGCATCCGTAGTCTCTCTGCCACGGTGGCCTCGTCTTAGACCCGCTTCGCCAAGTTCCTCTGTTCTCCCTCTGCTCTCAGGCGGCAAGCCTCTGCATAACTGGTCGCCGCGTCTCGCGTAACTGGATCTCTCGCCGCCGCCACCGCCTGATCTGCCGCCTTCCATTCCTGAACCCACCAGATCCACGCCGCTGTAGCGTCGCGAATCCTTGTCGCCTGCTCCGTCCACTCCCCATCCCCCGCCGCCATGAGTATCGCCTGCGGGATCGGTGAAATCAGTCTCACCAACTCCGCGAAGGCTTCCTGCGCTTGGGGAGGGAATCAAGTGGGGGAAGGGGAACGGGGAGGGGGAGCGGCCTCACCCGCCGGGTCCAGTCTGCGCCACCGTGGAGGCATGACGCGAGGGCGGCGCGGCTAGATCCACGGTGGGGGTAATGGCGAGCGGGAGGCGTGGAGTCGCCGTGGTTGCAGAGCGGGGAGTGGGGAAAACTCACTTTCACCGCCAAACTCCCATCCGATGGATCCTCCTCGCGATAAAGAATCTCCACTTCCCAAAAATCCTAGCCAATTCATGAAGCCAGGACAAGATCTTTACATATACACCGATTTTGTAATCACAAGCATGAACTTCTCTTGTGTGCAAGCATCATATCTCAGGCAATACCATCTATTTCGAAAATTATTGAACTATTTTGCCCTCTTTGGGGTCTGGACACAACCACATCTTTCTCCCTCGTGCTTCATCAGTCCATCCAATTGACGGTTCATCAGACTCTAAGGTAGGTAGTCTGCAGATTAGGAATAGTTGAGCTTCAGAACGCAAGGCAAACTTACTTTCTTGAGGACCGGGGGCGGCGGGGCGGAGGCCAAGCTGAGTGGGAGCGCGACGGGCGGCTCCGGCGGTGAACAGCGGCGAGCGGATCCAGGGGCGGGGCGGCTCCAGCTGTGACCAGCGGCGAGCGGATCCAGGGGCAGGGCGGCTTCGGCGGCCACCATGGCGAAGGGCGACCCGCGGCGGCTCCAGCGGTGAGCGGCCCCCGCGGCGGTTCCTGCGGGCTGCTCCTGTGGTGGCTCCAGCAGCGAGCGGCTCCTACGGCGGCTCCCGCGGCGAAGGGCGGCTAACAGCTGTCGGAGTTTGCGGGATGGCGAACGGCGCGGGAGGAGAAGGAGGGGGAGGTCGTGCACGCAGGGTCGAGAGTCGTGCGAAGAGGGAGGTCGTGCACGCAGGGGCAAAAGTCGTGCGACCGGTTTTGTCCTTTTAAAAAAAATAAACGGCGGGGTTGGGTTATCGATCGATGGCTTGATGCGTGGTTTGCAGGGTTAAACACCCAAGGATTAAGGGACATTGGATTTTGCTGATGGATGGGTGGGATGATTTGGTTCTCCGCCCTCTCTTTCTTTTATAAGGGTAGTATATATATATATATATATATATATATATATATATATATATATAATTTTTTGGCAACAAACATTGCCGATTGCATACCTATAACTTTCTGTGAATAAAAAACATTCCTAATATTTATGCTCCAGAAAATATTATTTTTAAAAGCATTTTTTTAAATACTCGGATCTGGTATAAAAGTTCACCAGGAGTACAAAACACCTCAATAAAAATAAAAAATACATCAAGGTCTTTGGACGCCACCAAAATGAGCCACCGATGTCCCATTGATGCCGCTCCCATACTGGAGCCGACCTTACCTTGTTGATGACAGTCGGGAAGTCTTCGTACACATGCCCCTAAGAACCATCACTAGGGTCATAGCAGTCGTTGAACCCTTGAATCGACCCAAAGTGTGTGCCATTAAATCTTATTATCGCGCAGGCACGAAAAAATATGCTTACCTCGTCGCCTCAAGGAGTTACTAGGAATTTACGTTGGAGCTCCGTCGACTCCGTCCTGACGGACGAATTTAAGAAGGATCCAAATCCACAAAACCAACTGGAAGATGAAGCACCACCTTCCATCTGAACGCCTCCCCCGCGAGGACTAAAATCACTAACCTAAGCTACTACCCGGAGCCGATGCATCGGGATTCCCCTCCCCGCCACCAGCCATCGAAGGCGACAGGCAACGGGGAGGGGAATGCACGGGATGGCCGGTGGAGCATGGAGGGTAGGAGACTTTGCCTTAGCCGCCTTTGCGTGAGGGAAAGGGAAAAAATCCGTGTATTAGTTTCCCAGTTTTTAAACCTTTTGGAGAGCTGATTTTGTTATGTTTTGGCCAAATTTTCATAAATGTGATTTCATCACGCAACTTTACACACAATAGTAAACTAGGCAATGTTCGTTATAAAAAATATTTATTTTTTTGTATTTTTATTGTATTTTTCGTGGTAGGAGGATTTGAGCTCACTGGTAGAGAATAGGCCTTTAGTCCCGGTTCGCAAAGGCCATTAATCCCGGCTGTGCAACCGGGACTAAATATGCGCGACTAAAGGCCCCCCTTTAGTCGCGCCTCTTACGAACCGCGACTAAAGGCCCGTCCACGTGGGCGCCAGGAGTCCGTCGGGGCGGAGGACCTTTAGTCCCGGTTCTCGTGGCTAACCGGGACTAAAGGCCTCCTCCGCAGGTTTAGGGTTTTAGCCCCCCTAAACCTGGTTTTTTGCGAATTTTTTTATTTTCAAATTTCTGAATTATTTTAACCTCTAATCTCTAATCACCACCCCTCATCACTGCTCAATTTATCCTCTAATCTCTAATCACCCCTCATCATTCCAAATCATCTAACTTCCCGGACGGTCACCCATCCTCTCACTACTCCAGCCTGAGCACGCTTAACTTCCGGGTTCTATTCTCCCTCGTTTCCAAGTCTGCACTTGTTGTTTTCCTGACAATAGTAGGATGTCAATTCTATTAACCCTTAGGAATTTAGCTTGAGCATGAAGTGACACATTTCACTGTTTGAGTTTGAAACTATTGTTTTAAAAAACAATAATTATTTAGTAACACTAATATTTCTGGAATAATTAGTTTGACCATTGTTTGACCACTGTTTGACAACAGTTTGACCAGATTTGACCAAAATTTTAAAAAAACTGAAATAATTATTTAGTAACACTAATATTCTAGAATAATTAGTTTGACCATTGTTTGACCACGGTTTGACCACAATTTGAATTTTTTTGCCTCTCCAGATCTTAAAAGCCCCGTATCTTTTTTTTCTGTTAGGTTTTTGAGGATTTTGAAAATGTTTAACGGGGTTCCCCTGATTAAATTTGGAAGTAACATTTCGAGTAGATGATTTCTCATATAAAAAACTTTTTCATCCGAGTTCGTATGCAAAAGTTATGCCCATTTTAAGAAATTCTAGAGAGATTTTGCAAATAAAGTCGAAATTCATATTTGTTAATTTTCCCAACAACTAGACCACATATCACATGGGAAACTTATTTTATTTTAATTTTTTGACATTTCCATCATTTTCTTTTGTTTTTTTCTAAAACTGAAAAGGCGGTCCAAGGGGGGTAGAGTTTGATGGGCCCTTTAGTACCGACTCGTGCCATGAACCGGTACTAATGCCTCAAAGCCCATTAGTACCGGTTGGTGGCACCAACCGGGACTAAAGGACTAACCTTTAGTCCCGGTTGGTCTGGCCAACCACGACTAAAGGCCTTCGGGCCAGCCTGAGGACCTTTAGTCCCGGTTGGCCAGGCCAACCGGGACTAAAGCCCCTCCCGTCCGCTAGCTGTCGACCGAGCGCGCTGGGCCCAGATAGTTGGTCGCGGGTCTCCTCCCGAACCGCGACTAAAGACCCCTTTGGTCGCGGTTCGATTATTTTGGGGACTAATGGGGGCGTATGGAAGCCTCTTTTTCTACTAGTGGCTCAGGTTAAAAGGACACTTTGATTCTTTCTTCCATATGCTTTTTTTAAGATCCGGCAACTACTAGCATTCATATATTAAGTAGGTAGAGGATGACAAAAGGTGGTCATGATCAAGTGATCATGGTGGTGTTACAAGAGGGTGCCGTAGCACCTAGAGGTGTCTTTAACCATTTAGCTCCGTCTAGTTTCCATTGTTCCATGTCCCTGCTTATGGCTGTCATTATCTCATTGATTTGTGACATCTTAGTTTTGAAGGTTTTGCTATTTCTCTTTGCCCAGGTGTGCCAAGAAACGAGCAAGAGCATGGTTTGAATTCTCTTCCTGTTGGTGGTCACTGTTTTAGCAAACAAGTTTCTAACTCGGTGCTTTGAAGAGCCTGAACTTCCACCTGCGAGCACCGAAAATGAACTGCACCCAGGCCATAGTGCCATCTTGCGCCATAGTTCAATGACCATTGGGCACTCAGGGCCGGTCCTCTGATTTCGGGGGCCCGAGGCGAAACTAGAATCTGGGGCCCTCTTAATATATGCATCAAGTTATAACCCAAACTCATAAATCTGAGTAATATCTGTCTCTAAATTGTATCTAGTCAATCAGTTATCAATGGTCATATTGCAACAACAAAGAAGCAATATTGATCATTTTACTAAAATAAATATTTGTTAATGGTCATGGCAAAACATAGGCATATACTATGAAAGTCGTACCTTCTCTGATTCTCCCTAATCGGCTAATAATATTTCTTCTAAGGATCAACCAGAAGGATCAAAGGGCGACCTCAACTCATAAATCTTAATAGTATCTGCTGCTAAACTGTCTACAAATCAATTGTCAGTGCCCATATCGCAACAACAAAGAAGTAAGTTTGGTTGTTGTACCCAGATAAATATTTATCAATCACCATTTTTTTCGAAAAGGGGGGTCGCCCCGGCCTCTGCATCAGAGTGATGCATACGGCCATCTTATTAACCAAATGAAAAGGTTCCAGCAAGGTTCCAAAATCTCCGACTGAAAAGAACTAAAAAGACAGCTCACACAGAGCTAAAAAGGCTAGAGACACAAACTAGCCAAGATAAAACGCCACAACCGGCTGGCTAAAGATAGATAGGTAAACTAATTGCCTATCCTATTACATGACCGCCATCCAAACCGGTTGAAGATATCCCGAGCTACCATCTCCCAGCAGATAGATCCAGTAACCAAATGCTCCCTGGCCTCCATCGGAGTGAGTAGCGACCATGAACGGATCATGGCCGTGGCTCGGAAAATAACCTGCAAAAAGTGAATACGTGATGTTCTGTTAAAAACCAAATCATTTCTGCAAGTCCATATAGTCCACAACAAAGCACAAACTCCAACACGAATATGTCTTGCTAAGTCAGGCTCAATCCCAGTGAGCCATGTCCCAAATAACGTGGTGAGAGAATTCGGTGGAGTAATATTAAAGGCTATGTGAACCGTCCGCCAAAGGACTCTGGCAAACGGGCAATCAAGAAAGAGATGTTTGATCGTCTCATCCCGATCACAGAAGCTACACCTCGTAAGTCCTGTCCAATTACGCTTAATCAACTTATCCTTGGTTAAAATAACTTGTTTATGGACAAACCACATAAACACTTTTATTTTCAAAGGAACTTTGACAGCCCAAACATGCTTGGAGGTAGGAATGGAGCTCGAATTAATAATATCAATATACATTGATTTAACCGTGAATACTCCAGACCTAGTCAGTTTCCAGCGTAATTCATCGGGTTGTTGAGAAAGCTGTACGTCCATTAGTCTCCGCACTAGAAGGAGCCATTCTTCCCAACGATTGCCCACTAACGACCGTCTGAACTGAATATTAAGGGGGACAGATTGAAATACCGTTACAACGAACACCTCACGTCGCTGAACAATGCGATATAAAGACGGATATTGAATGGCCAAGGGTGTCTCGCCGAGCCAAGTATCCTCCCAGAAGCGTGTACTAGCGCCGTTGCCAATAACAACCTTTGTCCTATTAAACAAAGATTGTTTGACTTTCATCAGTCCTTTCCAGAAAGGCGAGTCAGTTGGCCTGACTGTGACCTGGGACAAGGATTTTGTCTGTAGGTACTTGCTGCGAAGGATTTGGGCCCACATGGCATCAGTCTCAAAAGAGAGCTTCCACAGCCACTTACTAAGAAGGCATCTGTTCTTAACTTCAAGATTTTCAATACCCCCTTGGTCTTTCGGTCTACAGATGATATCCCATTTTGCAAGTCTATATTTTCTTTTTAGATCATCACCCTGCCAAAAGAAACGCGATCGATAAAAGTCCAGTCTTTTCCTAACACCAACTCGGACTTGAAAGAACGATAAGAGAAACATAGGCATACTCGTGAGCACCGAATTAATCAGAATTAATCGGCCTCCGTATGACATGAGTTTGCCCTTCCAGCAACTCAGTTTCTTCTCAAACCGATCTTCGATGCACTTCCATTCTCTGTTAGTCAGCTTTCAATGGTGGATTGGAATACCTAGATAAGAGAAAGGTAAATCCCCCAAGTCGCACCCAAACAATTGCCTATAAGCCTCCTGTTCGTCTTTGGCTCTACCAAAGCAGAACAACTCGCTCTTATGAAAGTTAATCTTTAACCCGGTCAATTGTTCGAAAAGGCATAACACCAGCTTCATATTTCTCGCCTTGGCCAAGTCATGCTCCATAAAGATGATTGTATCATCAGCGTACTGAAGGATGGATACACCTCCATCAACCAGATGAGGTACCAAGCCACCTACTTGACCATTCTCCTTAGCCCTTCCTATCAAAATGGCTAACATATCAACTACAATGTTAAACAGGATAGGGGACATCGGATCTCCTTGTCTTAGGCCTTTATGTGTCTGGAAGTAATGACCAATATCGTCATTCACTTTAATTCCCACACTCCCATTTTGTGTAAATGATTCAACCTGGTGGCGCCAGGCTTCATCAAAACCTTTCATACGCAATGCCTGTTGGAGAAATGGCCATTTGACCTTATCGTACGCTTTCTCGAAATCCACCTTAAAAATTACGCCATCTAATTTTTTGGAATGGATTTCATGGAGCGTTTCATGAAGGACGACCACCCCTTCAAGGATGTTTCTGTCCGGCATGAAATCAGTTTGGGATTGATGCACCACAGAATGCGCAATCTGTGTGAGCCTATTAGTCCCGACCTTGGTGAAGATTTTAAAACTAACATTGAGAAGGCAGATCGGCCTGAACTGCTCAATTCTCACAGCATCCGTTTTCTTAGGAAGCAGTGTGATAGTTCCAAAATTCAAGTGAAATAATTGAAGCTGTCCAGAGAACAGATCATGAAACATAGGTAGCAAATCCCCCTTAATAATATGCCAGCACTTCTTGTAGAACTCAACCGGGAATCCATCCGGTCCAGGAGCCTTATTATTTTTCAACTGTGCAATAGCATCAAACACCTCCTTCTCTGAGAACGGGGCGACCAGAATATCATTATCAGCAGCCGATAGTTGGGGCACATCCTCGGTCCTGGACTCATCGAGGGATACACAATTATCCTCCGGAGGTCCAAATAACTGCCTATAATACTCGGTTATATAGGTTTTTAGGTTATCCTGTCCTAAAATCGTGCCCTCATCTTGGTCAAGTTGAAATATTCTCTTCTTTCTGTGCTTACCATTAGCAATCAGATGAAAGAATTGAGTATTCGCGTCCCCTTGGACCACTTTGCGGACCTTAGCCCGCAAAGCCCACTTCAATTCTTCTTCGCGGAGAAGTTCTTTCAACCTCTTCTCTGCCTCAGTTTTAACCTGGATCTCAGCAGGCATCAAAATCGTGGATTCGGCCTTAATGTCAAGGGTCTGTATAAGAGAAAGGAGCCTGTCCTTTTCAATCTTATACACCCCACTAAGGTGCTTAGCCCAACCCCGTAAGAAGCTTCTCAAATTCCTAATCTTATTCTGCCAACGCTCGACCGCAGTCCTACCTCCTACACCCTTCGCCCATTCCCTAGCGATCAGGTCCAAGAACCCTTCGCGTTCGAACCAGGCCATCTCGAATGAAAAGGTGTTTTTGTTTCCCACGTGGTTCGGCTCCCCTGAGTCCACGAACAAGGGTGTGTGATCGGAAAAGCCCCGCGAGAGAGCTTGCACCGTAACAAGAGGGAACTTCTGTTCCCACTCCACACTCGCGAGAACTCGATCAAGCTTTTCATAAGTCGGGTTTGGCAAAGAATTAGCCCAGGTAAACTTTCTACCAGAAAGCTCTATCTCCCTCAGATCCAAGCTTTCAATAATAGTATTGAACATGAACGACCACCTGCCGTCAAAGTTATCATTATTCTTCTCCTCTCTCCTCCTAAAGATATTGAAATCACCCCCAACTAAGATTGGAAGCTGCTCGGACCCACAAATCCGAACAAGGTCCGCCAAAAACTCCGGTTTAAGCTCGGGCTGTGCAGCACCATAGATCGCCACCAACGCCCAGTTGAAACCATCAACCTTAGACCTGACTCGAAACTTAACCGCGAAGTCGCCCATCACTACACTACGGACTTCAAGCGAATCGCATCTCACACCCAGCAAGATACCACCCGATCTTCCTCGCGGAGGGAGGCAATGCCAATCAAAATCAACACCACCCGCAAGAGAGGAAAGAAACTGGGGCACAAAGTTATCTCTACCAGTTTCCGATAGTGCAATAAAATCTAGACGATGCTCCAGAGATGCCTCAGCAAGAAACCTTCTTTTAGCCAAGTCTTTCAGACCTCTGCTATTCCAAAAGATTCCTTTCATCGCTCATCATGAAATTTTTTAGTAGTCTGAATCCTAGCACTCCTACGAACTGCAGAATCGGGATAAATTTTCCGTTTCCACTTGCGCTTTGGTTTACTAGGTTCAGTCTCCCGATCCTCATAACCGGGCTCAGCGGTACAAACAACTGCATTATCTATGGGCATATCATCGTCCTCAGACTCATGATTGGAGGGTGCTAGATCCATACACATATTATCGAGCACTCTGACCCCTAACGCATCAATCTCATTATCATTCATGGGTTTAACCGCGGCAAGATTACGAATAGTCTCTAAGGCATGCTCCGCCTCCAAACCTAACAAATCATTCACCGAATTGGAAATCTCACTATCAGTAGCCCCTAGTGAAACTCCTAATTGGTTTGCATTATTTATAATTTCCTCATTAGAAAAATGCAATAAAGAATTAGATATGTTGACGGACATACCAGTAGAGATCTCAGCCTCATGAAGCTTGGCCGCCCTCATAGCGCACCTCTGCTGCATGTCATCAACCTCCGGAAGCTCCGGAATGCGAGCACTCATCCGCCTCCCCGTCGAGGCCGGGTCCGGGATCCCGCCAAAAGCAACGACCTCCTCCCTAGTAACTCCTCGCGCTGAAACCCGCGAAGGGTCAACCAAGGTTACCGGAGGAGGCGGCTGCGGGCTCCCATACCCCTTGGACAAGTGCCCCAAGCCGAGACCCATAGCCACGGGTACGCTGGGAGAGAGGATGGCGGGGGCCACCTGCCCGAGCCCTCCTCCCGCCCCACCCTTCGGCGAAGAATGGGTTGTCGTCGTCGCAGGAGACGCGGTCCTCCTGACCGCCGAAAAGGGAGGAGGAGCCAGGGCCACCTGCCCCAAATCCTCCACCCCCAGCGCCTCTGAAGGCGCTGGTGCCGCCGCCACGACCGGAGGAGATGCGGTCCTCCTGACCGCCGACGAGGAAGGAGGAGTCAGGGCCACCTGCCCCAAACCCCCCTCCCCCAACGCCTCAGAAGGCGCGGGCGCCGCCACGACCGGAGAAGACGCGGTCCTCCTGACCGCCGACGAGGAAGGAGGAGTCAGGGCCACCGGCCCCAAACCCCCCTCCCCCAACGCCTTAGAAGGCGCGGCCGCCGCCACCACGACCGGAGGAGAAAGAGCCGAAGCCGCCTGCCTCGGGCCCCCTCTCCCAGCACCCGCCGATCCCGCCACGACCGGCGCCGCCAATGTCGGGATAGTGAAGAGGGAAGTCGAAGCCACCTGCCCCAAACCCCCTCCCCTGCGCCCCACCTCGGCCGCAGCCGTCATCTCCGAAACCTCGACTTTAGGTGAAGCCAGGGAAATGGAAGCAACCACCGACTCCCCATCCCCAGAGCCAACCAAAGTCCTCGCCGACGATGCCCTCGCCAAGTATCTAGCCAGGGCCCCGCCAGCACCCTCGAACTCCAACAAAGGTAGTGAATGCTCAAACACATCATCAGAATCTACCCGGTCACTCCATAGTCTGGGAGGGGCAGAGGCTGGCTCAATGGACCCAATACGCAACGAAGTCATAGGCACCGATGGTGAGGGTGCCGGCTCAACCCCGGTCCCATCCCCGGACTGAGCATCAGGACGAGAACCGTTAGTCCCCTCACGAGTCGACTCATCAGTCGGTGCCCCCTCGGCTCCCGCACTGTCGTCCTCCTCGTGCATATCAACATCATTCCCATTCATTGCCTCGGCAAACAGGGCAGCGTCCTCAAACTCGATCTCAAGTGGAAACACCTCTCCCCTATAAGTCCAGTTAACCACATCAGGCACGAACTCAATATCCAAAACGCTCACTAAGATGCGGGCCACTCCATGTGCACGGGTAAAGGCCATATCCACTTTCTCCGTCTTGCCAACCATAATACCCATACTGGCCACAACTCGAACATCCTGCAAAGGCTTAGATGGAGCCCCCGAAAACCTCAACCAGACCTGCGTAAGCGGCTTTCCCTTAGGCTCCACCTTCTGCCACTCATGAAACTCCGGAATGCACCTAGTGCCAGGAACTCTACACAAGCCAAAACTCCACAGTCTCTGCAGATCATCCACAGATGGGAACTCAACCTTAAAAACATTGGCCTCGAGAGTAACCCGCTCCCATTGGAAGTCCCCCGGTGCCAGTTCCTGAAGCCTCTGCACAATCTGAGCCTCCGAAACCTCACCCTGAGTAGCTTTGACAACCCCGGTGGTCAAGCTCAAAGTCTCCTCCGGAATCTCTCTCGCGGCCGGGGACTCAAAGAACATTAGCTCAGCACAATAAACTCCATACATTGTCAAAGTCGGAGCCTGGTCACGCAACAACGGGCAATCCCCCGAAGGATGTGCTGGCTTACCACACGACTCACACAGCTCTGCCACGCATTCAGCAATGAAGTGGCCTTTCTCACCACAACGGTAGCAAAGCATCCTTTCCTTCTTACGCGCCCACTTGGACGCCCTCTCAGCATCAGTCCTGTCGGTAGCCTCAGCCACAATCCCAGTCGCAGGAACCTCAACAATGGCTAAAGCCGTCACCACCTCCATCGCCTGGGTAGGGAGCTCCGTGGAATCGGTCTCCACTGTTGGCGCCGCATGGTCAACAACTACCGGAGGCGGAGGCGGTCTGCGATACCTCCCGCGGCCACCGCCCCGACCACCACGATGTCCATGGTAGCCACCTCTCTGTCGGTGATCCGGACCAGAGGCACCCTCGACAAAACCTCCTGGAGGGCCAAGAAACGGTCTCTCAGTAGACCCGTCACTCTGCCAGGCATAACCACGACCTCCTCCCGTGGAAGAGGAACCACGATGTTGTCCATCACCATACACATCTAACCCATCGTCCCCCCACTGGCCTCGGGGCGGAACACGGGACTCTTTAGAGCTTGCATTCAGCCTCATTTGAGACGGTCCCGACCGGTTTTGAGCCGGCCTCGCGACGAAGTGAGGCGGAGGCGCGGAATGAGGTTGACCGCCCGCATGCGACGGCACGACCCCAGGGGCAGCACCACCTCTGCCATCACCCGCTACACCGGCCACGCCCGGCGCAGGAGGCCTAGGCCCGCCTCGACCCGCTGCCGGTGGAGCGCCGGACGCCGGAGGCCTGAGCCCACCCTTTCCAGCCGCCGTTTGCAAGGGCACCCCCGTCGCTGGAGGCCTAGGCCCACCTCGACCTGCTGCCGACTGAGCGACGGGCGCCGGCGGCCTCACGCCCAAGTTAGCATTACCCCGGCCCAAGTTACCCAGAGGAGCACACCCGCCCGCCTGCTGCCTCTGGCCTAGCGGCACCAGGGCTCCACGCCCGGCACCCGCCGCCGGCGGCGGATCCTCCCCGCCCCGCCCAGTTGGAGCGGACGAAGCCAGCTTCTTGGTTGGCGGCGGCGCAGCCCCGCGGCCGGCCATGTCCAGGAGAGGCCGGATCCTCCTTGCCCGACGAGCACCACACACCGGGAATCCTCTGGTCCCGCGCCTGTGAACCCTAGGAGCAACAGGAGACGGCGCACGACAAGAAGAAGATCGATCACCCTCGTACGTGCATGCGATAGCGATACGGGTAGGACTATGGTCCAGTACAGCATGGGCCTCATACCCATCTGACCCAGGACCATCTCCTCGTGGACCCGGATCCCTCCGAGCCGGCCCAACAGAGCCCAGCAGGCTATTCAAACGCAGCGATCGCTCCTCCGAGATCCCCATCGCCGGCGCAGCCAAGACAGGCGCCGCCGGTGTCTGACGAATGCCGGTCCGCCTCGCATGTTTCCTCTTCTTAACCGTAATCCAAGACTGCGGATGAATTAAATCGAAGATCGTAAGATTCGGGAGACAAACCTTAGGCAAGGGGCCCTTCCATGGCCTGATCGCAACAGCCGCCGTCCTTCGATGAACGACACGACGAACCATCTCCTTCTTCTCACCCGCGTGTAATCCAACCCTAGCCGGATCGTCGGGAGGCAGGATCGCGTCGACCGTGGATGCCACCTCGTCTTCATCGTATCCAGAGCTGAAATACTCGCAAATCAGGTCCGATGGCGTTGGCGACGGCGGGGATGCCGCCGGCGCATCCCCGTCACCGTCCGCATCATCATCGCCGTAGTTGAGCAGCGCCCAAAACCGGCCTCCGATCCGCCGACCATCACCAGGGGTTGTGGGCGACCGCCCCGCAGTCACAACTCCGGTCGCCTCTGGAGTCGCCACTCCGGTCGCCTCTGAAGTGAGATCCACGATCTCAATCTTCTCCTCTGCACTCGACGAATCCTGCACACCATGAACAATCCACACTTCGAAAACATCAACCGTAAGTCGCAAACCTTCGACCAAATGCTCACCAAAATCTAGGTACCGGCCGGCGAGGATGTCTCCATCAAGATCAGTCACCGTCGTCCACCTCGACGGTGAATAAGAAAACAACATACCCTCGCACCTATGGCCGGGCGACCGAACGTCCTCAAACCTGACTCGCCATCTCGCCGGATGGAGAAAGCCCGAGGTCCGGCCACGATCCCGATCCCGTTCTGCCTCCTCATGCGCGGAAACGACGTCGACTCGCTGGATCCGCGCCCCCTTCGCCGGGGATGAGAGCCCCCGTGATGCCGGCCCCGGGATCCCCGGCTGGGAAGGCACTGAAAGATCCCCAGGCGGTGGTTCCGGCGGCGGCGACAGAGTCGCCACCCCGTCGCCCTCACTCGCCCTCACGTACGCCATCACCTCTCGTCCCTATTAATCACCATGTCATTCAGAATGTAGGGCATATTCTATTACAGTCATACCTTCTCTTCTTCTCTCTAATCGCTAGTTATATTTCCTCCAGTAATGAACAGGAAGGATCAAAGGGCAACGGCCTGGAAACCCATTGCGATGGCAGTGAATGTGATACTGATGCGGTTCCCTCTCGGGGCGGAGGGCCTGCGAATCTGCAATGGGGTGTCTCCCATAGGGAGCTGTGCCATGGCCTCTTAGGGATAGATATTTGATTGGTGACGCCCGGAGAAACGAGGCGGCGGTGCACGCATACTGGAGCAAGAATCAAGTGCCTCGCCTCGTAGGTTTTGGTAGGTTTTTTCTTTAAGACATAGGGTTTGATGAGCGATCCATCGATCGTGCCGTGATACGAGGTCTGATACCGCCTGGATATAATGTATTTGGACGATGCCCTTCCCTCCACCAGCGCTACTTCTGCTTGCGTAGGAAGCCCTTCCCTCACAATATTACGGCTGCACAACACCTAGACCTGGGGGCCCCTTGGGCTTTGGGGGGCGCCAGCCGCCCCCCTGCCCCCTCAGGGCCGCGCCTGTGGGCACTCCCAGGACTGGTGTGAGGATGTCTCCAGATTTCTCATGCAAAGAGTACAAAAGTATCCATTTTCACATCCTCTCCTTTGAAGTCTGTCATTGCACCATAATCTGTCTTGCATCAGCAGGCAGAAGAAAAACTTGATCTTCCCAGAAGCCCAGGCCTTCCAAAATAGCTTTGTGTTGTCAGAATTCGTCAAGTCTCTGAAATGAAAGTTGTACGCTGAGCTTGCACTATATTGTCTTGATGAATCAAGATGCCAACAGATGGAGTCCTGAGTGGTAGCATGTAGCATCAGATTTGCAGCTCGCAAGGCACTCCATAGGATCAGAAAATGATGTAAAAGTTCATCATAGTTGTGGTGTCTAAGGTCTTTGATCCAGGTGTCATTTGCTAGGGCGACAGCCACCGGTCTCCT
The DNA here is from genome assembly GCF_002575655.3 of Aegilops tauschii subsp. strangulata. Lineage (NCBI taxonomy): Eukaryota > Viridiplantae > Streptophyta > Magnoliopsida > Poales > Poaceae > Aegilops > Aegilops tauschii. The sequence continues at coordinate 107,426,286 of NC_053036.3, read as the reverse complement.
TTCCCCCCTTGGCCCTTGATAAGGTCTGGGAAGAGCTCAGCCAATGAGGAGTGTCAGAATAAAGCCGTCTCTCCATTGTTGATCATAACTATGATGGCAGAAGTGAACAACGCCATGTCCTTGGCATCACATGGCAAATCAAAGCCCGCCTAAGGGCGATCATTGTTCTGCCAATCAATCCATAACCAATGGAGTCTTAGACTCTGGAGAACTTGTCTGTGAACCCCCAAACCTCCCTTGTCAGTTGGGGAGCACACCTTGCTCCAGCTGACCTTGCAATGGCCCTCACGGATTTATTTGTCTTGAGACCAAAGGAATCATCGGCGAACTTTGTCGATGTCTCTGAATAATTTTCTGGGTGCACTCAGAACCGACAGAGCAAAGGTTGTAATAGCAATGAAAACACCACACACTAGAACCCTATGGCCGACAATGGACAATAACCTCCCTTTCCAACCAGCCAGTCTTGCTCTGCTATCCAGGATAAATTGCAGGCGCACAAGCCTGATCCTATTAAGGCAGATTGGGAGGCCGAGGTATCTTATGGGGAATGCTTTGATTTTACCTCCAAAATTTTGCAGAACATCTTGGAGGTTTATGTCTTCGCATATGATTGGTGTGACCGTTGATTTTTGCAGGGTTCAAACACAGTCCTAAGGCCTCGCCAAATAGGTTTAGAATATCCAGAAGCCTTTCAGTTTCCTCCTTGTCTGGATTGGCAAAAATCATAGAATCATCGGCATATAAGCTAACATGAAGCATGATCCCCTGTCAGGGAGAGGTTCCAGAATCCCATCCCCTTCAGCCTTGGCAATGAGCCGGTGGGGTGGGTGATGCAGCAAAGTATTGATAAGTATTTCCCTCAGTTTGATAACTAAGGTATCAATTCAGTAGGAGGTACGAGCAAGTCTCCAATCTATGCACCTGCACAAACAATCAAACACTTGCACCGAACGCGATGAAGGGGTTGTTAATCCCTTCACGTTCACTTGAAAGGATGAGATCTGATAGAGATAGATATAAAAAATTACTAAAACGTAAAACACAGTAAAAACAAATAAATTGCAGCAAGGTATTTTTGGGGATTTTTGGTTTATATATCTGAAAATATATGATGGAAAATAGACCCGAGGTCCATAGGTTTCACTAGAGGCTTCTCTCTTGAAAGAAAACATACTGTGGCTGAACAAATTACTGTCGAGCAATTGATAGAAAAGCACAAAGTTATGACGATATCCAAGGCAATGATTATGACTATAGGCATCACGTCCGTGTCAAGTAGACCGAAACGATTCTGCATCTACTACTATTACTCCACACATTAACTGCTATCCAACATGCATCTAGAGTATTAAGTTCATAAGAACGGGGCAATGCCTTGATACGTCTCCAACATATCTATAATTTTTTATTATTCCATTCTGTTATATTATCAATCTTGGATGTTTTATAATCATTTTATAGTCATTTTATATCATTTTTTGGTGCTAATCTATTGACATAGTGCCAAGTGCCAGTTGCTGTTTTCTGCATGTTTTTTACATCGCAGGAAATCAATACGAAATGGAGTCCAAACGCAACGAAAACTTATGGAGATATTTTTGGACCAGAAGACACCTAATGGGACCTGGCTGCGCCTGGGGTGCTCCGAGGAGAGCACAACCCACCAGGGCGCGCCAGGAGGCCCAGGCGCGCCCTGGTGGGTTGTGCCCACCTCGGGTGCCCCCCGGACCGCCTCCTTGATCTATAAATACCCTAATATTCCAGAAACCATAGGGGAGTGGACGAAAACCAATTCCAGCCGCCGTAGAGTCCAGAACCACCAGATCCAATCTAGACACCATCTCGGATGGGGTTCACCACCTCCATTGGTGCCTCTCCGATGATGCGTGAGTAGTTCTTTGTAGACCTTCCGGTCCGTAGTTAGTAGCTAGATGGCTTCCTCTCTCTCGCTGAATTCTCAATACAATGGTCTCTTGGAGATCCATATGATGTAACTCTTTTTGCGGTGTGTTTGTTGGGATCGGTGAACTTTGAGTTTATGATCAGATCTATCTTATTATATCCATGAAAGTATTTGAGTTTCTTTGATCTCTTTTATGAATGATTGCTTATAGCCTCGTATTTCTTCTCCGATATTTGGATTTTGTTTGGCCAACTTGATCTATTTATCTTGCAATGGGAAGAGGTGCTTTGTAGTGGGTTCGATCTTACGATGCTGATCCCAGTGATAGAAGGGGAACCGACACGTACGTATCTTTGCTACTAAGGATAAAACGATGGGGTCTATCTCTACATAGATAGATCTTGTCTACATCATGTCATCGTTCTTATTGCATTACTCCGTTTCTCCATGAACTTAATACACTAGATGCATGCTGGATAGCGGTCGATGTGTGGAGTAATAGTAGTACTTGCAGGCAGGAGTCGCCCTACCAATCTTGGACGTGATGCCTATGTAATGATCATTGCCTGGATATCGTCATGATTATTTGAAGTTTTATCAATTTCCCAACAGTAATTTGTTCACCCACCGTTTGCTATTTTTGTCGAGAGAAGCCACTAGTGAAACCTACGGCCCCTGGGTCTCTTTCTCATATTATTTGCCTTTGCAATCTATTTTCCTTTGCTTTTATTTTCAGATCTATTAAACCAAAAATACAAAAATACCTTGCTGCTATTTATTCTTATTTATTTTATTTGGCATTCGATCTATCAATCTACTACAGTTTTATCTCACGTCCGTTTGCCCATCTGGGGCCCGCTACCCGAAAGGGATTGACAACCTCTTTTACACGTCGGGTTGCGAGAAGTTGTTATTTGTGTGCAGGTGCCGTTTATGTTGTGTTGCTTGGTTCTCCTATTGGTTCGATAACCTTGGGTTCACATCTGAGAGAAATACCTACCGCCGTTGTGCTGCATCATCCCTTCCTCTTTGGGGAAATACCGACGTAGCTTCAAGCCGCATCAAAAGGAATTTCTAGCGCCGCTGCCGGGGAGGATCTTCAACATATACAGGTTCCTAATCACAAATCGCATATGCTCGCAATTTACATTATTTGTCATTTGCCTCTCGTTTTCCTCTCCCCCAGTTCACAAAAATTTGCCGTTTTATTCGCCCTCTTTTTCTCGTGCGATCTTATGTTTGCTTGTGTTTCCATGTGCCTCCTATTTTGCTTGCATCTTTGCTTGCTAAAAATCTATTGATATGGATCCCCAACGACTTGCTAATCTCTTTAAAAGATCCAATCATGATGAACCAATTGTTAGTGAGTTGAGTGCACTAGATTATCTTTATGAAATTTTGCTTGAGATTCATGAATCTGAAAATTGTGATGAAGAAATTTATGAAGTGATTCGTGATAGCTCCTTGAATGAAAAGCATGATTTCAATGATTTTACTACAAATTCTATTAATGTCAATTGTGTTAATACTGTGCAAAACCCCAAGTTTGGGGATGCTAATTTTGCTATATCCACTACTTGTTGCAATGATCATGATTGGGGTGATGATTCTTATGATCTGGAAAATTTATTTAAGTCTCATGATGAATATGATTGCGATAATATTAAAAGTGGGTTGGGAAGAGTGTCAAGTTTAGCCAAAAATAATCCCACATATTTGGAGAGTGTTCAATCTTATGAAATTTTTGATAAAAGTGGGCTTGGAGAGGTCATGACTTTATTTGATGATAATCCCACTATTTTGGAAGAGTGTCAACTTTGCATGCATGTGGATCATGAAGAGAATACTTTATGTGATAGTTATATTGTTGAATTTGATTACGATCCTACATGTAATTATTATGAGAGAGGGAAATATGGTTGTAGATATTTTCATGTTACTAAATTACCTCTCGTTATGTTGAGATTTTTTTTTGTTCCTCTTCTTTGCATATGTTAGATGTTTCTTGTCTTGATAATTTGTTTGCTTATAAAATTCCTATGCATGATGTGTTTGTCACATGTTTCATGATGCTCTCTTTGTGTTTCAATTATTACCTTTTGTGTGAGCATCGTTGAAATCTTATGCCTAGCTAGGGGCGTGAAACAATAGCGCTTGTTGGGAGGCAACCCAATGAATAAAATCTATTTTTTGCTTTTTGCTTTCTGTTCTTGAGTGTTAGCACAATTATGCTACTATTATGATTGTGTCTTTGTCTTTTAATTAGTTTTTGTGCCAAGTAAAGCCTTTAGGATCTTCTTGGGTGATAGTTGTTTGATCTTGCTGAAAAACAGAAACTTTTGCTCTCAAGAAAATAATTCTCATTTCATACCAGAGCGTGCTAAAATGTCAATTCTTTTTGCAGTAGATTAATATACAAATTGCTCAGGTCGTCCTAATTTTTCAGAATTTTTTGAGTTCCAGAAGTTCTCAAAATAGTCAGATTGCTACAGACTGTTCTATTTTGACAGATTATGTTTTCTTTGCGTTGTGTGCTTGTTTTGATGGCTCTATGGTTTTCTTTGATGAGGTTTTGCCATAGAAAAGTTGGAATACAGTAGATATAATGCAGAAACAAAATATGAATTGGTTTGATACAGTACTTATAGTAGTGATTTGTTTTCTTTTACTAACGGATCTCATGAAGGTTTTGTTGGGTTTTGTGTGATTGAAGTTTTCAAGTTTTGGGTTATCTTACGATGGATGAAGGAATAAGGAGTAAGAAGAGCCTAAGCTTGGGGATGCCACGGCATCCCAAGATATTATCCAAAAGAGAGCAAGAAACTAAGCTTGGGGATGCCCCGAGTGGCATCCCCTCTTTCTTCTAACGACCATCGGTATTTTACTCGAAGCTATATTTTTATTCGTCACATACTATGTGTTTTGCTTGGAACATCTTGTATGATATGAGTCTTTGCTTGTTTTAATTTGTGTTTTAAGTCTTGATTCCTTGTTGGACACACCTATTTGAGAGAGCCAAAATTATGCCATGACTTGTTAGAATTGCTCTCTATGCTTCACTTAATTTTTTTATGAGCTATGGACTTGCTCTAGTGCTTCACTTATATCTTTTTGAGCATGGTGTGCTTTAGTATTTTTGAAGAAATGCTCTCTTGCTTCACTTAGATTTATTTGAGAGTTAGTAAAATTTTCAAGAAATTCTCTCTTGCTTCATTTAAATTAATTTGAGAGAAAGAAGAAAAATTATGCTCATGATCTTCACTTATATTTGTTTGAGCTTGTCAAAAGCAACACATGAAAATTAGTTCCAAAGTGATAGATATCCAAGAAGGATATAATAAAAACTTTCATGAAGATCATTGGATAAAATAAACTTCATTCTTAGTAATAGTTTTGAGATATGATGATGAGATATGTGAGTGATCTTGATGAGTAATTATGCTTTAGTAAGAATATTGGTGTTAAGGTTTGTGATTCCCCATGCAAGCACGAAAGTCAATAGTTATGCAATGAAATTATATCCTACTTGTGGTGCATTATTCGATGTTAATTATGCTTAATGCTCGCTTATGAGATTATTCGTTTCTTGGTTGGTCGCTTCTCAATCTTTTGCTAGCCTTCATTTTGCACTAAGTATGATCTCTACTTGTGCATCCAAAAACCTTTAAACCAGTTTTGCCACATGAGTCCACTATATCTACCTATATGCGGTATTCTTTTGCCGTTCTAAGCAAATTTGTATGTGACATATCTAATTTTCAAAATAAACTTCTCTTTTGTGTGTTCGTTTTGCTCGCGGAGCGGTGAGGGGTGGCTAATATTTTTCATGCTAGATGTGTTATTCTCACGATGAGTGTTTATTCACTTGTCATTGCACGAGAGTAAGGCAAAGGTATGAGGGATGCCCAGTCCTGAAATGAAAAATGAATTTACTTTATGTTGTCAAATAATAAAATCCTTGGAAAGTGTTGGTATGGAAGGCAACCGTGGATACGGCTAGCCATGGAAAGTGAAAGTATGGTTGAAAAAGGAATAAACTTTATTTTCTGTTTGGGAACCGCCTATGAAATATCTAGCATGGAAAGTGTTGGGAACTCTAAGTCATTTTCGTTGGTGGGAAGGACACACCTCCCAAAATGTTTTTATCTCTAAGTTTTTAGCTTTGAGCTCTGACACCTCTACAAATCCCTACTTCCCTCTGCGAAGGGCCTTTCTTTTACTTTATGCAATTTTTATTTTTGAATTTGAGTCTCCATCTTCTCTTATAAAAGCACCAATTAGGAGGCAATATGATCATACTTGAGAATTGGGTGTAGCTAATATGCGAGTGTGTTTCATGAGTAGATCAATGATTGAGCATGATGGGCTAGGGATAACTTATTTTAGCATTGATATTTGAAAGACATGGTTGCTTGTTGATATGCTTGAGTATTTAAGTTATCATGTCAAAACTAGACTATTGCTTTGAACAATATAAAAGTCCAAATGTCCATACTATAAAGAAAACAAATATGATATGACATGATAGGCAGCATTCCACATCAAAAATTCTATTTTTATCACTTACCTACTCGAGGACGAGTAGGAGTTAAGCTTGGGGATGCTGATACGTCTCCAACGTAAATTTTGATTGTTCCATGCTGTTATATTATCAATCTTGGATGTTTTATAATCATTTTATAGTCATTTTATATCATTTTTTGGTACTAACCTATTGACATAGTGCCAAGTGCCAGTTGCTGTTTTCTACATGTTTTTTACATCGCAGGAAATCAATACCAAACGGAGTCGAAACGCAATGAACCTTTACGGAGATTTTTTTAGACCAGAAGACACCTAATGGGCCCTGGCTGCACCTGGGGGGTGCTCCGAGGCGAGCACAACCCACCAGGGTGCACCAGGAGGCCCAGGCGCGCCCTGGTGGGTTGTGCCCACCTCGGGTGGCCCCCGGACCGCCTCTTTGCTCTATAAATACCCCAATATTCCAGAAACCCTAAGAGAGTTGACGAAATGTTCATCCAGCTGCCGCAGAGTCCAGAACCACCAGATCCAATCTAGACACCATCTCGGATGGGGTTCACCGCCTCCATTGGTGCCTCTCCGATGATGCATGAGTAGTTCTTTCTAGACCTTCGGGTGTGTAGTTAGTAGCTAGATGGCTTCCTCTCTCTCGCTAAATTCTCAATACAATGGTCTCTTGAAGATCCATATGATGTAACTCTTTTTGCGGTGTGTTTGTTGGGATCGATAAACTTTGAGTTTATGATCAGATCTATCTTTTTATATCCATGAAAGTATTTGAGTTTCTTTGATCTCTTTTATGCATGATTGCTTATAGCCTCGTATTTCTTCTCCGATATTTGGGTTTTGTTTGGCCAACTTGATCTATTTATCTTGCAATGGGAAGAGGTGCTTTGTAGTGTGTTCGATCTTACAGTGCTTGATCCCAGTGACAGAAGGGGAACCAACATGTATGTATCATTGCTACTAAGGATACAACGATGGGGTCTATCTCTACAGAGATAGATCTTGTCTACATCATGTCATCGTTCTTATTGCATTACTTCGTTTCTCGATGAACTTAATACACTAGATACATGCTGGATAGCGGTCGATGTGTGGAGTAATGTAGTAGATGCAGGCAGGAGTCGGTCTACTGATCTTGGACGTAATGCCTATGTAATGATCATTGCCTAGATATCGTCATGATTATTTGAAGTTTTATCAATTGCCCAACAGTAATTTGTTCACCCACCGTTTGCTATTTTTCTCGAGAGAAGCCACTAGTGAAACCTACGACCCCCGGGTCTCTTTCTCATATTATTCACCTTTGCGATCAATTTTCCTTTGCTTTTATTTTCAGATCTATTAAATCAAAAATACAAAAATACCTTGCTGCAATTTATTCTTATTTATTTTTTTGGCGTTCGATCTATCAATCTACTACAATTTTGTCTCACGTCCATTTGCCCATCTGGGGCGCCGCTACCCGAAAGGGATTGACAACCCCTTTTACACGCGGGTTGCGAGACGTTGTTATTTGTGTGCAGGTGCCATTTACATTGTGTTGCTTGGTTCTCCTACTGGTTTCATAACCTTGGTTTCGCATATGAGGGAAATACGTACCGCCGCTGTGCTGCATCATCCCTTCCTCTTTGGAGAAATACCGACGTAGCTTCAAGCCGCATCACGCCTCAAGTAACATGACATGATGTAGAGGGATAAACTCAAGAAATATGATGAAAACCCCATCTTTCTACCCTTCATGGCAACAATACAATACGTGCCTCGCAACCCCTTCTGTCACTTAGTGAGGACACCGTAGGATTGAACCCAAAACTAAGCACCTCTCCCATTGCAAGAAGAACCAGTCTAGTTGGCCAAACCAAAGCGATAATTCGAAGGGAAATACAAATATATTTAATCATGCATATAAGAGTTAAGAAAAGACTCAAATAATAGTCATAGATAATCTGATCATAAATCCACAATTCATTGGATCTCGACAAACACACCGCAAAATAATATTACATCAGATAGAACTCCAAGAACATCGAGGAGAACATTGTATTGAAGATCAAAGAGAGAGAAGAAGCCATCTAGCTACTAGCTATGTGTTGGGGAACCTAGCATGCAATTTCAAAAAAATTCCTACACTCATGCAAGATCTATCTAGGAGATGCATAGCAACGAGAGGGGGAGAGTGTGTCCACGTACCCTCATAGACCGAAAGCGGAAGCGTTAGTTTAACGCGGTTGATGTAGTCGAACGTCTTCTCGATTCAACCGATCAAGTACCGAAGGTATGGCACCTCCGAGTTCTGCACACGTTCAGCTCGATGACGTCCCTCGAACTCTTGATCCAGCAAAGTGTCGATGGAGAGTTCCGTCAGCACGATGACATGGTGACGGTGATGGTGAAGTGATCCGCGCAGGGCTTTGCCTAAGCACTACGTGAATATGACCGGAGGCGTAAACTATGGAGGGGATCGCCGCACACGGCTAACAATGTTTGTTGTGTGTTCTAGGCACCCCCTCCCCACATATATATAGGTGGGAGGGGAGGGGGACAGCCATGGGGCGCCCCAAGTAGGAGGAATCCTACTTGGGGGCCTCTTCCAATTCGGCCTCCCCCTTTCCTTATCTCCGGAGGGGGGAAGGAAAGAGGGGAGAGGGGAAAGGAAGGGGTAATCCTATTCCCTCTATTTCCTTTCCTCCTCCACTTTTCCTTTCTCCACATAGGCCGGCCCATATGGGGGCGCACCAGCCCCTTAGGGGCTGGTCTATCCCGCCCTTGGCCCAATAAGGCCCATATCATACCATCCAATTTTAAAAAAATTCCTACGCTCGCGCAAGATCTATCTAGGAGATACATAGCAACGAGAGGGGGAGAGTGTGTCCACGTACCCTCGTAGACCAAAAGCAGAAGCGTTAGTTTAACGTGGTTGATGTAGTCGGACGTCTTCTCGATTCAATCGATCAAGTACTGAACGTACGGCACCTCCGAGTTCTGCACACGTTCAGCTTGATGACGTCCCTCGAATTATTGACCCAGCAAAGTGTTGAGGGAGAGTTCCGTCAGTACGGCGGCGTGGTGACGGTGATGGTGAAGTGATCCGCGTAGGGCTTCGCCTAAGCACTGCGTACATATGGCTGGAGGCGTAAACTGTGGAGGGGAGCGCCACACACGGCTAACAATGTTTGTTGTGTGTTCTAGGCGCCCCCTCCCCACATATATATAGGTGGGAGGGGGAGGGGGACAACCATGGGGCACCCAAAGTAGGAGGAATCCTACTTAGGGGCCTCCTCCAATTCGGCCTCCCCCTTTCCTTATCTCCGGAGGGGGAAGGAAAGAGGGGAGAGGGGAAAGGAAGGGGGAATCCTGTTCCCTCTATTTCCTTTCCTCCTCCCCTTTTCCTTTCTCCACTTAGGCCGACCCATATGGGGGCGCATCAGCCCCTTAGGGGCTGGTTTGTCCCGCCCTTGGCCCCATAAGGCCCATATCTTTGCCGGGGGGTGCCCGGAACCCCTTCCGATGACCCGATACGTACCCGGTACCCCCAGAACACTTCTGGTGTCCGAATACTATCATCCTATATGACTGGTGCGCATCGGTCCTAAACAAATGGTTTAAAACCCCTTTCCGCGACGACATTTGGAACCGTCTCCAAGTGAGTGTGGGCGATAGGGGGGGTCCTTCCCACACGACCCAGAAATTGTCGGGGATAGGCCCTCGTGGGACCCAGGCTGGGGCCGTGTGCGATCGGGCGAGGCATGGAAACCCAATCATTTCCGTAGATATGTACATCCCACACGGTGAATCCCAGAAATCATTTCCGTAGGTATGTACATCCCACACGGTGAATCCCAGAAATCATTTCCGTAGGTATGTACATCCCACACGGTGAATCCCAGAAATCCTTTCCGTAGGTATGTACATCCCACACGGTGAATCCCAGAAATAATTTCCATAGGTATGTTCATCCCACACGGTGAATCTCATAAATCACTTCCGTAGGTATGTACATCCCACACGGCGAATCCCAGAAAATCATTTCCGTAGGTATGTACATCCCACACAGTTCTTTGTGTGGCAACGTGTGTGCAAGGTGGCCTAACGCAAACAGTTCGCTACTGGAAGCCGTGTGTGATTGTTAGTCGATCGAACACGCCTACTTTCTTGAAACCGTGCGGGTTGTTTGAGTTCATCGCCCACGGTGCTGTCTAAGTAACCGTTTGCAATAGAAAACCCCAATAAGCAGGGTAATTAGCCTATTATTGATAATCCATGTACTAATCAAACTGATATTTCTTATAAAACATGCCAGTTATTTCATATCCGTATAAAAGCAACCAGGACTTCATAATCGAATTACATCAGATAGCTTCGGCACTCAGTTACGCCATTACATAGCAGCACCAAGCTTCACATGCAGCATCAAAAACCTTTGGAAAGTAGCATCATACACGGTAAAATAGATAGATGATTCTCATCTGGGAAACTGTAGAAGCGGAAGGCAAATCTTGAGCCTTCAGTGATGTTGAATGTCCTTGCAACTTTAGGCCAGTGGCTATGGATAATTGCCCGCCCAACCTTCGTCCTCTTCAGCAAGACTTCAATATTGTACCGTGGGTGTTGAATGAATACCTTCCTCGCCTCTTGACCATGCAGGTGGTTTGAGAGGTAATCATCGGTGAACTTCTTTGAAAAGTACTGAAAACAAAGCTATGCATAAATCGCTGTTGTAAATTTTGAAATGGCGCAAGGGGTAAAAACAAGGTAAAAGAGTTGGTACCATCCTATAGTTGACTGATGTCTTCTTCATTGTGCAAACAAAGATCTTGCTGTTATTCATCGCAAGTTTCTTCATCCTAACAATCTTTCTGAGTTTCTTGACTTGACTGATATTCATGGACATCTCATTTCCCCATATGCAAAATGGGTCGAACAGTGGGTCTAAGCCTCTGACAGCAGGACCTACATGTGCAAGACCAAATTGTAAGAAACCTAAATATTAGAATGATTCCTGCAACTGCACAATAATGTGCTATTAGCCAAAGGACCCTGCTTGAATAAACCTCGATGGTAAACCGCAGTGTCTCCCATTGTTTCCCTGCAACACACATAAGGAAGATCTTGATCAGGTTAATTGAGAGTTGCCATACTATCAGTAGAATATGTATTGAGTACAGCCAAATTCGATTGGTGTCACATGCATAACAATACAAAATTGTACCCACAGCAAATGAAAATCAAATTGCAGAACTGAACCAAACAGTTAAATGGACATCAGACCCAATGAACCAAAATAGTTAACTGAGCACGACATTGCAGAATAGAAACATGTACTAGAAGATAAGACTATTAACAAAACAAAGAATGCTTGAGAACAGTACTACGAAATGTAGCAATTGTTGGACCAAAGTGTTAACTGAACATTACATTTCAGAGGACCAAACTGTTAACTGAACATCAGATTGCATATTAACATTACAGAGGACAAATCACTAGAAGGCACTGGCGGTGGCCTCGAGAAAACATCACGAACTGTATTTTAAAGTAGACAACCACGCGGCGGTGTCGACGGTGGCCTCGAAGACGACGTGCTCCTCCAAGATCTAGCGGTCGACACGCAAGTAAACCATAGCGGCCTTGTTCGCGCGTGCGGCCGCATGCTACTCAACTCCATGTTATACTGTGTGTAAAATGGCTATGGCCGGCGCTTAATTGGAGGAGGGGGCAGTGATTTCGGTGGAAGGTGTCGCTCCGTCAGTCGGGGCATGTGGGATGGGAAATGAGGAGGATGGTGCGGGTGGGGTGTAGATTACCTGACCATATCGACGAGGCCACGCAGCAAGAAGAAGGGTCGGCGGTGAGGAGACCGAGCAGCAAGAAGTAGGGTCGCCGACGAGGAGGCGGCGCTGCAAGAAGAAGGGTCGCCGCCGAGGAGGCGGCGCTGCAAGAAGAAGGGTAGCCGGCAAGGAGGCGGTGCTGCAAGAAGAAGGGTCGCCGGCGAGGAGGCTGAGCTGCCAGTAAGCAGCAGTGAAGGTTTGAACTTGGAAAGCAAGGAGGAACGGTGGAAATGTGGCTTTTGGTAGGAGGGAGGGGGCAGGGAGATAGATATTTCCGCGGTGGCAAAAAAATTTCGCTCGGTGCCGCGAGAAACTGGCGCGCAAGTGTGGTTCAAGCGGGGGCGATGTACTGTAGACGACGAAGCTTCCTGCGTGACAAGACGGTGCGCCAAGATATTTTATATTGCATCCCACACGATTCTTTCTAGTAAACTGTTTGTGGTATACCTGATTTTTTTCATTATGTTTTGAAAGACAAAATGTTGTTACGGAGGGAAAGGATGGTGTTTGAATTGCTAGAAAATTTACGTACAGTGAACATGCAACTAGTACATGAGTGTCGTGCTTAAATTTGGAATTATTCCGGGTTCATTTGGCATTTTTATGCATTAATTGAGTTTCTGGGCATTTAATGTGCATAATTCAAATTTGAACTACAATCACATGCTCCAATGCACCAAAGTTTGCTGAAAAATCACATATGTGTCTTTGGGTGAATTTATAGGTCCCATGCAAGAAATGAGAATAAAATTCAAACATCTGGGTGTCGTGGCTCAGTCGGAATGATTGAGAAACTTGGTTTTTTAATTCCTGTAAATCCAAAACACGGCTGAAAATCATGAAACTTGGCATGGTGTCATGACATGGCACCAACATGCTGCAGTAATTTTTCTGGCCGAATTGGGACAAGCTTTGGTGTAAGCTTCTTGCAAACCGGAGCTTCCCTCAAGAAGGCTCCTGGTTCCGCGAGGGAACGTGTCACCTCCGTGTGTGAAACGACATACATACACTGCTTTCTCCCGCCTTAATTTTTTTACACAGGCAGATTAGACCAAATAGAAGTATCGTGCTAAATTTTGGAATTATTTCGTGTTCATTTGGCCTTTTTTATACATTAATTGAGTTTCTGGGTATTTAATGTGCATAATTTAAATTACAACTACAAGCACGTGCTCCAGTGCACCATAGTTGTTTGAAAAATCACATGTGTGTCCTTGGGTGAATTTCTAGGTCCCATGCAAGAGATGGGAGTGAAATTCAAACATCTGGGCGTCGTGGCTCGGCCGGAAATATTGAGAAAGTTGGTTTTTTTTATTCCTGTAATTCTAGAACATGCCTGACAATCATGAAACTTGGCATGGTCTCATGACATGGCACGAACATGTTGCGGTATATTTTTTGGCCGAATTGGGACAAACTTTGGTGTAAGCTTCTTGCAAACTGGAGCTTCCCTCAAGAAGGCTCATGGTTCCGAGAGGGAACGTGTCACCTCCGTGTGCGAAACGACATACGTACACCGCCTTCTCCCGCCTTAATTTTTTGCACATTGGTACGTCTCCAACGTATCTATAATTTTTTATTGTTCCATGCTATTATATTATCCATCTAGGATGTTTTATATGCATTTATATGCTATTTTATATGATTTTTGGGACTAACCTATTAACCTAGAGCCCAGTGCCAATTTCTGTTTTTTTCCTTGTTTTTGAGTATCGCAGAAAAGGAAAACCAAACGGAGTCCAATTGACCTGAAACTTCACGGAACTTATCTTTGGACCAGAAGAAGGCCATGGAGCAAAAGAGATGGGCCAGAAGAGTCCCGGGCTGCCCATGAGGGTGGGGGCGCGCCCACCCTCCTGGGCGTGCCTCCATACCTCGTGGACAGCCCGGATACCCCCCTGACTTGTTCCCGACGCCAAAACCCCTTATATATACAGAAACCTCCAGAAAGAAACCTAGATCGGGAGTTTCGCCGCCGCAAAGCCTCTGTAGCCACCAAAAACCAATCGGGACCCTCTCCCGGCACCCTGCCGGAGGGGGGATCCCTCACCGGTGGCCATCTTCATCATCCCGGCGCTCTCCATGACGAGGAGGGAGTAGTTCACCCTCGGGGCTGAGGGTATGTACCAATAGCTATGTGTTTGATCTCTCTCTCTCTCGCGTTCTTGAGGTGGTACGATCTTGATGTATCGCGAGCTTTGCTATTATAGTTGGATCTTATGATGTTTCTCCCCCTCTAGTCTCTTGTAATGGATTGAGTTTTCCCTTTGAAGTTATCTTATCGGATTGAGTCTTTAAGGATTTGTGAACACTTGATGTATGTCTTGCATGTGCTTATCTGTGGTGACAATGGGATATCACGTGATTCAATTGATGTATGTTTTGGTGATCAACTTGCGGGTTCAGTTGAACTTATGCATAGGGGTTGGCACACGTTTTCGTCTTGACTCTCCGGTAGAAACTTTGGGGCACTCTTTGAAGTACTTTGTGTTGGTTTGAATAGATGAATCTGTGATTGTGTGATGCATATCGTATAATTATACCCACGGATACTTGAGGTGACATTGGAGTATCTAGGTGACATTACGGTTTTGGTTGATTTGTGTCTTAAGGTGTTATTCTAGTACGAACTCTATGATAGATCGAACGGAAAGAATAACTTCATGTTATTTTACTACGAACTCTTGAATAGATCGATTAGAAAGGATAACTTTGAGGTGGTTTCGTACCCTACCTTAATCTCTTCATTTGTTCTCCGCTATTAGTGACTTTGGAGTGACTCTTTGTTGCATGTTGAGGGATAGTTATATGATCCAGTTATGTTATTATTGTTGAGAGAACTTGCACTAGTGAAAGTATGAACCCTAGGCCTTGTTTCCTAGCATTGCAAAACCGTTTAGGCTCACTTTTATCATTAGTTACCTTACTGTTTTTATATTTTCAGATTACAAAAACCTATACTACGATCCATATTGCACTTGTATCACCATCTCTTCGCCGAACTAGTGCACCTATACAATTTACCATTGTATTGGGTGTGTTGAGGACACAAGAGACTCTTTGTTATTTGGTTGCAGGGTTGTTTGAGAGAGATCATCTTCATCCTACGCCTCCCACAGATTGATAAACCTTAGGTCATCTACTTGAGGGAAATTTGCTACTGTCCTACAAACCTCTGCACTTGGAGCTCCAACAACGTCTACAAGAAGAAGGTTGTGTAGTAGACATCAAGTAGTTTCTGGCGCCGTTGCCGGGGAGGTGAGTGCTTGAAGGTATATCTTTATATCTTGCAATCTAATCTTTTAGTTTCTTGTTTTATCACTAGTTTAGTTTATAAAAGAAAACTACAATTGGTAGAGGGTGCCTCATATGCTTCATCTTTTTAATATCTTTCATGAAAATAAGGATTCCGATAATTGTGCTCAATTGCTAGAGGAAGAATGCATTAGAATGTTTGGCACTAAATCTTTAAATGATGAGCATGATTGGAATGTTGTTAGTATGAACTCTTTGAATATCCGTAGTACTAATGATGATTGCTCTAGTTATGACGAAAATGTCTCTTATAAGCATGTCAATTTTTGTGGAGTGCATAGAGTTTGCAAGTACACACCAAATAGGGAAGATAGATTTTGCAAGAGGCATAAGTATTTAGAAACTAAATGGTTGCAAGAGAGGCTAGATGCCTGTGCTGAAAATTTAAAATTTCTTTGCCATCCTTGTGAACTTTGCATTGAATGTGATCACTTAAATCCCCAATGCAAATTGTTTCATGATCGTATCGTGTCCTAAAATTGTGATGACTTGATTTCCCTTGCACGTCATAATGAACTTAGTTTGCTTTTGGGTTATGAAGACATGAAACGTATAACTAAGGATATGCCAGAATTTGTCCTTGATAAAGTTCTTGATTTTGATCTAGAAGAAATTTTTATGTATTGTGCGGTGAATTGCATTGAAAATCCTTATATTGCCAATTACATAAAGAAAATAAAACAAATAGAAGATGAAGAGAATACTAATGAAAGGGAAGAGACTTCCCAATATCCTCCTATTATTTCTTATGATGAATCAGGTAACGAGGAGGAGCTTTCTATTCAACCAATCTCATTAATAAGGAGCTCAAAAGAGAGGGTTAAACCCACACATGATGTGAAGAAGAAAAAGAGAAGAAGGAGAAGCAAAGGTAGAGAGGTATCCCTCCCAAATGATGTTGCTCCTATTACTCATTGTGATGATGATAATTGCTATACTATTGGTGCTATCCATACTATTAATGATGAGAGTGATTATGCTTATGATATGAAAAGGCCCAAGCTTGGGGATGCTATGTTTGATGAGAATGACATGTTTGAGAATATATTTGCTGCAATTAATGTTTGTCCCAAGCTTGGGGATGCTATGTTTAATGAAGATGATATCTTTAGCCTCCCAAGTTTTGATGAGCAAATTTATTATGATGATAGCATGCCTCCTATCTATGATGGTTATATTGATGAAAGTGGGTTTGGAAGAGTGTCAACTTTAGGAAGTAATTATCCCACTATTTTGGAGGGTGTTGAATCTTATAATATTTATTAAAGTGGATTTGGAGAGGTCATGACTTTATTTAGTGATGAATCCACTATTTCGGAAGAGGTTTCAATTGATTATGATGAGAACAAAGTTGCTACTTATGATGATTATTGTGATGAAAATTATGCTATAAAAAGTAGTGATGATTACATTTATAAAACTTGTCATGATTATGATTACCCTTTTTATGAACATTACTCTTTTAATATGGAAACAATTATAGTATTCCAGTCTCTTATGATACTCCCACTATTCCGATTGAGAAGAATTTTGCTTATGAAGAGAGTAGTAAGTTTTCTATGCTTGTAGATCATGAAACGAATGCTTTAGGTGCTGGTTATATTGTTGAATTCATTCATGATGCTACTGAAAATTATTATGAGGGGGGAATATATGCTTGTAAGAATTGCAATAATATCAAGTTTCCTCTCTATGTGCTTAAAGTTTTGACGTTATGCTTGTTTTGCCTTCCTATGATAGTTGATTATTATTCCCATAAGTTGTTTGCTCACAAAATCCCTATGCATAGGAAGTAGATTATAGTTAAATGTGCTAGTCATATTCTTCATGATGCTCTCTTTATGTTTCAATTCTTATCTTTTAGGTGAGCATCATTGAAATCATCATGCCTAGCTAGGGGCGTTAAACGTTAGCGCTTGCTGGGACGCAACCCAATTTTATTTTTTGTTTCTTCCTTTTTGGTTATGTTTAGTAATAAATAATTCATCTAGCTTCTGTTTAGATGTGGTTTTATGTTTTAATTAGTGTTTGTGCCAAGTAGAACCTTTGGGAAGACTTGGGTGAAGTCTTTTGTGATCTTGCTGTAAAAAACAGAAACTTTAGCGCTCACGAGATTAGCTACAACTTTTTACTTGAGAGTGATATTAGGTTGATTCTTTTTGAAAATGATTAATAGACAAATTCCTCACGTCCAGAAATTTATTTTAGAATTTTTGGAGTTTCATAAGTATTCGAATGATACAGATTACTACAGACTGTTCTGTTTTTGACAGATTCTGTTTCATTGTGTTGTTTGCTTATTTTAATGAATCTATGAATAATATCGGAGGGTATGAACCATAGAGAAGTTGGAATACAGTAGATATTACACCAATATGAATTTAGAATGAGTTCACAACAGTACCTAAGTGGTGGTTTTATTTTCTTATACTAACGGAGCTTACGAGTTTTCTATTAAGTTTTGTGTTGTGAAGTTTTCAAGTTTTGGGTAAGGAATCGATGGACTATGGAATAAGGAGTGGCAAGAGCATAAGCTTGGGGATTCCCAAGGCACCCCAAGGTAATATTCAAGGACAACCAAGAGCCTAAGCTTGGGGATGCCCCGGATGGCATCCCCTCTTTCGTCCTCGTTCATCGGTAACTTTACTTGGAGCTAAATTTTTGTTCACCACATGATATGTGTTTTGCTTGGAGCGTCATTTTATTTTCTTTTGTTTTGCTTTCTGTTTGAATAAAATACCAAGATCTGAAATTCTTAAATTTTAGAGAGTCTTCACATAGTTACATAATTATTCGACTACTCATTGATCTTCACTTATATCTTTCGGAGTAGTTTGTCGTTTGCTCTAGTGCTTCACTTATATCTTTTAGAGCACGACGGTGGTTTTATTTTGAAGAAATAGATGAACTCTCATGCTTCACTTATATTATTTTTAGAGTCTTTTAGAACATCATGGTAATTTGCTTTGGTTATGAATTTAGTCCTAATATGATAGGCATCCAAGAGGGATATAATAAAAACTTTCATATAAAGCGCATTGAATACTAAGAGAAGTTTGATACTTGATGATTGTTTTGAGATATGAAGATGGTAATATTAGAGTTGTGCTAGTTGAGTAATTGTGAAATTGAGAAATACTTGCGTTGAGGTTTGCAAGTCCCGTAGCATGCACGTATGGTAAACGCTGTGTGACAAATTTGAAACATGAGGTATTCTTTGATTGCTTTCCTTATGAGTGGCGGTCGGGGACGAGCGATGGTCTTTTCCTACCAATCTATCCCCCTAGGGGCATGCGTAGTAGTACTTTGCTTCGAGGGCTAATAAACTTTTGCAATAAGTATATGAGTTCTTTACGACTAATGTTGAGTCCATGGATTATACGCACTCTCACCCTTCCATCATTGCTAGCCTCTTCGGTACCGTGCATTGCCCTTTCTCACCTTGAGAGTTGGTGCAAACTTCGCCGGTGCATCCAAACCCCGTGATATGATACGCTCTATCACACATAAACCTCCTTATATCTTCCTCAAAACAGCAACCATACCTACCTATTATGGCATTTCCATAGCCATTCCGAGATATATTTCCATGCAACTTTCCACCGTTCTGTTTATTATGACACGCATCATCACTGTCATATTGCCTTGCATGATCATGTAGTTGACATCGTATTTGTGGCAAAGCCACCATGCTTAATTTTTCATACATGTCACTCTTGATTCATTGCATATCCCGGTACACCGCCGTAGGCATTCACATAGAGTCATATTTTGTTCTAAGTATCGAGTTGTAAGTAATAAAAGTGTGATGATCATCATTATTAGAGCATTGTCCCATGTGAGGAAAGGATGATGGAGACTATGATTCCCCCACAAATCGGGATGAGACTCCGGACGAAAGAAAAAAAGAAAAAAAAAGGCCAAAAGAAAAAAAAAAGGAGAGAAGGCCCAAATAAAAAAATATTAAAAAATGAAAAAATGAGAGAAAAAGAGAGAAGGGACAGTGTTACTATCCTTTTTCCACACTTGTGCTTCAAAGTAGCACCATGATCTTCATGATAGAGAGTCTCTTATTTTGTCGCTTTCATATACTAGTGGGAATTTTTCATTATAGAACTTGGCTTGTATATTCCAATGATGGGCTTCCTCAAAATGCCCTAGGTCTTCATGAGAAAGCAAGTTGAATGCACACCCACTTAGTTTCTTTTGATGAGCTTTCATATATTTATAGCTCTAGTGCATCCGTTGCATGGCAATCCCTACTCCTCGCATTGACATTATTTGATGGGCATCTCCATAGCCCGTTGATTAGCCGTGTCAATGTGAGACTTTCTTCTTTTTTATCTTCTCACATAACCCCTATCATCATACTCTATTCCACCCATAGTGCTATGTCCATGCCTTGCGCTCATGTATTGCGTGAGGGTTGAAAAGGCTAAAGCGCGTTAAAAGGTATGAACCAATTTCTCGGCTTGTCATCGGGGTTGTGCGTGATGGGAGAATTTTGTGTGACGAAAATGAAGCATGGCCAAACTATATGATTTTGTAGGGATAAGATTTCTTTGGCTATGTTATTTTGATAAGACATAATTGCTTGGTTAGTCTGCTTGAAGTATTATTATTTTATTGTCAATATTAAACTTTTGTCTTGAATCTTATGGATCTGAATATTCTTGCCACAATAAAGAAGATTATATTGATGATTATGTTAGGTAGCATTCCACATCAAAAATTCTGTTTTTATCATTTACCTACTTGAGGACGAGCAGGAATTAAGTTTGGGGATGCTTGATACGTCTCCAACGTATCTATAATTTTTGATTGTTCCATGCTATTATATTATCCATCTAGGATGTTTTATATGCATTTATATGCTATTTTATATGATTTTTGGGACTAACCTATTAACCTAGAGCCCAGTGCCACTTTCTGTTTTTTCCTTGTTTTTGAGTATCGCAGAAAAGGAAAACCAAACGGAGTCCAATTGACCTGAAACTTCACGGAACTTATTTTTGGACCAGAAGAAGGCCATGGAGCAAAAGAGATGGGCCAGAAGAGTCCCGGGCTGCCCACGAGGGTGGGGGGCGCGCCCACCCCTCTGGGCGCGCCTCCCTACCTCGTGGATAGCCCGGAGACCCCCCCTGACTTGTTCCCGACGCCAAAACCTCTTATATATACAAAAACCTCCAGAAAGAAACCTAAATCGGGAGTTCCGCCGCCGCAAGCCTCTGTAGCCACCAAAAACCAATCGGGACCCTCTCCCGGCACCCTGCCGGAGGGGGGATCCCTCACCGGTGGCCATCTTCATCATCCCGGCGCTCTCCATGACGAGGAGGGAGTAGTTCACCCTTGGGGCCGAGGGTATGTACCAGTAGCTATGTGTTTGATCTCTCTCTCTCTCTCTCGTGTTCTTGAGGTGGTACGATCTTGATGTATCGCGAGCTTTGCTATTATAGTTGGATCTTATGATGTTTCTCCCCCTCTACTCTCTTGTAATGGATTGAGTTTTCCCTTTGAAGTTATCTTATCGGATTGAGTCCTTAAGGATTTGAGAACACTTGATGTATGTCTTGCATGTGCTTATCTGTGGTGACAATGGGATATCACGTGATTCACTTGATGTATGTTTTGGTGATCAACTTGCGGGTTCAGTTGAACTTATGCGTAGGGGTTGGCACACGTTTTCGTCTTGACTCTCCGGTAGAAACTTTGGGGCACTCTTTGAAGTACTTTGTGTTGGTTTGAATAGATGAATCTGAGATTGTGTGATGCATATCGTATAATCATACCCACGGGTACTTGAGGTGACATTGGAGTATCTAGGTGACATTAGGGTTTTGGTTGATTTGTGTCTTAAGGTGTTATTCTAGTACGAACTCTATGATAAATCGAACGTAAAGAATAACTTCCTGTTATTTTACTACAGACTCTTGAATAGATCGATTAGAAAGGATAACTTTGAGGTGGTTTCGTACCCTACCATAATCTCTTCGTTTGTTCTCCGCTATTAGTGACTTTGGAGTGACTCTTTGTTGCATGTTGAGGGATAGTTATATGATCCAGTTATGTTATTATTGTTGAGAGAACTTGCACTAGTGAAAGTATGAACCCTAGGCCTTGTTTCCTAGCATTGCAATACCGTTTACGCTCACTTTTATCATTAGTTACCTTGCTGTTTTTATATTTTCAGGTTACAAAAACATGTATCTACCATCCATATTGCACTTGTATCACCATCTCTTCGCCGAACTAGTGCACCTATACAATTTACCATTGTATTGGGTGTGTTAGTGACACAAGAGACTCTTTGTTATTTGGTTGCAGGGTTTTTTGAGAGAGACCATCTTCATCCTACGCCTCCCACAGATTGATAAACCTTAGGTCATCCACTTGAGGGAAATTTGCTACTGTGCTACAAACCTCTGCACTTGGAGGCCCAACAACGTCTACAAGAAGAAGGTTGTGTAGTAGACATCACACATCCAGATTAGACCAAATAGAAGTACCGTACTAAATTTTGGAATTATACCGGGCTCGTTTCGCCTTTCTATAAATTAATTGAGTTTCTGGGCATTTAATGTGCATAATTCAAATTTGAACTACAAGCACATGCTCCAGTGCACCAAAGTTGTTTGAAAAATCACATGTGTGTCCTTGGGTGAATTTCTAGGTCCCATGCAAGAGATGGGAGTGAAATTCAAACATCTCGGCATCGTGGCTCGGCCGGAAAGATTGAGAAACTTGGTTTTTTAATTCTTGTAATTCCAAAACACGCCTGAAAATCATGAAACTTGGCATGGTGTCATGACATGGCACCAACATGCTGCGGTAATACTTTTGGCCGAATTGGGACAAGCTTTGGTGTAAGCTTCTTGCAAACCGGAGCTTTCCTCAAGAAGGCTCCTGGTTCCGAGAGGAAACATGTCACCTCCGTGTGCGAAACAACATACGTACACTGCCTTCTCCCTCCTTATTTTTTTACACAGCCAGAATGGACCAAATAGAAGTACCGTGCTAAATTTTGGAATTATTCCTGGCTCGTTTCGCCTTTTTTATACATTAGTTGAGTTTGTGGGCATTTAATATGCATAATTCAAATTTGAACTACAAGCACATGCTCTAGTGCACCAAAGTTGTTTGAAAAATCACATGTGTATCCTTGGGCGAATTTCTAGGTCACATGCAAGAGATGAGAGTGAAATTCAAACATCTGGGCGTCGTGGCTCGGCCGGAAATATCGAGAAACTCGGTTTTTTAATTCCTGTAATTCCAAAACACGCCTGAAAATCATGAAACTTGGCATGGTGTCATGACATGGCACCAACATGCTGCGGTAATATTTTTGGCCGAATTGGGACAAGTTTTGGTGTAAGCTTTTTGCAAGCCGGAGCTTCTCTCAAGAAGGCTCCTGGTTCCGAGAGGGAAGGTGTCACCTCCGTGTGTGAAACGACATACGTACACTGCCTTCTCCTGCCTTAATTTTATTACACAGGCAGATTAGACCAAATAGAAGTATCGTGCTAAATTTTGGAATTATTCCGTGTTCATTTGTCCTTTTTTATACATTAATTGAGTTTCTGGGCATTTAATGTGCATAATTCAAATTTCAACTACAAGCATCGTGCTCCAGTGCACCATAGTTGTTTGAAATATCACATGTGTGTCCTTGGGTGAATTCCTAGGTCTCATGCAAGAGATGGGAGTGAAATTCAAACCTCTGGGCGTCGTGGCTCGGCTGGAAATATTGAGAAACTTGGTTTTTTAATTCCCGTAATTTCAAAACACGCCTGCCAATCATGAAACTTGGCATGGTATCATGACATGGCACGAACATGCTGCGGTAAATTTTTTGGCCGAATTGGGACAAGCTTTGGTGTAAGCTTCTTGCAAACCGGAGCTTTCCTCAAGAAGGCTCATGGTTCCGAGAGGGAACGTGTCACCTCCGTGTGCGAAACGACATACGTACACTGTCTTCTCCCGCCTTAATTTTTTTGCACATCCAGATTAGACCAAATAGAAGTATCATGCCAAATTTTGGAATTATACCGGGCTCGTTTCGCCTTTTTTATACTTTAATTGAGTTTCTGGGCATTTAATATGCATAATTCAAATTTGAACTACAAGCACATGCTCCAGTGCACCAAAGTTGTCTGAAAAATCACATGTGTGTCCTTGGATGAATTTCTAGGTCCCATGCAAGAGATAGGAGTGAAATTCAAACATCTGGGCATCGTGGCTCGGCCGGTAAGATTGAGAAACTAGGTTTTTTAATTCCTGTAATTCCAAAACACGCTTGAAAATCATGAAACTTGGATGTTGTCATGACATGGCACCAACATGCTGCGGTAATATTTTTGGCCGAATTGGGACAAGCTTTGGTGTAAGCTTCTTGCAAACAGGAGCTTCCCTCAAGAAGGCTCGTGGTTCCGAGAGGGAACGTGTCACCTCCATGTGCGAAACGACATACGTACACTGCCTTCTCCCTCCTTATTTTTTTACACAGCCAGTAGACCACATAGAAGTACCGTGCTAAATTTTGGAATTATTCCAGGCTCGTTTCGCCGTTTTTCTACATTAATTGAGTTTCTGGGCATTTAATGTTCATAATTCAAATTTGAACTACAAGCACATGCTCCAGTGCACCAAAGTTGTTTGAAAAATCTCATGTGTGTGTCCTTGGGTGAATTTATAGGTCCCATGCAAGAGATGGGAGTGAAATTCAAACATCTGGGCGTCGTGGCTCGGCCAAAAATATTGAGAAACTTGGTTTTTTAATTCCTAATTCCAAAACACGCCTGACAATCATGAAACTTGGCATGGTCTCATGACCTGGCACGAATATGCTGCGGCAATTTTTTTTGGCCGAATTGGGACAAACTTTGGTGTAAGCTTCTTGCAAACCGGAGCTTCCCTCAAGAAGGCTCATGGTTCCAAGAGGGAACGTGTCACCTCCGTGTGCGAAACGACATACGTACACTGCCTTCTCCCACCTCAATTTTTTGCACATCCAGATTAGACCAAATAGAAGTACCGTGCTGAATTTTGGAATTATATCGGGCTCGTTTCGCATTTTTATACATTAATTGAGTTTCGTGGCATTTAATATGCATAATTCAAATTTGAAATACAAGCACATGCTCCAGTGCACCAAAGTTGTTTGAAAATCACATGTGTGTCCTTGGGTGAATTTCTAGGTCCAATGCAAGAGATGGGAGTGAAATTCCAACATCTGGGCGTCGTGGCTTGGCCGGAAAGATTGAGAAACTTGGTTTTTTAATTCCTGTAATTACAAAACACGCCAGAAAATCATGAAACTTGGCATGGTGTCATGACATGGCACCAACATGCTGCGGTAACATTTTTGGCCGAGTTGGGACAAGCTTTGGTGTAAGCTTCTTGCAAACCGGAGCTTCCCTCAAGAAGGCTCATGGTTCCAAGAGGGAACGTGTCACCTCCGTGTGCGAAACGACATACGTACACTGCCTTCTCCCGCCTTATTTTTTTTACACAGCCAGATTAGACTAAATAGAAGTACTGTGCTAAATTTTGGAATTATTCCAGGCTCGGTTCGCCTTTTTTATACATTAATTGAGTTTCTGGGCATTCAATGTGCATAATTTTAGTTTGAACTACAAGCACATGCTCCAGTGCACCAAAGTTGTTTGAAAAATCACATGTGTGTCCTTGGGTGAATTTCTAGGTCCCATGCAAGAGATGGGAGTGAAATTCAAACATCTGGGCGTCGTGGCTCGGCTGGAAAGATTGAGAAACTTGGTTTTTTAATTCCTGTAATTCCAAAACATGCCTGAAAATCATGAAACTGGGCATGGTCTCATGACATGGCACCAACATGCTGCGGTAATATTTTTGGCCAAATTGGGACAAGCTTTGGTGTAAGCTTCTTGCAAACCGGAGCCTCCCTCAAGAAGGCTCGTGGTTCCAAGCGGGAACGTGTCACCTCCGTGTGCGAAACGACATACATACACTGCCTTCTCCCGCATTATTTTTTACACAGCCAGATTAGTCCAAATAGAAGTACCGTGCTAAATTTTGGAATTATTCCGGGTTCGTTTGGCCTTTTTATACATTAATTGAGTTTCTGGGCATTCAATGGGCATAATTCAAATTTGAACTACAAGCACATGCTCCAGGGCACCAAAGTTGTTTGAAAAATCACATGTGTGTCCTTGGGTGAATTTATAGGTCCCATGCAAGAGATGGGAGTGAAATTCAAACATGTTGGCGTCCTGTCTCAGCCGGAAAGATTGAGAAACTTGGTTTTTTAATTCCTGTAATTCCAAAACACGCCTGAAAATCATGAAACTTGGCATGGTCTCATGACATGGCACCAACATGTTATGGTAATTTTTTTGTCCGATTTGCGAAGGCCCACACATTAACAATCAACATAGTCATTTTGGAACAAGTGTTGTCACGTTACAAAATCGGAAACACAAGTAATATTGAAACCGTGGGCGTTCCACTTACCAATTACGTGCGGCCACGCGTCCTCTTTTTTTATTGGCTAGGAGGTGCCGTGCGGGGTAGCTATTTGAGTATGGGAGGCGTGCGATCAGACCCCTGCACGTGCTCATCGGGAGGAGAGCCCTTTGACCGCTACCCGCCGCGCACCTCCCTCCCAACGTTCCATTAATGGCGCCCGAGCACCTGTTCTACGGCGTGGCTATATGTCTCACTGAACTGAGATTTAAGTGAGAAAAATGAAAATCTGAAAGGAAAGTTTTGCGCGGATCTTGATGTAAGATCCGACGGACCTATATAGCATCGACTGTGACTTATAGCAAGCATGATAAATATAAGGACGATGACAGTGGATAATAATTGTCTTACATATTTAGAAACATAATTTAAAAAAGCCACATGCGGCAACACCCGAAATACACAAGGGCAAAAGAAGAAGGAAGACAACGATCTGGCTCGCCGATCTCTACTTTCTTGATGCGTTGCTGCAGGCCGCGGGAACTAGTCTCCGCGGCGAGCGGCGACGAGCTCTTTCTTGTCCTCAAGATGCTGCTTGAGAGCATCCACGGATTCCTCCACCAGCCTTCTGCGCTCGATGCGCAGCTTGTTATTCTCGTCCATAAGTTTCTCGACGATGACGTCGGTCCTCTTCAACAAGGCAGTGGTCTGCTCCTGCTGCTCCGCACTTCCGACAATCTTCGCCCTCAGCAGGTCGCGCTCGGCCCGGAGCTTCGCATTGCTCTCATTTAGTTGTCGGATGACGTCGGTAGACTGTTCAAACGAGGCTTGCAGGTCATCCTGCAACCTCGCCCACCTGGAGATCTGATCCATCTGCCTATGGATGAGGGCACGCATGCGCCTGTAAGAGTCCTCGCCTGCCCGCGAGGCATTTTCCCAGGCCGCCGCGGCAAGGGAGGACATCTCTGCTGCATTCGCGGCGCAGCGGGACATCTCTTCTGCTTCCACGGCACGGCCGGACCAGTCTGCTGCATCGACGGCGCGGCAGGCCCTCCGTGCTGCTTCGGCGGTGCGGCGGGACCTCTCTGCTGCTACGGCCGTGCGGCGGGACATGTTGGCTGCTATCGCAGCTAGGCGGGATATCTCTCGTGCTCCCGCTTCCAGGCTCACCTCTCCCTGGTCGCAATCTCTCGACCCAGAACTCACGCTGGCCATGGCGGACGCAAGGGAACGATGATGAATGACTTGTTTGTTTTTGACTTTTTGTGGATGAGGAGTTGAGGAAGAATGTGCAGTCATCTTGGAGTAGCAGTATTTATAACCGCGTAGTAATACGCTCCAAAGTGGGAAACCGTTTAGGTTTTGATCGATATGAATAGGTTTGCAATTTGGAATGTGACGGGACGCATGCTCAAAATTTACTGTCGGTTATAAGTGCGGCACTATTCCTGGAAGGCGTAACGTGGGCACGTACGCCTTCTCGGCCGCGTACATGGCGTTTGCACCATAGGGTGCACCGCAATAGGCAATGTCAGCACACGTCTTTTAATTAGAATGGGTGTGCCCGTCTAGCACACACACATTGATCTATCTAACTGTTTCAGTTTGTTGTGGCTAATCGCAAATAGTTCATCCATGTGCAATGTATGCCATCAATCGCAGACACTTTGATCTGGCTTACCCATTTCTGTTCTATTGCCTAATCGCAAACAATTAATCCTTCTGAAGCGTATGCCCTCAATCACACACACCTTGATCTGATTGACCGTTTCTTTTGTGTTGCCTAATCACAAACAGTTCATCCGAGTGAACCTTATGCTGTATATCGCACACACCTTCATCTGGCTGCCCGTTTCTTTTGTGTTTCCTAATCACAAACAGTTCATCCGAGTGAACCGTATGCTCTATATCGCACACGCCTTCATCAGGCTGCCCGTTTCTTTTGTTCCGCCTCATCGCAAACAGTTCATTGGACTGAACCGTATGCCCTGGATCGCACACGCAACTAAAATCTGAATCGTGTTTGATGCATCCTCCATCGCAAACGTTTTCACCTTTTTTGACGGTTTTCATACAGCACCGTTTGCGATTATGGCATCGCACACAGTTTCTTGAAGGGTCTCTGATCGTAGTGTCGCGTTAGCAGCATCCTGCAGTAGTGTATATGAATCTTTACCTATCGACCATTTCGAGACTCCTCGTCATGTCCGTGATCTGATCCGGGACTCCGAACAACATTCGGTCACCAAATCACATAACTCATATAATACAAAATCACCATTGAAACATTAAGCGTGCGGACCCTACGGGTTCAAGAACTATGTAGACATGATCGAGACACATCTCTGATCAATAACCAACAGCGGAACCTGGATGCTCATATTGGTTCCTACATATTCTACGAAGATCTTTATCGGTCAAACCGCAATGACAACATACATCATTCCCTTTGTCATCGGTATGTTACTTGCCCGAGATTCGATAATCGGTATCTTCATACCTAGTTCAATCTCGTTACCGGCAAGTATCTTTAGTCGTTCCGTAATGCATCATCCCGCAACTAACTCATTAGTCACATTTCTTACAAGGCTTATCATGATGTACATTACCGAGAGGGCCCAGAGATACCTCTCCGATACTCGGAGTGACAAATCCTAATCTCGATCTATGCCAACCCAACAAATACCTTCGGAGATACCTGTAGAGCATCTTTATAATCACCAGTTACGTTGTGATGTTTGATAGCACACAAGGTATTCCTCCGGTATCCGGGAGTTGCATAATCTCATAGTCAAAGGAATATGTATATGACATGAAGAAAGCTATAGCAATAAAACTAAACGATCATTATGCTAAACTAATGGATGGGTCTTGTCCATCACATCATTCTCCTAATGATGTGATCCCATTCATCAAATGACAACACATGTCTATGGTTAGAAAACTTAACCATCTTTGATTAACAACCTAGTCTAGTAGAGGCTTACTAGGGACACGGTGTTTTGCCTATGTATCCACACATGTATCAAGTTTCCGGTTAATACAATTCTAGCATGAATAATAAAAATTTATTATGATATAAGGAAATATAAAATAACAACTTTATTATTGCCTCTAGGGCATATTCCGTCACTATGGACCCGTAGGTCTGTGGTAAACTACTCACGCTTCATCGGTAGAGCAATAGGGTTGGTGTAG
This sequence comes from Aegilops tauschii subsp. strangulata, assembly GCF_002575655.3. Lineage (NCBI taxonomy): Eukaryota > Viridiplantae > Streptophyta > Magnoliopsida > Poales > Poaceae > Aegilops > Aegilops tauschii. The sequence continues at coordinate 107,397,075 of NC_053036.3, read as the reverse complement.
AAGCCCTCCATGATCGAATCCCCCTCCGGCGGGGTGCTGCAAAAGGCCCCAAGATGGGATCTCACGGAAACGGAGGCTTGTGGCGGCGAAAAAGTATTTTGGTGAACGCCTCTGTTGGTTTGGGAATATTTGGGAATTTATAGGCCAAGCATTAGGGTTGGAAGACTCCGGGGGGCCATAAGCCAGGAGGCGCGCCCCCCTAGGGCGCGCCCTGAGGGCTTGTGGGTCCCTCGGGACTCTTCTGACCCCCTCTCCAAGCTCCGTGGATGCCTTCTGGTCCAAGAAAAATCACCGCGAAAGTTTATTCCATTTGTACTCCGTTTGATATTCTTTTTTTGTAAAATTCAAAAACAAGGAAAAAACAGAATGTGGCACTGCGCTCTAGGTTAATAAGTTAGTCTTCAAAATAATATAAAATAGCATATTAATGCATATAAAACATCCAAAACAAATAATATAATAGCATGGAACAATAAAAAATTATAGATACGTTGGAGACGTATCAGTGGGTCAATTCCAAGAATGAATAGGAGAGGGGAGAGGGGTTCGCCCTGCTGGAGGCCACGCCGATGATTAATAGGTTTTCCGGGTGTTACATTCAACAAGAAGGAGGAGGATGTGGAGCACAGAAGCAGAGTAATCCAATCTCGCCACTGGGCACTAAAACCCATGTGTTGCAGCAGCTCCAACAGATATTCCGAGGACACCGAATCAAATGATGTAGCAATGTCTAGCTTGATCAACAGCGCATAGTTTTTCTGTCGGTGCAGAGAACGGACAGTATTCTCGACAAAAGAAAATTGTCTTGCAGGCATTTTGTCTTCATGAAGGCACACCGGGCAGGGGAGATGATGGTTTGAATGATCGATGATAGCCTCATAATTAGGACCTTGGGATCATCTTGACTATGGAATTAATCAAACTTATCGGTCGGAAGTCAGCAATGGTCTTGACACCATCTTTCTTTGGCAGCAGAGTAACAAGGGCAGAGTTGAGCACGGAAAAATTTGCACCCGCAAGGCTATGGAACTGATTAAACACCGCCATCACCTCATCCTTCAAAATGGGCCAGCATCTGCGAAAGAAGATGCTGTTGAAACCATCCGGTCCGGTTGCTTTTTCTGCCAGAGAAGCAAGAACAGCAACCCACACTTCACCGAAGGTGAAAGGATTATCCAGCCCTCCACCTGCCACCGACGGTAGCTGTAGCTCGTTCCAGTTGATCATACATTGGCGACTTTGTGTCACCCCAAGGACCCTTGAAAAGTGATCTCTAATCACCTCAGCCTTGTCATGTTCAGTACCGGTGTGTGTGTGTGTGTGTGTGTCTCTTCAGATACTGAATGAAGTTCTTCCGACACCTAGAACAGGATTTGGCACTAAAAAGGAGGTGTTGGCATCCTCATCCTTTTGCCAGGTGAGCCTGGATGCCTGGCGCCTTCTGGCTCGCGCAATTGCTGCTAACCTGACTACTCTTTGCTTAAGTAACTTCCTGAAACTGAACTCGGAATGAGTGAGTTGGCGGCTCTCCATTGCAACATCCAGTCTGAGAATCAGTTCATTTGCCATCAGGAACTGAACTTTGGTGTCACTTAAGAGGGAGGAACTCCAGCACTTGAGATCTTTTGCAACTTTGGGAAACCTCGTTTTGATTCTGGTGAAAGCATAGTTGTGGTTGAACGGGTGTTGCCAAGCTCGTTGGGAAGTTTTTCTAAAGTGGGGAAACTTAGGCCAAAAACTTTCAAACCAGAATCTGGCGTGACAAGGAGGAGCAGATGCATTGAGTATGACAAGGGGGCAGTGGTCAGAACATGCAGATGACGCTGCCATGAGCAAGTGCGAGGGGAAGGCTGTCTACCACTCAGGGGTGACAAAGAATTTGTAGATGCTGACGAGTGTAGTGTGCTCTCTCTCTTTACTCCAAGTGAAGCATCTATTTTTGCATTTAATCTCCTTTAAGCCTCTGTAGTGTCGATCGCCGATCTAAATCTATCCATAATTATCCTACTGAGGTTAAGGTTACTCTTATCTCTAGCTTCGTAGATGACATTGAAATTGTCGTTGATGAGCCACGGTGCACCTGAAGGAGGTGCACATCTAACTAAGTCCACAAGGAATTCATATTTGTTTGTATCATCTGAGGGGCCATATATTGTGGTGATCAAGAACTGGCTCGAGCAGCTAAGAACAGTAACTTGTGACATAATGGAGTATATGCCTAAAGCTTGGGAGACTACCGAAACTAATTCCCTATTCCAGAAGATCGCTGCACCACCTCGAGTCCCTATTCCAGGCAGAGCTATACAATCGTGCATAGAACTACCTCCAATATCTTGCACCATGGCTCAATCCCATGTGTTGATTTTTGTTTTTAAAAGGTAAATTAATACTCCCTCCATTCCACAATGTAGTGCTTCCTCTATCTCCGTGCTTCAACTTTGACCGTAAATTTAACTACCAAGACCGATTGCAGCGGGAGCAAAAATTATATCAGTGAATTCGTATTCGAAAGAAGTTTTTAATTATGTAATTTTTTCATCCGCCGCAGTCGGTCTCGTTCGTTAAATTTATAGTCAAAGTTCGACCTCGGAAAGCGCGGGCGCACTATATTTTAAAATGGAGGGAGTATATGAGATGCAGCAACCACACGAACCGCCTCTCTTTTCGCTAGCGAATTTAGCCTTCTAACATTCCAGGATATGATCGAACAAGAAGAACTACTCATAGGGACACCGTAGATTTCCCAGGGAGCTAAAATTACTAATGAAGATGAACACCACCACCAACCTTGGCACATCTACAACAACCAATAGGCCCCAAATTCTGCAGATGAGATGACGAGCACATAGCCCTAACAGCTACTCTCTCCGTTCCTAAATAGTTGTCTTTCTAGACATTTCAAATGACTACCACATACGGATATATGTAGACATATTTTAGAGTGTAGATTCACTCATTTTGCTCCGTATGTAGCCACGTGTTGAAATGTCTAGAAAGACAACTATTTAGGAACGGAGGGAGTAGAATCAAACCTAACTCAAGCCAACTTAAGGCTGACCACCACCAAAGACTAAGCTTAGAGAGGACTAACATAACTAAACATAAGCCCCTGGGCAGCTCCATCAGGGCCAGCAAGCCCTGCACGATGGGGGAGCATCTGGATCCAAGTGGGTGAGCTTGGCGAGGCCGACGATATCTTCTTCAGTGAGCGGCTCCTCAAACCTCTTGATCATGGCGACAACAACTCTGGGTGTCATCTTGTCCTTGGGCCCTAAGAGCCCGAGCTCCCGCACGATCCTGAGTGTGGCCTATTCGCCATCGGAACAGGAGGTTGCTTGGGGCGTGCTCTGACGAACAGGGACCGAGGCCGCCCTTGTCTTCATGGGCGCAGATGGACGCGGGGGGGGGGGGGGGGGGGGGGGGGGGGGGGGGGGGGGGATCAGTGATCAACGGCGCTGAGACGTCGGTGAAGGCGGAGGACCGTGGTTGGAGAGTTGGCGTTGCCAATGGCCAACTGTTTCACACGCTCGGTAACTGATCCGAGCTGGACAGCAACCAAGGTGGCTGGTCGGGGCAGCAGCATGGAGCTGAACAACGACGGAGGAAGCTGGGGCAGCAGCTTGGCAGACAAGGGTTGAGTGAGTTTCATCCACCAGGGGAGTCGCGCGCGAGGGGCGTGCTGCCTTCTGGCTTGTCATTGAAGGCCAGCGGCTCCTTGAGAGAAGCAACGATGTTGATGTCGATCTCCGGGGCCTCGTCGGTGCCACACACCGGTGAGGCAGCTGCGGCTCATGGGCACCGTCGAAGAGCTGGCAACGGGGTCCCGTGAGGCTTGGCATTGGGCGTCGTCTGGATCTTTAACAGTGGTTGTTGCCTTGCTAGCAGTGCGCAGAGCACGAGAGGGGGCTGCGTGCATGCCTCTGTTAACCGGGTTGTGCTGGCGGCTAGCGGGGGTGCGGCTGCGGTGCCGCTGTTGTGGCTCGATCGCCTGGACCTTGTTAGTCGGACGCGGGAGTTTGGTCTATGGGACATCTACACCGTATATAGAAAACAAATAGTAACTCAACAAAAAGTCAAAAAATTCTGAAAATATTTTTGAAATAAACTTAACCTTCCATTGTACTTGTGAGAAAATTTTCACAAAAAAATCCCCCTTTGACTTCTTTTCAAAAAAGACAATTTTTTTATCAAAATAGTGTGAATGGTGACCTATAATAGTAAAAAAAATGTCTTTTTCGCTATGATGTCAACGTTGGTTTTTCTTTTCGTGAAAATTTATATACTACTGCAAAAGTAAGTCATGTTTATTCTGAAAATACTTCTGAATTATTTTAACTTTTTATTTAATTATTAAAAAAATCTTTATATATGGTGCATATACGACCAGAAACCAGAGTGTGTTTCCCATGTTAGTCCTGCCATACACGTGCACGGCAGTTATATATTGACTTCTGTCAAGCTCGACATCGACAGGTACTTAAGCTGAATCGTTTCAAAAGCAAAATGGCATATGCATGTCGGCGCGGCAAAAGTTAGTAAACGTGCGCTGGCGACGATCGGCGGCGAGTGACAACAACAAAGCTCAAGGGAAAAAGGCTTGGCATTATTTAACGAGAACTCAGGGCCTTGCCACTGAGTAGGCTTTTTTTTTTTGGCGACAAAGCGGCACTGAGCAGCTGGCTGGTGATCGAAGGAAATAGTTGAAGTCGTACCGCGTGTGTGGTGTCCGTGTTACTAATTGTTTAAGAACGCATTTTTGTGTAGGTTGTTGCTCTAATCACAGCTCTGGGAGCTCTTTATGTCCTTCTCGACGCTCCTGTGAGTATTAAAATGTCCTTTCGCGTTCGCTTAACGGAATTAGAAGCTCAGGTGAAGAAGAAGAAAACTCACGGACCCGATTTCTGTGCGCAAGCATCACTACGTATCTTGTTACCCAAGGACCATGCTTGACAAGAATTGGATTCTTGGCGAGGAAGACACGTCAAGTGGGACAAATCAAGTACGGAGTACCGTGTTTGTGTTAGGTCAACTCCAGCGCACGACCTCAAACGAACGTCCGTTTTAACCTGCTTTCGTTCGTTTGAAGCGGCAACGGGTCGCCCATGTCCGCTTGGGGCCGTTGTCATGTCGGTGCGCCTAAAGCGCGGCCACATCTATATCATGTCCGGGGTGGGCGTGATATAAAAAAGTCGCAAAAACTCAAAGAAATGCCGAAAAAAATCAAATAAACGAAAACATAAAACCACTAAAACATAATTGTTTCACAGCCCTAGAATGGCTCCGTTCCACAGTTCTTAACATAAACATAACTAACTAAAAAAACAAAAGAAAAGCGCTGATGCCGTGCCCGTCGCCGTCTTCTCACGCGTCGTCGTTGTCGTCCTCATCGCCAGTGAGGTCGATGTAGGGTGGCGGCGTCCAGAGGTGGGCCGGTCCCTGGAAGGTGGGAGGCGCCTGCACCACCTCACCCCGTGGCAACGTCTCGCGCTCCAGTGACCGCGGCGGCGTAGGGCACCAGTTCACGGCCCCAACGGCGTCGGCCATGTCCGTGGCCGTGCATGACCAGCTCCACCGTTGTCCAACCAAGCCCGAGTGGAACGCGGCGACGGGCTGCTCCTCCAGCACCTCCTCCCTCATCTCCAGCTCCGACACGGCCACGTCACCGGCTGCAGAGAGGGCAATCATGGTGTCCAGGCCCTCCCATTGGCGCTCATCGTGCGTGTTCATGGAGTCTTCCATGACACGTTGAAGGAGCCGGACCTCCTCCTCCTTTGTCATGCGAGGAGGTGGTGGTGGCGACGGAGAGGGCGAAGGCGATGGCGTCGGCGTGATGTCGTGCACCCGTGTACGCCCGCGCACCTGGGAGGGCTCGGAGCACGCGCTCGGCGCTCTGTCTGTGGCCGCCGCGGGCCAGATGAGGTGCCAGCAAAGAAGGACGCGCGCCGCACGTCGTGCTCGTCCCGAAACCATGTGTCCCACAAGGCGGAGTTGACGCATACCTGGGGTCATAGTACAGGTCGTCAGGCAGGAAGCGGCTGCGGCGTTCGATCTCCTTGCGGCGCCACGGCCGCTCGTCGGTATCGGTGGGATCGGCACCTGATCTGCGAACAAATGCCAGTTATTAGGCAGGTGAACGGCGTCCTGGTCTCCCAATAACGACGGCAAACATCCGCATGGATGTAGTGCCGGGCGCGCTCGCCGGCAGCCGGAGGGGCGATGGTGAATAGGGGAGGCGTCGTGGGGGTGATGCGGGCTCTGCTTTGACGTCGCGGCCGCGGCGGCCCAAGGACGAACCAGCCTCGTGGCCGTGTGCCCCCTTGCGGCCGCTGCTCCATCACACCATGGCTGTCGGTGGCCGGTGAGCTCGAGGAAGGGGAAGAACTAGGGTTTGGGTGTCGGGTTTTGAGGAGGCAACACGGACTGGAGTGAGAGCATGGACTGCGACCGGTCCACGGCTTTCCATTTAAAAAAGAACGCCTACCGCTCGCCTGGGCCGTTGACAGGTAGGGCCTTCCGCGCGTGCACATTTATGTTGTGCGGTGGGAGGTAGGTGGCCGCCTGCGATACGGCACCGATGCGGACGAGCGACGTGTCCGTTTGCTGTCTGTTTAGATCCAAACCGAACATGTGTTGTGCTCGAAATGGGTCGGACCGGACACAAAACGGACAAGATGGTCCAGGGCATCGCGTGCTGGGCCGTGAAGTCTATCCGTTTTGCCCTAAACGCACGGGACCGGATGAATGGGGTCACCCGCTGGAGTTGGCCTTAACAGGCGAGACATGTCGTGGTATGTATGCGACATGGTGCCGCTAGCCGTAGGAGGACCTGCAGTTTCTCTAGAAGCCGACTCAAAGAAAGAAAAGTTTCGCTAGTACATAGCACTAGCACCCTGCACCCCCGTGCTGATATGCTGTCGGTCTCGACCTGCAGGACCACGCCAAACCACACGTTTCGCACGAGCTGGGGGCCAACCAACAATCCAGCTGCTGCGCGTCGGGCCTGAACCTGCATGCATCACAGCTGACGCCACTCACCCCGCGGCGAAACGCCAGCGAGTAGCCAGCACCCCGGCGTAACTCGGCGACCCGAATGGCTGAATCCATGGTCAAAGCGCAGCCCACGAACCTGCTATAAATCATCCGCCTCCCCGACCCGAGTCTTTCACAACAGAAACACACGTCTCCCAGTCTCTCTCAACCAACTCAAACAGCGGAGGCATCTCCCAGGTCGCTGATACCTTCTCCGCCGCCCTACCGACATGGGTCCCCTTTGGATGGCGGCGGCGGGCGTGGCGGCGGTGCTGGCGTCGTGGGCGTTCAACGCGCTGGTGTACCTCGTGTGGCGGCCGCGCGCCATCACCCGGCAGCTCCGCGCGCAGGGCGTCGGCGGGCCGGCCTACAGGTTCTTCGCCGGTAACCTCGGCGAGATCAAGCGGCTCCTCGCCGCCACCGCCGGCGCCGTGCTCGACGTCGGCTCCCACGACTTCGTCCCCAGGGTGCAGCCGCACTTCCGCAAATGGATCCCCATCCACGGTACGAACTACGAAGCCGAGCTTGTAAACTCCTCTCCTCCAGCAGATCAGATCTACGTAGTTCGTGTTCTTAGTTCTTACGCTGTTTCTTGCTTGCAGGGCGCACGTTCCTCTACTGGTTCGGATCCAGGCCGACCCTGTGCGTGGCCGACGTGAACGTGGTGAAGCAGGTGCTCTCCGACCGCAGCGGGCTGTACCCCAAGAACATCGGCAACCCGCACATCGCCCGGCTGCTCGGCAAGGGGCTCGTGCTCACCGACGCTGGAAGCGCCACCGCAAGGTCGTCCACCCTGCCTTCAACATGGACAAGCTCAAGGTACGTGACGTGTGTGTTTTGTTTTCTACTGTACTATATTCATTGCGCTGACAATTATCCAGTTAATGCACCGTGCCATAAAAGGGAAACTAGTAATGTAAGATCACTGTCTTTCCTAAGCAAAAAATACGCGTTATTCAGGAAATCAAGGGACTTATACTCCCTCCATTCCAAAATATAGTGCGCCCGCGCTTTCCGAGGTCGAACTTTGACCATAAATTTAACGAACGAGACCGACTGCGGCGGGTAAAAAATTACATAATTAAAAACTTCTTTTGAATACGAATTCACTGATATAATTTTTGCTCCCGCCGCAATCGGTCTTGATAGTTAAATTTACGGTCAAGGTTGAAGCACGGAGATAGAGGAAGCACTACATTGTGAAACGAAGGGAGTATTAATTTACCTTTTAAAAACAAAAATACGCTGTAATCAGTGTCTTTCCAAAAATGAAAACAATATTGCCTATTTCATAATCGTACCACTTAGAAGGTAAGAGACCGTATGTCCCTTGGATCAAAGAACATAGACAGCTAAAATTGTTTGGGACAATGCTAAAATTTCTCTTATTTCTATGCCGGCCAGATGATGACGGTGACCATGTCCGACTGCGCTGGGTCAATGATGTCTGAGTGGAAGGCAAAGATGGAGAAGGGTGGCGACATAGAGATTGAGCTGAGCAGCCAATTTGAGGAGCTAACCGCTGATGTGATCTCGCACACGGCATTCGGGAGCAGCTACGAACAGGGGAAAAAGGTCTTCTTGGCACAGAGGGAGCTCCAGTTTCTTGCCTACTCCACTGTATTTAACGTACAAATCCCAGCATTGAGGTAAATACAAGTTCTTTTTCCTGTACCATTTCAATTCAAATCAAGACACACCATACATTTTCACATGGCAAAAATAAATAATTACGCCATGTATGTTTGTGAAATTAATCAGGTACCTTCCAACTGAAAAGAACCTTAAGATATGGAAGCTTGACAAGGAGGTGAGGAGCATGCTCATGAACATCATCAAAACCCGCCTTGAGAACAAAGACACCATGGGTTACGGCAACGACCTACTCGGGCTCATGTTGGAGGCGTGCGCACCAGAGCATGGGCAAAATCCTATTTTGAGCATGGACGAGATCATAGATGAGTGCAAGACCTTCTTCTTCGCAGGGCATGACACCAGCTCACACCTGCTCACATGGACCATGTTCTTGTTGAGCACACACCCAGAGTGGCAGGAGAAGCTCAGAGAGGAGGTGCTGAGGGAGTGTGGCAATGGGGCTCCCACCGGAGACATGCTCAACAAACTGCAGTTGGTCAACATGTTCTTGCTGGAAACTCTTAGGTTGTATGGCCCTGTAGCTGTCATTCAGAGAAAGGCATGTTCAGATCTCGAGGTCGGTGGCATCAAAGTGCCCGAAGGCACAGTGCTCACAATCCCCATCGCAACGATACATCGTGACAAGGAGGTCTGGGGGGAGGACGCCAATGAATTCAAGCCTATGAGATTCGAGAATGGAGTGACACGAGCCGGAAAGCACCCCAATGCCTTGTTGTCTTTCTCTAGTGGGCCTAGGTCTTGCATAGGGCAAAACTTTGCTATGATTGAGGCCAAAGCCGTGATCGCCATGATTCTTCAGAGGTTCTCATTCTCCCTATCCCCTAAGTACGTCCATGCCCCGATGGGCATGATCACAGTGCGACCCAAGTTTGGGCTTCCCATGGTCCTTATGAGCCTAGAGATGTAGTGTTGTGTTGAGTACAACACAATTTTTTTATTGGTCTCATTGCAAATGTATTTTTTTGGAAAGCTACTATGCTGGACTTTATTGAGAACTAGATAGATCATTCACAAGTTTTTATTTATAAAGTGGGTTCCTTTCTTATAAATTGTGGTCAAAGTCTAGAGGGTATGCCTAAGATGCATTTCGGTGTTCTACCTATGTGAGTTCTCTCCAATGTCTCCTCAAGATACTATCACAACATGGGTAGACAAGGAATTAGGTGAGATGGACTTCGTATTTCCCCCCAGAAGTTAAGCTCGTGTTTATTTCTAGGACGAAGCCTAAGCATATAGGTTGTAAAAACATTGACTCACTGCACTTATGATTGAACTCCCAAGGAGCAATCCGCAAATAATTGCAAATTGTTATTGTAAACTCAATCATAGGTTTAACATCTAAGGTTGCCATACCACCGTATGATATAACTCAATACTCATGGCATTTGGTTCTATCACGCATGTATCCCCTCCATCATTTATCATAAAACATTGCAATCTCTATTTGTTCCCCCAATATATGCATACACTTGTACAAAAGACAAAAACTATAGCATAGAAATTAGCATACATATGTGCAACCAATCTTCATACTATTTTGACAATGTCGTAGAACAAATAACTACTCAAACATAGATGTAAAGACGTAAAAAATTATGGGGAAACATTTCATATAACAAGACATCATGTTTTCCAAAGGATTGCATATGTTTTGTGATGGAGATGCCACAGATAGATGAGGAAGATGCGATGAAAGAAATGGGGATGATGGTGCTGATGTTGGTGCTCCTGAAACTGTTTCGGCACCGCAGGGGAAAGGAGAGGTGTTTCCTCTTTGGTTTTTGTTGGCTGTGGTGGTGGAGAACGAGAGTCTCTCTGGAGATTGGAGCTATCTTTTGGGAGAGACTATTCTGGATGGTGAAATATGACACATCAACACTATTTCATTAATTGCGGGAGATGTATGATTCTACAAAAATCTGAAAAGTATTTTTTTTTAAATGTCCACGTGCACCTACCTTCCAAAAAGTAGACAAAAATTGTGAGGGGCCCATGCGGCTATGCCACGTTGCTCGTAAGTCGTGTGGGACTCACATGATTCCCCTGACTGCACCATTTTTTGTGCCATCGTTATCCAGGAAGTTTTGCATTTGTTGTTTTTTCTTCGTAATTTTACCACTTCGGGAAGGTTCATGTAATCACCAACATTAAACATATAGATCTTCCCCTTGTTGATGGTTCGAGGATATGCTTCCGGAGTGATAGCTCCTGGACTGTCATCTGGTTAGACCACCCAACATTGATGTGCCAACGGTGGTATCTTATTGTTATGCCCTTTATCAATTGACATGTCTCTTATAGGTTTTGTGGTACAAGTTCGTAGATGTTGTTGTAAGGCATGTCCTATGGAGAGGGTCTTGAGTTTTTTTTCTTTATTTTTTGTAAGATCTTTGTTTCGACATTAATTAATGTTATGTTACAACTGACTCAGAAGATTGGAGCCATTCTTCATTTTTGATAAAAAATCTTCTAAGACTCCCTCCGTAAAGAAATATAAGAGTGTTTAGATCAGCAAATAATGATCTAAATGCTCTCACATTTCTTTACAGAGGGGGTATTTATCTACAAGTTTGTCAAGTCGAGCAAAATTTTAAAATATAGAATGATTTAATTTTTGTCCAGATTCTGGCTGGTGCAAGTTGGAGAACCCATGATCCCTCGGCGACATTAACTTTTTGTGTCTGGCTCAGACGATGTTTCTTGATATTACGAGTGGTGATCATCTAAACCCTACCCCCTAGCGGTAGTTTTATTTATACTTGGTTTTCATCTGGTTTTCCTCAATTAATCGGACAACTATCTTCTTCTATGAGATGACATAGCTTCTGTCCTTGCCTGGGGAAGCATTTTGTAGGAAACGGCTTGCTATTTCTAAACTTTTTTTTAGAAAAGGAGGATATACCCCCGGCCTCTGCATCTGGACGATGCATACAGCCATATTATTAATTATTCACAAAGACCATACAAGGTGATACATCAATAAGCCTGAAGCCACCATCTTGGCAACACCGTTGCTACTCCTATCCCCTTGATGAAGGTGTGCCGAATGTCCGGGCCTAATACCAAACAGACATTGCATCAAAGCCTAACATCTAAAGCCGGGTGTCCCATCTAAGACACTACCTGAAATGGTTATTATCATGTTGATTATATTGAACAAAATGCTTATTGGATAAAGTGTCAATGATGCGGCCGACTTTTAAAATAGTCGCTCTTTTGCCTTTTGCAATCGGATCCAAATTTTCGAACTGAAGAATCACTTATTTCATCTCTATGCATGGGCCATGTTAGTCCTACTACACACATGCACGGCGGCTATATGTTGACTTCTATCCTCTCCTTCGATGAACCAGACTTAAGACTCCAGCAGCTACTCCAAGATGCATCTTTTCAAAAGCAAAATGGCATATGCATGTCGGCGTGGCAAAAGTTAGTAAGCGTACACCGGCGACGATAGGCGGCAAGGGACTACAACAAAACACATGGAGAACAGGCAATTAACAAAGAAAATGATGAGGAAAACGGGCGGAACGTGCGCTAACTGGAACTAGTTGCGGATGAACCCGGCTTGGTATTTTAAGGGCCTATTTTGAAGTCCTCCCACTTCACACTTCACAAGCTCCTCTTGCGGAGCTGAGCCCAACGAAATAACAGCAAGAAGCTAGCTTCAGGAAGTTATGGTCGATCCTAGTGCAAAAATCTAGAGCGAGGCCAGCCCAGCTTCACAAAACCAAGAATCTGGGGTTCACACATATTACAGCCGAAATGCCACCGCCAAGTATAACGTTTCACCCAGCCACACGAAAGAAAACGATTCATCCCCTCGAGAGCCAACTGTCGCTACGAACAGGTACCACGTCTCCCCTCGGCAGCCATCCTGGGCTGGTTCTAGCCGGCCCAATATGGTGGTGGACAGCCCAACAACCGCTGCTAGCTCAAGATGGCGAAGTAGAAGCTGATTTAACTCCGAAACGGAAGGAAATTTTTTTTTGGAACGAAGGCTCAAGGAGAGCCCGGCTTTGAATTAACAAAGCCATCAACCGGCCAGGATTACAACTCCAAATACATCACTCACCAACTAAAGCAGAAAAAACAAACAGCAAAGATACAAGGGCGCCAGGGAACAGCTCACAAAGCACATACTACAAGCTAGTAAGAAATTGGCGTAAAGCATATAGCTTGGAGATGCCACTATCCTCTTGCACGCCGAGAACCAATGCGAAAGCAAAATCCTGGTCAGGAGAGTGCACCGACGGTGATGCAAGGCACGCCGTTGCCAAAACCTGGGCTTGAAAAAAGACACATCCGTCCAGATCCATCGTCAAAGAAGGTCCCTGCCTCCTCGCCTAGCTCGAAGGCGCCGCACCGTTGAGCGATGGACATGCTCACCCTAGAGCCTAGATGGATGGCCTCGAAGAAACCACTTGGGCGGAACCAGGCGTTCCCGACTTGCCGACGAAGACTCACCTAGAGGAGGGCAACACCATATGCCAAGGTTCTGACTTGGAAAAGGGCGAGCGGTCAGAATGCACAATTGGGCAACAGCGAGGGCCAAGACCAAAATGGAAGCTTGGCTCGCTCGACGAGCTGAAGTGCAGCCACCGTAGGAGGGGAACCCTATCCCCTCCCGTCCTGGAAGATCCAAGGGCACCGGAGGAATAAACTGCAGCCCGGCGAAGAGCACCATAAGAACTTGACCCAGCACCCAGGAAGACACCGCCGCCGCTGGACACACGCTGCCGCCGCCAACACACTCCACCTACACCACAGCGAAGCCCACAACCCATCTTTGTTCCCACAACAGCGCCTTCAAGAAGGTTACGGCGCCAAGGGCGTCGCCGCTGCCCAACAAAATTGAGGATTTCTCCCGGGAGACAAAGGGGAGGGGGATGGGGAGCAAGACCTGAACGGCGCCTCCGGGAAGGTGCGCGGCGCCCGCGGGCGTCGCCGCCGGCAAGGCAGGCTGGGGTTTCCCCCGGTCCTACATCCGGACACCCACTCCCACCCGAGCAGACCGGGGCCCCTCGACGAGGCAGGCCGGATCTGAGGAGGGGAGGAGCTTGCTGGAGAAGAAGGGCAGTGGGGGCGGCCAGATCTGATGCAGCCGGAGCAAACGCTGCCGCCGCGCGCTGGCCCGCATTCTTCGGGGATCTTGCCGTCCACACGGCCGAGAACCGCCGACCTGCGCCCGCGCCACCGGATGCCGAAGCCGGCGACGCCTCACCAGCCGGGGCCGCCGCCCCAGATCCAGAGGCCCCCCACGGACGAGGCGAGGCGGCGAGGGCCCCGCCGCCACCTTCATCGACGGCGCGCCAAGCTTGCTCGGCGTCAGCAGTCTCCGGCGGCGGCGAGGGAAGGGCGAGCAGGGGAGGGAGGCGGCGGGGGTAGGGTTTCGCCCCTCGGGTCGCCCGAGTGGGGCGACACGAAGGAGGGGAAGGGGAGCTACAGTTCACTAAAGGATCAGGAGTGTATGTCTCGGAAACGGAAGGAAATCGCTACGTAGAGCAAGAAGCCACGAAAAGAAGCTGGATTTGTGGAGTTTTCTGAAGTTGGAGGACTTCAGAACAGGCTCTAAATAGCCGTTGGCTGGTGATCCATGGACTGGAAATCGTTGAAGTCGTAGCCAGCGCGTGTGTGTCTGATGTTTGTTGTTTAAATCAAGGGACATTTGTTTCGGGTTGCTTTAATCATCAGCTCTCGGAGGCTACTAATTTATTCGCTCGTGTAGTACCACTTCAGTTATACCTAGGGTGGGGGGCGCCCCACTTGCCTTGGGGGGCAAGGCACCCCCTTGGCCGGCGCCGCCCCTCCCAGGGGGCCTATATAAAGGGGGGGAGGGAGGGCAGTAGCATTACAGCCTTGGGCGCCTCCCTCCTCCCCTGCTACACCTCTCTCTCTCGTAGAAGCTCGGCGAAGCCCTGCCGGCATCCCGCTACATCCACTACCACGCCGTCGTGCTGCTGGATCTCCATCAACCTCTCCTTCCCCCTTGCTGGATCAAGAAGGAGGAGACGTCGCTGCACCGTACGTGTGTTGAACGCGGAGGTGCCGTCCGTTCGGCACTCGGTCATCGGTGATTTGGATCACGGCGAGTACGACTCCGTCATCCACGTTCATTGGAACGCTTCCGCTCGCGATCTACAAGGGTATGTAGGCGCACTCCTTTCCCCTCGTTGCTAGTATACTCCATAGATGCATCTTGGTGAGCGTAGGAAAATTTTAAAATTATGCTACGATTCCCAACACAAAAGTCCATCAGTATGGAGTTTCTTCATGCGCTTTACACCGATATGACCTAAACGGCAGTGCCACAAATAAGTTGCACCATCATTATCAACTCTGCATCTTTTGGCTTCAATATTATGAATATGTGTATCACTACTATCGAGATTCAACAAAAATAGACCACTCTTCAAGGGTGCATGACCATAAAAGATATTACTCATATAAATAGAACAACCATTATTCTCTGATTTAAATGAATAACCATCTCGCATCAAACAAGATCCAGATATAATGTTCATGCTTAACGCTGGCACCAAATAACAATTATTTAGGTCTAAAACTAATCCCGAAGGTAGATGTAGAGGTAGCGTGCCGACCGCGATCATATCGACTTTGGAACCATTTCCCACGCGCATCGTCACCTCGTCCTTAGCCAATCTTCGCTTAATCCGTAGCCCCTGTTTCGAGTTACAAATATTAGCAACAGAACCAGTATCAAATACCCAGGTGCTACTGCGAGCATTAGTAAGGTACACATCAATAACATGTATATCACATATACCTTTGTTCACCTTGCCATCCTTCTTATCCGCCAAATACTTGGGGCAGTTCCGCTTCCAGTGACCAGTCTGCTTGCAGTAGAAGCACTCAGTCTCAGGCTTAGGTCCAGACTTGGGTTTCTTCTCCTGAGCAGCAACTTGTTTGCTGTTCTTCTTGAAGTTCCCCTTCTTCTTCCCTTTACCCTTTTTCTTGAAACTAGTGGTCTTATTGACCATCAACACTTGATGCTCCTTTTGATTTCTACATCCGCAGCCTTTAGCATTGCGAAGAGCTCGGGAATCGTCTTATTCATCCCTTGCATATTATAGTTCATCACGAAGCTCTTGTAGCTTGGTGGCAGTGATTGAAGAATTCTGTCAATGACGCTATCATCTGGAATATTAACTCCCAGTTGAATCAAGTGATTGTTATACCCAGACATTTTGAGTATATGCTCACTGACAGAACTATTCTCTTCCATCTTGCAGCTGTAGAACTTATTGGAGACTTCATATCTCTCAATCCGGGCATTTGCTTGAAATATTAACTTCAACTCCTGGAACATCTCATATGCTCCATGACGTTCAAAACGTCGTTGAAGACCTGGTTCTAAGCCGTAAAGCATGGCACACTGAACTATCGAGTAGTCATCAGCTTTGCTCTGCCAGACGTTCATAACATCTGGTGTTGCTCCTGCAGCAGGCCTGGCACCCAGCGGTGCTTCCAGGACGTAATTCTTCTATGCAGCAATGAGGATAATCCTCAAGTTACGGACCCAGTCCGTGTAATTGCTACCATCATCTTTCAACTTTGCTTTCTCAAGGAACGCATTAAAATTCAACGGAACAACAACACGGGCCATCTATCTACATTTAACATAGACAAGCAAAATACTATCAGGTACTAAGTTCATGATAAATTGAAGTTCAATTAATCATATTACTTAAGAACTCCCACTTAGATAGACATCCCTCTAATCCTCTAAGTGATCACGTGATCCATATCAACTAAACCATGTCCGATCATCACGTGAGATGGAGTAGTTTCAACGGTGAACATCACTATGTTGATCATATCTACTATATGATTCACGCTCGACCTTTCGGTCTCCGTGTTCCGAGGCCATATCTGTTATATGCTAGGCTCGTCAAGTTTAACCTGAGTATTCCGCGTGTGCAACTGTTTTGCACCCGTTGTATTTGAACGTAGAGCCTATCACACCCGATCATCACGTGGTGTCTCAGCACGAAGAACTTTCGCAACGGTGCATACTCAGGGAGAACACTTATACTTTGATAATTTAGTGAAGGATCATCTTATAATGCTACCGTCAATCAAATCAAGATAAGATGCATAAAAGATAAACATCACATGCAATCAATATAAGTGATATGATATGGCCATCATCATCTTGTGCTTGTGATCTCCATCTCCGAAGCACCGTCATGAACACCATCGTCATCGGCGTGACACCTTGATCTCCATCGAAGCATCGTTGTCATCTCGCCAACTATTGCTTCTACGACTATCGCTACCGCTTAGTGATAAAGTAAAGCATTACAGGGCGATTGCATTGCATACAATAAAGTGACAACCATATGGCTCCTGCCAGTTGCCGATAACTCGGTTACAAAACATGATCATCTCATACAATAAAATTCAGTATCATGTCTTGACCATATCACATCACAACATACCCTGCAAAAACAAGTTAGACGTCCTCTACTTTGTTGTTGCAAGTTTTACGTGGCTGCTATGGGCTTAGCAAGAACCGTTCTTACCTACGCATCAAAACCACAACGATAGTTTGTCAAGTTGGTGCTGTTTTAACCTTCGCAAGGACCGGGCGTAGTCACACTCGATTCAACTAAAGTGAGAGAGACAGACACCCGCCAGTCACCTTTAAGCAACGAGTGCTCGCAACGGTGAAACCAGTCTCGCGTAAGCGTACGCGTAATGTCGGTCCGGGCCGCTTCATCTCACAATACCGCCGAACCAAAGTATGACATGCTGGTAAGCAGTATGACTTATATCGCCCACAACTCACTTGTGTTCTACTCGTGCATAACATCATAAAACCAGGCTCGGATGCCACTGTTGGGGAACGTAGTAATTTCAAAAAATTTCCTACGAACACGCAAGATCATGGTGATGCATAGCAATGAGAGGGGAGAGTGTTGTCCACGTATCCTCGTAGACCGAAAGCGGAAGCGTTAACACAACGCGGTTGATGTAGTCGTACGTCTTCACGATCCGACCGATCAAGTACCGAACGCACGGCACCTCCGAGTTCAGCACACGTTCAGCTCGATGACGTCCCTCGAACTCCGATCCAGCCGAGTGTTGAGGGAGAGTTTCGTCAGCACGACGGCGTGGTGACGATGATGATGTTCTACCGACGCAGGGCTTCGCCTAAGCACCGCTACGATATTATCGAGGTGTAATATGGTGGAGGGGGGCACTGCACACGGCTAAGAGATCAATAGATCAGTTGTTGTGTCTATGGGGTGCCCCCCTGCCCCCGTATGTAAAGGAGCAAGGGGGAGGCCGGCCGGCCCTTGTTGGCATGCGCCAGGAGGAGGAGTCCTCCTCCTAGTAGGAGTAGGACTCCCCTCTTTCCTACTCCTACTAGGAGGGGGAAAGGAAGGGGGAGAGGGAGAAGGAAAGGGGGGCGCCGCCCCCCCTCTCCTAGTCCAATTCGGACCAGAGGGGGAGGGGCGCGCGGCCCCTCCTGGCTGCCCCTCTCTCTCTCCACTAAGGCCCATAAGGCGCATTACTTCTCCCGGGGGGTTTCCGGTAACCCTCCGGCACTCCGGTTTTCTCCGAAATCACCCGGAACATTTCCGGTGTCCGAATATAGTCGTCCAATATATCAATCTTTATGTCTCGACCATTTCGAGACTCCTCGTCATGTCCGTGATCACATCCGGGACTCCGAACAACCTTCGGTACATCAAAACATATAAACTCTTAATATAACTGTCATCGTAACGTTAAGCGTGCAGACCCTACGGGTTCGAGAACTATGTAGACATGACCGAGACACGTCTCCGGTCAATAACCAATAGTGGAACCTGGATGCTCATATTGGCTCCCACATATTCTATGAAGATCTTTATCGGTCAGACCGCATAACAACATACGTTGTTTCCTTTGTCATCGGTATGTTACTTGCCCGAGTTTCGATCGTCGGTATCTCAATACCTAGTTCAATCTCGTTACCGGCAAGTCTCTTTACTCGTTCTGTAGTACATCATCTCACAACAAACTCATTAGTTGCAATGCTTGCAAGGCTTAAGTGATGTGCATTACCGAGAGGGCCCAGAGATACCTCTCCGACAATCGGAGTGACAAATCCTAATCTCGAAATACGCCAACCCAACAAGTACCTTTGGAGACACCTGTAGAGCACCTTTATAATCACCCAGTTACGTTGTGACGTTTGGTAGCACACAAAGTGTTCCTCCGGTAAACGGGAGTTGCATAATCTCATAGTCATAGGAACATGTATAAGTCATGAAGAAAGCAATAGCAACATACTAAACGATCAAGTGCTAAGCTAACGGAATGGGTCAAGTCAATCACATCATTCTCCTAATGATGTGATCCAGTTAATCAAATGACAACTCATGTCTATGGCTAGGAAACATAACCATCTTTGATCAACGAGCTAGTCAAGTAGAGGCATACTAGTGACACTCTGTTTGTCTATGTATTCACACATGTATCATGTTTCCGGTTAATACAATTCTAGCATGAATAATAAACATTTATCATGATATAAGGAAATAAATAATAACTTTATTATTGCCCCTAGGGCATATTTCCTTCACGGACGACCTATCCGGACGTTTGAAGCAGGTACGAGAGACCCGGCTGTAGATGCTCTTACAGACAACAAAACCGGCCTGGTACTGTTTACGAGAAATCGGGGCCCTAGCACTTTGCAGCTGGCTAGTGATTGAAGTGTCAAACAAATCACTAAAGTATCATCGCGTGTGGTGGCGGTGTTTTTTTTGAAAAGGAGGGTCACCCCTGCCTCTGCATCTGAATTTATGGTATAAATATACCATACCAATTCGTTATGTATGGATGATGGATGAGATTCCATGGATAGAGAGCCACTTTCAATAGACTTATGGAATGTTCCCATTCGTGTGCATCCAGCAGAAATTGAAGCCACAAATTTACTAATTATGAGTTGGGCGCTTTAACCATTCAACCATGGATGCTTAACAGGGATCATCGTACATCGTAAATAACCAATTTTCATATAGAAAGACATATCATAGAAAAATGAAATAGAAAATATTCCGAGATGGCATATATTCAGAGATGAACACTTCTCTGGATCCTCGAATTGAAAGAGAGACTGAGAGGGATCAAGAATGCTAATTCTCACTATTTGGAATGGATCCAATTCTATTGAGTCTGACTCATAGTGATCATTTCTCTTTAGCAAAGAATAGCCTTGGTTATCAAAGGATTGAACAACTGGGATCCATTTACTTATGATACCTAGTTGGCATTGATAACAAGGATCTAATGAATTATGAGTTTAATAGATCCCCTTTAGCAGAAAGACGTATATTCTTTGCTCATTATCAGACAGTCACTTATTCTCAAACCTCGTGTGGGAC
Source organism: Aegilops tauschii subsp. strangulata (assembly GCF_002575655.3). Taxonomy (NCBI): domain Eukaryota; kingdom Viridiplantae; phylum Streptophyta; class Magnoliopsida; order Poales; family Poaceae; genus Aegilops; species Aegilops tauschii. The sequence continues at coordinate 107,376,985 of NC_053036.3, read as the reverse complement.
TGATATTTTCATTTACCATCTCATGAAAAACCATTTTCGTTCCGCTTAGCCCTATCGGGTATTTTAGTGATAGGTTCTATAGGAAGCGAAAGATACAAAAATGATCTGAGGTTCAGTACGAACTCCCAAGAAGAGCGAAAATAACATGATGAAGTGATAAAAAAAGTTGCCTCAACCGGCAAAAATAGATCAAGATGACTAAACACCTAGCCTATTATTGGACCGCCATCCAAATCTGTTGTAAATATCATGTGCTATCGTCTCCCAACGGTTACATCCAATAGCCATATGCTCCTTGGCTTCCGCATGACTGAGTAACGACCACATACGGATCTAAGTAGTGGCTCTGTATATAACCTGCAAAAAAATTATAAGAGTTTGTCTGTTAAAAATCATGTCATTCTTGCAATTTTATAGCCAAAGTAATGCACATAGTCCTATTTGAATATGTCCTGCAATACTTGGTTCTACTCCATCCAGTCACGTCCCAAATACGTGTTAATACTAGTTGAAGGGCTAATATTAAAGGCTACATGAATTGTATACCATAAAAGTTTGGCAAGAGGACATTTGAGAAAGAGGTGTTTTATGGTTTCATCTTGATCACAAAAACAATATCGTTTACTACCCTCCCATCTTCGCTTGGCCAAATTATCCTTAGTCAGAATCACTTCCCTGTGAACAAAAGCACATGAAGATTTTGATTTTTAAAGGAATTTTAATCTTCCAAATATGAATTGATTTCGAAATTAGACCATAATCAATTAAGTCTAAATACATAGACTTGACGGAGAATATTCCGTTCACAGATAACTTCGATTGAATCGCATCTGGCTCATCAAAGAGGTGAATGTACATCAACCTCCGCACAAGATGTAACCAACTGTCTCATCGACCACCTACTAGTAACCTCATGAACTAGATATTTAAAGGGTCAGACTGTAATATTGTAGCAATATAAGCATCCTTATGTTGCACAATATTATAGAGATAAGAATATTGTGTGGCTAGTGTGTCTCCCCTAACCAAGTATCTTCTCAGAATCTAGTTGTGCTACCGTTCCCAAGAATAAATTCAGTTATATGAAAGAAGGCTGCTTTCGCCCTCATTAGCCCCTTCCAGAAAGGCGAGTCATTGGATCTTACAAGTATCTTTTCAGAATCTAGTTGTGTGGTGGCAATGTTAACTGTGTAATGAAACAATTTTATTCGTTCTTTCATGTACTTCCTAGGTTTCAAAATACTTGTCGTGATTTTAGTTTGAGTACTACTCGTTATATGTTTGCAAGGAATTAAAAGTTTGGGGCAAAGAGGAAGAAAGCCTCACGTACCCAATTACGCCACAAGAGGCCCGTTAAAGAAATATCTCTATGCAGGCATCAACATCTTGTTCTAGAAGGATCATATTTGACAAGGAAATAGATTCTTGGCGAGGAAGAGAAGTCAATTTGGATAAATGAGGCATTCAATCTAGCCATGTCTGTGTTGACAACCTCTGTTGTTGTGTGCTCGAAAGCACCATTGATCGCTACTCCCTCCGTTTCAAAATATAATGCGCCCTTGGTTTCCGTGCTTTAACTTTGATCATAAATTTAACCAACGAGACCGACTGCGGCGGGAGCAAAAAAATATACCAGTGAATTCGTATTCAAAAGAAGTTTTGTAATATATATTTTTTGCTACCGTCGCAGTCGGTCTCATTGGTTAAATTTATGGTCAAATTTAAACCTCGAAAAACATGGACACGCTATATTTTGAAACGGAGGGAGTGTATATCAATCCACGTGTCGTTATCTACTACGGAGTAGAAGCCATATTGTCAAAATGAAAGAAGTTTTGTCTAGAAGCCAGCCCCGTGCGAATATCCCGTCGGTCGATGTCGACCAGCAGCACCATGCGTACGAGGGCTTCCCGGCAGACCACACGTTCCCACCAGCCGGGGTCCATCCAGCATGGTTGGTGCGCGTCCGGGGCTCTGCTTGCACGCATCACGCCTGATCTCACCCGCACCGCGACGAAACGCCGACACGCTCCAGCAACCCCGACTTTACGTGCCCGGCGACCCGAGGCCATGGTCAAAGCGCAGCCGCGAGCGGCATAAATACCCACCTCCCCCGACCCGAGTCTCACAACGGAAACACACAAACATTTCCCGGTCTCAAACTCACAGAAGCAGAGCCATACAGTACAGGTCGCTGATATTTTCTCCTCCTTCCTGAATCCTGAGTGACCACCGGTCCGGTCCACCATGGCTCTCGTCTGGATGGTGGCCGCGGCCGTGGCGGCGGTGCTGGCATCGTGGGCGTTCAACGCGCTGGTGTACCTCGTGTGGCGGCCGCGGGCCATCACCCGGCAGCTCCGCGCGCAGGGCGTCGGCGGGCCGGGCTACAGGTTCTTCGCCGGGAACCTCGCCGAGATCAAGCGGCTCCGCGCCGACAGCGCCGGCGCCGCGCTGGACATCGGCAACCACGACTTCGTCCCCATGGTCCAACCGCACTTCCGCAAATGGATCCCCATCCACGGTACGAACTACGAAACCGAGCCAGTAGATTGCTCTACTCTAGCAGATCTAGTTCATGTTCTTACGCCGTTTCCTGCTTACAGGGCGCACGTTCCTGTACTGGTTCGGAGCCAGGCCGACACTGTGCGTGGCCGACGTGAACGTGGTGAAGCAGGTGCTCTCCGACCGCAGCGGGCTGTACCCCAAGAGCATCGGGAACCCGCACATCGCCCGGCTGCTCGGCAAGGGGCTCGTGCTCACCGACGGCGACGACTGGAAGCGCCACCGCAAGGTCGTCCACCCCGCCTTCAACATGGACAAGCTCAAGGTACGTGTCCAGCTCCAGCGGCACACGCGTGTGTCTTGTTTAAGCATGCACAATGCGTATGACTTGCGCTAACTGTTATTCGTGTCACAGATGATGACGGTGACCATGTCCGACTGTGCCGGGTCAATGATGTCCGAGTGGAAGGCAAAGATGGAGAAGGGCGGCAGCGTAGAGGTCGACCTGAGCCACCAGTTTGAGGAGCTCACCGCGGATGTCATCTCTCACACGGCATTCGGAAGCAGCTACGAACAGGGGAAAAAGGTCTTCCTGGCGCAGAGGGAGCTCCAATTCCTTGCCTTTTCCACCGTATTCAACGTGCAAATCCCAGCATTCAGGTAAATTCATCGTGTTCTTCTTCTTGTACCATTATTGGTCTGAATCAACTCACAACGTACATTTTCACCAAGCAGAAATTAATCTATGTGTGTTTGTGGAATTCATCAGGTACCTTCCAACTGAAAAGAACCTCAAAATATGGAAGCTTGACAAAGAGGTGAGGACCATGCTGATGAACATCATCAAAGGCCGTCTTGCCACCAAAGACACCATGGGCTACGGCAGCGACCTCCTCGGGCTTATGTTGGAGGCGTGCGCGCCAGAGGATGGGCAAAATCCGCTTTTGAGTATGGATGAGATCATAGATGAGTGCAAGACCTTCTTCTTTGCCGGGCATGACACCAGCTCGCACCTGCTCACATGGACCATGTTCTTGCTGAGCACGCACCCTGAGTGGCAGGAGAAGCTCAGGGAGGAGGTGCTAAGAGAGTGTGGCAACGGTGTTCCCACCGGTGACATGCTCAACAAACTACAGCTGGTCAACATGTTCCTACTAGAAACTCTCAGGTTATACGCCCCTGTATCGGCCATTCAGAGGAAGGCGGGTTCGGATCTCGAGGTTGGTGGCATAAAAGTGCCTGAAGGCACGGTCTTGACGATTCCCATCGCGACGGTACATCGTGACAAGGAGGTATGGGGAGAAGATGCCAATGAATTCAAGCCTACGAGGTTCGAGAATGGAGTGACAAGAGCCGGAAAGCACCCCAATGCTTTGTTGTCTTTCTCTAGTGGGCCGAGGTCATGCATAGGGCAGAACTTTGCAATGATCGAGGCCAAGGCTGTGATCGCTGTGATTCTTCAGAGATTTTCATTCTCCCTATCACCGAAGTATGTCCATGCCCCCATGGATGTGATCACGCTGCGGCCTAAGTTTGGGCTTCCCATGATCCTCAAGAGCCTAGAGATGTAGAAAAATGTATATGGTCTCAAGTATAACACATGGTTTTGTATTATTTGACTGGAGTTTAGTTTATATTGCGCACTAGAAAATCTTGTAAAATTACCAATGTATAATGTATCCTATTTGTAAATATAAATAATGAAGTGTTCTATTTATAAGTTACTATTGTTTTTTCTTACCATCAGCCACCTTTATTTGCCCCAAAAATAGTCACTATCTATGATAAACTATAGATAAACTGTGACGCCCGTATAGTTAAGCTATAGTAACCTCTGCTAATGATGCCACGTCACCACAATTACTGTTGTTAAACTCGTGTTGATTCAAAACCGGTTCGAAATTCAAATTCAAAATAAAGTCAAACTATAAAAGTTTTTAAATGTCAAAACAAAAAAAGTACAAACGGTGACAAATAAATACTAAATAAAATTGGTGGAGAAACCAACATTCTTAAAGTTTCCTAGATGCCCTAAAATAATTAGAACATCAGTTCAAACAATTATTTAAATGCTTTTAAATAATAAACAAATACAAACTAATTTTATTTGAGGTGCCAAACTGTTTGTGGCAGAGGGATGTTTAGTGATACCAATATAGAAACTAATATTATGTTTCGTAAAACTAAAATAAAATTAAGGTTAAGCGAATACAGAAAAGAAAATACACGACTTGGTATTGAGGGGTAAAAAACCACGCGGCGAGTTCGACTCGGTCTCGGCGAAACTCCCCTGCGACGGCGTCGTCTAGGGTTATAAATCCTCTCGTGGGATCCTCTCACGAGAGTCAGGATAAGTTATCGGGTTGCTACCTTGGTGTTCTTCCCTCCCAGTATCTGGTCGTTCTTTGATCTAGGACAGGAGCGAGAGCAACACCTAGGGTTTCGGAGGAGCAGAAACTATGGCGGGGTCAGGTTCAGGTTCCCAGTCAACGACGCACAGCGTGGCGGCTGGTGGATTGGTAGGTGTCGATGAGCTGATTGGCAAGCTGAATCTTCAGGAGAGGGAGGATGATGATCTTAACTTTGATGAAGAATTTCCTGATGAAGTGGATGAGGCAGAATTCATGGCGATTGCTAGGGTTCACACTGATAACCCTTTAGTCGCGGCACTTTCTACGACTCGATGTGGTTGGCATGGAGCTTGGCTCAGGGTGCGACCTTCAACGCCTTGGGCAGAAACCTGTTTGCGATTATTGTTAATTGTCTGGGAGACTGGAAAAGGGTAACCGAAGAGGGGCCATGGCTCTTCAGAGATCATGGCGTTCTGATCGAGCGTTGTGATGGATTCACCAAGCCTAATGATGTGATTTTGGACAGTATCTCTGTTTGGATACAGATTGTTGATCTTCCACCTTTGTACCGGAAAGATGCTGTCATTAGATCCCTAATGAAGAAGGTTGGGAAGGTGGAAAGTGTGATGCTTAACCCTCGATGGGGAGATGTGAGAATTGTTCGTGTGCGTGTCAAGCTAGATGTGAACGAGCCTTTGATTCGTTTTGTCTCCATCACCAAAAACCAAAAGAAGGTCTACTACTTGAAAGTGCGTTATATCGACTAGAGGGGGGGGGGGGGTGAATAGGCGATTTTTATGAATTCTTCACTGAGGAATTTCAGGGTGAGGAAATTCCTAAGCGAAGAACTACTTGCAGCGGAATAAGTACTCAGATGCATACATGACGGAACATAAACATGGACATCATGATGAAATGAAAACAGACACAGAGTACAGAAAGCGTAAGCACGGGATAAAACAGAATAAAGACAAACAAACTGAAGAAATTGAGCTGAGGAAATTGAGAAAGTCTTCAGACAAAGTCTTCAAACAGATATGAACAAGCACATAACACGGTTATGAGGAAATGAAAGAGTTGAGGAAATAGAACCAGTAAGCTTGGTGAAGACAATGATTTGGTAGACCAGTTCCAACTGCTGTCTCAGTTGTACGTCTGGTTAGGGCGGCTAGGTATTTAAACCTGAGGACACACATCCCCGGACACCCAGTCCTGAACACGCAGTCCAGGACACTTAGTCCTCACCGTATTTCCCTTGAGCTAAGGTCACATAGACCTCGTCCAATCACTCGTGGTAAGTCTTCAGGTGACTTCCAAACCTTAACAAACTCGGTCACTCGGCGGTCCACAATTTCCTCTTGGAAGCTCTAGACCATGACGCCTAACCGTTTGGAAGAAGCACAGTCTTCAAAGGTAACAAGCGTCGGATCCACACAGGATCAATCTCTTCAGTGATGCTCAATCACTTTGGGTTTGTAGGTGTTTAGGTTTGGGTTTCCTCACTTGATGATTTTCGCTCAAAGTCCTCGGAGGATGGGATGCTCTCAAATGACAAGTGTCATTTCTCTCGGAGCAGCCAACCAGCTAGTGGTTGTAGGGGCGGCTATTTATAGCCTAGGGAGCATCCTGACATGATAAGACGTAAATGCCCTTCAATGATATGACCGTTAGGTGGGTAGATATTTTGGGACAGCTGGCGCGTAGCACAGCAACGGTCGGAATTTTGAGTATCAAATACCTCAGGGCTATCATGTTCCTCACAGTGTAGGCAATCCGCACTGGCGAACTCCTAACTCCCCAGTCAGAACAAATTCCTCAGAGACCAGAAGAACTTCGTCTCTGTCACAGAAGAAATTGACTGAACTGTATGAGATTTCCAATGGCTTCACTCGAAGGGATTGGTAGGTGTAGGATTTTGAGTTGAGCATCACATGGAAATTTTTCCTTAGTATTTCCTCGACCCCCTTTAATAGTACGGTGTTTCCTATGACTCAAGAAAGAGAAAATGAAACTACGAAAACAAAAGTCTTCACGCTTCATGTTCCTCGAATGAATGCCAAGTCTTCAAGGTCACACCAATTTCTTCACTTTCAAAGTCTTCAGAAAGTCTTCAGAAATCCAAAGTCTTCAGTCGAAGAACTTCATTTTTAGGGGTCGACTTTCTCTATAAATATCAAACTCCTCATAGACTTATAGACCTGTATACACTCATAAACACATTAGTCCCTTAACCTATAAGTCTTCAATACACCAAAATCACTAAGGGGCACTAGATGCACTTACAATCTCCCCCTTTTGGTGATTGATGACAATATAGGTTAAGTTTTCAACGGGGATAAACGTATGAAGTGTAAATACTGATATTGTGGAATTTGATTGCAAGATATAGAAAGAACTCCCCCTGAAGGTGTGCATAGTGTGGAATTTGCTTTTGAAGCAATGCACACTTGAAGAATAGAATCATGGAGATCTCCCCCTATATCTTGTAATTCATACACGCATTTAACATATGATATGAAGAATTTCAAATGCATGATGAAATATGGTGAGTGATGTAATTCAGCATGCGTGCATTAACATTAATGAGGAATAAGCATGCAGAAAATCACAGCAAAAGTATCAGGCCACCATAGAGTTTAAGTTTACAACTCGGCCGAATAAAGTCTCAGAAGAACAAGAGTTGTAACTTTGCAAAAAAACGCCCATATAAGTAGACCCACTTGAAGACTAACTCAAATTTCTCCCCCTTTGTCATTGAATGATCAAAAGGGTCGAAAAATGAGGACTAACGCCCCTGAAGAATATCATGATGATGAAGGAGCGCCAGCGTTGTTGGGGTCGTTTGTTGTTGAAGGGCCTGCCGCAGTGTCGTCCAAGTCTTCATACTTGTCGGTGTCGCGTGATGAAGAATAGGAGCTGGCCACCAAGGAAGGAACCTTGACCTTCTTGTATTTCTTCGGTGGAGGTGCAGACGAGTCAAAATCCTCCTTGAGACCCATTTGCTTTAGATCTTCTTCACCATATAGATGTGACAGAATAGCCCAGGTGCGACCGAAGACTTCATGGAGGTAGTAATGGTTTTTCTTCATTGCATTATGTGTAGCAGTCATGTTGTGAAGAATAGAACCAAACTGATGCTTAACCCATTTATGGTTTCGATCCACCTTCTGGTGAAGACTAAGAAGAAGTTCATGGTCAGTCATCACCCTTGGAGCTGTGGCTTGAGGATTTGGCTTGGATGCATTTGCAGCAGAGTCATGAGTGGCAGAGTCATCATTGGTGGAATAAGATGCAGCTTTCCGAAACTGACCATCCAATGGACAAATTCCTTCATCAATAATAGCCGGTGCCTTGCCCTTTTCATCAGTTGAGGAATATGTCCGCTTGAGGACTTCAATTGGGGGCAAGTAGCTGAGGTGATTCTGAAAGTCAGCCTTGTAGTTGAGTGAAGACCTTGTTCTGAGGAATCTCATAATCCAAGGAGCATAAGGCTTCAACTCAAACAGAGAGAGTGCAACATTTGCCGGAGTTCTCATGAAGAAATCATGATAGTTGACAGGAATGCCATGCATGATATTGAATAGCAGATTCTTCATGATGCCAACAATTTCCTCATCAGACGAGTCGTGGCCTTTGATAGGACTCAAAGTCTTCGTTAGAATGTGATAGACTGTTCTTGGCACATATAGCAATTCCTTCACGAGGAATTTTGTCCTTGGGGCTTGACCAGGCTTTAGAGGTTTCATAAGCACTTGCATGTAATGAGCAGTGAGTTCAGGCTCCTGGTATATGTAGCGAGATCCTTCAAGGGGTGGACTGATGGACATGGCGTGAAGTAATTCAGAGGCCGGTGCCTTATAATGAGTGTTTTCGGTCATCCAGTCCAATACCCAAGTGTTGATATCATCAACATCACTTGTGACGTGCAGAGTTGCGTAGAACTGAAGAATAAGCTCTTCATTCCAATCAACAATGTCAGAGCAAAAGTTGAGCAGTCCTGCATCATGAAGCACACCAAGGACCGGGGTAAAGCAAGGCAGTGATTTCATGTCCACATGAGGAATATGCTCGTGGTCGAAGACTTTGTCCTTGTTGAAGAACAGTGAAGAATAAAAATTGACCTGGCTGGCAGTCCAGAAATGCTTCCTTCTAAGACGAGCAGAGTCATATGGGTTGTAGTCAGTGAAGAAAACATGCTTGCCGAAGAAGTCCTCGGCCTTGAATTTCTGCTTCTTCGAGAAGGGATCCTTTGGCTTGGGCTGAGGAGTATCAGTCAATTGCATCACCACCTCAGGAATCACAATCTCAGGATCCACAGTCTGAGGAATTTCAGGTTCTTCTTCAGTGACAGCCTGGGTCTTCACTTCTTCATGAACATTTTCATCAGCACTAGTGGCTGGAATTTCTTCATGGACAGACGGGGTTGCACGAGGTTCTTCAGATCCCATTTGTACTGTAGTCACTGGGGACTGAGGAATTTGTTGCAGAGGTGTGACCAGAGGAGAATTGGGGTGCTGACTTTCCCAAAAGTCATCATTCAGCACTGGTGTTGTACATCCAATGTCCACATCTACTTCTTCACTCTTTTCCTCAACGCCGGCCTCTTCAGCAGTGAATTGAGGCATGGGCGATGAGACTATTGGTGTTGAAGGGATTGCATCCGCTTCAATTTCTTCATCCAACTGCTCTGAAGAAGCAGCAGAAGGAATCTCTTCGTCTGATTCACTTGGAATCACATATTCTTCATCAAAAGGAACAAGGTCCTTTGATGGCATGGATGAGACCGGAATAGCATCAATTGGATTCGCAAAAGAGCTGGTCAATGGCTTCATCTTCTTCGGAGCTGAAGAATCTGATGAAGTTGGTGCTTTCCTTTTCTTCACAGCTGCACGCTCTGCAACCTTGGTCTTCTTCACATCTGATGCAGAAGGAAGAATTGGAGTTGGGGTAGGTGCAGGAGGAGCAGAGGAATTTGGTTCATTTACTTCAGGCACAACTGATGCAGTTGCCCTGACTTCTTCAGTTTCTGCAGGCGCAACACTAGTGGTTGCCCTGGCAATTTCTTTAGCGGCTGGAATGCAGTCATCAGCCCTAGTACTTTGAGTTTCTTCAGCAGCCTGATTGTCATCAGCGGTGCTAGCATTTTCTTCAGTCGGCTGAGCAGATGCCTCAGCCTGAGGATTTTCTTGTTGCGTTGGGGCTGCAACATTGGAAGTGAACTTCTCAGTTAAATTCACAAATCTGACTTTCGCTCCAAGCCAGCCAGCGCGGTATACGTCAAATTCATCACTGAGCTTCTTGATCTCAGATTGAATAGTGACAAGTTCTTCAGTTGTCATGGAGACACCGTTTTTCTTGAGGAAGCGCTCCTTCTTGTACTGCGGTTTCTTCAACTGCCTGGCCTTTTCAAATTTCCATTTTTCTTCTTGAATGAAGGCAGTCAGCATATGACTCTGGCCAGGAGTCAACTTGAAATAAGGAATAGGAGTGTTGGGGTCCTTGTGCCAGAGATCAATGTAATCAAGGGTCAATTTTGGATCCAAAAGTAGAGGCACATTTGTGCCTTTGGCTCTAGTGGCCTTGAGCTGCCTGTCTCTGATGATTTCAGCAAGTTCATCATCATCAGCTTCGTCTTCATCAGACGGCACTTGAAAGGCGACCTGCTTCTTGTGAGGACTTGGACGAGAGCCTCGTCCGACAGTGGCCTTTTTCTTCAGTAGAGAGGGGCCAGATGAGGAATTTGGTGCAGCTGAAGAACTAGCAGAGACTCCTGAGGCAATAGAGATGCCTGTTGTCCTTTGGCACGTGGCAAGATGCACAGGTGCTGAGGTTTTTGTCGGAGGAGCTGGAGCAGCTTGAGGAGTTGGCCGTGAGGGCTTTGAAGAATCTGGCCGTGAGGGCATTGCTGAGGAACTTGGTCGTGAGGGCTTTGAGGGTGAAGCACTTGGCTTATGAGCAGGCTTCTTTGCCATGGCCTTCTTTGGCTTGACAGCAGAGGCCTCAGCAGTGGTAGCAGCAGTAGAGTCTTCATTAAATTTCCTCACTGCTTCCTTAGCTATTTTGGCTAGCTTGGCCTGGCGCTTGGCCCATTCATCAGGATAGTCCTCACCACGCTTGAGGCTGGTGGGATCAGCTTCTTGGCCAGGTGCCAATGGAGGTCTTGGGCATGGAGGATTTAGAGCGAATTTCTTCATATACTTGGGAGTAACATATCTGTACTCCCTCCATTCCCGTGCCCATCTCCTCTCAATCTTTTGAATGTGCACCTTGCGCTGATTTTTATCCTCCTTAGGGGGTGTGCAGTACCCAGCATAGATGTCATCAGGGTCTCAAACGCTGTGTTGACCTCAGGCCTTTTTCCTCCCTTCTGTGGCTTCTTACTGTCAGCGATTTTCTTCAGGTGAGGAATATGAACAACAGAATTTTTTGAAGAGGTGTGCAACTTTTCTTCGAGGAACGCTCAACTTGCTAAATCTCTTCTCATCCAAGGGCTTTGTGAAGATATCGGCTAGCTATTCTTCAGTCCGTACATGCTCAATAGAGATGTCGCCCTTCCACGCATGATCATGAAGAAAATGATGACGAATTTGAATGTGCTTTGTCTTGGAGTGCTGAACTGGGTTGTGAGCAATCTTGTTTGCACTCTCATTGTCACAGTAGAGAGGCACATTCTTCATGTTGACGCCGTAGTCCTTGAGAGTTTGCTTCATCCACAGCAATTGAGCACAGCAAGAACTAGCAGCAATGTACTCAGCTTCAACAGTAACAGTGATACGCAGTTCTGTTTCTTTGAGGACCAACAGACCAAAGATCTTCCGAGGAAATGGCATGTGCCAGATGTTGACTTGCGATCCACATGATCACCAGCATAGTCAGAGTCTGAATATCCCATGAGATCAAAAGCCGAGCCCTTGGGGTAACATAATCCAAGTGTTGGTGTGTGAGCTAGATATCGAAGAATATGTTCCACAGCCTTATGGTGTGATTCCTTCGGTGTAGCTTGAAATCGGGCACACATGCAAACACTAAGCATAATATCTGTCCTAGATGCACATAAATACAATAAAGAGCCAATCATGGAGCGGTATACCTTTTGATCAAAGTCAGTACCATTTTCATCAGTGCATAGGTGGCCATTTGTGGGCATAGGAATTTTGACCCTTTTGCAATCTTGCATGCCAAATTTCCTCAATACGTCCTTGAGGTATTTCTCCTGAGATATAAATATGCCATTGCGCTGTTGACGAATTTGAAGACCTAAGAAGAATTTCAATTCTCCCACCATAGACATTTGATATTCTTCACTCTTCATATAGGCACATTCATCACTGTAACGTTGGTCAGTACAGCCAAAAATGATATCATCAACATATATTTGGCACACAAACAATTCACCATCATAAGATTTAGTGAAAAGAGTTGGATCGAGTGAACCGGGTTTGAAGCCTTTCTTCATGAGGAATTCCTTCAAAGTATCATACCACGCCCGAGGGTCCTGCTTGAGGCCATAGAGGGCCTTATTGAGTCTGAAGACTTTGTCAGGATGCTTTGGATCTTCAAAACCTGGGGGTTGAGAAACATATACTTCTTCCTCAAGCTTACCATTGAGGAATGCACTTTTCACATCCATTTGATATAAAGTGATATCATGATGGTTAGCATAAGCGAGTAATATGCGAATAGCCTCAAGTCTAGCAACAGGTGCAAAAGTTTCATCGAAATCAATTCCTTCAACCTGTGTGTAGCCTTGAGCTACAAGCCGTGCCTTATTCCTCACCACAAGGCCATTTTCATCTTGCTTGTTGTGGTAGATACACTTTGTGCCAAATATTGTGCTTTCGAGGATCTAGACAATTGACCAGTTCCTAGACGTTGTTGAGCTCGAACTGATGTAATTCTTCTTGCATAGCTTGAATCCACCCAGGCTCCAGAAATGCTTCATCTACCTTAGTGGGCTCTGTGATAGAGACGAAAGCAAAGTGCCCACAAAAGTTAGACAAATGTGAAGCTCTTGAGCGTGCGAGAGGACCTGGAATGTTGATGTCGCTGATGATTTTCTTAATCTGCACTTCGTTTGAAACACGAGGATGAGCGGGTTGCCGTTGAGGAATTTGATCAGCATTTTCTTCAGCACCATTTTCTTCAGGTGCATCAGCATGACGTTCTTCACGTGCTGGAATGATTTCTTCAACAGATTCTTCAGTAGGAATGACATCCTCAGTAGCCTTGAACTTGATAGTTTCCTCAGGTGACTGTTCATCTAACACAGAAGGTAGGTGCTCTCTTTGCGAGCCATTAGTTTCATCGAACCGCACATCTACAGTTTCAACAACCTTGTGAAGAACGTTGTTGAAGACTCTGTAGGTGTGCGAGTCCTTTCCGTAACCAAGCATAAAACCTTCATGTGCTTTCGGTGCAAATTTAGAGTTGTGATGAGGATCTCTAATCCAACATTTAGCACCGAAGACTTTGAAATAACTTACATTGGGTTTCTTGTCAGTGAGGAGTTCATATGCAGTCTTCTTGAAGAATTTGTGAAGATATACTCTGTTGATGATGTGGCACGTAGTATCAATTGCCTCAATCCAGAAGCGACGAGGCGTCTTGTATTCATCAAGCATAGTGCGAGCCATCTCAACAAGAGTCCTGTTCTTGTGCTCCACGACGCCATTCTGCTGAGGAGTATAAGGAGCAGATAACTCATGAGTAATACCAAGTTCATCAAGATAGTCATCAAGACCAGAATTCTTGAACTCAGTTCCATTGTCACTTTTGATGTGCTTGATCTTCACACCAAAGTTGGTTGAAGCACTAGAGGAAAATCGTTTGAAGACTTCCCGCACCTCATGTTTGTAAGTGACAATATGCACCCATGTGTATCGAGAGTAATCATCAACAATAACAAAGCCATATAGAGATGCATCATTTGTAACTGCTGAATAATGATTAGGACCAAAGAGATCCATGTGAGGCAATTCAAATGGTCGAGTGGTAGTCATGATTGTCTTCGCTGGATGTTTGGCCTTGGTCATCTTTCCAGCTTCACAGGCTCCACACAAGTGATCCTTGAGGAATTTGACATTCTCAATGCCAATGACATGCTTCTTCTTCGCGAGCGTGTGCAGATTCCTCATGCCAGCATGACCAAGTTGTCGATGCCATAGCCAGCCTTCTGAAGCTTTTGCAAGTAGACATACAACTGGGTGAGGTCCTGTAGAGAAATCAACAATATACAAGTCTCCTCTCCTAAAGCCTTCGAAGACTTTGGAATTGTCAGCTTCCATGATCAAAACACAACGATACTTGCCAAAGACAACAACCATATCAAGATCACAAAGCATTGAGACAGACATGAGGTTGTATCCTAAGGACTTGACAAGCATGACTTTGTCCATGTGTCGATCCTTTGAGATCGCAACCTTACCTAGATCCAATACCTGAGTTTTGCCGTTGTCAGCGAAGATGATATGCTTCAGATGCGATGGAGATAAGGGAACATCCATCAATAGATTCTTGTCACCAGTCATGTGATTTGTACATCCACTATCAAGGACCCACTCATCGGCTTTGGGTTGATCACCCTGCAGATGAATTAGTGCATCTTACGAACTCATATACTTCATCAGTGAAGAATATGACATCAATTCATCAGATCAATTTCATCAACCAATAGAACAGATAAAACAGTATGAGGACGTGAGAAATCAAGATTCATTTCTTCATGATTAGCCTGCATCCTTTCAGGCATTTTCAGGTCTCCAGCAAATTCGTCAGACGTTTAAGCACGTCTGGAGACCTGACCCTACATAAGAGATTAGTTCTTTTTCTTCACCACCCACATCTGAAGGGGTGGCAAAGAGTTCATCACTCTACGAGCTCCATACGAGAAAGGTGGCATAGAAGTCAGTCCACTTCGTTTCACATAAGAGGAGTTAGGATAAGCATATGAATAAGCAGAGAAATTCTTCGAGGACTTATGAACATAATGATTAGAAGAATAATGCTCATATTCATAGCCCTTAGCTCTTCCCTGTGAAACAGAGGTGTTAGCACGATGATGTTCATATGAGGACTTTGATCCTTTTGAGGAATTTGATACACGTGAGGAATTTGGTCCGTATGAGGACTTGGATCCATATGAAGAATTTGGTCCATATGAAGAATTTGATCTGGGGTTCCTATTCTTCACAGGTGGTGTCATGATGACATTCTCCTGAAGATTTTCAAGGCACCTTTTGGGAACCCAGATTTTCTTCACGGGGGAACGGTTCCTGCAGTTAGTGACAACATATCTAGCAAATACTTCACCATTCTGATTTTTGAACAATTTATAGTTGGAGTCAAATGACTCATCAGAAGAGTGAGGAGATTCACATGTAAAGCGAGATAAAGTAGATGGATCTACTGGAGGTCCCTTTGCAGCAACCCATGAGGTTTTGGGGTACTGCTCAGGCTTCCAGTGTGTTCCGTCAACATTGATTTTCCTCTCAAAGGCAATACCCTCTTTCCTAGGGTTCCTGTTGAGGATCTGCTTTTTAAGCACATCACAAAGAGTCTGATGCCCTTTGAGGCTTTTGTACATGCCTGTCATGTACAATTCCTTCAGCCCTGCATCATCAGTGATACTAGCAATGTCCTCAGATGAGGAATTAGTGATAGCAGAGACATGTGAAGAATTTGTAGCATTAGAAGCATTTGAACATTCTGGTGAAGAATTAGCAGATTCACGTTCAATGCACTTCAAACATGGAGGAACAAATTCTTCCTGAGCAGCGCTGATTTGTTGAGCAAGTAATGAATCGCGCTCCTTCTGAAGATCTTCATAACTCACCCTTAGCTTTTCAAGATCTTGCTTTCTTTGAAGAAATTCATAAGAAAGCTTCTCATGATCAGATAAGAGAGTGTTATGATGACCTTGAAGGTTGTCAAACCTAGACTGAAGTCTCTGAAGACTATCAGTCAAGGTTTTAGTGTGATCCATTTCTTCACCCAACATATCATCACTTTTGTCTAGCATGTTTTGAACCTTCTCAAAAGCCTTTTGTTGTTTCACATCAATCTTAGCAAGTTCAGAGTAACTAGGCTTGAGGTTTTCATCAGATTCATCTTCACTCGATTCAGAGGAGGGGTATTTGAGTACCTTGGCACCCTTTGCCATGAAGCAATAGGTGGGAGCATAGTCATCATTGCCTTCATCAGCCTTGTTGGTGAAGCCATTTTCTTCAGAGTTGAAGATAGACTTGCTGACGAATGCAGTAGCGAGAGCTAGGCTCGCCACACTAGACTCGGACTCCTCAAATGCCTCCTCTTCCTCATGTTCCTCAGATTCAGCCTCAGAGTCCATTTCCTTGCCAATGAATGCCCGAGCCTTCTTGGAGCTGCTCTTCTTGTGAGATGAAGACTTTGAGGATTTTGATGATGAAGACTTTGAAGATTTCTTCTTCTTCTTCTTCTTCGCATCATCAGAACTGTAATCCTTGTATTTCTTATTCTTTGATTCCTTTTCCCACTGAGGAGAATCTTGAATGTAGTGACCATGTTTCTTGAATTTGTGGCATAGCCTCTTCTTGTAGTCACTGGATGAGGAATCATTGCTCCTTGAGGATTTTCCAAAGCGACCACGTCTTGAGAACTTCTGAAATTTCTTCATGAGCAGTGCTTGTTCCTGGCTCAGTTCTTCAGGATCACCAAGGCTGCTGCCAGAATCTTCATCTTCAGACTCAGAAACTGCCTTGGCCTTCAGAGCACGTGATCTGCCATAGCTCGAACCATAGGGATCTCTCTTCTCAGCAAGCTGGAACTCACGAGTGTTTAGCCTCTCGAGGATATCAGCGGGATCAAGTGACTTGTAATCTCCACGTTCTTGTATCATCAGTGCCAGAGTATCGAATGAGGAATCAAGCGATCTCAACAACTTCTTCACCACCTCATGGTCGATGATGTCAGTGGCACCGAGTGCTTGAAGCTCATTTGAGATGTCAGTGAGGCGATCGAAGGTTTGCTGAACATTTTCATTGTTGAGTCTTTTGAAGCGGTTGAAGAGATTGCGAAGAACGTCAACTCGAGAGTCACGTTGAATTGAGACTCCTTCATTGACCTTGGACAGCCTATCCCAGATAAGCTTAGCAGTTTGCAAAGCACTCACTCTTCCATACTGCCGTTTGCTCAGATGGCCACATATGATATTTTTCGCTTGGGAATCGAGTTGCTTGAATCTCTTCACATCAGTAGCGTTTAGTGAAGGTGAGACTGAGGGAACTCCATGTTCCACAACATACCAGAGATCGTTATCAATTGCCTCAAGATGCATTCGCATCTTATTCTTCCAGTAGGGGTAGTCCGTCCCATCGAAGGTAGGACACCAGCAGAGACCTTGATCATACCTGCAGTCGACATAACTAAAACTCCAGGCGGTTAAACCAAAATCACACAGAACAAGGGAGTACCTTGCTCTGATACCAATTGAAAGTGCGTTATATCGACTAGAGGGGGGGTGAATAGGCGATTTTTATGAATTCTTCACTGAGGAATTTCAGGGTGAGGAAATTCCTAAGCGAAGAACTACTTACAGCGGAATAAGTACTCAGATGCTTACATGACAGAACATAAACATGGACATCATGATGAAATGAAAACAGACACAGAGTACAGAAAGCGTAAGCACAAGATAAAATAGAATAAAGACAAACAGACTGTAGAAATTGAGCTGAGGAAATTGAGAAAGTCTTCAGACAAAGTCTTCCAACAGGTATGAACAAGCACACAACACAGTTATGAGGAAATGAAAGAGTTGAGGAAATAGAACCAGTAAGCTTGGTGAAGACAATGATTTGGTAGACCAGTTCCAACTGCTGTCTCAGTTGTACGTCTGGTTAGGGCGGCTAGGTATTTAAACCTGAGGACACATAGTCCCGGACACCCAGTCCTAAACACGCAGTTTAGGACACTTAGTCCTCGCTGTATTCCCCTTGAGCTAAGGTCACACAGACCTCGCCCAATCACTCGTGGTAAGTCTTCAGGTGACTTCCAAACCTTAACAAACTCGGTCACTCGGCGATCCACAATTTCCTCTTGGATGCTCTAGACCATGACGCCTAACCGTCTGGAAGAAGCACAGTCTTCAAAGGTAACAAGCGTCGGATCCACGCAGGATCAATCTCTTCAGTGATGCTCAATCACTTTGGGTTTGTAGGTGTTTGGGTTTGGGTTTTCTCACTTGGTGATTTTCGCTCAAAGTCCTCGGAGGATGGGACGCTCTCAAATGACAAGTGTCAGTTTCTCTCGGAGCAGCCAACCAGCTAGTGGTTGTAGGGGGCGGCTATTTATAGCCTAGGGAGCAGCCCGAGATGATAAGACATAAATGCCCTTCAATGATATGACCATTAGGTGGGTAGATATTTTGGGACAGCTGGCGCGTAGCACAGCAACGGTCAGAATTTTGAGTATCAAATACCTCAGGGCTATCATGTTCCTCACTGTGTAGGCAATCCGCACTGGCGAATTCCTAACTCCTCAGTCAGAACAAATTCCTCAGAGACCAGAAGAACTTCGTCTCTGTCACTGAAGAAATTGACTGAACTGTATGAGATTTCCAATGGCTTCACTCGAAGGGATTGGTAGGTGTAGGATTTTGAGTTGAGCATCACATGGAAAATTTTCCTTAGTATTTCCTCGACCCCCTTTAACAGTACGGTGTTTCCTATGACTCAATAAAGAGAAAATGAAACTACGAAAACAAAAGTCTTCACGCTTCATGTTCCTCGAATGAATGCCAAGTCTTCAAGGTCACACCAATTTCTTCACTTTCAAATTCTTCAGAAAGTCTTTAGAAATCCAAAGTCTTCAGTCGAAGAACTTCATTTTTAGGGGTCAACTTTCTCTGTAAATATCAAACTCCTCATAGACTTATAGACCTGTGTACACTCATAAACACATTAGTCTTTTAACATATAAGTCTTCAATACACCAAAATCACTAAGGGGCACTAGATGCATTTACACTACTCATCCTTTATGAGAAAATCCCTGTTTTCTGCTATGTATGTGGACATATGGGGCACACACATTTGGAGCATGGTAATGGGAAGCACACTCCTGAAAGTATGAATTGGGGTGATTGGATGTTGGCCCCTAGGCCGGGAGCTCAGGGACAACAAGGGCAAGGCCGCAACAATTTTGGTCAGAGAGGAGGAAGAACAAGTGCTAGGGGCCGAGAGGACGGCGGTACAGGTGATGATCCTAAAGATGATGACAACAGCCGTCTCGGAATTACGAAAGATGAAACTGTTGACAAGCATAGTAGTAGAAAATGACTCAATTATGAGTTGGTTGTCATGGAACCAAAACTAAACCTGCTGGTTGTTAAGGAGCCAGTACTGCATGGTACGGATGGCAGTGTGACTGCTATGGAGGTTCATAAAGACCCAACGTTAGCCGGCGTGGATGAGGAGGATGATGAAAATTCGTCCGAGGATGCTAAGAGATCTAAGAATGGTACCACGGCTGTGATGGATGCCAGCCACCTAATATCGGCGAGCTCTAATCCGGAGCTCGGCCGGTCGCAATGAAAATATTATGTTGGAACTGCCGTGGGATGAGGAAGCCTGCGGTAGTTCGTGCGCTCTTGGGGATCCAAGGGCGGGTGAGACCAGATGTACTTTTTCTGTCTGAAGCACATATGAGCAAAGCAAAGGCAGAAAAACTTAGGAGAAGGCTTGGTTTTGACGCAGTGGCAGTGTCAGAAAGTGATGGAAGGAGTGGTGGTCTTGTAATGTTCTGGTATAACAAGTTAGGAGTCACGTCTCATGAGGTGCAGCCTAACTTCATTGACATCAGAATCAACAAAGGAAATTATGGGGGATGGCGCTTCACAGGTTTCTATGGAGAACCAAGCGGGGAGGGAAAACATTTGACGTGGGAGTATGTGAGGCAAGTACGTGCTATGATGGATATGCCATTGTTGATGGCAGGTGATTTCAACGAGATCTTACATTCTCATGAAAAAGAGGGTGGTGTCGTTCGCTCTCAAAGATGCATGCAAGCTTTTAGTGACGCCCTTGCTAATTGCGGTTTGGATGACTTGGGGTACATCGGTGACAAATTTTCATGGCGGCGGGGACACATTCGAGAACTCCTAGATCATGCAACTAGCAATGCTATATGGGCAGACATGTTCCCGGGATTTGGTGTGACAAATGAGGAGTTTGATAAGTCAGATCACCGGCCGGTCTTGATTGACACTGAGTATCAATTGGGCGTGCAACCAAGGGGACCAAGCGGACCGCGCAAATTTGTGGCGCGATGGTTGGCAGAGACAGATGTCGAGACAATAGTTCAAACGGCTTGGGATAATCATAAAGCCCTCGGTGCCGCACCACTATCAGAAATAACTGCAGATATACATGCAGCACTGCATCGGTGGGTGTCGGTGTAAAAACCGGCGGATCTCGGGTAGGGGGTCCCGAACTGTGCGTCTAAGGTCGATGGTTAGCAGGAGATGGGGGACACGATGTTTACCCAGGTTAGGGCCCTCTCTATGGAGGTAATACCCTACTTCCTGCTTGATTGATCTTGATGAATATGAGTGTTACAAGAGTTGATCTACCACGAGATCGTAATGGATAAACCCTAGAAGTCTAGCCTGTATGACTATGGTAATGAGTATCCGCTATCTGGACTACGCCCTCCGGTTTATATAGACACCGGAGGGATCTAGGGTTACATAGAGTCGGTTACATAAGAAGGAATCTTCATAGTTGATCACCAAGCTTGCCTTCCACGCCAAGGAGAGTCCTATCCGGACACGGGTACAGTCTTCGGTCTTCATGTCTTCACAGCCCATCAGTCCGGCCCATGGATAACAGGCCAGACGGCCGAGGACCCCTTAGTCCAGGACTCCCTCAGTAGCCCCTGACCTGGCTTCAATGACGAGGAGTCCGGCGCGCAGATTGTCTTCGGCATTGCAAGGCGGGTTCCCCTTTCCGAACTCCAAGATAGTCTTCAGATGTAATGATTGTATCTAGACTTTTATACACAACGGCAGAGGGTATAATATCTCACGAGTTCAATCCGCTGGCAATTTTTTGGTAATATGACATCACGCCTGCTCGGCCATTATTTTCGAACCGTTAACTGGCCCGTCGTCCCATGTCTCAAGATGTGGTTTTATTGGCATGTCTTATCCAAGCGGGGATCATGTCTCCCCTTTTTTAAGGGATTCTTGTCAACCCGGACGTGGGTAACCCAACCGTCGTTTGGGTACAACTCCTTGGGAATAGGCAAGTATTGAGGCCCAGGAGGAGACGTTTGATATTCGCAGCCTTTATATAGGGGTACAGACCCGTCTTTTTCTTTCACGCTTGCTTCCTCCTCAACCCTTACTCCCCCGAGTTCCAACACCCGGGTTTCAGTTGCCACAAACCCCAATCTTGTCCGGATCCAGCCGTCAAGGCCGGTGGGTAGCTTCTTCTATCACAGAGGGAGATATTGCAAAGCTTCGGGCGGCGAGGTATCTGACCGCAGAAATCCATCATTGGCTTCCTGCCGAGGTGCAGGTTATTCCCACCCCCAGATCTGGCGAGAGGGTCATGTTCGTGTCCCACTTCCTCCGCGGGTTAGGGTTGCACTTAACCCCTTCGTCCGAGGGCTCATGTTCTATTACGGGCTAGATTTCCACAATCTGGCCCCGGACTCTATTCTTCTTATCTCGGCATTTATCGTCATGTGCGAAGCCTTCCTTCGAACTCCTCCGCACTTCAACTTGTGGCTCAAGACCTTCGATGTGAAGCCGCAAATGATAGAGGGGGAGCAAGCTGAGTGCGGTGGTGCTACAGTAAGCAAGCTTGCTAGCGCTATTTGGCCAAAAGGATCCTTCGCCAAATCTTCTGATTTATGGCAGCAGGGGTGGTTCTATATCACCGAGCCTCACGGCTCCAAGTGGGCAGCTGCGCCTGCATTTCGATCTAGCCTCCCAATTCAGCTTGCATCGTGGATTAATAAGGGGTTGGACTGGGGATCAACGAACGAGGAGCGAACTCTGCAAAGTCGCATCCGAAGCCTCATTGAGAGGGACATCAATATCGTCAACGTTGTTCAAGTAATGCTAGTTCGTCGGACCCTGCCGTGCCAGCGACGGCCTCTCCGCCTGTGGGAGTTCAATCCAAAAGGGCCGCGGACTCTTCAGCACTTTTTCGGTGCCACGCACGAAGGAATGTGGAGATTATTCTTCGGGAAACGAAGGCAATGGTCGGACACCACCGAAGATGTCGGCCTGGACTGTAATCATCCGGATACCCCGGTAAGTACCCGTTTGCCGAATACCTCATAATAAGATACCCAGTGGCCAGATACTGACCGAATCATCCTTTTTCAGGGCTGGATAAAGAAGGTGGAACGAATTAGGTGTCCGGCTCCCCTTCCCGAAGACTCAGCTAATCCTGTGCTAACAAGGATGCTGGCCTCGGCACCATATCAGGCGCCGGCAAGGGAGGGCAAAGAGGAGAGTGAAAAGACCCGGGATGAC
Source organism: Aegilops tauschii subsp. strangulata (assembly GCF_002575655.3). Taxonomy (NCBI): domain Eukaryota; kingdom Viridiplantae; phylum Streptophyta; class Magnoliopsida; order Poales; family Poaceae; genus Aegilops; species Aegilops tauschii. The sequence continues at coordinate 107,354,612 of NC_053036.3, read as the reverse complement.
CTTCGTTCCGAAAGTAAGTCGGATACTGAGTCCGGAGAAATCGACCTTTCCTCGCCTGAAGATAGAGGCGAAAGAGGAGCCAGCATCCCTTCTCCGAGTAGGAGGAAAAGGGCCGCCTCTGAAGGTTGGGAGGGGCGGTCCCCCAAAAGGGGCAAGATGTCACCGTAAAGCGGCTTGGGTTTGGAAAGCGACACCATTGAACAGCTCCGACAAGGGGACAAGCCCTCGGCCAAACCGTAAGTGAATCCGGAATACTTTGATAGTGTCCTGCTCCTTTGCCGTTACCGAAGATGTACGTAACGCGTCCGTGCATTTTTATAGGTCGGCGCAGAGTGTTTCTGGGCAATCCTCTTCCTCCGGAGGTCTCCTCCCAGAGATGATGGAGAGCGGGACGCCTCCCCCAACCTCCTCACCCAATAAGGCGGACGACTCTGAAGCATCGTCGTGGAGGGTTCTTCTTGATCAGCAAGTTACGCAGGGGATAAAAGAGGCAGTACCCGAAGGTGGATCTCCGACCGTCCGAGATATTGGGGCTAATAATAAAGGCCCCGGACTGTCTGGCTCGCAGCCGACGGTGATTCTGGAGACGGGTGAACAGATTCCTTCAAAGGATGGTGGTGCTCCTAGAGCAGCTTTCGGAGACCCGGAGGCTCCGGATATATTGTGGGACATGTTGCGAAAAGCATCTGTCTCGGGGGAACAACGTACCTTGATGGGTACAGTGGTTGAGAAGATTTTGTCCGCGAAGAGCGGATTGAATGAAGCCTTCATGAGCCTGCTAAAAGGCTTCGAGGTTTGTGATATAGTATTTTCAGCTATGTTTTATTTGCAAAGATGGACCTGTGTATAGGTAGTAGCCCCTGAGACTCGGGTTGGCTTCCACTGGGAAGCGAATCAGAGGATCAAAAAGGATTACTCAAGGAATGATCTGATGAACTTGAACACAGGTTGTTTCCCCCTCAGCTACTTCCCAGACTATGGATATTGCCGAACTGCAGCAGAAGCTTGATCCAGCAGGGGATGACCTTGTGTTAATCAATATGCGTCTTGACGAGTCGCAAGGTATGTATTTGGGGCAATCCCCATACATTTTTTGTGATATAAGCATGATGCTAAAATCTGTGTGCTGTAATATGCGTGGCTGCAGATGGTGCTGCCGTCGTTGAAGTTCTTCAAGCGGAGCTGGCCCGGTGTAGCGATGCGGCTGCCGAAAAGGCATCGGCTGAGTTAAAAGCCAAACAAGCTGCACGGCGCCAAGACGAGGAGAAGATATCCACGGTGACGCTCGAACTGGAGAATGCTACTGGCCGCTGTGAATTTCTGGAGAAGGAGAATAAAGCCTTAACGGCTGAACTGGACAAGGCCTTACAAGAGGCGAGAGAAGCGCGGTCGGAATCCGGAGCAGCCCGTGAGGAGGGTCGGCAGGCGAGGGAGATTGCGGCTGGAAAGCCCTTTCTGCTGCAAACTAAGTTCGGTGACCTGAACTATGCTCAGCTTAACCAAGTGTGGAGTTCTCCGGACGTGTTCTTGGACTTGTCGAAGAGTTCTTCCGATGCGGCGCAGTATTACCAAGTGCGGGATGGGTATGCAACGGAGAAGCTTTTTGGTCGCAGTTTGGCGCATCAAAGCGCCCTCTGTTGCTCAATGAACAGATGTCCCAATGGGCCGAACTTCATAGGATATCCGGCGCTGCCATGAAGAACGTCATAATCCGGTTGTGGCCAACCGAGCCCGTTCCGAAGAGCTATTTTGGTTTGGTGCAAAGGCTTGTTGACGCGGTGCCGCGTGTCGACGCTATGAAGCGATCAGCGTGTATTGAGGGTGCACGGATGGCTTTTGCCCGAGTCAAGATATTCTGGGGGGAAGATGAAGGCCATCGATGTTGCGGCGAAGATTCCACCCGAGGGCAAGGACCGTCCTAAACCGGAGCATTACTTTGAAGACGTCCTGGAGGCCGCCCGCTTGATAGAGGGTCAGTGCTCGAAAAACATAATGTTCGAGTGAGGTGTATGAGAATTGTAAAAGACCATTTTATAGTTGATCTATTTTATGTTTTGCTTGAAAGCTTGAATTCCTCCTGTGTGGCTATTCTAATATAATCTGAAAGTTTTCCAGTCGTCGGCTTCAGCCCCCTCGTAGGAAGTACGTGGGTGTTCGAAAAAGCATTTAATCACTCTTTATCCAACGTCTTGGTCCATAAAGGAGGTGATAATGCGGCGAACCAGGCAATCGGACTATAGGGCGTTAACACTTTCACTTAGTCGTAGGAGTTTTATGGTGGGACTACGACATAGCCCCTAATATGTATGCGGCGTATGGTGCCTTACATATTTGATCTGAAAAAGATCCTTCGTGTGACACGGAGAGTCTCTAAAGATTCCAATAAGTCGTCAAGTGGTTGACCAGCTCTCGCCGCATCATGACAGCCAGTTTTCGGCTTTCTCTACTGAGGTACTTGACTAGATGAACCGGAAGCACAATCGCAGTAGTTCTCCCTTTACTACCCTAGCCGATAGAGTGGAACGTAGGGTAGCAAGCACAGGACCTGGGCAACCCAACTATTGACCCAAGACAATGATTCGGAGCTGATGCATATAAGGCCAAACTTGCGACGCCGAAGTACGCTGTAGAGCTGTTCGGGCTTATGCTGGCAACTCATTTGTTCCCATACTGAGCCCCTGGCAGGTTATGCCAAGGTATATCTTTGAAACAACCGTAGGAGCCGTATTCATTGGCGAAACAACACGGATGATTAATTCAGATACTTTTTACTAGGAACTGAGCAATATGCTAATGATTACCTTATATATATAAAGACCGCAACCCCGGCTATTTGACATGCTCGGGGTCTCAGGCAGAGGAAGAGGCATATTACAGGCTCGAAATAAAGAGTGCGGTCTACAAAAGTTACTTGTCTGCGCCGCCTGTCCTCGACGAGGGGAATCCCTGATGGAGGTAGCCCCTTAGGTGAGTGTACGGATCCGAACTCCGATAGAGTCAGTTTTAGATATTTGCCCTGTTCGTCACCTATTTTAAGAGACAGGGAAGGAAAAAATAAAAAGAAAATAGATAAAAAGTGTTATGGGAATGCTTGCAGGCTTGTCCGTAGTGTGCTTCCGCCAATGCCCATGGTATCTTGAGTGCGTAGTGATGTATGCGCGACACAAATTTTGTAGGTGTACAAGGTGGGCGGCGGAAGCATGACTGCTATTTTCGCTCCGGGAGTAGTTGATCCTCGGGTGGAAATTGCTTCTGGCCCCCGGTATTTTGTTGGTGAACCTCTCCGTCATCCCTGTCGCCTGGCGGCCTCTTCCCTGTTGTTCGGCGTTGAGCTTGCCGGCTTGTTTAAAGACCCAGCAGTTTCTATTAGTATGATTAGCTGGTTTATCAGGGTGGCCATGAATCTGGAAGGGTCGGTCCAATATCCTGTCTAGGTTGGATGGTTCGTCTCGATTTGCCTTGAATGGCTTCTTCCGTTGACCAGGCTTGGGGTTGCTGAATCCGGCGTTGACCGCTGTGTCGCGTGATCTTTCATTATCATTGCGATTGTTGTGTTTGCTTCGTCGTGGCTTACCGTTGCCATCTCAGATTTCGGAAGTGCCCGGGTCGCTGGCGATGTTGCTTCTACGAGCGAGCTAGCTGTCTTCTCCCGCGCAAAATCGGGTCATTAGAGCAGTAAGGGCTGTCATGGATTTAGGTCCTTCTTGTCCGAGGTGGCGTGCTAGCCATTCCTCCCGGACGTTGTGTCTAAAGGCCGCAAGGGCTTCCGCGTCCGGACAGTCGATGATTTGGTTCTTTTTGACTAAGAACCGAGTCCAGAGCTTCCTGGCTGACTCTGATGGCTGCTGGACAATGTGGCTTAGGTCGTCGGCGTCTGGTGGCAGGACATATGTTCCTTGGAAGTTGTTAAGGAAGGCTTTTTCCAAGTATTCCCAGCTGCCTATGGAATTTTCAGGCAGGCTGTTTAGCCAGTGCCGAGCTGGCCCTTTTAGCTTTAGTGGGAGGTATTTGATGGCATGGAGGTCGTCTCCATGCGCCATATGGATGTGGAGTATAAAATCTTCTATCCATACCGCGGGATCGGTTGTTCCGTCGTATGATTCAATATTGACGGGTTTGAATCCGTCGGGGAATTCATGATCCATTACTTCATCAGCGAAGCAAAGGGGTTGTGCGGCGCCTCTATGTTGGGCCACACTGCGACGTAATTCCGAAGGAGCCCATTTGCGTTTTTTTTCTCGGGCGTGGCTAGGTTTGTCACGTCCGAATAGGTAGCCATCGTCGTGTGTCGAGGCATGCCCTCGTGATCCGTAGATCGATCTTGCGTGTCCTGCTCTACTGTCCAAGTCCCATCGAAGGTCGTCTGTAAAACCATGAGCTATGTTATTCTTGCCTTTACGGCGAGGTGGGGCGGTCTGGTGTTCGGCTTGAGTTGCCTCTGTATCCGGACAGAGTTGTCGACAACCTACCGCATTGTGTGATGATGGTACGGGCTCCAACGCCTCGTCATCGAACTGAGGTAGCAATCTACGCTTCGGGTAGCTTTTGGCTGGGCCACTAAGGCCGTATTCTTTGGTGGCCAGGACTTCGGTCCATCTATCATTGAGTAGGTCTTTGGCAGCTTGAAGCTACTGCTGCTTCTTTTTTAGGCTTTTTGCAGTGGCTATTAGCCTGCGCTTGAAGCGCTCCTGCTCGAGGGGTTCTTCGGGTACGATGAAGTCTTCGTCGCTGAGGCTTACCTCATCTTCGGAGAGCGGAAGGTAGTTGTCATCCTCCGAATTGTCGCTGGGCAGGGCCTGTTCATCGGGGCTGGCTTGCCCGTTTTCTTCTTCCTCCTGTTCGGATCTTGCTCCAACAGGGTCTTCATTGTTTTCGGCATCATCCGGAGTACTATTTTCTCTGGTGCCAGCGTTGCTGTGATGTGACTTAGAGCGGCGTTTAGGGCGCAGGTACTTAGACTGTGTCTCAGGAGGTTTGTTCTCAACTGGATCTTCTCTGTCATCATCGTTGGCTTTTTTAGGTGTATCAACCATGTACACGTCATACGAAGAGGTGGCCGTCCCAAGCCCCGTGAATGGCGGGTCTTGGCCTTGCTCCTTGTCAGCATCGTTGTCTATACCGTCGATGTCCTTGGAGCCATAGTCAAGCGTGTTGGTTAAGTCATCAACAGTGGCTATGAAGTGGGTGGCGGGTGGGAAGCAAAATTCTCCGTCGTCAGCCCCTAGTTCGAGCCGGACATAGTTCGGCTGTGGGTCCCCCACCAAGGACAGGTTTTTTAACGAGTTTAACATGTCGCCCAGGGGCGAGTGTTGGAAGATGTCTGCAGTGTCGAATTCGAAAATCGATAACCAATCCAGCTCGGTGTCCGCAGGCATACGTGGTTCGAAACTTATAGTCGGAGACGAGTCCGGAGTTTCGTTGATGCAAGTATTGCAAGGTATCGAGTTTGTGTGCGGCTCCAACACCGCGGACTCCGTGGCTTCGGATGGCGCAATCTGCTCCAGATTAAAGGCCGTTGCAGCAACAGGAACCATCTCCTGGATGTGATCCGATGACAGATTCAAGTCATGTTGATCGGAGCGAGGGGGAGAGATCGCCGCGGTCTCGAATCCGTGGAAGATCAGGTCTCCACGGATGTCGGCGACGTAGTTCAAGCTTCCAAATCTGACTTGATGGCCAGGCACGTAGCTGTCGATCTGCTCCAGATGGTCAAGCGAGTTGGCCCGTAGTACGAAGCCGCCAAATACGAAGATCTGTCCGGTGAGGAAGGTTTCTCCCTGGACAGTGTCACTATCGATGATTGAAGGGGCCATCGAACATTTCGTCAACGACACAGTGGAACTCTCAATGAAAGCACCAATGTCGGTGTCAAAACCGGCGGATCTCGGGTAGGGGGTCCCGAACTGTGCGTCTAAGGTCGATGGTTAGCAGGAGACGGGGGACACGATGTTTACCCAGGTTCGGGCCCTCTCTATGGAGGTAATACCCTACTTCCTGCTTGATTGATCTTGATGAATATGAGTGTTACAAGAGTTGATCTACCACGAGATCGTAATGGCTAAACCCTAGAAGTCTAGCATGTATGACTATGGTAATGAGTATCCGCTATCCGGACTACGCCCTCCGGTTTATATAGACACCGGAGGGATCTAGGGTTACATAGAGTCGGTTACATAAGAAGGAATCTTCATAGTTGATCGCCAAGCTTGCCTTCCACGCCAAGGAGAGTCCTATCCGGACACGGGTACAGTCTTCGGTCTTCATGTCTTCACAGCCCATCAGTCCGGCCCATGGATAACAGGCCACACGCCCGAGGACCCCTTAGTCCAGGACTCCCTCAATGGGACAAGGAGGTTCTTAAGGGGCCGAGGACCAGGCTGCGAGAGCTACAGAAATTAAATGAAGTGTTATCAAGTCCATTGACAGATGATGCAGTGGTTAGGCAGCATGAATTACATATGCAGATTGAAAATCTTCTTGAACAGGAGTAAATTTATTGGCTCCAACGTGGTCGGGCTGATTGGCTCACTAGAGGAGATCGAAACACAGACTTCTTTCATAGAGCAGCAAATGGACGGCGCACAATTTTTTTTATTAAGCGCCTAAACAGAGATAATGGCGACTGGATTGAAGATCAACAGGCGGTCAAAACACACACTGCAGAATACTTCTCATCTTTATTTACCTCAGGGGTAATAGAACCAGATATAAATGTCATTGAGAAGGTTAAACCGCGTGTGTCTGATGCAATGAATAATGATCTCAATAAACCGTATACACGAGAGGAAGTGAAGAAAGCTATGTTTAACATTGGTGATCTGAAAGCACCCGGCCCGGATGGCCTTCATGCTATTTTTTACAAGCGGTTTTGGCACATTATAGGGGAGGACTTGATTGATGAAGTATTGCTAGCTGTGAACTCACGAAAGATCCTAGATGGATGGAACAATACTACCATTGTGCTTATTCCTAAGGTAGAGAGCCCGGATGTTATCACACAATTTCGGCCAATTAGCCTATGTAACGTAGTATACAAGGTGATCTCAAAACTCCTTGCTAACCGGCTGAAATATATCTTGACGGAAATTATATCACCAAACCAGAGTGCGTTTGTGCCAGGGCGCCTCATCACGGACAATTTCTTGGTGGCTTTTGAATCATACCATGCAATCAAGAGGAAGAACACTGGTAAATATGGTACTTGTGCGGTGAAGCTTGATATGCATTAGGCGTATGATAGAGTGGAATGGAATTTCTTGGAGAAGATTTTATTACGTCTAGGGTTCACTGCTAATTGGGTGGCCCTGATTATGGAGTGTGTTAGATCAGTAAAATACCAGGTACGAGTGAATAATGAATTAACTGACTTATTTGTTCCTTCTAGGGGGCTCAGACAGGGGGATCCATTGTCTCCATATTTATTCTTGCTTTGTGCTGAGGGCCTTTCCAGCTTGATTGTGCATGAAGAAGAGGCTGGTAATTTGATGGGAGTCAAGGTGTGTCGGGACGCCCCGTCGGTCCCACATCTACTTTTCACCGATGACTCTCTTATCTTGATGAGGGCGGATGCTGCTAACGCTACCAGCCTACGACGAGCCCTTGATGATTATTTTATGGCTTCAGGACAGTTGGTGAGTGAGGCGAAATCAAGCATTTTCTTCAGCCCTTGTACACCGGTTGAGACTAGAGTTGAGGTGTGGACTACCCTGAATATCATGGCGGAGGCAATCACGGACAAATACTTGGGGCTGCCCCCTATTGTGGGCGTTGATAGATCAGATTGTTTCCAGCATATCATTGATAGAGTGCTTAGCAGAATCCGAGGTTGGAAGAAAAAATGCTATCTTTTGGTGGTAGGGAGGTATTACTCAAGGCGGTGATACAGGCCATTCCTTCCTATGCCATGTCAGTTTTTAAGTTACCTAAACAGATATGCAATAGTATTACCACGGCAATGTCTAAGTATTGGTGGGGAGATGAGGACCTGAAAAAACACATGCATTGGTTTGCATGGTGGAAAATGTGTGTGCCTAAGGAGAGGGGCGGCATGGGCTTCAGAGATTTGCACTGTTTTAATTTGGCCCTTTTGGCTAAGCAGTGTTGGAGACTATTAAGTGAACCAGATTCTTTATGTGCTAGAGTTCTAAAGGCCAAATACTTCCCAGATGAAGACCTCCTCAACTGTAGTCTAAAGAAAGGGAGCTCATACACATGGCAGAGTCTGTGGAGTGGTATTCAAACATTCAAGCGAGGACATATTTGGAGAGTAGGCGATGGTTCTCAAATTAAGATCTGGGAAGATCCATGGATACCGAGCAGTCCTACACGGAAAGTTATGACACCGAGAGGTAACATTTTGATTACAAGAGTTAATGAACTCATTGATGCTGAAAATAGGACGTGGGACGAACAGTTATTAAATGATATATTTTGGCCTATTGATGTGCAACGAATTATGAGCATCCCTTTGGCAGTGGGTATGATGGATAATTTTGTCTCATGGCACTTTAACAAAGTGGGATTTTTTGCTGTTAGATCGGCTTACCATGAAGAATGGGAGCACCAGCACGGACGAAAGTTGAGAATGACAAACTCAGTTCAAGCCTCAAGTACTAGTCGAGTCTGGCGAACCATTTGGAAATTGCGTGTGCCGGAAAAAATAAAAATCCATGTGTGGAGAGCTTTGCTTGGAGCCATTCCCTGTTACGGAGTCCTTGCGAATAGGCATATGATAACTAGTTCCCAATGCCCGCTTTGTACATCCGACTGTGAGAGCATTAGGCACGCTTTGTTTCTGTGCCCGAGAGTGCAAGAAATATGGCGAATTCTAGGTCTGGGACCCTTGATCAATGAGGTATGTTCATCTGAAAGGGAAGGGGGGTCTGTGCTGGCGGATGTGCTACTGTCCAGGAATCAAGTTCAGTCGTTGGTGGCTGATGTTAACCGCAATGATCTACTGGCCATAGGTGTCTGGTATGTGTGGTGGGAGCGTTGCCAGTTCACTCATGGTGAGCTCCTTTTTGAGACAACGAGATCAGCACAAGCAATTTTAGCTTTGGCAAAAAACTTCACACGGGCACAATCCAAAAATACGAGAATCAAGAGACATGGATGGAACAAGCCGCCGGATGGTCTAGTTAAACTCAATGTTGATGCTATGTTTGATCAAGACATAGGTACTGGGAGTACGGGTGCAATTTTACGTGATGACACAGGTTTTTTCTTGGCTGCATCTTGTGTTGATATCCCGTTCATGGAAGATTGCGGGAGTGCAGAAGCTCGGGGTCTTAGGGATGGGCTTCTGCTGGCTAATGATATGGGCTGCAACAAAATCTACGTGGAGGCGGATTGTATGGAGGTAATTGAGATCATGCAGAAAGGCGGAAATTCACTCGGCCCAACGGCGGCAATCTATGAAGAATGCTCTTTTTTAGCTCGTAATTTTATTTCAATATGTTTTCATCACTGTCCTAGGGAGGCCAATATGGCGGCGGATTTATTGTCTAGGAACTCGGAGACTTCTCGAACAATTGTCTGGAAATTGGAGCCTCCGGGGTTTCTAGTAGACGTTTTATCAAACGATGTATCTTTATTCTCGCATGAAATATAAACCGCCATGATGGCATTCCCTCCAAAAAAAAGAAAATACACAAAAGAAAATAAAAACAAAACTAAAGAAAACCCCCACCCCTCTGGCCCAACTGGACCAAGCGGCCACCGGCCCAGGCGCACCCCTCGTCTCCTCCCCTGTTCACGAACCACCCCGTGGCCATGGCCAATGCCCGCCACGGCTGTCGGATCATGGGTTCCGGCAAATCCCTTAAGGTTCGAACACTGGGGTGCGCACGGAGATTTCCTCCCTACCGATCTACGCCCTAGTTCGCTAAGATCTCGCGGACGAACTCGACGAACTCGCAACACAAGGGACACAAGATTTATACTAGTTCGGGCCACCATTGTGGTGTAATACCCTACTCCAGTGTGTGGTGGTGGATTGCCTCTCGGGCTGATGAAGAACCGTACAAGGGGAAGAACGACCTCATGAGGTTGAGGTGTTCTTGTGTTCGGTGTGTTGCTAAGGACTGGCTCAAGGCTGGCTTGCTTGTGAGCTCTCTACCCGATGCCTCTAGTGTGATGGCTAGTTCTACTTATATAGGCCCTGGTCCTCTCCCCAAATATTGAGTGGGAAGGGAGCCAACAACGGCGGCCAATTTGAAAGGGGACAGCTAGTACAGCTTATCCTGACAAAAGCGGTCTTCGCCTGCGAAAGGGCTCTGGTGATGACACCGTCTTGGGCTCCACGGTGACCTCCGTCCTGATGGCCTGCTGGTCTTGGTCTTCTTGCACTGATATGGAAACCTTTGCCTGATGCCTCGATACTCCGCGCCTACGCTTGCCCCCTCAGCACCAAAGAGGAAACAAGGACGCTGCGCGCGCTGGCGCCCGCCTGGTGTCGATCGTAATGGCTCACGTCACGAGAGCCTCGCGAGGTTCGCCCCGCCTTGATATCTCCGCTCCTCGTGAGCCTGCCTGGAGAGGCCGCTCCTGAGGAGGTCTTGCGTCGCCCGCCTCGCGAGGCTTGGCCCCTCGCGAGGGTCTTGAATGCCTTGTTGATGAAGATGGGCCGTACAGGCCTGCTAGCAAAGCCACGCCGTGGGCCGCAGGCAGGCAAGTCTAGGGACCCCCGTCCCCAGAACGCCGACAGTAGCCCCCGGGCCCAAGGCGTGCTCGGGCTTGGCTTCGAGGCGAAGCCAAAGGTCAAGCGCGGAGTGCCGCAGGCCCCAAAAGCCTGCGGCCTCGGTTGACGTGTGGCGGCTGATTGGACTTGGGCGTCTCCGCTTCCCCACGCGGCCTCGGCAACCGCTCGACTAGACAAGTCCCTGCGACATGCAAGGAAAATCATCATTACCTATGATCGTGGGAGGCGCCGGTTGGCCTTCTTCCTCTATAAATGGGGAGGGGGGGCTGAGCCCCCGTCGCCCATCCCTTCTCGGTTCACTCGCTTCTTCCTCCTTGCTCCACCGCTAGCAGCAATGTCGCCCATCCGAAGGTTTTCTGCTGGCAAGAAAGGAAAGGCCCCCCGCGATGATCCGGGGCCGCTTCCGCCAAAGAAGAGGTCGGTCCATCATCGCGACGAAGTGGCGATGCAGGTGGTGACGAGGCCTTGGTGCGAGCGGCCTCCTCCAGGGTATCCGCTACCCTTGTACGCCCGAGCCGACGGCTCAGGAGGGCGGAGCGCCGAGCGGCGCCACCCGCGCCGCGCCCGTGGTCGCCGCGCCATGGCGACATGCGCCGTCGCCCCTGGAATCCATGCCTCAGATTCCGCGTGCGAGCTCGTGCTATGGGCGCCCATGCCCCCAAGCTCTTGGATCCGCTTCCCGCGATTCTTCTCCAACGTGATGCCGCCGAGGGGGCCTCTCGAGCTGTGGCTGCAGCATGCCGACTGCAACGCTCTGGCGACCAGAGCAGAGATCGATGCGGCCCCCACCGGCAAGATCTTCATGACCCGCGGCTGGGGCGAGGTCGCGCGGGTTTGCCGTGCGGAAGGCGCCCTCGCGATCCACTTTGAGTACGACAGCGCCACCACGCTCTTCTTCAAGGTCTTCGACCTGGAGGGCCTCCACCTGGAGTGTTGCCCTGGAGGGGAGCGCCAGGCTGACGCGCGCTCTGCTCGTGGCTACTCCAGCAGCAGCAGCCCCTGGGAGTCTAGCGATTCTCCTGAGCTCTATGAGACTCCGGAGACGAGCGACGACAGCTACGTCCCCCCGAGCTCTCGCCGGGCTCGGAGCAGGGCCGCGGCGTCCAGCCGCCGCCGCCACTGATCTGGATGGGGTCGACGTCGGCCTCCCGTGGCCCACTGTTGATGATGGCGTCCCCCACGAGAGGGTGTAGATAGGATTCCTCTTAGTTCTCGTTTTTTGTTCCCTGCGAAGAATCATGAAGTACCCCGTGGGGGTCTGTAAGGGTCTGTAATGTCTTTTGCGTATATATTCCCTGTTATGAAAATCTGCGAACGCATGTCCTGTTCAGGCTCGGTCTCCCCTTTCCAACCTCGCAATAGCTTGTTGCTCTACGCTGACACGTCCCGGTCCCCAGGCAGGCTGCAGCCGTCGCTGGTATGCCAGGTCGCGTGCCGTAGTCAAGGCCAAGAGGTGAGCGGCCCGAGGTCCAGTAAGAGCCACTGAGGCGCGATGCTCAGGAGGTCCCCCTTAGCGCTCAAGCAGCTATGGTAAGGCAGGAAAGGGATGCGACGTGGCCGCAACAGGGATACGGCGAGCGTAACGCCTAGGTTCCAACAACTTAGTTGTTCCGAGCTCGTGACTTATCTTGGTAGTTTGGGGTCGATTCTCCACGCTGCGCCAGACCTGTGCGCAATCATCCGCAACGTAGCTAGGTTAGGCCCGTATGGATTCTCCCCCTTCCAATGCTTTCCTTCGTGCTCTACGTCCTCAGGTCCCGGCCCTCGAGCGAGCTCAGCCGCCGCTGGTATGCCGGGTCACGATGCCGTGGACAAGGCTAGGGTGAAGGCTGGAGAGCCAGTAAGAGCTCCTGAGTCGCGATGCTCAGGAGCCCCCCTTTTAACGTGTAAGAGGATTACTTGGAAGAGGTGGGAGCTCGCGGTGCCGCCTGGTGCTATCCTCGTGATATTCCTGCGAGCCAGCACAAGGAGAAACACAGTTTTGCCGTTATGGTTGCTAGTCTGCCACTTGTTGCTCCGTGAGGAGATGAAGGCACTGAGGGCCTGATGAGGTGACGTGCGCGGGGTGTGCCGCGAGCCAGAGCTCGAACGCTCAGGTTTGTCGACGTGGCAGGGACGAACCCATGCACCAGCGCCGTTCCAGTGTGAGGAGGCCCTGTGGGAGGTGACGATCGAGCAGGTGGTAATCGGGCAGGTGACAATCATAGGCAGATTAAGCATGGAAGGCAAATCAGCTTGGGTAAATGCAGAAGGACACATGCCACTGGGTCAGGCCTGAGCGGCTTGGGGATGATGCAGCCCGAGGGGCGCCCCCAGTGAGGTAAGCTAAAGACATAAGCAAAAGGGATACATGCCACAGGGACGGACCCACGCGGCCTGGGAATGATGCAGCCCGAGGGGCGCTCCCAGCTGAATGAACTTGGAAAATGTCACCTGGTCATGTTGATGAAGAGATGTCGGGGCAGCTGAAGGGACGCGGCGAAGGGGTCGTTCCTTACGAGCTACCAGGGCCCTGAGCCTCGGGAGGCTCTGGGGGCTCAGGCGGTTCCTTGAGGACCGTCTCCATCTCTGCCAGGACGGCGCGGTGCCTGGCCTCCTGAGCTGCCAGGGCGCGCCGCAAGTTGCGCTAGTAGACGAACGACACGCTCGGCAAGCCAAAAGGCATGCGAACGTAGTTGTGCGGTGGACCCTCGCATTGGCCCACGTGCGAAGGCCAGAAAAGCTCCCGAGAAGCGGCCCTATTGAGCCCTGGTACGTCGACGCAGACACGCAGCCCCGCATCCTTGCCTGGATGGGGAGCTGTGCCTCGTGAGCGGCAGTCGCCGCGCATGGCCCGTGCGTCTTGCTGTTCCTGAGTGGTCTTGGTGATGAACTCTTGAGCGGTGGGCACTCCTTGCCCTGTGTTCTCCTAAGGGAAACGTGCCGCGAAGCATGCCTCCAAGTGGTGCCTGAGCGACTCCCTCGTGACGTTGGCAAGGTCTGAGGCCCTCCAGGAGAGAGCCCCCGAGCCTTGCCCGAGGAGGGCGCTGGGCGTGCCTTCCTATGCGATGGAGGGAGTCGCCCCTAGAGCGGGCGCTGATCCCGACGAGGTTCCAGTTACGATGCCATCCTCCTGAGATCCTGCATGGCGCTGCTGCTTTTTCTTCTTGGGGAGGGCCTCAGGAGGGCCCTCGCCCTTGCTGTCGGGGTCATCGATTGCTGCAGCTTGAAAAGCGCGCTCGAGGGATCACACCGCATCTCTTTCATCGCACGGGACCGTGATGATTCCGCCGCTTCCTGGCATCTTTAGGACATTGTAGCCGTGGTGTGTCACCACCATGAACTTGGCCAGGGCTGGATACCCGAGGATGGCGTTGTATGGAAGACGGATGTGCGCGATGTCGAAGTCGATAAGCTCGGTGCGGTAGTTCTTGCGTTCTCCGAAGGTGACAGGGAGGCGGTCTTGCCCTATCGGTGTGGTGGAGCCGTCGGTCACTCCTGAGAAAGGCTTGGTAGGCTAAAGCTGGTCATATGGCACTTGGAGGTTGTCGAACGTGTCGACGGACAGGACGTTGAGCCCTGCGCCGCCGTCGATGAGGGTCTTGGTAACTTACACGTTGCTGATGACTGGTGAACAAAGCATTGGGAGAGCGCCAGTGGTGGCCGCGCACTTGAGCTGATCTGCCGAGTTGAAGGTGATGGCACACTGGGACCACCTGAGCGGGCGCATGGCCTCGAGCTTGGGGAGGACTGCGTTCACTTCACGAGCAAACTGTTTGTCGGAGTAATGGACCACGGGTAGCCTAACCCGAGCCCCCGAACCATTCAAGACATCGGGGCTGGCTGCGCCCTCAAGACGTCAAGATGGATCCCCGCCTTCTGGCGGTCGGTTGGCCGAACGACCGACTGGCAGAGGCGGCCGAGTTCCAGAAGACGGCATCACAACATGCCAACTCCTAGTGGGCGGCCTCCAGAGAGGCCGGCCCCTAGCAGCGGGCCCGTGGCGCCCTCAAAGTCTGCGCCCTCATCAAGGAGACAAGACAGGGTATGGCTACAGCGTAGCCCATCCCCCCGAATCCAGGGCCGGGCGTGGCCACACTGCCCCGTACATGCGGAGATCTCCGCACGACGCGACACTGTTGCCTCTTCCCCCTAAACGTCACTCCTGATAGGCGGAGCCTTGTTCCCACAACGGCCTATCAGTACGGCTTGCAGGTGGCGGGCCCTACCAGGCAATGCGAGCCCTGAAGATGCAGGAAGCCAGGGCAGCCGGACCTGAGGGAAGCCGGCTTCCAGCAGGCGGCTTATCCCTCCCTCGGGCCCCATGCGCCATCAACCAGATGAGACGCGATGTGGCTACAGTAATCGCCCGCCAAGCGGCGGGACTGTAGCCACCCTCCCCCGACCAAGCCTGCGTCATTAGCATCATGACTACAGTGATCAGCAGCCGGCAAGACCCGCAAGCGGCGGGAGCGGCCTGTCGGCTCCGTACCAGACCAGACGGCGGGGCCCACCAGGCGGCGGGCACCAGCAGCCGGCGGCCAGAGACACTGACAGCCGGGTCCTACACCCGGCAGATTACCAATGTACCCCTGGGGGGTAGGCCTATATAAACCCCCAGGGCACCCATGCAAAGGGTTCGAACCTGTTAGAACTAGACTCATACCTAGAGGAGGAGAGAGTGTGCCTGCCTTCTTCCACCTCTAGCAAACAGCTCAAGAAGCACCATTGCACCACTAGTGCCTTAGTGAACATGCGGAGACCCCGCAGAGCAGGACTAGGGGTGTTATCTCCACGGAGAACCCCGAACCTGGGTAAAGTTTGCGGGCGTATGTGTCTATGCCTCATCCCGCTTCCAGGCACCAGCAACGTTCTACTCGCTCCCACCATGATAAGCAATCCTTTGGCATATGTCGCACCGAACCCCCGACATTTGGCGCCCACCGTGGGGCGAGGTGCACCATCTCCCGGAGACCTGCTCTGGACAGGAACCTTGTTCCTTCCTGGCAAGCGCAGCCAACCCGGCACGCCAGACGGTGTCTGCACCGATGCGCTGCGCGGCGCGGAGGTCGCCTGCGCGGCGAGCTGCCTCACCGATCTTGTTGGCGAGATTCGCCTCTCCGACGAGCCCGCGTCTGACGCGGGCACCGATGGCCCTGAGAGTCGCCTCGTGAGCCTCCTCGATCAGCTCCACGTCGCCAGCGAGCCTGCTGCTGACTTGGAGTCGGTTGGCTCCACCGACCCGATGCTGGTCGACTCCGACACGGCGTCGCTCGACGCGTTCCCCTCCAACGTGGTTGTCTACGATGAGCCGCTTCCTCGCGCGGACAGCGGCGGCAGAACCGTCACGGAGGTGCTCGTCATCAGCCACGACGAGCACTCTGGCGGAGGTGGCCAGGACCCGTTGCAGGTGGCAATGCAAGATCTGGCTGCGCCTATCCCGGAAGACACCGACGCCGAGATGCTGGAAGCGCGCCATGTCCAGCTCGTCGAGAGTGCCAACCGGCTGGCCAGCATGAGACGCCTTTCGGAGCCTACCAGCGGGAAATGGACCGTGCCGTCGGTGGCACACTGGCTCCTGGTGGGCCTAGCCGCATTGGCTTGGTCCAGCAGCGTGGCGCGACCATCGCCAGCATGTTTGGGACATATCATCCTGTCTACGCCACGCCCGCGGAGAACATAGGAGCTGCCCAGGCGGCAGCAGACGAGTTAGACAAGCTCGAGGGCGACGAGCGTCGCCACATGACAGAGCGAGTTCAGTAGCTCCTCGACGTGGCTGCTGAGCAGCAAGATGCCGGGTGCCGGACTGAAGCGCCCAACCGGCGAAACGGCGATCCACCTCCTCGACGAGACCAAGGTGCAACATCCCGGACACCAACTGGTGGCATCCGCGACAGAAGAGACAAGGAGCCGGCTGCCAGCCGCAGCCGGACTCACATCACCATCGAGCACGACCAAGACGGTCGCGCAAGAGCAGTACAGCGGCGAGACGACTGCCCGCCTCCTCCTCACTGCAGGGAGAGGCACATTTCCCCGTCGCCTGTTGATCACCCATCACTTGGCGACTGCCTTGGCCGCCGGGAAGGAATCGGAGAAAACGATGCCCGCCACCGGATCGATTGCCTCAATCGATCCCTGGCGCTAGAAGAGGAAGATGAGCTGGGTCCACCTTGTTTTGGCCCCCACATCCGAGATGAGCCCTTCCCCAAAGGATTCACGCTCCCGAGAGATACACCCAAGTACACCGGCTCCGTGAAGCCGGAGGACTGGCTCGTCGACTACTCCACAGCTGTCAGCATCGCCAACGGCAACAAGCGCGTTGCTGTGAAGTACGTCCCGCTCATGCTCCAGGGCACGGCCCGGACGTGGTTGAACAGCCTGAAGCCCCCCAGCATCAACAACTGGGTTGATTTCACCGAAGCATTCATCTGCAATTTCACCAGCACGTACAAGCGGCCGCCAAAGCCCCGCCAACTCTCCTTATGCGTCCAAGGCCCCAACGAGTCGACTCGCGACTATCTTACGCGCTGGGTCGAGTTGCGCAACTCGTGCGAGGGTGTGTACGAGGTGCAGGCCATCGAGTACTTCACTGCCGGGTGCCGAGAAGGCACCCTCCTCAAGCACAAGCTTCTCTGCGACGAGCCGGCGACCCTCGACGAACTGCTAATCATAGCAGACAAGTACGCCACGGCCGACTCTTCCATGAAGGCGGAGATTCAAGTCAACGTGTCGGGCAAGGTGGCCCCTCAAGCTCCTCGGACCCCGGCTGGTGACTCCAGTCGGCGACAGCAACCGAACAACAACAAGCGCAAGGCTATGCAGCCGGCTTCCACGAGCCGGCAGGTGCCGACAGTTGAAGATCAGCAGCCAGAAGGGCCGCCTCCTCCCAAGCGCCAGTAGGGCGGCAAGCCCAACTGGCTGCCCGCTTTCTCATACGAGCAGACTCTTGATGCACCTTGCAAGTTCCATAGCGGTGCGAAGCCGTCCAATCACACTACTCGGAAGTGCCACTGGCTCACCAGGATCGCCAAGGGCGACAGACTCCAGCCTCCTCCGCCAGCCGCCCTGCCGCCTCCTCCTCTTCATCAGCCGATAGCCTGGCCAGTCGGTGCCATAAAAGATGATTATCCCGAGGAGCATGGGGCCTATGTCGTGTTCACCAGCGTGGCCGACGACAGGCGCAGCAGACGTCAGCAGCAACTAGAAGTGAATGCAGTAGCATCAGAGACCCCCGAGTTTATGCATTGGTCGGAGAAGCCCATCAGCTAGAGCAGAGCTGACCACCCGGAGGTGATGCCAAATCCCGGCTCTTATGCCTTGGTTTTGGATGCCATGTTTGCCACCGAGAGGTGAGCTGCTCGCTTCTCCCAAGTCCTGATAGATGGTGGCAGCAGCATCAACATTCTGTACAAAGATACCATGGAGAAGTTGGGGATCAAGCAGAGACATCTTCAGCCCAGCCGGACTATTTTTCATGGCATAGTTCCTGGCCTTTCCTGCTCACAAATTGGAAAGACTTAGATAGATGTCCTCTTTGGGGACAAAAATCATTTCCGCCGAGAGCCAGTCTGGTTTGAAGTGGTGGACCTTGAGAGCCCTTATCATGCATTACTTGGCCGGCCTGCCCTGGTCAAGTTCATGGCGGTTCCCCACTATGCTTACCTAAAGATGAAGATGCCGAGCTCCAAGGGGATCCTGACCATAGCAGGAGACTACAAGAAGTCGTCTGCCTGCGCTGCAGAGAGAGCCGGTTGACCGAGTCCCTCGTGATCATAGCGGAGAAGCGGCTCCTTGACCGGGTTGTGGCAATGGCAGGCAAGCAACCGGAAATGTCACCCAACCCCAAGGAGTCAGAAGCCGAGGGCTCGTTCAAGCCGGCCAAAGAAAGAAAGAAGATACCCTTGGACCCGGAGCACCCGGAGAGGTACGCTGTCATAGGTGCGAACCTTGACAGCAAATAGGAAGGCGAGCTCGTCGATTTCCTCCTTGAGAATCGGGACATCTTCGCATGGCCCCCCAAGGACATGCCGGGTGTTCCGACGGATTTCGCCGAGCACAAGCTACACGTCCGACCTGATGCCAAGCCAGTCCGGCAGCCCTTGCGCCGCCTGTGAGAAGAGAAAAGAAGAGTTGTTGGAGAAGAGATAGCCCGGCTTCTGGCAGCCGGCTTCATCATGGAGGTGTTCTTTCCAGAGTGGTTAGCCAACCCGGTCCTAGTGCTGAAGAAGAACAAGCAGTGGCGCATGTGTATTGATTACACCAGCCTCAACAAAACATGCCCCAAAGACCCATTTTCTCTGCCAAGAATCGACCAACTGATTGACTCTACAGCCGGATGCGAGCTGTTGAGTTTTTTGGATGCATACTCCGGGTATCACCAGATCAAGCTGAACCCGGCCGACAGGCTGAAGACCGCCTTCATCACGCCATTCGGAGCCTTCTGTAACCTGACCACAACGTTCGGCTTGAGAAACGCCGGCGCCATGTTTCAACGATGCATGCAGAAGTGTCTCCTCAAGCAACTCGGCAGAAACGCCCATGTCTATGTGGACGATGTGGTGGTGAAGACGGAAAAGCGTGGGACGCTACCAGAAGATCTCAAGGAGACCTTTGAGAATTTGCGCCGATTTCAGATCAAGCTCAACCCGGAGAAATGCGTCTTTGGAGTACTAGCCGGCTAGCTTCTTGGCTTCTTGGTCTCAGAGCTTGGCATAGAGTGCAACCCTATGAAGATCAAGGCCATCGAGAGGATGGAGGTGCCCACCCGACTGCTAGACGTGCAAAAATTCACCGGCTGCTTGGCATCCATCAGCCGTTTCATTAGTCGACTGGGCGGGAAGGCTCTTCCCCTGTATCAGCTCATGAAGAAGACCAATTTTCTCGAGTGGAACGACAAGGCGGATGAAGCTTTTCTCCAGCTCAAGAAAATGTTGACAACTCCGCCTGTCCTGGCGGCCCCGACTCCTAAGGAGCCCATGCTCCTCTACATGGCCGCTACCAGCCGGGCGGTCAGCACAGTCATAGTGGTGGAACACAAGGAAGAAGGCAAAGCCCTACCAGTCCAAAGACCGGTGTATTACCTGAGCGAAGTACTATCCGCTTCCAAGTAGAACTATCCCCACTACCAGAAGATGTGTTATGGCGTGCACTTTGCTGCCAAGAAGGTGAAGCCATACTTCCAAGAGCACCCAATCACTGTGGTCTGCACAGCTCCGCTCGCCGAGATCATTGGAAGCCGAGATGCCTCGGGCCGAGTGGCCAAATGGGCCATAGATTTGGCCCCCTACACCATCTACTACCAGCCTCGCACCGCCATCAAGTCACAAGCACTGGCCGACTTCCTCGTCGACTGGGCTGAGACCCAGTACCTGCCGCCAGCACTAGATTCCACCCATTGGCGGATGCATTTTGATGGTTCAAAAATGCGCACCGGTTTGGGAGTCGGCATTGTCCTCACCTCTCCCAAAGGCGACAAGCTCAGATATGTGCTACAAATTCACTTTGCCGCCTCCAACAACGTAGCCGAATACGAAGCGCTCATACACGGGCTTCGGCTTGCCAAGGAACTCGGCATTCACCGGATCCTGTGCTATGGAGACTCCGACTTGGTGGTCCAGCAGTCATCGGGCGACTGGGACGCCAAGGATGCAAATATGGCCAGCTATCGCTTCCTCGTACAGCAACTCAGTGGATACTTTGAAGGGTGCGAGTTTCTCCACGTGCCAAGAAATGACAATGAGCGAGCCGACGCCTTGGCACGAATTGGCTCCACCCGGCAAGCAGTACCAGCCGGTGTCGCCCTGCAACGCCTCCTCAAGCCATCTGTTAAACCATCGCCAGAGTCGGATTCCATCTTTGTGCCGGCTCCTCCTGAAGCAGTCGGATCCGACTTGAGAGCCCCAGTAGTCGGCACGGGAACTTCGGCAGGCGGCCCGGGGACTGCAACAGTCGCACCTTGCCCTGGGACCTCAGAGCCTGACCCGGGGACTGCAGCAGTCGGCCCGGGGACTTCATCAATTCAGCAAGCGGCGGCCGACTCCAACCCACCACCTCCCAGCCAAACCGCCCTCGTGCAAGTAGCAGTCCTAGCAGTTGAAGAAGTTGCAGCACCTTCTTGGGCTCAGCCCATCCTCAATTTTCTGGTGAAAAAAGAGCTGTCGACTGACGAGATCTCGGCCCGACAAGTGCAACGCCGGGCAGCAGCATACACCATCGTCAACAGAGAACTTGTGAGGCGCAGCGTCACTGGTGTTTACCAGCGCTGCGGGGAGCCGGGCAAGGCCAAGCAATCCTCAAAGATATCCATCAAGGCGAGTGTGGTCACCACGCGGCTTCAAGAGCACTTGTTGCCAAAGCTTTCTGCCACGGTTTTTTCTGGCCGAATGCTCTAGAAGACGCCAAAGACTTGGTCCAGAAGTGCAAAGGGTGCCAGAAGTTCCGCTCCAAGCCTCATCGGACGGCTTCTGCACTCAAGACTATCCCCATTGCCTGGCCCTTTGCTGTGTGAGGCCTGGACATGGTAGGACCATTCAAAACAGCACGAGGTGGCATGACTCATCTGCTTGTCGCGGTGGACAAGTTCACCAAGTGGATAGAAGCAAAACCAATCAAGAAATTGAATGGTTCGACTGCTGTGACTTTCATCTCCGACATCACCATCCGGTATGGCATACCACACAACATCATCACCGACAATGGCACAAACTTCGCCAAAGGCGCCTTGGCCCGTTTCTGCGCGACACAGGGCATCCGACTGGACATAGCGTCTGTAGCCCATCCGCAGTCAAACAGCCAAGTGGAGCGAGCAAACGGCCTTATTTTGTCCGACATCAAGCCTCTAGAGCGTTCAGTCGGCTGCTGGCTCGACGAGCTGCCAGCCGTCCTCTGGAGCCTCCGCACAACCCCGAACAAGTCAACCGGCTTCACTCCTTTCTTCCTCGTCTACGGTGCCGAAGCCGTCATCCCGACGGACACATAATTCGACTCCCCTCGAGTAACCATGTACACCGAAGAGGAGGCAGAAGAAGGACGACAAGACGGCGTCGATTTGCTGGAAGAGGGCCGGCTGTTGGCACTCAGCCGGTCCACCATCTACCAGCAGAGTCTGCGCCGATTCTACAACCGAAACGTCAAGCCAAGATCCTTCCAAGAAGGAGACCTTGTGCTCCGGCTG
Organism: Aegilops tauschii subsp. strangulata; assembly: GCF_002575655.3. NCBI lineage: Eukaryota > Viridiplantae > Streptophyta > Magnoliopsida > Poales > Poaceae > Aegilops > Aegilops tauschii. The sequence goes on along the minus strand of NC_053036.3, from coordinate 107,332,761 downwards.
ATCCAGCGAACAGCCAGCTAGCTCAAGCTCTCAGCACCTTGGGAAGGCCCCTTCATCATCAGCAAGGTGTTGGGCAATGACTCCTACTACCTCATCGATGCTCAGAAGCCTTGAGCACGCAAAAGAGATGACTCCGGCAAGGAGACGGAGCGACCATGGAATGCGAATCTCCTTCGAAGGTTTTATAGTTAAAAGCAGTATGTACCACGCCAACTTTTGTATTAAGTACGAAGAGTCTGGGTCCCCCGAGAAGAGCTTGGGGACTGCCCTCTTTTATCTATATGATAAGTATTGTGCCTTTCATTTGTGTTATCCCATTAGACCGACTGGCACCGGGTTCGACCAGTCGACCCGGGGACTTGCCGCTTTGTACTATGAAATGCTTCCTGCAGCCGGACAAGTAATGTGTTGGTATCTTAGCTTTCTCCTGCCAGAGGCCGCAGCTCGCAGAGCGACTGTTCGGTCGGCAGGAGCTAAGGCAAAAAGGGTGCCTGCATGAAAAATGGCTAAGGACCTAAAGCATACACATAGTCCAAGCCGGCTTCTTGCCTCACCGACCGGCTGCCGAGCAGCCAGCCGGCCGGCTTCTACTTAACTTGCCAGAAAACTCTAGCTGGCTAAGTACTTGCCTTCCCAAAAGTGGCTAAGTACTTGACCCAACAACAATACGCAGAGCGGCTGTTCGGCTGGCAAGTCGGCAACCATGGGAAGGCAGCAAAGGAAAAAAGCCAAAAGAGCAGAAAGCAAGGAAAGATAGAACTCAGATAAGATATTTACACATCAAAAGGCCCTTTGCCGGTATTCAACAGGAGTTTGAAATACACCCCGCGGGTGGAATTGTGCGAAATTAACAAAGTTGTTGAGACCGATAAGCAGGAAGAAGCAAAGGTAAATGGCAGCCTAGGAAGCAGCAGACGGAGTCGACGGAATGGTGGACTCGGTGGTGCTGGCTGGTTGGGAGGCCGGCTGGTCGGTCTCCGCTTGGTCGCCCTCAGCAGCAGCCAGCTCGCTCGGGCGCGGCTCGTTGCTGGAGGCACGGTCGAATTGAGGCTGGCCGTCCGCTCCGACCTCTGGCGCCTCCTCTTCACCTTCCTCCTCCTCTTCGTCTTCTCCCTCGTCGCTGGAGTCGATCACCTCGGCTGAGTCCTCGCCATCCTCCGGGTTCAGCCCAAACCACTCCGGTGGCGCCTCGCCATCGTTCTCGGCCAGCTCCGGGACGAAGATGCTGGTGTTAGTGTACTCGGCGATTGCCACCGCTCGCTTGACAAGGTCATACTCCACCGCCACCAGCTCCTCTTGGGCTTCCAGCCGAAACATGGTCAACTGGGCTAGATCTAGCCCAGGGTACCATGCCTTGACGAACTCCAAGGCCCGGCACCCCCTGGCCCGGGCCGAGGAGCCCTTCCACGCCTCAAGACGGCCGGCCGCCACCTCCAGCCAGTTGGCAGTCTAGCTGGGTGTGCATGGAGCTGGCATGTCTGGCCACAGGGCGGCGATCGCCTTGGCGCCGACACGCTGAAGGCGGCACAACATCCGATGAGCCGGCCGAAGACGAGCCTGGATGCTGAGAAGTTGCTCGCCAAAAGTGCGGGGGGCGTCGGCAGCGATCTGCTCGCCTTCCGCCCTCCATCCTTCGCGGTCAGCCTTGATAGCCTAGTTGGCAGCGCTAGAGTGACCCGGGAAGAAGTCTCCTCGGACAAAAAAGCTATGAGTCAGATCAGAAACAAGAAGTCGGCTTGATCAGAAGCCGGCAGTTTGAAGAAAGAGTGAAGAAGGCAGCCTACCGTCGACCATGTCTTCAACCTCGCCGAGGCTGGCAGTCAGCATCGCCTCCTTGTCGGTCCAGGCAGAACGTTCGTCCGCGAACTCAACAAGGAGGCCGGTCTCTTTGTCTTCCGCCTCCTTCTGGGCCTTCTTGAGGAGCTCCGCCTGCTCCGCCAGCTGCGTGACCAGCCGGTCACGCTCCTCGGCCAGCTTGTTGCAGTCCGCCTCCTTGGCGCGCAACGCGGTGTTGGCTTCTCCCAGCTGCTGCTGCAGGGTGGCGTTGGCTTCTGCAAAAGAAGAAGAAAGGACGTCAACAATCAGCGAAGAAAGATGAAGTTGCCAGGAAGATCCGGCCCGACTACTCAGCAGTCGGCCCGAATCTCGGGGACTACAGGCCGCGGGTGCGCCAGCGTGCCCCCGCAGAGAAAGAAGAAGACTTACTCCGGCTCTCCGACAAGTCGGCGGCACGTTGATCCAACTCCTGGACTTTGGAGTTGAAGGCGGTCGCACGGAGGTTATGATAATCCTGCAGCAAAGACATTAGTACTCGGAGCTTGCTAATTAAAGTTCCGAGCCGCCTGCTCAGCAGCCGGCCCGAAACTCGGGGACTACACCCAGTGGATGCGCTGGCGTGCCCCCACGAAGCAATACAAGAATTAAAAACGAAGAAGTAAGAAGTGTACCGAATGGCCTCTTGCGATTCCCGGAACGCCTTGTTGCAGTGCTTGAGAGCGTCGGCCTCGGCGCGGAGTTTGGCTTGAACGTGCAGGATCGCTTTGTTCAGAGGGCCCGTCCCGCCTCCCCGCACCCATCCAGTGGGCGCCGCGCTGGTCGTCTCGGTGTCCGGGATCGAGGAGCTTGCGGCGCCGGTCTCCAGCGGGCGTGGCGCTGAGGCCGCCTTCGCGAGCCAGCGGCGTAAGGGTGTGCGGACCCCGGGAGTCGGGCCCATCACCATCTCGTTTCCGGCTGGTGGCGCCGGCGGGTCGGCCGACATCTTGTCTCATGCCTCCTCAGAAGGTGGTGGTGGGGGCACGATTATGTCTGGCATGGCGACGTCGCCGCTGTCCCTCTCCATGATAGGGTGCTCGTCGCTGGCTTCCCCAGTATGCACCACGAATTCTGGTGGTGGCGGCGCAGAGTTCAGGGGGGTGACAAACACCGCCGACTGACGGCGTGCGGCTTCCTCGGCCTGCTTCTTCGCCGCGGTGGCGGCCTTGCCTCCGCCAGCCTCTTCAAAGCGGCGGCCTCCGCCCTGTCTGCCTCCGCCTTCTCCAGGCGGGCGGCTTCCTGCTCCTCGCGCGCCTCCCGCGCATTCCGCTCCGTCGCCTCCTGGAGGTCGGCGGCCCGATCGATCCGCCGGGTGGTGGTGGAAGTCTCCGCCGACCCCACGATGGAGGCGGCGGCCAACTTCTCAAGTGAGAGCGGGGCCCTAGATCAAGGGAAGTGAAGCGAAGAAACTCAGACAAGATCACCAAGGAAGGAGAAAGTACGAGAGGAAGACAATACTTACGGGGAAACCAGCTGCAGCTCCTTCACCGCCTTGCGGAAGCGGATGGCTTTCACGGCCGCTTCACCCCGCTTGCTCGCCGCGGCCGCTTCATCCCGGTTGGTCGCCGCGGCCGAGCCCTTGGGCTTCTTTGGCCGGCTGCCGAATAGGCTCGGCGCGGCCCTGCGCTTCTTCGCGCCACCTCGGGCTGCCGGCGCGTCAGACGAGCTCGCGTCCAGCTGGTCGAACCCCGGCTGGCGGCGCGGGACGACTTCCCCCGCGTCGTCGTCTGGCCAGTCCTCGAGGCCAGCTCCGAGCCCTGAGCCGCCTGCTGCGTCGCCCCCTCCCTCGGCGTCGTCCTCCAAGGCCGCCGCCCCCAAGTCGGGGCCATCCACATCACTCTCCGCCCAGTCGGGGAGAAATTGACGCTCCGGCCCCGCGGCGCCGGCTGCCGGCTGGAGGAGGGAGCTCTGCCCGAAGAGCCGGTTGGTCAGGTTGGACAAACGGAACTCGGCAAAAAGAAGAGAGAGAGAGAGAAGGAAAGGTAATTTACCATAGGCGGGGGATCGGCGCGAGAATACGGCTCCTTGCCGAACCGCCACTCTTCCGTGAGCTTGCAGTTTGCAAGGTAGTTCACCATATGAGCTACCTCTGCGTGAGGCATCTCCTTGGTGAACAGCCGGCTTGGGTCCCGATGCCCGCTCGTTTGACAGATCATGTGAGGGCGGCCCTGGAGCGGGAGCACCCGGCGCACCACGAAGGCGGACAGCAAGTCAGGCCCGGTCAGGCCCTCCAACTGTACCAACACCCGGAGCCGCGCGATGGCGGCGGCTCCAGAAGGCGACAGTGTCTTGGCCCGGTACGACCAGTTGGGCCGCCTCCCGGCTGGCGAGCCGGCAGCGTAAGCCGGCAAGTTGACCCAGTCACCCTCCACGAAGATGCTCTTCACGTAGAAGTACGACTGCTGCCACATCTTCACCGACTGGATCAACCTGATGGGAGGAAATGATTGTCGCCTCCCGGCCTCCGCACCGCGATGAAGGCGCTGCACTGAGCCGGCATGCCCGTAACGACGGTGCCAAGCTTGGTGTAGAAACCCCCCCAAAGCTCGATAGCGGGGAGGACACCGAGGAAGCCTTCGCACAAAGTGACGAAGGCGGAGAGCAGCACCATCGTGTTCGGGGTGAGGTGGTGCGGCTAGAGATTGTAGAATTCAAGGAAGGCCCGGAAGAAGCCACTCGCCGGTAGGCCAAGGCCGCGCAGGCAGTGCGAGCGGAAGACGACCCGCTCGCCCTCCTCCGGCGCCGGCGAGATCTCCCCCTCCGGCGCAAGGCGAACCCTCACGTAGTCCTTGCCGGGCAGCCGCCGCGTCTGGCGGAGGAAGTCGATGTGGTCTTCGTGGACTGTGGAGCCGTCCTAGGCTCCGGAGCGTGCCATGGGGGTGAGAGTTTGACGGACGGACTTGACGGAGACGAACTGCGGCAGCGCTTCAGCGGGGCTCGGGGCGCTGCGGCGAGAGGAAGAAGAAGAAGGGAGAGTGGGGTGGAGGGGCGCGCGTGCTTCGCCGCTCCCTCTCCTCTCCCTACATATAGCCTATGGGCTACGAAGCCGAGGGGGTGGGCGTGGGATCGTGGGATTAACTGTGCCCATGACCCCACGCTCCCGCCTTTACCACGTGGGTTACTGCATGCACTCCGCGGGGAAACCCAACCGCCGTCCTCGGCTGCAGCGGATCCGCTCGCAGGCCGAGGCCTGGTGGTGGCGGGCCCGGCCTGCGGTCGCGTCCCGTCACGCGCGATGGCTGGCAGGCCGACCCGGCTGGCTGGCGCCATTTGGCACGCCCACGATGGGCGGCGGGCCGAGAAGCTTAGCAAGCACGCCACCTGGTTCCTGCCGATGCATTCGAAATTCCAGAAGGATCCGGCTAGACGAACCCGTTCCCTGCCGACCGGCTCCCCAGAAGTCGGATGGAGCTTCCTTCGGAGCACCCGGAGGAGGAAACTGTTGAGGCTCCCCGGCTCCTCAACCGTTGCCCCTCACCAGCTTCGAGGACTACTGTCGGAGTAATGGGCCACGGGTAGCCTAACCCGAGCCCCCGAACCTTTCAAGACATCGGGGCCGGCTATGCCCTCAAGACGTCAAGATGGATCCCCGCCTTCTGGCGGCCGGTTGGCCGAACGGCCGACTGGCAGAAGGCGGCCGAGTTCCAGAAGACGGCATCACAATAGGCCGACTCCTAGTGGGCGGCCTCCAGAGAGGCCGACTCCTAGCAGCCGGCCCGTGGCGCCCTCAAAGTCTGCGCCCTCATCAAGGAGACAAGACAGTGTATGGCTACAGCGTAGCCCATCCCCCCGAATCCAGGGCCGGGCGTGGCCACAGTGCCCCGTACAGGCGGAGATCTCCGCACGACGCGACACTGTTGCCTCCCCCCCTAAACGTCACTCCTGACAGGCGGAGCCCTGTTCCCACGACGGCTGTCAGTACGGCTTGCAGGTGGCGGGCCCTACCAGGTAGTGAGAGCCCTGAAGACGGAGGAAACCAGGGCAGCCGGACCTGAGGGAAGTCAGCCTCCAGTAGGCGGCTTATCCCTCCCTCGGGTCCCGTGCGCCATCAACCAGATGAGACGCGGTGTGGCTACAGTAATCGCCCGCCAGGCGGCGGGACTGTAGCCACGCTTCCCCGACCAAGCCTGCGTCATTAGCATCATGGCTACAGTGATCAGCAGCGGGCAAGACCCGCGAGCGGCGGGAGTGGCCTGTCGGCTCCGTACCAGACCAGACGGTGGGGCCCACCAGGCGGCGGGCCCCAGCAGCCGGCGGAGAAGCCGGTGGCCAGAGACACTGACAGCCGGGTCCTACACCCGGCAGATTACCAATGTACCCCTGGGGGGTAGGCCTATATAAACCCCCAGGGCACCCATGCAAAGGGTTCAAACCTGTTAGAACTAGACTCATACCTAGAGGAGGAGAGAGCGTGCCTGCCTTCTTCCACCTCTAGCAAACAGCTCAAGGAGCACCATTGTACCACTAGTGCCTTAGTGAACATGCGGAGACCCCGCAGAGCAGGACTAGGGGTGTTATCTCCACGGAGAGCCCTGAACCTAGGTAAAGTTTGCCGGCGTACGTGTCTACGCCTCATCCCGCTTCCAGGCACCGGCGACGTTCTACTCGCTCCCACCATGATAAGCCATCCTTTGGCATATGTCGGACCCAACCACCGACACTGTTTGAAGATACGCTGCGAGGCTGGGGCCTGAGCTCCACCCAAGATGCAGGCGATTGCACGAGGCTCCTGGAAGCCCGCAGCCCCCTCGTCTTGATGGTGGTCGTCTTTCCTTCTTGGTGGTGGTGGCAGCGGGGGAAGACCGGCGTTGCCCTGAGGACGATCCTCACGAAGCTGGTCCCTCCAGGCGCCCTCGCGAGGATGATCCTATCGGCAGTCCTCACGAGGCCTGTCGCGCCACTCCTGGCGCGGGCCACGGTGGTCCCAGCGTCCGCCTCCACGTCCTCCTCCTCGGCCGTAGCCCCGGTCGCTGCGCTCGGGGCGTCGACCGAAGCGTCCTTCGTGAATGGCTCTGAGTTTTTGACAGTCGCTGGTGTTGTGGGTGTTCAGGTTCTGGAAGGCGCAGAATGATCGACTGCTCTTGGATGACTCAGGCTGGTCCCTGCCTTGCTTGGTGTCCGGCTCCGCTGCGAGCACGGCTGCTTCCTTGCGCTTCACGTCCTTGGCCTTGGCCTTCTTCTCCTCTGCGCCCCTCCTCAGCTCTTGCGCACTTGGTCACTAGGTTGAACAACTCCTGAGATGTGCACAACTCATGGATAGACAGCTCCTCCTTCATCTTGACGTCGCGGACACCGTGGGAGAATGCGGAGATGATGGTCTCGTCCGTCACCTTGGGGATCTTGAGGCGAGTGTTATTGAAGTCCTGGATGTACTTCTGGGGGGTGTCTCCTGGTTGTTGCTTGATACCCGCGGCCAGCGGGTGGTTGCGAGTGCCCTGGAAGTTGGCGACGAAGCGGTCGCGCATCTCGTCCCAGGAGGAGATCGAGCCTTGAGGCAGGTTCAGGAGCCACGAAAGGGAGCCGTCTTTGAGTGCCATAGGGAACCAGTTCGCCATGACTTTCTCGTTGCCGTTGGCCGCCTCGATGCTCAGCTCGTAGAGCTGCAAGAACTCCACGGGGTCGAGGGTGCCGTCGTAGCGAGGAGCTAGATCCGGCTTGAACTTGCTCGGCCAGGCGAGGCTACGCAGGTCGGGGGTGAAGGCGCGGCAGCCGGCCCTGGTTGCCGGGGCCCGTCTTGGAGGTGGAGCTTGGTCTTGATGAGGCCCGTGTGTCGCCACCGTAGGTAGCGCGCGGTCTTGGCGAGGTGGCGCGGGGAGCGCAGGTGCAGCTTCTCGCGGCCGAGGAATTTCTTGGCAGCTTCTCTCTTCGCGCGCGGGCACCGGGCGTGGTGGGTTGCGCCGTGGGGCCGCGTACCTTGGCGCCAAGGCACTGTCTTGGGGCAGAGGTGGTGGAGGCGCTCCATGAGCCACGTCGCCCGTGGCTGGCGGAGGGCGAGGCAGAGAGAGGGACGGCGCCGGGGAGCCCCCTGCGGCGCGGACGAGCTCGGCGACGCGGTCGAGCCAGTCCTCGTAGAGGTCGTCGACCGGGCGATAGCGCAGGATCTCGTTCGCCATGAGGAGCGCGGCCTGCGCGTCCATGGGAGCGCGACGTGAGTGGGACAAGGAACCGGTCGGGGTCAGCGATGGAGTGGCGGTGCGGCCGTCCTGCCACACCGACAGGTGCAGTGAGGACACTTGCTGCTCGTTCCCTGCCAGGCCGGTGGCGGCAGGCGACGGGGAATGACGAGGTGGCCTGCCGACGGGAGCCGTCTGAGCAACGCGGGCGGTGGGGTAGCCCGGCGCTCAGCTCGAGCGCGGCGAGCGTCCGCCATGGAGACGATAGAGCGATGGAGCGCCGATCAACGGAAGGGAAGCTACGGCGCACCCCTACCTGGCGTGCCAGATGTCGGATCACGGGTTCCGGAAAAACCCTTAATGTTCGAACACTAGGGTGCGCGCGGAGATTTCCTCCCTACTGATCTACGCCCTAGCTTGCTAAGATCTCGCGGACGAACTCGACGAACTCGCAACACAAGGGACACAAGATTTATACTGGTTCGGGCCACCGTTGTGGTGTAATACCCTACTCCAGTGTGTGGTGGTGGATTGCCTCTTGGGCTGACGAAGAACCGTACAAGGGGAAGAACGACCTCATGAGGTTGAGGTTTTCTTGTGTTCAGTGTGTGGCTAAGGATTGGCTCAAGGCTCGCTTGCTTGTGAGCTCTCTACCCGATGCCTGTAGTGTGATGGCTAGTTCTACTTATATAGGCCCTGGTCCTCTCCCCAAATATTGAGCGGAAAGGGAGCCAACAACGGCGGCCAATTTGAAAGGGGACAGCTAGTACAACTTATCCTGACAAAAGCGGTCTTCGCCTGCGAAATGGCTCTGGTGATGACGCCGTCTTGGGCTCCACGGTGACTTCCGTCCTGCTGGCCTGCTGGTCTTGGTCTCGTTGCACTGATATGGAAACCTTTGCCTAATGCCTCGGTACTCCGCGCCTGCGCTTGCCCCCTCAGCACCAAAGAGGAAACAAGGATGCTGCGCGCGCTGGCGCTCGCCTGGCGCCCGCCTGGTGTCGATCGTCATGGCTCGCGTCACGAGAGCCTCGCAAGGTTTGCCCCGCCTTGATATCTCCGCTCCTCGTGAGCCTTCCTGGAGAGGCCGCTCCTGAGGAGGTCTTGCATCGCCCGCCTCGCGAGGCTTGGCCCCTCACGAGGGTCTTGAATGCCTTGTTGATGAAGATGGGCCGTACAGGCCTACTAGCAAAGCCACGCCATGGGCCGCAGGTAGGCATGTCTGGGGACCCCCGTTCCCAGAATGCCGACAACGGCACCGACCATCGCCATGGCGGCCATCTGCCAGCCGGCACCCCACACTCCTATAAAGCCTTGCCCTGGGACAAACCCTAGCTCTCTCACCTCACTTTTTCCCCACTGGATCAGGGTGCCCCTTTGCGTTCCGCTCATCGCCCCCAAGGCCACCTCGTCGCCGTCGTCCTCATCCCCTCCTCGCCGGCTCCATCAAGCCTCACCGACCTGTACCTCTATGCCGGCCATGAGCCTCTCCTCCAAATCCCCCTCTTTTTCCCCTCGATTTCATGTCGTAGGCCGCCGTTCCATTTGTCTTGGCCGGAGCTCTACTCGCCGTTCCACTGGTCGCGCTCGCGCATCCTTGGCCACGCCCGCGAGCCCTGGCCAAACCTATCGCGCTCCCGTCGTACCCCGCCTCGCACCAGCCCTCACCCTCTCGCTCTCCATGCTGCTTGCGGCTGCTTTGCTCTGCTACTGCTGCCGTTGTACCTCCGCACACACCCCACGGTCTCCTGTGCCTGCTTACGCCCCCGCCGCACGCCGTGCCCGCTAGGCGTGCCCCTGTAGCCGCCCGACCGTGCCTGGCCGTTTCCCCTGTGTCGCCCGCGTGAGGCCGCCTCTCCCGTGTCGCCCGCTAAACCTGTCACTCTGTCCGACCGCGCCTGCCTCCCTGTTGCTTGCTTGCGCTGCGCCTGCCTCGCCCCTCTACGCCCCGCCGTTGCTCCCACCGTGCCCCACGCACAACCCGTGGCACTTTCAATTTGGAATGTTATACATTAGAGCATCATTGCATATCATATTTTATTGCATTTTGGGTAGATCCTAGCAATTTTTACGCAACTCAAGGATCCACGGAGAGAGTTGGGGATTTCGTTATTTTCATATTTGAGTTTTCTCGAATTTTGAAAATAGGGTCATTTGATTTTATTTATTTTATCATCAATTATTCCAAATTTAAAAATAAGAGAGCGGGAATAAAATGACTTTCCCAAAATAAAGGAATATTGAGGATTTAATAAAAAAATCAAATAAGATTTTATTTTGGAGTTTTTCGCTATTTTATTTGAATTTAGGCTCCAAATAAATGTTCATCTTGTCCGCCTTGATTTTAGAAGTCGGGGAAAATTTATTTCGGGATTTTTGGAGTCCGTTTAGTATTTCTTTTAATTGTTTTTCTGCGCGAAATTATTTAAAAAAAACGAGAACCGACTTTGGGCCGTGTTCGGCCAGGACTCCGCCTGGCCGGGCCTTTATAAGGCGCCGCCCCGAGCCCGTCAGCCCACCCGAGCCCCGCGCCAACCCTAACCCTAACCGTCGCTGCCGCCGCCCGCCGGACCCCGCCGCCCCACGCCGGAGGTAGCCGCCGCCCCCGCCGCCGGCGGTTTTCCTCTAGAAAACCGTACGGTTTTTTCGCCGGTTTTTCATTCGGTTTTGTTAAAAAAAACCTAGATCTGTTTTTTTCCGGTTTCGTTTATTTAGCGGACGTTCGTCCGTACGCTCGTTTTAACGAACGGTTTTTGTTTTTTTCTCGCAAACAGCGAACGTTCGTTCGTTAGCCTGTTCGTCCGTTTTTTCTTTTTCTCGGATTTTCCGCGATTATTTCTGATCGCGATTTCCGATCTGTTTTTCGTTCTAGTATAACTTTCCGCTCGTTTATCGGAATCAGGCGATTCAAGCGCCTAGAGTTTCGTCTCAAAACCCTCTTTCTGTTTAACCAACTCAAACAAGTCTTTGCTACTATAAAATTTGACTTAGGTCCAGATTAGTAACGAAGCTTGTTTCTTTCGCCGTTTGACTTTCGTTGCTTCGTTTGATTTGATTCTTTTTGCAAACCGGAGTTCTTAAGTTGAACTTTCTAGTTAGATCTCTTATTTGAGTTTTACCTGTGCATTAGACGAGTACTTATTGTATGCTTGTTTGTTTGCGATAGAGTACCCGGAGTGCGCCACTTGCTACTTCGAATCCCTAGGTTTCAGGGATCATCAGCAAGGCAAGTAACACTTTGATCATACCTCTTTTCATACCCAGTTTTATTGCATTAGATCAATCCTCAAACAATTGCATGATTAGGATCTGATTAAATTGTGGGTTGGGAAGTAGCTGATGATGTAGAACCTATTGCTCTGTTTATTACCAAACCCTTGGGAGTTACTTCTACGTTTGCTTATATTGCTATGCTATGCTAGTAGACGTGGATTGGGTGAGTGTATCCATGACAGATGTGAGATTGTTAATTAAAGGTTCAATTTAAGGTGGCTACTTAAACACACATCTCGGTGAATTGAGGCACCTGGGTATTCCAGCGATTGCCTGTTTTTTATGGACCGCCACCCAGGCTCAAAGGGATCATGAGATTATTCATGCTAGATACTTCCGTGTGCAGCCACAAGCTATTATGGTCTCTAGCATAGTTGATTAAGTTGTGTGAACTCTTGCAGTGGTAGACTAGCAGATGTAGGGGTTGTAGGTGGTACTGTCTACCCGATCGTAAGGTGCAAATGCTTCTGAAAGACTATGTGTCGGTCATCCGTTTCTCAAACATCATGTAGTGCGAGAATCCCAATGGAGGAGATCGAGTCTTGTGGGGAAAAGTGCGCAAACCTCTGCAGAGTGTATAAACTAATCATGGTTAGCCGTGTCCCCGGTTATGGACAACTTGAGTATCTAGTACTTGGATTATCATGTGAATCTCATCATGTTACTTTAATTAATTTTGTTTGGATTAATGTTGAAACTTAATTGGGATTGAGATGGTGTCACCCATTCTCAATGTTTAACAACCACCAAGATAGTAAATAAAATTTATTCCTTTGCAGTAGGGAAAAATTGGCTTTTCGCAAAACTGTAACCATAGAGCTTTCCACCATCCAAATATGCATGTAGTATAGCATTATTCTGTTCATTACTCTCTATGTGTTATCTTGTCAGCATATTCCATGTGCTGACCCGTTTTCGGGCTGCAACGTTTCATGTTCCATACTTTCCAGACGACGAGTAAGGTGCCTTAGGTCATGGTTCTATACTCAGTGATGCCGTTGGAGTTGATGGACTCGCTTATCTTCCAAGTCTTCCGCTGTTATCGTTTTTAGATGGCCTTAAGCCATATTTATTGTATTAAGTTCTCTTTTGAGACATTCGATGTATTAAGTGTGTGATTGCTACTCTGTTGTAAATCCTTCGAGTACTGTGCGTGTCAGCATTACTGATCCAGGGATGACATTGATGCACAGAGACTTGACCGTCTGAGGTCTGGTCGCTACAAGATGGTATCAGAGCACACGCTGACTGTAGGACACGACCACTAAGCTTAAACCCTAGATCACTATTCTCTTCTCATTTCTGACTCCTCTCCATTTTCCACTCTTTTAGGATGGTGGATGCCAGGAACAAGTTCATGCAACCAGATGAAGATACACCCTTTGGACGCCACTTGAAGGAAGTCACTAGATACCTGAACATCGGAATACCAAGCTTCATCGGAACATACAACGCCACACTACCAGAAGAGGAGCATTGGATGATTCAAGTTCAAGTTCCAGGAAGGACATTCATGCCCGTCACTGAGCCCATAGAGTTTTCCTTTGATGCACCAACCTGGAGTCTAGGAAAGAGCATGGCAGCCCAGATCACCATGGGACGCATTGGAGAAGTTTACCACAAGGAGCTTAAGGATACCATTTACCAGATTTGTGGGTGCCGAGATGAGCAATGGGAGATGATCAGCACCAAGAAGGATAGATCAATTGCAGCTTTCATCCAGGAGCAAAACCAGCACATTCGTCGCCAGGAAAACCAAATGTGCACAGGCATGATAGATCTGAAGAAGGCATTGACCAAGATCACAGAGTTGGAGGAAGAACTCAAGTCTACGCGCGATGGATATGAGGAGGAGATCGCCACGTTGTTGGAGAAGAATGACGACCTGATAAAGAAGATCAGAGTATTCATGGGAGACCCAGCACTAGGAGGAGAAGACGATGATTGCGCTTGCCCGGATAACTACATCATCATCGATGACACCGACTCGGACCCCAGTGAAGATGACTTTGTTGATGAAGCTGGAGCAGATATCATGGAGTCTTCGACCGATCAAAATTTCTAGTAGACCACCATAATCAGTAGTAGTATTCCCCCATGTATATAGTATAGTCCGAGCACTTTGTGATGATAGTTAGATCGATTGTATGCCTTGTTTGAATTGATTTCAGTGATATTGATTGTGTTTGTCTCATGTGCATATGGGTAGTGTTTTCTCTCTAGACCTCATTCTATTCTAAATTCTCATCTTTTCTAAACCCATCAGATGCCTCCGAGACGCGACATCGGATTTGTTTTCCCACCTGAGATCACTCAGTTGATTCAGCAGCAGAATGTCTTGATGCAAGCACTAGTACAGAATCAAGGCAACAACAACAACCCACCACCATCACCACCTATTGACCATTTGACCCGTTTCTTGAGGCTAAATCCGCCGGTGTATTCCAGTAGCACCGAGCCGATTGTTGCATATGATTGGCTCTGCAAGGTTGGAAGGGAGTTGACCACTACAGGATGCACAGATGCGGAGAGAGTGCGTTTTGCCGCACACCAGCTTGATGGACCCGCAACATCGTGGTGGGAGAATTACACAGCCACCCACCCTATTGACACTGTCACATGGGACCGGTTTCAGCAAGCTTTCCATACCGCCCATGTTTCAGCAGGAGCTATGGCCATGAAGAAGCGTGAGTTTCGCAACTTGCGCCAAGGAGGACGCACCGTAGGCCAGTATGTGGAGGACTTTAGTAAGTTAGCACGTTATGCCCCAGATGACGTTGCTAGAGATGCAGCCAAGCAGGAGAAGTTTCTGTAAGGGCTGAATGATGAGCTGAGCATGCAGTTGATGGTAGCAACCTTCAACAACTACCAGGAATTGGTAGATAGAGCTCTCATGATTGAAGGGAAGCAGCAGCAGATTGAAAGCCGCAAGAGGAAGTATGGACAAGGGAAGTACAATTCTGGAGCTCATCAGAAGCCACGTTTTACCCCGAATTCGGGAGGACCTTTTCAGCATACCCATGGAGCAGGAGATTTGCACAACCATAGTGGACCCAAGAATGGTAACAGGAATGGAGGAAGCAACGACCAGAATCGTACCAACCCATCAACCCCAGCTAAGAGAGATCTGAGCCAAGTCACTTGCTACAAGTGCCAGAAGACTGGACATTATGCTAATGAGTGTCCTGAAGCTAAGAATGGAAATGGCAATGGAAGCTCTGGGAAGAAGCCCAACCCTTTCAACAAAGGACATGTGAACCACGTTAGCGTGGAGGAGGTTGAAGCCGAGTCAGATGCAGTAATAGGTAAGTTTTTGGTTAAGTCATTTACTGCACTCGTTCTTTTTGATACTGGTGCATCGCATTCATACATATCAAGGGGATTTGTGGATAAGTATAAATTGCGAACCCAAGCCCTTAGGTCACCCATGTTAGTAACCTCGCCAGGAGCAGAGTATATGGCTAGTCTATGGTGTGGTCGGTTACCATTAAGGATTGGTAACTACGTGTTTCCCTCGGACCTAATAGTATTCGAATCGCAAGGACTGGATGTGATATTAGGCATGGATTAGTTATCGAAGTATGAAGGGAACATTGAATGCGCTAGTAAGTCGATTTTGCTTACCACCCCAGAAGGAAGAAGGATCAAGTATGTATCCCGGCATGTGCCGAAGAGGACTCATGTGAATTCTTTATCAGGAGTTGTACAGGAGGAAGTACCAGTGGTGAAGGATTTCCCTGACGTATTTCCAGAGGAGTTGCGAGGCATGCCACGGGATAGAGACATTGAGTTTTTGATCGAGCTTTTGCCAGGCACAGGGCCAATATCTAGGAGACCATATAGGATGCCCGCAAAGGATTTGGAGGAGATTAAGAAGCATATTAAGGAGTTGCTGGATAAAGGCTATATTCGCCCAAGTTCTTCACCTTGGGGATCGCCAGTGCTTCTAGTGGAGAAGAAGGATGGATCGTTAAGGATGGTTGTTGATTATCGAGGACTGAATGAAGTGACCATCAAAAACAAGTACCCACTGCCGATGATCAATGATCTGTTTGACCGCTTACAAGGAGCTAAGGTATTTTCCAAGATCGATATGCGGTCAGGATACCATCAGTTGAAGATTCGAGAGCAGGATATACCTAAGACAACTTTTACCACCAGGTATGGGCTATACGAGTATACCGTTATGTCATTTGGTCTGACTAACGCACCTGCCTATTTCATGAACCTGATGAACAAGGTGTTTATGGAGTTTTGGATAAGTTCGTCGTGGTGTTCATTGATGATATTTTGGTCTACTCCAAGAATGAAGAGGAGCATAAGGAATATTTGCGTTTGGTACTTGAGAAGCTCAGAGAACATCAGTTATATGCCAAGTTCAGCAAATGTGAGTTTTGGTTGAAGGAAGTTGGATTCCTCAGACATGTTATATCCAGAGAAGGAATAGCAGTAGACCCCACTAAAGTTGACACTGTGACAAACTGGGAATCACCCACATCAGTTGGAGAGATCCGGAGTTTTCTTGGACTTGCAGGATACTACCGGAGATTCATTGAGAATTTCTCGAGGATTGCTAAGCCCATGACGGAGCTGTTGAAGAAGGACACCAAGTTCAACTGGACTGAGGAATGTGAAGCTAGTTTCCAAGAGTTGAAGAAACGTTTGGTTACATCACCAGTGTTGATTCTGCCAGATCAGCGCAAGGATTATGAAGTATACTGTGACGCTTCTCGTCGAGGACTTGGAGCAATGCTTATGCAGGAAGGAAGAGTTGTTTCATATGCTTCATGACAGCTTAAACCCCATGAGATGAATTACGCTACGCATGATTTGGAGTTAGTAGCCGTAGTACATGCGTTAAAGACATGGAGACATTTTCTTATTGGAAACCACTGTGAGGTGTACACGGATCACAAGATTTTGAAATACATCTTCACGCAGAAGGAGTTGAATGTCAGGCAAAGGAGATGGTTGGAGCTCATAAAGGATGATGATATGAGATTGCATTATCACGCCGGAAAGGCTAATGTAGTAGCAGATGCGTTGAGCCACAAGAGCCATGTTAACACACTCATGACCGGAGAGTTACCGAAGGAATTAGCCGAGGATCTTCGCGAGCTATGTTTGGAAAGAGTTCCGAGAGGCTATGTTGCAGCATTGGAGATACGGTCTACTCTGATGGATAAGATCAGAGAAGCTCAGAAGACAGACAAGGAGATTGCCGGAATAAAGGAAAGGATGAGCAAAGGAAAAGCCAAGGGATTTCGTGAGGACGAGCACGATACCTTATGGTTTGAGGACTGCGTATATGTGCCTAATGACCCAGAGATCAAGAAGTTGATTCTGTAGGAGGCTCATGACTCGCCGTATTCGATTCACCCAGGAAATACCAAGATGTATTTGGATTTGAAGGATACTTTCTGGTGGACCGGAATGAAGAAGGATATTGCGGAGCATGTAGCAGTTTGTGATGTATGTCAGAGAGTGAAGGCCGAGCATCAGAAGCCAGCAGGATTGCTACAGCCATTGCCGATACCCGAATGGATGTGGGATAAGCTAGGCATGGATTTTATCACGGGATTGCCCAAGACTCGTTCAGGCTATGACTCAATATGGGTTGTAGTCGATCGTTTGACGAAAGTAGCTCATTTCATCCCAGTGAAGACCACTTACACCAGTGCTAAGTTGGCAAAGATTTATATGACCAGAATCGTATGTCTGCATGGAGTTCCGAGGAGCATTGTATTAGATAGAGGAACCCAGTTTACCTCAAAGTTCTGGCATCAGTTACATGAAACTTTGGGTACCAGGCTAGAATTCAGTACAGCCTTTCATCCACAGACAGATGGACAGACCGAAAGAGTCAATCAGATTTTGGAGGACATGCTGAGAGCTTGTGCGCTAGATTATGGATCCAGTTCGGATGACAATTTGCCGTATGCAGAGTTTTCTTACAACAACAGTTATCAATCCAGTTTGAAGATGGCCCCTTTCGAAGCTTTGTACGGAAGGAGGTGTAGAACACCATTGTTATGGGACGAAGTTGGAGACCGCCAGTTGTTTGGACCAGACTTGATTAAAGAATCTGAACAGAAGGTGAAGTTGATTCGCGATAGGCTCAAGGTAGCCCAGTCCAGGCAGAAGAGCAATGCGGATTCAAAACGTAAGGAGACAGTTTGTGAAGCCGGAGACCGAGTTTATCTTCGAGTATCTCCACTTCGAGGAGTTAAGCGCTTTGGAGTTAAGGGAAAGTTAGCACCACGATTTGGAGGACCATACAAAGTTTTGGAGCGTATGGGAGAAGTTGCCTACAAGTTGGAATTACCCGAAGGATTGTCAGGAGTTCACGATGTGTTCCACGTTTCCCAGTTGAAGAAGTGCCACGCAGAGATGGCTGATATACCATTGAGAGATACAGTACCACTGGAAGCAATTCAGTTGGATAGTGATTTGACTTATGAGGAGAAACCAGTCAAGATTCTCGAATATGCCAGTCGAGTCACCCGCAGCAAGGTTATCCAGTTTTGCAAAATTCAATGAAGCCACCTGGGAGCGAGAGGAAGATCTACGGAAGGACCACCCTCACCTATTTTCTAGCCAACCCGATTCTCGAGGGCGAGATTCATCTTAAGGGGGGTAGGTTTGTAACATCCCAAATTTTCAATTTGGAATATTATACATTAGAGCATCATCCCATATTTTACTACATCCTAGAAATTCTACGCAACTCAAGGACCCACGGAGAGAGTTGGGGATTTCGTTATTTTCATAATTGAGTTTTCTCGAATTTTGAAAATAGGGTCATTTGATTTTATTTATTTTATCATCAATTATTCCAATTTTAAAAATAAGAGAGAGGGAATAAAATGACTTTCCCAAAATAAAGAATATTGAGGATTTAATAAAAAATCAAATAAGATTTTATTTTGGAGTTTTTCGCTATTTTATTTGAATTTAGGAAAAATACGCGTTTTTCAAAATTGCATTTAGGCTCCAAATAAATGTTCATCTTGTCCGCCTTGATTTTAGAAGTCGGGGAAAATTTATTTCGGGATTTTTGGAGTCCGTTTAGTATCTCTTTTAATTGTTTTTCTGCGCGATATTATTTAAAAAAAACGAGAACCGACTTTGGGCCGTGTTCGGCCAAGACTCCTTCTGGCCGGGCCTTTATAAGGCGCCGCCCCGAGCCCGTCAGCCCACCCGAGCCCCACGCCAACCCTAACCCTAACCGCCACCGCCGCCGCCCACCGGACCCCGCCGCCCCGTCCCGCCGGACCCAGCCGCTCCACGCCGGAGGCAGCCGCCGCCCCCGCCACCAGCGGGTTTCCTCGAGAAAACCGTACGGTTTTTCTACCGGTTTTTGTTCGGTTTTGTTAAAAAAAACCTAGATCTGTTTTTTTTGGTTTCGTTTATTTAGCGGGCGTTCTTTCGTACGTTCGTTTTAACGAACGGTTTTCATTTTTTTTCCCAGATGGCGAACGTTCGTTCGTTAGCCTGTTCGTCCGTTTTTTCTTTTTCTCGGATTTTTCGCGATTATTTCTGATCGCGATTTCCAATCTGTTTTTCGTTCTAGTATAACTTTTCGATCGTTTATCGGAATCAGGCGATTCAAGCGCCTAGAGTTTCATCCCGAAACTCTCTTTATGTTTAACCAACTCAAACAAGTCTTTGCTACTGTAGAATTTGACTTAGGTCCAGATTAGTAAACGAAGCTTGTTTCTTTCGCCGTTTGACTTTCGTTGCTTCGTTTGATTTGATTCTTTTTGCAAACCGGAGTTCTTAAGTTGAACTTTCTGGTTAGATCTTTTATTTGAGTTTTACCTGTGCATTAGATGAGTACTTATTGTATGCTTGTTTGTTTGCGATAGAGTACCCGGAGTGCGCCACTTGCTACTTCGAATCCCTAGGTTTCACGGATCATCAGCAAGGCAAGTAACACTTTGATCATACCTCTTTTCATACCCAGTTTTATTGCATTAGATCAATCCTCAAACAATTGCATGATTAGGATCTGATTAAATTGTGGGTTGGGAAGTAGCTGATGATGTAGAACCTATTGCCCTGTTTATTACCAAACCCTTGGGAGTTACTTCTACGTTTGCTTATATTGCTATGCTATGCTAGTAGACGTGGATTGGGTGAGTGTATCCATGACAGATGTGAGATTGTTAATTAAAGGTTCAATTTAAGGTGGCTACTTAAACACACATCTCGGTGAATTGAGGCACCTGGGTATTCCAGCGATTGCCTGTTTTTATGGACCGCCACCCAGGCTCAAAGGGATCATGAGATTATTCATGCTAGATACTTCCGTGTGCAGCCACAAGCTATTATGGGCTCTAGCATAGTTGATTAAGTTGTGTGAACTCTTGCAGTGGTAGACTAGCAGATGTAGGGGTTGTAGGTGGTACTGTCTACATGATCATAAGGTGCAAACGCTTCTGAAAGACTATGTCTCGGTCATCCGTTTCTCAAACATCATGTAGTGCGAGAATCCCAACGGAGGAGATTGAGTCTTGTGGGGAAAAGTGCGCAAACCTCTGCAGAGTGTATAAACTAATCATGGTTAGCTGTGTCCCCGGTTATGGACAACTTGAGTATCTAGTACTTGGATTATCATGTGAATCTCAACATGTTACTTTAATTAATTTTGTTGGGATTAATGTTGAAACTTAATTGGGATTGAGATGGTGTCACCCATTCTCAATGTTTAACAACCACCAAGATAGTAAATAAAATTTATTCCTTTGCAGTAGGAAAAAATTGGCTTTTCGCAAAACTGTAACCATAGAGCTTTCCACCAGCCAAATATGCATGTAGTAAAGCATTATTCTGTTCATTACTCTCTAAGTGTTACCTTGCCAGCATATTCCATGTGCTGACCCGTTTTCGGGCTGCAACGTTTCATGTTGCTGACTTTTCAGACGATGAGTAAGGTGCCTTAGGTCGTGGTTCTATACTCAGTGATGCCGTTGGAGTTGATGGACTCGCTTATCTTCCAAGTCTTCCGCTGTTATCATTTTTAGATGGCCTTAAGCCATATTTATTGTATTAAGTTCTCTTTTGAGACATTCGATGTATAAGTGTGTGATTGCTACTCTGTTATAAATCCTTCGAGTACTGTGCGTGTCAGCATTACTGATCCAGGGATGACACTGATGCACAGAGACTTGACCGTCTGAGGGCTGCTGCCACTCGTCGCTCCTACTGCCGCCACGCCCGCCCGCTAGCTGTTGTTGCTGTGCTGCTGCGTACAGCCGCGGTTCGCCCGTGCCGCCGTTGCTTTCCCCTCCGCGCCCGGCCGCACCCGTCTCCGGTCACCGCTACCGCTGCTGCACCCCGCCAGCCGCAGCCTCGCCTCCTCCTACCACTGCGCGGCCGCCCCGCCATGCGCACATGCGCCCTTGCGCCAGCTAGCCGTGCACCGCGGCCGCACTGGGTTGACCCCGGGGCTCCGTTGCCCGGTCGGCCGCTAACCCGCCACGTTGCCTCCCCTGTGACACTGACCGCATGGGCCCACGCCCCTGTTTTACTAAAAAGGAGATTTTAAAAATAAACAGTTAGTTAAATGATTAATTAACTTAATTAAGTTTGTTAAATTAACCTAATCACTTAATTAACTAACTAATTATGTTTAGTTAAACTGTGACAATGACAGATGGGCCCACCTGTTAGTTTGACCCAGTCAATGGTCAGAGTTGACCGCTGACGTCATGCAGACGAATATATATTTTCAAATTAAAATAATTTTAGAAAATTATTTAAAACTTTGGAAATTAATATAAAATAATCCTTAACTCAGATGAAAATGTTTTGTACATGAAATTGCTCATAATTTCAAGATGAATCCGAATGCGCAGTCCCTTCGTCTGACACACGTCCCTAGCATGGCGAACATGCAACCATCCCCCTCCGGTTCTTTCGTGTGTCCGAAAATGCCGAACACCGGCAATACTTTCCCGGATGTTTCCCCCCTTCACCAGTAGCACCTAGTACCGCGTTAGGGCACACCTAGCATCGCATATTGTCTTGTCATGCATCGTCATGCATATGTTTGCATTATATTTATTGTTTCTTCCCCCTTTTCTCTCCAGTAGACAACGAGACTGATGCCGCTGCGGCCCTGATCGACTATGTTGACGACCCGTGCTTCTCTGCCGAGCTTCCAGGCAAGCCAACCCCCCTTATTCATCCCGATATCGTCTACTCTTTCCCTCTACTGCTTGCATTAGATTAGTGCTGCTATTTCACGGTTTGATCATATACTACTGCATAGCCTGTCTTGTTACTTCTGTTGTTACCTTACCTGTAATCCTATATGCTTAGTATAGGTTGCTAGTTTATCATCAGTGGCCCTACACACTTGTCCGTCTGCCATGCTATACTACAGGGTCATAATCACTCGGGAGGTGATCACGGGTTTATACAATATACTATTACATACTTATGTTACTTTCGGATATGGGGCTAAAGGGACAGGTGGCTCCACCCAGGTAGTGGTGGGCCTGGGTTCCCGACGGCCCCCGAGTGTTACTTTATGGCGGAGCGACATGGCAAGTTGTGACCACCAAGGCGACTAGTGGGCTTGCTCCCTGGTCGGCGTCCGTGGTTACATCAAAAAACACGCTAACGAGATCTTGGTATTTGATCAGAGTTGGACACTGGCCTATACGCACTAACCACCATGCGGGAACAATTATGGGCACTCGACGTCATAGTATCAGCCGAAGCCTTCTAGACGTCACCGACTGAGAGGCGCACGCCCGATTGGACTGGAACACCTGCTCTAATATTAGGGGGGCTAGGTCTGCTTCCGGCCGCCCACGCAATGCGCAGGAGTGCAAAGGGCGATGGTCCCAAGACCCCTGCCCTTAGGATTTAGACTGGTGTGCCGACCTCTCTATTAGGCCTAGGTAGGGCTGCGACGTGTTGATCTTCCGAGGCCGGGCATGACCCAGGCAAGTGTGTCCGGCCAGAGGGATCGAGCGTGTTGGGTAATGTGGTGCACCCCTACAGGGAAGATTGATCTATTCGAATAGCCGTGTCCACGGTAACCGGACGACCCGGAGTTGTACTTCGACCTTATGACAACTAGAACTGGATACTTAATAAAACACACCCCTTACAAGTTCCAGATACAACCCGGTTATCGCTTTCCCACAAGGCGACGAGGGGAGGATCGCCTGGCAGGATTATGCTATGAGATGTTACTTGATGCTGCACTTGCAACTCTCTTCTACATGCTTCAAGATGGAGGCTGCGAGAAGCGTAGTCTTCGAGAGGCCTAGCTATCCTCCTCTTATTCTGGCATTCTCCAGTTCAGTCCACAGATACTACCCATTTCATTGATACCAATGCATATGTGGTGTAGATCCTTGCTTGCGAGTACTTCTGATGAGTACTCACGGTTTCTTTGCTTCCTCTTTTTCCACCTTTCCATTCTTCTCGGATATCGCAACCAGTCGCTGGAGCCTAGGAGCCAGACACCATCGTCGATGATGACTCCTACTACACCGAGGGTGCCTACTACTATGTGCAGGCCGCCGACGACCAGGAGTAGTTAGGAGGATTCCAGGCAGGAGGCCCGCGCCTCTTTGGATCTGTATCCTCAGTTTGTGCTAGCCATCTTATGGCAGCTTGTTTAACTTATGTCTATACTCTGATGTTTTTGCTTCTGCTGACTCGACTATGATTGAGCATTTGTATTCGAGCCCTCGAGGCCCCTGGCTTGTAATATTAAAGCTTGTATGACTTTTTTTGTTTATAGTTGTGTTGTGATATCTTCCCGTGAGTCCCTGATCTTGATCGTACATGTTTGCGTGTATGATTAGTGTACGATCAAATCGGGGGCATCACAAGTTGGTATCAGAGCCGACTACTTGTAGGAATCCCCCTTTCTAACTCCTTGGCCAAAGTTGAGTCTAGTCATTGCTAAACTTTTACTAACATAGTTGTGTGGCTTACGAGCCCACGTCGCCATTGGGTGGTATTAGGATCTTTTATTCCTCGTCTATACTTTGGGACTCTTATCTCTCTTCTATTCGGGTTAAATGATTTTACTAACTCTGACTCTAGGTTCTCGTAACTACTTCCTCCCGGAGAGCCCCTCACTCCAGATGATTACTTGGTGCACCAGAAGATTCTGAGGATACTCTCCGATGTCCTCTCGAGACTTTGTGCCCACCACTTTTGGTATTCCGGACCATCGACAAATCCTTATGGATAACTACTTACGCTTGTCTTTCATACCTTCGTTCCCAGTTGCCCTTGTTATTACTTGATACCCTAAAAAATTCTCAGATATTTCGAGAATCCTTTGAGCCTACTGCTTTGTAGCTCTTTTCCGCATTAATACCCCCAAAAACAATTCCGCGTACTTACCGTGGATCCGCCCATCCCCAGTTGTTTAGGTGTCTCAAACAATTCTTCAAAATACTATCCGATCTTTCGAGAATCCTCTGCAGCCTATGGCTCTTGAAGTTCTTGTCTGCCTGCATTATGGTTAATTCCAGATGCCTAGCAATATTCATTGATGTCCTTTGCCTTATCATCTTGAGTCCCTTGATTCATCCTTCCGACTCAGACGTCATTTTAAACATGAGCTGGATCTCGACCAATCAAATTGCCATTGATTGTACCCCTAAGCCTACGCAACTTGTCCATCCTTGATCATAGCATTTGCTTTTGATCCCTTGATCTTGAAATCATAATTATTTTGCATTTGATCTTTGAATTAGTCAGTGGTTTCTATAGTTCAATGCCTTTGCATTGTTTCTTCCTCTGATTGTGTACCGATGCTCACCTCAGCTCGGTTATGGACCGTCAGATCCTTTGATGAATTATCATTCGACAGTGTCATTCGTATACAAAAAACCTCGAGAAGTTCTTTCCCTGATACATAATGCCATTGGTAGGTCCTATTCACTGATTTGGCCAACCATGCTCTGCGTTCGAGCTGGTGATATTTACTCTTGAAGCTTGTGGTATATGTTTCTAGGCTACCCCGATGGGTTGAACCTATGCCTTCCTTAATCTGTGTGAACCTGACAGTTTTTCATGGGTCATACTCCTCTAGTAATTCACCAGGTAGGTTTCCCCCCTCAAATCATTTTTAATAGAGAAGTGAATGAATGGTCATACATTGGAGAAGTGGGAGTAGACCTTGAACTTTGTGTTCATGCCCATGGACACGATGTAGATCTTATCATGGAAGCTTCTCTTAAATTAATTATTCCCTTGGTATAAGTTCTTATTATATCTGGGATCTGGTGTTTTGCAATCGTGGTTCCAGCCATATTGATATTCTTTGATTCCTTTTCTCGAGAAAGTTAAAGTACTTGACTTCTGCAGATCAATACATCTCCGCAACCACTATTTTGATCTTCGTTCGAGTATTACCCTCCGGTATCTCTAGAATATCAAAGAATTGTGTTGCTTCCTATGAGGCTTCATCTAGCATTGCTTCTCACCGATTCCAATTTTCCCCGGGTTCTGAGTGGTTAGACAATCAAGGACACCGATAACGGAATTGAGTCCGCACTGCGATTCAACAAGTATTAGAAATCTTCATTGCTTACAAGTTTAATACTCCATCATGTCATTCCTAGCCTAGTCGGCTACATCATTGTCGTGCTAATTTTAACTGTGCTACCTGCTCCTTATTCGCGGAGCACAACTTTCGATGGTGAGCTAAGCTTATGTCGAATTCCTCGCCTTACTGTTCCACCTCGAACGACAAGTTTGATTCTGAGTTGGCGACGTATCCGTGTATCCAATAATCTTTCACTGCATCAGTCCTTTTGCTTGATGCAATCACTGTTCGATTGCTTCTTCGTGGAGCCTCTCGACAAAATTTGTCGTGATCATCATCAACATTTTTGACTCCTTCCATGATATCAATCGAATTCATGATGATAAGTGCCATCCTCTTCCCTTGGTAATTTGAGTTACCATCGACAACATCCTTACCTTACTTTCATCACAAACTTGTTCATGTTATGGATGCAACTTGCTATACAGTTTGTATTATGTTCTACCTTGAAGTAATACTGTCTTTTATGTCAAGGATGTTGCGAGGATGGCTCCACCTCTGAAGAATTCTTGTTATAGTGATACTTCTCACAATCACCATTCTTTCTTGGTCCCCGTGTTGATTCTAACCGGAATACTAACAAGTGAACGATATTATTTGGATTCTGCGCTTCTAGCAACCCTATTGCTTTGAAGTTAATAGTCGACCGTTATTCTTAGACTAATGGTTATTGAATCACCATTCTTACATTGATCATTCTACCTATGCCCATATTTCGGGCACACCTTTCAACCAATGTTTAATTGTGTATGTTTTCCTCGAGCATACATCATTATGTCATTTGATTTGACACATGTTATCTCCTTGTTCAGATGATTGTGGAAATCTCGATGAATTGTTGCTGAGGCCGTTGGCCACATCCTCATCTTTTCCTTGCTGAAACTGTATGACTTATACTATAAGTTGTTCCTGATGGATCCTTTGTGTATCCAAAGTCTGACCCTTACTTGATGACCATGTCAATGCTATCTCAAAGCATGTGTGTGGTACTCCGATCATCAATAAGGACATTTGAAGCACAATGCTAAATTTTCTTTATCAATTATTCAAACACCTTGTTTGGGTAATGCCATGAAATTCCTCTCCCCTTACCTAAATGGTTTTCTACTTCCTATCCTGTCATGGATATCATGCTCTGCTTTTCACTAGGAAAAATATACCCTTGATACTCGGGTATAACGCATTTTCCTTCCCATTGGTCTAATTAATATACCAATCACATTTTCCTTTCCATTGTTTTGTTTAACCTTCCTTGTAATCTGACTTATCCGAGGAGTGATAATTCCCTGCTTAGATAAGCACCTCGGCGTGCGACTCTGTCAGTAAGACCCTGTTACTACGGTTGAGGACACTCCGGTAACCACCTATGGACGAGAACTTTGCCTATTGGTCTGCCTCATTCAACGAGCAGGAAAATGGCCCTCTTCGTCTCTCGCCCTTGGTACCAACGTTGTTGCCAATATAACTGACATGCTATCCTTTGACCTGCCTTGCTATCCTGACCGTGCAAGATGTCATCGCTCCTTCTACTTTTAACTCGCATGGTGGGCCCATAACCCACAGTTACACAGGATCGAAGCCTGACTCTCCTGTACCCCCCTGTTGCCAAAGTTATTCCTCGCGCTTGAATTCGTATGTAATTCACGGGCCACCATCCTAGTGATCTATTATGGTATCGGACGCAATACGTATTCTCGTTGCTCTGGGAGCCCTTTCGCACTTTGATTCAGACGTTGTCTATCCATTTGAAACTTCTTATTGTATCTTCTTACTTTCCCGCGTGCTTAGGATTTAGACCGGCGTGCTGACCTCTCTATTGAGCCTAGGTAGGGCTGCGATGTGTTGATCTTCCGAGGCCGGGCATGACCCAGGCAAGTGTGTTCGGACAGAGGGATCGAGCATGTTGGGTAATGTGGTGCACCCCTGCATGGAAGATTAATCTATTCAAATAGTCGTGTCAACGGTAACAGGATGACCCGGAGTTGTACTTCGACCTTATGACAACTAGAACCGGATACTTAATAAAACACACCCCTTACATGTTCCAGATACAACCTAGTGATCACTTTCCCACAGGGCGACGAGGGGAGAATCGCCAGATAGGATTATGCTATGCGATGTTACTTGATGCTGCACTTGCTACTCTCTTCTACATGCTTCAGATGGAGGCTGCCAAAAGCATAGTCTTCGATAAGCCTAGCTATCCCACTCTTATTCTGGAATCCTGCAGTTCAGTCCACAGATACTACCCATTTCATTGATACTAATGCATGTGTAGTGCAGATCTTTGTTTGTGAGTACTTTGGATGAGTACTCACGGTTCCTTTGCTCCCTCCTTTTCCACCTTTCCATTCTTCTCGGATGTAGCAACCAGTTGCTAGAGCCCAGGAGCCAGATGCACCATCAACGATGACTTCTACTACACCGAGGGTGCCTACTACTACGTGCAGGCCGCCGACGACCAGGAGTAGTTAGGAGGATCCCAGGCAGGAGGCCGCGCCTCTTTCGATCTGTATCCCTAGTTTGTGCTAGCCATCTTATGGTACCTTGTTTAACTTATGTCTGTACTCAGATATTGTTGCTTCCGCTGACTCGTCTATGATCGAGCATTTGTATTCGAGCCCTCGAGGCCCCTGACTTGTGATATTAAATCTTGTATGACTTATTTGTGTTTAGAGTTGTGTTATGATATCTTCCCGTGAGTCCCTGATCTTGATCGTACACGTTTGCGTGTATGATTAATTTACGGTCAAATCGAGGACGTCACATAAACCTAAAATGTTGCAATTCTTTTTTATCAATCCTGACATGAAGGATGGGAAAGATCCATACAACTCACTGCTACATCTCCATTTTGGAAAATCTTCCTCAAATTGCACACTTGTAATAATGGTACACAGTGTGCAATGATAGGTGCCTGTGTTCTAAAGAAAATGCTATTGTTATTTTCTAACCTAACAATTGATTTTTCTCTCATTAGATTTCCAGTCTATTGATTTTTCTACGCTGATTACAATTATCAGGACTTCGTAATTTTTAGGACCGTTAAGGATCGCAATCCCTATATGATACTTGTTACGACAAGATGTCGCCAAAATGCTCAGGGACGAGCGCACCAACCATCAAGTGGCTGACCCATTTTAGAAGGTTCCTAAACCATTTTTAATTGATTTTCTGGGTTTTATGGTTTTTTCTTAATTTTATTTCGAAAAAACTAAATGTTCACAATTTTAATAATATTCCCAAATTAAAAAAATGTTTGCTAATTTGGAAATAAATATTTTCGATTTTACTATGTAAAATCTTCCTTTTTCAAAAAAATGTTTGCAAAATCAAACAATAATTGTATGACAAATATACACACAATTTGGATTTTTTTGGAGTTTCAGACAAATTTGCTAAATTATACAAATGTTCGTCTTTTCTAAAATCACAAATTTTAAAAAAACTTCAAAAATTGGAAAATGTTCACTTTTTCAAGAGAAGCTTCGCAAATTTGAAAAACAATTTGTGTTTTCAAATTTTTTGAAAAAATGTTCGTGTTTAAAGGAAATATTCGCAAGTTCAAAAAAATGGTTGCGTAAAAAACTTTCACATTTTTACAAAGGGGCTGCAGTAATGTAGGGAACTGTGGTGGTTCGGTCAGGAGTAGCGAGTGACCATATTTCTTTTCGGAGATGCGAACCAATCTGTGGTTGGATGATTTGGTGGATTGTGGTATCCCCAGCCCACCAGGGTTCAAGTCCTGGTGGTCGCATATATCCTGAATTTATTTCAGAATTTTTGAGGATGCTCGTTTAGTGGGAGGAGACGTTCTTGTCGACTATGAGGCGCCTACGGTAACTTCTTAAAATGTCAAGATGATATGCCGACTCAGTATCTCAGAGGTGCTCATAAGGGTAGGGTTTGCATGTGTGCACTTATAGGGTGAGTGTATGTGTGTATATATGAGCGCTTTGCGTCTGTATTGTGTTAAAAGTAATTATTTTCCCAGTTTAGTTTCCTAGCAGTATTGTTTATTTCACATAAAAGCTCAAAAAGTTATTTCTTTCAAGTTCTGTTTTTAAAAATTGACAATTTTTCTAAGAAATGCTTGAACAATTGAAAAATGAACAGTATTTACAAAATAGCGAACCTATTTTTAAAAACTTCTCTGGACATTTTTAAGAAAATTTATAAAATTAAAGAAACATGAACCTTTTTAATAAATTTATCATTTTTTGGAAAAAAAAACATGAAAAAAGTGAATATTTCTAAATATCTAACATTTTTGAAAACTGTGCTTTTACTAAAAGAAAAAGTAACAAGAAATAACCGGAAAGAACATTCTTGAATATTCCCAAATCCGGTAAAAAACCAAAAGAGCGTTCCTAAAACATGTTTAGGCACAAATAACTCAATGGGGGCCCTAGGCTGAAACCTAGTTAAAATCGAAAGGGTTTACCCTAAAATTCGGGCATCAAGCTATCTTTGGTCCCTGTAATTCGGGCATCAAGCCTCTTAAGTGATCATATGAGATGACAATAAAGGCTCAGTTTCGAAGAAATGAAACGACAGAGGCCCTGAATTATCAGGGATGCAGGCTTTATTATATTCCTCATAATATATACATTGTCAAAATATGTACATCACAAGAGCAAGTGGCTCAGGTGTAATAAGATCGAAGATGAGAAATATTCCACGACCGGCGGGTCTGCTCCTCCAACGTGCGTGAGTCCTTGTGTCCTCGAACATCGATAAGGTAATATGACCCATTGTTCAGGTTTTTGCTAACCACGAAAGGTCCTTCGCACGGTGGGGATAGTTTATGCATATCAGTCTGATCCTAGATAAGTCGGAGCACCAAGTCGCCTTCTTGAAAGGTTCTGGTTTTAACCCGGCGGCTATGATAACGGTGCAAATCCTGCTGGTAAATCGCCGAACGGGCCGCCGCAAGGTCACGCTCCTCATCCAAGAGGTCAAGCGCATCCTGACGTGCTTTTTCATTATCACCTTCAACATAAGCCGCCACACGAGGTGAATCGTGACGGATGTCACTAGGTAGTACTGCCTCTGCTCCGTAAACCATGAAGAAAGGCGTGTACCCCGTCGATCTGCTGGGGGTGGTATTGATGCTCCATAACACCAAAGGTAAATCCTCCACCCAACAACCCGGCATTGTCTCCAAAGGGACCATAAGCCTGGGCTTAATGCCTCTCAAAATTTCTTGATTAGCTCTCTCAGCTTGACCATTGGACTGGGGGTGAGCCACTGATGATACATCAAGTCGAATATGCTCTCGTTGACAAAACTCTTCATAGCACCCCTAGACAGATTAGTGCCATTATCAGTTATAATGCTGTGGGGAAAGCCAAAACGGAAAAATCACCTTTTTGATGAATTGAACCGCCGTTGCCGCGTCACACTTACTAAGGGGCTCTGCTTCAACCCACTTTGTAAACTTGTCAACTGCCACCAAAAGGTGTTTTTTTATCTTTGGACCTTTTGAAAGGCCCAACCATATCAAGCCCCCAGACTGCAAATGGCCAAGCAATTGGAATCATCCTTAACTCCTGAGCTGGCACATGAGCTCGTCGTGAAAATTTCTGACAACCATCACATTTACTGACCAAATCTTCTGCATCAGCATGAGCTGTCAACCAATAAAATCCGTGACGGAAAGCTTTAGCTATGAGAGACTTAGAGCCGGCATGATGACCACAACCTCCTTCATGAATCTCTCGTAAAATCGCGCAACCTTCCTCAGGAGGAGCGCAATGTTGAAACGCCCCCGTGACACTGCGATGATGCAATTCTCCATTGACAATAGTCATTGACTTAGACCGCCGGGTTATCTGCCTGGCCAAAGTTTCATCATCCGGTAACTTGCCCCTGGTCATATAAGCCAAATATGAAACTGTCCAATCAGGAATAGCATGAAGAGCCGCCACCAGTTGTGCTTCCGGGTCAGGAATAGCAAGATCTTCCTCTGTAGGCAATTTGACTGAATGGTTATGCAAAATATCCAGGAAAGTGTTAGGTGGCACTGACTTACGCTAGGACCCTAACCGGCTCAAAGCATCAGCCACCTCATTTTTTCTGCGATCAACATGTTCCACTTGATATCCTTTGAAATGGCCAGCGATAGCATCAACCTCTCGGGGATAAGCCGCCATGAGCGGATCCTTGGAATCCCAAGTACCAAAGACCTACTGAGCCACCAGATGTGAGTCGCCAAAACACCTCACCCAGCTTAAGTTCATCTCCTTAGCCATCTGAAGTCCATGGATGAAGGCCTCATACTCAGCTGCATTGTTAGTACAAGGGAACATCAACCAGAGAACGTAAGAATATTTATCACCTCGTGGGGAAGTCAAAACAACGCCAGCCCCCGAGCCCTCCAACTGCCTGGATCGATCAAAGTGAATAGTCCAATATGTGTTATCCGACTTCTCCTCAGGCATCTGCAGCTCTGTCCAATCAGTTATGAAATCCACAAGTGCTTGAGACTTGATGGCTGTTCGAGGCATATACTTCAAACCATGAGGTCCAAGCTCAATGGCCCACTTGGCTACCCGACCTGTGGCTTCTCTATTTTGAATAATATCCCCTAAATGAGCAGAACTAACCACAGTGATGGGATGACCCAAAAAATATTGCTTGAGCTTTTGACTAGCCATGAACACCCCATATACAAGCTTCTGCCAATGCGAATACCTCTGCTTGGACTCAATAAGCACCTCATTGATGTAGTAATCCGGCCGCTGAACCGGATGCTCTTTGCCTGATACCTTCCTTTCCACCACAATGGCTACACTAACAGCTCGGCTATTAGCAGCCACATACAACAACAAAGGCTCTTTATCAATGGGAGCAGCAAGAACCGGTGGCTCAGCCAATTGTTTCTTCAAGGCCTCAAATGCCTGATCAACAGCATCACTCCAGACAAAGTGATCTGTCTTCTTCATCATCTGGTACAGAGGAATAGCCTTCTCACCCAACCAGCTTATGAACCGGCTTAAGGCCGCAATACGACCCGCCAAATGTTGAACATCATTGATACACACCAGTTTAGCCAGGGAGGTGATAGCTTGTTCCGAAACCAAAAAATCCAAGAGCTTGCCTGCGGGCACACAAAAAACACACTTGGCCGGGTTAAGGATCATCTTGTAAACCCAGAGATTGTCAAAGGACTCTTTCAAATCATCTATCAAGGTCTCCTTCTTCCTGGACTTCACCACAATATCATCCACATAAGCATGAACATTGCGCCCAATTTGATCATGAAGACAATTTTGCACACACCGCTGGTATGTCGCCTGGGCACTCTTGAGCCCAAAAGGCATAGACACGTAACAGAAGGCCCCAAAAGGAGTGATAAAGGCTGTCTTCTCCTGGTCCTTAACTGCCATCTTGATCTGATGATAACCAGAATAAGCATCCAAAAAGCTCAAACACTCATAACCCACCGCAACATCAATGATCTGATCAATACGGGGGAGAGCAAAGGGATCAGCCGAACAAGCCTTGCTTAAGTCCGTATAATCCACACACATATGCCAGGTGCCGTTTTTCTGAAGTACCAGCACCGGGTTAGCCAACAACTCAGGATGAAAAACTTCCACGATAAACCTAGCTGCAAAGAGCCGGGCTACTTCTTCCAATAGCCTTGCGCCGCTCCTCATTGAAACGGCGAAGGAATTGCTTAACCGGTTTAAACTTGGGATCAATATTGAGAGTGTGCTCATCGAGTTCCCTCGGTACACCTGGCATGTCTGAAGGCTTCCGTGCAAAAATGTCCCGGTTCTCACGGATGAACTCGATGAGCGCGCTTTCCTATTTCGGATCAAGGTTAGCACTGATGCTGAACTGCTTGGATGAATCGCCAGGAACGAAATCAACTATCTTAGTGTCATCTGCCGACTTGAACTTCAAAAAGGGGTCGTGCTCCGTGGTTGGTTTTCGCAAGGACGTCATGTCCGCCAGGTCAACATTATCCTTGTAGAATTACAATTCCTCTGTTGCACAAACAGACTCAGCATAAGCAGCATCACCTTCTTCACATTCCAAGGCTATCTTGCGACTTCCATGCACTGTAATAGTGCCCTTGTGACCATACATCTTAAGCTGCAAATAAACATAACAAGGCCTCGCCATGAACTTAGCGTAAGCCGGCCGCCCAAACAGAGCCTGATAAGGGCTCTTGATTTTAACCACTTCAAAAGTCAGCGTCTCAGATCTGGAATCATACTCATCTCCAAAGGCAACCTCCAAAGATATTTTGCCCACCGGATATGCCGACTTACCAGGCACCACACTGTGAAAAACAGTGTTCGACGGCTTAAGATTTTTGTCAGTCAATCCCATGCGATGGAAAGTATCATAGTAATGGATATTGATGCTGCTGCCTCCATCCATAAGTACTTTAGTAAACTTGTACCCTCCAACCTGAGGCGCTACTACCAGCGCCAACTGACCCGGATTATCAACCCGGGGTAGGTGATCCTCACGGTTGCAGAGAATAGGATGTTCAGACCATCGCAAGTAACGGGGAACCGCCAGCTCAACGGCGTTCACTACCCTTTTATGGAGCTTCTGATCCCGCTTGCATAAAATCACGGTAAAGACATGGTACTACCCACTATTCAACTGCTTCGGGTTACTCTGATAACCCAACTGTTGCTGTTGATTCCCCTGACCATTCTGTTGATTATGACCATCCCGATTGCCTTGGCCTTGAAAACCGGAGGCCGAGCCTCCACCTCCATAACCCGGACCTTGAGAGCCGGACCCTGTGCTGCCATTCGGGCCATGATTGTGCTGGAAAAGATGAGAATCCCTGAACTCTTTCATGATAAAACAATCCTTCCACAAATGGGCAAACGGCTTCTCAGATGTTCCGTGCTTCGGACACGGCTCATCCATTATTGCCTCAAGGTTGAGTTTTGCCCCTCTAGACTGAGCCGGCCTCCCCTTGTGACGCTGGTTACTATTCCGCACACCAACATTGGCCACAAATTCTAAATTTCCATCAGCTCTGCACTTACCATTGCCACCCTGACTGGCCGGGTTGTGCTGCTACCCTTCCATGCCACTACTCTTCTTTCCCTTGCCCGGCCTTTCATCATCAGACTCGGGGTCCTTGGTTGAAGGAAATATGCCCTAGAGGCAATAATAAATTTATTATTTTATTTCCTTATATCATGATAAATGTTTATTATTCATGCTAGAATTGTATTAACCGGAAACTTTATACATGTGTGAATACATAGACAAAACAAAGTGTCCCTAGTATGCCTCTACTAGACTAGCTCGTTAATCAAAGATGGTTAAGTTTCCTGACCATAGACATGTGTTGTGATTTGATGAACGGGATCACATCATTAGAGAATGATGTGATGGACAAGACCCATCCGTTAGCTTAACATTATGATCATTGAGTTTTATTGTTATTGCTTTCTTCATGACTTATACATGTTCCTCTGACTATGAGATTATGCAACTCCCGAATATCGGAGCAACACCTTGTGTGCTATCGAACGTCACAAGTAACTGGGTGATTATAAAGATGCTCTACAGGTGTCTCCGAAGGTATTTGTTGGGTTGGCATAGATCGAGATTAGGATTTGTCACTCCAAGTATCGGAGAGGTATCTCTGGGCCCTCTCAGAAATGCACATCACCATAAGCCTTGCAAGCAATGTGAAAAATGAGTTAGTTGCGGGATGATGCATTACGGAACGAGTAAAGAGACTTGCCGGTAGCGAGATTGAACTAGGTATGATGATACCGACGATCGAATCTCAGGCAAGTAACATACCGATGACAAATGGAACAATGTATGTTGTTATGCGGTTTGACCGATAAAGATCTTCGTAGAATATGTAGGAGCCAATATGAGCATCCAGTTTCCGCTATTTTTTATTGACTGAAGATGTGTCTCGGTCATTCCTACATAGTTCTCGAACCCGTAGGGTCCGCACGTTTAACGTTCGATGATGATTTGCATTATGAGTTATGTGATTTGATGTACCGAAGTTTGTTCGGAGTCCCGGATGAGATCACGGAAATGATGAGGAGTCTCAAAATGGTCGAGAGGTAAAGATTCATATATTGGAAGGTTGCATTTGGACATCAGAATGGTTTCAAGTGATTCGGGCATTTTTCCGGAGTACTGGAAGGTTACCGGAACCCCCGGGGAGAAGTTATGGGCCTTATGGGCCATAAGAGGGAAGCACACCAGCCCACAAGGGTCTGGTGCGCCCCCCCTTGGGCAGGAGGCCGATTAGGACTAGGAGAAGGGGGCCAGCCCCCCTTTCCTTCTCCTTCTCCCTTTCCTACTCCGTGTGGGAGGTGGAATCCTACTAGGACTAGGGAGTCCTAGTAGGATTCCACACCATGGCGCGCCCCCTAGGGCCGGCTGCCTCTTCCTCTCCCTCCTTTATATACGGAGGCAGGGGGCACCCCAATGACACACAAGTTGATTTTTTAGCCGTGTGCAGTGCCCCCCTCCACAGTTACACACCTCAGTCATATCGTCGTAGTGCTTAGGCGAAGCCCTGCGCCGGTGAACTTCATCATCACCGTCACCATGCCATCGTGCTGACGAAACTCTCCCTCGGCCTCAACTGGATGAAGAGTTCGAGGGACGTCATCGAGCTGAACGTGTGCAGATCGGGGAGGTGCCGTACGTTCAGTACTTGGATCGATTGGATCGCGAAGACATTCGACTACATCAATCGCGTTACTAAACGCTTCCGCTTTCGGTCTACGAGGGTATGTGGACACACTCTCCTCGCTTGTTGCTATGCTTCTCCTAGATAGATCTTGCGTGATCGTAGGAATTTTTTGAAATACTACGTTCCCCAACAGTGGCATCCGAGCCAGGTCTATGCGTAGATGTTATATGCACGAGTAGAACACAAAGAATTGTGGGCAATAATAGTCATACTGCTTACCAGCATGTCATACTTTGATTCGGCGGTATTGTTGGATGAAGCAGCCCAGACCGACATTGCATGACTGCGTTCATGAGACTGGTTCTACCGCCGTGCTTCGCACACATGTGGCTAGTGGGTGTCTATTTCTCCAACTTTAGTTGAATCGAATTTGACTACGCCCGGTCCTTGTTGAAGGTTAAAACATCACACTTGACAAAAAATCATTGTGGTTTTGATGCGTAGGTAAGAATGGTTCTTGCTAAGCCCGTAGCAGCCACGTAAAACTTGCAACAACAAAGTAGAGGACGTCTAACTTGTTTTGGCAGGGCTTGCTGTGATGTGATATGGTCAAGACGTGATGATATATAAATTGTTGTATGAGATGTGTTTTGTAAAAGTTATCGGCAACTGGTAGGAGCCTTATGGTTGTCGCTTTATTGTATGAAATGCACTCGCCATGTAATTGCTTTACTTTATCACTAAGCGGTAGCGATAGTCATAGAAGCAATAGTTGGCGAGAAGACAACGATGCTTCGATGGAGATCAAGGTGTCAAGCCTGTGACAATGGTGATCATGATGGTGCTTTGGAGATGGAGATCAAAGGCACAAGATGATGATGGCCATATCATATCACTTATTTTGATTGCATGTGATGTTTATCTTTTATGCATCTTATTTTGCTTAGTACGGCGGTAGCATTATAAGATGACCCCTCACTAAATTTCAAGGTATAAGTGTTCTCCCTGAGTATGCACCATTGCTACAGTTCGTCGTGCGAGACACCACGTGATGATCGGGTGTGATAAGCTCTACGTTCACATACAACGGGTGCAAGCCAGTTCTGCACACGCAGAATACTCGGGTTAAACTTGACGAGACTAGCATATGCAGATATGGCCTCGGAACACTGAGACCGAAAGTTCGAGCGTGAATCATATAGTAGATATGTTCAAAATAGTGATGTTCACCATTGAAAAATTCTCCATCTCACGTGATGATCGCACAATGTTTAGTTGATATGGATGAAGTGATCATTTAGATGACTAGAGGGATGTCTATCTAAGTGGGAGTTCTTAAGTAATATGATTAATTGAACTTTAATTTATCATGAACTTAGTCGTGATAGTATTTGCATAACTATGTTGTAGATCAATAGCTCGCGAGGTAGCTCCCCGTTTATTTTTTGATATGTTCCTAGAGAAAAACTATTTTGAAAGATGATAGTAGCAATGATGCGGACTAGGTCCATGATCTGAGGATTATCCTCATTGCTGCACAGAAGAATTATGTCCTTGATGCACCGCTAGGTGACGGACCTATTGCAGGAGCAGCTACAGACGTTATGAACGTTTGGCAAGCTCGGTATGATAACTACTTGATAGTTTAGTGCGCCATGCTTTACGGCTTAGAACCGGGACTTCAAAAACGTTTTGAACGCCACGGAGCATATAAGATGTTCCAAGAGCTGAAATTGGTATTTCAGACTCATGCCTGAGTCGAGAGGTATGAGACCTCTGACAAGTACTTTGCCTACAAGATGGAGGAGAATAGCTCAACCAGTGAGCATGTGCTCAGATTGTCTGAGTACTACAATCAGTTCAATCAAGTGGGAGTTAATCTTCCAGATAAAATAGTATTGACAGAGTTCTCTAGTCACTATCAACAAGTTACTGGAACTTCGTGATGAACTATAATATGCAAGGGATGATGAAAACGATTCCCGATCTCTTCGTGATGCTAAAATCGACGAAGGTAGAAATCAAGAAAAGCATCAAATGTTGATGGTTGAGAAAACCACTAGTTTCAAGTAAAAGGGCAAGGGAAAGAAAGGGAACTTCAAGAAGAGTGACAAGCAAGTTGCCACTACCATGAAGAAGCCCAAAGCTAGACCCAAGCCTGAAACTGAGTGCTTCTACTTTGAAGGAAATGGTCACTGGAAGCGGTACTGCCCCAAATACTTGGCAAATAAGAAGGATGGCAAAGTGCACAAAAGTATATATATGATATACATGTTATTGATGTGTACTTTACTAGTGTTCATAGTTGCCCCTGGGTATTTGATACTGGTTCAGTTGCTATGATTAGTAACTCGAAACAAGAGTTACAAAATTAACAAAGACTAGAAGGTGAATGGTTTGTTGAATCTCGATCGTAGTGATACACATATTCATGATATTGATGCCAAA
Organism: Aegilops tauschii subsp. strangulata; assembly: GCF_002575655.3. Lineage (NCBI taxonomy): Eukaryota > Viridiplantae > Streptophyta > Magnoliopsida > Poales > Poaceae > Aegilops > Aegilops tauschii. Next base: position 107,294,867 of record NC_053036.3, on the reverse strand, counting down.
AGATGCAAAGTTGATAATGATAGTGCAACATATTTGTGGCACAACCGTTTAGGTCATATTGGTGTAAAGCGCATGAAGAAACTCCATGCTGATGGGATTTTTGAATCACTTGATGCATGTGAACCATGCCTCATGGGCAAGATGACTAAGACTCCGTTCTCCGAAACATGGAGCGAGCAACTAACTTATTGGAAATAATACATACTGATATATGCGATCCGATGAGTGTTGAGGCTCGCGGCGGGTATCGTTATTTTCTGACCTTCACAGATGATTTGAGCAGATATGGGTATATCTACTTGATGAAACATAAGTCTGAAACATTTGAAAAGTTCAAAGAATTTCAGAGTGAAGTGGAAAATAATCGTAACAAGAAAATAAAGTTTCTACGATCTGATCGCGGAGACAAATATTTGAGTTATGAGTTTGGTCTTCATTTGAAATGATGTGGAATAGTTTGTCAACTCACGCCACCTGGAACACGATAGTGTAATGGTGTGTCTGAATGTCATAACCGTACTTTATTAGAAATGGTGCGATCTATGATGTCTCTTACCGATTTATCACTATCGTTTTGGGGTTATGCATAAAAGACAGCTGCATTCACGTTAAATAGGTTACCATCTAAATCCGTTGAGACGACACCATATGAACTGTGGTTTGGCAAGAAACCTAAGCTGTCGTTTCTTAAAGTTTGGGGCTGCGATGCTTATGTGAAAAAGCTTCAACCTGATAAGCTCGAACCCAAATCGGAGAAATGTGTCTTCATAGGATACCCAAAGGAGACTGTTGGGTACACCTTCTATCACAGATCCGAAAGCAAGATATTAGTTGCTTAGAATGGATCCTTTCTAGAGAAGGAGTTTCTCTTGAAAGAAGTGAGTGGGAGGAAAGTAGAACTTGATGAGGTAATTGTACCTTCTCTCGAGATTGGAAAGTAGTTCATCATAGAAATCAGTTCCGGTGATGCCTACACCAATTAGTGAGGAAGCTAATGATGATCATCATGAAACTTCAGATCAAGTTACTACCAAACCTCGTAGGTCAACCAGAGTAAGGTCTGCACTAGAGTGGTACGGCAATCCTGTTCTGGAGGTCATATTACTTGACCATGACGAACCTACCACTACTAGAAAAAGGCTTACTAGTGGCGCACCAGTTTTGCGTACTAATGGCGCACTACTGGTGCGCCACAAGCATCACGCCACTAGTAATTTTTACTAATGGCGCACCGCTGGTGCGCCATTAGTATCTGGTACTCTAATGGCGCACCGGGCCGTGCGCCATTAGTATAGGCCACGGTGCGCCATTAGTATGCCTTCCAGGGGGCCATATATACCCATGTGCTTTGCCATACTAATGGCGCACTGCAGTGTGATGCGCCATTAGTATCCTTCGGCATACTAATGGCGCACTGCTGGGTGATGCGCCATTAGTACCCTCTGGCATACTAATGGTGCACTGCTCTGGGATGCGCCATTAGTATCCTTTGGCATACTAATGGCGCACGTTGGCGTGATGCGCCATTAGTATGTATATTAGGGATTATTATTTTTTTCTTTTCTGATTTTTGCATAGATTACAAAATATATTATTGGACAGAAAATAAGCAGCAGGACACAGCAACAGCAGATTCATCGAATACAATAGAAGATTAGTCTCTGAATACAATTCATCATATTAGCCTCCGAATTCAAAAGACCGAACGAAGATAGAACATTACAAGTCTCGAGACCGCGAGTAGCGAGTTTGTCTTCACATTACAAGTCGATATCGATCATCTAAACTACCATCACATAGAAGAGAGATGCGGTCATCACGATGAGCATCATCGCGATGAAACTGGTCTTCATCCGGTTCCTCCAACGCTCCCTCCTCTCTCCCGCTAGATAGCGCGCGTATCTAGATTCCGCCTCCGCCCTAGTGGTGTACCCTTTGTAACTGTTACCGCTGAAACGGTGAACCTGTCTCCGACACTCCTCCCAGTCGTCGTAGACTCCGGGAACCTTACCCTTGTACACGACATACGACGGCATCTCTATGCACTAGGCAAACAACAGACAATACGTAAGCAATATATAAGTATGCAACAAAAGGATCGGAAGAGAAAAGCAAGACATCCATAGCACGATTCATGGTCCTACTAACAAATAGCATCGATTACATCTAAGTTGAACGACTATCCAAACCAAAGAGACATACAAGTTCACTACAGTTTAATTACAACATGAGCTAATGAATGTTTCAGAACTACACATAGCGTCACAACTTTCGACTCGACTCATGGGACCGGAGCGTGGATGAAGCCACCGTCTGTCGTGATGGTCATGAAGTCGCGGGCGTTGTCAGCCTGCATTTGTAGCGTTGTGTCTATCTCGCTGTTGGATGGTTGAAATTTGAGGTAGAACTGCCCCGAGGTACGAAGGACATCTTGATGGATGATTTCTGCAAACTCCGACTGGATGCGAAAGAATTCTTGTCGGATGTCCGCGTCCTGGATTGCCCCCAAGCTTGCGGCCCAATCTTTGAGATTATTTGGTAGGAGAAGGTGATTATGGTCCCGCACGATCGCCCGCATGTGATGGAGGGCGTAGTAGGCATCCTTCTGACCGCCAGGCGGCTGCTTGACGCAGGGGAACATCGTATTGTGGGTGAACACGTTCCTGCCGTACCTACGAACTGGCCTCTTAAAGGTGCCTCCAGATGCGGCTTAGCCGGGGAGAGCATCATCAAGAACTTTCTTGATATTTGTGTAGTCTATCTTGGAGTCACGGTCCGGGTCGAGATACGTGGCCATGGAATATTTCGGGCTTAAGAGGATGAGTGTGCAATGTGTGTCACTGCACAGAACACGGAATGTTAGAAAAAAAAAGAACGATCGAAATCTAAGAAATCATATGTTACGGGGCGGTTAGGAGATGACTTACTCGGGAAAGTAAGGCACGAGGAAGTTATCCTTATCTGGGTTTGCCAGAATGACGCCTTCGAGGTGTGAACTCGCGACTTGCCGGTCTCCAGCGCTGCCCAAGATCTTGGCACGCATGTAGAAGGGGTCGACTATCACAATGTCCGGGGTCTTGTCTCTAATGATCTGCATCTCCATACTCAGCGAAAACAGCCGAACGAAGGTGTAGTGCAACGGATGAAGGTTAAGCATAGCAAAGATGTCATCAAATCGCAGGACAATCGTACCCCCGACGACGCTATCCACAAAGCCCTTGCCCTCTGGCACCTTGGCCATGAAAACCGGGTATGCCACATCATTCTCTCTGAGACGCCGCTACTCCAAAGAAAGAACACTGTCATGCAGACTCCGCATAGCACCGGTTGCAGCATTGAGCATATTTGTCGGTACCATCGGCCTACCCGCCACATGCACCCTCCTCGAGATATCCTTAGGTGAAGGTGGTCTGTCCTGAGCACGGATCGTACTCGGTGCCGGTTGGCTCGCACTGGCGCCCTTGTTAGTCTTTCCTTTCCGTCCCTTCTTCTTGATCTGCTGTAATGGGATCGAGTTCTGCTCACAGACCGCCTTCTTGAGCGTGTTGGGGCTGATAATATTTGGCACCTCAGCTATCTGAGGCTCGGTGAAGGCGGCAGCTGGAGGCGTCTCCTGAGAACTGAACGCCAGACGACGCCTGTTGCAATTGGGTTTCTCCGCTGTACCAGCTAGATCGCGGTCGTCTTTTTGAGGGTTGGGTTCTTGAGAAGGAGGCCCGCAGAACTCGTCACGGTACCCATGCTCGGCAAAGTACTTATCGACGTTGGTAAATGTACCGTCGTCGTCCGGATCCTGTGCCATATGCATGTTCGGATCCTGTGCCATAGGGATGTCCGGCAGGTCCGGTAGCGTTGCGGCATTCTTGCCATGGCTTGGCGCTGGCACGACTGGCGGTCTTGTCTGTGGGGTGGTGTCCCCCGCCCCCAAACGAATCTGGCTCTTCGGCCAAAGCAGGGGCCAGCTTACACAGGCGCTGAGGGTCATCACATCATCTTCGTCGGCCCCAGCGGGTCGAATCGGAGGTAACAACTCGTCGCATCCTGGCAGTACCCGAACCAGTTCAACCCTATAGAAGGTGGGTGGCATCGGATTACCGTGGAACACGCGGTTGCCCGGTTGAACAATTCTGCCCTTGGCAACATCGACCAACTCGCCGCCCACGAAGTGCAGGAGAGTGCAAGGAACATCGGTGGCGCCCTGCAAAAACATGTAGGGCGTCAGGGATGCCCAGTCAAAGGCAAGGAGATGAAGTCATCGGCCGAGAGGCTTAGTTACCGTGATGCCGTCGTGCTCGGCTAATGTCGAGGCACTGCCAACGGCGGGCGTGCGCGTGCAACTGACGGAGGGGCCGCTTGCTGGCGAGGTGCCGGCCGGCGTACACCCAGGTGCATTAAGCTCCAATGCCCGTGCCGACGCCGGAGACACGAATACCGCCTCCGCCGGAGACACCAATGGCGCCGCCTGCGCGTTGTGCGAGTTGCTGGCCGTGAAGCTGGGAACCGGGGGAGGCCCCTGTTGGCCGCCCGCAATCCACGTCGTCAGCCCCTGAATCAAGGTAGGCACAATGGCGGTGAGCGTCGTTCCCAGTTGTTGTTAAACTTGCTCTTGGACAATCTCCGGAATCCGTGTCACTTGTGCCTTGAGTTCTTGAACCTCGCGCGACTGGCTTTCCGAGATGGTCTTTTTCTCCTTTCGCCCACCAGCGGTATAGTATGACGACCATTTTGTGGACAAGCCTTTGCCGGCCACACGACCAGCTGATGACGGCTTACTGAGCTTATCCTTGTTTTTCATTACGTTCAACGCCCTATTTAAAGGGGTGTCAAAAGGGGAGCTCTGAGATGACCCCGCGCTACTGCTTTCAGCCTCCTGCGGAAGGAATGTGAACCATTTAGAAATTTGGCTTCATTAACTAGAATGCAACCATATATGTAGCTAATTACGCGGGGGTGTATTCCTTACCAGAACTTTCTCAAGCGCCTTGGTCTTCGGATCCGTGGTAAGCTCCTTTGTTACCGGGTCCTCCTTGTACCGGGCCCTGACAAAGTTCCTGGTCTGCTTGTCAGTTAATTTCTCGAAGCGGGGCGGTAGGCCTTGCTCGGCACGCTACGCGTCCTCCTTGTCCCATATAGGCTCCGCCACTCTATAACCGCCGGGACCAAGTTGGTGGACCCCTAAGTTCAACTGCCGCATTTCTTTCCCCCACTGACTTGATTCGGAGGTTGCGCTGCTCTCGCACTTGATCTTGAACTCCTTGTAGTCATCTTCGCTCATCAAAGGATATTTCGCCTTGATCTTCTCATAACTATCACCTTTTTCAATCATTGCCTTCACCGTGCTTCTCCATGTAGACAGGGCCGTGCTCATCCTCGTGAGGGCGGCACTGTTCACTTTATTCCCTGAGAGGCGTGTGTTTGCAAACTCATTGGGGAACTTGTATCGTTCGTGGAGCTTCGTGAAGAGGAGGTAGCGCAAATTCCCTCGGTCCTTATGCCTTAGGTTCTCGGTGTTGATCGAGACGGTGCTCCGGAGAATGCACCCGAGCTGAACCGAGTACCCCTTGACTACATGTTTGGGCGCCGTTGGATGCCCGTCGGAGTTCACTTCAGTAAATTCCTCCTTGACGGTGCCGAGCATGTTCGGGTGCCGGTCCTTCCGTTGCCTCTTCGGTTGGCTGCCATCTGTGCGTGCGCCGCCATCATCAGTGGTGGCATCCTCGGCGGTACCATCAGTGGTGTCATCATCCCCGACCCCACTAGGGGTTGTGTAGTCAGGATCGATGTCTTCCGCGGCATCGTCCCGATAGCGGTGAGGTTCTTCCTCCATCTCCTGGGACAGCTCCCAGAATTGCTTGCCGCCCGAACCGCCGGCCTCATCGTTGTGGGCCATGTTTCGCTCTAAATAGGAAAAAAGTTTGGTCAAAAAGTTGGTTATTGTCAAGGAACAAGATCATGGTCTCATCATTTAGGGTTTGTCGACACCGAGGCATCCTAAAAGCTAATCTTTTATCATTTAGGGTTTGTCGACGCCGAGGCACCCTAAAAGCCTAAGCGTACATCATTTAGGTTCTCATCGACACCGAGGCACCCTATAGAAGCCAAGGTTTCATCATTTAGGGTTTGTCGACGCCGAGGCACCGTAAATGCTAAGTTAAGTTTTCATCATTTAGGGTTTATCGATGCCGAGGCACCCTAGGTTGGGGCTAATCACTTGGCTCTATTGCCACCTATGTTGGTTTATCATCTAGGGTTTATCGATGCTAAGGAGAATTCTAAGTTGGGCGTAATCACTTGGCTCTATTGCCACCTATGGTTTAATGCAGCAAGAATGGCGGGGCAGTTGATCCTACTTAACTAAGTACTAAGATACCCCGACCCATGCATTAGTCGCAAGTACCCCATATGTCCTATTTTTAGCAAAGTCATGCTAAATCTCATAGGGAAAATTTCAGCATGACCTTTGCTGAAAATAGGACAAATGGAGTACCCGAATTTGCCGGAACGGAAGTTAATCGACATTCCGGCAAACTCAAGGGCCTCTCGGGGTACCTGCAAAATCATGACGACACAATGGTCGGAGACAAAACCCAGCAAACTAGCACCACAATGTGCCTCTACTTTCATATGGATGAAAAGGCCACAGACCATATGGTCCTCTGCTTTCATATGGACAAAAAGCAGCTCAACTTATGTGAGCTTCCATTCCAGATCTAATAGGTCACCCAACAAAATCAGCTCAACTTAGACTGTGAGCAAACTACCTATTGAAGCAAAGGCAAATATCTCTGAAGTCTGAACTAAAGCAGGGTTTCCTTGCTAATGATCCATAGTCCCACACTACTGAATGGGTTTTTGCAGAAACAAAACAGACATCACAGGAGAGAAGTCCCAGTGGACAAGTCAGAATGGCATAAAAACACATATGTGATTTTGGTACAGCTACACTACTGCAGGCTGCATACATTCAGTCATTCTAAAATTTATTTTAGTCTACTACTAAAATTCAGCACTAGCATATCTTGAACACTCCAATTTCTTTCAGTTTTGGCAGTTTATTTCCAGCTTCAAAATTTAAGAGAATTAGAATAAGGATAGTAGGAAATGAAAAAGAATTATGCTCAAAGAACAATGGTAACAGCAAAATATTGAAACCTTTGGTAAGCATTATATTACAAAAAAACAAGATATGCAGTACTATACAATATCCATAACCAGAAAACAAGACATGCATAGGCTATATTTGAAACAAGATATTTTGCCAATCTTAGTTAACTGAAACTATCTACAATTCATGTGTTCAAAAATTCAGTTACATTCAGCTGTTGTGCAAAAACTATCCTCACTTTGCTTGAGCACTGCAAAATACCTTTCCTATGCAGCAAGAGAAAGCTGTAAAGCAGTAAGGTTTTCAGTAAAGCCAAATTAACTGAATTTTCAGTGAATTTAACAACAGGAATTTTCTTGCTGGCATATCTGAGAAACTTTAATTTCTCATAATTTATCAGCATGCTAGTCAACATCAAAGCTCTCCTTGTTTCGAAAGTAACTAGAACAACAATTGTGCAGACCTGGCAATTTTTTTGCACTGCAAATTCACACTGGCATTGCAAATCGTCAGGTGTAGTACTGGCATTCCATTGCAAATTCACCATAATCCCTCATGACAGTTAGATGGAGTAGCACTCTTGATTAACCGGATGGCACCGACGGCCTGGAAGTGATCCATGGAAGAACTCACCTTGATGGACGCGGTCGCAGACGAGGTCGTAGACGGCGGCGGAGCAGAGACGAGGTCGCAGACGCGGTCGTGGTGCTCCGGTGGACGCCGGCGTCGAGGAGGCTGCGGGCGGCGATCCGGAGGAAGGGGCCCGTGATGTCGTCGGCGTCCTTGGCCGCCTTCTTGACCTTTCGAGCAGAAGAAGGCACGGGTGGTGAGAGGAGGAGGAGGAGAAGCTAGGGGGATGGGGGAAGGGAGGGAGGGGACGTACGTGCTGGGGCGGGGGTGGAGTCCGGCGGGGGTCGGGGCGGCGGCGTCGAGGCAGCGCAAGACCACAGCGGCGGACGACGTGCAGGAGCGGCGGACAGAGGGGGCGGAGCAAGGGGGCGGCGGCGTACGGTTGGGGTCGAGGAGTGGGGGATCTGGTGAGCGAGGGAGGGAGGGAGGCGACAGTGCGAGGGGAACAAGTATAAAAATTCTAATGGCGCACCTCCCCCTGGTGCGCCATAAGTACGTCGATTCTAATGGCGCACCTTCCCCTGGTGCGCCATTAGAATTTTGTTTTACTTACTAGCCCGACTGGTCAGGTTATATCCCACCTAACCCTATCTCCATCAGAACACACCCACTAGCCCGACTGGTCAGCACGCAACACACACACTAGGAGGTCCTGGGTTCGATTCCCAGGCTCCCCAATTTTTATTTTTATGCATTTAAAATGCTGTTTGATATTTATTTGTGTTTAAATATGTTCAAACTTGTTTAAATCATAACAGTAATAATTTTTATGCTTTTTTTTTGCAAATTTAGTTGCATTCATTTGTGACGGTGGAGCGGGCCGGGGAGGGTGCGGGGGAGAGGGTGCGGGGGGTCGTCGGCGACGGCCGGTGGAGTGGGGGAGGGTGCGGTGGGTCGTCGGCGACGGTGGAGTGGGGGAGGGTGCGGGCCGGGGGTCGGCGGTGGCGGCCGGTGGAGCGGGGGAGGGTGCGGGGGGTCGGCTACAATCGAGAAATACAATCGAGTGTCCATGAAATTTAAAAACATTCATGAGTTCAAAAAGTGCCCATGAAATACAATTGAGAAATGAAGGCTACAATTTAAATACAATCGATCTTAGCTAGCTATCTGTTCACAATCTTCTTGCCCTTATTTTTCGTAAATGGAGTTCTTCTCTTGAACGGACGTCCTTTAGGTAGGGTGGTCCTGCTTCTTCTTGTGGTGTATGCTAATACTTCATCGTCGTCGTCATGTTCCATCTTCGGGTCACCGTACTTGTCGAAGTCTTGCTCATTGGCGACCCCATCCATTCCGATGATCTTCCTTTTGCCTCTCCTCACGACAACACGACTGGGCTTTGATGGGTCGGTAATGAAGAAGCATTGGTCCACTTGGGAAGCCAGTACCCATGGCTCATTTTTCGCGGTGACGTTCGCGCCTGCGGTCTTGGATTTGGCTTCGGGTATAACCATGGTGGTGAAATACCGGTCTTCTTTTATGACGCTCTTGGCCCATCTGACACGGAACATCGGGACCTTCTCTCCAACGTAGCTCAGCTCCCAAATCTCCTCGATCCTTCCGTAGTATCTATCCTTGTCGTTACCGGTGTAGGATTCCATCGTTACCCCGGAGTTCTGATAACCATCGCTCTTCATGTCCTTGTCCTCGGTGTAGAATGTGTAGCCGTTGATATCGTACGCCTCATACGTCATCAGGTTGTGCTCGGCGCCCTGTGACAAGGCGAATATGAGTTGCTCTTCCGCGGAAGAATCCTCATGTAAAGGGTACGACAGAAGCTTCTGCTTGAACCAACGCGTGAAACATGAGTTGTGCTCTTTGATTATATCTCCGTCTGTCCTCTGTTGGCCTCGGTCATTGTACGTCTTCTCAATAAACGTTTTGTGCTCTACCACCCAAGGATCGACCACGTTTATGTGTTGTAGCGCGACTAGGTTTGCTCTTTCAAAGTCGGCGAGTCGACCATCGAAGTCGACATGCATTTCGCGGCGACCCTCACGGTGACCCCATCCAGCGAGCCTGCCGAGGTGCCTGTTGACGGGCAGACCAACGGGGTTCTCGATGCCTAGATAATTCGTGCAGTAGGAGATGCACTCTTCGGTCAGAAAGCCCCTGGCTATGCTTCCCTCTGGACGTGACATGTTGCGAACGTATCCTTTGATGACGCCATTCATCCTTTCGAACGGCATCATGCTGTGTAGGAACGTTGGCCCGAGTTGGATGATATCCTCCACGATATGGACCAGCAGATGCACCATAACGTCGAAGAATGCGGGAGGGAAGTACATCTCAAGCTCGCATAGTATCACCACGATCTCTTCCTGTAGCCTTCTGAGTTGCCTCATGCCAACCGACTTTCGAGAGATGACGTCGAAAAAGTTGCATAGGCCAAATAGCGTTTCACGGACGTGCGCGTCCATGATCCCACGGATTGCAACTGGATGTATCTGCGTCATCAGCACGTGACAGTCGTGAGACTTCATCCCGCTGAACTTCTGCTTCACTGAGTCTAGGTATCTGCTTATCTTCCCCGCGTAACCGTAAGGAAGTTTTACTCCTACGAGGCAGGTGAAAAACTGATCGATCTCCTCCTGACTTAGAGTGAAGCACGCGGGAGGGAAGTCATTTCCGGTCTTCTTGGCCTTTTTGCCTTTGCGACGACTTTCCGTGTCCTGCTTCGCCTCATCATCATCATCATTAGCGTGAAGCTCCTCCCTGATGCCCATTGATTTCAAGTCTGCCCTTGCTTTCGGCCCATCTTTGGTCCTCTCTGGCATGTTGAGTAGGGTACCAAGCAGACTCTCGCACACGTTCTTCGTGATATGCATGACATCAAGGCTGTGAGGCACACGGTGGATCTTCCAGTACGGCAAGTCCCAGAAAACTGACCTCGTTTTCCATACCTTCAGCAGTGGCTCTGGCGCCTTTTGCTTCTTTCCCGGCTCTGGCGCCTTTTGCTTCTTTCCCAGCAGTGGGCAATCTTTCCAATTTTTCAACAGCTCGTCTATTTCCTCGCCGCTCCTCGTACGCGGGCGTCTTCGGGGTTCGGTTTCACCATCGAACAGATCCTTGCGTTTCCTCCACGGGTCATCGTCGCGAAGCCACCTTCGATGTGCCATGAACATGGTTTTCGAAGACCCGAGATCTCTATCTAGCTGGCGATACGTTGTGTCATCCATGCACCTGACACATCCAGAAAATCCGTGGACCACCTGCCCCGCGAGATATCCGAAACCTAGATAGTCGTGCACCGTCGTGAGCAGTGCGGCTCTCATAGGGAAATATTCTTTCTCTGCGGCGTCCCACGTATTGGCTGGCGTTTTCCATAGCGTGTCTAGCTCCTCTTCCAGCAGCCCCAGATACAGATTGATGTCGTTCCCTGGTTGTTTCAGCCCTTCAATTAGCATACTCATGTGAATGTACTTCCTCTTCATGCACAACCAGGGGGGAAGGTTGTACATCCACACAAACACAGGCCAGGTGCTATGTGTGCTTCTCTGGCTGCCAAACGGATTGACTCCATCAGTGCTCGCCCCCAGCACGATGTTCCTTGGATCGTTAAATTCTGGGTGTTCGAAGTTCAACGCTTGCCACTGGCTCCCATCCTTAGGGTGACTCAGCATCTTGTCTTTTTTATTTATCTCCGGATCATTTGCGTCATCTTCTCACTTCTTCTCCTCCCTATCCGCGTGCCAACGCAGGAGCTTTGCTACCTTAGGGTCCGCGAAATACCGCTGCAGACGAGGAGTGATCGGAAAGTACCACACCACTTTTCGAGGAGCTTTCTTCCTCTTCTTGTATCGAGTGACGCCGCACACCGGACATATGGTAGACTCCGTGTGCTCGTCCCGATAAATGATGCAATTCTTCATGCACACATGGTATTTCACGTGCGGTAAATCCAGAGGACACACGATTTTCTTCGCCTCCTCGAAACTGGTCAGGCACTTGTTCCCCTTGGGAAGACGTTCGTGCCAGAATGACATGGTCTCGTCGAAGCATGCGTCGGTCATTTTGTGCTTTACCTTCATCTCCAGAGCCATGAGCGTTACTTTCAGGCGGGTATCCTCGGGCCTGCATCCTTCATACAATGGAGTAACCGCGTCTATCTCCAGTTGATCCAGCTTGGCTTTCTCTCGGGCGGCAGCTCTTGCGTTATCCTTCTGCTTGAGAAGCAGCTCTTGAATATGAGGGTCCTGCACCCAGCCCATCGATGGTCCATCGTCGTCTGCTCCGCCGGCATCTTCATCTTCATGATCATGCCCTTCGTCTTCTCCCGCATCTTCCTCATCATCATGTCCGGCATCTTCTACATGATGACTGTGTACAGCATCACCGTCATGATCATGTCCTGGAGATTCTTCGTCTTCTCGCCCGCCCGAGCCGCGGTGGTTGTCTTGCTGCCCATCCTCATTTCTTGCCCGACCCCCATGGACGACTTCATAGTCATCTTCATCACCTTGCCACCGATAGCCATCCATGAAACCACGCAAGAGCAGGTGGTCCCGCACCTGCCCGGAATCCGGGTCCGCAATAAGGCTCTTCAGCTTGCATCTTCGACACGGACATCTTATCTCCGTCTCGTTCTTTTCAAGCATCTCGGCCTTCGCAGAGCTCAAAAACCTATTCACGATGCCTTCGGTCATCGTGCGGACCATGGTCACCTGCGGGGTAGAGCAAAACGATATTTTAGAACCAAGAAAAAATTTGGCATGACTTTCCCTAAAAATAGGACCAAAAAGAATGCATAGTGCCAAAATTCTCGCCGAAACGGAAATGAATCAACATTCCGGCAAAATATTGGCAACTATCGCATTTCAAATACCGGTACCTGCAAACACAAACATATATGCAACACCACAAACATATGCAACACCACAAACATACATAGATCTAGCTAGGACATAAAAAGTGCATGTGCACGTTGTTGGAGGGAGAACAACATAAAGATAGCTTCCCCTTACTTACCTATCAAAAAAAGGGGCTTTAACCACGTAATTTGGATGAATTTATGGTGCAAATGAGGTGAGGTGGAGGTGGCAGCCGAGACAAGCTTGGAGGAGGGAGGAGAGAATGAAGTGGGGAAAGTGAGTGGGTAGGTGTGGCTGTCCAAAATATCTAGCTCGTCCCAGGTTACTAATGGCGCACCACCACACAATGCGCCATTAGTAACCCTGGTTACTAATGGCGCACCTGCTGGTGGTGCGCCATTAGTAGTTTTGCAAAAAACACTAATGGCGCACGGGGAGCAGTGCGCCATTACTAGCTTAAACTAGTAAGGGCGCACTGCACCCGGTGCGCCATTAGTAGTTTTGCAAAAAAGTAAAAAATAAAAAAATATTTTAGTGGCGCACTATGTTGCTGGTGCGCCATTACTAGTTACAACTAGTAATGGCGCACCATGTCCTGGTGCGCCATTAGTATGTCTGGCAAAATAAAAAAAAATTGTTACTAATGGCGCACCGTTTGTCTGGTGCGCCATTAGTGTCTTTCACACTAATGGCGCACCAGCACATGGTGCGCCATTGCTATATAGCAATGGCGCACCACATGTCTGGTGCGCCATTAGTGGCCATTCCATCTATAGCCCTTTTCCTAGTAGTGTACGAACTACGAGGAAGCGATGATGAGCCCAAATTCCGCAAAATGGCTTGAGGCCATGAAATCTGAGATAGGATCCATATATGAGAAGAAAGTATAGACTCTCGTTGACTTGCCCGATGATCAGCAAGCCATAAAGAATAAAATGGATCTTCAAGAGGAAGACGGACGCTGATAGTAGTGTTACTATCTAGAAAGCTCGACTTGTCGAAAAGGGTTTTTGACAAGTTCAAGATGTTGACTATGATGAGATTTTCTTACTCGTATCGATGCTTAAAGTCTGTCCGAATCATGTTAGCAATTACCACATTTCATGAAATATGGCAAATGGATGTCAAAAACTTCATTCCTTAATGGATTTCTTAAAGAAGAGTTGTATATGATGCAACAAGAAGGTTTTGTCAATCCTAAAGGTGCTAAAAAAGTGTGCAAGCTCCAGCGATCCATCTATGGACTGGTGCAAGCATCTCGGAGTTGGAATATACACTTTGATAAGGTGATCAAAGCATATGGTTTTATACAGACTTGCGGTGAAGCCTGTATTTACAAGAAAGTGAGTGGGAGCACTACAACATTTCTGATAAGTATATGTGAATGACATATTGTTGATCGGAAATAATGTAGAATTTTTCTGGAAAGCATAAAGGAGTGTTTGAAAGGAGTTTTTCAAAGAAAGACCTCGGTGAAGCTGCTTACATATTAAGCATCAAGATCTATGGAGATAGAACAAGACGCTTGATAAGCATTTTCAATGAGTACATACCTTGACAAGATTTTGAAGTAGTTCAAAATGGAATAGTCAAAGAAGGAGTTCTTGCTTGTGTTGCAAGGATTGAAGTTGAGTGAAGACTCAAAACCCGACCACGACAGAAAATAGAAAGAGAATGAAAATTCATTCCGTATGCCTCAGACATAGATTCTATAAAGTATGCTATGTTGTGTACCAAACCTTTTGTGTACCTTGCCATGAGTTTGGCAAGGGGGTACGATATTGATCCAGGAGTGGATCACTTGATAGCGGTCAAAATTATCCTTACAAGACTAAGGAGATATTTCTCGGTTATGGAGGTGATAAAGAATTCATTGTAAAGAGTTACGCCGATGCAAGCTTTTACAACGATCCGGATGACTCTGAGTCTCAATCTGGATACATATTGAAAGTGGGAGCATTTAGCTAGAGTAGTGATACGTCTCCAACGTATCTATAAATTTTGATTGTTCCATGCTATTATATTATCTGTTTTGGATGTTTATGGGCTTTATTTTACACTTTTATATTATTTTGGGACTAACCTATTAACCCAGAGCCCAGTGCCAGTTCCTGTTTTTTCCCTTGTTTCAGTGTTTCGAAGAAAAGGAATATCAAACGGAGACCAAACGGAATGAAACCTTCGGGAGAGTTATTTTTGGAATGGAAGCAATCCAGGAGACTTGGAGTGTACGTCAGAGAAGCAACGAGGTGGCCACGAGGAAGGGAGGCGCGCCTGCCCCCCTGGGCGCGACCCCCACCCTCGTGGGCCCCTCATGGCTCCCCTGACTGACTTCTTTCGCCTATATATATCCATATACCCTAAAAACTTCGGGGGACATAATAGATCGGGAGTTCCGCCGCGGCAAGCCTCTGTAGCCACCAAAAACCAATCGGGACCCTGTTCCGGCACCCTGCCAGAGGGGGGATCCCTCACCTGTGGCCATCTTCATCATCCCGGAGCTCTCCATGACGAGGAGGGAGTAGTTCACCCTCGGGGCTGAGGGTATGTACCAGTAGCTATGTGTTTGATCTCTCTCTCTCTCTCTCTCGTGTTCTTGAGGTGATACGATCTTGATGTATCGCGAGCTTTGCTATTATAGTTGGATCTTATGATGTTTCTCCCCCTCTACTCTCTTGTAATGGATTGAGTTTTCCCTTTGAAGTTATCTTATCGGATTGAGTCTTTAAGGATTTGAGAACACTTGATGTATGTCTTGTCGTGCTTATCTGTGGTGACAATGGGATATCACGTGATCCACTTGATGTATGTTTTGGTGATCAACTTGCGGGTTCCGCCCATGAACCTATGCATAGGGGTTGGCACATGTTTTCGTCTTGACTCTTCGGTAGAAATTTTGGGGCACTCTTTGAAGTACTTTGTGTCGGTTTGAATAGATGAATCTGAGATTGTGTGATGCATATCGTATAATCATACCCACGGATACTTGAGGTGACATTGGAGTATCTAGGTGGCATTAGGGTTTTGGTTGATTTGTGTCTTAAGGTGTTATTCTAGTACGAACTCTATGATAGATCGAACGGAATGAATAGTTCGTGTTATATTACTGGGGACTCTTGAATAGATCGATCCGAAAGAATAACTTTGAGGTGGTTTCTTACCCTACAATAATCTCTTCGTTTGTTCTCCGCTATTAGTGACTTTGGAGTGACTCTTTGTTGCATGTTGAGGGATAGTTATATGATCCAATTATGTTATTATTGTTGAGAGAACTTGCACTAGTGAAAGTATGAACCCTAGGCCTATTTCAACGCATTGCAATACTGTTTACGCTCACTTTTATCATTAGTTTCCTTGCTGTTTTTATACTTTCAGATTACAAAAACCTATATCTACCATCCATATTGCACTTGTATCACCATCTCTTCGCCGAACTAGTGCACCTATACAGTTTACCATTGTATTGGGTGTGTTGGGGACACAACAGACTCTTTGTTATTTGGTTGCAGGGTTGTTTGAGAGAGACCATCTTCATCCTACACCTCCCACGGATTGATAAACCTTAGGTCATCCACTTGAGGCAAATTTGCTACTGTCCTACAAACCTCTGCACTTGGAGGCCCAACAACGTCTATAAGGAGAAGGTTGCTTAGTAGACATCAAGCTCTTTTCTGGCGCCGTTGCCGGGGAGGTGAGTGCTTGAAGGTATATCTTTAGATCTTGCAATCGAATCTTTTTGTTTCTTGTTTTATCACTAGTTTAGTTTATAAAAGAAAACTACAAAAAAATGGAATTGAGTTTGCCTCATACGCTTCATCTTTTTAATATCTTTCGTGAGAATGATGGAAAGGAAAATTGTGCTCAAGTGCTAGAAGAAGAAGTCTATAAAATGTTTGGCACTAAACCTTTGGATGATGAGCATGATTGCAATGTTGTTAGTATGAACTCCTTGAATATCCATAGTACTAATGATGATTGCACTAGTCCTGATGAGAATATCTCTTATAAGCATGTCGACTTTTGTGGAGTGCTTAGATTTTGCAAGTACATACCAAGTAGGGAAAATAGATTTTGCAAGAGGCATAAGTATTTGGAAACTAAATGGTTGCAAGAAAGGCTAAATGTTAGTGCTGGAAATTTAAAATATCTTCACCATACTTGTGAACTTTGATATGAACATGGTCATTTAAATATCAAATGCAAATTGTTTCATGATCGAATCGTGTCCAAAAATTGTGATGACTTAATTTCCCTTGCATATCATAATGAACTTAGTTTGCTTTTGGGTTATGAAGAAATGAAACGTCAAACTAAGCATATTCCAGAATATAACCTTGAGAAATTCCTCGATATTGATCTAGAAGAAATTTATATGTATTGTGTGGTGAATTGCATTGAAAATCCTTATATTGCCAATTACATAAAGAAAAGAAAACAAATAGAAGATGAAGAGAATACTAACGAAAGGGAAGAGACTTCCCAATATTCTCCTATTATTTCTTATGATGACTCGGTTAACGAGGAGGAGCCTTCTATTCAACCAATCTCATTAATAAGGAGCTCCAAAAAGAGGATTGAACCCACACATGATGTGAAGAAGAAAAATAAAAGACGGAGAAGCAAAGGTAGACAGGTATCTCTCCCAAATGATGTTGCTCCTATTACTCATTGTGATGATGATAATTGCTATACTATTTTTGCTATCCATACTATTAATGATGAGAGTGATTATGCTATGAAAAGGCCCAAGCTTGGGGATGCTATGTTTGATGAGAATGACATGTTTGAGAATATATTTGCTGCAATTAATGTTTGTCCCAAGCTTGGGGATGCTACGTTTAATGGTGATGATATTTTTAGTCCCCCAAGTTTTGATGCAAATTTATAATGATGATAGCATGCCTCCTACTTATGATGATTATGTTGATGAAAGTGGGTTTGGAAGAGTGTCAACTTTAGGAATTGATGATCCCACTATTTTGGAGGATGTTGAACCTTATTGTGATAATTATGAAAGTGGATTTGGAGAGGTCATGACTTTATTTAGTAATGATTCCACTATCTTGGAAAATGTTTCAATCGATTATGATGAGAACAAAGTTCCTACTTATGATGATTATTGTGATGAAACTTATGCTATAAAAAGTAGTGATGATTATATTTATAAAACTTGTCATGATTATGATTACCCTTTTTCTGAACATTACTCTTTTAATGTGGAAATAATTTATAGCATTCGAGTCTCTTATGATACTTCCACTATTCCGAAAGAGAAGAATTTTGCTTATGCGGAGAGTCGTAAAAATTTTATGCAAGTAGATCATGAAAAGAATGCTTTATGTGATAGTTATATTGTTGAATTCATTCATGATGCTACTGAAACTTATTATGAGGGAGGAACATATGCTTGTAGGAAATGGAATAATATCAAGTTTCCTCTCTATGTGCTTAAAGTTTTAAAGTTATGCTTGTTTTGCCTTCCTATGCTAGTTGATTATTGTTCCCATAAGTTGTTTGCTCACAAAATCCCTATGGATAGGAAGTGGGTTAGACTTAAATATGCTAGTCATATTCTTCATGATGCTCTCTTTATGTTTTAATTCTTATCTTTTATGTGAGCCTCATTGAAATCACCATGCCTAGCTAGGGGCGTTAAACGATAGCGCTTGCTGGGAGGCAACCCAATTTTATTTTAGTTTCTTGCTTTTTGGTTATGTTTAGGAATAAATAATCCATCTAGCTTCTGTTAAGATGTGGTTTTATGTTTTAATTAGTGTTTGTGCCAAGTAAGACCTATAGGATCTTCTTGGATGACAGTTATTTGATCTTGCTGAAAATTCCAGAAACTTTCTGTTCACGAAAACAATTGTTAAAAATCACCAGAACGTGATAAAATACTGATTCAAATTGCAGAAGATCAATAATCAAATTATCTAGGTCTTCCTATTTTGGTAGAAGTTTTTGAGTTCCAGAAGTTTGCATTAGTTACAGATTACTACAGACTGTTCTGTTTTTGACAGATTCTGTTTTTCGTGTGTTGTTTGCTTATTTTGATGAATCTATGGCTAGTAAAATAGTTTATAAAACATAGAGAAGTTGGAATACAGTAGATTTAACACCAATACAAATAAAGAATGAGTTCATTACAGTACCTTGAAGTGGTGTTTTGTTTTCTTTCGCTAACGGAGCTCACGAGATTTTCTGTTGAGTTTTGTTTTGTGAAGTTTTCAAGTTTTGGGTGAAGATTCGATGAACTATGGAATAAGGAGTGGCAAGAGCCTAAGCGTGGGGATTCCCAAGGCACCCGACGGTAATATTAAAGGACAACCAAGAGCCTAAGCTTGGGGATGCCCCGGATGGCATCCCCTCTTTCGTCTTCGTTCATCGGTAACTTCACTTGGAGCTATATTTTTATTCACCACATGATATGTGTTTTGCTTGGAGCGTCATTTTATTTTCTTTTGTTTTGCTTGCTGTTTGAATAAAATACCAAGATCTGAAATTCTTAAATGAGAGAGAGTCTTCACATAGCTACATAATTATTTAACTACTCATTGATCTTCTCTTATATCTTTCGGAGTAGTTTGTCGTTTGCTCTAGTGCTTAACTTACATCCTTTTAGAGCACGGCGGTGGTTTTATTTTGAGGAAATAGATGAACTCTCATGCTTCACTTATATTATTTTGAGAGTCCTAAACAGCATGGTAATTTTCTTTGGCTATAAATTTAGTCCTAATGTGATGAGCATCCAAGATAGGTATAATAAAAACTTTCATATAAAGTGCATTAAATACTAAGAGAAGTTTGATACTTGATAATTGTTTTGAGATATGAATATGGTGATATTAGAGTCATGCTAGTTGATTAGTTGTGAATTTGAGAAATACTTGCTCTAAAGTTTGTGATTCCCGTAGCATGCACGTATGGTGAACCGTTATGTGATGAAGTCGGAGCATGATTTATTTATAGATTGTCTTCCTTATGAGTGGCGGTCGGGGATGAGCGATGGTCTTTTCCTACCAATCTATCCCCCTAGGAGCATGCGCGTAGTACTTCATTTCGATAACTAATAGATTTTTGCAATAAGTATGTGAGTTCTTTATGACTAAGGTTGAGTCCATGGATTATACGCACTCTCATCCTTCCACCATTGCTAGCCTCTCTAATACCGAGCACCTTTCGCCGGTATCATACACCCACCATATACCTTCCTCAAAACATCCACCATACCTACCTATTATGGCATTTCCATAGCCATTCCGAGATATATTGCCATGCAACTCACCACCGTTCTATTTACTATGACACGCTCCATCATTGTCATATTGCTTTGCATGATCATGTAGTTGACGTTGTATTTGTGGCAAGCCACCGTTCATAATTCTTTCATACATGTCACTCATGAGTCATTGCACATCCCGGTACACCGCCGGAGGCATTCATATAGAGTCATATATTTTTCTAAGTATCGAGTTGTAATTCTTGAGTTGTAAGTAAATAAAAGTGTGATGATCATCATTATTAGAGCATTGTCCTAGTGAGGAAAGGATGATGGAGACTATTATTCCCCCATAAGTCGGGATGAGACTCCGGACTAATAAATAGAGGCCATAAAAAAAGAAAAGGCCCAAATAAAAAATAAAAAAATGAGAGAAAAAGAGAGAAGGGACAATGCTACTATCCTTTTACAACACTTGTGCTTCAAAGTAGCACCATGATCTTCATGATAGAGAGTCTCCTATGTTGTCACTTTCATATACTAGTGGGAATTTTTCATTATAGAACTTGGCTTGTATATTCCAAAGATGGGCTTCCTCAAATTTCCCTAGGTCTTCGTGAGCAAGCAAGTTGGATGCACACCCACTTAGTTTCTTTTTGAGCTTTCATACACTTATAGCACTAGTGCATCCGTTGCATGGCAATCCCTACTCACTCACATTGATATCTATTGATGGGCATGTCCATAGCCCGTTGATACGCCTAGTTGATGTGAGACTATCTTCTCCTTTTTGTCTTCTCCACAACCACCATTCTATTCCACCTATAGTGCTATGTCCATGGCTCGCGCTCTTGTATTGCGTGAAGGTTGAAAAAGTTTGAGAACATCAAAAGTATGAAACAATTGCTTGGCTTGTCATCGGGGTTGTGCATGATTTAAATATTTTGTGTGATGAAGATAGAGCATAGCCAGACAATATGATTTTGTAGGGATAGCTTTCTTTGGCCATGTTATTTTGAGAAGACATGATTACTTTGTTAGTATGCTTGAAGTATTATTGTTTTCATGTCAATATTAAACTTTTGTCTTGAATCTTATGGATCTGAATATTCTTGCCACAATAAAGAGAACTACATGGATAAATATGTTAGGTAGCATTCCACATCAAAACTTCTGTTTTTATCATTTACCTACTCGAGGACGAGCAGGAATTAAGCTTGGGGATGCTGATAAATCTCCAACGTATCTATAATTTTTTATTGATCCATGCTATTATATTATCTATTTTGGATGTTTATGGGCGTTATTTTACACTTTTATATTATTTTTGGGACTAACCTATTAACCCAGAGCCCAGTGCCAGTTCCTATTTTTTCCCTTGTTTCAGTGTTTCGAAGAAAAGGAATATCAAACAGAGTCCAAACGGAATGAAACCTTTGGGAGAGTTATTTTTGGAACGGAAGCAATCCAGGAGACTTGGAGTGTACGTTAGAGAAGCAACGAGGTGGCCATGAGGCAGGGAAGCGCGCCTACGCCCCTGGGCGCGCCCCCACCCCCGTGGGCCCCTTGTGGCTCCCCTGACCGACTTCTTTCGCCTATATATATATCCATATACCATAAAAACTTCGGGGAACCGAGTAGATCGGGAGTTCCGCCGCCGCAAGCCTCTGTAGCCACCAAAAACCGATCGGGACCCTGTTCCGGCACCCTGCCGGAGGGGGGATCCCTCACCTGTGGCCATCTTCATCATCCCGGTGCTCTCCATGATGAGGAGGGAGTAGTTCACCCTCGGGGCTGAGGGTATGTACCAGTAGCTATGTGTTTGATCTCTCTCTCTCTCGTGTTCTTGAGGTGGTACGATCTTGATGTATGGCGAGCTTTGCTATTATAGTTGGATCTTATGATGTTTCTCCCCCTCTACTCTCTTGTAATGGATTGAGTTTTCCCTTTGAAGTTATCTTATCGGATTGAGTCTTTAAGGATTTGAGAACACTTGATGTATGTCTTGCCGTGCTTATCTGTGGTGACAATGGGATATCCCGTGATCCACTTGATGTATGTTTTGGTGATCAACTTGCGGGTTCCGCCCATGAACCTATGCATAGGGGTTGGCACACGTTTTCGTCTTGACTCTCCGGTAGAAACTTTGGGGCACTCTTTGAAGTACTTTGTGTTGGTTTGAATAGATGAATCTGTGATTGTGTGATGCATATCGTATAATCATACCCACGGATACTTGAGGTGACATTGGAGTATCTAGGTGACATTAGGGTTTTGGTTGATTTGTGTCTTAAGGTGTTATTCTAGTACGGACTCTATGATAGATCGAACGGAAAGAATAGCTTCGTGTTATTTTACTACGGACTCTTGAATAGATCGATCCGAAAGAATAACTTTGAGGTGGTTTCGCACCCTACAATAATCTCTTTGTTTGTTCTCCGCTATTAGTGACTTTGGAGTGACTCTTTGTTGCATGTTGAGGGATAGCTATATGATCCAATTATGTTATTATTGTTGAGAGAACTTGCACTAGTGAAAGTATGAACCCTAGGCCATGTTTCAACGCATTGCAATACCGTTTACGCTCACTTTTATCATTAGTTACCTTGTTGTTTTTATACTTTCATATTACAAAAACCTATATCTACCATCCATATTGCACTTGTATCACCATCTCTTCGCCGAACTAGTGCACCTATACAATTTACCATTGTATTGGGTGTGTTGGGGACACAAGAGACTCTTTGTTATTTGGTTGCAGGGTTGTTTGAGAGAGACCATCTTCATCCTACACCTCCCACGGATTGATAAACCTTAGGTCATCCTCTTGAGGGAAATTTGCTACTGTCCTAGAAACCTCTGCACTTGGAGGCCCAACAACGTCTACAAGGAGAAGGTTGCGTAGTAGACATCAAGTAGCTCCATGCAGAGCATTGTAGACATAGAAAATTTTCAAAATACATACAGCTCTGAATGTGACAGACCCATTGACTAAGCTTCTGTCACAAGCAAAACATGATCACACCTTAGTACTCTTTGGGTGTTAATCACATAGCGATGTGACCTAGATTATTGACTCTAGTAAAACCCTCTGGGTATTAGTCACATGGCAATGTGAACTAGATTATTGACTCTGGTGCAAGTGGGAGACTAAAGGAAATATGCCCTAGAGGCAATAATAAAGTTATTATTTTATTTCCTTATATCATGATAAATGTTTATTATTCATGCTAGAATTGTATTAACCGGAATCTTGATACATGTGTGAATACATAGACAAAACAAAGTGTCCCTAGTATGCCTGTACTAGACTAGCTCGTTAATCAAAGATGGGTAAGTTTCCTGACCATAGACATGTGTTGTCATTTGATGAATGGGATCACATCATTAGAGAATGATGTGATGGACAAGACCCATCCGTTAGCTTAGCATTATGATCGTTGAGTTTTATCGCTATTGCTTTCTTCATGACTTATACATGTTCCTATGACTATGAGATTATGCAACTCCCGAATACCGGACGAACACCTTGTGTGCTATCAAACGTCACAACATAACTGGGTGATTATAAAGATGCTCTACAGTTGTCTCCGAAGGTATTTGTTGGGTTGGCATAGATCGAGATTAGGATTTGTCACTCCAAGTATCGGAGAGGTATCTCTGGGCCCTCTCGGTAATGCACATCACTATAAGCCTTGCAAGCAATGTGACTAATGAGTTAGTTGCGGGATGTTGCATTACAGAACATGTAAAGAGACTTGCCGGTAACGAGATGGAACTAGGTATGATGATACCGATGATCGAATCTCGGGCTAGTAACATACCGATGACAAAGGGAACAACGTATGTTGTTATGCGGTTTGACCGATAGAGATCTTCGTAGAATATGTAGGAGCCAATATGAGAATCCAGGTTCCGCTATTGGTTATTGACCAGAGATGTGTCTCGGTCATGTCTACATAGTTCTCGAACCCGTAGGGTCCGCACGCTTAACGTTCGATGACGATTTGTATTATGAGTTATGTGATTTGATGTACCGAAGATTGTTCGGAGTCCCGGATGAGATCACAGACATGACGAGGAGTCCCGAAATGGTTGAGAGGTAAAGACTCATATATTGTAAGGTTGCATTTGGACATCGAAATGGTTCCGAGTGATTCGGGCATTTTTCCGGACTACTGGGAGGTTACAGGAACCCCCCGAGAGAAGTTATGGGCCTTATGGGCCATAAGAGGGAAGCACACCAGCCCACGAGGGGCTGGTGCACCACCCCTTGGGCAGGAGGCCGATTAGGACTAGGAGAAGGGGGCCGACCCCCTTTCCTTCTCATTCTCCCTTCCCCCTTTCCTACTCCGTGTGGGAGGTGGAACCCTACTAGGACTAGGGAGTCCTAGTAGGACTCCACACCTTGGCGCGCCCCCTAGGGCTGGCTGCCTCTCCCTCTCCCTCCTTTATATACGGAGGCAGGGGGCACCCCAAAGACACACAAGTTGATCTTTTAGCTGTGTGCGGTGCCCCCCTCCACAGTTACACACCTTGGTCTTATCGTCGTAGTGCTTAGGCGAAGCCCTGCGCCGGTGAACTTCATCATCACCGTCACCACGCCGTCGTGCTGACGAAACTCTCCCTTGGCGTCAACTACATCAAGAGTTCGAGGGACGTCCCGGAGCTAAACATGTGCAGATCGTGGAGGTGCCGTATGTTCGGTACTTGGATCGATTGGATCGCGAAGACGTTCGACTACATCAACCGTGTTACTAAACGCTTCCTCTTTCGGTCTACGAGGGTACGTGGACACACTCCCCCGCTCGTTGCTATGCTTCTCCTAGATAGATCTTGCGTGATCGTAGGAATTTTTTTGAAATACTACGTTCCCCAACATTGGTACTATCAGAGTCGGCATACTTGACAAGGGCCACCATGAGCTCCCCCATGTCACTGCAATGGCGCTTAAGCCGCCCAAGTTTCTGTTTGAGAGGGAGGAAACGGCAATTTTTTTCCAACATTAAAACCGCTGAACCGACGTTAATATTGTCTGACGAGTGTATAATAGCGGAGATCCGACGCACCCAGTGGGTTGTTGACTCACCCTCCTCTTGGACACAAGAAACCAAATCCACGATTGACATAGGCTGCTTGCATGTGTCTTTGAAATTTTGAATAAACGGGCCTTCAGCTCTGCCCACGACCCAATGGAGTTGGCGGGCAGCCCCTTCAGCCAAGTACGAGCCAGCCCTTCCAACATCATGGCGAAATACTTAGCACACGCAACATCACTAACATCCAGCATCTCCATGGCCATCTCATAACTTTCAACCCAAGCCTCAGGGAGTTGATCTGCTGTGTAATTAGGCACCTTGCAAGGACCCTTGAAATCCTTGGGCAAATGCTCGTTACGTAGAGCCGGCACTAAACATGGCACACCCAAGGTTCTGGAGGTTGCACCTACCTCCACTGAAACTGATGGATAAACCGGAGAATGTTGATGAGCCGCGTTATGAGCCGCCAGCTCGGCCTCCCGACGCGCTCTTCCCTGGTCCACCAAGTCCTGAGCTTCACCGCCGCGTGTCGGGTTATGCCCATGAGGCTAGTTACAGTGTTGTTCATTGGTTGATACTGTTGGGGAGTCAATGTGCCTGTTGTAACTCCGGCTTGGACGAGGGGTCAAGTGAATCCACTCGCGACTTTAAGAATAAGCCGCCTGCTGAGCCACGGCTGTTTGCAGAAGCTCCCTGGCCCGCCGTGTCTCTATCACTGTTGGAGACTCGCCTTCAACTGGTAGAGCTACCAATCGCGATGCCGCAGCAATCATATTGTCCAAAGGGTTAGAATAATGACCCGGTGGTGTCGAAACATGCTGAGGCGGGGTATTATTCACTCGTGGAGGACCCATCGTGCATGGCTGAACTGCCGCTCCCACCCCGGGCGCTTCAACCGTCCGGTTTACCACCGGTGGGTCACTGGTCCCTGCTCTGGGCGTGTTGAAGAGGTTCCTCGGCTCATAAACCGGGGGTAGATGAATCCGGTACCTCCTCCTCATAACCTCATTTGAAGCATTCTCATCCAACATGAGCCGGAAGGAGTCTGCTTGGATCTGCTATGCCTGAGCCTCCAAGAAAGCTCGTTCTGCAGCCATCCTAGCGTTTTCAGCAGCCAACTCTTCCTTGGCTTCAGCTATCTCATCTCGCGGCTTAGCCACATCCACCTTGTGTTGTTCCTGGTAGTCTGGGGTTACCTCCATCCCCATCAGAGTCACTAGACACTCTAATAATTCAGTGAGAACTTGAGCCGGCGGGCACGCAGAGCCGCTCGCACCAGCCGCCGCCGCCGCAGCCATCGAACTGGAAGTCATAGCCGCAGCAGTTGTTTAACCAAGCACCGGTTGTGTACCAGCCATAAAGATCGCCACTCTGCTCGGCGGCTTGTAGGGGTCCGGAATACTGTCACCATCGGAACAGCCCCCAAGCCGGCCGTCTTGCAGTTGATACAATGAGTTGGTCTCGCCCCTGGACGACTCACCATTAGAATAGATGGCCGTCTCACCGCCAGATATAGATCCATCTTCAATTTCTGCCCCATGGATGAAACCGACAAAGGCACCTCCGCACCCCGGCTCAGAGCAACTGGTTTACCATGCATTGCCTGCCGAGAGACCATGTCTTCTGGAAACACACAACATCTTGGTACAGAAAGCAACCGCTTTATTGATGCTAGCGGATCATAGTTTATATTACAACAGGTGGCGAGGCCAAGCGGCACACACGGTGCGGCTGAACAATATGTACATTATTTAGTGAACATAAAGGGGCCTCGATCATAACAACTACGTGGCAGCGGAACAACATCGTAGTGGAACTCCATAGCACAGGGACACCGATGTGGACACGATCTAGACTCGGACAGCACTCCTTTCCAACGAGACTTTCCTGAAAGCTGGCATGACACGCCAGGTCAGTACATTGAATGTACTTGCAAGCTCACAACAAACATAAACATAATGACAAACAATATCATGATACTTAACCAATTAGCAATGCAACAACATATCCTAAATTCTGTGATCATGATCTCGTGATAAAATTCTCTCGGACTTGCTTACCAACCGTGATCGCTCTCGGATCACAGACGGACCAAGCTCGTGGTCTTAGATCGGGTTACCTTGTAAGCAAACGGTGATCTTTCTGGCGATCACAACCATGACCAACACTTGGTCTCAAACGGTGATCTTTCCGGCGATCACAACCATGCATGACCAACACTTGGTCTCAAACGGTGATCTTTCCGGCGATCACAACCATGACCAACTCTTCGTTTCCAACATCAAGATGGTTTACCCACCATCCTCTTCTCAACAGTGCGACGTTCATAATTAACTTAGTGTCCAAGATTAATTTAAACGTTGACCCATGGTGTGACCTACTTTCTAGCGTGTCCGTAACTGTGGACTCGGCTATCGATAGATTTAATACACTCTGCAGAGGTAGCGCACTGTACCCACACCGCGGAACCCATGGCCTCGCACTCCCATTCGGGTGGACCAACGGCATTCCTACGAAACCCCTCCATTGCCATGACACTCTCTCAGCCCCTCCGACTCACTCCCCACTTGGCTAGTCCTGGGTGGCCCCGTGTCTACCAAACACACCAACGACCACCGTCGTGGCAAAACATAAACGGTCCCAAACGGGAACAAGGTACCATAACATCAACAATGGGCACACAAGGTTATGTCTGCTTACCGGGCCAGGGTACCGCACGCCCATAACCTTCCCTCGTTGGAGGCACCGACCAGAGGCATGACAACGGACCGAATGAAGGCCTTCCCATAAAGGCAAATGTGGTTGCACTGGGAAAAACTCGATTCGGTGGCACCATGACCCGGTCAACGATATATTCAAGTTGAGTTATTAGCATGTTCAACTTAACGTGAAAGTAACCGGTGTCATAACATGCCATGAAAGTGCAACACAAATATACGCATCATATATCATCGGAAATAACTGGGTCAACTATATCCACACTAAGAATAGACATCAACAACCCATAACACTTCCCTGGTTATGATTAATCATCACTTTAAACAGGAACTTTACTTAGCAAATTTATCATTTTTCTCCTCCAAGAAAATAACTCAAAATAATTACTTATATCCATAACCATATTACTTCTTCATAACAAATACTACTTCTAGTTATTTAACCAACTTAGTTAGCTTCACACTTTCTGTAAACTAAGCATATCAACTTAAACAAGCAACCAATCAGAATATAAATAATATACTAGTGCTTTAAATGCATGGATTAAATCATTAATTCAAGTTGAAAAATCACAAATATTGTAATGGCACAAATGTTGCTGTGGCTTGCCTTCGTGCAGATGAGGTTCACAATCCTCCTGGTGATCCTCAAGACAAGCTTCACTTTCTGAAAATATTTATAAACACCAAAAGAAAATATCAAGAACCCTTCTAAAATTCACAAGAAAATGTAGACAGCAAAGAAAAATCTCATTTTTGGTGAGCTGCTAGATTTCTTCATGAAGAACACAATGCAAAAAGAATCAATTCATTTGGACTTATGGTTCAAAAGTTTTGGCTGTTTGAAGCTATCTGGATAGAATTAAATTTTAATTTAAATAAAACAGAACTGAGGGGGGGGTGACGTCAAAGGTGTAAAGCTCGCGGCGCCACCACTCGTACCGCTTCATGCGCGTACAGAGTGGCTGACTAGCGGGCCCCGCTAGTCAGGCGAGAGGGAGGGGGAGTGGGAAACAGAGGACGGCGTGGCTTCGCCGGAGCACACACCGGCGGGGAGGGCTTCTTGGCCCGAACTAGAGGGAGGGATAGAAAGAGGAGACGGAGGCGCACCTGCCCGTACCCGTAGGTTCGCTAGGGGTGGTCGGACGGCATCAGAAACAACCTCTCCAGCGGCAACAGGAAGGAGAGGCCGCCGGAGTTGAAGACGACGGCGACTAGAGGCGACACCAGGGGCTCCAACCGGGCGGAATGGCACTACCGAGGCACGGTGGAGGCCCTGGAAGGGTGGCCCGAGCATGGGAGGGGCTAGAGCTGCGGAGACGACCAGAGGGGATCGCCGGCGAGCTCGAGCTCGGGGACGGAGTCCCGCGGCCTGCCTGGCCGGCCTACGGCTTCCTACGAGTTTGTGGAGTGTGTGTGAGGAGTGGATGATGCTCGAGGAGGTTGGGGAGGGCTCTATTTATAGCCGAGCGTCGAGAGGGGATTGGGCTCCACCGGAGGACACCTGGGCACGGCGCCCGGGGACGAACGGCGTTAGTGAGCAAGGGGGAAGGCGACGCAGCTCACACCGGAACTGTGGGAGAGCGGAGACGAGCACATGGGCGAGAGGGTGGCGATGAACACAGTGCGCATTGCATTGTTGTGTTGGCCGGACCACGCCCGTGCTCACTACGGCGAGCTCCGGCATCGGCGAGCACCAGGAGGGAGTTAAGAAGGTTGGGACAAAGATCATGGCGAAGTTTGGCAAGGCTTGGCATGCAGGGAAGCGATCACGCGAGCAACAGAGGCGCGGGCGCGACGCAGAGCGCGTCGGCCATATGCTCGCACGCCTGGATGAACGCGGTCACCGCGTGAACTCTGACCTCAGGCCGACCTAAGCCCAAACTTCATGTCTGGTGTGTAGTTCGTGGTAGATTGAGAGGTTACCACGCTTTGGTTTGAGCTCAGACGCAGTAGAATGGATTTCAACTTCTTGGTAAGTTTCTGGTCAGTAACTTTGAGAGCTTACTGTGGTCAAACTATTGAGAGTTGGGGGTTGGGCTTTGGAGGTTAGCAATCATCTACTCAGGTGATGATGCACAAGAAAAACCAGCCACAATAGAGCAAGTAAAATGGTAGTTGCTGTAGAACCTACCATTTTTGTCCAGAACAGAAATATCTTCTGTAGCAAAAATATTCCAAAAAGTGATGAAATATTTTTGCTCGGGAAGGTGCCCTAGGGTTCAAACAATATTTGGGAATTTTCTCAGATTTTTGTGGGCAAGAAAAATTGGGGTTGCTTTGGAGCAAATTGAGCTAGCTAGGGTTTTAGAGAGGGAAATGAATATTTTCCTTTAAGAAAAATATTCAAAATATTATTTTGAGGTGAACCGGAGAAGAAATGATAGTTTGAGAGGGAAATGAGGCACTTGGGTGAAAGTCAAGGGGTACCCAAGTGTTTAAGTCCGTCTGAAAAGATTCAAAACTCCAAATTTCAAAACCAAACCAACTGAAAATCGGGCAAAGAGAAGAGGGCAAAAACCAGGCTGTCACAAACCTCCCCCACTTAGGATGAATCTCGTCCTCGAGATTCGGTTGCTTGGGAAAACCATTCTGGATAATGTGCCTTTAGGAATTCTTCTCGTTCCCAAGTCGATTCTGCCTCTGTGTGATGCTCCCACTGAACTTTGTAAAACTTCCTTGCTTTACTACGAGTGACCCTTTCCATCTGATCCAAAATTCTGACCGGTCTCTCTTCATATGTTAAATCCTTTGCCAACTCTATTTCAGTCATAGCAGTCTTTTTCTCAGGCGGCGATATGCATCGCCTCAACTGTGAAACATGAAACGCATTGTGTACTTCCGACAATTCAGGGGTAGTTCCAATTGATATGCAACAGTACCCACTCTGGACATAATCGGAAATGGACCAATAAATCTGGGTGCCAACTTTCCATGAGTCTGGAATCTCTTCACTCCTTTCATAGGAGTGACTCGGAGGTATACGTGTTCTCCGGGTTCAAAACTGATCTGTCGGTGCTTTGCATCATAATAACTCTTTTGTCGCTATTTGGCCAATTGCAATCTGTCTCGTATTTCCTTGACTTGCTGCTCAGCTTCCATCATGAGATCCGTTCCGAAAATACGGCTATCTCCAGTTTGAGACCAATTCAAAGGAGTGCGGCACTTACGGCCATACAAAGCCTCATACGGTGACATCTTTAGACTGGTCTGGAAGCTGTTGTTGTATGAGAACTCGGCATACGGCAGGCAGTCTTCCCCTTTAGATCCTTGGGCCAAAGCACTGGCTCGTAGCATATCTTCGAGTATTTGGTTTACCCGCTCAGTTTGTCCATCAGTTTGAGGATGATAAGCGGTACTATATTTTAGCGCTGTCCCCAAGGCTTGATGGAGACGTGACCAGAAAGCGGAGGTAAAAAGTGACCCCCGGTCAGAAGTGATTGTTCGGGGTACTCCATGCAGACTGACTATCCTGGATACATACAGTTGTGCAAGTTGATATGCTCGATATGTGGTTCGGGATAAAGCGAGCTTCCTTGGTTAAGGTGTCCACTATGACCCAGATTGCATCATTGCCTGAGTCTTAGGTAGCCCTGCGACAAAATCCATGCAGACATCATCCCATTTCCATTGTGAAACTGGCAGCGGTTGGAGAAGTCTGGCTGGCTTCTGATGCTCTGCCTTCACCTTGTTGCATATGTCCCAACAGGCCACAAAATATTCTTCATTCCACCCCACCAGAATATTTGTCGAAGGTCTTCATACATTTTAGTACCTCCAGAGTGAATAGAATACGAAGATTCGTGTGCTTCCACAGGAGTCTCTTCTTTAAATCTGCTTGACTGGGTACACAAATCCTTCCACGGAATCGGAGGGTACCAAGTTGATCCTTATAAAAATCTGAAGTCTGTCCTGCTATCATATCCTTGGCACGTTTCTGCACGACGGTGTCAGTTGGCTGGGCCTTGCGGATCTCTTCCTCAAGTGTAGGTGCAATTTCCAAAATATTAGCAAGACCAGCATCAATTATGACCAGGTTGAGCTGAGCAATCTCCTCTTGAAGTTTAGGAGGCAAGGATTTCATAATGACATTCAGGTTGACAGGCTTTCGACTGAGTGCATCGGCAACCACGTTGGCCTTACCCGGGTGGTAATTTATTCCAAGATCATAATCCTTGACTAACTCAAGCCATCTTCGTTTACGGAGATTTAAATCTGGCTGAGTAAATATACACTTGAGACTTTTGTGGTCGGTAAAAATTTGGCACCTCTTCCCGATGAGGTAGTGTCTCCAAAATTTTAGAGCATGAACCACCGCGGCCAATTCCAGATCATGAGTAGGATAATTTCCCTCGTGGGGTTGTAGCTGTCGCGATGCATATGCTACCACCTTGCCGTCTTGCATAAGTACGCATCCAAGACCTTGTGTGGAGGCGTCGCAGTACACATCAAAGCTGCGGTAGATATCCGGAAGAGTCAACACAGGTGCAGTCGTCAGCCGTATCTTTAGCTCACTGACACTTTTTTCACAATCCTCAGTCCATTCAAACTTCTTGTCCTTCTTGAGCAGCTCCGTCATGGGTTTAGCAATCTTGGAAAACCCTTCAATGAAACGACTGTAGTATCCGGCTAATCCAAGAAAACTCCGGATTTGTGATACGGTTGTGGGTGGCAACCAATCGAGCACATCCTTTACTTTGCTCGAGTCCACGGCTATACCTTCGGTGGATAGCACATGTCCGAGAAATCCAACTTGCTTGAACCAAAACTCGCATTTACTGAATTTGGCGTATAGCTGATGGTCGCGGAGTCGTTGTAGCACTGCTCGGAGGTGTTCTTTGTGATCTTCTTTACTTTTTGAGTATATAAGTATGTCATCGATAAAGACTACCACAAATTTATCGAGGAACTCCATGAATACTTTGTTCATCGTATGCATGAAGAAGGCAGGGGCATTGGTGAGACCAAAGGACATAACTGTATATTCATAAAGACCGTACCGAGTAGTGAATGCGGTCTTAGGAACATCTTCCTTTTTAATCTTGAGTTGATGATATCCTGTCCTTAAATCAATCTTGGAGAATACCTTGGCCCCACTGAGCTGATCAAACAAGTCATCAATCCTGGGCAGTGGATATTTATTTTTGATGGTGACATCATTCAGCTGACGGTAATCCACACACATGCGGAGGCTGCCATCCTTCTTGTCCACGAAGATAGCAGGTGATCCCCATGGTGAAGAGCTGGGACGGATATATCCTTTCTGGAGCATTTCATCAAGCTGTTTCTTTAGCTCCACTAATTCTGATGAGGGCATCCGGTAATACTTATTGTATAACAGTGCGGCTCCGGGCACAAGATCTATTGCAAACTCAAGCTCTCGATCGGGTGGCATGCCTGGCAGTTCTTCTGGAAATACATCAGGAAACTCACTAACTACAGGAATTAATTCCAACTCACCAGCCATAACGGTGAAAACCATTTCTATCTTGGGTATGCTTCTGCGAGCATAGAATTTGGTAGTCTGCCCCTCTTGACTGGTCAAAGTGACTTCTCGAGTCGCACAGTTTATGCATACTTGATATTGGGTCAACCAATTCATACCCAAGAAAACATCCAACTTTACAGACTCAATGATTATCAAGGAAGTTGGAAAACAGGCTCTGTTGATATTGATTTCCAGATTACGGCAGACCAGATTGCTCCTGATTAAGGATCCCGGGGATTGTACCAGCATATTCTTGCCCAAAAGCGAACAAGGAAATTTGTTTTGGGCAACAAAACTCCGCGAAATAAAAGAGTGGGAAGCCCCAGAGTCAAATAAAATTACGGCATGTATGTTATTAACAGAAAACATACCAATGGCGACTTCGGGGTTCTCTTGGGCTTCATCTGCGGAGAGGTGATGAACGTGCCCAGTGATGTTTTGCTGGGTAGGGCATGACTCCATAAAGTTAACTTGTGGCTTGAATAGGGCATTTTCCTTGCCGTTCTTGGGACATTGTCTGGCATAATGTCCGGTTTGCCCACAACTGAATCAAGAATTGTTGCGCTGGCACTCTTCTCGCACCGGGTTGGTCACGACATTCTTGACTTGTGTGGTGGTCTTGTTAACATTCTGTTACCAATTGGGCTTGTATTCCACCTGAGTATGCTGCGAGGTACGAGCCTTTTGCATTGGCTGCCCTTCCTTCCTTGGCTCGAACTTGCGCTCGTGATCGTTATTGGCAGGCCTATTGCCTGATACGAGCTGGTGCTCCCTTTCAGCAATGAAAGCCTTGTTTACCAGAGTTTGGAAATCTGTGAAATCAAACATACTGAGGGTACATTAGAGTTGCAGATTTAATCCCCCAAGAAATCTGTCAATCTTTCTTTCTTCGGTGGCCACGTCATAAAGGGAGTAACGGGCCAAATGATTGAACTTTTGCAAATATTCACCCACAGACTGATTTCCTTGAAGGAGCGCGAGAAATTCATGCTACTTAACCTTCATAATTCCAGTAGGAATATGATATTTCCGGAACTGATCCTTGAATTTTGCCCAGGTGATTTCCTCATTAGCAGGCCACATGGCTTTTGCGTTTTCCCACCATATGGCAGCAGCGCCTTCAAGATAACGGGTTGCAAATGGAATTTTATCATCTTCTTCAGTACGAGCAATCTCGAGCTTCCTCTCAATGGTTCGCAACCAATCGTCTGCATCCAAAGGATCAATAACCTGACTGAAACTGGGAGGCTTGGTTCTCTGAAATCTAACAGCTTGGAGTGATGACCGTTCTGATTTCCATTTTGTCCAACCACATCTTGCACACTCCTTAATATCTCAATCAGATCATTATTCCTTCTTTCCTAAACATACGCAGAATTTGCTCGGTGGAGGGCAGATTTGGCAGTGGAGGCGGTGGTGGAACGTATGGCTCGGGGGAGTGTCCTGCCTATCGTGCGGAACGACGAACAAGAGTATCCTCATGAGCGTCGCTACTGCTGCCTCCCCGCGTCATCCTATTGTGGATTTTTCCCAAGACAACACAACCGAGATGAGAAACATCCAAAAAAATAAATTGGGGAAAAACCAGCAACAAATCCCGAGAGAAAACAAAATAACAAAGAAAATACGACGAATAAAATAGAGTTCCAACATAATTATACATATACTTATACATGAAAGATAAACATCATGCCAGGTTCAACTACTCTCATACAGGAAACGGAACATCATGACTCGTACGACTACATCCATACATCATCCTGACAACTGCGGATACTCAGAAGCTCTACTACTCTACTGGTGCTGTGGGGTCCTCTCCTGAAGCGGACTCGGATCCTGAACTGACGTGGTTAACTGAAACCTCCGGGTTAAAGGTAACACGACGACGCTGCATCGAGGGCTCTCCCTCTGGGGCAGGTGCAGGGTGAAGCATCGGGGCTACAGGAGTAGTGAGAAGTGAAACCCACTCAGCAGGAGCACTGAGAGGATTCATGGCCGAGGTGCCCAAGCTACTCGGAGGAGTAACTTGTGAAATAGGGGAACTAGAACTGGATGGAATATAAGGAGTAAATCCCATAGAGGATGGAGCAGTGACAGATCTAGTAGAGGCTAAAGCAGTATGAGCACGAGTCATCTCTCGAGCCAGCTCCTGGATCATAAGATAGCTAGCAGTGATATAACGGGAAAGGTAGCCAGCAACACTATCAGACTCCAGATCAATGATAGGGAAACGGACACGACCATTGTCGTGCAGAGAGGGATAGTAGTAGAAACCTGGCTGGTTCTTCATCCGGACCTCGTTATAACGAAGCTCGACAAGGACCTCGAATGCAGCAAACTGGACAGCCTGAGAAGCGGTAGAAGCAAAACCGCTCCGGGAGGTACGAGTGTAAGTGCTAGAATTGGAACTGGTGCATAGAGTAACCACTGCGTGATACTTATACACCGAGTTTGCTAGACGCTCCCGGTACATGCGATAGACTGGGTCGTCACCGAGGGGGTACAGCCGATGCCACACGTTATGAAGGAGATGTGGCGACGTGTACGGCATCAGCTGCAACTGGCACGGATACGACACTGGAGCCATCTACACTCACAACCATTAGCAGGTTAGCATAAAAATAAAACGAGTGCATACAATGCAACAACCAGCTACAAATGCTACCGGCACTCAACTTAAACTCGTAACTAATATCCGGTTAACACGTCGTAGTCTAGCATGGCCTACAGTCAGTGCGGCTCTGATATCAAGCGTTGTGGCACCCCGGCTCAAAGCAACCGGTTTACCATGCATTGCCAGCCCAAAGACCATGTTTTCTGGCAACACACAACATCTTGGTACAGAAAACAACCGCTTTATTGATGCTAGCAGATCATAGTTTATATTACAATTGGTGGCGAGGCCAAGCGGCACACACGATGCGGCTGAACAATATGTACATTATTTCGTGAACATAAAGGGGACTCGATCATAACAACTACGTGGCAGCGGAACAACGTCGTAGCGGAACTCCATAGCACAGGGACACCGATGTGGACACGATCTAGACTCGGACAGCACTCCTTTCCAACGAGACTTTGCTGAAAGCTGGCATGACACGCCAGGTCAGTACATTGAATGTACTTGCAAGCTCACAACAAACATAAACATAATGACAAACAATATCATGATACTTAACCAATTAGCAATGCAACAACATATCCTACATACTGTGATCATGATCTCGTGATAAAATTCTCTCGGACTTGCTTACCAACGGTGATCGCTCTTGGATCACAGACGGACCAACCTCGTGGTCTTAGATCGGGTTACCTTGTAACCAAACGGCGATCTTTCCGGCGATCACAACCATGACCAACACTTGGTCTCAAACGGTGATCTTTCCGGTGATCACAACCATGCATGACCAACACTTGGTCTCAAATGGTGATCTTTCCGGCGATCACAACCATGACCAACTCTTGGTTTCCGACATCAAGATGGTTTACCCACCATCCTCTTCTCAACAGTGCGACGTTCATAATTAACTTAGTGTGCAAGATTAATTTAAACGTTGACCCATGGTGTGAACTACTTTCTAGCGTGTCCGTAACCGTGGACTCGGCTATCGATAGAGTTAATACACTCCGCAGAGGTAGCGCACTGTAACCACACCGCGGAACCCATGGCCTCGCACTCCCATTCGGGTGGACCAACGGCATTTTGACGAAACCCCTCCATTACCATGACACTCTCTCGGCCACTCCGACTCACTCCCCACTAGGCTAGTCATGGGTGGCCCCGTGTCTACCAAAGACACCAACGGCCACCGTCGTGGCAAAACATAAACGGTCCCAAACGGGGACAAGGTACCATAACATCAACAACGGGCACACAAGGTTATGTCTGCTTACCGGGCCAGGGTACCGCATGCCCATAACCTTCCCTCGTTGGAGGCACCGACCAGAGGCATGACAACAGACCGAATGAAGGCCTTCCCATAAAGGCAAATGTGGTTGCACTGGGAAAAACTCAATTCAATGGCACCATGGCCCGGTCAACGATATATTCAAGTTGAGTTATTAGCATGTTCAACTTAATGTGAAAGTAACCGGTGTCATAACATGTCATGCAAGTGCAACACAAATATATGCATCATATATCATCGGAAATAATTGGGTCAACTATATCCACACTAAGCACAGACATCAACAACCCATAACACTTCCCTGGTTCTGATTAATCATCACTTTAAAGAGGAACTTTACTTAGCAAATTTATCATTTTTCTCCTCCAAGAAAATAACTCAAAATAATTACTTATATCCATAACCATATTACTTCTTCATAACAAATATTACTTATAGTTATTTAACCAACTTAGTTAGCTTCACACTTTCTGTAAACTAAGCATATAAACTTAAACAAGCAACCAATCAGAATATAAATAATATACTAGTGCTTTAAATGCATGGATTAAATCATTAATTCAAGTGGAAAAATCACAAATATTGTAAGGGCACCATGAAAATGTTGTTGTGGTTTGCCTTAGTGCAGATGAGGTTCACAATCCTCCTGCTGATCCTCAAGACAAGCTTCACTTTCTGAAAATAATTATAAACACCAAAACAAAACATCAAGAACCCTTCTGAAATTCACCAGAAAATCTAGACAGCAGAGAAAAATCTCATTTTTGGTGACCTGCTAGATTTCTTCATGAAGAACACAATGCAAAAAGAATCAATTCATTTGGACTTATGCTTAAAAAGATTTGGCTATTTGAAGCTCTCTGGATAGAATTAAATTTGAATTGAAATAAAACATAACTGGGGGGGGGGGGGGGCGGGTGACGTCGAAGGCATAAACCTCACGGCGCCACCACTCGTACGGCTTCGCGCGCGTACAGAGTGGCTGACTAGGTGAGAGGGAGGGGGAGAGGGAAACAGAGGACGGCGCGGCTTCGCCGGAGCACACGCCGGCGAGGAGGGCTTCTTGGCCCGAACTAGAGGGAGGGATCTAAAGAGGAGATGGAGGCGCACCAGCCCGTACCCATAGGTTCGCTAGGGGTGGTCGGACGACGTCAGAAACGACCTCTCTAGCGGCGAGAGGAAGCAGAGGTCACCGGAGTTGAAGATGACGACGACTAGAGGCGGCACCAGGGGCTCCAACGAGGCGGAACGGAACCGCCGAGGCACGGCGGAGGCCCCGGAAGGGTGGCCCGAGCCTGGGAGGGGCTGGAGCTGCGGAGACGACCCGAGGGGATCGTCGGCGAGCTCGAGCTCAGGGACGGCGGCCCCCGGCCTGCCCGGCAGGGCTACGGCTTTCTATGAGTTTGTGGAGTGTGTGTGAGGAGTGGATGATGCTCGAGGAGGATGGGGAGGGCTCTATTTATAGCCGAGCATTGAGAGGGGATCGGGCTCCACCGGAGGACACCTGGACACGGCGCCCGGCGACGAACGGTGTCAGTGAGTGAGGGGGAAGGCGACGCAAATCACACGGGAACTGTGGGAGAGCGGAAACGAGCACAAGGGCGAGAGGGTGGCGACGAACCCAGTGCGCAGCGCACTGTTGTGTTGGCCGGACCGCGCCCGTGCTCGCTGGGCCGAGCTCCGGCGTCGGCGAGCGCCAGGAGGGAGTTAAGAAGGTCAGGACAAAGATCATGGCAAAGTTTGGCAAGGCTCGGCAGGCGGGGAAGCGATCACGTGAGCAACAGAGGCGCGGGCGCGACGCAGAGCACGTCGGCCATATGCTAGCACGCCTGGACGAACGCAGTCACCGCGTGAACTCTGACCTTAGGCTGACCTAAGCCCAAACTTCATGTCTGGCGTGTAGTTCGTGGTAGATTGAGAGGTTACTGAGGGAGTCCTGGATTAGGGGGTCCTCGAACAGCAGGACTATATACTTAGGCCAGACTGTTGGACTATGAAGATACAAGATTGAAGACTTTGTCCCGTGTCCGGGTGGGACTCTCCTTTGCGTGGAAGGCAAGGTTGGCAATTCGGATATGTAGATCTCCTCCCTTGTAACCGACTCTGTGTAACCCTAGACCCCTCCGGTGTCTATATAAACCGGAGGGTTTAGTCTGTAGGACAACAACAATCATAATCATAGGCTAGCTTCTAGGGTTTAGCCTCTACGATCTTGTGGTAGATCAACTCCTGTAATACTCATATCATCAAGATCAATCAAGCAGGAAGTAGGGTATTACGTCCATCGAGAGGGCCCGAACCTGGGTAAACATTGTGTCACCCGCCTTCTGTTACCATTAGCCTTAGATGCACAATTCGGGACCCGCTACCCGAGATCCACCGGTTTTGACACCGACATTGGTGCTTTCATTGAGAGTTCCACTGTGCCGTCACGATAAGGCTTGATGGCTCGTCTTGTTGTCAAGGACAACATTACCCCTGGGGGAGCCCTGGCTATAGGCCAAACTCTCCGACTAGGCGGCTTCGTCATGACCGCCCGTTCGGCCGTCGCACCGACGATGACTTCTCGGGTCATCAAAAACGGCCTCCACGTCAGCTCGGGATTCACCGAGCAGGTGGATCCAATGGAGCTCTCTTCCTTGAACGAGCTCTTGGATTGCATCGCCGCCCTGGGAGTCGCTACGGACTATGATCGGATCGGGCTTAAACCCGAACAAAGGGAGATTAACTCTCCGCCAGTCACCCATGAGATAGCGGTGGTGGAGGAGCAATGCAGCGATTCTTCCTCTATTTTGAGGAAAAACTATGTCCGAATTCCCGAGCTCTCCGAGCCGGATACCCGTCTACGGGAGGACATGGCCCATGCTTCGAACCTAGAATCGGACAGCGGGCCAAAACTATTGGGCAACATCCCGGAGCCCGAACTGCCAAGCTCGGAAACTCCTCTACCCCTGGGTCTCAGATCGGGTCAGGGTTTGGACCTAAATCTACCCACCCACCCAGACATAAGTGATCTTTCCCACATTTGACAAGAGCCCCAAGAGACAGTACATCACTATTGGGCCAGATTCCTCCTTGTAATGAGCAAGGTCAAGGACTGTCGCGAGGAAGACGCAATTTCATTCTTTTGCAAAAATTGCACGGACAAGGGAATCCTCAATGCCATAAGTCGCCGTGACATAGCACACTTCGCTGACTTGGCGGCCATAGTACAGAAGTATTGTGCGATGGAAAGCACCTGGAAAACCCAAACAAAATTCTGGGATCCTCCGGCCCTCACTAAACCCCCCGTCCGAACTAAAAGGGTGTACTCTCGTAAGTCACCGATCCAATTACCAAGAAACCAAAGCCCACTACAAGGCGCGGAACTGTATTGGAGATATGGCTCAATGGGCCATGCAAAATTCACAGTACACCGGATACCATGCCAACA
Source organism: Aegilops tauschii subsp. strangulata (assembly GCF_002575655.3). NCBI lineage: Eukaryota > Viridiplantae > Streptophyta > Magnoliopsida > Poales > Poaceae > Aegilops > Aegilops tauschii. Next base: position 107,254,520 of record NC_053036.3, on the reverse strand, counting down.
CACAGCCTTAGAGCATGTTGGATACTCCGGCAGGTGGCCAAGAGCGGCGAGGATCTCCTCATCAACAATACCACAGAGCACTATCCCATGGAAAATAACAATACAGTATTGACAGTCTTCAAGACTTTCGCCTCAAATAATAGGCGCAAGCGAGCACTCCGCAGCCTCGCCGAAGTCTGCCATGTTGCATTAATAAATCCATGGAACGATACGACCATAACCTTCAATGCCAGTGACGAACCTCAATTCCGAACAGCCCGAGCACCGGCGGCTTTGGTCCTTAGTCCAATTGTGGACAGCTTCCGGCTTACTAAAGTGCTCATGGATGGTGGCAGCGGATTAAACCTCATCTACAAGGAGACTCTTAGCAAAATGGATCTGGACAAGAGCTGCATTGAGCAAAGCAGCACGACCTTCAGAGGAATCATCCCTAGTCGGGAGGCACGATGTGCGGGAAAAATCACACTAGATGTGGTATTCGGCACGCCGGAGAATTATAGGTCCGAAGAAATCACATTCCAAGTGGCCCCATTCAGTAGCGGATACCATGCCCTTTTAGGGCGGGAGGCATTCACGATCTTCCAAGCTATACCCCATTACGGGTACATGAAGCTCAAGATGCCCGGGCCCAATGGAATCATCACTCTAGCTAGTGATCCGGACATAGCACTCCGCGCCGAAAATAAAACCGCCTCACTGGCCCTCGAGGTGTTATCCGAAGCCCTCGCGGCCGAAGAACTAACTGCGCTGCGCTCCACAGTGGACAGGGACGATGTGATACTCGACAAAAGACCGAAGTCCACCTCTTTTAAACAAGTGTACGAAATAGTTAAATTCCAGGTCCACCCAATGGACCCTATAAAAACAGCATCCATCGGGGCACAGCTGAATCCCACAACAGACGCCGCACTGTGGGAGTTCTTGCGCGAGAATTGGGATATCTTCGCCTGGCATCCTTCAGACATGCCAGGAATCCCACGCAGGCTGGCCGAGCATAGCCTAAACATTCTAAAGGGATACAAGCCGGTCAAGCAGACTCTTCGACGTTTCTCAGAGCCTAAGCGACAAGCCATGGGAGAGGAGCTAGCCAAGTTACTCGAGGCTGGATTCATTAGAGAAATAAAACATCCTGACTGGCTAGCAAACCTGGTAATGGTACCAAAGAAGGACAAATCCTGGCGCCTATGTGTCGATTTCAAGCATCGGCCCGTGGAGAGAACCCTTCTTGGCTTACCTAAATAGGCAAGAACTCCCTGAGGACCCAAACGAGGCACGTTGCATTGTGCGGCGGTCTAAAGCCTACAAGGTCCACGAGGGAGAGCTTTATAAGAAAAGCGCTACCGGAGTACTTCAAAGGTGCATCTTCGAAGAGGAAGGACGGCAACTTTTGGCAGAAATTCATGCTGGACTCGGCGGCCATCATGCCGCAGCTCGGGCCATTGTAGGCAAGGCCTTCCGTACAGGTTTCTAATTGCCGACAGCCCGAGCAGACGCACAGGACCTCGTCCAACATTGCGTCGGTTGCCAGCTTTTTGCAAACCAAAGCCATATGCCACATACCGCTCTCCAAACAATCCCCATTACTTGGCCCTTTGCGGTCTGGGGGCTTGTATGGTCGGACCCCTTAAAGGAGGAAGCCATAAGAAAAAGTACCTATTGGTCATGGTGGATAAATTCACCAAATGGATAGAAGCCAAACCAGTTAAAACGACCGAGTCCGGACCAGTGATAGACTTCATATCCGTGGTTGTACACCCTTATGGTGTCCCCCACAGCATCATCACCGATAACGGCTCGAACTTCACAACTGACGAGGTAAAAACTTGGTGTGGCAACATGGGCATTAAGCTCGATTATGCCTCCGTCTATCACCCCCAAACAAACGGTCAAGTCGAATGAGCAAATGGTCTTATTATGAGCGGCATTAAACCCAGATTAGTGCGATCCTTGAAGGAATCAGATACGCACTGGGTTGAGGAGCTCGACTCCGTACTATGGGGGCTGCAGACCACGCCGAATCGCACTAACGGATACACACTGTTTTTTATGGTGTACGGCGCAGAGGCGGTACTGCCCTGCGACATCATTCATGACTCACCTCGAGTGCACATGTGCGAAGAGAAAGAAGCCGAGCTTGATCGGCAGAACAGTTTAGACGCCCTGGAGGAGGAGCGTGACATTGCAAAAGCCGGCTCCGCATTCTATCAGCAATAGGCTCGACGGTATCAAAGCAGAGAAGTACTGGCCAAAACTTATAACGTTGGCGAACTCGTTCTACGCCTACAGAGGAGAAAAAGGACAAGCTCAAGCCCAAATGGGAAGGTCCCTTCATCATCGATAAAGTTCTAACCGGTGGAGCGTACCGTTTGCGTGATGCATCGGACAATCGACTCGAGCCAAACCCATGGAACGCGCCCCGATTCCGAAGGTTCTACGCCTAGTGCCGGACTTTGTGTTCGTCTCCTTACCTCCGCCTTTTTTTATATATATCCGCTATCTGTCTTTCTTCCCTTTTTCTTCATGGCCTTAAAATCTTAAAATGTGTCTTGACTACACAATCTTGACGCGCCATGCGTGCTCATTATACCTAGGGGCTTCTTATACAGAAGCTTAATATAATTATATTCCGGGCTTTATGCCCCCTGCACATGTGTTACTTTTCCACATGTACCTTTTCTTCGCCATTATATGCATCGATATGACTTAAGTTTTGGCCAAGTTGGGTTGCCTGGCTCTTGTGTTTATGCCCTACGTTCCCATTAATTCGGCTAGGGCATAAGGGGAGCACCTCTGTGATTGTTACTGCCGGGTCAGCCTGATGTGTACCTCAGACTGGGTGAAGCCGAAAGCTAGCGTTCTTAAGGGAATATTCGGTCGGTGAACAAAAGACGACTTTTACTTATTGCAATACATGCCCCCAGATGTTTATATCCTGCGTATCTTTTCACAGTTTGGACATGCACATTAATGCATGCGTACCCAGGGAAAGGAACCCTTAACGGAACTATTCTGCCTGGAAGATGTTTCTTACTATCCATGTAATATAACATAGCTAGTTGGGAACTTGTCTATTCAAGCACTTATGACCCCTACGCCTGGTTTCCACGCGTACCCCGGTTTTTACATAACTGAGCGGGTATTCGGATACACTCCGGACTGTCGGGTCCGGAGGTCGAAGCGAAAAGGTCCGCCATGACAAATGATTTACAATCTGGCTAGGGACAAAATATGTCATTTGAAGTACACAGTCACTTAGACTGACTAAATTCTTCTTCTATAGCATCCAACAGGCTGTCTAGCCTACAATCCTATTGGGAATACTTTGCGGCTAATTTTACCTGGTCATATACTAGACTACCGGGGATATCTTTCCCATCAGACCCTACAGGTCCGACCTCGGCCATGTGGTTCGGGTCAGCTTTGGTATATCGCGTCTTCACCATGGCCCAGGCTTCCCTTGCACCTTGTCGGCAGGCCGATATCTTCCATAATCGGAAGTGTTGCCACACTCCCTTGAGCATATCTACGAGCTCCCCCATGCCTCTTGGCAGGGAGGCGGATGGCCACAAGGCCTGGGCAATGCCCTGCATCACCTACCGAACTTGTTCGTGCAGTTGTGAGAGCTCTTGCAGAAGATCGCCCGCAGATTCGGGCATCTCCTCTTCGGGACGACCCGTCAGCATACCTACAGATATAACTCTGTTAGCCGGTTTCTTCGCTGAACTCTATAAAAGTTTGTTCAAGCACTTACTAAAAATGCCACGTCGAAGCCTCATATTCTCCTTTACGGAGTCAGCGAGCTGGGCCCGAACATCTTTCAGTTCAACGCCCAGCCGGGTATTGGCATCTTGGAGATCGTTTTTCTCCCGCCTAACCCGCGTAAGCACGCGCTCGCCAGTCTCTAGCTGTCGTTGAGCATGTTGCTCATCCCCTCGCACGATCTTCGGATTCACTCCGGGATTATCTGCAGAATCTATTGTTAGATTTGCATGCATGCTGAATACTAACTGGTACATGTCATTTCATTCTTTTCGATCAAGACAAGTATTACCATATGGGGCCTTCTTGGACTCCTCCATTCCGGCAACTGCGGCCCGTAGCTGGGCTTTGCACTCCTCCAGCTCTTGAGACAACTGGGTATTCTTCTCCGTAAGAACCTACGCATATAATGATCCTTAAATCAGTTGTGCCAACTGTTTCAAGTCTCAGGGGCTACTGATATACATAATTATCAGATTTTCTTACCCGTATATCCTTTCCATACTAGTATGTGGCTCTGGCAAGGCCATTTTGAGCAGCTCGGATGTACGCGTCTCCTGAGTTGAAGGCATCGAACGCCTCTTCGGAGAAACTAGGGTCGCGGAGTACGGCCCGGCGACGCCTGTGATTCATGGCGCTCTCCACTTTGGAATTCGTAGTGGACAACCTATCCGCATCCTTTGTAGGAGGAACATCCAGTGTTGTCCCCACGTTAGCATCTGCCCCTAAGTCCGGCCCTGGAGTCCGGCTGGTGGAGGCGTGGCCGGCAGGCTCTTCGGACACGGTCCGGCGAGCGTTTTTTCTGCCAGGAACCATGGACGTTATTATATTTTAAAGACGACAACCACGGAGCAGGGTTTTTTCATACCTCTGTGATGGCGTCTCAGTCCTGACCGCCTTCCTTTTAAGCCTACCCGGCTTCAGTGCCCCTTGTTGATGAGTCACCGCGGGTTCGGCATGGCGCCCCGAGGGCCTTCCCTGTAAGACGCAATACGTGTGCGGTTGGTGAAGTGCAAAGAAGGGATCCTTCTCAGAAGTTGGGACTCCGGTTTTACTTACATGCGATGCAGGGAGCAGGCCAGGATAATCGGCTATCATGGACACAAAGGCACCGTCGCAGCTTAACTGATAGAACGTCTTGTCGACGAGCTCCACAAATATGTCCGGATCTTCTTCGAGTCCGGGGTCGAGGGCCCGGTCAGGGTCCTCTGGCTGTGGAGATGGGCTGTGGACCTCCCTCATAGCTTTTCGCTGTTCCTGTGATGAAATGGCAAGGTAAATATTTATGATGAAGAATGCGGGAAGGTCAGGAGTAAAAGGTAGCAGCTCACCCAGTTTGGGGGGTTGTACATGGAGAATCCATCCCGTGGCTTAATGCAGATGAACTCCTCTTCCTCTCCTTTGTACAAATCAGACAGTATTTTTGCTAGAGCAGCGGCTGAGTCCAGACCTTTACGACCACAGCGGGTGGCATGGTCTTCTCCATTGAAGTGCCACATGGGTTTCCCTCGATACTGAAGTGGCTGCAACCCCCGCATTATACATATTGACATAACCTCGACTATTGTCAGTCCTGATTTGGCCAGCGTTTTTATCCTGCCCATCAGGTAAAGGACCTCTCTGTTATCTTCCTCCTGGGGGCTCCGAGGGCGCCAGCAGTGGCGTTTCTTCAAAGGGACATTATCAAACTCAGGAAGGCCCATCCGAATAGGGTCCGGAAGGGGGACGTCCTCCACATAAAACCACTCCGAAGGCCAGTCTTCGGATGTCTTCTTTGGAGTACCGGACAGGTATCCGGTCCCGGCGATGCGCCATATTTCGGCTCCGCCCACTTGATATATTGACCCCTCCTGTGTACGGGGTACGAGGCAGAATAGCCTCTTCCATAGCTCAAAATGAGCTTCGCAGCCCAGAAACAGCTCGCAAAAGGCGACGTAGCCGGCGATGTGTAATATGGAGGCGGGAGTAAAGTTATGCAGCTGGAGGCCATAGAACTCCAGGAGCCCGCGGAGGAACGGATGGATTGGAAATCCGAGTCCCCTCAATAAGTAAGGGACAAGGCATACCCGCTCCCCCTGGATGGGTTGGGAAAGCTCTCCGCTTGCTCCCCGCCATTATAAGTGGCTAGTCCGGCTCGGACGGGGACCATATACGCAGGAGGGAGAAACCCCTGGGTCTCCAAGTCTACTAATTGGCTGTGGGGGACGGAACACTTCTCCCAATTGCCTGGCTTAGTGCTACGCGAGCGAGAGGAGGAGCTGCGATGGCCGACCATGATGGGATGGACTTTTCCGGGCGTGCTCTGAGGGATACTCGCTGTGGGAGGATGGTGTGATCTAGATCTGAGGATCCCCGTCTCTTTAAATAGACGATTTACTTACATGGTTAGGGTGGCAAATGTAAAAATGCCCCGACTTCTCGCATTTGCTCGACACATGGAGATAGCCATTATTAAAGCACAGAAGCCGAGGAGTGCAACATTCATGGGAAGCCGGACACTACTCGTTACGACAGGTACTCGGGATTTGGAGAAGAACCCACCTTGCAATGCCGAAGATAATCTGCGCGCCGGTGTCATCGTCATTGAAGCCTGGTTCAGGGGCTACTGAGGAAGTCCTGGATTAGGGGGTCCTCGGACAGCCAGACTATATACTTTGGCCGGACTGTTGGACTATGAAGATACAAGATTGAAGACTTCGTCCCGTGTCTAGGTGGGACTCTCCTTTGCATGGAAGGCAAGCTTGGCAATTCGGATATGTAGAACTCCTCCCTTGTAACCAAATCTGTGTAACCCTAGACCCCTCCGGTGTTCATATAAACCGGAGGGTTTAGTCCGTAGGACAACAACAATCATAATCATAGGCTAGATTCTAGGGTTTAGCCTCTACGATCTCGTGGTAGATCAACTCTTGTAATACTCATATCATCAAGATCAATCAAGCAGGAAGTAGGGTATTACCTCCATCGAGAGGGCCCGAACCTGGGTAAACATTGTGTCCCCCGCCTCCTATTACCATTAGCCTTAGATGCACAGTTCGGGACCCCCTACCCGAGATCCGCTGGTTTTGACACCGACAATTACCACGCTTTGGTTTGAGCTCAGACGCAGTAGAATGGATTTCAACTTCCTGGTAAGTTTCTGGTCAGTAACTTTGAGAGCTTACAGTGGTCAAACTACTGAGAGTTGGGGGCTCGGCTTTGGAGGTTAGCAATCATCTACTAAGGTGATGATGCACAAGAAAAATCAGCCACAATAGAGCAAGTAAAATGGTAGTTACTGTAGAACCTACCATTTCTGTCCAGAACAGAAAATATTTTCTGTAGCAAAAATATTCCAAAAAGTGAGGAAATATTTTTTCTCTGGAAGGTGCCCTAGGGTTCAAATAATATTTGGGAATTTTCTCGGATTTTTGTGGGCAAGAAACATTGGGGTTGCTTTGGAGCACATTGAGCTAGCTAGGGTTTTAGAGAGGGAAATGAATATTTTCCTTTCAGAAAAATATTCAAAATATTTTTTTGAGGTGAAACAGAGAAGAAATGATAGTTAGAGAGGGAAATGAGGCACTTGGGTGAAAGTCAAGGCGTACCCAAGTGTTTAAGTCCATCTGAAAGGATTCAAAACTCCAAATTTCAAAACCAAACCAACTGAAAATCAGGTAAAGAGAAGAGGGCAAAAACTAGACTATCACAAGCACGTTTCACGGCGGGCTGAACCTGGGCGGGTCGTGCACGCTGAGTCGTCTCGATGACGTCGGTGTAGATGTCCGGCTGAGGGCCCGGCTCGCCGATCTTTCCGATGAAGACATGGATTCCGCCGAAGGGGACCCGGTACCCGTACTCGATTGAGCCGGCCTCGGGGCCCCAGCCTGCATCATCAATGTAGAGCTTGCCGCGACGACTCTTGGTCATCCGGCCCACAGCGTATCCTTGATCCCTTTGAACTTGCCTTGTAAGAAGTCGAAACCATCGTGCGCTGGCCCCACGGTGGGCGCCAACTGTCGTGGAAGTATCACGGCAGATGTCCTAGAAGAAGGACTTAGTCGTGGAGCCATCGCAGCTAGGTTAGCTTAAAGGGGCTAAATGGGACAAAGGACACATGGAGTTTATACTGGCTGGGTCCCTTGCGGTGAAGGTAAAGGCCAAATCCAGTTTGAGGTGGTATTGCTTGGATTTCGATTACCAGAGAGCGAATACACTTGAACTAGCTTTCGATCTCTTGTTTCTTGCCCTAAACCGCTTGCGGGTCGTCCCTTTATATACACAGGTTGACGCCCAGCGGCTCACGAAGTCCCGGCCGGCTCATACACAACGTGTCTGGCTCGGTGACTAACTATCTATGCCTTACAATACATGTCACACATATATGGCGGTTTAAACCTGTGGGCCTCAAGTCGCCTTTGGGCTTCGGGCCTTCAGTAAGCCTGCTTCATGAACCGCCATCTTCAACATCTTCATAGGCTTTGTTACTATGAACCGCCAGTGGTATCCGACCCCTCCTGGGCAGGTCATACCCAGTAGACACTTAGCATAGCTTACAGTCATGTCATGCTTTCTGTTGCTTTGTATGCCTGTTATTTATTGTTTCTTCCCCCTCCTTCCTCTCTGGTAGACCCCACGACCGTTGATGCTTTGGTGTTCAACAACGGCTATGTTTCCGAAGATTCCTTTCGTGTGCAGAGAAACCAGGCAAGCAAACCCCCCTTGGTCATTCCGATATCGCCCATTCCATTCTCTCTCATGCTTGCATTAGATTTTGGTACTGTAATTGATTGCTCCTATTCTGATGCATAGCCTACTTTTGTAACCTGCTCTTGTACCTTACCTCCTCATCCTAAACTGCTTAGTATAGTTGGTTAGTGATCCATCAGTAACCCCCACCTTGTCCCTGTTGCCCCTGCTTCATCACTGATGACTCGATCAACGTCATCGATGTCCAGGACACATCACCGCACACCCCCTCAGTTGTACGACTCTACAGAGTTACTATCGAGTGTTAGGGTGATACCTCGTACATCACTTCTGATGAGATCTCTATAGTGTAGCTAGTTGATCATGGTCTACGGAGGGTGATTCCTCCATCACCACTCCCGATGACGTCTCTGTCGTTGATATGTCCATTTTGCATCATGTTTTCCTACTGTTATTTATATTGTTTCTATGTATAATAATGCTTTTTGGAGTAATTCTAATGCCTTTTCTCTCATAATATGCAAGGTTCACACAAAGAGGGAGAATACTGGCAGCTGGAATTCTGGACGTGAAAAACCTACGTCAGGCCACCTATTCTGCACAACTCCAAATGAGCTGAAACTTCACGAATAATTTTTATGGAATATATAATAATTATTGGAACAAATAAGTACCAGAGGGGGCCCACCAGGTGGGCACAACCCACCTGGGCGCGCCAGGGAGCCCAGGCGCCCCCCTGGTGGGTTGTGCCCACCTCGGCCCACCTCCGGTGCCCCTCTTTTGGTATATAAGTCATTTTGACCTAGAAAGAATAAGGAGGGGACATTCGGGACGAAGCGCCACCGTCTCGAGGCGGAACTTGGGTAGGAGCACTTTGGCTCTCCGGCGGAGCGATTCCGCTAGGGGAACTTCCCTCCCGGAGGGGGGAATCATCATCATCATCATCATCGCCAACAACTCTCCCATCTTGGGGAGGGAAATATCCATCAACATCTTCAACAGGACCATGTCCTCTCAAACCCTAGTTCATCTCTTGTGTTCAATCTTTGTACCGGAACTATAGATTGGTGCTTGTGGGTGACTAGTAGTGTTGATTACATCTTGTAGTTGATTACTATATGGTTTATTCGGTGGAAGATTATATGTTAAGATCCATTATGATATTTAATACCCCTCTGATCTTGAGCATGATTATCATTTGTGTATTTACTTTTGTTCTTGAGGTCACGGGAGAAATCTTGTTGCAAGTAATCATGTGAACTTGATATGTGTTCGATATTTTGATGGTATGTATGTTGTGATTCCCTCAGTGGTGTCATGTGAAAATCGACCACATGAAACTTCACCATATTTGGGCCTAAGGGAATGCATTGTGGAGTAGTTATTAGATGATGGGTTGCGAGAGTGATAGAAGCTTAAACCCGAGTTTATGCGCTATTCCGTAAGGGACCGATTTGGATCCAAAAGTCTAATGCTATGATTAGATTTAGTCTTAATACTTTTCTCGTAGTTGCGGATGCTTGCGAGGGGATTAATCATAAGTAGGGGGCTTGTTCAAGTAAGAACAACACCTAAGCACAGGTCCACCCACATATCAAATTATCAAAGTAGCGGACACAAATCAAACCAACATGATGAAAGTGACTAGATGAAATTCCTGTGTACCTCTAGAACGCTTTGCTTATCATAAGAGACTGTTTTTACCTGTCCTTTGCCTCAAAAGGATTGGGCTGCCTTGCTGCACTTTTGTTACCATTAGCGTTACTTGCTCGTTACAAATTATCTTGCTATCAAACTACTCGTTACTTATAATTTCAGTGCTTGCAGAGAATACCTTGCTGAAAACTACTTGTCATTTCCTTCTGCTCCTCGTTGGGTTCGACACTCTTACTTATCGAAAGGACTATGTTTGATCCCCTATACTTGTGGGTCAGCAAGGCTCTTTTCTGGCACCGTTGCCGGGGAGTGAGCGCTTTTGGTAAGTGGAAATCAGTAAGGAAAAATTATTACTACATGCTGAAATTTATTGTCACTTGTTACTATCAAGAACAATCCTTTGAGGGTTTTGTTCGGGGTATCTTCACCTCGACCGGAACCACAATTAGTTACCCCTCAACATACTACACCTAAGGAAAATATTGGTTAGGAAATTCTTTCGAGTATGATAGAACAACTGCTAGCTAATCCTTATGCAGGAGATGGAACCGAACATCTCGATATGCACTTGATATATGCGGATGAAATTTGTGGATTTTATAAGCTTGCGGGTTTACCCGGAGATGAATCTAAGAAGAACGTTTTCCTTTATCTTTGAAGGGAAAATCATTGGCATGGTATAGGCTATGTGATGATATTGGATCCTGGAATTGGAATCGATTGAAATTGGAATTTCACCAAAAATGTATCCTATGCATCTAGTTCATCGTGATCGGAATTATATATATAATTTTTGGCCTCGTGAAGGAGAAAGTATCGCTCTGGCTTGGGGGAGACTTAAGTCAATGTTATATTCATGCCCCAATAATGAGTTCTCAAGAGAAATTATTATTTAGAATTTTTGTGCTCGGCTTTCTCGTAATGATCAATCCATGCTTGATACTTCTTATACTTGTTCATTTATGAAGAAGACTATTGAATTCAGGTGGGATCTTTTAGAAAGAATTAAACGCAACTCTGAAGATTGGGAACTTGATGAAGGTAAAGAGTCAGGTATTAAGCTTAAGTATGATTGTGTTAAATCTTTTATGAATACCGACACTTTTCAAAAGTTTAGCATTAAATATGGACTTGAGTCTGAGATAGTAGCCTCCTTTTGTGAATCATTTGCTACTCATGTTGATCTCAATAAGGAGAAGTGCTTTAAATATCACCCACCAATTAAAGAGGGAATTAGAGAACCAGTAATAGCTAAAGATGAAACTATTATTTATAATGTTGATCCGGTTGTTCCTACTTCTTATATTGAAAACCACCTTTCCCTGTTAGGATAAAGGAACATGCTAAAGTATCAACTCTGGTCAACAAAAGCTATATTAGAACTTCTAAACCTGCTGAACAAATCAAAGGAGAAGCTAGTGTTGCTATGGTTAAAGATCTCCTAGTTGAAAATATAGATGGACATGCTATTTACTGCTGTGATGAAGCTGCTAGAATTGCCAAACCCGATGAAAAAGATAAACATAGACCTGTTGTTGGCATGCCTGTTGTCTCAGTTAAAATAGGAGATCAGTGTTATCATGGTTTAAGTGACATAGGTGCTAGCGTGAGTGCTATTCGTTTTACCTTATATCAAGAAATTATGAATGATATGGCACCTGCTGAAATAGAAGACATAGATGTTACTATTAAACTTGCCAATAGAGACAACATCACACCACTTGGGATTGTTAGAGATGTTGACGTCTTGTGTGGGAAAATAAAAGACCCTACTGATTTTCTTGTTCTTGCTTCCCCACAAGATGACTTTTATCCCATTATCTTTGGTAGACCTTTCTTGAACACCGTTAATGCTAAAATAGATTATGAGAAACAAACATCGGTGTTAGTTTTGGTGATGAGTCTCATGAGTTTACTTTTTCTAAGTTTAGTACAAAACATCATAAAAAAGAATTGTCTAGTAAGGATGAAATAATCGGTCTTGCTTCTAATGCCGTGCCTTCAACTAATCCACAAGAACAATATTTGCTAGACCATGAAAATGATATGCATCTTCATGAAAGAAATGAAATAGATAAAATTTTCTTCAAACAACGACCTCTGCTTAAACACAATTTGCCTATTGAAACTCTAGGAGGTCCTCCTCCACCTAAAGGTGATCCTGTGTTTGAATTAAAACAATTACCAGACACTTTGAAATATGCTTATCTTGATGAGAAAATGATATATCCTATTATTATTAGTGCTAACCTTTCAGAACACGAAGAAGAAAGATTATTGAAGGTTCTGAAGAAGAACCGAGCTGCTATTCGAAATACTCTTGATGATTTAAAGGGCATTAGTCCCATTCTCTGTCAGCATAAAATTAATATGGAACCTGATGTTAAACCCATTGTTGATCACCAACGATGTTTAAATCCAAAAATGAAAGAAGTGGTAAGAACTAAAATATTGAAGCTTTTGGAAGGAGGTATAATCTATCCCATAGCTGATAGTAGATGGGCAAGTCCTGTTCATTGTGTCCCTAAGAAGGGAGGTATGCCTCTTGTTCCTAATGGTAAAAATGAACTTATCCCACAAAGAATTGTTAGTGGCTATGAAATGGTAATTGATTTTAGAAAATTAAATAAAGCAACTAGAAAAGATCATTAGCCTTTGCCTTTTATTGATCAAATGCTAGAAAGATTATCTAACCACGCACACTTTTGTTTTCTCGATGGATATTCTGGTTTTTCTCAAATACTTGTTTCACAACTTGATTAAGGAAAACCACCTTTACTTGTACTTTTGGAACTTATGCTTCTAGATGTATGACTTTTGGTTTATGTAATGCACATGCTACTTTTCAAAGATGTATGACTGCTATATTCTCTGATTTTTGTGAAAAGTTTGTTGAGGTTTTCATGGATGATTTTTCCGTTTACGGAACTTCTTTTGATGATTGCTTAAGCAACCTTGATCGAGTTTTGGGAGCAAACTAATCTTGTCTTGAATTGGAAGAAGTGCCACTTGATGGTTAATGAAGGTATTGTCTTGGGACATAAAATTTCCGAACGAGATATTGAGGTGGGTAAAGAGAAAGTTGATGCAATTGAGCAAATGCCATGTCCTAAAGATATCAAAGGTATTCGTAGTTTCCTCGGTCATGCTGGTTTCTATAGGAGATTTATTAAAGACTTCTCTAAAATTTCTAGGCCTCTTACAGATCTTTTACAAAAGGATGATCCATTTGTTTTTTATGATGATTGTGTAGAAGCCTTTGAAACACTTAAGAAAGCCTTAATTTCTGCACCTATTGTTCAACCACCTGATTGGAACTTGCCTTTTGAAATTATGTGTGATGCTAGTGATTATGCTGTTGGTGCTGTTCTAGGACAAAGAGTTGATAACATATTAAATGTTATTCCACTAGTACATCGACGTGCTAAACAAACGGTTTTTAACCCCTTTCCGCGACGGCATTTGGAACCGTCGCCAAGTGAGTGTGTGCGATAGGGTGTCCTTCCCACATGACCCAGAAATCGTCGGGGATAGGCCCTCCTGGGACCCAGGCTGGGGCCGTGTGCGATCAGGCAAGGCATCGAAACCCAATCATTTTCGTAGGTATGTACATCCCACACGGTAATCCGAGAAAATCATTTCCGTAGGTATGTACATCCCACACGGTGAATCCCAGAAAAACATTTCCGTAGGTATGTATATCACACACAGTCAATCCAAGGAATTTGTTTTGGTTCTTATGTACATCCCACACAGTCAATCCAGGGAAAGCATTTTCATTCGTATGTATATCACACACAGTTATTTGTGTGGACATGTTTGTGCAAGGTGGCCTACCGCAAACAGTTCGCTGCCGGAAGCCGTGTGTGATTGTTAGTTGATCGAACACGCATACTTTCTAGAAACCATGCGGGTTGTTTGAGTTCATCGCCCACGGTGCTGTCTGAGTAACCGTATGCAATAGAAAACCCCAATAAGCAGGGTAATTAGCCTATTATTGATAATCCATGTACTAATCAAACTGATATTTCTTATAAAACACGCCAGGTATTTCATATCCGTATAAAAGCAACCAGGATTTCATAATTGAATTACATCAGATAGCTTCGACACTCAGTTATGCCATTATACAACACCACCAAGTTTCACATGCAGCATCAAAAACCTTTGGAAAGTAGCATCATACACGGTAAATAGACATATGAATCTCATCTGGGAAACTGCAGAAGCGGAAGGCAAATATTGAGCCTTCAGTGATGTTGAATGTCCTTGCAACTTTAGGCCAGTGGCTATGGATAATTGCCCGCCCAACCTTCGTCCTCTTCAGCAAGACTTCAATATTGTACCGTGGGTGTTGAATGAATACCTTCCTCCCCACTTGACCATGCAGGTGGTTTGAGAGGTAATCATCAGTGAACTGCTTTGAAAAGTACTGAAAACAAAGCTATGCATAAATCATTGTTGTAAATTTTGAAATGGCGCAAGGGGTAAAAACAAGGTAAAAGAGTTGATACCATCCTATAGTTGACTGATGTCTTCTTCATTGTGCAAACAAAGATCTTGTTGTTATTCATCGCAAGTTTCTTCATCCTAACAATCTTTCTGAGTTTCTTGACTTGACTGATATTCATGGACGTCTCATTTCCCCAGATGCAAAGTGGGTCGAACAGTGGGTCTAAGCCTCTGACAGCAGGACCTACATGTGCAAGACCAAATTGTAAGAAACCTAAATATTAGAATGATTCCTGCAACTGCACAATAATGTGCTATTAGCCAAAGGACCCTGCTTGAACTAACCTCGATGGTAAACCGCAGTGTCTCCCATTGTTTCCCTGCAACACACATAAGGAAGATCTTGATCAGGTTAACTGAGAGTTGCCATACTATCAGTAGAATATGTATTGAGTACAGCCAAATTCGATTGGTGTCACATGCATAACAATAGAAAATTGTACCCAGAGCAAATGAAAATCAAATTGCAGAACTGAACCAAATAGTTAAATGGACAGCAGACCAAATAAACCAAAATAGTTAACTGAGCCCAACATTGCAGAATAGAAACATGTACTAGAAGATAAGACAGTTAACACAACAAAGAATGCTTGAGAACAGTACTACAAAATGTAGCAATTGTTGGACCAAAGTGTTAACTGAAAATTACATTTCAGAGGACCAAACTGTTAACTGAACATCAGATTGCATATTAACATTACAGAGGACAAATGACTAGAAGGCACTGGCGGTGGCCTCGAGAAAACATCACGAACTGTATTTTAAAGTAGACAACCGCGTGGCGGTGTCGACGGTGGCCTCGAAGACAAGGTGCTCCTCCAAGAGCTGGCGGTCGAAACGCATGGCAGCCATAGCGACCTCGTTCGCGCGTTCGGCCGCATGCTACTCAGCTCCATGTTATACTGCGTGTAAAATGGCTTTGGGCGGCGCTTAATTGGAGGAGGGGGCAGTGATTTCGGCGGAAGGTGTTGCTACCTCTTGAGCATGCGTTGGTTTTCCCTTGAAGAGGAAAGGGTGATTCAGCAAAGTAGCGTAAGTATTTCCCTCAGTTTTTGAGAACCAAGGTATCAATCCAGTAGGAAGTCACACGCAAGTCCCTCGTACCTACACAAACAAATAAGAACCTTGCAACCAACGCGATAAAGGGGTTGTCAATCCCTTCATCGCCACTTGCAAAAGTGAGACCTGATAGAGATGATAATATTTTTGGTATTTTTATGATAAATACTAAAAGTAAAGATCGCAAAGTAAAAGTAGATGTAAACTTATATGATGGAGAATAGACGCAGGGGCCATAGGTTTCACTAGTGACTTCTCTCAAAATAGCATAAGTATTACGGTGGGTGCACAAATTACTGTCGAGCAATTGATAGAATTGAGCATAGTTATGAGAATATCTAGGCATGATCATGTATATAGGCATCACGTCCGCGACAAGTAGACCGACTCCTGCCTGCATCTACTACTATTACTCCACACATCGACCGCTATCCAGCATGCATCTAGAGTATTAAGTTCATAACAACAGAGTAACGCATTAGGTAAGATGACATGATGTAGAGGGATAAGCTCAAGCAATATGATATAAACCCCATCTTTTTATCCTCGAGGGCAACAATACAATACGTGTTGTTTCCCCTTCTATCACTGGGATCGAGCACCGCATGATTGAACCCAAAGCTAAGCACTTCTCCCATTGCAAGAAAGATCAATCTAGTAGGCCAAACCAAACTGATAATTCGAAGAGACTTGCAGAGATAACCAATCATACATAAAACAATTCAGAGAAGATTCAAATATTGTTCATAGATAATCATGATCATAAACCCACAATTCATCGGATCTCGACAAACACCGCAAAAAGAGTTACATCAAATAGATCTCCAAGAAGATCGAGGAGAACTTTGTATTGAGATCCAAAGAGAGAGAAGAAGCCATCTAGCTAATAACTATGGACCCGAACGTCTGAGGTAAACTACTCACACATCATCGGAGAGGCTATGGTGTCGATGTAGAAGCCCTCCGTGATCAATGCCCCCTCCGGCGAAGCGCCGGAAATGGCCCCAAGATGGGATCTCACGGGTACAGAAGGTTGCGGCTGTGGAATTAGGTTTTCGTGGTGCTCCTCGATGGTTTCGGGGTACGTAGGTATATATAGGAGGAAGAAGTAGGTCGGTGGAGCTACGAGGGGCCCACGAGGGTGGAGGGCGCGCCCCTGCCTCGTGTCCTCCTCGTTGATTTCTTGACGTCCACTCCAAGTCCTCTGGATCACGTTTGTTCCAAAAATAACTCTCCCGAAGGTTTCATTTCGTTTGGACTCCGTTTGATATTCCTTTTCTGCGGAACACTGAAATAGGCAAAAAAAACAGCAATTTGCACTGGGCCTTGGGTTAATAGGTTAGTCCCAAAAATAATATAAAAGTGTATAAATAAGGCCACTAAATATCCAAAACAGAATATATAATAGCATGGAGAAATCAAAAATTATAGATACGTTGGACACGTATCAGGTGTCGCTCCATCGGTCGGGGCATGTGGGACAGGAAAGGAGGAGGATGGTGTGGGTGGGGTGTGGATTACCTGACCATATCGATGAAGCCGCGCAGCAAGAAGAAGGGTCGGCGGTGAGGAGGCTGCGTAGCAAGAAGAACGGTCGCCGGCGAGGAGGCAGCGCTGCAAGAAGAAGGGTAGCCGGCGAGGAGGCGGCACTGCAAGAAGAAGGGTCGCTGGCGAGGAGGCTGATCTGCCAGTAAGCAGCAGTGAAGGTTTGAACTTGGAAAGCAAGGAGAAAAAGTGGAAATGTGGCTTTTGGTAGGAGGGAGGGGGCGGGGAGATAGATATATCCGCGGTGGCCAATAAATTTCGCTCGGTGCCGCGAGAAACTGGCGCGCAAGTGTGGTTCAAGCGGGGGCGGTGGACTGTAGACGACGAAGCTTCCTGCGTAAGCTAGACAAGACGGTGCGCCAAGATATTTTATATCGCATCCCACACGATTCTTTCTAGTAAACTTTTGTGGTATACCTGATTTTTTCATTATGTTTTGAAAGACAAAATGGTGTTACAGAGGGAATGGATGGTGTATGAATTGCTAGAACATTTACGTACAGTGAACATGCAACTAGTACATGAGTGTTGTGTTTAAATTTGGAATTATTCCGGGTTCGTTTGGCATTTTATGCAATAATTGAGTTTCTGGGCATTTAATGTGCATAATTCATTTGTACTACAAGCACATGCTCCAATGCACCAAAGTTTGCTGAAAAATCACATGTGTGTCTTTGGGTGAATTTATAGGTCCCATGCAAGAAATGGGAATAAAATTCAAACATCTGGATGTCGTGGCTCGGCCGGAATGATTGAGAAACTTGGGTTTTTAATTCCTGTAAATCCAAAACACGGCTGAAAATCATGAAACTTGGCATGGTGTCATGACATGGCACCAACATGCTGCGGTAAATTTTTTGGCCGAATTGGGACAAGCTTTGGTGTAAGCTTCTTGCAATCCGGAGCTTCCCTCAAGAAGGCTCTTGGTTCCGAGAGGGAACGTGTCACCTCCGTGTGCGAAATGACATACGTACACTGCCTTCTCCCGCCTTAATTTTTGTACACTGGCAGATTAGACCAAATAGAAGTATCGTGCTAAATTTTGGAATAATTCCGTGTTCGTTTGGTCTTTTTTATGCATTAATTGAGTTTCTGGGCATTTAATGTGCATAATTTAAATTCAAACTACAAGCACATGCTCCAGTGCACCAAAGTTGTTTGCAAAATCACATGTGTGTCCTTGGGTGAATTTCTAGGTCCCATGCAAGAGATGGAAGTGAAATTCAAACATCTGGGCATCGTGGCTCGGCCAGAAAGATTGAGTAACTTGGTTTTTAATTCCTGTAAATCCAAAACACGCCTGAAAATCAGGAAACTTGGCATGGTGTCATGAAGTGGCACCAACATGCTATGGTAATTTTTTGGCCGAATAGGGACAAGCTTTGGTGTAAGCTACTTTCTAACCGGAGCTTGCCTCAAGAATGCTCTTGGTTCCGAGAGGGAACGTGTCACCTTCGTGTGCGATGACATACGTACACTGCCTTCTCGCGACTTAATTTTTGTGCACTGGCAGATTAGACCAAATAGAAGTACCGTGCTAAATTTTGGAATTATTCTGGGTTTGTTTGGCCTTTTTAGACATTAATTGAGTTTCTGGGCATTTAATGTGCATAATTCAAATTTGAACTACAAGCACATGCTCCAGTGCACCAAAGTTGTTTGAAAAATCACATGTGTGTCCTTGGGTGAATTTCTAGGTCCCATGCAGGAGATGGGAGTGAAATTCAAACATCTGGGCGTCATGGCTCGGCAAGAAAGATTCAGAAACTTGGTTTTTTAATTCATGTAAATCCAAAACACGCCTGAAAATCATGAAACTTGGCATTGTGTCATGACATGGCACCAACATGCTGCGGTAATTTTTTTGGCCGAATTGGGACAAGCTTTGGTGTAAGCTTCTTGCAAACCGGACCTTCCCTCAAGAAGGCTCGTGGTTCTGAGAGGGAACGTGTCACTTCCGTGTGCGAAACGACATATGTACACTGCTTTCTCCCGCCTTAATTTTTTACACTGGCAGATTAGACCAAATAGAAGTACCGTGCTAAATTTTGGGATTATTCCGGGTTCGTTTGGCCTTTTTATACATTAATTGAGTTTCTGCGCATTTAATATGCATAATTCAAATTTGAACTACAATCACAGGCTCCAGTGCACCAAAGTTGTTTGAAAACTCACATGTGTGTCCTTGGGAGAATTTCTAGGACCCATGCAAGAGATGGGAGTGAAATTCAAACATCTGGGCCTCGTGGTTCGGCAGGAAAGATTGAGAAACTTGGTTTTTTAATTCCTGTAAATCCAAAACATGCCCGAAAATCATGAAACTTGGCATGGTGTCACAACATGGCACCAACATGCTGCGGTAATTTTTTTGGCCGAATTGGGACAAGCTTTGGTGTAAGGTTATTGCAAACTGGAGCTTCCCTCAAGAAGGCTCATGGCCCCGAGAGGGAACGTGTCACCTCCGTGTGCGAAACGACATACGTACACTGCCTTCTCCCGCCTTCAATTTTTTACACAGGCAGATTAGACCAAATAGAAGTACCGTGCTAAATTTTGGAATTATTCCGGGTTCGTTTGGCCTTTTTATACATTAATTGATTTTTGCGCATTTAATGTGCATAATTCAAATTTGAACTACAAGCACATGATCCAATGCACCAAAGTTGTTTGAAAAATCCCATGTGTGTCCTTGGGTGAATTTCTAGGTCCCATGCAAGAGATGGAGTGAAATTCAAACGAAAAACTGCACAATAATGGTTGCAACCATAAGGGGCAATATAACATGACATTCTTTTGCACTAAGAGATTGAGCATACAAACAAAAAGCGCATGGAAACCTCTGCTTCCCTCTGTGAAGGGCCTATCTTTTACTTTTATGTATTTACTTTTATGCAAGAGTCAAAGTTTTTCTCTCTATTCCTTTTTATTTTCTCTTTTGGCAAGCATCATATGGTGAGGAAAGACCTAGGCACATATATCCAGTTGGATATAGGTAGCAGGAGTTATTATATTGTTGACATCACCCTGATAACCCACAAGTATAGGGGATCACAACAGTTTTCGAGGGTAAAGTATTTAACCCAAATTTATAGATTCGACACAAGGGGAGCCAAAGAATATTTGAAGGTATTAGCAGCTGAGTTGTCAATTCAACCACACCTGGAGATTAATTATCTGCAGTAAAGTGATCAGTAGCAGAGTAGTTTGATAGTTTTGATAGTAGTGACAGCAGCAATAGTAACAGTAACAGTGATAGCAGTAATTTTGTAGCAAGTGTAACAGTGATGATAGCAGTAGTAACTTAGCAAGAACAATATAAGATAAATTCGTAGGCATTGGATCGATGACTTATTGGATGATATTCATCATGTGACAGTTATAACCTAGGGCGAGATGGCACTAGCTCCAGTTCATCGATATAATGTAGGCATGTATTCCGTAAATAGTCATACGTGCTTTATTAAAAGAACTTGCATGGCATCTTTTGTCCTACCCTCCCGTGGCAGCGGGGTCCATATTGGAAACTCAGGGATATTACAGCCTCCTTTTAATAGAGAACCGGAACAAATCATTAACACATAGTGAATACATGCACTCCTCAGAATACGGCCATCACCGGGAGTGCGTCCGGTTGTTGTCACTCCGGGGTTGCCGGATCGGATCTAAAACATGGATAAAATGATGAATTCATAAACGGTTCAGATCTGAGTTCAAGGCACCCGGGCCCAAAGTGACAAGCATTAAGCATAGCAAAGTCATAGCAACATCAATCTAGGAACAGAGTGGTTACTAGGGATCAAGCCCTAACAAAACTAACTCGATTACATGACGAATCTCATCCAACTCCTCACCAGCTAGCGAGCCTACGAAGGAATTCCTCACTCCCGGTGGGGAGCATCATGGAATTGGCGATGGAGAAGGGTTGGTGATGACGAAGGACGAAGATCCCCCTCTCCGGAGCCCCAAACGGACTCCAGATCTGCCCTCCCGAAGAAGAACAGGGCTTGGCGGCGGCTTTGTCTCGTGGATCGTGATAATTCTTTCTCCCTGATTTTTTTCTGGAAATATGTGATTTTATATTATCAGGGGGGTCCTCAGCGGGGCTCCATCTGAATTCTTTCTCCCACCTGGGCACGCCAGGAGAGGGGGGCGCGCCCTAGTTGGTTGTGCCCAAACAGGGGCCCCTCTCCGGTGGGTCTTGGCTCCAGAAATTCTTATTATTGATATAAAAAATCCTCGCAAAGTTTCGTTCCATTCCGAGAACTTCTATTTCTGCACAAAAATAACACCATGGTAGTTCTGCTAAAAACAGCGTCAGTCCGGGGTTAGTTTCATTCAAATCATGCAAATTAGAGTCCAAAACAAGAGGAAGCGTGAGAAAAAGTAGATACGTTGGAGACGTATCAACTCCCCCAACCTTAAACCTTTGCTTGTCCTCAAGCAATTCAGTTGATAAACTGAAAGTGAGAAAGAAAAACTTTTACGAACTGTTTTGCTCTTGTTTGCATAAATAAGCTTAAACATCACCCAGGTTTTCAGCCAACATTATAACTAACCATGCTGACAATAACTATTCAAGATTATAATGATTCATATCAATGACATAATCAGCTAGCAAGCAATAATATGATATCTCAAACGGCAACACGTTGTCAAAACAACCATGATATAATATGACAATAGTGGTATCTCGCTAGCCCTTTCTGAAGCCGCAAAACATAAATGCAGAGCACCTCCAAAGTTCAAGCAGCGACTAAACATTGTAATTCATGGTAGAAAAGATCCAGTCATGATACACCCAACATTAGCTACACACAATGCATAAATCATGACAGCCGTGCTCTACTCAGTTTCTGGCGCTTGGTTTTAGAAGGTGGTGACACAACATAAAAGTACATAGATAGTCCCTTCGCAGAGGGAAGCAGTGATTTGCAGAGGTGCCAGAGCTCAATTTTTAAAACAGAGGTAAATGATTATTTTGGGACATGCACCCTTCTCATTTACTTCACGATCATCAGTTATCAACATCTAACATTTTAAGCACGCTAGTTGCGGTTCCCAAGCGATAAAAGTAAATGTTTTGACTCCATTGGGAGTTTTTGTTTGATTAATTCAGAGATGAACTCTTTTTCATGTTTGCCGCTTGGGACTGGGCATCCCTATTACCGCCCATTTTCTCGTGCGATGGCGAGTGAATAAACACTCGACCTGAGAATAACCTGCTTAGAACGAAAGATATCGACCACCTCCTGTCGTTCCATGAACGATCCAGGCACACAAAACGGATAATTTTTTAGAAGTTTTTAGAGGTGGTACATGTTTACATAGGACGGTAGGGTAATACCGCATATAGGTAGGTATGGTGGACTCATCTGGAATAACTTTGGGTTCAAGGTTTTTGATGTACAAGCAGAATTCCCACTTAGTACAGGCAAAGGCTAGCAATCAAGATTGAGAAGCGGCCAGCTAGAGAGCAACAACGATCATATCCATGCATTATGCATAAGTAACATTGGACACTAGCATGAGTAGGATATGAACACCATGAACATAAATATCATAGAGGCTGAGTTGGTTTTGATTCAACTACATGCGTGAACATGCACCAAGTCACGCCACTCGAATATTCAGAGGCGGATACCATATCATCGTACTACATCACAATCATTTTAATGCTATGTTGATATCCAAGATAAATCATTATCAACTCCTAGCTACTTATGCATGGCATGAGAAACTATAATCTCTAATTGTCATTGCAAACATGTTTAATCATAATGGGCAGAAGCCTGGATACTAGGTTAAACATATTTACACAGACAGAACAAGTCGAGTTCATACCAGTTTCTCCCTGCCACGGACAGTTCATCGGATGTCGTTTCACTTGCATGACCGTATGATATGAAAATAATAATAGTGCAAGAATGCTGTGGACTAAGCTGGAATCTGCAAACATTTTACTCAACAGGAGAAGACAAGGTAAAATGTGCTCTTTATTAGTTCCACAGTTATTCATATGAGAGCCACTCAACATTTTCATCGTGGTCTTCTCCTTGGTACAACTCGAATAATAAGAAAAGAAATTCAGAGAAACACACTGAAATATTTTTGGAGTTTTTGGTTTTCTTCAACAAGCAAATAAAAGGGAAAAGCAAAAACGAG
Organism: Aegilops tauschii subsp. strangulata; assembly: GCF_002575655.3. NCBI lineage: Eukaryota > Viridiplantae > Streptophyta > Magnoliopsida > Poales > Poaceae > Aegilops > Aegilops tauschii. The sequence continues at coordinate 107,231,138 of NC_053036.3, read as the reverse complement.
AAAAACTATTTAAACGGGAAAGCTCCCAACAAGCAAAAGAAGAACAAGGAAATATTTTTGGATTTTCTTTTTAATATTACTACTAAGCATGCATAGAAAGTAAATTAACTACAACTATTTTTTTGATTTTTCTAAGGTTTTTAAAATACACAAGAATAAAGCAAGAAAATAAATCTAAGCATAGATGATACAATGAAAAAGTGTGTACACCGACAAATGAAATAAGTGGACATGAATGTAAAGTCGGTGGAAACACGTACTCCCCCTGGCTTAGGCTTTTGGCCTAAGTTGGTAATCGGTCAGTAGCCTGGAGGGTAGTAGTCGGCGTGGTAGCTCACGGAGGCTCTTGCTGCGGATGCATCGGCCTGCCGAGCTGCCACCACTGCTGTGTTGTGAGCTCGGGCCTCGCTCTCAAGAACAAAATATCTTCCCATGCTGTGATAGTCAAAAAGAGCAGGCACAGGCAAATATGTGTCCACAACATGTGATTGGTTAAACAACAAATTATAAGTGAAGTTATCAGCCCTTCCCTTGAGAATCTTATACTCTTTTAGGGCATTAAAATCTAAATACCGAGTGGGTAGGATAGGATTAGAGGGCAAGGGTGAAACACCCAGCCCTCGTGCTAGACGTGTGGCATAAATTCCACCATAGAACCAACCACTGTTAGCGTTACGTTGAAGTCTACCTGCAACAATCGCCCCAAGGTTATAATTCCTTTCACCAGTGAGGGTGGCGTGAATGAGGCTCAAGTCTGGCGCACAAAGTATGCTACAGTCTTGCTTGCCTACTATACATTTCCTGTTAAATAATGCGAGGTACTGAATTGCGGGGAAGTGAACGCTCTTTATTCTTCCTTGTCTCACTCCCCTACCTTCACCATAACGAAGGCTAGTCAAGAAAGACTCAAACTCAGCCTTTGATTGCTCATCAAGAGAGCCCCATAATGGAAGTTTGCAATGGTAAGAAAAATTCTCCAGTGGGATAGTAAATGGTTCATCATAAAGCATAAAAGACAGCATAGGCTCACGTGGAAAATATTTAAATCCTTTGACAAATGATTCGGTGAGAAGTTTGTGTTGTTCACACTTGTCTGAAAGGTATGGACCGAGGCCGGCATTGTGAACATATTGCTGAAATTCCACCTTAATGCCCACACGCACCATATATTCATCGCTAGGCCATAAACATGTCTTGGTGGCAGCATCTCATGTTGTGGGGTGTGTCGTGCGACATATGCCAAAGGATGGCTTATCATGGTGGGGGAGATTAAGACGTCGCCGGTGCTTGGAAACGGGATAAGGCGTAGACATGTACGCTGACGCATCTTACCCAGGTTCGGGGCTCTGCGGGGTCTCCGCATGATCACTATGTTATCAAAGGTGGCTACAAGCTTACTCCTTGAGTTGTTTCTCTAGAGGAGGAAGAAGAACAAGGCTAGCCCTAGCTTCCTCTCTCTATGTGTGTATGTGGTCTCTGGGAGGCTAAACCCTTTGCATGGGTGCCCTGGGGGGTTTATATATGCCTACCCCCAGGGGTACAATGGTAATTTGGCCGGGTGTAGGACCCGACTGTCAGCGTCTCTGGTCGCCGGCTTCACTGCCGGTTGCTGGGGCCTGCCGCCTGGTGGGTCTCGCCGGATGTCTTGTACTTCATCGACAGGCCGCGCCCTCCACTTGCGGGTCCTGCCGGCTGCTTAGTACTATGGCCGCGCCACTGATGATGCATGCTTTTTCGGGGAGAGTGTGGCTATAGTGTCGCCGCCTGGCGGGCGTTTACTGTAGCCATTCCCCGTCTCTTCGGATTAATGGCGCACAGACTTTGAGGGAGGGGGAGGGCCGCCTGCTAGGAGTCGGCATCCCCTGCGCCGACTGGTCTGGGCGTGCCGTCTTCTGGCTTCTCACGGACAGGTAGGGCCCGCCACCTGCAGGCCGTACCGACAGCCCGTAGTGGGAGCATGGCCTTCTCCGCCGTGGGTGATGTCATTGGTTGCGTGGCAACAGTGCCGCGCCAGGCGAGGGATGTCTGCCCGGTACGCTGCACTGTGGCCATCTCTGCCTGGATTCGAGGGTGGCAGGCTGCACTGTAGCCACGCCCGGTCTTGTCGTCGTAATGAGGTGCTAACTTCAAGGGAGCGGAAGGGGCCGCCTGCTAGGAGTCGGCCCACCTTGTGCCGCTCTCTGGGCTTCGCCGCCCTCTAGCAGCCGGCTGCTTGGACCAGCCGGCCCAAAGAAGGTGGCTCTTCGCCCTTGAGGCTTGAGGGGCGCAGCCCGCCCCGATGTCTTGAAAAACCATGGGGAGCAGATGAGGCTACCCGTGGTCATTTACTCTGACAGTAGTCCCCGAAGCTGGTGGGGCGCCGCTGCTGAGAAGGCGAGGAGCCTCAGCAGCTTCCTACTCCGAGTGATCGGGTGGCCTCGCTTCGTCCGTCTTCTGAGGCGCCGTTTGCTTGGAGTCGGCCGGGATCAGGCAAGCCTCCTGGTGATTTCGAAACGTCGTGCGATGATCCTGGTGATTTCGAAACGTCGTGCGATGATCCGGGCCTGCCTGCGAGCCCGCGCGCGCGACGGGACGTCGCCGCAGGCCGGGGCCCGCCACTACAGGGCCTCGGCACGCGCGCGGATCCACTGCGGCCGAGGCAAGCGGTTGGGCTCCCACGGTAGTTAACACGCGCCTTTATGGGCATTGTAATCGTGGGATCATTGGGGGAGTGAGCGCAGTTAATCCCACGCCCCCCACGTTCACGCCTCCTCGGCTCCGCCGCCCGGGGCTATAAGTAGGGGAGGAGGGGGGCGGCAGACCCACGCGCGCCCTCCTCTCCCTTCTCCTTTCTTCTCTTCACTGCTGCCGCAGCACTCGCTCTTGCCGAAGCGCTGCCACAGCCCGTCATCGCCAAGCTTAGCCTCCTGCAACGTCGCTGCTCCGCCGCGGGCTTGCTCGCTCGTCGTCGCGCCGTGCCTCCGTAGGGCTCAAGTTCTCATGGCGTGCGAATGGGCCGGCGCTTGGGATGGCTCCAACGTCCATGAGGACCACCTCGCCTTCCTCCGCCAAACACGGCGGCTGCCCGTTAAGGACTGCATATGGGTACGCATTCCGCACGAGACGGAGATTTCTCCGGTGCCGGAGGACGGCAAACGCGTCGTCTTCCGGTCGCATTTTCTTCCCGGCCTCGGCCTGCTGGCGAGCAGCTTCTTCCGCTCCTTCCTCCAGTTCTATCAACTCCAGCCGCACCACCTCACCCCGAACACGGTGGTGCTGCTGTCCTCCTTTGTCACGCTCTACGAGGGTTACCTCGGCGTTCTCCCCACCCTGGAGCTCTGGGGGAGTTCTTCTATACAAGGCTCGGCAACGCCGCCAAGGAGGCGGCTCAGTGCGGAGCCTTCATCGCGGTGCGACGTCGAGGCGCTGGGACAGCTTCCCGGCCATCAGCTTGACACAGTCGGTCAAGCTGTGGCAAAAATCTTACTTCTACATCAAGAACGTCCACCCGACACAGGACTTTGTTAATCTGCCAGCTTATATAGCCGGCCCGCTGACTGAGCCCTGCACCAACTGGACCTTCCGACCGAAGACGCTCTCAGCTGCCTCCTCCGCCGCAATCGCCCAACTTAAGGTGATGAAGGAGTCGGAGGGCCTCAAGGCGTCGGACCTGCTGACCGCTTTCATGGCGCGCCGAGTGCTCCGTATTCAGTCCCGACCTCACATGATCAGCCGGATGAGCGGGCATCAAGACCCGTGCCGGATGTGCACCAAGGAGATGTCGGACACGGAGGTGGCCCGGCTAGTGAACCACATCTCGAACTGCAAACTCTCAGAAGCGGAGTGGCAGTTCGGCAAGCGGCAGTACTCCCGCGCACACCCGCCGCCCGCGGTGAGTCCTCAACTCTTTTTTCTCTTTATTTGCTGGGTTCTGCATTGCCGCCTGATCAGTCGGTCCCAATGCAGATCTTCACAACCGAGTCGGCGGCCGACGCCCTGGAGCAGGGTCACGAGTACCAGCCGGACCGGGCAATGAGTGACGCGGATGACCCCGCCTTGGGGGCGGCCGCCATGGAGGATGACGACGCCACAGGTGGCGGTGGCGGAGCAGGATGACGACGAGGAGGAGGCCGAGCCGTGCCACCCGCACGACACCGACAGGGCGGGCGCGAGTTCTTCAGCCGCATCGACAGCACCAGGTCGCGCTCCGAAGTGCTGAGCCGGCTCGCTGCTGTTCGGCAGAGGACCGAAGAAGCCCAGGAACATGGCCGCCGCGACCAAGCGGCAGGAGGCCTCCGCGAAGGCGGCCCAGTACCAGAGTACCCCGAAGCAACCCCCAACGGTGTCCGTGTAAGTGCTTAATTTTTCTTGAATTTTCCTTTCTTCTTTCTTGCAAACTTTTTCTGAGTTTCTTCTCATCTTGCCTGAATAGGGCCCCGCTCTCTCTTGAGCGGTCCGCCTCTGCCTCCGTCATCGGGGGGGGGGGGGGCTGAGGGCTCCGCCAACACCCGCCGCGTGGATCCGCTCGCCGACCTCCGGGAGGCGATGGAGAGGGAACGTGCGGGAGGCGCGCGAGGAGCGGGAGGAGGCTGAATGGCAGAAGGCGGCAGCGACCAAGGAGGCGCAGGCGGACGCAGATGAGGCGGACAAGGCCCAAGCCGACGCCGTTGCCAAAGACCAATGCCCAGGAGGATGCAGCCGGCAAGGCGCCGGCGGACGAGGCCGCACACGGCCGGGCTCCGCAGCTCATCATCCCTCAGCGCGCCACGCCACCGGCGCTAGAGATCCAGGCGCCGACTTGGGGAGCCAACGATGAGCAGCAGGTCAAGGAGAAGAGAGAGGGGCGACGTCATCATCTCGGGAGCGGAAGTGCCCCCGCAAGCGCCGACTGTCGAGGCTCATGGCAGTCGGCCTGACGTGCCACAGGCCCCGCCGGTCGGTGGCGAGCTGGTGGTGGGGGCGACCCCCGTGGTCCGGACTCCAGGGCACCGTTGGTCGGATAAGGCGGCATCAGCGCCGAGGCCGCTGGACTTTGGGGCCGCAAGCTCTTCGGCACCTGACGCGGAGGCCAGCAGCGCTGCCCCACCAGAGTGGACTTCTGGGGGCAGGACGAGTGTGCTGAATCGGTCCGCGCAAGACGTCCAGGTCCAACTCCAAGCCCAGGGCGCCGCCCTTCAGCAGTACATCAAGGCATTCTTGGCGACGCGGACGGCTGTCCGGGGACGCTTCTTGTTCTTGTATTTGATTCTTGTGATCTTCCGTGGGGGCCCGCCAGCGCACCCACTGGGTGTAGGCCTCGAGTTCCGTGTCGGCTGCTGATCAGGCGGCTCGGAACTTAAAGGTGAGTTCCAAGTGCTAAGTTTTTTCTTTCCTTCTGTTGTCTTTGTTGCAGGATTACCACAACATCCGCGCGGCCGCCTTCAACTCCCTTGTCCAGGATGGCCAAGTGGACCACTGATTTGGCCGAGAGCCGGAGTAAGCACTCCATCCTTATTCTCGTGGGGGCGCGCTAGCGCACCCGCGGGGTGTAGCCCCCGAGATTCGGGCCGACTGCTGAGTAGTTGGGTCGGATGTTCCGACAACTACTTTTTTCTTTTGTTGATTTACTGACTGTCTTCTGTTTCTTGTCTTTGCAGAAGTCAACACCACCTTGCAACAGCACCTGGTCGAAACTCAAACCACATTGCGTGCCAAGGAGGAGGAATGCAGCAAGGTGGAGCCAGAGCGCGACCGCTTGGTCAAGGAGCTGTCCGACCAGTCGAACAAGCACAAGGCGGAGCTCCGGAAGCTCAAGGAGGCGGAGGAGGCCCTCCAGGCCGAGTTTGAGACCGAGCGCTCAAAGTGGCTCGAGAGGGAGAAGGCCCAGTCCGACGGCTACGGCGAGATCGAGGACATGCTCGACGGTGAGTTGTCCTTTCCTTTCTGGCGCCTGCCGACTTGTCATATGAGCCGGCTTCCGACTTCATACTTCTTTTTCCTTCTTGCGCAGAGTACTTCCCTGGTCACGCAGATGCCGCCAGCCAAGCCATCGAGGCTCGCCGCGACGAGCGAAGGCAGGCTGGTACAAATCGCGCCCAACGATCCTCGTACCCGCGCCGAGCAGCTTCTCGGCGTTCAGGCTCGTCTCCAGCCGGCCCATCAGGCGCTCCGCCGACTGCTGCGCGTCGGAGCCTAGGTGGTATCCACCCTCTGGCCCAGTGTTCTAGCTCTGCGCACCCTCAGTCGGACCGCCGACTGGTTAGAAGTGGCTGTCGGCCGCCTCAAGGCATGGAAGGGCTCACCAGCACGGGCAGGTGCATGGCGGGCCTTTGAGTTCATCAAGGTGTGGTATCCTGGGCTAAACTTAGACCAGTTGGCCACGTTCCGGCTTGAAGCCAACGAAGAGTTGGCGGCGGTGGCGGTGGCGCTATATCATCGTGCCGCAGCGATCGCCGAGTACACTGATACCAGTGTCTTCCTCCCCGAGCTAGACGAGGAGGGTGCCGAGGCGCCGCCCAACTGGTTTGGGCTGAACCCAGAAGACGGCGAGGACTCGGTGGAGGAGATTGCCTCCAGTGATGAGGGCGAGGACTCGGTGGAGGAGATTGCCTCCAGCGATGAGGGCGAGGACGAGGAAGGCGAGGATGGTGAAGACGACGCACCAGACGACGGAGCGGACAGCCAGCCACAACTTGATCGAGCCTCGAGCAACGAGCCACGCACGACCGAGCCGACTGTCGCCGAAGCTAACCGAGCTGACTGTCGCCGACGCTGACTGAGCCGAGACTCGCCAGGCGGCCACTCCACCAACCAGCGCCGCCGACTCCACCAGCCTGCCGGACCCGCCCACTGCTCCTTCGGCCTGGCTGCTGATTTTATCTTATCCTACTTATGTAGCTTCTTGAACAAACTTGTTAAATTTGCGCAGTTCCCCCCGCTGGGGGTGTATTCAAACTCTATTGAATGCTGGCCGAGGGCCTTTTTCTATGTAAATTATCTTTGCCGAGTTCTGACTTCTCTTGCTTTCTGTTCCCCTGCCTTTTTCCTTTACCGCCTTCCCCTGGCTGCCGCCTTGCCAGCCAGACAGCCGCTCTGCGGTCTGTGGCTGGGTCAAGTACTTGGCCATGTTTGGGAAGGCAAGTACTTTGGCCTTTGTAGAACGTAGCAAGTTAAGTTCGAAACCGGCCGGCCGGCTGCTCAGCAGTCGGTCGGTGAGACGAGGAGCCGGCTTGGCCTATGCGAATGCTTTGGTCCTTGGCCATTTTTCATGTGGGCACCATTTCCTTCCTTTAACTCTTGCCAGCCGAACAGTCGCTCTATGAGCTGCGGCTTATGGCAAGAGAGGGCTTAGATGCCGAAACACTACTTGTCCGACTGCTGGTAGCACCAACATAGTATAAGGCGGCAAGCCCCCGGGCCGACTGGTCGAACGCAGTGCCAGGCAGAAATGATGAAATAATACATTCATAGGCATAGAACTTATCATACAGATAAAAAAGGGTAGCCCTCGAGTGCTCCTCGAGGGACCCGATGTCTTAGCGCTTAATACAAAAGGTAGCGTGGTACATACTGCATTAACTGTAAAATCTTTGGAGGAGATTTGCATTCCATGGGCGCTCCGATTCCTTGCCGGAATCGTCTCTCTTGCGTGCTCTGGGCTTTTGTGCGTCGATGAGGTAGTAGGAGTCGTTGCCCAAAGCTTTGCTGATGATGAAGGGACCTTCCTAAGGGGCCGAGAGCTTGTGTTGGCCGGCTGTTCGCTGGATCAGCCAGAGCACAAGGTCTCCCTCTTGGAAGGATCTTGGTTTGACCTTCCGACTATGGTAGCGGCGCAGACTCTGCTGGTAGATGGCAGACCGGCTGAGTGCCAACAGCCGGCCTTCTTCCAGCAGGTCGACACCGTCTTCTCATGCTTCTTTCGCCTCCGTATCTGTGTACATGGTGACGCGAGGTGAGTCGAACTCAATGTCAGTTGGGATGACGGCCTCGGCCCCGTACACAAGGAAGAATGGAGTGAAGCTGGTTGACTTGTTCGGAGTGGTGCGGAGGCTCCAGAGGACAGCCGGCAGCTCGTCGATCCAGCAGCTGGCCGAGCGCTCCAGTGGCTTGACCAGTCGGGGCTTGATGCCGGAGAGGATGAGGCCGTTTGCTTGCTCAACTTGGTTGTTTGACTGCGGATGGGCAACGGACACTAAGTCCAATCGGATACCCTGCGTCATGCAGAAATGGGCCAAGGCTCCCTTGGCAAAGTTTGTTCCATTGTCGGTGATGATGCTGTGTGGTACACCGTCTCGGAGGGTGATATCTGCGATGAAGGTCACAGTAGTCAGACCATTTAGTTTCTTGATTGGCTTTGCTTCAATCCACTTGGTGAATTTATCCACGGCGAGAAGTAGATGGGTCATGCCGCCGCGTGATGTCTTGAATGGTCCCACCATGTCCAGCCCCCACATGGCAAAGGGCCAGGTGAGGGGGATGGTCTTGAGTGCAGAAGCTGGTAGATGTTGCTTGGAGCTGAACTTCTGGCACCCTTTGCAATTCTTAACCAAATCCTTGGTGTCTTCCAAAGCAGTCGGCTAGAAGAAACCATGGCGGAAAGCTTTGGCGACAAGGGATCTGGAGGCCGCTTGGTGGCCGCACTCGCCTTGGTGGAAATCTTTGAGGATTGCTTGGACCTTCCCTGGTTCTACGCAGCGCTGGAAGACGCCAGTCACGCTGCGCCTGACAAGCTCTTTGTTTACTATCGTGTAGGCTCCTGCTCGGCGCTGCACTTGCCGGGCCGAGATCTCATCAGCCGGCAGCTCTCTGTTCACCAGGAAATTGAGGATGGGCTGCGCCCATGATGGTGCTCTGACTTCCTCCGCTGCCATTACAACCACTGGTACTTGGGCGGTTGGGTTGGGAGGCGGCGGGTTGGAGTTGGCTGCCGCTTGCTGCGTTGTTGAAGTCCCCGGGACGACTGCTGCAGCCCCCGGGCCGGGTTGTGAAGTCCCCGAGCTGGCTGCTGCAGCCCCCGGGCCGGGTTGTGAAATCCCTGCGCCGGGTGCGACTACTGCAGTCCCCGAGCCGCTTGGTGAAGTCCCTGGGCCGGCTACTACAGCCCCTAAGTCGGATCCGACTGCTTCGGGAGGAGCCGGCACGAAGATGGAATCGGATTCTGGAGAAGGCTTGATAGACGGCTTGCGGAGGCACTGAAGGGAAACGTCGGCTGGTATTGCTTGACGGGTGGAGCCGATCCATGCCAGGGTATCAACTGGCTCGTTTTTGTTCTGTGGCACGTGAAGGAACTCGCACCCCTCAAATTATCCGTTGAGCTGCTGGACGAGGAAGCGGTAACTTGCCATATTTGCATCTTTGACGTCCCAGTCACTAGACGACTGTTAGACCACCAAGTCCGAGTCGCCGTAGCATAGGATCCGGCGGATGCCAATCTCTTTGGCCAGCCGGAGGCCGTGTACTAGCGCTTCATACTCGGCCTCATTGTTGGAGGCAGCGAAGTGGATTTGCAATGTGTATCTAAGATTGTCGCCTTTGGGAGAGGTGAGCACAACGCCGATTCCCAAGCCGGTGCGCATCTTCGAGCCATCAAAGTGCATCTGCCAAATGAGTGGAGTCCGGAGTTGGCGGCAAGTACTGGGTCTCGGCCCAGTCGACGAGGAAGTCGGCCAGTGCTTGGGACTTGACGGCAGTGCATGGCCGGTAGAAGATGGTGTAGGGGGCCAACTCGATGGCCCATTGGGCCACCTGGCCAGATGCATCCCTGTTGTCTATGATCTCGGCAAGTGGGGCAGTGCAGACAACCGTGATCGGGTGCTCTTGAAAGTATGGCTTCAGCTTCTTGGCGGCAAAGTGCACGTAGTAACACATCTTCAGGTAGTGGGGGTAGTTCTGCTTCGAGGTTGACAGCACCTCGCTCAAATAATACACAGGCCACTGGACCGGCTGTGCTCTGCAGGCTTCTGGGCGCTCTACTACCATGACAGTGCTGACCACCCGGCTGGCGGCGGCGATGTAGAGGTACATGGGCTCTTTAGCAGTCTGGGCCACCAGGACAGGCGGTGTGGTCAACATCTTCTTCAGCTGGAGAAAGGCCTCGTCCACCTTGTCATTCCACTCGAAGTGAGTGGTTTTTTTCATGAGCTGGTATAGGGGAAGGGCCTTCTCGCCCAGCCGACTGATGAAACGGCTGGTGGATGCCAAGTAGGCGGTGAACTTCTGAACTTCTCTCAGTTGGGTAGGTATCTCCATCCTCTCGATGGCCTTGATCTTCACAGGGTTGAACTCAATGCCGCGTTCAGAGACCAGGAAGCCAAGGAGCTGGCCGGCTGGTACTCTGAAGACGCACTTCTCTGGGTTGAGCTTGATTTGAAAACGGCAAAGATTATCAAAAGTTTCCTTGAGTTCTTCCAAAAGGGTACCGCGTTTCTCCGTCTTCACCCCAATATCGTCTACATAGACGTGGGCATTTCTGCCGAGTTGCTTGAGGAGGCACTTATGCATGCAACGCTGAAACGTGGCACCGGCATTTCTCAAGCCGAATGTCATGGTCAGGTAGTAGAAGGCTTCGAATGGTGTGATGAAGGCAGTCTTCAGGCGGTCGGCCGGGTTCAATTTGATCTGGTGGTAACCTGAGTAGGCATCCAAAAAACTCAACAGCTCGCATCCGCCTGTGGAGTCTATCACTTGGTCAATCCGAGGCAAAGCAAACGGATCCTTGGGGCAAGCTTTGTTGAGACTGGTGTAATCAATACACATGCGCCACTTGTTCTTCTTCTTCAGTACAAGGACTGGGTTGGCAAGCCATTCTGGGAGGGAAACTTCCATAATGAAGCTGGCTGCCAGCAGTCGGGCGATCTCTTCACCAACGATTCTTCTCTTCTCTTCCGACAGTCGGCGGATGGGTTGTTTGACACTACAAAAAAATACACTTCCGTGATGATACGTGTTTGTCACAGTAGGTCGCGTTTTTTGTCATGCGTGTACATCCATGACAAATTTATGACAGAATCAAGATAGTCATACCTGTGTTGTCGTAGAAGTGTTCCATGACATTACCAAAATTATCATCACGGAAGTGTCCACTTCCATGACGATAAATCGCGCGTCACAGAAGTGCTTTCGTCAAGGGTGACCGACACGTGGCATCCACCGTAAGGGAACGCCGTTAAGCTATCGGGTCGGGTTTTGGATCCGATAACCCGTTAACAGCCCCGACCAATGGGGATTTTCCACGTGTAAAATCATCACTGGCTGGAGGAAACACGTGTCGGCTCACCGTTGGGATAGATGTCATCCGCTCATTGGAACGAAGGCGCCTATGATACGGCGACACGTGGCACGGCCAAACAGAGGCCTATTCCTGTGAAAAGGCCGGCCCGTTTGACTTGGTCAAAAGGTGGCGGGCCGGCCCACGGAAAGCCTCTTAACGGCCTGTTCGCATATAGCCCATTTACAGCCCGCTAACCCAGGGCCCGTTACACCCTATCCGAATTAGGCCCAGTAGCGTCATCTGGGCCGTCCAATATGATTCAGCCCGTTTTAACTTCTGGCCCATGTGTGGCCCATGACTTCTTTCGGCCCATATGAGGACCTTTGTAACTCTTGGCCCATTAACGGCCCGTGGTGAAACTGGCCCGTAATGAACAGTGTATCACTTTATACCCATTAACGGCCCGTAATTCCATTGGGCCGTTTCCAGCCCAAGTTACCTTTCGGCCTTCTCAGGGCCCATTGATTCTTGGGCTCATTTGCAGCATTCGGTTACATACGGCCAGTTACTGTCATTTTCTGCTTGTGGGCCAAATTCAGCCCGTCGTTACAGTCGGTCCGTTTGTGGACCGTTAATACGTTGGGCCGTTTTCATGTAAAAAAACCCGTTGGGCTGTTTTCATAGAGTTATCAAATTCGGCCTATTAACGGCCCGTTATGGTCCACGAATAGTACGGCTCATGATTGGCGAAATGATGATACGCCCCGTAGAAGGCCCATGGATCCTACGGCCCGTATGAGGCCCATGGATAGTACAGCCCGTAGAAGGCCCATGGACCCTACGGCCCGTAGAAGGCCCATGGACCCTAAGGCCCGTATAGAAGGCCGATGGATCCTACGGCCGGACGAAGGCCCATGGATCATACGGCCTGTAGGAGGCCCATGGTTACAACAGTCCGTGTGTTGCCATGATTATTTTGGCCTAGTTACCAAAAATAGGCTATTGTGGCCACTAGAAAAAACAGAAAAAGAACTGCAGTGACTACAAGCAAACAACTAAACAAGACAATAAGGAAATAAATAAGCAAGCAATTAACGCTAGCCTATTACCGCTATTACACATATTACATCCACTGGGCATCAAAGTTCGCCACCAGTGCAACTATAGGGAACAAAGCAGCACATTACATACACTGGCCGTCAAAATTGGCCACCAGTGCAAATAAACGCGGCAGCAAAACAAGAGCATAACTGTAACAACTTCAGAAGAGCTCAAGAAACGTTATCCTGGGTATCCACCATGCTGGCAATAAGCTTAGCAAGCTGATTAGCTTTGTCCTGTTTGGCGCTAAAATCCTCCAACGCTTGCTGTTGCACCAGAAAGTATGCATCTGAATGCTCCAGGGACTTCTGCAGTCCTTCCGCTTCTTGTCGCAGCACAGCTGATCGATGCCTTTCAGCTTGTAGTTGAGACTCAAGAAACCGAACTGATTCAGACAGTGAGTTTGAATAGCTTGTGCAAGCGGTAGTGGCCAGTAACTCGAACACTAAACCAAGACAGGACTTTGGGGTTGTCTCGCTGTCTTCAAGATAGTCTTCCTTAGCTGTTTTATCAGCTTTGTTGGAGACCAACAAGGATGTGTCACTATCCTGAACCTTATCTGCATTACTCCCTTTACCATTGCTTAATAAGGCACTCTTCCCCAATATTCTATCAGCATTCTAAAAGAAGAAACAAGCAGACACATAACAAGTTTAGCATGTACTAGTATATCAAACTCATTTCGGTGAACCAGTTCATTAGTAAGGTGGACAGGATTAAACTACCAAGTCTTCTATTGCCAAGTACTAGTACATAATAAAAGCATCAAACAAACATATATCTATATCCTATGGTCACTGCATTGTCTTGCCAAATCAAAATAGAGACACGGTTCAAATCATATCAGTTCAAGACAAAGCAGCAGTGAAAGAATACAAAGCGTGGGAAACTACACGACACAACAAGATTTCAGATGGGTACCATGGGTCTACATGTACAACAACACTATTGGCTCTGTTGTGATGCTAGTAATGTGCATGATATGAAAGTCAACTGTATACACAATTGAAATTGAAATCAACAGAGCTATTGATAAGAGCAAACCTGTTAAGAAACGTGCTTGAACATACCTGCTGTGCCATTGGAGTTTCGATTGGATCCTTCAATTTAAAAATAAGTTTGTATGAGTAAATAAAGTGATACAAGAGCAAAGCAATCATAGTTAAAAAAGGCGCGCCTAAGCGAGCGCTTAAGCGCGCCTAGGCTCTAGGCGTTGGCAAAACGCATTGCGCATAACTACGCATAATCTGTGCATAACTGCGCATAAGCATGCGCTTTGGTCAGTAAAGCGCAAGGCGGTGGCAAAACGCACAATTAACGCCTAGCGCTTTTTGAACTATGATAGCAATGGAATCTTAAATTAGAACAGTTGTTCTTCAGGTTTAGGCACTTGTTCTACATGAACAGAGTACAGTAAGACGCAAGAATATAATACTTAAAAATAGAAAATGAGCTCATAGACCTTACCACATTCTTGGTTCGGGACCAGTACAGAACAAGGCGTTTCCAGTCATCGTCCAGTAAATGTGTCTCAGGAGAACGTAAGGGAATTTTATGAGTTTCTTTGCCGGTGAAGTACGTTTTCTTCAGGTAATTCCAATACTGCCACCAAGCATTCTTGAAGATAGCAGAGGTATTAGCACAGGTTACCTCATCCTGAGTTTCCAAATCAGTCCTTCTCTATAGAGAAAAATGGGAAAATTTGCTGTATTATAACCATCATGGAGGTAGGATGTATGGGACGAAGCAAAGTAATTGCCATGAATAACATTACTTACACATAACTCCTGGACAAACACCTGCAACTGGCATTTTCCTTCATCTTTAGTATAATATTTCCAAGATGGGAAGATACGGACATACGATTTAACAACATCAAATAAGATAGATGTTAAACTACGACTAGCTGGTTGTGCTTCCTACACAGGAATAGGCGTACTAACTGGTGGAGTTGGGGTTCGCCGTGATAGTACTGGCCCTTTGGGCACTGGAGCTGCCTTACTAACTGCTCTTGTTTGGGAGCTCTGTGGTGGAGATGGTGCTGTGTCAACAGGAACTGGGTTACTATCGGTTGGGGTTGGGGTTAGATTGGGTGAAGCTGGTTCTCTGTCCATCGCAGTAGGGGTACAATCTGCGAGAGATTGGGTTATGTGTGGTAGGGCTGGTTATTGTGCATGTACAACCGGGGTGCTATCTCCACCAAGAGGTAGCACTGTTTTATTTGAAGACCGTGTTTTTAGTCCGCTAGATACTAGCATCACCCGCTCCAATTCAAATGGCTGATAAACAGGAAACATAGTTGAATGTACAGACATTGTATGAGAGACAGATGCAATAGATAGTGTGGAAAAAAGAGGGCATGAAATAGTTGACATGTATATTGTTTAACTAAAACGGATATCATGACATAATTTCACATATATTATGTCTATCTAAACTGGATAGCATAGCATAACATAATTCAAAGATATGATGAATAACTAAACAGGATCGCATGACATAATTCACCTACATGTTATCTAAGTAATCAGGATCGCATCATTTAATTCACATATTTGATTTATATGCTAAACATAGGGCATTCGATATGATGTCTGAACAAAGAACATGGTGTTGAATATTGTGTATATGATGTCTAAACTATGCAATGCAAGACACCGTATGCGTGATATGAGCAGTATAACCGTGCCAAGTTAGAGCATACACATCAGTGGGGGAATAGGACTGGTCATCTGTCTCTGAATCCATCTCTGAGGAGCTATCGGGACCCAACAAGAGATCTGCTTCGACAGGTAGCACTGTCTGCTCTGAAGGCCTTGTTTTCACTCCAGATTTTTCCATCTCCCACTCAAATGGCTGATTCACAGGAAGAGTAGTTTAATGTACAAACATTGTCGACAAATGGAAATGTAATGAAGAAAAGGATGGGCAAGATATCTTTCAAATATATGATGCCTGGTTAAACAGGATGGCATTGCACATTTTACATATATTATGGCTGGCTAAAAGACATGAGACTGCATAATTTCCATATATGATATAGAAACTAAACAGGTGGCATTACAGAACATGTCTAAACTAAGCAGATGACATATATGATGTCAAAAGTAGGCACTGCAAGGCAACATATGCATGATATGACTAACATCATCATGCCAAGGTAGAGCAAACACCTTGGGGGTAAATAGGAGTGGTCAGCGGCGTCTGAATCCGCCTCAGAATAGATATCTTCCTCTGGATTACAATCTGGAGAGGGGTGGGGAGGGTTTGCCATTGAACCCACCATGGAGCAATGTGTGCATGACATTGTATTGCCGCGGAAAACTCTTCTCTTTTTCTGTACATGTTCAGCATGACTGTGTACAGTATCTGACATGCATACGAAAAAAATATGGTGAGATTATGTAAGGAGAGCATGCAGAAATTTAGAGTGATGGTAACAACCAGTGGATCGACGTTTCTCCGTTGAACCAAAATAGCCCTAATGGATCGACGTGAATGTATAGTAATAAGTGATGCAACAAGTGTACAACCTCTTTGCCGTAGCCGTGTCGACCTCAGCATCATTGGGTTGGTCGCTGAAGCAGTTGAGGTAGAAGTGGTTGTCGGAGGTGTGGAGGAAGATCTGAGGAATCTATAGACGGCGTCCAAGGCACTGCTCTGTTGTGCTGGATCGTTCTGTCGTTAGAGCAGCTCCGGTGAGCCGTAAGACGTCAAGGCTGAAGCAGCACAAGACAGACATCGTCGATCTCAAGTGGGATTCTAATAGCATCTCCAATAGATGATGTAAAATGGATGTAAAATTAACATCACCAAACACCACCTGACTACAACAGATGAGGTAAAAACTGTTGACTCTGAACTTAACTGTCGAAACTGAAATTTACTGTGGAATCTGAATGCTACTGTCGAAACTGAACGCAATCGTAGCAGAGAGGCACTTGACATGTAGTTTAGGGAGGGCCTGCAGTTCATCTTCAACCTGCACTCCCCTAAGCCGCCAGCCACCACCGGCCGAACTTCCGGCCCCAGCGCCGCCTCGCCGCCCCGAAATAACTCGCCACCGCCGCCCCGGCCAGCCCTCTAGGCCCCCCGCCCCCACCCTGAACCCTAAGATAGATTGTGGGGTACATCTCTGGCGAGCCCCCGTCCCCGCTGCGGGTGGTTATTCCATAACTCCGGCGAGCCCCCCCAACCCCTGAAAATCGACTGACCCAAAAGTCGATTCAGTCGACTGAAGTGTGGCTTAATCGGAGCAGAGCAGCAGCACGAGCGAGGGGAAGAGCAGCAGCAGCAGCTGGGCGAGCGAGCGATCGAGCGAGAGCCGGAGCAGCAGCAGCAGCGCAATCGAGCGAGCGAGAGCCAGAGCAGCAGCAGCAGATCCGGCTGGTATCGACGCCGCCGTCGAAGGGGCCTCGCACTGGGGGACAGCCGCCGTGGAGATGTCACCCGCGGCGCCAGCTTCAAGGTAGCCGCTCCATGGGGGTGCGGGATGGAGCACCGTCGGCGCCGGGAGGTCGAGTTAAGGAGAAGGTGCGATGCGATGAGTGTACAACCTCTTCGGTGGCGCCGAGTAGGCCTCGGCTTCGTCTAAGGAGTCGGTGAGGATGCTGCGGTTCCGGTGGAGCAGGTTAAGGCGGCTCTGTGGGGATGGAGCTGTCGCGATAGAAGAGGCGATCGTCGGAGCAGCTCCTTGGAGGTGGAGGACGGGGCAGCTGAACCGGCGGGACGGCGAGATGGACGACGGATCCTCATCCGGGGAGGTGGACGAGGGACGTCGAGCTGTTGCGGTGGACGACGTCGTTGGGGAAGAGGCTTCGGCTGGGCAGTGGTGATGTGGCGGACGGAGGAGGGTGGGGTTTCGCGGCTTGAGCGAAGAGGTTATGGCGGCCTGGGATTTCGAATGGCGAAAAGGGGGCGATGGGAGGGGGTGAAGCATGACTTAGGGATGCGCTTGTCCAAAATGTAGGGTGTGTTACAAAAGTACCCCCCACCGATTTGAACTAGTGGCCCTTTCGGCTCAGGGTTAGAAGGGGGATTTCGCGTGTCGGGATTTGGCAGCTGGAGGGAGTTTTCGCGCGCGTTGTAATTTCGGGATAGCAAGGCGCGGGTTGTGAAGGCGCCAGTTTTGGGAGCACGATATCTGAATTTTCGGGATATAACAAGACGCGGGTTGAATTTTAGGGACAAGCCTAATGTGTAGTAATATTGTACTTGTACGTACCAAATCAATTCGCACTTCCCTCAACCAAAAAGAAAACAAAAAAAATAAAACTATTCACACCACAGAGAGAGTCTTGCCCCGTTTTACTATAGAAATGCTATTCAAAGCTACTCCCTCCTTCCATCTATATAGGGCCTAATGCATTTTTCGATGCTAACTTTGACCAAATATTAGAGCAATGATATATGACATGCAACTTACACAAAGCACACCGTTAAATTCGTCTGTGAAAGGTTCTTTCAATGATATAATTTTCACATTGTGCATGTCATGTACTATTAATCTTGTCAATAGTCAAAGGCGGTCTTAAAAATATCATTATGCCCTATATAGATGGAAGGAGGGGGTATGAATCCATGTTATGTCCGATTAAATTTTTTCGCTTGCTGTATAATGCATGTAACCTACTCATACCAACATTTTAGGGCATTCCAAATGTCTATACTACCGCTGCAATTCGAACTAAATTTGAATTCGTTTCTCTATTTCAATAAGAATCTACAATCATGATTGTTGCCAACTTCAACCATCATAGTTTCCTTGCTATCCGCCAGATATAAATCGGACGGCCTATAATGCAGGATGGCAGGCACACCATCATCAACAACTCCGTTTTTTATAAGAGTAGAGATAAAATATATTAAATGTAGTATAACATGTTCATAACCACACCATGTGTATCACCGTTATATATATTCACACATGCGTCGGTTTGAAACACTATGATAAATTCTTCAAATATCCGAATTCACTTTTTATAATGAAGTATATATGATCTCTATTCGTCTTTTACACCCACACAACCCTCGTATCTTTGTAGCTAGCGCTAACTTTCTCTTGTGCATGCACACGCCCGCATCCCTCTCACCCTCCCTCAGCATTCTCTAGCTCCATCACGCAAATTCGTCTTTTCACTTTAGGTCATTCACCCACGGTGTGTGTAGGCCCCCCAGCTCCTTCTTTACGTCACACATCGATCGATATGCCTCTCTAGCCAGGTGTGCCTAGCACAAACACAAGCTTCCCCTCTTCTCTTGTCACCGTCCATGCCTCACTCCCACCACTCTTTTCATCGTTCTCGTACTCGCACACTCCTCCCCCTCGATATAGTATGCCTCTCGTACCACCTCCTACATGCATCCCTCTCTCTCTATCCCTCTCCTCGTGCCTCATTTCCTTCTAACACACACATGCATGTATACCGATCGATCTCCCAACATATACCTAGATCGACTTTAACTACCCCCACATCGATCGACGGACCTCACAAGTTATGTCTCTCCTTTCTCTAAGAAAGGGAGATTGATCTTCCTATGTAGTTACGTCTGCTTACCACAGCCACATCGTCCCCCCGCATCATTCGTCCATGCCTCCTGACCCGTCTCTCACACGCACGTGCATAGACAACAAGCAGCCATCTCCTCTCTTATTGATATTGCGGGCATGCCCTCTGTTTGTCTAGCAAGCCTATCCCACCATTTGTTAGAAGCAACTCCACTACCACCCCCTCCAACACTCTAGCTCTATCTCTCTCCCAACCTTATTCCTCTCCTGCACATATGCATGGATGCCGATCGATCTCCCTTAATACATGAGGCAGATCGATCTCCTTAATACATGAGGTAGGCCTCTCTCCTCCTCCACACATATACCAGCCATTGTACCTCTATAGTTAATTGGGCCTCCCTCTTCCCCCACCACACACCGATAGTCGAGCGCTGCAGGTAGGTATCCATGCCATAGAGACAAACTGCACATGTCCCATCTCACGTTCCAGTAGGCCAGCCACTCTATATCTTTGACATGGGCACACACAAATTCGATGGCACTCTTTATCGATCGCGCGCGCGCACACACACACATCATCCCTTTCTTCGATTCTATGGACACCTCAAGCCGATGATACCTCCACTCTCTTCTCGTGGATCGCCCCCTCTATATATATGTTATATCCAGGACTCTATTTCACGCACATTGCATATGTTACATTTTTTGATTGACCCCCCCCCCCCCCCAAAAAACTCTCAAGAACCCACACACTATATCTCTCTAGGTTTGTATCTCTCTCACACAACCCCGCGTAGGTGGTGTACGTATACAAGAAGAGAATAGGTGCACCGTGCACGTACTCACGCTTCGTGCCCAGCCACACCCGCGCGGGTACACGGTGGAGCTCATTTCTTTACGAAATGGCAGCCCACGTGCTAATTTGAACGCCTGTAGCGGTTGTTTACCTAGGGAGGTCGTGTACCACGCGTGCACGAAACAAAGTTCGACTTGACGCGTTGCCGCGTTATTTTTAAATAAAGTTATAGCGCTCAATGGCACGTACACAGAATATAAAACGATTTTTATGGAGAAAAAGGTAGTCCGCTCACTATATACAATGGAGCCTGCCTGCCTGGTTTGTCGCTCTTCAGAGTATCTCACACAAGGCTGTGGTGGCCTCTCTCTCTCTCACCGTTGGTCACTGATCCGGCCGCATCCCATCCGCCGGGGGAAAGGGAGTGCGGTGGCCTCTCTCTCTCTCACCATTGCTCACTGATCCGGCCGCATCCCGTCCGCCGGGGGAAAGGGAGGAAGTGCATCGTTTCTCCGTTTGACGGTGCCGAGGCAGCACGTCCCGATCTGCGGTACACGCCGTTCTCTGTGACCAAGCTCCGGCACGGTAGGGCCTACGCCACCTGCTCACAGATTCCGCCCGCCGCCGCTCACCTAGTTACATCCCGACGACCTCCAGGTATCCCCTCCGGCCTTGCTCCACTGCCCGTCTTCCCACGTCGCTGCATGTGGATCTTCCATAGTTCTTTGCCCAAAACGTAGCTCGTCCGGCGTACTTTCCATATTGCATTCTCGTCCTCACACCGTTTTAGACGAACACAACCGTGTTGTTATCTTCCCTTCGGACAAGGAATATGCTTCTTTTTTTGTCGTCGCATGTGTCATCAACTGTTATTGGCCAGTAATTGTTTCCTTTCTACTCGTTGCTATTGCGACCTTTTGGTGAACTGCACAAATCATTTTTTTCTTAAGAGTGTTTTGTGCAGTTGTACTTAAATGTCACATGGGCAACGTCTCTACATTTCAGTGCGACTGCACAAAGGGAGATTGGTTTTGCTCTATCCTCCTCATCCAACTCCAAGCCTAATCTTCTCCAACTAGTTAGTCTTAAGAGAGACTGCAAAGGTGACCGGCTTCTATTTGTGTGTTTATTGTTTCATTAGCAGTCCTCTATTATCGTAATCACACTTAATATCTTTGGAACAGGGACGCTCAGCTCTGTTTTAGTGGAACTGCACAAAATGATCGGAATGTTGCATGCTCCAGACAGCTACTTTTTTCCCAACATGCCTTGTTGATTTAGACAGAGCTGGGGGGACGTTGCTGCCAATCAAAGCAAGGATCAATTTTAATTTAACACCTTCTCACAACTCTGTCTTCAGTTGTGATGTAATTATTAGCTCTGATCTGCTAATAATTGACATGCATTAGCAAGGAAGTTAGTTTTTTATTGTTTCCGAAAGAGCATCGATGGCTAGACACGCGAAACAAAAGCTGAAAGCTCACACCATTGTACAATTTCATGTGTCTGGAAAATTATTTGTATAGTACGTCAATTATGTAAACAAATGATGGAAGCTTGATAGCATTGCCAGAAGCCTCTTCATCATCCGCGTCCATGTGCCATGCACAAAATTATACTCCTTTATTCCTAAATATTTGTCTTTTTACAAATTTCAAATGGGCATATTTCAGAGTGTAGATTCACTCATTTTGCTTTGTATGTGTACTCGCTCCGTTCCTAAATATTATATTCGTCTTTCTAGAGATTTCAACAAGTGACTACATACGGAGCAAAATGAGTGAATCTACACTCTAAAATATGTCTATAAACATCCGTATATGCCAGTCCATTTGAAATCTCTAAAAAGACAAATATTTGAGTAGTCACTCGTTGAAATCTCTAGAAAGACAAATACTCCAGAGTATATTTAAGAACCGAGGGGGTAGTGCACAACCGCATGGGAGACTCAGCCCGGTCGTTGCGCCGCATTAATAGTGAGTAATGAGCAGTCAAATCATAAGCCCCACCTTTCCCACTGTAAGTTGCTCTGAAGAAGCAACCATCAATACGCTCTTCTTTGAATCCACTCATACTACTCCATCCGTCACTGTTTATACAACGCGCTTTAGAAAAAAGAAAAAAAATCTGTGGGACCAAGGCGAAAAGCGATCGGCCTGAAAAATAGCATTGGTAGTTATAGCACAGCGTCTATTACTAGAGGGAATAATGCGTACACACATGCATACAGTGCTTCCGCCCCGGGTACACACATGCATGCACTTACTCCACTCTGTAGTAGTACAGTACATGGATAGAAAATTGTGGACTTGATTGCGGTTACTACGCCCTAATTAATTGAGCATTAAACCAAACGCGTCTAAAGTCTCTCTGGTGGTGGAAATGCATTGAGAGAAATGCATCATAATGAAGCGCGCCCTGTAAACTGTGACGGAGGGAGGAGTAGTATGAAGGTGCAAAACCAAGAATGCGTATGGCCAGTCGGTCAATGCACCTCCTCTTGGCATATCACTATCATGCGGGACAGGAGTGTGAGCAAACCGATCTCAATTGACTGCAAAGAGCCAACCCGCCGTTCCTTGAGAGAGACGAAGAGCGAGAACACACAGACGGGCTCGCAAGGAGGCCAAGATATATTCGAGCATGGTTGGTTGATCGATATCATTCATTACATGTTGGGCTGCCGTTTTCCGCCCTTCTCCAGAATAAACGTGTACTTTATCAGAGATATAAAAAAATAAGAGTACATACGCTCCACCAAGCGTTTCTAGTAGTAGTACTACTCGTACTACTGCGCTTGGCTCTTGGCCTCTTCGTGAAGTCGAACAATGATGGTACTCCGCATGTTGGGTACTACAGTGTATGCCTCTGACAATCTGACACCGAATGGACTGATGCATGTCCACCGACGGTAGGTTGCATTAGTCAAAAGGCGTAAGCGAGCTTCACCTTGTCCTGCAAGCTTCTCCTTGTTCTGCGAGTTGACGGGACACACCAAAAAGTAGTGCTAGTCCATACTCCCTCCTTTCCGGTTAATATGGCTTAATCTTTTTTGCGGGTAAATGAGAGAGCTTTATTCATATATAAGCATTCTTAGGACGATCAACCAAGACACTGGTCACTAGGAAGCGAGGTACCCCGCAAAAAAAGAAGTAGGAAGCGAGGTGTTTCATCAAGCCAGCTGTCGACCACATTCAAAGTGCAGCAAGGACGGTTCGCACGAAGATGCGCCGCAAGCACTAGTAGAAAACTGGGCTTTGGTCACAAGGCAATATTCACATTAGTCCCGGTTCAGTCACGAACCGGGACTAATGTGAGCATTGGTCCCGGTTCGTGCGACCAGGGGCCTGCCGGGCCTCGTGGGGGCATTGGTCCCGGTTTGTCCGGACCCTTTGGTCCCGGTTGGTGGGACAAACCGGGAACAATGGGCCATGCTCCTTGCCCACCACCCTTTAGTCCCGGTTCATACCACAAACCGGGACTAAAGGGCTGGTCCTAGTTGCGGCCAGTGTTTAGTCCCACCTCGCCAACCGAAGGGCGCTCACACCAGTTTATAAGCCCGTCCCTCTCTGCCTTGTTGAGCTCCTCTCAAAGTGAAAATAGATGCCCTTATACACGCAATTTGACCTAAATTCACAGTAAATTTCTTTGAATTTCATAGAAATTTATTATGAATTTAGGTTGAATTTTCTCTATAGGCGCATCTATGTTCATATTTTTATAGTAAATAAAAATAAATAAACCTTAATAAAATAAAATAAACTATAGTAACTAAAATAATAAACCTTAATAAATTAAATAAAAATAGCAGCAGTAAAATAAATAAAAATAGCAGGAGTAAAATAAATTAAAATAAAATAATTAAAGTAAAATACATAAGTAATTAGAAATAAAATAAATAAGTTTTTTGTTGTAAGTAGAAACAAAACAAAACAAATAAAGCAAAAGAGAAAACAAAAAACAGAGAAAAAACTTATGCCACCTACTGGGCAACCACGGCCTGAATACGACTTGAAACCCATCTGTGGGCCAGGATTCAGGCCCGTAGAAGGCCTAGTAGGCTCCACAGGCAAAGAGAACGGTTAGGCCCGAAAGCCTGCAGTTGAGAGGAGCTCGAGAGGGTGGGCACAGCAGCGCTTATAAACCACTCTCGAGCCCTCTCAACTAGCGAGGTGGGACTAAACTTTTGACGCGGGGCAGCACAAGGCCTTTGGTCCCGGTTGGTGCCACCAACCGGGACTAAAGGGGGCATTGGTCCCGGTTCGTGGCACCAACTGGGACCAAAGGCCTTTAGTCCCGGTTGGTGCCACGAACCGGGACCAAATAGTTCCCTATATATACCCCATCGCCACAGCAGAGCACTCCACAGTGCTCTGTTTTTTCTGGCCGGCGAGGGGAGGGCATTTGGGTGCTCTAGCTCACCTCCTATGCACATGAGGTGTTCGATGAAATGTCTGAGCCACACTAGTTAATCTTTCTCCTCTCGAAACTCGACCTCCGAGCTCCATTTTCCCCGAGATTTGTCTAGGTTTAGCGGTCCGTCATGTCCCGTCCCCGTCTTCACCGCCGTCGATCGCCCGCGCCGATCTCGTCGCCAGCACCACCGTGGTGAACCTCTTGTTCTTATCTTCTTTCTGAAAGGAAAAAATTCTTACTTTAGATAGTTACTTGTCTAATTTTGTTACTTTTATTATTCCTTCTTATTACATAGTGCGATGGTTTTGGTATCCGCCCCCGTCGGCCCTCGTCCTGTCTATGATTCGGATGTGGTATATATTATCTTTTTATAACTATTTGGTTCATTTATTGTTTATGACAAATATACCGACCAACGTGACATAGATTTTATTTATCTAGGAGGTGGTTGAACCGGAAATTCTAACCGACCCTATTGTCGAGAGGTTAAATTTAGTTGAAGAAGAAAACAATTACTTGAAGGAAAAAATAAAAAAAATTGAGGAGGAGAAGATGATATTGGAGTTGCATGTTGCGGATGTCGTCGATGATCATAAGACCAAGATGGATGCAATGCGCTTGAAGATTAGAAAGATTAGAAAATATGCCATTCATACCGAGGCTTGGTATCATTATGCCTTTGGATCAATTGTTACCTTGGTTGCGATTATGATCGCATTTGTTTTCGCATTGAAATGTTTTACATAGTTTCAATGTATGGTTTAATTAATTAGATGCTCTGGAGAGCTATATATATGTTGTTAGATGAGAACTATGTATGTACTTTGGTTTTAATGTGATGATGAACTTCTATTAATTTGGTCACTTAATTATCTATTCATGATGTTCTGTAATGGTTTTTGACACACTTAATTATATATAATGCACGCAGATGAACCGGCAATGGATGTACGGTGACAGACACACCTCTGAGTACATTAAGGGCGTGCATGATTTTCTCGAAGTGGCTGAGGCAAACAAGAAGAATGGTTTTATGTGTTGTCCATGCCCTATATGTGGGAATACGAAGTCTTACTCTGACCGGAAAATCCTTCACACCCATCTGCTTTACAAGGGTTTCATGCCACACTATAATGTTTGGACGAGGCACGGAGAAATAGGGGTTATTATGGAAGACGGCGAAGAAGAAGAGGACGATGACAACTATGTGGCCCCTGAATACGGTGATGCTACAACGGGGGGAGCTGCTGAAGTTCAAGAGGAACCAGACGATGTGCCCAATGATGCTGCAAGGGGGGAAGCTGCTGAAGATCAAGAGGAACCAGTGCCCGATGATGATGATCTCCGCCGGGTCATTGTCGATGCAAGGACGCAATGCGAAAGTCAAAAGGAGAAGCTGAAGTTCGATCGCATGTTATAGGATCACAAAAAAGGGTTGTACCCCAATTGCGAAGATGGCAACACAAAGCTCGGTACCGTACTGGAATTGCTGTAGTGGAAGGCAGAGAATGCTGTGCCTGACAAAGGATTTGAGAAGCTATTGAAAATATTGAAGAAGAAGCTTCCAAAGGATAACGAATTGCCCGACAGTACATACGCAGCAAAGAAGGTCGTATGCCCTCTAGGATTGGAGGTGCAGAAGATACATGCATGCCCTAATGACTGCATCCTCTACCGCGGTGCGTACAAGGATCTGAACGCATGCCCGGTATGCGGTGCATTGCGGTATAAGATCAGACGAGATGACCCTGGTGATGTTGATGGCCAGCCCCCCAGGAAGAGGGTTCCTGCGAAGGTGATGTGGTATGCTCCTATAATACCATGGTTGAAACGTCTGTTTAGAAACGAAGAGCATGCCAATTTGATGTGATGGCACAGTGAGGAACGTAAGAAAGACAGGAAGTTGAGAGCACCCGCTGACGGGTCGCAGTGGAGAAAAATCGAGAGAAAGTACTGGGCTGAGTTTGCAGCTGACCCAAGGAATGTATGGTTTGGTTTAAGCGTGGATGGCATTAATCCTTTCGGGGAGCAGAGCAGCAATCACAGTACCTGGCCCGTGACTCTATGTATGTATAACCTTCCTCCTTGGATGTGCATGAAGTGGAAGTTCATTATGATGCCAGTTCTCATCCAAGGCCCTAAGCAACCCGGCAACGACATTGATGTGTACCTAAGGCCATTAGTTGAAGAACTTTTACAGCTGTGGAATGGAAACGGTGTACGTACGTGGGATGAGCACAAACATGAGGAATTTAACCTGCACGCGTTGCTGTTTGTAACCATCAACGATTGGCCCGCTCTCAGTAACCTTTCAGGACAGACAAACAAGGGATACCACGCATGCACGCACTGTTTAGATGACACTGAAGTATATACCTGGACAAATGCAGGAAGAATGTGTACCTGGGCCATCGTCGATTTCTTCCGACCAACCATCAATGTCGAAAGAAAGGCAAGCATTTCAAAGGCGAGGCAGATCACCGGAAGAAGCCCGCCATGCGTACCGGTGATCACGTACTTGCTATGGTCAATGATTTACATGTAATCTTTGGAAAGGGTCCCGGCGGACTAGCTTTTCCGAATGACGCTGAGGGACACGCATCCATGTGGAAGAAGAAATCTATATTTTGGGACCTACCCTACTGGAAATAGCTAGAGGTCCGCTCTTCAATCGACGTGATGCACGTGACAAAGAACCTTTGCGTGAACCTGCTAGGCTTCTTGGGCGTGTATGGGAAGACAAAAGATACACCTGAGGCACAGGAGGACCTGCAACGTTTGCACGAAAAAGACGGCATGCCTCCGAAGCAGTATGAAGGTCCTGCCAGCTACGCTCTTACGAAAGAAGAGAAAGAAATCTTCTTTGAATGCCTGCTCAGTATGAAGGTCCCGACTGGCTTCTCGTCGAATATAAAGGGAATAATAAATATGCCAGAGAAAAAGTTCCAGAACCTAAAGTCTCATGACTACCACGTGATTATGACGCAACTGCTTCCGGTTGCATTGAGGGGGCTTCTACCGGAAAATGTCCGATTAGCCATTGTGAAGCTATGTGCATTCCTCAATGCAATCTCTCAGAAGGTGATCGATCCAGAAATCATACCAAGGCTAAGGAGTGATGTGGCACAATGTCTTGTCAGTTTCGAGCTGGTGTTTCCACCATCCTTCTTCAATATCATGACACATGTCCTAGTTCATCTAGTCGACGAGATTGTCATTCTGGGGCCCGTATTTCTACACAATATGTTCCCCTTTGAGAGGTTCATGGGAGTTCTAAAGAAATATGTCCATAAACGCGCTAGGCCAGAAGGAAGCATCTCCATGGGCCATCAAACAGAGGATGTCATTGGGTTTTGTGTTGACTTCATTCCTGGCCTTAAGAAGATAGGTCTCCCTAAATCGCGGTATGAGGGGAGACTGACTGGAAAAGGCACGCTTGGAGGGGACTCAATAATAGGCAGGGACGGATATTCTTGGTCTCAAGCACACTACACAATTCTACAGAACTCAACCTTGGTGACCCCGTATGTCGATGAACACAAGAACAGTCTGCGCTCCAAACACCCGGAGCAGTGTGACGACTGGATTACATGTGAACACATCAGGACTTTCAGCAGTTGGTTGGAAACACGTCTCAGAGGTGACACCACTGTTTGTGATGAGTTGTACTCGTTGTCCAGGGGACCATCTTCGACTGTATTGACTTACAAAGGATACGAGATAAATTGGAATACATTTTACACGATCGCCCAAGATCAAAAGAGCACCAACCAAAACAGCGGTGTCCGCTTTGATGCAGCAACCGAGAGGGGAAAGGACACATATTATGGTTACATAATGGACATATGGGAACTTGACTACGGACATGATTTTAAGGTCCCTTTGTTTAAGTGCAAATGGGTCAATCTGTCAGGAGGCGGGGTACAGGTAGACCCATAGTACGGAATGACAACAGTAGATCTGAACAATCTTGGGTACACTGACGAACCGTTCGTCCTAGCCAATGATGTGGCACAGGTTATCTATGTGAAGGACATGTCTACCAGACCGAGAAAAAGAAAAGATAAGGAAGCGAATACATCATACGATGAGCCAAAGCGCCACATAGTTCTTTCAGGAAAAAGGGACATTGTGGGAGTGGAGGACAAGACAGACATGTCTGAAGATTATGAAAAGTTTCGTGAAATTCCTCCCTTCAAAGTCAAGGCTGACCCAAGCATCCTGATAAACGATGAAGATTATCCATGGTTACGGCGCAATAAGCAAATGACACAAGCGAAGAAAAAGTGAAGACTTTCTCCCGCAACTATTATGATGATACCATGCTAACTTTGTAACAGACGAGTATGATACCATTGTCCGTTTTGTACACGAAGTGCATCTAGTTTTTGCCGTAACCCTCTCAACTTTCTTGCACATGCTATGTGGATGAAATGATGATACCATGCCAACTTTCAACCTTTTCAGAGTTCATTTGAAATGCTTTTCAATTTTAGGGTCTTATAGCTCAAAATAATTAGTAAATGCATGAAAAATAACAGGCCAAAAATTAAAAATTATGCCACCTACTGGGCCACCATGGCCTGAATACAATTAGAAACCCTTCCATGGGCCAGGATTCAGGCCCGCAGAAGGCCCAGTAGGCCCACAGGCATGTACAGAGAGGTTAGGCCCGTAAGCCTGCTTTAGAGAGGAGCTCGACAGCTCAGGCGCACTGCACCTTATAAACAGGTGCGGCTCTCTCTCAGCTAGCAAGGTGGTACTAAACTCCCACCACCACGCCGCTGTGCAAGGCCATTGGTCCCGGTTGGTGGCACGAACCGGGACCAATTCCACCCTTTGGTCCCGGTTGGTGCCACGAACCGGTACTAATCAGGCTGTGGCCCCACGAGCACCTTTAGTACCGGTTCGTGGCACGAACCGGTACTAGAGTTTCTTACTAAGCAGTTTTTTAGTCCCACCTCGCTAGCTGAGAGGCACTAGGAGCGGTTTATAAGCCCTGAGTGCAGAGACAATGAAGAAGAGGCGCAATGCTCACGTTGCTTAGCTTCAAGCCTTGAGGAATAAGGTAGACTACATGGAGCTATGTGCAGTGCAGTCTACACTATTCCGAAAGGCTTGAAGCAAATCAACGAGCATTGCGCCTCTTTTTTATTTTTAATAACTTATTACAACTCCGGACTTCTTGTGTTCCGACAAAATAAAATAAACTTTAATAAAATTTATGAAACTAAAATTAACAAAGTATTTTCTGTTCAAAACATTATAAGAAACCTCTAGTATTATTGAAACTAAAATCATATAAAATTGATGCAACTAAAATTATCGAAGTATTTTCTGTTCAAAATCATTAAAAGCAAAAAGAATTTTCATAAAGAACTTTTTTTGATAGAAACTTTAATAGCAAAAAGAATTATCATAAAGTAAAATAAATAAGTAATTAGAAACAAAATAAAATAAAATAAATAAGTTTTTTGTTGTAAGTAGAAACAAAACAAAATAAATAAAGCAAAAAAGAAAACAAAAAACTAAATACAGCAAAAAGAATTTTCATAAAGAACTTTTTTTGATAGAAAATTTAATAGCAAAAAGAATTATCATAAAGTAAAATAAATAAGTAATTAGAAACAAAATAAAATAAAATAAATAAGTTTTTTGTTGTAAGTAGAAACAAAACAAAATAAATAAAGCAAAAAAGAAAACAAAAAACTAAATACAGCAAAAAGAATTTTCACAAAGAACTTTTTTTGATAGAAACTTTAATAGCAAAAAGAATTATCATAAAGTAAAATAAATAAGTAATTAGAAACAAAATAAAATAAAATAAATAAGTTTTTTGTTGTAAGTAGAAACAAAACAAAATAAATAAAGCAAAAAACAAAACAAAAAACTAAATACAGCAAAAAATTTGTTGGGGCGCTGCCCGCTGGGCCCTCCAACCCTCGGGTTTGCAAATACAGGCCCAGAAGGGCTAGAGGGCTCAACGGGCAGCGCGCCAAAGTTAGGCCCA
Source organism: Aegilops tauschii subsp. strangulata (assembly GCF_002575655.3). Classification (NCBI taxonomy): domain Eukaryota; kingdom Viridiplantae; phylum Streptophyta; class Magnoliopsida; order Poales; family Poaceae; genus Aegilops; species Aegilops tauschii. The sequence continues at coordinate 107,201,137 of NC_053036.3, read as the reverse complement.
GGAGCTTGCTATAGAGAGGAGTTCGAGACAGCAGCCGCAGCGGGGCTTATAAACCACTCCAAGCCCCTCTGAACTAGCGAGGTGGGACTAAACTTTTGGCCGCAATGCGGGCAGCAAGAGTTGTTTGGTCCCGGTTGGTGCCACCAACCGAGACTAAAGGGGTGCATTGGTACCGGTTCGTGGCACCAACCGGGACCAATGCCCCCCCTTTAGTCCCGGTTGGTGCCACCAACCGGGACCAAAGGCCGCCGCTTCCCGCCCTTTGCGCTGCTGAAAAGAGGGCTTTGCTCCCGGTTGGTGGCACCAACCCGGACTAATGCCTACCTTTAGTCCCGGTTGGTGCCACGAACCGGGACTAAAGGCTTTGCTATATAAGCAAACACTTTGGAAATTTTTCAGAGTTCATCTGCAGTTTGCCCCGACGACGCCGACGCCGCCAGGCTGCCCCGACGCCGCCCGCCGCCCCCGCCGTCGCCGTCGCCCGTGCCCGTCGTCGCCGTTGCCCGCGCCCTCGTCGTCAGCCGCGCCCCTGCCCCGACACGCCGCCGACGCCTCTGCCCCTGCCCCGACCACGCCGCCGTCGCCTCTGCCCATGCCCCGACACGCCGCCGTCGCCTTGGTCAGGGCCGGCACTGCCCCCTTCCTCCCTGTCTTTTTATTGCATTTTTATAAAAAATGTATATATGTATGTTCATGTATATATGTTCTCTGTGTATATATATGTATGTTCATGTATATATGTTCTCTGTGTATATATGTTCTCTGTGTATATGTTCATGTATATAGGCAAAAGATAGATTTTTAGAAAAAGTTGGGATTTTTTTTGTTCATAGATTTTTTGGTTATATTAATTATTGTAGAATATGCAAATGTTTGTATATTAATATGAACAATGCATTAGGAAAAACCTTTACTTTTTTTGAAATTTTCTATTTGAACATTTTTTTATGAATGAGAGGAAAAAGGAAAATAAGAAGAGGAAGAAAGGAGAAGAAGAGGAGAGGAAGAAGAGGAGAAATAAATAAGAAGAGGAAAAAAGAAGAAAAAGAAGAGGAGAAGAAGAAAGGAATAGAAGAGAAGAAGAAAAAATAGAAAAAATTCTATTTTTTCTTCTTCTTCTCCTCTTTTTTTTCTTCGATCTTCTCCTCTATTCCTTTTCTTCTTCTCCTCTTTTTGTTTCTTCTTCGTTTTCTTATGTTTTATCGGGTCTGTCGTCGTCGATATACCCCTCTCCTGATAACTTCAACACGAGGGGGGGTCGATATACCCCCTCCCCGATAAGATTATTTTCCCATGTACGTTCATTGTCGTTGTCGATATAACCCCCTCCCGATAACTTCAACACGTGGGGGGGTCGATATACCCCCTCCCCGATAACATTATTTTCCCATGTATGTATGTCGTCGTTGTCGATATATATAACTCCCTCCCAGATAACTTCGACATGAGGGACGGTCGATATTTATACCCCCTCTTGACCGTGATAACTTATACCACGGGAGCACCCCCCGGCCCTCTCGCTCGACCAAAACTCTCGAGGACACCCAAACCGTAGAAAAAAAATTGTCGGTCTCCTACCCCCTCCTGCCGCGCCCTACCCTTGAAGCGTTGCTGAGGCCACCCCAAACCCGGAATAAGCTAGGTCTACGTTTACACTAACCACCTGCTGTCATGTTTGTGTAATAATTGCCATGGTGTAATATTTGCAGAAACAATGGAGCACGGACGAGACGAGCAAGCAGAAGAGGTGTTGGGGGACATAATCTTAGCCGGAGGTGATATCTTGTCGTATCTTAACGACAATGATGGTCTGGAAGAACAGGGTGAAGAAGCAGGCTACGGTGATCGAAGAGTAGAGGAGGAAAGACATGATTATGATGGATTCGGTGACCCAATGCTGGTGCAAGAAGGAGCCCGTGGTGACGGCTCCGGTGACCGAACAGAGTCCGGCCAGGTAAATATATTATTTAAGCCTGTGCTGACTAGCTAATTGATGCATTCATTGTTTTGGTATGTACACATATTAATTAACACTCGTCTTTCTTCTTTTTTCTAGCCCTCCGGATCGAGCACAACTGCGGTAAAGAGACGAGGCCCGAAGAGAAAGTTGCACTCGGATGAAAGGTTTGAGATCACAGCAATCGTGCGCGACGGCCAACCGATTGAACCCATTTTTGACAAAGGATGCATTTGCTGCTCAGTGCGGGGTTCTAGTTAGGGACAAGATCCCGATCAGCATCCACCAATGGTATAAGCCTAAGAAGGAAGACCCTGAGGTGTCTTATGTCAATGATATGCAGAAAGATGATCTTTGGACTAAGCTGAAGGCAAATTTCACCCTACCGCCAGAGGAGGATCCGGAGAAGCCAGTTAAAGAGCAATTAATCAAGTCCCATGCTCTTAAGAAGATGGCAGACCTATTCAGGAGGTGGAAGAATGAGCTGAAAACGTTTGTCGACAAAGAAGAGACACAAGAATTCATTGGCCGGTATGAGAAGATCAGAGATCACTGGCCCGCATTTGTGGCCCACAAGACATCGAAAAGAGTAAGAAGATGTCAGCGACAAACAAGAAGAATGCTGCGAAGAAGAAGCTTCACCATCGCACGGGGTCAGGTGGCTACCTCAAAGCCCGGCCTAAGTGGGCCAAGGCTGAGAATGATCTGCTTGAAAAAGGGATCGAACCACAGACAATGAACTGGACAGACCGTTGCCGGACTTGGTTCTTCGGGGCTGGCGGAACCTTGGACCTTGTACCAGGGAGGTGCGTTTGGACGAACGAGCTTTTGAGAATACCAGTCAAGAAGATTCAGCAATATATCAATGCAGCGCAGGAAGGGACGTTCGTTCCAGACAGAGAGAACGACGAGCTCACAATGGCCCTCAGGAATCCTGAGCACCCTGTTCGGACACGAGGTACGCCAGGCTCCGTTCCGTGGAAGGCTGGTTTTCCGGACGCAGGCGGTTACAAAAGCCAGGAGAGGAGGAAAAAATGGAGCAGACCCAAATTCAGAAGCTGCATGAAAGGGTTCAAGCGCTAGAGGAACGAGACAGCAATCGACATGCCGAAACTACCCCCGAAGCTACCCCGCCATCTCAGCGGAGAAGCAGCGTGGCTTCCACCGAGCTGCTTCAGCTGGAGCATGTCTTGACGGCTCCTGCTAGCTACCCCGTGGATGCTATCACGGAGTCTCAACATTGCCACCTTATGGCGCAATGGCAGAACTTCAAAGTCAAGGCGGCTGTTGGCTTTGTTTTACCTCCTGAACCCGGCGCAACCTACCACTGCCGGCCGATTCCAGAAGGATATGCTAGGGTGATGGTGGATGAAATAACGGAGGGATTTGAGGACCTCCAGCTTGACCACCCTACCGGTGAAGGGGAGACTCGGCTGAGTTTAGCTCTGAAGACTCCGTGCCTATGGCGGAAGGAGCTCATCAACCTTCCGAACTGGACGGCTCCGGCGAGTAAGGGCAGTCCGCCTCCTCCTCCGCCTCCTCCTCCGGCGACTAATCAGGGCACTCAGCCTCCTTCTCCGGCGCGTGGCGGCACTCCGCGTCCTCCTCGGGCGAGTGATCAGGGCACTCAGCCTCCTTCTCCGGCGCGTGGCGGCACTCCGCCTCCTTCTCCGCCTGCGCCGGCGCGCCAGAGCAGCCAGCCTCCCCCTTCTCCGCCTCGTCAGCAAGGGCGGAAGAGACCCGCCGCCGCTGCGGCTGCTCTAGCGCGTCGTAGTCCTTCTCCTCCGCCTCGTAAGCAAGGAAAGAAGACAGCCACAGCCGCTCCGTCTGCTCTGCCGGCGTCTAGCAGTACAGCTGCCAGAGGCGGGAGGCAATACAGATTTGGTCCTTCTCTGAAGACTCCAGAGAAGTTACCATACGAGAGGACCGAGGAGGAAACCAGGAAGATCATGCGAGCCGAAGTGACAAACTTCTTTGAAGGGGTGAAAGCAAAGAAACATCCACCTCCGGAGGAGAAGTTAGATCCGGTGAAAGCAAAGCGCACTCGGGATGCCCTGACAAAACCACCAAAGTCTCTGCCGAGAGGCAACTGTGAGCGCATTCTTGCAAAGACATATGCCGAAGCGGAGCGGTCGGGAAGTACTGTCAGTGATCAAAGGTTAAAAGAACGACGAGCTGGGAAAAAAATTGCCCAGCTCGGCGAACAAGTGAACCAATCATGCCCCCCGCTCAAGGTGTCAAAAGACATCGTCGCTAATGATCCGAGGATGGTGCCCGGTTATAGCAATCTTGGAGATTACCTGCCCGACGATGTACATTATGAAATCATGGAGGTGGACGAACACAAATACCATTACGGGAAGCCTCTCGTCAAAGATGAAAGATCTCTAACAACGATGATGCGAAGATTACATGATTGGTACATGAAAAACTGCAGAGAGTCTGATGGGATGAGTACTTTGATGCTGAGAGTTAAACCGGAGCATGACCTCGTTGGAATTGAACTGCTGAATGTTCCATTTGAGGATTTCTTCCAGTTTTACAGTCAAAAGGCCCTCAATAAAACAACGATCACTTGCTACTGTCTGTAAGTAGTACTACTTCTGTCATTAACTCTCTCTATATAGGTCAGCTCTTTCATTGCATGTATTTATAATTATCCTCACTATATTATGCAGATTGAAGATCGCCGAATTGAAGAAAAGACAAATCGGTGATATTGGGTTCATTAACACAAATCTCATAGATGCATATACGGTTGAAAAACATCCCAAAGAAGCCGAGGCCAACTTGCTACGATCGTTGGTATTAAATCAAAACAAAGATATAATACTCTTTCCTTACAACTTCAAGTGAGCGTTACTGTCTTGTGCATATTCGATTTCCCTTATTAGTCCAGGTTATGGTAATGTAATTGATGACTTATGCATGCATGCGCAGCTTCCACTTTATTCTCCTAGAGATTAAGCTTGAGCAGGGAGTAGTAACCGTCTTAGACTCGAGACGAAAAGATCCCCAGGACTATGCGAACATGACTCAAATGCTCGAGAAGTAAGTTAAATCGATCATTATCCACCATATCAGCAACTTTGTTCATTTCCTGATATCAAGTAATTGTTTTCTTTGTCTGGCAGGGTTTGGAGAAAATTCACCACAAAAGCTCCGGGACTGCCGAAGAAGCTGCAATTTAAACACCCGAAAGTAAGTACTATAGTAGCATGTTCCGCGCATCTCCTAGTGATTCAAGCGCTAGTTTCATCAATACCATTTAGCATGCTTGCTTATCAGTTTGATAGACCTCTGTTTCTTGTAAAGTGGTTGCGGCAGGAACCCGGGAATAATTTCTGTGGATACTACGTTTGCGAGTCCATCCGCTACACGACATGTGAGCGGGGCTACTCTGACGAACAATATGAAGTGCGTAAGCAATAATATTCACAATTTTATTTTATTACCATCATTTGTGTTGAGTTTCATTTATTCATATATATATATATATATATGTATTGACCCCCTTCTTCAAATCAGATGTTTCGGAAGTGGGATGAACTCCTAGCACCAGATCGTATGCGAGCAATTCAAGAGGAATTGGCGGCATTCTTCCTTGACCACGTGATCGCTGAAAACTGAGAATACTATGTGGACCCTGTGTTCTTACAATTTAATTAGGAGATTGTATTGTAAGAGATAATTATTGTATATATGTAGCCGGTAGTGTCGGATAGATATACGAGAACTTGTTGTTCGACCAATCTCTCGGAGAAGGAGAGGTGGTCGATATCACTTCTCTCTGTATGCATATGTTCATGACGATCTTCTGTTTCCTTCATTTGATTACTAGCTAGCGTGTCTAGTCCTCTCCATACGTATATAGTACGTAACGTTGACCAAGCACGGAGATAAGAGAGGACACTTCTCTCTATTAATTAGCTAGCTAACACAATATATGAAACACCTAAATTAACCCCCCAACCCCCCCCCCCTTAAAAAAAACAAAAACCCCAGCCCCTAAAATGCTGACGTATGGATGCCTATTGGTCCCGGTTGGTGACACCAACCGGGACAAAAGGCCCTGCCTATTGGTCCCGGTTGGTGGCACCAACCGGGACCAAAGGACCCCCTGCCTGGGCTGGCAGCAGCGGCCACGTGGAGGACCTTCTGTCCCGGTTCGTGTAAGAACCGGGACTAAAGGGTTAGGGCTTTAGTAACGACCCTTTAGTCCCAGTTCGAAAACCAGGACAAAAGGCCCTTACAAACCGGGGTAAAAGCCCCTTTTCCTACTAGTGAAGGTTTGCTGACCTGTTTACATGCTGAATAACAAAAAAGAGGAAATATTACCGAGCGCTACTATTTGTAACAGGATATGAGCCAGAATTAAGCGAGAATTGTGGCGAGTGTTCCATGCAATCAACTTCCATTATCACATGCGAGAACCCTCGAATAGAACCAAATGTGTTGAAGACTGCTTTATCACATTTTAAAATTATAATAAGAGTACAGACGCTCCTCCATCCGGTTCCTAGTACTAGTATTGTACGTACCTTTATAAACTATAGTAGTAGTACTAGTAACTTTGCGCTTGGCTGTTCGCCTATTCGGGAAGTCGAATAATAATAACACTAGTAGTATAGTGTATGCTTCTGGCAATCTGACACTGAATTAACTGTTGCACGTCCACCGCCTGAGCGAGGGAGAGCTTGCATTAGTCAAAAGTTTCTCCTTGTCCTGCGAGCCACCACGCGCAAGCTTCTCCTGTCCTGCAACCTTCTCCTCGTTCGGCAAGTTGACGGGACACAGCAAAGTAATGCTAGTCCATACTGCCTCCTCTCCGGTTAATATGGCTTAATTTCAAACGAGATAAATACACTGTCTGTCACTGTATATTTGTAAAAATACGGTCAGTGGACTTCATAATACGCTCATTGCGCTCAATATATATATATATATTCCGGTGTTTATACGGTCACTAGCTCACCCTGACTGAGTATGTGTGTGCATGCACGTGTAGGTTGAGCACTTGAGCGTGACCGTGTGTGTTCCGCCGTGTGCTCGAACATGCATGCATTAGGGCGTCGCGCGCGTTTTTGCGTCCATGTGTACGTCTGACTGTTGCATACACGTAGGGGGAGTACGTGTAGGGGCCACTAAGGAGCAGTCAAATCACAAAGTAAGTTAGTCGGAAGAAGCAACCATCATTTCACTCTTGAATGACACGTACGCAATATAAAATGGTTAATATGGAGAGAAAAAGAAAACCACTATATATACACTAGCAGGAGCCTAAGCTACAAGCCTGCTTGCTTAGGTTGCTCTCTTCACAAGCATAGAACGACGGGCCTGATCCCGCAGCTGGGGGAAGGGAACAATGTTCTGCGTAGACGCGGTCGACATCGGCGAGGTAGAAAACCCATAGCCGGTGCGTCCCAATCGAGGGTCACCGCGGTATGGGCCGATGTCGCGTCCCAACCGCCCTTCTAGCTACACCCCGATGTCCCAGGTAGTCCATCTTCCTTTTGGAGTTGGCTTGCTCCACTGCCGTAGCTCCATCTCCATGTCGATCTTTCTCTACTTTTACCGGTCCTACTTGTGATGAGTTTATGTCTCATGAACTAGTGCCAGTACTATTATTCTAATCACACTTCTTCAATATCTTTGCCATCAGGGATGCTCAGGTCGATTTTAGTGGAACTGCACAAAAGCATCGTATGATCCGAGGGTGCCAACCGTCTTTCCTTCGACGGGTTCTACCTGGCCAGGAAATTAAATCATGTTTAGGGTTTAGGGTTTAAGTCGTAGTGACCCCATCAGTAGTTTTTCTTTCGTACACGCTCTCACAACTTTTTTCTTTAGTTGTGAAGTAAATATTGGCTATGATCTGTGAATCATTGAGATGCATCAGCATGCGTGTTAGTTTTCCTTTGTATTTGATGGAATGTTGTAACGGGGCAACATTGGAATAGGAATGAAAATAGAGTGGAAATTTTCCGTTTTTCCAGAGAAAAATGGAAACGGAGAGAAACCAACGTTTCGTTTCGTTGGATCGTGCCATCGAGCAAAACCAACATTTAAATCACGTCTGTCGTGTTCATGTCTCACCCTCCCCCACGGCTTGACCCCACACGGTCGCTCGGCATGCCACTCACCGCAAACCGAGTATACGATAACTTTCCCGCCTGCTTGTCGATGGATCGCGCCATGGAGTACTAGCACTACTGTAAGAGATTGATGAGTTGGGGGAGGACAGCTAGCTGTAGCACGGAATCCCAAGAACTTTTTACATGCATGTTGTAGCCGGCCATTGTGACCTTTGAACACGGAGCAGCCGCGTGCACCCGGAAGCGGCGCGGGCGATGATCTCTCGGCCGGCGCGCCGCTTCAATGTCGGCGCCAGTGAGAGGTCGCATCCGGTCTGGCCTGGCATGAATGCGGCACTGACCGTTTCGGGCAGGAAGCACACGCGGGTGATGAAGAGGGTTCGGGTTGGTCAGGACCGGCCGTGGCAGCGGTTCAGACGTGCACAAACAAGAGATGCTGTATGTTAATATTGTTGCGTATATAATTAACAACGTAAATAATGTGCCAGTTGGACAAATATGATTGGAGATGGAGATGGAAATGGAATTTTACGTAAAGATGGATATGCATGTTTATGTCTATGTGTGTGTGTGTGCGCGACGACTCTCGCGACCTGGAAGCGGGGGCATGTTTTTGATCGAGTTTTCTTTCTTGGTACGTAAGAAAATCAGTTTGTCTAATTCACATCTAGATGTTATTTAAGGATATCACATCTAAGCTCCCACAAGTATATAACGTAGCAACAAGAAACAAAAAAAACTAGGAAAAAAAAGACCACAAACAGAGTGGACATCAACTTAGATGTGACATAACTATGTCACATCTAGATGTGTCCTAGACTGTCACAGCCCCAGATCAGCCCTTTTTTGACTTTGCTTGTTCCTCATGTCATCATGTTTTTTTTCAAAGAAACTTGAAATGGGGATGTTGAAACCCTAGCACCAAATGCATTCAACTAGGTTCAAATAAACAATATTTTCAATGAACCCAAATGCCCTTTAGAAATGTTCATGATTTTTGATAAAGGTAAAAAACCTCTGCCAAAAATGATGCACCTATTTCTAGGCCATTCTGGATTTTTGAATTAAGTCTTATTGTATTTGACTTTTGGGCATTTAAATACTATAAATAATTTAAATGTTCAAATAATGTTGGAACTATTTTTGGGCCACTGAAATAATTCAGCAACTGTCCATGAATATTTTCAGGATTTTAGGAAATGCCTTGGTATTTTTCCTAAGCTCAAAACAGAGGCAAATAATTAGAAAACAAAAACAAATTAGAAAACAGAAGAGAGGGAGAGCTTACCTGGCCTCACCTGTGTAGCCACCAGAGGGGCCAGCCCACCACTGTAGCGGCCCAGCCCACCTCCTCCTCCCCTGTCGTCTTCCTCCCCCTGCCAGGAGGACGGCGCGTGCCCGACGCGCGCACGCACGCGCCCCGGCCACCTCCTGCTTCCTGCCGCTTCCCCCTCGTCGCCCTGGGCCTCCCTCGCGACGCCACGCAGCCCCGACCGCTCTCTCCTCTCTCTCACTTTCCCCTCTGGCCCTCTCTCCCGCAAAAACAGAGCGCCACCGAGCGAGCTCGCCGACGCCGATCGCCGTACCCGCGGCCACCGCCACCACCTCGCCTCTCCGAGCTGTCCAAGAGCTCCGCCTCATCTGCTTCTTCCTCCTCGACGATCCTCCCGGCCTCGGACGCGCTGCTTCATCGCCACCGTCGCCGTTTCCGTCACCGGCCACCGAGGCTCCTCGTCGGTCGATTCGCCACCGTCTCCGCCTCCCCGAGCCCGCTGAGTCCTTCCTTGAGATCACTGTGAGCCCCTGAACCGTTTCCCCCTACTCCCGTGCTCGATTTCGAGCTCTAGCTAGACTAGCCACCGTGCCTGAAGCTCGCCGCCACATGAGCTCGTCGCCGCCGTGGCTCCGGCGACCAAATGGCCCCGCGCGTGCGTCCGTTGCACTCGCGACGTTCCGTAGAGCAACTCTAGCGCGATAGCCTGTTTGTTTGCAAGCCGCAGCGCTAACCCCGCACCCACCCAAACTCCGGCGGCCGCGAAAGAGCTCGCCGCCGTCGACTCCGGTCACCACAGGCCCAGCCACTACCACCATTCGACGCACGCCTGCAAGAGCTCTCCAATGAGCCCAAGAACGGCCTCGTCCGTGCCCTGTGGGCGCTTTCCGAGCCGCGCCGCCGTCTCGAGCCTCGCCGGCGTCGAGTCGCCGGCGGGTTTGACCTCGTTTGACCCGGTTTGACCCCAGTTTGACTCTCCCTGAGTCACTGACGTGTGGGCCCATGCTCCTAACTAAACTAGATTAGTATTAGTTTAGCGCTAATTAATCTGGATTAGTTAGGTTAGTCACTGACAGGCAGGTCCCACGGGTCAGGTTTGACCCTGGCCAGCCCGTTGACTCGCTGACGCAGTGATGACGTCAGGCTGACGCAGTAAAGCATTATCTGGATTTAAGTTTATTCAGAAAATTCCAGAAAATAGTATAAACTTCTAAAAATCATATAAAATCAACCGTAGCTCAGAATGAAATAATTTATATATGAAAAATTATCAGAAAAATGCAATCTATCCATCTGTATCATTTTCATGCATGTAAAACTAAGTTATACCTGCTGTATAGGTGAAAACATGATAATGACATTATAGATGCTAAATATGGAGTTTGCATATGAACCCTTAGCTCATATGGACCTCATTTAAACTGTTGCTAGATGCATTAGTGTAAATCATAACATTCTTGACATGTCATGATCATGCATCATATTGTGCATTGCATTGATTGTGTTTCCTCTCTGTTGCCGGTATTGTCCCCTCTCGATAGCCGTGTTTCCGACGATGAGTTCGATGACACTAATGAAGACTCAATGCTATCTTCGGAAGTGTCAGGCAAGCATAAACCCCTTGTTCATTTCGATACAATCCCACTCTCTCGCTCCTGCTCTCTTTACTGCATTAGGACAACAACGATTCAACTGTTACTTGTTGCGGTAGTTGAACCCCTTATCCTCTGCATGACCTGTCATTGCCACAGTAAATAGATGAAACCCACTAGCATGAGTAGGAGTTGTTTGAGCCCTGATGTGCCTACTCGTTCATGCTTGTTTGTCATGCCTGCTATTGCTTAGAGTTGTGTCAAGTCTGATTCATCGGGGATGAATTGGAATGGTGATGAACATGTCCTACTGTGTGTGAGCTAAGTGTGTGAACACGATTTGGTAAAGGTAGCGGTGAGAGGCCATGTAGGAGTACATGGTGGGTTGTCTCATTGCAGCCGTCCTCAGGAACTGAGTTCTGTGTTTGTGATCCATGATACAGTTACTACCACGCATTGGGCCCGAAACCAATGGACCCTCTCGGCTTCTTAATCACCCTTGTCCTCTGTCCAGGAGTTGCAAGTAGTTTCTGGTGTTTGTAGTATGCTGGAGGCCGTGGGCAGCGCTGACCGGAGGGGTGGGCTGTGATGCGGTAGGCACGTGGCCGGGCATGCCGGGCGCCCGTTTGGTGTCTCGGAACCCTGCACACATCGTTCGGGGCCGTATGTGGAAACCTCGGCCGGACTCCCTGCAGATGGAACCTGAATAGGCGATAAACCTGGACTAGAGACTTGAGTGTTTAGGTAGGCTGTGGCCGACACCCTCGCTGGGCCTCCGCTTGAAGGTTGCCGAGTACATGTCGTGTAAACGGCGGTAAGTGGTGAGAGCGTGTGTGTCGAAGTACACTCCTGCAGGGTTAACATCATCTATTCGAATAGCCGTGTCCGCGGTAAAGGACTTCTGGGTTGCCTATAACAGTTCATAGACAAGTGAAAGTGGATACTCTAAAATGCGCAAGATAAGCGTGAGTGCTATGGATGGCGTTCTCGTAGGGAGACGGGAGCGGATCCATAGTGGAGTATTGATATGGTGAATATGTGGACTCGTGTGCGCCACCTCAAAAGAGTTGTTTGCAGTCGTAGTTCAGGATAGCCACTGAGTCAAAGCTGGCTTGCTGCAGTTAAACTCCACCACCCCTTTGTTGATACCGATGCATATGTAGCTAGTTCTGATGTAAGTCTTGCTGGGTACATTTGTACTCACGTTTGCCTATTTTATGTTTTGCAGAGAGACGTCAGTCTCGCTAGTAGTTCCGTGTGGACTTCGACGTTTAGCTTGATACCTCAGCTACGATCTTGTGCCCTCGACAGGATCTGGTAGATAGTCAGGCTTCTCAGCCTTTTTCATTTGTAGATGTCTGTACTCAGACATGTTAAGCTTCCGCATGTGCTTTGACTTGTATGCTCTGAATGTTGGGTCATGAGACCCATGTTTGTAATATCTGGCTCTTCGGAGCCTAATGAATAAATACTCTGAGTCGTAGAGTCTTGTTGTGATGCCATGTTGTATTTGCACATATCGAGCATATTGTGTGTATGATTGAAATGCTTGGTATGTGTGGGATCCGACAATCTAGTTGTCTATCCTTAGCAGCCTCTCTTATGGGGAAATGTAGTCTAGTGCCTCCATGAGCCATAGTAGTCCGCTACAGCCCGGTTCATCGGAGTCCTGCTAGCCCAGCACTACTGCTCCGGAACACTTGACTGGCCGGCGTGTGATTCACTCCGTTCCTGTGTCTGTCCCTTCGGGGAAATGTCACGCGGTGACATCCGGAGTCCTGCCTAGCCTGCTACAGCCCGGGTTCCCGGAGTCCTGTTAGCCCAGTGCTACAGCCCGGATTCACACGCTGCTGACCGACACGTTCGATGTTGATTCATGTATGCCTGTCCCCATACGTTAGTGCCGCTTTGGGTTCACGACTAGCCATGTCGGCCCGGGTTCTCTGTCATATGGATGCTAGCGACATTATCATATACGTGAGCCAAAAGGCGCAAACGGTCCCGGGCCATGGTAAGGCGACACCCGTGGGAATACCATGCGTGAGGCCGCAAAGTGATATGAGGTGTTACAGGCTAGATCGGTGTGACTTAGAATCGGGGTCCCGACAACGTTGGTATCAGAGCCTGACTGCATGTAGGATTACCAAGCCAAACTGGTCGAAGTTGAGTCTAGAAATGCTTTAGTTAAATAAGGGAATTGATTGTGGAAGGGAACGTAAGGCTCTTTTTACTCCTTTACCTTATGCCGTTCTGAACTGAGTCACTCTCTTCTTTTCTACGGGGGTTAAGAACTAGGCTTCTCATCTTTCTATCAGGATCACGTGTTACTAATCCGTAGACTCGTAGGATTGTTGGTCTCAAGCCTCAGTTCAGTTTCTACCCCTACAGTGTGTTGTTAGTTGAACTTGGAACCTTGATATGATGTTGTTGAGTGGTTATGCCACCATTTTGTAGGATGTCTCTAATCCTTTGAGCATTTACAGCCGTTATGCTGTCCGAGTCATCCCAGGTTTCTAAACAGTCTGATACATTTGCAAACCCCTTCCTCCCGTACCTGATGTCCTTTTGGGCCGGATTAAGCACACTAATTGGTCTGTTGAGGTACTCCGTTACCTCGTCGTGTATGTTGGAGTTATTATTATGACCCTAGGTGTCTTAGAGGACCACTTAGTAATCTAGCAATGCTTGCATCCCGAGTGTGATGATTCTGGCCATTATTCTTGAAAGCATCCCGTGATGCCATTTAGTTAGTAGGTATTCTATTTCTGGGTTCTTGAACCCAAGATTCACTCTACTTAACTCGTGTAGCTAGTGTTTGTTCGTTCCTTTAGGTTATTAGTAACCTTTGCATTAGTCCTCGAGGTCCGTGGTATATCGTTCTTCCAAATACCATGAACCATTCTTGGCAGGAGTTCTTCTGAACCAAAAGGTCACGACCAGAGTGCTCTTAATGAGTTCTCCATTCTACATTGTGACTCTGCCAGTCCTACCTTTCTGCATGGGTTATCTAGAAGAAACTTGTTGGACTTGGTTCGACATACTAATCTATGCATCCACAACTCAGAAAACCATATGTTCCTTTGAGTTGTCCCTCTTTAGTTATTTTCTGGCCCTCGTCTATCAATTGATAGTCAGGAGTAATTATGCATTTGTGTTATCGATGCCTATTATTCTTGTGGTCTGTCAAGCCATTCTAATCCGGAATGACTAGGAGAAACAAACTCCAGTACCTCGTCCATCTCTGGGATTGGGTCGAAGTAGTTGTATTCCGCAGATCAAATGCCTAACCAGCTTTTGTTCTGTTCTACCCTGGAGCGTTACCATCTTTATGTCAAGAATGTCATGAGAATTGCACCACCTCTTATGAATTCTTGATTTAGTGATACTCCTCACCATCATCACTCATTCTTGGTCCCGTGTTGTTGCAACCGGAATGCCGACAGGTGAACTCTGATGTGTGAAATCTATACTCCTAGCAACTCCGTTGCTTGGTAGTTAAAGGACAATTATTTCATCCTTAGCGTGTTGGTTATTGAATCACCATCCTGAGGTTGATCGTGCTACCTAGTCCATATTCCCGGTGTACTTTTCGATCAATGAGTTAGGATTTTTGTCAAACCCTTGCTCAGTTGGTCATATCATCTTGCCCTGAAAAGCAAGATTGTTCTCGATCTTAATAACATGTCGGTGGATCGTGATTTTCCAAATATCTTCTTGGAAGTACCACCAGGTTGTCCCTGACCGATATGTTGAGTTTGTGAACAAGTTGGTTTTCCAATAAGCCACCCCTTCTCCAAGAATCTGTGTTGGATACCCCTGAGCTAGTTGGTCAAGCTAAACAACAACTTGGAGAGTTGGAAGATAAAAGGTTGTCTAACTTAGTTCATTTCCAAAGGGATATCTTGTGTCTGTGTGTGTTGAAGAAAGATGATATCTTCATTGATTGATCCTCGTGATCAATTGTTGGATCTATTGCCTTGTCAATCTTTGATTTGCGTATGGGCTATCATCAAATCAAGTCAGAACCAACGATATGCATAATGTTGTCTTACTCGTGGTTGATCCCTCGAGCATACACCATTACATCCTTTGGTATGACCAGTGCTATCACCATGTTCACATAGTTATGGAATTACATTTATATGGAAACCTGGATGAATTGTTGTTAAGCCCATTGACAACATTCTCATCTTGTCCATGATTCATGTTGAACATCTAAGTTAGTGTTGGAAAATTTTGAAAGCATTTTCTTTGTGCTAGTTCATGAAGCCTATGTTTGCATGAAAGGAGTGACTTCCTCTAATTCATGTGCATTTGATGCAAGTTGCCGCCGTGAATTTGAGAAAGCATGTTTCTACCTCCTCTGGAATCGTCCCAAGTCAGTTATGCACGTGCGAAGTATTCCGTGGTCTGTTAGACTGATCATCTTCATTCCATATGAATTCTCTAGCACACCAAGCCACTGATTGATTTGTTCAAGGAGAAGGAGTTCCTTCATAAGAGCTAATCCGGACTTATGAAAGAACTTCGATATCCTCGTTGATGGTTCCCAACCAGAACTCGGTAGTGTTTTATTATAAGACTACCATATGATCATGCTTGTCTGGGACAATGTGTTCACGGGTTTGAGCAGAACCAGCTCGTGTTTTGGAGCTTGCTATCGTAGTTCATCCCGTGAGAATCTCGCAACGTCATCTCGTCGATTTGTGTTGCAAACCTTAATTTTCTTTCTAGACTTGATGAGTCTGGAATATACTGAAACCAACCAGATCTGACTCTCAGGCAGATATGATGGTTGGAACATTTCCCAAGAATTATAATATTGCCCTCTCGATAATCGGTAAAGTGGATGTCGTGGCCAACACACCCAGCCGGAAGACCTATTATTGTAGTATCTTGATTAAGGAAGTTGGCCACCTCCCCATAAGGATTTCGTAGGATTTACTTCCGTAGTTATTCCTTATGGATTCTTGTGCTCCTGAAGTCCGACCTTTTACTTGATGTTCTAGATACCAAACCATATCAATAAATGGGTTACGCTAGCACATCAAGGAGAACATTAGAAGTGGAGTGCTAAATGTCTCTCGGTCGATCATCCAGATTGCTTCTTTGGCATTGCTAAGGAAAAATCTGAGAAAGTGTTGTCCTCCTTTGCACCTGCATCCTCCATCACTAATCATCATGGTAGTATGATGTGTTGCCAGGATCCTCGACACGGATGTTGGTAAAACCTTGATGAATATGGAAATGCTCAAGTTCTTGAGAGCACGCACAAGCACTAGGTGTTATTATCGGCACTAACTGGAATTGCTCCCAGTTTCCTTCGGTTATGCTAAACCTTTCAAACAGTGGATTCACTCTCTACTGTTGAGCTTCTCCCCTGTTACTAAAATCATTCCAGCATTTGCATTATGTTCCCAGTTTGCACCGTCATTGTGCCATCCTACCTTGGATTACCCTTCCCAGTAATTACTGATCAAGATCATCTTCAAGTGGTCTTACCATAAGTCCCATTCATTTCCGGTGATAAGCAAATCACCCCTTGTGTTGTCTTCAACAAGGTAGTCCACATCGTCCATCCTAGCCCGAGTGTGTCGTTCTCCCGAACTCCCTCGAACGATCGTTTGTGATTGCCTTAAGTTGGTATAAAGAGTTTCAATGATACTTATATCAAAAGTAATTCTTTTTGCCACTTAAGGAATATTTCTACGAGTCACCCTTCCCAAGGTGCCCCGTTATGGAATCGTGGCAATTATCTCCTCGCTACTTTGAAACCATGCACCATCCTACCTAAGCGTGGGATTGTTGCCCACCAAATCAAATCTCATCGTTTGCTCTTCCATCTCCCTCGATGTATGTGTTGAGTCTCAGCTCAAGAGATACCCAACGTCGCATTCCGTGAGTTGATCGTGAGTTGCTCGATCTTTAAGGAGATCGATTTCTATAGAATTTTCCCTTGTCGTCATCGTGTCGGATGAAGATCTCGAAAGCAAAGACGTCAACGTTAATTGAAGCAACGGATCAACATCTTCGCGAAGAGCAATTGGATCATGAAGATCGTGTTAGCTTTGTGTACCCTCTGTCTTCTTACCTCACGTCTTGAATCTCGGGACGAGATTCTTGTTTAGTGGGGGTGAGCTGTCACAGCCCCAGATCAGCCCTTGTTTGACTTTGCTTGTTCCTCATGTCATCATGTTTTTTTTCAAAGAAACTTGAAATGGGGATGTTGAAACCCTAGCACCAAATGCATTCAACTAGGTTCAAATAAACAATATTTTCAATGAACCCAAATGCCCTTTAGAAATGTTCATGATTTTTGATAAAGGTAAAAAACCTCTGCCAAAAATGATGCACCTATTTCTAGGCCATACTGGATTTTTGAATTAAGTCTTATTGTATTTGACTTTTGGGCATTTAAATACTATAAATAATTTAAATGTTCAAATAATGTTGGAACTATTTTTGGGCCACTGAAATAATTCAGCAACTGTCAATGAATATTTTCAAGATTTTAGGAAATGCCTTGGTATTTTTCCTAAGCTCAAAACAGAGGCAAATAATTAGAAAACAAAAACAAATTAGAAAACAGAAGAGAGGGAGGGCTTACCTGGCCTCACCTGTGTAGCCACCAGAGGGGCCAGCCCACCACTGTAGCGGCCCAGCCCACCTCCTCCTCCCCTGTCGTCTTCCTCCCCCTGCCAGGAGGACGGCGCGTGCCCGACGCGCGCACGCACGCGCCCCGGCCACCTCCTGCTTCCTGCCGCTTCTCCCTCGTCGCCCTGGGCCTCCCTCGCGACGCCACGCAGCCCCGACCGCTCTCTCCTCTCTCTCACTTTCCCCTCTGGCCCTCTCTCCCGCAAAAACAGAGCGCCACCGAGCGAGCTCGCCGACGCCGATCGCCGTACCCGCGGCCACCGCCACCACCTCGCCTCTCCGAGCTGTCCAAGAGCTCCGCCTCATCTGCTTCTTCCTCCTCGACGATCCTCCCGGCCTCGGACGCGCTGCTTCATCGCCACCGTCGCCGTTTCCGTCACCGGCCACCGAGGCTCCTCGTCGGTCGATTCGCCGCCGTCTCCGCCTCCCCGAGCCCGCTGAGTCCTTCCTTGAGATCACTGTGAGCCCCTGAACTGTTTCCCCCTACTCCCTTGCTCGATTTCGAGCTCTAGCTAGACTAGCCACCGTGCCCGAAGCTCGCCGCCGCATGAGCTCATCGCCGCCGTGGCTCCGGCGACCAAGTGGCCCCGCGCGTGCGTCCGTTGCACTCGCGACGTTCCGTTGAGCAACTCTAGCGCGATAGCCCGTTTGTTTGCAAGCCGCAGCGCTAACCCCGCACCCACCCGAACTCCGGCGGCCGTGAAAGAGCTCGCCGCCGTCGACTCTGGTCACCACAGGCCCAGCCACTACCACCATTCGACGCGCGCCTGCAAGAGCTCTCCAATGAGCCCAAGAACGGCCTCGTCCGTGCCCTGTGGGCGCTTTCCGAGCCGCGCCGCCATCTCGAGCCTCGCCGGCGTCGAGTCGCCGGCGGGTTTGACCTTGTTTGACCCGGTTTGACCCCAGTTTGACTCTCCCTGAGTCACTGACGTGTGGGCCCATGCTCCTAACTAAACTAGATTAGTATTAGTTTAGCGCTAATTAATCTGGATTAGTTAGGTTAGTCACTGACAGGCAGGTCCCACGGGTCAGGTTTGACCCTGGCCAGCCCGTTGACTCGCTGACGCAGTGATGACGTCAGGCTGACGCAGTAAAGCATTATCTGGATTTAAGTTTATTCAGAAAATTCCAGAAAATAGTATAAACTTCTAAAAATCATATAAAATCAACCGTAGCTCAGAATGAAATAATTTATATATGAAAAATTATCAGAAAAATGCAATCTATCCATCTGTATCATTTTCATGCATGTAAAACTAAGTTATACCTGCTGTATAGGTGAAAACATGATAATGACATTATAGATGCTAAATATGGAGTTTGCATATGAACCCTTAGCTCATATGGACCTCATTTAAACTGTTGCTAGATGCATTAGTGTAAATCATAACATTCTTGACATGTCATGATCATGCATCATATTGTGCATTGCATTGATTGTGTTTCCTCTCTGTTGCCGGTATTGTCCCCTCTCGATAGCTGTGTTTCCGACGATGAGTTCGATGACACTAATGAAGACTCAATGCTATCTTCGGAAGTGTCAGGCAAGCATAAACCCCTTGTTCATTCCGATACAATCCCACTCTCTCGCTCCTGCTCTCTTTACTGCATTAGGACAACAACGATTCAACTGTTACTTGTTGCGGTAGTTGAACCCCTTATCCTCTGCATGACCTGTCATTGCCACAGTAAATAGATGAAACCCACTAGCATGAGTAGGAGTTGTTTGAGCCCTGATGTGCCTACTCGTTCATGCTTGTTTCTCATGCCTGCTATTGCTTAGAGTTGTGTCAGGTCTGATTCATCGGGGATGAATTGGAATGGTGATGAACATGTCCTACTGTGTGTGAGCTAAGTGTGTGAACACGATTTGGTAAAGGTAGCGGTGAGAGGCCATGTAGGAGTACATGGTGGGTTGTCTCATTGCAGCCGTCCTCAGGAACTGAGTTCTGTGTTTGTGATCCATGATACAGTTACTACCACGCATTGGGCCCAAAACCAATGGACCCTCTCGGCTTCTTAATCACCCTTGTCCTCTGTCCAGGAGTTGCAAGTAGTTTCTGGTGTTTGTAGTATGCTGGAGGCCGTGGGCAGCGCTGACCGGAGGGGTGGGCTGTGATGCGGTAGGCACGTGGCCGGGCATGCCGGGCGCCCGTTTGGTGTCTCGGAACCCTGCACACATCGTTCGGGGCCGTATGTGGAAACCTCGGCCGGACTCCCTGCGGATGGAACCTGAATAGGCGATAAACCTGGACTAGAGACTTGAGTGTTTAGGTAGGCTGTGGCCAACACCCTCGCTGGGCCTCCGCTTGAAGGTTGCCGAGTACATGTCGTGTAAACGGCGGTAAGTGGTGAGAGCGTGTGTGTCGAAGTACACCCCTGCAGGGTTAACATCATCTATTCGAATAGCCGTGTCCGCGATAAAGGACCTCTGGGTTGCCTATAACAGTTCATAGACAAGTGAAAGTGGATACTCTAAAATGCGCAAGATAAGCGTGAGTGCTATGGATGGTGTTCTCGTAGGGAGACGGGAGCGGATCCATAGTGGAGTATTGATATGGTGAATATGTGGACTCGTGTGCGCCACCTCAAAAGAGTTGCTTGCAGTCGTAGTTCAGGATAGCCACTGAGTCAAAGCTGGCTTGCTGCAGTTAAACTCCACCACCCCTTTGTTGATACCGATGCATATGTAGCTAGTTCTGATGTAAGTCTTGCTGGGTACATTTGTACTCACGTTTGCCTATTTTATGTTTTGCAGAGAGACGTCAGTCTCGCTAGTAGTTCCGTGTGGACTTCGACGTTTAGCTTGATACCTCAGCTACGATCTTGTGCCCTCGACAGGATCTGGTAGATAGTCAGGCTTCTCAGCCTTTTTCATTTGTAGATGTCTGTACTCAGACATGTTAAGCTTCCGCATGTGCTTTGACTTGTATGCTCTGAATGTTGGGTCATGAGACCCATGTTTGTAATATCTGGCTCTTCAGAGCCTAATGAATAAATACTCTGAGTCGTAGAGTCTTGTTGTGATGCCATGTTGTATTTGCACATATCGAGCATATTGTGTGTATGATTGAAATGCTTGGTATGTGTGGGATCCGACAATCTAGTTGTCTATCCTTAGCAGCCTCTCTTATGGGGAAATGTAGTCTAGTGCCTCCATGAGCCATAGTAGTCCGCTACAGCCCGGTTCACCGGAGTCCTGCTAGCCCAGCACTACTGCTCCGGAACACTTGACTGGCCGGCGTGTGATTCACTCCGTTCCTGTGTCTGTCCCTTCGGGGAAATGTCACGCGGTGACATCCGGAGTCCTGCCTAGCCTGCTACAGCCCGGGTTCCCGGAGTCCTGTTAGCCCAGTGCTACAGCCCGGATTCACACGCTGCTGACCGACACGTTCGATGTTGATTCATGTATGCCTGTCCCCATACGTTAGTGCCGCTTTGGGTTCACGACTAGCCATGTCGGCCCGGGTTCTCTGTCATATGGATGCTAGCGACATTATCATATACGTGAGCCAAAAGGCGCAAACGGTCCCGGGCCATGGTAAGGCGACACCCGTGGGAATACCGTGCGTGAGGCCGCAAAGTGATATGAGGTGTTACAGGCTAGATCGGTGTGACTTAGAATCGGGGTCCCGACATAGACATACCCTTAAAAAATTGTCCGCCAGTTTTCGTTTCTTTTTTTCGGGAACACGCGTATTCTATTTAAAACCACTGCTATGGAGAGATTTTTTTACTCCATCATAGCCTCTTGTTTGATAGAGTTTCTCGTGTCTCGCTCTCTCACCCTCTCCATATATGTTACACGCTGGAGGCTCAGCGTTCATTTGCTAGGGTTTGCTATATTCACAGTCTCTCACCCTCACCCTCTCTTCACCAGATCTAAACAAGACTACGTTGGCCACTTGTCTCTCTCTCCCCCCTCACAGCTGGTGCAGGAGGCGTCCGTATCCCGTCGCACCGGGAAGGGGAGGAGGTGCAGCGTTCACTCTATCGCCTTCGGCGAGGGAGGCAATCCACTGCCGGCTGCGCTGTTCTCTTTCACCCAGCGCCTGTGCGGGAGGGCCATCGACCCCTTCCTCCTCGCTGCCGTATGTAGTGTGGCCAGATCCGGCCTCTCGCCGCACGCCTTGCCACATCCCGACGACCCTAAGGTATAAGTTTCTTTGAAACCGTCGTTGCTCTAGCTGCATGTGGATCTTTTTCAATCTGTAGTCGAATCTAGGTCTTGGTTCAAAGAGGAAAGAAGGGTGCGGTGGACTGGAGCAGGAATCTAGGACGTGGTTCAATGAGGAAAGGAGGGGCGGAAAGTAGTATAGACTGGCTATCCAGCCGCTTTGTAGGTCAAAAAGGGAAAAAGGGGTAACCCAGTACACACATCTGTAAGGAACCGATCTCTTTGTTGAAAAGGGAAAGAAACTGGGGGGTCGGGTAGTTTGTGCAGGACTAGATTTGCTGCCCTCACATAGGAAGAAGGTTCGAAGAGAACAAATATGGGACCAGCGCATATATGTTGCTTGGCTACATACTCTGCATCACCCATTTATACGTGTGGACGCACATGGTGCTGGCATGTCCCATACAGCTATTTTGCTGTTGTTAATCTAAGAATGCCGCCGGAAAATTGAAGCAATGCCACTCTTAAAAGTAAATTACATATTTTAACGAATGTTGTTTCAAGAGAATGTCTCTGTTAATATGAATCAATGCAACCGTTTTAGAAATGCTACTGTCCTACTTTGTTTTCCATCCAAGATAAGTTAGATGCTTCTTTCTGTCACCGTTTGTTTCATCCTCCCTTATCGGCAAGTAATTGTTTCCTTTTTTGCCTCTGTTAAAACAGGGCTATCGATTCAACTTGTTGCTATTCCGACATTTTGCTTCGCTACTCGAAACACTTATGTTTTAAGAGTGTTTTGTGGAGTTCAACTTGAATGTCACACCGGTGAATTTGCTTAATTTTGGTGGAACTGCACAAAAGGAGATCAAGATTTGTTTCCAGTCTTCGTGGCGAGTTGTTTCAAATCTTGGTCTCAACCACATGATGTGCAGTGTGCTTTGAGATGTTGTGCTACTTGTTTTGGTACTGTTTTAAATAAATGTTGAATTGAAGCTATTGTATTGCTGTCTTTTCCCATTAAGTAGTGAACAAAAATGGGACCAACCCAGACATGATGCTTGATGCTTTGTTACAAGTAATTCAGCATCACCCCCTTTATAAGCCAGTAATTGATGCCACTCTCAGAATTAAGTACTGAATCTTATTTCAAAACTGCAACACTTGTTAGGGATTGGCGGGATTACCATTTTTGTGGCTGCATGTTTCATCCTCCTTTATTAGCCAGTAATTGATTCCTTTTTTGCCTCTGTTTAAACAGGGATATCTATTCAACTTGTTGCTATTGCGACATTTTGCTTTGCTATGTGAAACACTTTGCTTGATTTCAGTGCAACTGCACAAAACGATATTGGATTTCCTATTCGTGTTGGCAGATTCGTATTTTATCTTGTCCGTCTCATGAAAGGTCAGTACAGGCCTTCATCCACATGATTGTGCAGTGTGCTTTGAGATGTTTTGCTACTTGTATTGGTACTATTTTAAATAAATGTTGAATTGAAGCTATTGTATTGCTGTCTTTTCCCATTAAGTAGTGAACAAAAATGGGACCAACCCAGACATGATGCTTGTTGCTTTGTTACAACAAACTCTGTTCACCCCCTTTATAAGTAGATGGAAGCACATACTGTTGTTGCGCCCACTCTCCCCTGGAACTGTTTATGCTTTCGTTAATCTAATGCCGCTGGTAAAATTAAGCAATGCCACTCTCAGAATTAATTAACTACTGAATCTTAGTTCAAGACTGCAACACTTGTTAGGAATGGTACTATCCTGCTTTGTAGTTCTTTCTACATGTTTAACCAAGGTATTGTTAAGATAATGTCTCTGTTAAAATGAATCAGTTGCATTGTTTTAGGAATGGTACTTTTCTGCTTTCTCGTTCTTTATACATGTTGAAACAAGGCATTGTTAAGATAATGTCTCAGTCAATATGAATGAATCACACTGATGGAGAATTGCTACTCTCCCGCTTTGTTTCCCATTAAGATAAAGTAGATCAGTATATGCTTTTCTTCTGGGAGTACAAGTCATCAACCGTTATTTCTCAGTAATTGTTTCCCTTATACCTATTGTTGCTTACAGGGATATCAATTAAAGCTCGGTTTTTTTCCGACTTTGATTTTAGTTGAACTGCACAAAAGGAACCTATGTGTCCAAGGCAAACTGCTGCATTACTTGGTCCAGTTGGTCGTTCCACTTTGCAGAAAGAAGCAGTCACTATTTGCGCTACATTACAGAAGGAATGATCGAGAAGCTTTACAGAGTATTATTAGACACCGGTGACATGACTAGTCTACAGAGACCATTGGCAATTTAACAACACGTGGAGTGCCCTGGGAAAAAAGTGCCCAAACAAGTACAAGAAGCTACGACAGGACTCCACGATCATAGGCATTACATACTTTGAATGGGAAAAGCTTGTCAAAGTTTAATCATTGATGTTAGCAAGAAGACGTTAGTTTAATATATTGGAATTGGAAAACCTTGTCAAAATTTGCTCATTGATGTTAGCCAGAAGACATGCATTTGATATTTTTGAGTGGGACACCCTTGCTGTGAGCAGCGTCGAGTGTTTTTTCCTATTCCTGTGTTCAGTATAGAAGTAAATAGTTACTCTACTGAGATATTCCTGTGTTAAGAGTTTGTTCTGAATATTGTCTATGTAATGCCAGACCTTGTGTTTGATTGCAAAGTTGAGCTTGGAATGTTGTGGCATGCGGCATCACGAGCTGTTCACCGTGCCTCCTGAGAATAATGCTTCGTATTGTTTTGCATGTCAATCTAATGCCAGTGATTTGCTTGTTAAGAAGATCATCCTCTTCTGTTGTTTCCGTGCTTAAGAATTCTTCGTCTGATGTTTCATTCATAGCCTATACGACAAGTCGGGTAGGTTAGACGTGAAGCCATATGATTTTCCGACCAACTCATGATATTAGGCCGTGATTGGATCGTCGTTTTCCAACCAAAACCGCTTGTAAAACTGACGCTTGTAAATTAAAGCAGATGGTCTCGGGCGAAGGCGCTTGGTTGGTCGATTTCGACTAGTAAAATATCGGAAGTACTTCACACACGATAAAAACGTTGAACGACACTCGGACGATTGCTAATCCAGCCGTTAGCTGCTATTTCAGCCTTGCCCACGGATGGCATGATACGCATGTCGTGCATGTATCGTCTGGTAATGTCGTCCATATAGCAGTGCTCGTAAAATATACATTGGTCTCTCAAATTACACGCGTAACCCGCCGGTTTTACTTATAGACCTCGGGCCCTCGGTTTCATTACGCCTGTATTTTACGCGTTGTTTCCGATGACGAGTAAAGTACACTTGTATGTTAATACAGGATTGAAATAAACCAGAGCTCCCAAGCGCGGCCTTACCGTTTCATGCCGTCTCAGTTTCTCGAAGGTGCTCATAGGTGTCCGATGATCCTGGCTTCCTGAATGAGCAGCGGGCGCTGTATCAGACCATCCGGAGGGCCCGCGAGGCCCTCTCCGTTGTCCTTCAAGTTGTTGCGCTCGCCGTGGCGCCGAGCATTGTTAACATCGTCAACGAACATGAGGATTCAGGAGATGACTTTATTTTGACTGGATGACACTAGGGCCATAGCCGTACGTACGCAAGTGCCTCCTTATTATGTACAACTTTTTTTCGTTTCTCCTGGTTTCCTGACATCATGGTCCCACACCATTGTCAACCTATGTAGTCAATATAAACAAGAGAATTGCACAAGGTGCGGCCGACAGCTGGGACCAAGCAGCTCAAGTACTATTTGTGTTTTTGAGGCGTGAGCACTGCAGAGTTTTTCTTGGCGATGATTTCCTTGTTGTTCAGAGGGGAGCAGGGTATTAACTGGGCGGGCTGTGGCCCGTCTAGCCCAGGCCAGATATCCAGCCCAGATACTAATATTTTCAAGATTAAAATGGCTAGCCCAGCTATACGTCTTTTTGAGGAATACCCAGGCAAGGTCAACTTGTTATTCTCCGTCCCGCTGGGCTGCAAATCTTTCCTAGGAGGGATGCATTAGGCTTAACAGGAAAATGGGCTTTAAAAATAATAAATGGGATGTAATTATAAAAACTGGGCAGTAACTATAAAAAAATGCACCAAACACGAAATTAGTTTATAAAATATTATTTATGGATTTTGAAAATCTTAAATTTTCATTGTTGCGCGCGCAATGTTTCGTTGGATTTTTACGTAATACAAATTTATATTTAATCTGACAAGAAATTTTGGGATAAAAATATTTCGGATCCCATCAACATGTGGGAAATTTTATTGAATTCTGTCTTCAATGGTTGGTTGAAATTATTAATCGTTGTCCTATCTAGAAAATGGGTTGTACTTTTAACAAACTGTAAATGGGTTGTTGTAAATTCCATTAGAATTCAAAAATGGGCAGTACATTCTTACAAAACGCAAATGGGCTATAAGTTCTCTGCCACACACTTGTGGGCCTACTAAGTGACGCGTCCCCTAAAAAAATAAGTTGACGCGTATGCAAGGCTTTGTCAACTTATTATAGTCAACACACGGTTCTAGCAGCAGTGGCCGTTGGATGTCTATCCAATGGATGTCGTGCTTCTTCTTCAATCTCGGATATTCTTAGCTTCGGCCGCCCAAAAAATGATTCCTCCCCCTGACATCTGGGGCGCACTCTTTCAGAGGCTGACCTGTGGGCCTACTAAGTTGGAGCGTACCAAGGGCTTTGTCAACTTAGTCAATATAAACGATTCTAGCTTCAGTGACCGTACGATGTCCATCCAACGGCCGTAGTGCTTCTTCAACCTCTGGTCTTCTTGGTCCAGCCGCCCAAAGCAGCGCCGGTCATGCCGCCTGCTCCTGCCTCCCGTGGCCGGCTGTGCTACCGCGAAGGCCTCACCGTCCCCATACTACTCCCACCGCTGGCCAATCCATCCCTCCACTCACCCACACCCCCTGTTATTCTGCGGCGACGGCAGCCTCACACCGCAGCCGAACCAGTGAATCCTCGTACTCCTCTCCGCGCGGGCTTCCACTGCTGCGTCTTCCCCGGCTCCACGTCGTCCCCTTTCCTAGGCCTCGCCGTCGTCCACCGCCCTGGTGCTCTCGGCGCAGCGTGGTCAACGTGGTCAACGACCGACTTCCATCGGAAGAGTACTGTACGTGGAGAGGCTGACAACTGGGTTCACGACGGCCGTAAGGAAGTGCCTCCTTATTATGTGCAAAATAATTATTCATCCACCTGACAGCGGGGACCCACCGGACGGGCCACCTTATTTCGTGAAAAAAAACGTTTCCCCCTGACAGCTGGGACCCACCGGACGGGCCATCGTATTTCGTGAAAAAAACGTTCCCCCCGCTGTCAGCTCGGACCCACCGGAAGTGCCTCCTTATTACGCACAAAAAAATGAATACTCCCCCCGCTAGCTGGGACCCACCTTGGTGGGAGGCTGACTTGTGGGCCTACTAAGTTGACGGGGATGGAGGGCTTTGTCAACTTAGTCAATATGAACGATTCTAGCTCTAGTGACCGTACGATGTCCATCCAACGGTCGTAGTGCTTCTTCAACCTCTGGTCTTCTTGCTCCAGCCGCGCAAAGCAGCGCCGGTCGTGCCACCTGCTCCTGCCTCCCGTGGCCGGCTGTGCTGCCGCGGAGGCCTCACCGCCCCTACTATTCCCACCGCTAGCCAGGCCCTGCGGCGACGGCAGCCTCACACCGCAGTCGAACGAGTGAACCCTCACACTCCTCTCCGCGTGGGCATCCACTGCCGCGTCTTCACCGGCTCCACGTCGTCCCCTTCCTAGGCCTCGCCGTCGTCCACCGCCCTGGTGCTCTCGGCGCGGCGTGGTCAACGTGGTCAAGGAACGACTTCCATCGGACGTGGACTGTACGTGGAGAGGCTGACAGCTGGGTCCACGGCGGCAGCAAGGAAGTGCCCCCTTATTACGCGGAAAATAATGATTCCTCCACCTGACAGCAGGGACCCATCGGACGGGCCACCGTATTTCGTGAAAAAAACGTTTCCCCCCTGACTGCTGGGACCCACCAGCTACACCTTCGTACGCAAGGAAGTGCGTCCGGGCAAAAAAAATGATTCGCCCCCCTGACTGCTAGGACCCACCAGCTACATCTTCGCACGCAAGGAAGTGCGTCCGGGCAAAAAAAACCAAAACGATTCGCCCCCCTGACTGCTGGGACCCACCAGCTACATCTTCGCAGGCAAGGAAGTGCCTGACAGTCGGGACCCACCTGGTCGAAGCGTACGTAGCGTTGTCATTCTGGTCGCGACCGTGTACGTACATATATACTGGTCGATGTAGAGGCGCGCACGTGTCGTAGTAGAGGCGCGTACGTGTCGTAGTAGAGGCGCGCACGTAGCATGTACACGTACGTACATCGACCAGGGTGCAAGAAAGAAAATACCGCCACGTACGTACATACGGGCAGGGTCTCGAACGCCTACTCGCGCATACGTACGGCGAGGGCTCGTGTACATGGCTGGGTCGGAACGGAGAAACAGCGTCGTCGTCGTGTTCATGGGGAGGCAACGGAATGTGTCGTGTTCATGGGGAGGCAACGGAATGTGTCGTGTTCATGGGGAGGGGTGTGGCATACCGCAAAGCAGAGGAAACGGACCTCCTACGGTCAAAACGGGGGTCCTGTTGATCGGGAGGAGTGTGGCGTACCGCAAAACGGAGGAAACGGACCTCCTACGGTCGAAACAGGGGTCCTGTTGATCGGGAGGGGTGTGGCGTACCGCAAAACGGAGGAAACGAACCTCCTACGGTCGAAACGGGGGTCCTGTTGATCGGGGGTTGTGGCGTACCACAAAACGGACGAAACGGACCTCCTATAGTCGAAACGGGGGTCCTGTTGATCGGGAGGGGTGTGGCGTACTGCAAAACGGACGAAACGGACCTCCTACGGTCGAAACGGGGGTCCTCTTCATTGGGAGGGGTGTGGCGTACCGCAAAACGGGACTCCACGGGATATTGTTCATCTCCACCGTCGACCTCCTCCAGCCTCCACGGGCTACCGTCGACCTCCTCCAGCCTCCACGGGCTCTTGTTCATCTAGCCTCCACCGCGCGCTACTCCACCGGCCACTGTTCAGCCACCCCTCCACGGTCACCCCTCCACCTTCTACTGTTCATCCAACCCTCCACACCACGGGGTCCTGTTCAACCACCCCTCCACGGGCACCCATCCACCGTCTACTGTTCATCCAGCCCTCCACCACACCACGGGGTCCTGTTCATCCAGAGGCAACGCCATCGCTCACTGTTCATCCAACCCCCCCCCCCCCCCCGCAATGCTCACTGTTCATCCAATCGATCGGCTTCAGTTAGCAGAAGTAGCGAAGGAATCGCTCGATCGGGTTCAGTTAACAGCCATAGATCGATCGCTCGGGTTCAGTAACGCATAGCCTGCAGTGCAATCGCTCGGGTTCAGTTAGAGCCCAACGCCTCGCTCGGGTTCAGTTAGAGCCAACGCCTCGCACACACACGCGTACGTGTACGAGAGAAACGCGCATCGCTCGGCCCCCAACCTCCCACCGTAACCGGGAACTCCCCGAAATTTTCCTCCCCCTCGCTTCTACCACGGTTTTTTCCGTCATGGACGGCCCAAAGAATGTCATAGAGCTGCGTCTCCGGCCCACCCAGGACGAAAAGCCCATTTTCTGTCATGATTTTTTGTCATAGAAGTAGGTGCCCACCACATCTATGATGATACCGGGTTTTGTCACAATTATCGTCATAGAAGTGTCATGTGTATGACAGAAAAAAATTCGTTCGGCCCAAAATGTCACGGATGTGTCTTTTTTTTTGTAGTGTGACTGGTTTGGCATCTGCTCTGACATGTAGCTTTTGCTCGGCGAAATCCGTCGAAACACCCGACATGTCTTTGGGAGACCATGCAAAGATGTCCCGATTCTCATGGAGGAAATCGACAAGCTCGCTTTCCTATTTTCTATCGAGGTTGGTACCTGTGATAGCATGCCTCTTCGGGTGCTCTGGGTCCAAGGGGATCTTCTTTGTTTCCTTGGCCGGCTGGAAGGAGCCCTGGGTCTCCGACTCTTTGGGCTCTGGTGACATGTCCGGCTGCTTGCTGGCCATGGGCACCACCCGGTCCAGGAGCTTCTTCTCAGCGGCAATCACAAGGGACTCGGCCAGCCGGCTGCTGGCTATAGCACAGGCGGATGACTTCTCATAGTCCCCGGCTATTGTGCTAATACCCTTGGTTCCAGGCATCTTTAGCTTGAGGTAGGCATAATGAGGTACCGCCATGAACTTGGCTAGAGTTGGCCGGCCTACAAGCACATGATAAGGGCTCTCTCTAGGTCAACCACCTCAAACCAAATTGCTTCTCGGCGGAAGTGATTCTTGTCTCCAAAGAGGACATCTATCTTGATCTTGCCGATTGGTGAGCAGGAAAGGCCGGTCACAATGCCATGAAACATAGTCCGACTGGGCTGCAGCTCCTTCTCTTTGATGCTCAACTTCTCCATGGTATCGCGGTAAAGGATGTTGATGCTGCTACCGCCATCTATCAGAATCCGGGAGAAACGAGCAGCTCGCCTCTCTGTAGCAAGGGTATCATCCAACACCAGGGCATAAGAACCCGGAGAAGGCATCACTTTCGGGTGATCCGCATGGCTCCAACTGATAGACTTCTCAGACCAGTGCATGAACTCTGGGGCTGTTGAGGCAATGGCATTCATGTCACGGTGCTGCTGATGTCGCCTGCGCTTATCAACATCCACACTGGT
Source organism: Aegilops tauschii subsp. strangulata (assembly GCF_002575655.3). Classification (NCBI taxonomy): domain Eukaryota; kingdom Viridiplantae; phylum Streptophyta; class Magnoliopsida; order Poales; family Poaceae; genus Aegilops; species Aegilops tauschii. The sequence goes on along the minus strand of NC_053036.3, from coordinate 107,170,689 downwards.
GAAGACGACATCGGCTCCATGTTCTTCAGGGAATTCATCTTGGATTGCGCCGACTGCTTTACAGGCTGCCGGCTGCTGGGGAGGCGGATCCGGCGGGCCAGCAGGCGGAGGAGGCAGCACTACTAGGGAAAACCTTATACACAGAATCCTAGCAGCAGCGCGGCACAAAAAGAGGCGTTACTGCTAATTAGCAGTAGCGAGGTTAAGAGAAGCATGCTACTGATGTAAATTTAGCAGTAGCGTGTGATGTCTAAACCGCGCTGCTACAAAAATCTACCGACAGTACCCAACAACCTAAGTTTAGTAGCAGCGCGGTGTCACGATGCGCGCTACTGCTAATGCAATAGTAGTAGCGCGCATTTTAGTCACGTCGCTGCTGCTAATTTTGAAATTGTCCTCACGGTTGGCCCGTTTAGCAGTAGCGCCTGTGATGAAAGGGCGCTGCTGCTACGCTCTTAGCAGTAGCGCGTTTTTCCTCCCGCGCTACTGCTAATACGCAGCACCCCACCACCTTTTCCCACCCGTACGTCCTCCCCTCCCCCATCTCCTCTCCTCCCTTTCCCCTACCTCCCACATCCTCCCTCTCTCACTCTTCTTCCTCCTCAATACTTCTCCCCCCATTACTCTCCCTCTTCTACCTACCTTTCTCTCTCTTCATTACTCCTAGCTAACTAACACCACCTCCATTAATGCATCTCCTTTCTCTTTTTCCTTCCCCCTCCACTAGTTGAAGTTGTCTCCTCCCAAATTAGCTAGCTAGGTAGATGTAGCATTTAGTCAAGTGACCTATTTGCCCCCTAACTAGATCTATCTTTGCAAAGAAGAGCTTTGTGCACTTTTAATCTCCCTACATCATCATCTCCACTGTTTGCTCGATCTCGAGATAGAGGTGATTAAAATTTCATGCTTTTGCAAAATGGAAATATGTGTATGTGTGTGTGATATGATAATTGGGCAATATGATGGAAATTGTGTGTGTGGCATGAGTTGACGCCAAATTGTGCTTTTGAGTTGCCTATGTTTTGCCGAAATGTCGATTTATTTCCATTTCGGCGAATTCCGGGCAAACTCTAGATCTATATATGTCCTATTTTTAGGGAAGGTCATGCCGAATTTTTGTATGACTTTGATGCATGCATGCATTTTTATAATCAATTTGTTTATTATTACCGTGCAGACGTTCATGATGGTCAGTGGAATGATGGTGGACAGGTGGTTGCGGTCGGCGGTGCAGGACATGAAAGAAAATAACCGGACAGAGGTTTTATGTCCGTGTCGAAAATGCAAAGGAATAGTTTGGCTCGACCCCTATGATGATAGTCGTGTCAAAGCGCGCCTGCTCATGACTGGTTTCATGGATGGCTATACTCAGTGGATAATTGAAGATGAGGATGACGATGTTGAGGACGCCGACGGGGCAGGCAATGACAACACGGGGCAAGACGAAGAGATGATCGATACTGGCGGCGGGGAAGAGGCCGGACATGGCGGCGGAGAAGGGGCCGGACATGGCGGAGTAGAAGGGGCCGGACATGGCGGCGGAGTGAAGAACGTGGACTCCACGCAGCAGAGTTCGTCGGTACTAAGTTCAATCATGCGGGACCCTCATGTTCAAGCACTGCTTCGCAAGGAGACGAGTACTGAGAGAGCTTCTTCTAGAGAGGAGGCTAAACTGGAGCAACTGGTGGTAGACTCGAACACTCCATTGTATGATGCTTGCAATCCTGAGGTGACCCGCTTGAGTTTCACGCTCCAACTCCTGAAGACGAAGGGCAAAAAAAATGACCGACACTAGCCTCGATGAGCATCTCAAGTACCTAAAGGATGTTCTTCCCGCGGGGAATCTATGTCCTACTAGTGTTGATGAGGCCAAGAAGATCGTGTGCCCTCTTGATCTGCCGCACGTTAGATACCATGCATGGATCAATGATTGCATAATTTATCGGAACGAGCACACAGAAAAAACCAGCTGTCCGGTGTGCAATGCTTCTCGATACAAGAAGGCCGGGAAGAAATGTCCCCAGAAAGTTGTATGGCACTTACCGATCACTCCCCGTCTCCAGCGGTATTTCGTAGATCCCAAGGAAGCAAAGCTAATGCGCTGGCACGCGGAGAGGAAGAAGCCCGACGATGGATATGATCCGAAGCTGAGACACGTCAAGGATGGAAGCAAATGGAGAGCGTTGAACAACTTCTATCGGTATTTTGAATGTGATGCAAGGAACACCATGCTCGGTGCGTGTACCGATGGCATGAATCCGTTTGGCAACCAGAACACCAACCATAGCACATGGCCTGTGTTTGTACGGATGTACAACCTCCCCCCTTGGTTGTGCATGAAGTCGAAGTACATTCACATGAGCATGCTTATTCAGGGGCCAAAACAACCAGGAAATAATATTAACTTGTATCTTGGGCTACTTCAAGAGGAGTTAGACACGTTATGGAAAACACCGGCCAAGACATGGGACGCCAGCAAAGGTGAGTATTTCTACATGAGAGCCGTGCTGATCACGGCGGTGCACGACTATCTCGGTTACGGATATGTCGCGGGCCAGGTGTGCCATGGATATTGCGGATGCACGCGATGCATGGATGATACGACGTCTCAGCAGCTAACGTCAAGGAAAGATGGCGGGTCTGGGAAAATCGTGTACATGGGGCATCGAAGATGGCTCGAACAGGACGATCCGTGGAGAAACCATGGAGATCTATTCAATGGTCACGCTGAGCATCGAGGACCTCCACGTAAGTGGAGCGGTGCCGAAATCGATGAGCTTTTGAAAAAGTGGAAGGAGTGCCCCGTGCCGGGAAAGACGATGAAAAAGGCGCCGGAGCCGCTGCTGAAGGTATGGAAGACGAGGTCTGTGTTCTGGGACTTGGAGTACTGGCACAAACTCGAAACACCTCATTGCCTTGATCAAATGCATATCGGTAAGAATGTCCTTGAGATCTTGCTCGCGACACTGATGAACATGCCGGATAAGACCAAGGATGGGTCGAAGGCAAGAAAAGACTTGCAAGATTTGAAAATCAGGGAAGATTTGCACATGCCGCCCCGTAAAAAGTCAGACGAGACAGAGACGGAGACAGAGGCGCGGGAGAAGAAGGGCAAGAAAATAAAGAAAGAGGATTATTGCCCCCCTTCTTGCTTCACCTTAAGTTAGGCTGAGATCGATCAATTCTTTAAGTGCCTTACGGGAGTCAAAGTTAGTTCCGGTTACTGTGGCAAGATAAGCAGATATCTAGACACGGACAAGAAAAGGTTCAGCGGGATGAAGTCCCATGACTGTCATGTGATGATGACGTAGATACTACCTGTTGCCCTTAGAGGGATAATCGACAAGCACGTCCATGACACGCTTATTGGTCTCTGCAACTTTTTCGATGTCATCTCTCGAAAGTCGATCAGTCTGAAGCAGCTCTGAAGGCTACAGGAAGAGATCGTTGTGATACTGAATGATCTTGAGATGTACTTCCAGCCCGCGTTCTTTGATGTGATGGTGCATCTGTGTGTCCATATTGTGGACGACATAATAGACCTGGGGCCGTCATTTCTGCACAACATGATGTCGTTTGAGAGGATGAATAGGATCATCAAAGGATTCATTCGTAACATGTCCCGTCCAGATGGAAGCATCGTCCAGGGCTATCTGACACAAGAGTGCATCTCTTTCTGCGAGAATTTTCTATATGGCGCAGACCAGCCGCCTGGTGTTAGTGTTGGTTTGCCCGTTAACAAGCACGATGGGAGGCTCGAAGGAGAAGGTCACTCCAACGATCGCAGGGAACTGCACGTGGCATACTCAGATCGACGCAGCGACTTTGACAGAGCAAACTTGCTAGTGCTACAACACCTAGATGAGGTAGATCCTTTTGTGGCACTGCAGAAAGAAATTATCGCAAAGAAGTATCGTGACCGGGGGGTATGCACGACGGATGCCAAAGTTACTAGAGAGCACAACTCCACTTTCCTGCATTGGTTCAAAGAGCATATTATTGCTAATCCCCCAGAGGAGCGCTCTAAGGACGGATTACTCATATACGCCTTAGCACATGGCCCCTCGCCCAACCTTGTAACCTATCAGGCATACGATATCAACGGATACACGTTCTACACGGAGGCCAAAGATATGGACAATGATGATCAGAACTCAGGGGTGACGATGGAATGCATGACCAACAGCGACAACGGCGCAACGGAAAGATTTCACGGAAGGGTCGAGGAGATCTGGGAGCTTGACTACTCTGGACTGCACACAACACGATGATGTTCCGTGTGAGATGGGCTAAGAATGTCGAAAGAGAAAACTGGAATTTCACTACCATGACTATACCCAGCGCCAAGAGCGCTACCGTGAACGCTATCGCAAAAAACGAGCCATGGGAACACGCTAAGCACGTGACACAATGCTTCTTCATAACCAACCCACGCAATCCCAGCCGTGTTGTCGTGAGGAGAGGCAAAAGGAACATCATTGGAATGGATGGAGTCGCCAACGAGGAAGACTATGATCAGTACGGAAACCCAATGAGGGAAGATGACGATGATGATGAAGTATACGTCAAAAGAAGAATCAATACTACATTACCTAAGAAAAATCGTACTCCATGGAAAAGGCAAAGTCATAATGAGGGGCACAATTATTCTTCAACGAACAAGAAGGGAAAGAAGCTGACTCAAAAACGAAAACGTCAACGCTGAGGAACCGTATGTATGTTATTGGTCAAATAATGTAATATATATGTTCCTATTTTGAATACACACTTAGCCATTATTATGCATGGGTCCAATAATGTAATATATATGTTCCTAGTTTGTATACATATTTAACCGTCGAATGATGCAATATATATCGCCTTCCCTTCGTTCACTGCTCTCGGAAAAAAAGAAAAGAAAAGTGAGAGAAAATAAAGGAAAAGAAAATAGAAGGAAACAAACAGGAAAACTGTTATATAGGTGTTATAGCAGCAGCGCTTTTGTGAGAAAAGAGCTACGGCTAGTCAAGATAGCAGTAGCGGTTTCTACACGAAACCGCTATAGCTACCTGCAGTAGCTATAGCGCGTTTTTCCTCAACGCGCTACTGCTATGCCCACTTAACCCCCAATATCGATCCCCACTCCTCTCTTCATCCCGCCTCTTTTCCCCCAAATCCCCCGTCGCGCCACGCGCCGGAGCCCTGCCCTCGCCGGGCCTTTACGCTCGCCCTCGACCCCGACCCCGACCGACCCCGGCGCCGCCTCCGACCCCGACCCCGGCTCCGGCCCCGGCGCTCGACCCCGACCCCTCCCAACCTCTGCCGTCGTCGGGCCTGCACCCTCTGTAAGCCCCCCACCGCTCCTCCTCTCTCTGGTAGCTAGGTTTTTTGGTTAATTTACTTAGGTTTTAGTTAGGGCAGATGGTTAAATAGGTTATATATTTAGTTATGAATTTAGCTAGGTTTTTTCTTCAAGTTCTATTTTGTTCTTCCTTTTATATGCAAATTTGAAGTGGACATGTGATATGTGGACATGTGATGTTTTGGACATGTCATGTTTTGAATTTGGACATGTCATTAGGACATGATGATTATGTGCAGGGTAAATGATCCGAGTGGCCTATGTTACGCTGGAATGTAGATTCATTTCCATTCCGGTGAATTTCAGGCGCTCGATATGTCCATTTTTTAAGCAAAGGTCATGGCAAAAATTTCCGTGAATTTTGGCATGATTTGTGCTAGACAATAGGCATATCGAGTGCTGCGAGTTGCTGGGAAACGGCATTCCGGCAAACATAGATTTCTTTTTTGTGTCATTTCTCATTTTTTTTCATAGTTTTAGAATTAAACGAGGAGAGTTAATCATAGGAAACATGTCGAACAACGAAGAAACTAGGCCTTCTGACCAAGATGCAGACGAGATGGATTATGAGGGTGAACAAGAGTACGTCGACTATTTGACTACTAAGCAATTCCAAAGTCAAGGTTTGCAGGTTGGCCTCGATGATGGTACTGACGCCGACATCGACACCGACGGTGCCGACACCGATGGCGGCGCCGAGACTGGCGGGGAAGGTACCGGCGCCGATGCCGCTACCGAAAGGAAGAACCAGAAGAAGCAGAGGATACGAAAACCTAACAAACTAGGGATTGGACGACTGGTGATCACAAAGATGGCCCCTGGCAAGTTTGAGCCATTAGAGCCGGAAGAACCTCGCAAGTGCTATGGAAACTAAGTAGGATGCATCCTACAGGAATGCGCGAGCATCAACGACGATGACTTAAGGAGTAAAGAACATTTGACGTAGTTTCTCCTAACGAAGTTCCACAAGAGATTCAAGTTCCCCGACCGGGATGATAACATAGAACAACCGTGGGATGATGCGAAGATGAAAAATATTAACAATCACGCCATGGGCATGTTCAACAATGATTTGGCCTCCTAGAAAGGGAGGGTGAAACGAGCTATTGAGGCTGAGGAACCCCTGTCCAAGATTCTGGAGGAAAATCCGACACTTACAGAAGAGGAGTTCGAAAAGTTCAAGGACACTTGTGCTACCGAGGCAGCCAAGGCTAACGCTGCGAAATTCAAGAGCGTTAAGCAAAGGAACACGGGGAAGCATCACCTCAAAAGACGTGGCTACCTCGGTAAAAGTCCCATATGGGATAAGGAGGACGCGGAACGTGAAGCCGCGGGTATCCCAGACCCCTTCGCGAAGTTCACTGTCGGAGTAAATGGCCACGGGTAGCCTAACCGACTGCCCTGGCTCTTCAAAAATTATCAGGCCATTCGACCCTTCAAGCATTCAAAGCATTGGGCCGCCTTCCCCGGTCGGCTACCTCTGAAGCCGACTCTCAGAAGGCGACCCAGCCTCAGCAACCTCCCCCCAAGATAACCACGGGATGGCCGACTCCAGGAAGCCGGCCATATAGGATGCCGACTTCCCAGAGCCGGCCATGAAGAACGCCGACTCCCCAGAGCCGGCCACGAAGAGCGCCGACTCCAAGAATCCGGCCAAGACCGCGCTACACCCACATAACGGTGACAAGACGGGGTGTGGCCACAGTGCGGCCCATTACCCCCGAAGCGCGAGGCAGGCATGGCCACAGGACGTCGTACGGGACGGCCATCTCCCGTCCGGCTCGGCACTATAGCCAGGCTGGCCTCAACGTCACCCCCGACAGATGCCAGTACGGCCCACGGGCGGCGGGCCCCTTTAGCCAGAGAGAGGCGCGAAGGCGGCCCGGCCTCCCCCAGTCGGCCAAGGGCGTAGCCGGCCCCCAGAAGCCGGCTACCCCCTCCCTCGAAGCATGTGCCACATTAAGGAGACAAGACAAGGTAAGGCTACAGTGAGAGCCCTCGAGGCGGCACACTGTAGCCACGCTTACCTCGACGAAGCCCTCGTCATCAGGGACGAGGCTACAGTAAGCAGCTGCCGAAAAGACCCCTAGGCAGTGGGGCCGGCCTGTCGACCAAGAGTCCAGCAGCTGGCGGGACCCACCAGTCGGCGGGCCCCAACGGCCGGCGGAGGAGCCGGCGAGCGCAGACACTGACGACTAGGACCAGCGCCCAGCCGGATTACAATTGTACCCCCGGGGGGTAGGCCTATATAAACCCCCCGGGGCACCCATGCAAAGGGTTGGCTTCTTAGAGTTACACACACACACCATAGAGAGAGGGAAGCAAGAGCTAGCCTTGTTCTTCTTCTCCCTTGAACCCAACAGCTCTAGGAGCATTTGTAACTACTCTTTCTGATCTAGTGATCATGCGGAGACCCCGCAGAGTAGGACTACGCGTGTTATCTCCACGGAGAGCCCCGAACCTGGGTAAGATTCGCCGGCGTGCATGTCTTCGCCTCATCCCGTTTCCAGGCACCGGCGACGTCTTACTGGCACCCACCATGATAAGCCACCCGTTGGCATATGTCGCACCTACCACCCGACATTTGGCGCCCACCGTGGGGCCGGGTGCACCGTCGTCCGGAGACCTGTTCTTGACGGGAACCCTCTTCCTCCCCCGCGAGCGCAGCCAGCCTGCAGCGCCCGATGGAGTTTGCCTCGACGCGCTGCAAGGCGTCGACGGCGCCTGCGCGGCGAGCTGCCTCGCCGATCTTCTCGGCGAGACTCGCATCTCCGACGAGCCCGCGTCCGACGCGGGCACGGACTACTCCGAGAGCCACCTCATCAGCCTCCTCGACCAGCTTCACGTCTCTAGCGAGCATGCTGTAGATGTGGAGTCGGTTGGCTCCACCGACCCGATGCTCGTCGACTCCGATGCGGCATCGCTCGACTCCTACCCCTCCGACGTGGTGGTCTTCGACGATCCTCTCCCTCGAGCTGACAGTGGCAACAGCACTGTCACCGAAGTGTTGGTCATCAGCCACGTCGCCAACTCGGGCGAGAACGCCCACGACGCCCTGCAAGCGGCGATGCACGACCTCTCCGTCCCCCTCCGGGCCGACGCCAACGACGAGACCCTGGAGGCACGTCGCCTCGCCCTCGTCGCAGAAGGCCAGAAGATAGCCTCCATGAGACGCCTCACCGAGGCCCACCAGCGCGAAGTTGACCGCGCCACCTTCGGTACGCCGCCGCCTAGCGGGCCGAGCCGAGCCGGCTTCGTCCAGAAGCGCGGCGCGGCTATCGCCAGCATGCTGGGGGTAGATCGCCCCGTCTACGCCACCCCGCTCGAGAATCTGCGAGCCGCTCAGGCGGCCGCCGAGGATCTAAATGGGCTGGGAACCGATGAGCTCCCCTACATGACAAGGCGGATTCAGCAGCTGATCGACGCGGCTGCAGAACGACATGAAGCCGGCGCCCGCGCCGATAGTCATCCCCCGCGCCGAGAGCACGCAGCGACGTCCCGCTCGCCGACTACGAGCGGCGCCCGCCAGAAGAAAGACAAGGAGCAGGCTGCTAGCCGCAGCCGGACTCGTATCACCATCGAGCGCGACGCGGAAGGCCGCCCTCGAGCGGTGTAGCGCCAAGGAAATCCGCCTCCTCCCCCGCCTCGAAGAGAGAGACGTCTCACACCGCCGCCCGTCACGCACCCGACTCTTGGTGACCGACTAGGCCGCCGAGAAGGAGTCGGCGAGAACGACGCCCGCCACCGGATCGACCGCCTCGCTCGATCCCTGGCGTTAGAAGAAGAAGACGATGTCGGCCCGCCATGCTTTGGCCCCCGCATCCGCGACGAGCCCTTCCCCAAAGGGTTCTCGCTCCCCAGAGACACGCCCAAGTACAACGGCTCGGTGAAGCCGGAAGATTGGCTCTTCGACTACTCCACTGCTGTCAGCATAGCAAATGGCAATCGGCGTGTAGCGGTGAAGTACGTCCCCCTCATGCTGCAAGGCACGGCGCGCACCTGGCTCAACAGCCTCAAGCCCTACAGCATCAACAGCTGGCTGGACTTCACGGAAGTCTTCATCCGCAACTTCACCAGCACGTACAAGCGGCCTCCCAAGCCTCGCCAGCTCTCCCTATGCGTCCAAGGGGCCAACGAGTCGACCCGCGACTAACTCACGTGGTGGGCCGAGCTCCGCACTCCTGCGAGGGGGTGCACGGGGTTCAGGCCATCGAGTACTTCACCGCCGGGTGCCGAGAGGGCACCCTCCTCAAGCACCGACTACTCTGCGACGAGCCGGCTACCCTTGACGAACTCCTGATCATCGCGGACAAGTACGCCGCGGCCGACACCTCGATGAAGACCGAGCTTCGAGTAGACGCCTCTGGGAAGGTGATTGCTCCGGCTCCCAAGACGCCGGCTGGCGACTCCAATCGGCGCCCCTACCAGAACGATCACAAGCGCAAGGCCCCCATGCCGCCTTCCACCAGCCGGCAGGTGGCCACAGTTGAAGATGAGCAGCCCGAAGAGCGGCCCGCTCCCAAGAAGAAGGGTGGCAGGCCGGTTTGGCAGCCGACTTTCTCTTACGAGCAGACTCTCGACGCCCCCAGCAAGTTCCACAGCGGAGCGAAGCCGTCCAACCACACGACCCGAAAATGCCACTGGCTCACACGAATCTCCAAGGGCGAAGGGCAGGTGCCGCCTCCGCCTCCCGGCCCACCGCCTCCAGCCCCCCAGCAGCCGGCGGCTCGGCCGGCAGTCGGAGCCATTCAAGATGAATTCCCTGAAGAGCACGCCGCCTACGTCCTCTTCACCAGCCAAGCCGAAGACAAGCGCAGTCGGCACTGTCAGCATCAAGAGGTCAACGCAGTCGCCTCTAGCGCCCCCGAGTTCATGCACTGGTCAGAGAAGCCAATCAGCTGGAGCCAGGCCGACCACCCAGAGGTGATGCCATCCCCTGTCTCCTATGCACTGGTCTTGGATGTCACTCTCGCGACGGAGAGGCGAGCTGCCCGATTCTCCCGCGTCCTGATAGATGGCAGAAGCAGTATCAATATACTGTACCGCGATACCATGGAGAAGCTGAACATCAAGGCAAAGAAGCTTACGCCAAGCCGGACCGTGTTCCATGGCATCGTCCCCGGCTTGTCTTGTTCCCCGATCGGCAAGATCAAGATGGATGTTCTCTTCGGAGACAAGGATCACTTTCGCCGAGAAGCGATCTGGTTTGTGGTAGTGGATCTGGAGAGCCCCTATCATGCCTTGCTTGGCCGACCTGCTCTGGCCAAGTTCATGGCTGTGCCCACTACGCCTACCTGAAGATGAAGATGCCGAGCTCGAAGGGGATCATCACCATAGCCGGCGACTACAGGAAGTCCATCGAGTGCGCCATGGCCAGTAGCCGGCTGGCCGAGTCCCTCGTAGTAGCCGAAGAGAAGAAGATGCTGGAGCGGGTTGTGGCCATGGCCGGCAAGCAGTCGGCCCTGTCCCCCAACCCCAAAGATTGTGATGCACAGGGCTCTTTCCAGCCGGCCAAAGAGAAGAAGAAGATACCCCTGGACCCGGAGAACCCGGAAAGGTTTGCTGTCATTGGGGCAAACCTGGACAGTAAATAGGAAGGCGAGCTCGTCGACTTCCTCCGTGAGAATCGAGATGTCTTCGCATGGTCCCCAAAGGACATGCCGGGTGTCCCGAAGGATTTCGCCGAGCACAAATTACATGTCCGAGCCGACGCGAAGCCAGTCAAGCAGCCCCTTCGCCGACTGTCAGAAGAGAAGCGAAGAATCGTAGGAGAAGAGATAGCCCGGCCCCTTGCCGCTGGCTTTATTATGGAAGTGTTTTTTCCAGAATGGCTTGCCAAACCAGTTCTGGTACTGAAGTAGAATAACAAGTGGCGTATGTGTATAGACTACACCAGCCTGAACAAGGCCTGCCCCAAGGATCCGTTTGCTCTGCCACGGATTGACCAAGTGATAGACTCCACAGCCGGATGCGAGCTGTTGAGTTTTTTGGATGCCTACTCAGGGTACCATCAGATCAAGTTGGACCCAGCAGACCGCCTGAAGACTGCCTTCGTCACACCATTTGGAGCTTTCTGTTACCTGACTATGACATTCGGCTTGAGGAATGCCGGTGCCACTTTTCAGCGTTGCATGCAGAAATGCCTCCTGAAGCAACTCGGCAGAAATGCCCACGTCTATGTAGACGACATTGTGGTGAAGACAGAGAAGCGCGGCACCCTGCTGGAAGACCTGAAAGAAACATTCGCCAACTTGTGCCGATTCCAAATCAAGCTCAACCCCGAGAAATGCGTGTTCGGAGTACCAGCCGGCCAGCTGCTAGGCTTCCTGGTCTCCGAACGCGGCATCAAGTGCAACCCTGTGAAGATCAAGGCCATCGAGAGGATGGAGATTCCCACCAAATTGCGAGATGTGCAGAAGTTCACCGGGTGCCTGGCCTCCCTAAACCGCTTTATCAGCCGACTAGGAGAGAAGGCTCTCCCCCTGTACCGACTCATGAAGAAGTCCACTCACTTCGAGTGGAATGACCAAGCCGACCAAGCCTTCCATGAGTTGAAGAAGATGCTGACCACTCCGCCTGTCCTGGCAGCGCTGACTGAGAAGGAGCCCATGCTCCTCTACATTGCCGCGACTAGCCAAGTAGTCAGTACAGTTGTTGTGGTCCAGCGCCCGGAAGAAGGCCGAGCCCAGCTAGTCCAGAGGCAGGTGTATTACCTAAGCGAAATACTATCCAGCTCAAAGCAAAATTACCCGCACTACCAGAAGATGTGCTATGGGGTGTACTTTGCCGCCAAGAAGCTGAAGCCCTACTTCCAAGAGCATCCCATCACGGTCGTGTGCACCGCCCCGCTCGCCGAGATCATAGGCAACCGGGATGCATCCGGCCGGGTGGCTAAATGGGCCATTGCACTGGCGCCATACACGATCTTCTACCAACCCCGCACCGCCATCAAGTCCCAAGCATTGGCCGACTTCCTCGTCTACTGGGCCGAGACCCAGTACCTACCGCCGGCTCCCGACTCTACCCATTGGCGGATGCACTTTGATGGGTCCAAGATGCGCAGCGGCCTCGGAGCCGGCATCGTCCTCACCTCTCCCAAAGGCGACAAGCTCATATACACGCTGCGGATCCACTTCACCGCCTCCAACAACGTGGCCGAGTACGAGGCGCTCGTACATGGGCTCCGGCTAGCCAAAGAGCTCGGCATACGCCGGATCCTGTGTTACGGCGACTCAGACTTGGTGGTCCAGCAGTCGTCTGGCGACTGGGATGCCAGGGACGCGAACATGGCGAGCTATCGATTCCTCATCCAGCAGATCAGCAGGTACTTCGAAGGGTGCGAGTTCCTTCATGTGCCAAGGGCCGACAACGACCAAGCAGATGCCCTAGCACGGATCGGCTCCACCCGACAAGCCATACCGACTGGCGTCTCCCTCCAGCGCCTCCTCAAGCCGTCCAACAAGCCGTCTCCAGAGTCGGACTCTATCTTCGTATCGCCTGTGCCAGATGCAGCCGGATCCGACTGGAGGAACCCCGCAGGCGGCACGGGAACTTCGACAACTGGCCCGGGGACTGCCGTAGTCGCACCCGGCCCGGGGACTTCAGAACCCGGCCCGGGGACTGCAGCAGTCGGCCCGGGGACTGCAACGACACAAGAAGCGGTGGCCGACTCCAACTCCACGCCATCCAACCCACCCACCTGAGTCATGTGGCTACGCTAACAGAAGAAGAAGTCACAGCTCCATCATGGGCCCAGCCCATCCTCAAGTTCCTAGTCAGCAGAGAGCTGCCGGCTGATGAGATCTCAGCAGGACTAGTGCAACGACGAGCCGGAGCATATGCAATAATCAACAGAGAGCTTGTTAAGCGCAGCGTCACTGGAGTCTTCCAGCGTTGTGTCGAGCCAGAGAAAGGAGTGGCAATCCTCAAGGATATCCATCAAGGCGAATGCGGCCACCACGCAGCCTCAAGATCACTTGTGGCCAAAGCTTTCCGCCACGGCTTCTTTTGACCGACTGCTTTGGAAGATGCCAAAGAGATAGTCAAGAGCTGCAGAGGATGCCAAGTCTTCAGTTCCAAGCAACACCTGCCGGCTTCTGCACTCAAAACCATTCCCCTCACCTGGCCCTTTGCCGTCTGGGGACTGGACATGGTGGGCCCTTTCAAGACAACCCGTGGCAGCTTGACGCATTTGCTTGTCGCCGTGGACAAGTTCACAAAGTGGATCGAAGCGAAGCCAATCAAGAAGCTGAAAGGGCCGACTGCCGTAACATTCATCACCGACATCACTACTCAGTACGGTGTACCGCACAGCATCATCACCGACAACGGCACAAACTTTGCCAAAGGAGCACTCGCACGTTTCTGCGCGACGCAGGGCATCTGACTGGACCTAGCGTCCGTTGCCCACCCGCAGCCAAACGGTCAGGTCGAGCGAGCAACTGGACTCATCCTCTCCGGCATCAAGCCCCGACTGGTTGTACCACTGGAGCGATCGGCCGGCTGCTGGCTCGATGAGCTGCCGGCTGTCCTTTGGAGTCTGCGCACTACACCCAACAAGTCAACCGGCTTCACTCTGTTCTTCCTTGTATATGGTGCCGAGGCTGTCATCCCAACCGACATCGAGTTCGACTCGCCTTGGGTCACCATGTACACGGAGGCAGAGGCCAAGGAAGCAAGAGAATACGGCGTCGACCTACTAGAAGAAGGCCGGCTGTTAGCACTCAGCCGGTCCGCCTTCTACCAGCAAGGGCTGCGCCGCTACCACAACCGCAAGGTCAAGCCAAGATCCTTCCAAGAGGGCGACCTTGTGCTTCGGCGGTTCCAGCGAACAGCCGGCCAGCACAAGCTCTCAGCCCCTTGGGAAGGCCCCTTCGTCATCAGCAAGGCACTAGGCAACGACTCCTAGTACTTGATCGACGCGCAAAAACAAAGAGCACGCAAGAGAGATGACTCTGGCAAGGAGTCGGAGCGACCATGGAACGCGAACCTCCTGAGAAGATTTTACAGTTGAAAGCAGTATGTATCATGCTACCCTTTTGTATTAAGTATGAACCAACAGGCCCCTCGAATAGTACTCGGGGACTGCCTTTATTTATCTATGAATGACGAGTGTCATATCCATGAATGTATTATTACATTTGATTTCTTGTCTGGCACCGGGTTCGACTAGTCGGTCCGGGGACTGGCCGCCTTGAGCTATATTTAAAGTTCTACCTGAAGTCAGACAAGTAGTGTGCCGGCTCCCGAGTCCTCTCTTGTTGAAAGTCGCAGCTCGAAGAACCGACTGTCCGACTAGAAAGAGACAAGGCAGAAAGGATGCCCACACGAAAAACGACTAAGGACTAACGAACTTATATAGCAAAAAGACGGCCTCCAACCATGCTTGCCGGCTGTCAGAACAGCGGGCTGGCCGGCTTCCTAAACACTTAGCTCTAATCCAACAAAGCTAGAGTACTTGCCCTCCCAATTGGCCAAGCACTCCTCCAGCCACAGATTGCAGAGCAACTGTCTGACTGGGGAGGCGGCAACCAAGGGAGGGCGGCAAAGGAAACAGCAGAAGGATGAAAAGCAAAGAACGAGGAAAAGCCAAACGCATGCATAAGTCATATATACATATAAAGCCCCCAACAGGCCGGCAATCGACATAGTTCGAATACAGCCCCAGTGGGTGGATTGTGCAGACTTAACAGAATATTGTTCCAAAAGTGACAAGACAGGAAAACAAAAGGTAGCAGACTAGACTAAGGCGCCGTGCGGGAGCCAGGCTGGTTGGTGGAGATGGCGTCGCCGGCTGAAGGAGTGGCCGGCTGGCGGGTCTCGGCTTGGTCACCACCAGTGGCAGGCGAAGCACCCGCGCGTGACGTGGTGCTGGAGGCGCGGTCAGGCTGAGGCTGGTCGGCCGCTCCACCATCCGGCCCGGCGTCTTCACCCTCCTCCTCCTCCTCCTCGCCCTCGTCGCTAGAGTCGATCTCCTCCGCCGAGTCTTCACCGTCTGCCGGGTTTAGCCCGAACCACTCCTCCGGCTGGGCGACACCGTTGTCATCTACCTCATGGGCGAAGACGCTGGTGTCGGTGTAGTCGGCGATCGCCAAGCCCGCCGGATGATAGCCGGCCACGCCGGCTCTAGCTCCGTGTTGGCTTGCTGCCGCCAGGTAGCCAGCTGGTCTAGACTCAGGCCGGGGTACCAGGCCTTGACGAACTCCAGCGCCCGCCTGGCGCCGGACCGAGCCTCCGAGGCCTTCCAGGCTTCGAAGCGACCGACCGCCACCTCCAGCCAGTCGGCAGTCCGACTGGGGGTGCGGGGAACCACTTCGCCGGGCCAGAGGGCGGCCAATACTTGTGCCCCGGCACGCTGAAGCCGGCGGAGCAGTCGGTGAGCCGGCTGGAGACGGGCCTGGATCGCCAAGAGCTGCTCCTCCAGCGAACGGCCCGCGTTTGGTGCAATCTCGGCGCCAGCCTGCCTTCGTGCTTGGCGGCGGGCTTCGATGATCTGGCTGGCGGTGGTAGAGTAGCCAGGCAAGTATTCTGTGCAAGAAAGAAAGAAGAAACAATAAGAGGAAGTCGTCAAGGAAGATCCGACCCGACTGCTCAGCAGTCGGCCCGAATCTCGGGGACTACACCCAGTGGGTGCGCTGACGCGCCCCCACGTGAGATAAAGAACAAAGCACTTACCCCGGCTCTCAGTTAGGTCGGCGGTCTTCTGGTAGCCGCACGAAGATTGTGGTAGTCCTGCAAGACAGACAGAAGAGCGAAGTAAGAACAAGAATAGCAAAGCCAAATCCACTAAGAGGTTCCAAGCCGCCTGCTCAGCAGCCGACTCGGAACTCGGGGACTACACCCAGTGGGTGCGCTGACGCGTCCCCACGGAAGAAACCAAGATCAAGAAGAAGCAAGATAAGAAGACTAACCCGGATGGCCGCCCGCGTCGCAAGGAATTCGTTGGTGTATCGCCTCAGCGCCGTAGCCTGGGCCTGGAGCCGGGTCCGGACGTCCTGCGTGGCCACGTTCATCACGGCCATCCCTCCGCCCGGCGTCCACCCCGAGGTGGCGCTGGCCACCTCCACATCCTGGGCCGACGAGCTGGAGCCCGCGGCCGGCTGCGGCTCCGACGCAGCCTTCTGTGGCTCCGACGCAGCCTTCCCCGCGCGCCGGCTTGGCGGCATCCGGACCGCCAGCTCAGTCCTCGCGGCCGGCTCGCCCCCCGCCGGCTGCGCAGGCGGCAGATCAGGCCGGCCACCTTGAGCCACCCCAGTCGGCGGGGTCGGCACCGGCGCCCTCTCGAGGATGACGACGTCGTCATCCCTCTCCAGCCCCGGCTGGTCACCGCCGGCTTCTTCTGGCGGGGGCTCTGGGGCCCCAGGCGCTGCGACGCGCAGTGGGGTGACCAAGAAGGCCCCCTCCGCCATCGCCGCAGCTGCGGCCTCCGCTTGGGCCTTGGCTGCAACGTCGGCGCGCGCCTTCGCCGCCTCCTCCTCCTGCGCCGCCTGGGCGGCGGCCGCTTTCCGTGCCTCCGCTTCCCACGCCTCCCGCTCCTCCCGCACCTCCCGCGCGTTCCGTTCCGTCGCCGCCTGAAGGTCGGCATGAGGGTCCACGCGGCGAGTGGTACTCCCAGATCCCCTCGGCGACTCAACGACGGAGGCGGCAGCCGCCCGCTCGAGCGACAATGGAGCTCTGGTTGTTTGGAGAAAAAGACAAGGATTCAGGAGCCACCAGAGAAAAGAAAAAAAAGTGTACACGAAGGAGTTTGAACTTACGCCGACACCGTCTGCGGTCGCTTCACCGCCTTGCGGAAGCGAGCCGCCTTCACGGCCGCCTCCTCCCGCCTGGTCGCCCCCGCCCCGCCCCTGGGCTTCTTCGTCCGACTGCCGAACAAACCCTGCGCGGCACGACGCTTTTGCCCGCCGCCCCGAGCAGGCGGCGCAGCAGAGGAACCCGCGCCATGGCCAGACGCCCGCTGACGGCGTGGGATGACTTTAGCCTCGTCGTCGTCTGTCCAGTCATCGAAGCTGACTCCATGCCCGGAGCCGCCTGCTTCGCCGCCGGCTTGGCCACCTCCCGGCTCGGTGTGGTCGTCCATAGCAGCCGCCCCCAAGTTGGGGTCCTCCAGATCGTGCTCCGTCCGGTCCGGGACGAATCGGCGCTCCGCGTACGACCCGCCTGCAGGCCGAAGAAGAGGGCTCTGTCGAGGCAAGCCGACTAGTCAGAGTCGGCCAAAAGGAACTCAGCGACAAAACTGAGAGAGGAAGAGGAGACAAGGAGGACATACCGTAGGCGGCGGACTGGCTCGGCAATATGGCTCCTTGCCGAACTGCCACTCTGCGGAGAGTTTGCAGTTCGCAAGGTAGTTCACCATATATGCCACCTCGTCGTGTGGCATGTCCTTGGTACACATCCGGCTCGGATCGAGCTGGCCGCTCATCTGACAGATCAGATGAGGGCGGCTCTAGAGCGGGAGTAACCGGCACCGAAGGCGGCCAGCAGTTCAGGCCCCGACAAGCCCTCCGACTGGATCATCGCTCACACTCGGGCGACGGCTGCGTTTCCAGCCGGCGTCAGCGTCACGGCCCGGTAGGACCACTGGGGCCGCCTGCCCGCCGATGGGCCGGCTACGTAAGCCGGCAGATTGACGTAGTCGCCCTGCGGGGCGACGTTCCTCACGTAGAAGTATGACTTTTGCCATAACTTCACCGACTGGATCAGCGCTATGACGGGGAAGGGGTTGTCGGCGGCCACCCTCCGCATCGCGATGAAGGCGCCGCTCTGAGCCGGCACGCCTTGCATGCGCGTGCCCAGCTTGGACTGGAAGAACTCCCCCCAGAGCTCGAGGGTAGGGAGGACGCCGAGGTAGCCTTCGCACAAGGTGACGAAGGCGGACAGCAGCACCACCGTGTTCGGCGGGAGGTGGTGCGGCTGGAGATGGTAGAACTCGAGCCAAGAGCGGAAGAAAGCGCTCACGGGTAGGCCGATGCCGCGCAAGAAATGGGAGCGGAACACTGCCCGCTCGCCTTCCCGCGGCTCCGGCGTAATCTCCTTCGCCGGCGCGAGACGGACCTCCACCTTGTCCGCGCCGGGCAGCCGCCGCGTCTTGCGGAGGAATTCGACGTCCTCATCTGTCCGCGCCATTGGAGCCGTCCCAATCCCCGCCGTACTGCATCGTGGCATGGGGCTGGCGAGAACGAGCGTGGCGGCGGAGGAACGAGTGGTGGAAGAGCGCGGCGGCAAGGCGCTGTTGCAAGAAAGGGCAGGAGGAAGACGATGGTGGAAAGAGGAGGAGCGTGCGAGAGCCTGCCGCTCTCCCCCCTCCCCCTACTTATAGCTTCGCAAGGTGAAGCCGGGGAGGCCGGACGTGGGGTGAGACGTGGGATTAACTGCACCCACTCCCCCACGCCTCGTGATTATTACGCCCTAAAAGCGTGCCGAAACCGCCGCAGGAAGACGTGCGGGCGGCTTCGGGCCGCAGAGAATCCGCGCCTGGGCCCGGGCGTGGGCGTGGTGGGCCCCCGCCCTGCGGCGACGTCCCGTCGCGCGCGTGGGCTGGCAGGCTTTTTAGCCAAGAGAGGCCACGTGGTTCGCAGGCGGCAAGTGGCCGGCCCGCGGCCCGGTGCACGCACTGGCGAGCTCCCACCCTCCGACTCCAAATTTTTTGGCCGAGACGGCGCGCCCAACCAAAGTCGTCTCCCAGCTGCCGGCTCGTCAAGATAGGAAGCTGACCGAGCTTCTCGACTCCCACCCAACCTCGAAGCTCAATCAGCTTCGGGGACTACTGTCGGAGTAAATGGCCACGGGTAGCCTAACCGACTGCCCCTGGCTCTTCAAAAATTATCAGCCATTCGAGGCTTCAAGCATTCAAAGCATTGGGCCGCCTTCCCCGGTCGGCTACCTCTGAAGCCGACTCTCAGAAGGCGACCCAGCCTCAGCAACCTCCCCCCAAGATAACCACGGGATGGCCGACTCCAGGAAGCCGGCCATAGAGGATGCCGACTCCCCAGAGCCGGCCATGAAGAACGCCGACTGCCCAGAGCCGGCCACGAAGAGCGCCGACTCCCGGAACCCGGCCATAGAGGATGCCGACTCCCTAGAGCCGTCCATGAAGAACGCTGACTCCCCAGAGCCGGCCAAGACCGCGCTACACCCACATAACGGTGACAAGACGGGGTGTGGCCACAGTGCGGCCCACTACCCCCGAAGCCCGAGGCAGGCATGGCCACAGGACGCCGTACGGGACGGCCATCTCCCGTCCGACTCGGCACTGTAGCCATGCTCGCCTCAACGTCACCCCCGACAGACGCCAGTACGGCCCACGGGCGGCGGGCCCCTTTAGCCAGAGAGAGGCGCGAAGGCGGCCCAGCCTCCCCCAGTCGGCCAAGGGCGTAGCCGGCCCCCAGAAGCCGGCTACCCCCTCCCTCGAAGCATGTGCCACATGAAGGAGACAAGACGAGGTAAGGCTACAGTGAGAGCCCTCGAGGCGGCACACTATAGCCACGCTTACCTCGACGAAGCCCTTGTCATCAGGGACGAGGCTACAGTAAGCAGCCGCCGACAAGACCCCTAGGCAGTGGGGCCGGCCTGTCGACCAAGAGGCCGGCAGCCGGCGGGACCCACCAGTCGGCGGGCCCCAACGGCCGGCGGAGGAGCCGGCGAGCGCAGACACTGACGACTGGGACCAGCGCCCTACCGGATTACAATTGTACCCCCGGGGGGTAGGCCTATATAAACCCCCCGGGGCACCCATGCAAAGGGTTGGCTTCTTAGAGTAACACACACACACCATAGAGAGAGGGAAGCAAGAGCTAGCCTTGTTCTTCTTCTCCCTTGAACCCAACAGCTCTAGGAGCATTTGTAACTACTCTTTCTGATCTAGTGATCATGCGGAGACCCCGCAGAGTAGGACTAGGGGTGTTATCTCCACGGAGAGCCCCGAACCTGGGTAAGATTCGTCGGCGTGCATGTCTTCGCCTCATCCCGTTTCCAGGCACCGGCGACGTCTTACTGGCACCCACCATGATAAGCCACCCGTTGGCATATGTCGCACCTACCACCCGACATTCACCAACCCCTTGGAGCGTGACTTCATCAGGGCCCGCTACAAGTGGGACAAGGAAAAGAAGGTTTTTTACACGGACCAGATCATGAGGAAATTGATTAGACTACTGGTAATTATTCTTTTACCACCTTACATTTAGCTCCATATCTAGTCGACTACACATTCCTAAACGGTTCACGCTCCTTCTGCAGGAGAAGCAACACTAGCTTGCAGCCGAAAGCCCTACTTCTCCGATGAGGCCCAAATGGGACACCCCTCTCAACCGGGCCTTGAACCAACTTAAGGGACTCCCTTTGGGCCAGCGGACGCAATATGGTCGTGTGCACAGCGCTGGAGACGGTGCCACGTGGAAGGTGTTTTACAACGAGGGCCCGGAGGCCAAGAAGCAGAAAAAGAAGTTTAGTCAGGCGGACATCGACACGAAGGTGAAGCTTGCGGTCGAGAAAAAAGCAGCTGAGGACGCAAAAAAACAGCCGAGAAAAATGAGTTGCTACAGCAGGCAGTCAATGCCGCTGTAACTGCCTGCAGAAATGATTTTGCTACTAACTTGGTTCTAGCTATCATCAACTGGACGAAGGAAAATCCAGACAAGACGGCACATGATTTCCCGTTGCCCAGTTTCGTCGTGAGCAACTCCATGAACAACAACACCACCACACCATCACTTGCTCACGCAACCGGGCCTCCTCTCGCAGTCGCTCCCGCTCATAGCAGCCCGTCCTCAGTCTCTGGCGCGCTAGGTGGGCCTTCGTCTTTGGCTGAGCTCGATGCCGTCACGGTAATTACATGCCGCACAAACATATATATATATATATAGAGAGAGAGAGAGAGAATATTCCATTTTCGTTGCCTTTCGGATGTTTTACGCCACAGACATATGTGTTTGCAGGCCGAAGAAACCCCGTGCACGATACTCTACTTGATCAAAGGCCAGAAGGTGGACGTGGGAAAGGGGATGATAATGAACCCCCTGCAACCCACGTTCCACAACCAGCCAATCCCCGCTGGGCACTTTAGGGTTAGCTTGTCCAATGTGAAATCAGGGCACGAGGATTTGCCTCCTCCAGTACAACATGTGGGAAAGGACGACGAGACCCCGCCGCGGATTGGAAGCTGCAAGGGTTGGCTGCTGCTATGGCCGAAGAATCTTATTCATCTGGAGCCGGTCGAGAGCACACCAATAACCACACATCAACAAGCATGTGCGGAGACCACCAACCCGCCTACGCAATTACCAGCTCGTGTAGTGCCGGGTGAGAGCGGCGGACGACGTGACGAAGGGGGTGCAATAGTACTGGCTGATGTAATCGGTCCTATAGAACAAAGAATGGATGATGAGACGGAGGTCGACCCTATGGGTTTCCTCAATACAAACGCGTATGACTGTGACATAGATATGATGAGTCAACCATATGACGAATCGGGCTATCAGCATGCTAATGAGGATACGGATGATATGCCCGGGCAGGAAGGTCGTAGCAGGGATTGCAAAAAGTCTCTCTTCATGAAATCCTCACAGGACACGCCTGAAGATGCCGCCTCAACACAAGCTCAACTAGCCGGGGGTCGTACAGTACTTAGCCCGGGAACACTGGGATAGGGGTTAAGGAAGGGTCTGGAAGGTGTGCCCAAGAAAAAGGAGAGGAAGAGATTGGGGAAGATAGCTGCCTCCAAAGAAGCCAGAGCACATAGCAGCCAGACGATGGATTCTGAAGAGCGTGTACCCGTGAAAGGTGCGGCCATGTTCCATCTCACAGGCGAGCCGATGCTACCGCCGAAACCGCTGGAGGCACTATCAGGGGATCTCAGGAGACTGCACGACCATGTGCTGTCGACTGAGAAAAGCCTACTAGCCTCAAAGGATCCAGGATATCCGACATACGCGGCTCGTGTCCCTGAGGGGAAGTGCTACGTCGACACACGGCTCGCGGAGGTGTCCTTCCTGCTGTTTGACCATATCTTTGAGATGTTTCTTACTAGGCGGCTCGATTTTAACATCGTTCGCCTTTTTGCGCTATATATGAGCTCTGTCATGAAGAGAGAAGAAGTCTCTCAAATCTGTGTGGCGGATCCATACTACATGCACGAGTCTTTCTTTTGTCTCGGCGACTTTGAGCGTGAAACTGCTAGGGACTACCTTCAAAACTTCATGGTACAGAATAAGGACCAGGAAATTGTCCTCCTGCCTTATCATCCAAAGTAAGTCAGTTCTGGACAACCCTTTCGTACATTTCAATCGTTCCTTCTCGCTCATATGGAGAATAATTTGAGGTGTCTTTTCCCCGCAGCAACGGGCGCCGTCCTTATCGTTCTTTACCCGCGAGTCTCCCACGCCGTGTATTTCGACCCTTCCAGAGACTACGAGAAAAAGGACTACACCCACATAATGAATATTCTAGATGATGCCCTCCAAGGCTTCAGCATTAGAGGTGGCCACATGCAGATCAGGAAACAAAGGAACAAGAATATGGGTTTCGCGCATAAAACTAACTTTTTCTGCTGCATCCATGTCCCAAAACCAAGCAAGAAGGATGGATTCTACATCCTCCATCTCATGATTGAGTTCAGCACGGATCACCAAAAGCTTCGCATGACAAGCAGAAATGATGATCATATCCACAAGTGGCTAGAATCTCATGGAGAAGCGGATTATAAACTTAGAGATGACTTCTTTCGCATCCAGAGGGACATTGCGACCATCGTCATGAAAGAAGTCGTCGATGAGAAGGGGATGTTCCAGCACGGCTCTATATCGCGAGTTGACGTCCGAACTCGCATAGGCATGCAACGTCAAGACCTAACGCCGTTCAAGAAGCTAGGGTCCATCCTCAATGATATGGAAGGATGGAACTTCTAGTGATTTACGATGCCGATGATGATGATATGTGTCGGTTGAACTTGTATAGTTTCTGTAGCGATGAAACTTTGTGATGTCCATGGTCCCTGCCGAACTTGCGTAACACTACTTTGTTAGTTTGCGTACGATGACCTGCGTACCTCTAGTTAATTAGTTTGCATACTATATGTTGCATCTAGTTGCTAACCCTTTCTTTTTTGTGTTGCTCTAGTATATTTTGGTGCATATGATTGTACATCCTCTTCATGAAGATGCATCTCTAATAGGTACCTAGTTTCTTGATGGCGAGATGGCAATGCTATGTCCTGTACAAAGGGAAGGTTCCGGGGGTGTACAACGAGTGGCCTGAGTGTCAGGCGCAAGTGAATGGGGTCTCGGGCGCCAACCATAAAGGCTTCAAAAGCAGACAAGAAGGAGAAGCTAGTTACTTGAGGTTCACGCTAGCGCGAGAGAGGACTCGTAACCGCCGCCTCATGTACTGCACAATTCCGCTCTCACTCATAGTGATAGCTCTTCTCGTGTATACCATTGTTTAGATGGATGATGTTGTAGTTGCAAGTATTCGACACTTGCATGTATCACTATTTTCAAGATGATGACGAGATACCACTTTGTGTTGGATGATGATTATGATGGGACTATTTGTATGTATATGCTATGATTACATTTCTGGTCTCGCAGCCATTTGTATGTGTATCATGATGACATTTGTATCTGCTAAAGATTCTTGTATAAAGCCTGTTCAAATACAAAACAAATATGCAGAAAAAACAAAAAGTACTAAAATTAGCAGTAGCGAGTGGAGAAAAGTTAGCAGCAGCGCGTCCAGGCAAAGCGTGCTAGAGCTATTAGTAGTAGCGAGCTTCCACGAAGCACGCTACTGCTACACTTGTATAGCAGTAGCGCGGGTGTGCACGCGCTGCTGCTATGGGTTAGCTGTAGCGCCTTATTAGTAGCGCCGGTCCCCGCGCTACTGATATACCTAGAACCCGCACTGCTGCTAGGCTTTTCCCTAGTAGTGCAGTCCTTCTCCCTTGGCAATGCGGACGAGCCAGTGGCATTTCCGGGTTGTGTGGTTGGACGGCTTCGCACCACTATGGAATTTGTAGGGAGCATCGAGGGTCTGCTCAAAGGAGAAAGCAGGCAAGCAAGCTGGCTTGCCGCCCTTCTGACGCTTGGGGCCGGGCTGTCCTTCAGGCTGCTGGTCTTCAACTGTCTCCACCTGCCGGCTGGTGGAAGCCGGCTGCGGGGCTTTGCGCTTGTTGTCGTTCGGCTGCTGGCGCCGACTGTTGTCGCTAGCCGGTGTTCGAGGAGCCGGAGGGAGCACCTTCCCGGAAGCGTCCACTCGGAGCTCCGACTTCATGGAGGAATCGGCAGTGGCGTACTTGTCTGCTATGATCAGCACCTCGTCGAGTGTAGCCAGCTTGTCACAGAGGAGTCGGTGCTTGAGTAAGGTGCCCTCTCGGCACTCGGCAGTGAAATACTCTATGGCTTGCACCTCGTGCACCCCTTTGCAGGAGTTGCGCCGTTCAGCCCACCGTGTCAAGTAGTCGTGGGTGGACCCATCCGGGCCTTAAACGCACATCGAGAGCTGGTGGGGCTTGGGCGGCCGCTTGTAGGTGCTGGTGAAGTTGCAGATGATGACTTCAGTGAAATCTACCTAGCCGTTGATGCTGCGGGGCTTGAGGCTGTTCGGCCATGTCCGGGCCGTGCCCTAGAGCATGAGAGGAACGTACTTCATGGCAATGTGCTTGTTGCAGTTTCCTATGTTGATGGTTGTGGCGTAGTCAACCAGCCAATCTTCCGGCTTCACGGAGCCGTCGTACTTGGGCGTGTCTCGTGGGAGCGAGAACACTTTGGGGAAGGGCTCGTCGCAGATGCGGGGGCCAAAACAAGGCGGGCCCATCGTGTCTTCTTCTTCTAGCGCCAGGTATCAAGTAAGGCGGTCGATCCGGTGGCGGGCGTCATTCTCTTCGACTCCTTCTCGGCGGCCCAGCCGGTTGCCGAGAGTCGGGTGCTCAACAGGCGGGGGGGGGGGGGGGGAGGCGCGCCTCTCCCCGCGAGGAGGAGGCGGATAATCGTCCCGTCATTCCACTAGTCGTGGGTGGCCATCTTGGTCGCGCTCGATGGTGAGGTCTGTGCGGCTGCAGCTAGCAGCCGGCTCTCGGTCTTGTCTGTCGTGGACGCCGCCAGTCAACGTCCGAGAGGTCGAGCCTTGCTCTCGGCGAGGGGGGGAGGGGGGAGGTTCTCAACCCGCTGGCCGGGTTCTTCTACGCGGCAGCCGGCTTCTTCCTGCGCGGCAGCCACGTCGATGAGCTGCTGAACATGTTGAGTCATGTAGCAACGCTCGTCACCCTCTAGGTGGTGCAGCTCGTATCCTGCCGCCTGGGCAGCTCGTATGTTCTCCACGGGCGTCCGTAGACAGGGCGGTCTACCCCGAACATTCTTGTGACGCCAACGCCGCGCTGTCGGACTGTGCCGACGCGGCTGGGCCTGCCAGCAGCCGGCATGCCGCCAATGGCGCGGTCGATCTTGTGGTGGGAGGCCTGGGAGAGGCGCCTCATGGTAGCCAACTTCTTGGCGTTCTCGACAAGTGAGATGCGGCAGGCTTCTACCGTCTCGGCGTTGGCGTCTGCCCCGATGGGAGTGGACAAGTCCTGCATTGCCGCCTGCAACGGGTCTTGCGCAGCCCACCATAGGCTCCGTTGTGGCTGATGACAAGCACCTCCATGATGGTGCTGCCTCCGCTGTCGGCGTGAGGGAGCGGGTCGTCGGTGATCACCATGTTGGTGGGGAAGGTGTCGAGGGATGTCGCATTGGAGTCGAGGAGCATTGGGTCGATGGAGCAAGCTGACTCGGGGTCAGAAGCCGGCTCGTTGGCCATGTGGAGCTTGCCAAGGAGGTCGACGAGGCACCTCTCGGAGCTGGCTGCTCCCACGTCGGGCGCGGGCTCGTCCGTGAGGCGGATCTCGCCGATGAGATCAGCGAGGCAGCTCGCCGCGCACGCGACCTCAGTGCCATGCAGCGCGTCGGCGCAAACACCATCGGGCGTGCCAGGCTAGCTGCACTCGCTAGGGAGGAACAAGGTTCCTGTCCAGAACAGATCTTCGGACGACGGTGCACCTAGCCCCACGGTGGGCGCCAAATGTCGGGGATGTCGTGCGACATATGCCAAAGGATAGCTTTCATGGTGGGGGAGAGTAAGACGTCGCCGGTGGCTAGAAACGGGATATGGCGGAGACATGTACGCCGACGCATCTTACCCAGGTTCAGGGCTCTCCTAGGAGATAACACCCCTAGTCCTGCTCTGCGGGGTCTCCGCATGATCACTATGTTATCAAAGGTGGCTACAAGCTTGCTCCTTGAGCTGTTTCTCTAGAGGAGGAAGAAGAACAAGGCTAGCCCTAGCTTCCTCTCTCTATGTGTGTATGTGGTCTCTGGGAGGCTGAACCCTTTGCATGGGTGCCCCGTGGGGTTTATATAGGCCTACCCCCAGGGGTACAATGGTAATTTGGCCGGGTGTAGGACCCGACTGTCAGCGTCTCTGGTCGCCGGCTTCTCCGCCAGTTCCTGGGGCCCGCCGCCTGGCGGGTCCCGCCGGCTGTCTTGTACTTCACCGACAGGCCGCGCCCGCCGCTTGCGGGTTCTGCCGGCTGCTTAATACTGTGGCCGCGCCACTGTTGATGCATGCTTTGTCGGGGAGAGCGTGGCTACAGTGCCGCCGCCTGGCGGGCGTTTAGTGCAGCCATTCCCCGTCTCTTCGGATTAATGGCAAACAGACTTTGAGGGAGGGGGAGGGCCGCCTGCTAGGAGTCGGCATCCCCCTGCGCTGACTGGTCTGGGCTTGCCATCTTCTGGCTTCTCACGGACAAGTAGGGCCCACCACCTATGGGCCGTACCGACAGCCCTTAGTAAGAGCATGGCCTTCTCCGCCATGGGTGATGTCATGGGCTGCATGGCAACAGTGCCGCGCCGGGCGAAGGATGTCCGCCCGGTACGCTGCACTGTGGCGACGCTCTGCCCTGGATTCGGGGGTGGCAGGCTGCACTATAGCCATGCCCCGTCACATCGTCGTAATGAGGTGCTAACTTCAAGGGAGCGGAAGGGGCCGCCTGCTAGGAGCCGGCCTCTCTGGAGGCCGCCTGCTAGGAGTCGGCCCACCTCGTGCCGCTCTCTGGGCTTCGCTGCCATCTAGCAGCCGGCCGCCTGGACCAGCCGGCCCAAAGAAGGCGGCTCTTCGCCCTTGAGGCTTGAGGGACGCAGCCGGCCTCGATGTCTTGAAAAACCATGGGGAGCAGATGAGGCTACCCGTGGTCATTTACTCCGACATGTGTGGAGCTTTCACTTGGTTCAACATAGGACCGGCGAGCAGAACTGTCACTAGAAGATGCCCCCGAGGTTCGTCTTCCAAATAGGTTCATCATGTCCGCGTACAATTTTCTAAAAATAAAAATTTTGGGGTGACAAAAATTTGTCAACAAAACTTTATAAGATTGATATCAACTACTAATAGGGATGCATAGAGGCCATAGCAAGCATACAAACTACATAGAACACTAAGAATTCAACATGCAAGCACATCTACAGCAGCACCAAGAGTAGCTAATTATTTGAAGTATAAACCACTAAAACAAAAACTAATTGGACAAAAAGTGGAGTCACAAACCAAGCAACAATCCCTTGAAACAGTTTCGGAAACGGAGCTTTAAGCAAAGAGATCGAATTCCGCGGGTTTGAGCTCAAGAACACGGGAGAGAGAGAGCAATGGGGATTTTTTTCTGGAGATAAGTGATGATGTGGGCTAAAGAGATAAGTGATGGGGGCCATGTGGGGACCACAACCCACCAGGGCAGGCTTGGGGGTCCTGGCGCGCCCAGGTGGGTTGTGCTCACCTGGTGCACCTCCCTCTGGTATTATTTGCACTAGAAATTTAGAAATATTCAGAAAAAAATCATGTAATTTTTTCAGGGCATCCTGAGAACTTTTATTTTTGGGTCATTTTTTATTGCACTTGAAATTCAGAAAACAGACAAAACATGGCATTTTATTTTATTTAGCTAATAAAAACAGAAAACAAAAGGTAAGGACAGAAGGTAGTGCTTACTAAATTCACCAACTTCATATCGTTCAAAAATGATTCACTAATAAGGTTGATCAGGTCTTATTAACAACCACTTTCGATTATCATGAAACCGAAGAACTTTGGTAAAGTCACTAAGTTACCTCAATGGGGATATGCATTTCCCCAACAATAATGTAACGCCCACGATGCGGCTATATCTCCCACGTGTCGAGGCACGACTTAGAGGCATAACCGCATAGTGGTTTTGTCGCAAGAAGGGTCATCTTCACACAATCCCATGTAATGCACAAGAATGGGATTGTGTGAAGATGACCCTTCTTGCGACAAAACCACTATGCGGTTATGCCTCTAAGTCGTGCCTCGACACGTGGGAGATATAGCTGCATCGTGGGCGTTACAAGTTGGTATCACAGCCAGGTTAACCGTTGGAGTACCAAACGACCTCCAAATGGAACGAAACTTGACCGGTGGTCTCCGGGTGGTATACTGGGGCCACTTGACAAGCCTCGGTCCATTCTGAGAACGTTTGACACCCGCACACGAAAGAAAACAAGAGGGGTGCACCGGAGGAGATAGGAGTGCCGGATTGCAAAACGGACAACGGGGAAAATGCTCGGATGCATGAGACGAACACGTATGCAAATGCAATGCGCATGATGACATGATATGAAATGCATGACATGAACAAAATGCAAAACGACAAACAAAACCCGACCACGGAGGGAATATCATAACACATAGCCCAAAATGGCAAGAGTCGGAGTTACAAATATGGAAAGTTACATCCGGGGTGTTACAACACTCCACCACTACGAGAGGATCTCGTCCCGAGATCTAGGACTGAAAGAACTCCGGATATTCGGAACGGAGATGGTCCTTGCGTTCCCAGGTGGCTTCCCGGTCGGAATGGTGCGACCACTTCATTTTCAGGAATTTGATTGACTTGTTGCGAGTCTTGCGCTCAGTCTCTTCAAGAATAGCAACGGGGTGCTCATGGTAAGACAAATCTTCTTGGAGGTCAATCCCTTCGAAGTTGATAGTGCGCTCAGGCGTCTTGAAGCACTTGCGGAGATGTGACACGTGGAACACATCGTGCACGCTCGCGAAGTTGGAAGGCAGCTCAAGTTGATAGGCGAGGTCGCCTCTTTTGCCAATGATCTTGAAAGGACCCACGTATCTAGGGGCAAGCTTCCCTCCAAGAATGCACTTTGATACCGAAGCGACGAGTGCCTTTCATTGGAGAGACGCGGAGGTAGACATGGTCTCCGATCTCGAAAGCCAAATCACGGTGCTTACTATCATAGTAACTCTTCTGGCGCGATTGCGCGGCTTTGAGATTATCACGGATGACTTTACACATTTCCTCAGCTTCAGTGATTAAGTCATTGCCAAGAAGTTGGCGTTCACCAGTCTCTGACCAATTGAGAGGAGTACGGCAGTTTCTGCCATAGAGAATCTCTAATGGGGCCTTGCCCGAACTCGCTTGGAAACTGTTGTTGTAGGAGAATTCAGCATATGGAAGACAATCTTCCCATTTCATGCCAAAGGAAATGACACAAGCCCTGAGCATATCTTCAAGAATTTGATTGACTCGCTCGACTTGGCCACTAGTTTGCGGATGGAAGGCTATGCTGAAGCGAATGTTGGTGCCCATGGCCTTCTGGAAGGAGTCCCAGAACTTAGAGGTGAAGATGCTTCCACGATCTGAAGAAATCAATTGTGGAATGCCGTGCAAAGAGACAATTATGGAGGTGTAAAGCTCTGCCAACTGAGCTGCTGTAATGGATTCTTTGATTGGAAGGAAATGAGCCACTTTAGAGAGCTTGTCGATGACAACGAAGATAGCATCATTTCCACGCTTGGACTTGGGAAAACCAGTCACGAAGTCCATTTCGATGTGATCAAACTTCCATTCTGGGATAGCAAGAGGTTGGAGGAGACTAGCTGGTCATTGGTGTTCTGTCGGAGTAAATGGCCACGGGTAGCCTAACCGACTGCCCCTGGCTCTTCAGAAATTATCAGGCCATATGGACCTTCAAGCATTCCAAGCATTGGGCCGCCTTCCCCGGCCGGCTACCTCCGAAGCCGACTCTCAGAAGGCGACCCAGCCTCAGGAACCTCCCCCCCAAGATAACCACGGGATGGCCGACTCCAGGAAACCGGCCATAGAGGATGCCGACTCCCCAGAGCCGGCCATGAAGAACGCCGACTCCCCAGAGTCGGCCACGAAGAGCGCCGATTCCAAGAAGCCGGCCAAGACCGCACCCACCAAAACTACACCCACATAACGGTGATAAGACGGGGTGTGGCCACAGTGCGGCCCACTACCCCCGAAGCCCGAGGCAGGCATGGCCACAGGACGCCGTACGGGACGGCCGTCTCCCGTCCGGCTCAGCAGTGTAGCCATGCCGGCCTCAACGTCACCCACGACAGGCACCAGTACGGCCCATGGGCGATGGGCCCCTTTAGCCAGAGAGAGGTGCAAAGGCGGCCCGGCCTCCCCCAGTCGGCCAAGGGCATAGCCGGCCCCCAGAAGCCGGCTACCCCCTTCCCCGAAGCATACGCCACATTAAGGAGACAAGACGAGGTAAGGCTACAGTGAGAGCCCTCGAGGCGGCACACTGTAGCCACGCTTACCTCGACGAAGCCCTCGTCATCAGGGACGAGGCTACAGTAAGCAGCCGCCGACAAGACCCTAGGCAGTGGGGCCGGCCTGTCGACCAAGAGGCCGGCAGCCGGAGGGACCCACCAGTCGGCAGGCCCCAGCGGCCGGCGGAGAAGCCGGCGAGCGTAGACACTGACGGCTGGGACCCGTGCCCAGCCGGATTACAATTGTACCCCCGGGGGTAGGCCTATATAAACCCCCCGGGGCACCCATGCAAAGGGTTGGCTTCTTAGAGTTACACACACACCATAGAGAGAGGGAAGTGAGAGCTAGCCTTGCTCTTCTTCTCCCTTGAACCCAACAGCTCTAGGAGCATTTGTAGCTACTCTTTCTGATCTAGTGATCATGCGGAGACCCCGCAGAGCAGGACTAGGGGTGTTATCTCCACGGAGAGCCCCGAACCTGGGTAAGATTCGCCGGCGTGCATGTCTTCGCCTCATCCCGTTTCCAGGCATCGGCGACGTCTTACTGGCACCCACCATGATAAGCCACCCATTGGCATATGTCGCACCTACCACCCGACATTTAGCGCCCAACGTGGAGCCAGGTGCACCGTCGTCCGGAGTCCTGTTCTGGATGGGAACCCTCTTCCTCCCCGCGAGCGCAGCCAGCCTGCTGTGCCCGATGGCGTTTGCCTCGACGCGCTGCAAGGCGTCGACGACGCCTGCGCGGCGAGCTGCCTCGCCGATCTTCTCGGCAAGACTCGCATCTCCGACGAGCCCGCGTCCGACGCGGGCACGGATTACCCCGAGAGCCGCCTCGTCAGCCTCCTCAACCAGCTTCACGTCTCTAGCGAGCCCGCTGCAGATGTGGAGTCGGTCGGCTCCACCGAACCGATGCTCGTCGACTCCGACACGGCATCGCTTGACGCCTACCCCTCCGACGTGGTGGTCTTGGACGATCCTCTCCCTCGAGCTGACAGTGGCAGCAGCGCTGTCACCGAAGTGTTGGTCATCAGCCACGTTGCCAACTCGGGCGAGAATGCCCACGACGCCCTGCAAGCGGTGATGCACGACCTCTCCATCCCCATCCCGGCCGACGCCGACGCCGAGACCCTGGAGGCACGTCGCCTCGCCCTCGTCGCGGAGGGCCAGAAGATAGCCTCCATGAGACGCCTCACCGAGGCCCCCAGCGCGAAATCGACCGCGCCGCCTTCGGTACGCCGCCGCCTAGCGGGCCGAGCCGAGCCGGCTTCGTCCAGAAGCGCGGCGCGGCTATCGCCAGCATGCTGGGGGCAGATCGCCCCGTCTACGCCACCCCGCTCGAGAATCTGCGAGCCGCTCAGGCGGCCGCCGAAGAGCTAAATGGGATGGGAGCCAACGAGCTCCCCTACATGACAAGACGGATCCAGCAGCTGATCGACGCGGCTGCAGAACGGCATGAAGCCGGCGCCCACGCCGAGAGCACGCCACGACATCCCGCTCACCGACTGCGAGCGGCGCCCGCCAGAAGAAAGACAAGGAGCCGGCTGCTAGCCGCAGCCGGACTCGTATCACCATCGAGCGCGACGCGGAAGGCCGCCCTCGAGCGGTGGAGCGCCAAGGAATCCTGCCTCCTCCCCCGCCTCAAAGAGAGAGACGCCTCACCCCGCCGCCTGTCACGCACCCGACTCTTGGCGATCGACTAGGCCGCCGAGAAGGAGTCGGCGAGAACGACGCCCGCCACCGGTCGACTGCCTTGCTCGATCCCTGGCGCTAGAAGAAGAAGACGATGTCGGCCCGCCATGCTTTGGCCCCCGCATCCGCGACGAGCCCTTCCCCAAAGGGTTCTCGCTCCCCAGAGACACACCCAAGTACAACGGCTCCGTGAAGCCGGAAGATTGGCTCATCGACTACTCCACTGCTGTCAGCATAGCCAACGGCAATCGGCGCGTGGCCGTGAAGTACGTCCCCCTCATGCTGCAAGGCACGGCGCGCACCAGGCTCAACAGCCTCAAGCCCTACAGCATCAACAGCTGGCTGGATTTCACGGAAGTCTTCGTCTGCAACTTCACCATCATGTACAAGCGGCCTCCCAAGCCTCGCCAACTCTCCCTATGCGTCCAACGGCCCAACGAGTCGACCCGCGACTACCTCACGCGGTGGGCCGAGCTCCGCAACTCCTGCGAGGGGGTGCACGAGGTCCAGGCCATCGAGTACTTCACCGCCGGGTGCCGAGAGGGCACCCTCCTCAAGCACCGACTCCTTTGCGACGAGCCGGCTACCCTCGACGAGTTGCTGATCATCACGGACAAGTACGGCACGGCCGACTCCTCGATGAAGACCGAGCTCCGAGTGGACGCCTCTGGGAAGGTGATCGCTCCGGCTCCAAAGACGCCGGCTGGCGACTCCAATCGACGCCCCTACCAAAACGATCACAAGCGCAAGGCCCCCATGCAGCCTTCCACCAGTCGGCAGGTGGCCACAGTTGAAGATGAGGAGCCCGAAGAGCGGCCCGCTCCCAAGAAGAAGGGTGGCAGGCCGGCTTGGCAGCCGGCTTTCTCTTACGAGCAGACTCTCAACGCCCCCTGCAAGTTCCACAGCGGCGCGAAGCCGTCCAACCACACGACCCGAAAATTCCACTGGCTCACGCGAATCTCCAAGGGCGAAGGGTTGTTGCCGCCTCCGCCTCCCGGCCCGCCGCCTCCAGCCCCCCAGGAGCCGGCGGCTCGGCCGGCAGTCGGAGCCATTCAAGATGAGTTCCCTGAAGAGCACGCCGCCTACGTCGTCTTCACGAGCCAAGCCGATGACAAGCGTAGTCGGCGCCGTCAGCATCAAGAGGTCAACGCAGTCGCCTCTAGCGCCCCCGACTTCATGCACTGGTCAGAGAAGCCAATCAGCTGGAGCCAGGCCGACCACCCAGAGGTGATGCCATCCCCTGGCTCCTATGCACTGGTCTTAGATGTCACCCTCGCGACGGAGAGGCGAGCTGCCCGATTCTCCCGCGTCCTGATAGATGGCGGAAGCAGTATCAATATACTGTACCGCGATACCGTGGAGAAGCTGAACATCAAGGCAAAGCAGCTTGCGCCAAGCCGGACCGTGTTCCATGGCATCGTCCCCGGCTTGTCTTGCTCCCCGATCGGCAAGATCAAGATGGATGTTCTCTTCGGAGACAAAGATCATTTTCGCCGAGAAGCGATCTGGTTCGAAGTAGTGGATCTGGAGAGCCCCTACCATGCTTTGCTTGGCCGACCTGCTCTGGCCAAGTTCATGGTTGTGCCCCACTACGCCTACCTGAAGATGAAGATGCCGAGCTCGAAGGGGATCATCACGGTAGCCGGCGATTACAAGAAGTCCATCGAGTGTGCCATGGCCAGTAGCCGGCTGGCCGAGTCCCTCGTAGTGGCAGAAGAGAAGAAGATGCTGGAGCGGGTTGTGGCCATGGCCAGCAAGCAGCCGGCCCTGTCCCCCAACCCCAAAGATTGTGATGCGCAGGGCTCCTTTCAGCCTGCCAAAGAGACGAAGAAGATACCGCTGGACCCGGAGAATCCGGAAAGGTTTGCTGTCATTGGGGCAAACCTGGACAGTAAATAGGAAGGCGAGCTCGTCGACTTCCTCCGTGAGAATCGAGACATTTTCGCATGGTCCCCAAAGGACATGCCGGGTGTCCCGAAGGATTTCGCCGAGCACAAATTACATGTCCAAGCTGACGCGAAGCCGTTCAAGCAACTCCTCCGCCGACTGTCAGAAGAGAAGCGAAGAATCGTAGGAGAAGAGATAGCCCGGCTCCTTGCCGCTGGCTTTATTATGGAAGTGTTTTTTCCAGAGTGGCTTGCCAACCCAGTTCTGGTACTAAAGAAGAAT
This sequence comes from Aegilops tauschii subsp. strangulata, assembly GCF_002575655.3. Lineage (NCBI taxonomy): Eukaryota > Viridiplantae > Streptophyta > Magnoliopsida > Poales > Poaceae > Aegilops > Aegilops tauschii. The sequence continues at coordinate 107,135,912 of NC_053036.3, read as the reverse complement.
AACAAGTGGCGTTTGTGTATAGACTACACCAGCCTGAACAAGGCCTGCCCCAAGGATCCGTTTGCCTTGCCACGGATTGACCAAGTGATAGACTCCACAGCCGGATGCGAGCTGTTGAGTTTTTTGGATGCCTACTCAGGGTACCATCAGATCAAGTTGGACCCAGCAGACCGCCTGAAGACTGCCTTCATCACACCATTTGGAGCTTTCTGTTACCTGACTATGACATTCGGCTTGAGGAATGCCGGTGCCACTTTTCAGCGTTGCACGCAGAAATGCCTCCTGAAGCAACTCGGCAGAAATGCCCACGTCTACGTAGACGACATTGTGGTGAAGACAGAGAAGCGCGGCACCCTGCTGGAAGATCTCAAAGAAACATTCGCCAACTTGCGCCGATTCCAAATCAAGCTCAACCCCGAAAAGTGCGTGTTCGGAGTACCAGCCGGCCAGCTGCTAGGCTTCCTGGTCTTCGAACGCGGCATCGAGTGCAACCCTGTAAAGATCAAGGCCATCGAGAGGATGGAGATTCCCACCAAATTGCGAGATGTGCAGAAGTTCACCGGGTGCCTGGCCTTCCTAAACCGCTTTATCAGCCGACTAGGAGAGAAGGCTCTCCCCCTGTACCGACTCATGAAGAAGTCCACTCACTTCGAGTGGAATGACCAAGCCGACCAAGCCTTCCATGAGTTGAAGAAGATGCTGACCACTCCGCCTGTCCTGGCAGCGTCGACTGAGAAGGAGCCCATGCTCCTCTACATTGCCGCGACTTGCCGAGTAGTCAGTACAGTTTGTTGTGGTCCAGCGCCCGGAAGAAGGCCGAGCCCAGCTAGTTCAGAGGCCGGTGTACTACCTAAGCGAAGTGCTATCCAGCTCAAAGCAGAACTACCCGCACTACCAAAAGATGTGCTATGGGGTGTACTTCGCTGCCAAGAAACTGAAGCCCCACTTCCAAGAGCATCCCATCACGGTCGTATGCACCGCCCCGCTCGCCGAGATCATAGGCAGCCGGGATGCATCCGTCCGGGTGGCTAAGTGGGCCATTGCATTGGCACCATACACGATCTTCTACCAACCCCGCACCGCCATCAAGTCCCAAGCACTGCCCGACTTCCTCGTCGACTGGGCCGAGACCCAGTACCTACCGCCGGCTCCCGACTCTACCCATTGGCGGATGCACTTTGACGGGTCCAAGATGCGCACCGGCTTGGGAGCCGGCATCATCCTCACCTCTCCCAAAGGCGACAAGCTCAAGTACACACTGCAGATCCACTTCACCGCCTCCAACAACGTGGCCGAGTACGAGGCGCTCGTACATGGGCTCCGGCTAGCCAAAGAGCTCGGCATACGCCGGATCCTGTGTTACGGCGACTCAGACTTGGTGGTCCAGCAATCGTCTGGCGACTGGGACGCCAAGGACGCGAACATGGCGAGCTATCGATTCCTCGTCCAGCAGATCAGCGGGTACTTCGAAGGGTGCGAGTTCCTTAGCGTGCCAAGGGCCGACAACGACCAAGAAGATGCCCTAGCACGGATCGGCTCCACCCGACAAGCCATACCGACTGGCGTCTCCCTCCAGCGCCTCCTCAAGCCGTCCATCAAGCCGTCTCCAGAGTCGGACTCTATCTTCGTACCGCCTGTGCCAGATGCAGTCGGATCCGACCGGAGGAACCCCGCAGGCGGCACAGGGACTTCGACAACTGGCCCGGGGACTGCAGCAGTCAGCCCGGGGACTGCAGGAACGCATGAAGCGGTGGCCGACTCCAACTCCACGCCACCCAACCCACCCACCCGAGTCATGGTGTCCGTCCTAACAGAAGAAGAAGTCACAGCTCCATCATGGGCCCACCCATCCTCAAGTTCCTAGTCAACAGAGAGTTGCCGGCTATGAGATCTCAGCAAGACAAGTGCAACGACGAGCGGCAGCATATGCAATAATCAACAGAGAGCTTGTCAAGCGCAGCGTCACTGGAGTCTTCCAACGCTGTGTCGAGCCAGAAAAAGGAGTGGCAATCCTCAAGGATATCCACCAAGGCGAATGCGGCCACCACGTAGCCTCAAGATCACTTGTGGCCAAGGCTTTCCGCCATGGTTTCTTTTGGCCGACTGCCTTGGAAGATGCCAAAGAGATAGTCAAGAGCTGCAGAGGATGCCAAGTTTCCAGTTCCAAGCAACACCTGCCGGCTTCTGCACTCAAGACCATTTCCCTCACCTGGCCCTTTGCCGTCTGGGGACTGGACACGGTGGGCCCTTTCAAGACAGCCCGCGGCGGCTTGACACATCTACTTGTCACTGTGGACAAGTTCACAAAGTGGATCGAAGCGAAGCCGATCAAGAAGCTGAACGGGCCGACTGCCGTAACATTCATCACCGACATCACAACTCGGTACGGCGTACCGCACACCATCATCACCGACAACGGCACAAACTTTGCCAAAGGAGCACTGGCACGTTTCTGCGCAACGCAGGGCATCCGACTGGACTTAGTGTCCGTTTCCCACCCGCAGTCAAACGGCCAGGTCGAGCGAGCAAATGGACTCATCCTCTCCGGCATCAAGCCCCGACTGGTTGTACCACTGGAGCGATCGGCCGGCTGCTAGCTCGATGAGCTGCCGGCTGTCCTCTGGAGTCTGCGCACTACAACCAACAAGTCAACCGGCTTCATTCCGTTCTTCCTTGTATATGGTGCCGAGGCTGTCATCCCAACCGACACCGAGTTCGACTCGCCTCGGGTCACCATGTACACGGAGGCGGAGGCCAAGGAAGCAAGAGAAGACGGCGTCGACCTACTAGAAGAAGGCCGGCTGTTAGCACTCAGCCGGTCCGCCATCTACCAGCAAGGGCTGCGCCGCTACCACAACCGCAAGGTCAAGCCAAGATCCTTCCAAGAGGGCGACCTTGTGCTTCGGCTGATCCAGCGAACAGCCGGCCAGCACAAGCTCTCGGCCCCTTGGGAAGGCCCCTTCGTTATCAGCAAGGCACTAGGCAACGACTCCTACTACTTGATCGATGTGCAAAAACCAAGAGCACGCAAGAGAGATGACTCTGGCAAGGAGTCGGAGCGACCATGGAACGCGAACCTCCTGAGAAGATTTTACAGTTGAAAGCAGTATGTATCATGCTACCCTTTCGTATTAAGTACGAACCAAGAGGCCCCCCGAACAGTACTCGGGGACTACCTTCATTTATCTATGAATGACGAGTGTCATATCCATGAATGTATTATTACATTTGATTTCTTGTCTGGCACCGGGTTCGACTAGTCGGCCCGGGGACTGGCCGCCTTGAGCTATATTAAAAGTTCTACCTAAAGTCAGACAAGTAGTGTGCCGGCTCCCGAGTCCTCTCATGTTGAAAGTCGCAACTCGAAGAACCGACTGTCCGACTAGCAAGAGCCAAGACAGAAAGGATGCCCACACAAAAAACGGCTAAGGACTAACGAACTTATATAGCAAAAAGACGGCCTCCAACCACGCTTGCCGGCTGTCAGAACAGCCGGCTGGCCGGCTTCCTAAACACTTAGCTCTAATGCAACAAAGCTAGAGTACTTGCCCTCCCAATTGGCCAAGCACTCCTCCAGCCACAGATTGCGGAGCAACTGTTTGACTGGGGAGGCGGCAACCAAGGGAGGGCGGCAAAGGAAACAGCAGAAGGATGAAAAGCAAAGAACGAGGAAAAGCCAAACGCATGCATAAGTTATATATACATATAAAGCCCCCAACAGGCCGGCAATCAACATAAGTTCGAATACACCCCCAGTGGGTGTAATTGTGCAGACTTAACAGAATATTGTTCCAAAAGTGACAAGACAGGAAAACAAAAGATAGCAGACTAGACTAAGGCGCGGTACGGGAGCCAGGCTGGTCGGTGGAGATGGCGTCGCCGGCTGAAGGAGTGGCCGGCTGGCGGGTCTCGGCTTGGTCACCACCGGTGGCAGGCGACGCACCCGCGCATGACGTGGTGCTGGAGGCGCGGTCAGGCTGAGGCTGGTCGGCCGCTCCACCATCCGGCTCGGCGTCTTCACCCTCCTCCTCCTCCTCCTCGCCCTCATCGCTGGAGTCGATCTCCTCCGCCGAGTCTTCACCGTCTACCGGGTTCAGCCCGAACCACTCCTCCGGCTGGGCGACACTATTGTCATCTACCTCAGGGGCGAAGACGCTGGTGTCGTTGTAGTCGGCGATCGCAGAAGCCCACCGGATGATAGCCGGTCGCGCCGGCTCCAGCTCCGTGTCGGCTTGCTGCCGCCAGGTAGCCAGCTGGTCCAGACTCAGGCCAGGGTACCAGGGCTTAACAAACTCCAGCGCCCGCCTGGCGCCGGACCGAGCCGCCGAGGCCTTCCAGGCTTCGAAGCGACCGACCGCCACTTCCAGCCAGTCGAAAGTCCGACTGGGGGTGCGGGGAACCACTTCGCCAGGCTAGAGGGTGGCCAATACTTGCGCTCCGGCACGTTGAAGCTGGCGGAGCAGTCGGTGAGCCGGCTGGAGACGGGCCTGGATCGCCAAGAGCTCCTCCCCCAGTGAACGGCCCGCGTTTGGTGCAATCTCGACGCCAGCCTGCCTTCGTGCTTGGCGGCGGGCTTCGATGATCTGGCTGGCGGCGGTAGAGTAGCCAGGGAAGTACTCTGTGCAAGAAAGAAAGAGAAAGAAGAGAAAACACCAAGTCAGAAAATGAGCCAAAAGCGGCAGATGGCAAGAAAGGACGAAGAAGTAGGCGGCTTACCGTCAACCAGATCTTTGATCTGGCCATAGCCATTAATCAGAGTCTGCTTTGCTTCAGCCCAGCCAGCCGCTTCTGTCTCGTACTCGGCCTGGAGGGCGGCTTCGCGGTCCTGCACCGCCTTCAGAGCCGCCTTGTGGCCCTCCTCCTGGTCGGCCAACCTCTTGGCCAGGCGGTCACGTTCCTGCACCAAGGCGGCAAGCTCGGCCTCCTTGGCACGAAGGGCAGTCCGAGACTCTCCCAGCTGTGCCCTCAGACCGGCGTTGGCTGCTGCAGGGACGGCAGTCGGCTCGAATCTCGGGGACTACACCCAGTGGGTGCGCTGACGCGCCCCCATGTGAGATAAAGAACAAAGCACTTACCCCGGCTCTTAGTTAGGTCGACGGTCTTCTGGGTCAGCTCCCGAGCCTGGGAGTTGAAGGCGGCCGCACAAAGATTGTGGTAGTCCTGCAAGATAGGCAGAAGATCGAAGTAAGAACAAGAATAGCAAAGCCAAATACACTAAGAAGTTCCAAGCCGCCTGCTCAGCAGCCGACTCGGAACTCGGGGACTACACCCAGTGGGTCCGCTGACGCGCCCCCACGGAAGAAACCAAGATCAAGAAGAAACCAAGATCAAGAAGAAGCAAGATAAGAAGACTAACCCGGATGGCCGCCCGCGTCGCAAGGAATTCGTCGGTGTATTGCCTCAACGCCGTAGCCTGGGCCTGGAGCCGGGTCCGGACGTCCTGCGCGGCCACGTTCATCACGGCCGTCCCTCCGCCCAGCGTCCACCCCGACGTAGCGCTGGCCACCTCCACATCCTGGGCCGACGAGCTGGAGCCCGCGGCCGGCTGCGGCTCCGACACAGCCTTCTGTGGCTCTGACGCAGCCTTCCCCGCGCGCCGGCTCGGCGGCATCCGGACCGCCAGCTCAGTTCTCACGGCCGGCTCGCCCCCCGACGACTGCGCAGGCGGCAGATCAGGCCGGCCGCCTTGAGCCCCCCCAGTCGGCGGGGTCGGCACCGGCGCCCTCTCCAGGATGACGACGTCGTCATCCCTCTCCAGCCCCGGCTGGTCACCGCCGGCTTCTTCTGGCGGGGGCTCCGGGGCCCCAGGCGCTGCGACGCGCAGTTGGGTGACCAACAAGGCCCCCTCCGCCGTCGCCGCAGCTGCAGCCTCTGCTTGGGCCTTGGCTGCAGCGTCAGCGCGCGCCTTCACCACCTCCTCCTCCAGCGCCGCCTTGGCGGCGGCCGCCTTCGCCGCCTCCGCCTCCCGCGCCTCCCGCTCCTCCCGCACCTCCCGCGCGTTCCACTCCATCGCCGCCAGAAGATCGGCACGGGGGTCCACGCGGCGAGTGGTGCTCCCAGATCCCCTCGACGACTCAACGATGGAGGCGGCAGCCGCCCGCTCGAGCGACAATGGAAGTCTGGTTGTTTCAGAAAAAGACAAGGATTCAAGAGCCACCAGAGAAAAGAAAAAAGAGTACACGAAGGGGTTTGAACTTAGGCCGACACCGTCTGCGGTTGCTTCACCATCTTGCGGAAGCGGGCCGCCTTCGCGGCCGTCTCCTCCCGCCTAGTCGCCGCTGCCCCGCCTCAGGGCTTCTTCGATCGACTGCCGAACAAACCCTGCGCGGCACGACGCTTTTGCCCGCCGCCCCGAGCAGGCGGCGCAGCGAAGGAACCCGCGCCGCGGCCAGACGCCGGCTGACGGTGCGGGACGACTTCGGCCTCATCATCGTCCGGCCAGTCGTCGAAGCTGACACCAAGCCCGGAGCCGCCTGCTTCACCGCCGGCTTGGCCACCACCCGGCTCGGTGTTATCGTCCATAGCAGCCGCCCCCAAGTCGGGGTCCTCCAGATCGTGCTCCGTCCGGTCCGGGGCGAACCGGTGCTCCGCGTCCGACCCGCCTGCAGGCCGAAGAAGAGGGCTCTCTCGAAAACAAGCCGACTAGTCAGAGTCGGCCAAAAGGAACTCGGCGACAAAACTGAGAGAGGAAGAAGAGACAAGGAGAACATACCGTAGGCGGCGGATTGGCACGGCAATATGGCTCCTTGCCGAACTGCCACTCTGCGGAGAGTTTGCAGTTCGCAAGGTAGTTCACCATATATGCCACCTCGTCGTGCGGCATGTCCTTGGTACACATCCGGCTCAGATCGAGCTAGCCGCTCATCTGACAGATCAGATGAGGGCGGCTCTGGAGTGGGAGTACCCGGCGCGTGACGAAGGCGGCCAGCAGGTCGGGCCCCGACAAGCCCTCCGACTAGATCATCTCTCGCACTCGGGCGACGGCTGCGTTTCCAGCCGGTGTCAGCGTCACGGCGCGGTAGGACCACTGGGGCCGCCTGCCCGCCGGTGGGCCGGCCACGTAAGCCGGCAGAGTGACGTAGTCGCCCTGCGGGGCGACGTTCCTCACATAGAAGTATGATTTTTGCCATAACTTCACCGACTAGATCAGCGTTATGACGGGGAAGAGGTTGTCGGTGGCCACCCTCCGCATCGCGATGAAGGCGCCACTCTGAGCCGGCACGCCTTGCATGCGCATGCCCATCTTGGACTGGAAGAACTCCCCCAGAGCTCGAGGGTAGGGAGGACGCCGAGGTAGCCTTCGCACAAGGTGACGAAGGCGGACAGCAGCACCACCGTGTTCGGCGGGAGGTTCTGCGGCTGGAGCTGGTAGAACTCGAGCCAAGAGCGGAAGAACGCACTCACGGAGAGGCCGATGCCGCGCAAGAAATGCGAGCGGAAGACTACCCGCTCGCCTTCCCGCGGCTCCGGCGTAATCTCCTTCGCCGGCGCGAGACGGACCTCCACCTTGTCCACGCCGGGCAGCCGCCGCGTCTTGCGGAGGAATTCAACGTGATCCTCGTGGACGTTGGAGCCGTCCCAATCCCCGCCGTACTGCATCATGGCGTGGGGCTGGCGAGAACGAGCGCGGTGGCGGAGGAGCGAGTGGTGGAAGAGCGCGGCGGCGAGGCGCTCTTGCAAGAAACAGCAGGAGGAAGAAGATGGTGGAAAGAGGAGGAGCGTGCGAGAGCCTGCCGCTCTCCCTCTCCCCCTACTTATAGCTTCGCGAGGTGAAGCCGGGGAGGCCAGACGTGGGGTGAGACGTGGGATTAACTGCACCCACTCCACCCACGCCTCGCGATTATTACGCCCTAAAGGCGTGCCGAAACCGCCGCAGGGAGACGTCCGGGCGGTTTCGGGCTACAGAGAATCCACGCCTGGGCCCGGGCATGGGCGTGGCGGGCCCCCGCCATGCGGCGACGTCCCGTCGCGCGCATGGGCTGGCAGGCTTTTTAGCCAAGAGAGGCCACGTGGTTCGCAGGCGGCAAGTGGCCGGCCCGCGGACCGGTGCACGCGCTGGCGAGCTCCCGCCCTCCGACTCCAAATTTTTTGGCAAAGACGGCGCGCCTAACCAAAGCCGGCTCCTAGCTGCCGGCTTGTCAAGATAGGAAGCTGATCGAGCTTCTCGACTCCTACCCAACCTCGAAGCCCAATCAGCTTCGGGGACTACTGTCGGAGTAAATGGCCACGGGTAGCCTAACCGACTGCCCCTGGCTCTTCAAAAATTATCAGGCCATTTGGGCCTTCAAGCATTCCAAGCATTGGGCCGCCTTCCCCGGCCGGCTACCTCCGAAGCCGACTCTCAGAAGGCGACCCAGCCTCAGCAACCTCCCCCCAAGATAACCACGGGATGGCCGACTCCAGGAAACTGGCTATAGAGGATGCCGACTCCCCAGAGCCGGCCATGAAGAACGCCGACTCCCCAGAGTCGGCCACGAAGAGCGCCGATTCCAAGAAGCCGGCCAAGACCGCACCCACCAAAACTACACCGACATAACAGTGATAAGACGGGGTGTGGCCACAGTGCGGCCCACTACCCCCGAAGCCCGAGGGAGGCATGGCCACAGGACGCCGTACGGGACGGCCGTCTCCCGTCCGGCTCAGCACTGTAGCCATGCTGGCCTCAACGTCACCCACGACAGACACCAGTACGGCCCACTGGCGGTGGGCCCCTTTAGCCAGAGAGAGGCGCGAAGGCGGCCCGGCTTCCCGCAGTCGCCCAAGGGCGTAGCCGGCCCGCAGAAGCCGGCTACCCCCTTCCTCGAAGCATGTGCCACATTAAGGAGACAAGACGAGGTAAGGCTACAGTGAGAGCCCTCGAGGCGGCACACTGTAGCCACGCTTACCTCGACGAAGACCTCGTCATCAGGGACGAGGCTACAGTAAGCAGCCGCCGACAAGACCCTAGGCAGTGGGGCCGGCCTGTCGACCAAGAGGCCGGCAGCCGGCGGGACCCACCAGTCGGCAGGCCCCAGCGGCCGGTGGAGAAGCCGGCGAGCGTAGACACTGACGGCTGGGACCCGCGCCCAGCCGGATTACAATTGTACCCCCGGGGGGTAGGCCTATATAAACCCCCCGGGGCACCCATGCAAAGGGTTGGCTTCTTAGAGTTACACACACACCATAGAGAGAGGGAAGTGAGAGCTAGCCTTGCTCTTCTTCTCCCTTGAACCCAACAGCTCTAGGAGCATTTGTAGCTACTATTTCTGATCTAGTGATCATGCGGAGACCCCGCAGAGCAGGCCTAGGGGTGTTATCTCCACGGAGAGCCCCGAACCTGGGTAAGATTCGCCGGCGTGCATGTCTTCGCCTCATCCCGTTTCCAGGCACCGGCGACGTCTTACTGGCACCCACCATGATAAGCCACCCGTTGGCATATGTCGCACCTACCACCCGACATGTTCTGCTTTCACTCTTCGACAGACATCACATTCATTCACGAATTGAGCAATTTCTCGCTTCATACGAGTCCACCAATACGACTGCTTGAGGTCATGGTACATCTTCGTACTTCCAGGATGAATGGAAAGAAGAGAATTGTGCGCCTTGTTCATAATGACTTTCCTTAGATCACCTTTAGGAACCACAATCCGGTCCTCGAAGAATAAAGTGTTTCTGTCATCAATGCGATAGCACTTGTATTTGGAAAGACCCTTGTCGATACCACGTGTCACCTTTTTCACCATGGCATCAAGAAGTTGTGCCTCACGAATCTGATCTTCCAAAGTAGGAGAGAGTATGAGGTGGGCAAGAAAGCCTTGAGGAACAACTTGGAGATTCAGCTTACGGAAAGCTTCACAAAGATCCGGTTGGAATGGCTTGAGAATTAGACTGTTGCAATAAGCCTTCCTGCTTAAAGCATCTGCAATGACATTGGCCTTGCCTGGAGTATATTCAATACTCGGATTGTACTCTTCAATCATTTTGACCCATCGAGTCTGCCTGAGGTTGAGGTTGGGCTGAGTGAAGATATACTTGAGATTCTTGTGATCGGTGAAAATGTCCACTTGTCTACCCAACAAGAGATGTCTCCACGTTATTAATGCATGGACAACTGCCGCCAACTCAAGATCGTGAGTGGGGTAGTTCTTCTCATTGGGCTTCAACTGACGAGAGGTATAGGCCACAACTTTCCTCTCTTGCATTAACACAGCACCGAGACCTTGGAGAGAAGCATCACAGAAAACTTCAAATGGCTTGGATTCATCAGGAGGAGTTAAGACAGGAGCTATGACTAGTTTCTCTTTGAGAGTGTTGAAAGCAACGTCACACTCAGGAGACCAGACATACTTCACATGCTTCTGGCACTACTAGAAAAAGGGCTATAGATGGGATTGACACTAATGGCGCACCAGACAAGCGGTGCGCCACTAGTATATACTAATGGCGCACCACCTTCTAATACGCCATTAGAGTTGAAACTACTAATGGCGCACCTGGCCCAGGGTGCGCCATTAGTATCAATTTTTTTTTAACTAGTGCGCCTGTCCAAACATACTAATGGCGCATCCAGACACAGTCCGCCATTACTAGTTGTAACTAGTAATGGCGCACCTGCCGGAAAGTGCGCCACTAATGTTGTTTTTTCTATTATATTTTTTATTCCCTTTTTTGCAAAACTACTAATGGCGCACTTTTCCACCGTGCGCCATTACTAGTTTAAACTAGTAATGGCGCACTGTGGAACAGTGCGCCATTAGTATGTTTTTTTTGCAAAACTACTAATGGCGCACCACCAGAAGGTGCGCCATTAGTAACCTGGATTACTAATGGCGCATTTAGAGTTGGTGCGCCATTAGTAAGTGGGCAGCAACAAGATATTTTGGACAGCCTCTCCTACCCACACTCACTTTCTCCCCACTTCATTCTCTCCACCTCCTCCTTGTCTCGGGTGCCTCCTCTTTTTCACCTCATTTCCACCATAGATTCATTCAATTTAAGTGGTTAAATTACCTTGTTTTGATAGGTAAGTAAGGGGGGAAGCTATATTTATGTTGTTCTCCCTACAACAATGTGCACATGCACTTTTTATGGCCTAGCTAGATCTATGTATGTTCGTGGTGTTGCATATGTTTGTGGTGTTGCATATGTGTTTGTGTTTGGAGGTGTACCGGTATTTGAAATGCGATAGTTGCCAATATTTTGCCGGAATGTTGATTCATTTCCGTTTCGGCGAGAATTTTGGCATTAAGCATTCTTTTTGGTCCTATTTTTAGGGAAAGTCATGCCAAATTTTTTCTTGGTTCTAAAATATCGTTTTGCTCTACCCCGCAGGCGACCATGGTCCGCATGATGACCGAAGGCATCGTGAATAGGTTTTTGAGGTCCGCGAAGGCCGAGATGCTTCAAAAGAACGAGACGGAGATAAGATGTCCGTGTCGAAGATGCAAGCTGAAGAGCCTTATTGCGGACCCGGAATCCGGGCAGGTGCGGGACCACCTGCTCTTGCGTGGTTTCATGGATGGCTATCGGTGGCAAGGTGATGAAGATGACTCCGAAGTCGCCATGGGGGCCGGGCAAGAAATGAGGAAGGGCAGCAAGACAACCACCGCGACTCGGGCGGGCGAGAAGACGAAGAATCCCCAGGAGATGATCACGACGGTGATGCTGTACACGGTCATCATGTAGAAGATGCAGGACATGATGATGAGGAAGATGCCGGAGCAGACGACGGGCATGATCATGAAGATGATGATGCCGGCGGAGCAGACGACGCTGGACCATCGATGGGCTGGGTGCAGGACCCTCATATTCAAGAGCTGCTTCTCAAGCAGACGGATAACGCAAGAGCTGCCGCCCGAGAGAAAGCCAAGATGGATCAACTTGAGTTAGAAGCGGTTACTCCATTGTATGAAGGATGCAGGCCCGAGGATACCCGCCTAAAAGTAACGCTCATGGCTCTGGAGACGAAGGTAAAACACAAAATGACCGACGCATGCTTCGACGAGAACATGTCATTCTGACACGAACGTCTTCCCAAGGGGAACAAGTGCCCGACCAGTTTGGAGGAGGCGAAGAAAATCGTGTGTCCTCTGGATTTACCGCACGTGAAATACCATGTGTGCATGAACAATTGCATCATTTATCGGGACGAGCACGCGGAGTCTACCATATGTCCGGTGTGTGGCGTCACTCGATACAAGAAGAGGAAGAAAGCTCCTCGAAAAGTGGTGTGGTACTTTCCGATCACTCCTCGTCTGCAGCGGTATTTCGCGGACCCTAAGGTAGCAAAGCTCCTGCATTGGCACGTGGATAGGGAGGAGAAGAAGCGAGAAGATGACGCAAATGATCCGGAGATAGATAAAAAAGACAAGATGCTGAGTCACCCTAAGGATGCGAGCCAGTGGCAAGCGTTGAACTTCGAAGACCTAGAATTTGGGAACGATCCAAGGAACATCGTGCTGGGCGCGAGCACCGATGGAGTCAATCCGTTTGGCAGCCAGAGAAGCACACATAGCACCTGGCCTGTGTTTGTGTGGATATACAACCTTCCCCCCTGGTTGTGCATGAAGAGGAAGTACATTCACATGAGTATGCTAATTGAAGGACCGAAACAACCAGGGAAACGACATCAATCTGTATCTGGGGCTGCTGAAAGAGGAGCTTGACACGCTGTGGAAAACGCCAGCCAATACGTGGGACGCCGCAGAGAAAGAATATTTCCCTATGAGAGCCGCGCTGCTCAAGACGGTGCACGACTATCTCGGTTACGGATATGTCGCGGGGCAGGTGGTCCACGGATTTTCTGGATGCGTCAGGTGCATGGATGACACAACGTATCGCCAGCTAGATAGAGATCCCGGGTCTTCGAAAACCGTGTTCATGCGACATCGAAGGTGGGTTCGCGACGATGACCCGTGGAGAAAATGCAAGGATCTATTCGATGGTGAAACCGAACCCCGAGGACGCCCACGTACGAGGAGCGGCGAGGAAAAAGACGAGCTGTTGAAAAATTGGAAAGACTGCCCACTGCCGGGAAAGAAGCAAAAGGCGCCAGAGCCGGGAAAGAAGCGAAAGGCGCCAGAGCCGCTGCTGAAGGTATGGAAAACGAGGTCTGTTTTCTGGGACTTGCCGTACTGGAGGATCCACCGTGTGCCTCACAGCCTTGATGTCATGCATATCACGAAGAACGTGTGCGAGAGTCTGCTTGGTACCCTGCTCAACATGCCAGAGAGGACCAAAGATGGGCCGAAAGCAAGGGCAGACTTGAAATCAATGGGCATCAGGCAGGAGCTTCACGCTATATATGATGATGATGATGATGATGATGATGATGATGAGGCGAAGCAGGACACGAAAAGTCGTCGCAAAGGCAAAAAGGCCAAGAAGACCGGAAATGACTACCCTCCCACGTGCTTCACTCTAAGTCAGGAGGAGATCAAGTAGTTTTTCACCTGCCTCGTAGGAGTAAAACTTCCTTACGGTTACGCGGGGAAGATAAGCAGATACCTAGACCTAGCGAAGCTGAAGTTCAGCGGGATGAAGTCTCACGACTGTCACGTGCTGATGACGCAGATACTTCCAGTTGCAATCCGTGGGATCATGGACGCGCACGTCCGTGAAACGCTATTTGGCCTATGCAACTTTTTTGACGTCATCTCTCGGAAGTCTGTTGGCGTGAGGCAACTCAGAAGGCTACAGGAAGAGATCGTGGTGATACTATGCGAGCTTGAGATGTACTTCCCGCCCGCATTCTTCGACGTTATGGTGCATCTGCTGGTCCATATCGTGGACGATATCATCCAACTCGGGCCGACGTTCCTGCACAGCATGATGCCGTTCGAAAGGATGAATGGTGTCATCAAAGGATACGTTCGCAACATGTCACGTCCAGAGGGAAGCATAGCCAGGGGCTTTCTGACCAAAGAGTGCATCTCCTACTGCACGAATTATCTAGGCATTGAGAACCCCGTTGGTCTACCCATCAACAGGCACCTCGGCAGGCTCGCTAGATGGGGTCACCGTGAGGGTCGCCGCGAAATGCATGTCAACTTCGAGGGTCGACTCGCCGACTTTGAAAGAGCAAACCTAGTCGCGCTACAACACATAGACGTGGTCGATCCTTGGGTGGTAGAGCACAAAACCTTTATTAAGAAGACGTACAATGACCAAGGCCAACAGAGGACGGACGGAGATATACTCAAAGAGCACAACTCATGTTTCACGAGTTGGTTCAAGCAGAAGCTTCTGTCGTACCCTTTACATGAGGATTCTTCCGCGGAAGAACAACTCATATTCGCCTTGTCACAGGGCACCGAGCACAACCTGATGACCTATGAGGCGTACGATATCAACGGCTACACATTCTACACCGAGGCCAAGGACATGAAGAGCAATGGTTATCAGAACTCCGGGGTAACGATGGAATCCTACACCGGTAACGACAAGGACAAATACTACGGAAGGATCGAGGAGATCTGGGAGCTGAGCTATGCTGGAGAGAAGGTCCCGATGTTCCGTGTCAGATGGGCCAAGAGCGTCCTAAAAGAAGACCGGTATTTCACCACCATGGTTATACCCGAAGCCAAATCCAAGACCGCAGGCGCAAACGTCACCGCGAAAAATGAGCCATGGGTACTGGCTTCCCAAGTGGACCAATGCTTCTTCATTACCGACCCGTCAAAGCCCAGTCGTGTTGTCGTGAGGAGAGGCAAAAGGAAGATCATCGGAATGGATGGAGTAGCCAATGAGCAAGACTTCGACAAGTACGGTGACCCGTGGTATGTCGTGTACAAGGGTAAGGTTCCCGGAGTCTACGACGACCGGGAGGAGTGTCGGAGATAGGTTCACCGATTCAGCGGTAACAGTTACAAAGGGTACGCCACTAGGGCCGAGGCCGAATCTAGATACGCCCGCTATCTAGCGGGAGAGGGGAGGGAGCGTTGGAGGAACCGGATGAAGACGAGTTTCATCGTGATGATGCTCATCGTGATGACCGCAGCTCTCTTCTATGTGATGGTAGTTTAGATGATCGATATCGACTTGTAATGTGAAGACAAACTCGCGGTCTCGAGACTTGTAATATAATGTTCTATCTTTGTTCGGTCTTTTCAATTCGGAGACTAATATGATGAATTGTATTCGGAGACTAAAATGATGAATTGTATTCAGAGACTAATCTTCTATTGTATTCGATGAATCTGTTGTTGATGTGTGCTGTCTATATTTTGTCCAATTATACATTTTGTAACCTGTGCAAAAAACAGAAAATAAAAAAATAAAAAAACCTAATATTCATACTAATGGCGCATCACATCATAGTGCGCCATTAGTATGCCAAAGGATACTAATGGCGCATCACTAAACAGTGCGCCATTAGTATGCCGAAGTTACTAATGGCGCATCCTGTTGTTGTGCGCCATTAGTATGCCAAAGCACCTGGGTATACATGGCCCCCTGGGAGGCATACTACTGGCGCACTGTTGTATATACTAATGGCGCATCTGGGGTGCGCCATTAGTATACCAGATACTAATGGCGCGCCAGTGGTGCGCCATTAGTAAAATATACTAATGGCGTGGTACTAATGGCGCACCACTAATGCGCCATTAATGGCCAAATTAGGTGCGCCATTAGTAGGCCTTTTCCTAGTAGTGTGGAGGAGGTTGGAAAGAGGCTTTGCAATCTTAGAGAAATTCTCAACGAATCTTCGGCAATAGCTTGCAAGACCAAGAAAGCTACGAAGCTGCTTGACATTCTGAGGAGGTTCCCAATTCACAATTGCGGACACCTTCTCGGGGTTAACAGCGATGCCCTTGGCAGAGATGATGTGACCAAGGAAAAGAACTTCATCGAGCCAAAACTCACATTTTGAGAACTTCGCATAGAATTGATACTCTCTGAGCTTGTCGAGCACCAATCGCAAATGTTTGGCATGGTCCTTCTTATTCTTGGAGAAGACCAAGATATCATCGAGATACACCAGGACGAATTCATTGGTATAGGGGTTGAAGATGAAATTCATCATCCGAGTGAATACTGGAGGAGCATTGACAAGGCCGAAAGACACGACAGTATATTCATAGCTTGTTCTGAATGTTGTCTTGGGAATATCTTTTTCACGAATGCGAATCTGATGATAACCCATACGAAGGTCAAGCTTCGAGAATACTTTAGCACCTTTGAGTTGCTCGAATAGCTCATTGATGTTGGGAAGTGGATACTTGTTCTTGATTGTCTTCTTGTTCAATGGACGGTAGTCGACACAAAGTCGGTCCGTGCCATCCTTCTTCTTGACAAAAAGAACACCACAACCCCATGGAGAAGAACTCGGCCTGATCAAACCCAGACGCTCTTGTTCATCGAGCTGTTTCTTCAATTCCTTCAGCTCGTTGGGTCCAAGCTTGTATGGATGCTTGCAAACGGGTTCAGTGCCAGGCTCTAGTTCGATAACGAACTCAACTGGCCGGTGAGGAGGCATACCCGGAAGCTCTTCTGGAAAGACATCTTGGTACTCAGAAACGACTGGAATCTGAGAGATGGCATTCAATTCGCCCTTCTCATTGAGAGAAAAAAACCGAATGGTTTCATCACGAGCGGCATAAATAATCACATCCTCAGAAGAGTGTGTCAATTGAATTTCCCTGGCAGCACAATCTAGTTGAGCTTTGTGCTTAGAAAGCAAGTCCATCCCGAGAAAAAGACCAATATCCGAGTCACCAAGAACAATTGGAGAAGACAGAAATTTATAGTTTCCCATCTTGATGGAAACATCCGGAACCAACTCATGCTTAAATGCAAATGGTCTTGATATGAAAGAAAGCGATGCACCAGTATCAAAAAGAACTTTTGCAGGAATATCATTAACAGGAAGATTACCCATTATCACATCAGTAGATTCCTCCGCTTGAGCTGCATTCATCATGTTCACCTTTGCAGACTTTGGATTATGCTTGACCACTGCATTGCTGGAAGATCTGATAGGAGGAGGCGGAAGACGCCTTTGGTTGAAGCACTTGTTAGCATAGTGACCTTTCTGCTGACATTTGTTGCAAGTCACCTCTGAGAGTGGATGGTGATAAGAAGCATTGGACTTTGGAGCTTGATTCTGATAGCCAGAGTTGGAAGAGTTGGAAGAACCATGGCCACCTTTGTTCTTCTGCTGATAAGGCTGACGAAACGGAGGAGGAGGAGGCAACCAGAACTTTTGTTGCTTAGCTGCCACAAGTGAGGAAGAAGAAGACTGAACTGCGTCTCTGACTCTCTTCTTAGAAGCCTCACACTTGAGCTGAGCAGCCTCTTGCTTCAGTGCCATATTGTAGAATTGATCAAACTGAGTAGGCTCAACAAGAACGAGAGCTAACTGCAGATCCTCTCTAAGGCCACCTCTGAAGTGATAGATCATGCTCTTTTCATCAGGAACGTCTTGTTTAGCGAAGCGAGCAGGTTTCTGAAACTGGATGTTGTATTGATACACAGACATGTTGCATTGCTTGAGATTGCGGAACTCCTCACGCTTGCTCTCAACAACACTTTGTGGAATGTGGTGCGCTTTGAAGTCCCGACAGAAGTCAGTCCAAGTGCTCACACGACCTCCTCTGGAATCTTTGTATTGTTGATACCAATCAGCAGCTTGGTCCTTGAGCTGAAAAGAAGCGAACTTGACATAGTCCTCAGGCCTGACATGCTACATTCAAAATGCTTGATGATGTCCACGAGCCAATCATCGGCATCCGTGGCCTCGGCACAGTAGCTGAAAGACTTGGGCTGATTTGCGAGAAACTGGTTGAGTGTAGGAAAGTGAGGCAGATTGTTGCCTTGAGCTTGATTGCCTTGATTGCCTTGCCCTTGGGTGCGTTCTTGCAAGAGTTGCAGAATCATCTGAGCATTGGCATTGGTGGCTGCCATGATAGCTTGCCATGCCTCCGGAGGCGGAGGTGGTGGCGGAGGGTTCGCTTGACTCCCTTCATTGCGATCCGGATTCTGACGCGTTGGCGGAGCCATCCTAAAGAGGGTGACATCCGTTAGCATCTTGATAGACAAATTGACAAGTAGAATCAACGGATAGAAATTGCAACATATAGTCTTCACAATAAACATTCGAACGAAGATGAACGAATGAATTCCGTAGTAAATCATCACACTTCCATAAGTTGAGAAGCCACTTGAAAAAGATATGGAAAACATATGACTTCGAAGCAACTCGAATACCACAATTGAAAACAAAACAAAGTATTGGCTTGGAGAATAAGCCGGAACAAACATATGATAGATATTTCGTCCGAAGTTTTCGTGGTGGGGCCCACACGGGCTCGATCGTACAACACCATCATGTACAAGGCTGTGCACATGACATACGAAGCGTCCCCGAGTCGGCATAGCCAAGGACTCTTTAAGACACTATGAGACCACTATAAACCAACCGTGTACAGGCGGACCACTAGACGTCGAACCCCAATCTCATATCATGCGTCTGTCGGAAAGATATCCTAAGAGCTACTTGAATTCCCACTTATAAACTCCCGAAACTTTCTGGTTATGCAATCTGGTGTTGGGGATACAGGGGACACAAAGTATATCACCCAAACTAGCAGTCCCTAGATCCAGCTGTATCCATCCGTCAACACATAACCAAGAAACCTTCGGAAATCGTTTACCTCAACCTTCGAAAAGCATCCATTATACAAGTGATGGCAATACTCCCGAACTCCCGCCCCAGTACTGGGTGGCGTCGAGGTGATCTCACCAACAACTGCATAAAAGAGATTTCGATGCAATCAATAACTCAGGTATTCCAGAACTGCAACAATAAAATTGTGACGACAACACCTCGGAGCTCAACTCCCCGGGACACTGCCACAACCCCTAAATGTCTGGAGGCACCAAGAACAATGTTCTCGTCACAAAACCGTCGGAACGATTCCAAGATACCCGCGTGATCCTAAAAAAAATTTAGTGAAATTTGAGGAGAGAAGAGTCAAAAATTCTACGCCAGGAGACCTCACCAGAGCGACGAAGGGACTGAGAAGTAAAAAAAGAATCCTACTCTCCGATATATATACTCCTAAGAGTCAAAACATTTTTGTTCTAGACTCAGCAACGCCAGCGATTCGATCAAGAAGGGGGCTCCTAAGTCGGGGATGGCTCTGATTACCAACTTGTAACGCCCACGATGCGGCTATATCTCCCACGTGTTGAGGCACGACTTAGAGGCATAACCGCATAGTGGTTTTGTCGCAAGAAGGGTCATCTTCACACAATCCCATTCTTGTTCATTACACGGGATTGTGTGAAGATGACCCTTCTTGCGACAAAACCACTATGCGGTTATGCCTCTAAGTCGTGCCTCGACACGTGGGAGATATAGCCGCATCGTGGGCGTTACAAATAAGTATTTCATATTTCTTTCTAACAATAGTTAGAGGTATTTCAAAACTTCCAATAGTGATTGTCGGAGATTTTTCAATAACATTAATACCATTCACATGGAATTGTTTCTTCGGAAAGTGCACTGTATGCTCATTGCCATTAATATGAAAAGTGACCTTGATTTTATTGCAATCAATAACAGCCCCTGCAGTATTCAAGAAGGGTCTACCAGGGATAATCGACATGTTGTCGTCCTCGGGCATCTCAAGTATAACAAAGTTAGTCAAAATAGTAACATTAGCAACAACAACGGGCACGTTCTCACAGATACCGATAGGTATGGCAGTTGATTTATCAGCCATTTGCAAAGATATTTTAGTAGGTGTGAGTTTATTCAAGTCAAGTCTTTTATATAAAGAGAAAGGCATAACACTAACACCAGCTCCTAAGTCACACAAAGCAGTTTTCACATAATTCTTTTTAATAGAGCAAGGTATAGTTAGTATTCCCGGATCTCCAAGTTTTTTAGGCACTCCATCTTTAAAAGTGTAATTAGCAAGCATAGTGGAGATTTCAGCTTCCAGTATTTTTCTCTTATTTGTGATGACGTCTTTCATTTATTTTGTATAAGGAGGCATCTTCAAGATATCAGTCAAGCGAGTACGCAAAAAGACTGGCCTCAGCATTTCAGCAAAGCGTTCAAATTCTTTAGCATCTTTCTTTTTAGTTGAGTTGGGTGGAAAAGGCAAAGGTTTTTGAACCCACGGTTCTCTTTCTTTACCATGTTTCCTAGCAATGAAGTCTCTTTTATCATACCTTTTATTCTTAGGTTGTGGGTTATGAAGATCAACAGGTGGTTCTATCTCAACATCTTTATCTGGCTCTTTATCATTGATTGGTTGAGAATCTTCATGAACCTCATCATTATCTTTTTCATTATCACTAGGTGAGTGTTCATTACCAGATTGAGTTTCAGCATCAGAGATAGAAGTTTCATTATCATTATCAGGAGGTTTTTCTATTTCAGGTTCACTAGAAGTATGCAAAGTCCCATCATTTTTCTTTTTCTTTTTCTTTTTAGAAGGACTAGGTGCACTAGTGTTATTTCTTTGTGAATCTTTTTCAATTCTTTTTGGGTGTCCGTCAGGGTGAACTGGTTCCTGAGTCATTTTACCTCCTCTAGTTGCAACTCTAACAGCAAAGTCGTGCATATTATGATTCATTTCATCAAGTAATTCTATTTGAGATTTAGCAACTTGTTCTAGCTGAGTTTGAACCATAGAAGCATGTTTTCCAACACCTCTAACATCATTTGAGATTCTAAATAACAAATCACTCGAGCGAGCAATCATATCAGAATTGTATTTCAATTGTTTCATAACATTGGCATTGAAGTGATCTTGTTTTCTAATGTAGTTTTCAAACTCATAAAGGCATTAGCTAGGATGCATATTGTGAGGATTATCATTTTCATTGAACTTCATAAGAGAATTTACCTCTACCACCTTAGGCAGTGGTGGTGTATTAAGCCCATGTATTTCTTCAATAGGAGGTAAATTTTTAACTCCTCAGCTTTCATACCTTTTTCCTTAATAGATTTCTTTCCCTCTTGCATATCTTCAGGACTGAGATATAATATACCCCTCTTCTTCGGAGTGGGCTTACGCGGTGGTTCAGGAATAGTCCAATCATCATAATTTTTCAATATGTTATTAAATAATTCTTCAGCATGTCCAACAGTTCTTTCCCTTAAAACACAACCAGCACAACTATCTAGGAAGTCCCTAGAAGCATCGGTTTGCCGATTATAGAAGATATCAAGTATTTCATTTTTCTTAAGAGGGTGATCAGGCAAAGCATTAAGTAACTGGCAAAGCCTCCCCAAGCTTGTGGGAGACTCTCTTCTTCAGTTTGAACAAAGTTAAATATTTCCTGTAAGGCAGCTTGTTTCTTATGAGCAGGAAAATATTTTTCAGAGAAGTAATAAATCATATCCTGGGGACTACACACACAACCAGGAGCAAGAGTATTGTACCAAGCTTTAGCATCAGCCTTTAATGAGAAAGGAAATAATTTGAGAATAAAGTAATAGCGAGTTTTCTCATCATGAGTAAAAAGGGTGGCTATATCATTCAACTTATTAAGATGTGCCACAACAGTTTCAGTTTCATAACCATGGAAAGGATCATATTCAACCAAAATAATTAATTCTGGGTCAACAAAGAATTCATAATCCTTATCATCATCATAGATGGGTGAAGTAGCAAATTTAGGATGACATTTCATTCTAGCATTTAGAGATTTTTCTTTATACTTTTGTAGTAATTTCTCGAGATCATCTCTATCATTACAAGCATGAATATCTCTAGTTGTTTCTTCACTCATAACATAACCTTCCGGTACCTTAGGCAATTCATATCTAGGAAGGACAGTTCTAGCAGGTGTTTCAGGAGTTTTAGTTTCAAGCTCATCATCAGATTCAACAACATCATGTTATATTACTCTAGCAATTTGTTCATCAAGAAATTCACCAAGTGGCACATCATCATTATCAAGCAAGGTACTAGCATCATCATAAGCATCATTCATAGTAGAAGTAGCATCATCAATAACTAGCGACATATCAGAATTGATAGCATGTGGTGGTGTTGCAAGTTTACTCATAACAGAAGGTGAATCTAAAGCAGAACTGGATGGCAGTTCCTTACCTCCCCTCGTCTTAGAGGGATAAATCTTAGTCTTTGGATCCTTCAGATTCTTCATAGTGATAATATGATAATAATCCCAAGAGACTCAACAAATATAGCTATGCTCCCCGGCAACGGCGCCAGAAAAAGGTCTTGATAACCCACAATTATAGGGGATCGCAATAGTTTTCGAGCGTAAAGTATTTAACCCAAATTTATAAATTTATAGATTCAACACAAGGGGAGCCAAAGAATATTTGAACGTATTAAAAGCTAAGTTGTCAATTCAACCAGACCTGGAGATTAATTATCTGCAGCAAAGTGATCAGTAGCAAAGTAGTTTGATAGTTTTGATAGTAGTGACAGCAACAATAGTAACAGTAACAGTGATGGCAGTAATTTTGTAGCAAGTGTAACAGTGATGATAGCAGTAGTAACTTAGCAAGAACAATATAAGATAAATTCGTAGGCATTGGATCGGTGACTTGTTGGATGATATTCATCATGTGACAGTTATAACCTAGGGCGATACGGCACTAGCTCCAATTCATCGATATAATGTAGGCATGCATTCCGTAAATAGTCATACGTGCTTTATTAAAAGAACTTGCATGACATCTTTTGTCCTACCCTCCCATGGCAGCGGGGTCCATATTGGAAACTAAGGGATATTAAGGCCTCCTTTTAATAGAGAACTAGAACAAAGCATAACACATAGTGAATGCATGAACTCCTCAAACTACGGTCATCACCGGGAGTGGGCCCGGTTGTTGTCACTCCGGGGTTGCTGGATCATAACATGTAGTAGGTGAATATAACTTGCAAGATCGGATCTAAAACATGGATATAATGATGAATTCATAAACGGTTCAGATCTGAGTTCATGGCACCTGGGCCCAAAGTGACAAGCATTAAGCATAGCAAAGTCATAGAAACATCAATCTAGGAACATAGTGGATACTATTGATCAAGCCCTAACAAAACTAACTCGATTACATGATGAATCTCATCCAACTCCTCACCGACCAGCGAGCCTACGAAGGAATTAATCACTCCCGGTGGGGAGCATCATGGAATTGGCGAGGAGAAGGGTTAGTGATGACGAAGGACGAAGACCCCCCTCTCTGGAGCCCCACACGGACTCGAGATCTGCCCTCCTGAGGAAGAACAGGGCTTGGCGGCGGCTCCGTCTCGTGGATCGTGATAATTCTTTCTCCCTGATTTTTTTCTGGAAATATGTGATTTTATAGTATTAGGGGGTCGTCAGCGGGGCAACCAGGTGGGTACAACCCACCTGGGCGTGCCAGGAGAGGGGGCGCGCCCTAGTGCGTTGTGCCCAACCAGGGGCCCCTCTCCAGTGGGTCTTGGTTCCAAAAATTCTTATTATTGATATAAAAAATCCTCGCAAAGTTTCGTTCCATTCTGAGAACTTTTATTTCTGTACAAAAACAACACCATGGTAGTTCTGCTGAAAACATGTACTGTCCGGGGTTAGTTTCATTCAAATCATGCAAATTAGAGTCCAAAACAAGTGAAAAAGCTTGACAAAAAGTAGATACGTTGGAGACGTATCACACCCTTGAGGTGAATATGTTGGGTGGCGAAAACTATAAGCCCCTATCTTTCTATGTGTCCAGTTGAAGCTTTTTGCTCATGTGTATGAGGTGAGTCTTAGCAATCATAGAAGACTATATGATGGTTGAGTATGTGGACTTGCCAAAAAGGCTCCGATACGTGACCCTTCCTGAAAAGATGCTGAATTGTAGTTGCAAAGTTGACTGAGAACATAGTTTTTCGGTTTTCAATAGAGTTTATGCTTTATACCTCGATGTTGTGATGAATCGTTACTTGTTCATGAGAACTCTATGATAGAAGTTCGATGATAAAAGTTCTATGATAAAGTTTTATGTTAAATTTTGTTGCTGTTATAATAATATACATGATGCTTCTATGTCCGTATTTTGTTTTTTATCGACACCTCTCTCTAATCTGGGCATGTGGGCATGTTTTTTCGATTTCGGTTTTCGCTTGAAGACAGGAGAGTTCTAAGTTTGGGGGAGTTGATACATCCATTTTACATCATGTTTTCCTACAATTATTTGTATTGTTTCTATGTATAATAATGCTTTTTGGAGTAATTATAATGCCTTTTCTCTCATAATATGCAAGGTTCACACAAAGAGGGAGAATACCGGCAGCTGGAATTCTGGACCTGAAAAAGCTACGTCAGGCCACCTAATATGCACAACTCCGAATGAGCTGAATGTTCACGGAGAATTTTTATGGAATATATAAGAATTATTGGAGCAAATAAGTACCAGAGGGGGCCCACCAGGTGGGCACAACCCACCAGGGCACGCCTGGGAGCCCAGGCGCGCCCTGGTGGGTTGTGCCCTCCTCGGCCCACCTTCGGTGTCCCTCTTATGGTATAGAAGTCATTTTGACCTAGAAAAAATAGGAGGGGACTTTCGGGACGAAGCACCGCCGTCTTGAGGTGGAACTTGGACAAGAGCACTTTTGCCCTCTGGCAGAGCGATTCCGCCGGGGAAACTTTCCCCGGAGGGGGAAATCATCGTCATTATCATCACCAACAACTCTCCTATATTGGGGAGGGCAATCTCCATCAACATCTTTAACAACACCATCTCCTCTCAAACCCTAGTTCATCTCGTGTGTTCAATCTTTGTACCGGAACTACAGATTAATTGGTGCTTGTGGGTAACTAGTAGTGTTGATTACATCTTGTAGTGGATTACTATATGGTTTATTCGGTGGAAGATTATATGTTAAGATCCATTATGCTATTTAATACACCTCTGATCTTGAGCATGATTATCATTTGAGTGGTTACTTTTTTTTCTTGAGGTCGTGGGAGAAATCTTGTTGCAAGTAATCATATGAACTTGATATGTGTTTGATATTTTGATGATATGTATATTGTGATTCCCTCAGTGGTGTCATTGATGTCGCTTGAAGCTACATCGGTATTTCCCCAAAGAGGAAGGGATGATGCAGCACAGTGGCAGTACGTATTTCCCTCAGATATGAAACCAAGGTTATCGAACTAGAAGGAGAACCAAGCAACACAACGTAAACAGCCCATGCACACAGATAACAAATCCTCGCAACCCGACGTGTTAAAGGGGTTGTCAATCCCTTCCGGGGTACGGTGCCTGAAGATAGGCAAACGGACGTGAGATAATTTTGTAGTAAATTGATAGATCGAACGCCAAATAAAATAAATAAGGAAAAATTGCAGCAAGGTATTTTTATATTTTTGGTTTAATTGATCTGAAAATAAAAGCAAAGGAAAATTAGATCGCAAGCAAATATATGAGAAAGAACACCCGGGGGCCGTAGGTTTCATTAATGATTTCTCTCGAGAAAAATAGCAAACAGTGGGTAAACAAATTACTATTGGGAAATTGATAGCACCTCAAATAATTATGACGATATCCAAGATTAGTAGACCGACTCCTGCCTACATCTACTACTATTACTCCACACATCGACCGCTATCCAGCATGCATCTAGTGTATTAAGTTCATGGAAAACGGAGTAATGCGATCAGAACGATGACATGATGTAGACAAGATCCATTTATCTATACGGCGGTAGATATAGATCTCGTCTTTTTATCCTTAGTGGCAACGATACATACGTGTCGCTTCCCTTTCTGTCACTGGGATCAAGCACCGTAAGATCGAACCCACTACCGGGCACCTCTTCCCATTGCAAGATAAATAGATCAAGTTGGCCAAACAAAACCCAGATATCGGAGAAGAAATACGAGGCTATAAGAGATCATGCATATAAGATATCAAAGAAACTCAAATAACTTTCATGGATATAAAAAGATACGACTGATCATAAACTCAAAGTTCATGAGATCCCAACAAACACACCGCAAAAAGAGTTACATCACATGGATATCCAAGAGACCATTGTATTGAGAATTCAGCGAGAGAGGGGAAGCCATCTAGCTACTAACTACGGACCCAAAGGTCTACAAAGAACTACTCACGCATCATCGGAGAGGCACCAATGGAGGCGGTGAACCCCATCCCAGATGGTGTCTAGATTGGATTTGGTGGTTCTGGACTCTGCGGTGGCTGGATGAATATTTCGTCGACGCTTCTAAGGTTCTGGTATTTTTGGGGTATTTATAGAGCAAAGCGGTGGTCTAGGGGGCACCCGAGGTGGGCATAACCCACCAGGGCTCGCCTGGGTCTCCTGGGCGCCCTGGTGGTTGTCCCCTCCTCGGGACTCCCCCCATGTGCAACTAGGGCCCAATATCTTCCATCTGGTCCATAAAAATCATCATGGAGTTTTGTGGCATTTTGACTCCTTCTGATATTGATTTTCTGCGATGTAAAAAATATAGAAAAAACAGCAACTGGCACTTGGCACTATGTCAATAGGTTAGTACCAAAAATGATATAAAATGACTATAAAATGATTATAAAACATCCAAGATTGATAATAAAACAGCATGGAACAATCAAAAATCATAGATACGTTGGAGACTTATCAGCATCCCCAAGCTTAACTCCTGCTCGTCCTCGAGTAGGTAAGTGAAAGCACAAGTGCTCCCTCGGTGGTTTTGGTAATTAATGTCAACATATCTCCTGTTGGACTAATTTTTTTATCTAGAATATTTGAGACAAGTTCAACAGATGGAGTGGCGTGGACAAGAAGATGTGAAAACCTTGCAAGGTGCTAAGGACAAAGGATTGGCTCAAGCTCAAAAGCTCAAGACCCTACATTTTACTTTTAGTGATCCAAGATCACATTGAGTCCATAGGAAAGCCAATACTATTAAAAGGGGATGAGGTGTTGCTTAATGACTTGCTTGCTCAAAGTCCTTAGTGAGATGCTACAAAACCCTCAACCACATTATCATATCCACATATGTCCCAAACCAAATGTCAAACTCGGCCCCACCAAAACATTCTATCCGGCGCCACCGAGTTCTCTTGACACAGCCACTGCCACAAACCTTAGTCACTTCAATCTCACCGATGGGATCTCAGTCTCACCGAGATGGGTGTACAAACTCTCTGTTGTCTGTTGCAATAATTTCGGTCTTACCGAGATTTGTAATCGGTCTCACCGAGTTTGCCTGACCAACTCTCGGGTTAGCTTATTACCGAAATCGGTCCCACCGAGTTTGTGTAATCGATCAAACCGAGATCAGGTTTCACCCTAACCCTAGCACATCGGTCCCACCGAGTTGATCATATCGGTCCCACCAAAATGTCTAACGGTCACATTATGAACTAAATCGGTCCGACCGAGTTTTCTGATTCGGTCCCACCGAGTTTGGTGATATGTGTGTAACGGTTAGATATTGTGTGGAGGCTATATATACCCCTCCACCCACTCTTCATTCGTGAGGAGAGCCATCAGAACATGCCTACACTTCAAGCATATATCTTCTGAGAGAGAACAACGTACTCATGTGTTGAGGTCAAGATATTCCATTCCAACCACATAAATCTTGATCTCTAGCCTTCTCCAACTTGCTTTCCACCAAATCCAAATCGGTGAGAGAGAGTTGAGTGTTGGGGAGACTATCATTTGAAGCACAAGAGTAAGGAGTTCATCATCAACACACCATCTATTACCTTTTGGAGAGTGGTATCTCCTAGATTGGTTAGGTGTCACTTGGGAGCCTCCGTCAAGATTGTGGAGTTGAACCAAGGAGTTTGTACGGGCAAGGAGATCGCCTACTTCGTGAAGATCTACCCTAGTGAGGCAAGTCCTTCGTGGGTGATGGCCATGGTGGGATAGACAAGGTTGCTTCTTCGTGGACCCTTAGTGGGTGGAGCCCTCCGTGGACTCGCACAACCGTTACCCTTCGTGGGTTGAAGTCTCCATCAACGTGGATGTACGATAGCACCACCTATCGAAAACACGGAAAAAATCTTTGTGTCTCCAATTGCATTTGCACACTCCAATCCCACCCCTTTACATTCTTGCAACTTGCATGCTTTACTTTCCGCTGCTCATATACTCTTGCCATGCTTGCTTGATATGTATAGTGAATGTTTAAACTAGTGCTAAAACTCTACCTTAACTTGAAGAAAATAAAAACTGCAACTTTTCTTGGTTAAGAGTCTATTCACCCCCTCTAGACACCTCTTCTCGATCCTTTCAATTGGTATCAGAGCCTTGGTCTCCATTGCTTTGGTTTAAACACCTTTGGAGGAAGATGGATGAGTCTACGTTGGGGAGTCTTAGACGTAGAGTGCCTATTCTTGATGGAGAATACTTTCATGAGTGGAAAAATGAGATGCTTGCGATTTTCAATGAATATCATTTGAACAAGTACATTACTAGCCCGTGTGCACCTCATGTCGATCCTATGCATCCTACCCTTGATGAGTCTATTGACATGATCCGCAACCTTAGAACTGTTAATCTTATCACTAGAGGTTTGCCCAGAAATTTGCTTGGTTGCTTGCCTACTCTTGATTGTGCCTAAACCATATGGAGATTTCTTGAGGAACTATTCCCAAATTATTCCTTGAAAAATTTGGATGAGATTCTCCATAAGTCTATTGCCTTGAATAGAATGCGTACTAGTGATCATAAGTTTGGTGATCGCCTGTTTGAGCTTCGTGATCTCATGCATGCCAAAGGAGATGTTGGAATTATTAGCAGTATCATTTCCGAAGTCATTAGAATCCATAGAGATGAACATTCACGGTCATACTTCTAATGAATCACCTTCTCTAGGAAATGATCGATTACAAGATGATGTTGAACATGGATACTATGATGAGGTTGATGATAATGACCTTGATGATGCAATGAGACACTTTGGTCTTATGGCTAATCTTCGCGGCTACATGGCTGGAGTAAAGGAATGGGTCCTTGATAGTGGATGTACCGATCATATGACCGGAGACGAGGATATGTTTCGTGATCTTGCTGAAAACGACGGCCCTCGAAAGTACATCACTTTTGGTAATAACTCAAAGGGTAAGGTGGTTGTCCTTGGTAAGGTGGCCATCTCACATGATAGCTCCATACAAAATGTTATGCTCGTTGAATCTCTTGGCTACAATTTGCTTTCCGTATCTAGACTTGCTGACTTTGGTTTCAATGTCCTATTTACTGAAGTAGATTGCCAAGTGTTTCGTAGAGATAATCATAAAATGGTCTTTACCGGTATACGTAGAGGTGATCTTTACATTGTTGATTTCACTAAAAAGGCTCAACCTAGAACTTGCTTTACTACTAAATCTTCTAAAGGTTGGTTGTGGCATAGAAGGTTAGGTCATGTGGGCATGTGAAATCTTGATAAGCTTATTAAAGGTAATCATATCCTTGGAGTAAAAGATGTTATATTTGACAAGGATAGATTATGTAGTGCTTGTCAAGCAGGAAAACAAGTTGGGGGAAGTCACCCCGTGAAGAACATTATGACCATGAGAAGACCTCTCGAGCTACTTCATATGGATCTCTTTGGTCCCAATGCCTATAAAAGTCTCAGTGGTAACTCATTTTGTCTAGTTATAGTCGATGATTTTTAAGATTTATGTGGGTGTTCTTTCTTGATGATAAATCGCAGGTCCAAAAGATCTTCAAGAACTTCGCTAGGAAGCCCCAAAATCAATTTGAAGTGAAGATCAAGAAGGTTCGAAGCGACAACGGAACGGAGTTCAAGAACACAAATATGGATACATTTCTTGACGAAGAAGGTATTTCACATGAGTTCTCGGCTACGTACACACCTCAACAAAATGGAGTTGTTGAGTGGAAGAACCGGACTCTTATTGAGATGGCGAGATCGATGCTTGTTGAGTACAAGACTCCAAAACACTTTTGGGCGGAAGCGGTTGAGACGGCTTGTCATGCAACAAATCGCTTGTATCTTCACAAGCTACTCGGCAAGACGGCATACGAGCTCCTCACCGGTAACAAGCCCAAGTTGGATACTTTCGAGTATTTGGCTCAAAGTGTTACATTCCTGATAAGCATCGTCGTTCTAAATTTGCTCCTAAATCTCATGAGGGTTTCCTACTGGGTTATGGCTCAAACTGTCACACTTACCGTGTCTACAATTATTTCACCCGAAAGGTTGAAGAGACGGTAGATGTGAAGTTTGATGAATCTAATGGATCACAAGTAGAGCAATTGCCAATTGATGTAGGGGACAAAGACCCTTCGAAAGCAATCCAAGACTTTTCTATTGGCAAGATTCGTCCAACGGAGGTAAAGGAGAGTACCTCGTCCGTACAAGTGGAAGCTTCTACCTCATGCCATGGTGAACCAAGAGTTGACATGGAAGCATCCACAAGTGGGACACACCAAGGTGAAGAAAACGAGGAAATGCATCAAGATGAACCTCATCAACCTCCTTCTCCACCACGACGAGAGAACGACAACGTCAACAATGAAGAAGGCCAAGAAGAAGAACAAGATGATGAAGAAGATGTTCCACCCAGACCCAAGCAAAATCTCTCACGAGTTCGAGCAAGAGTTTCAAGAGACCATCCCGTCAAGAAAATCTTCAATGATATCCAAACCGGGAGAATCACTCGCTCTAAAACTTGTTTGGCTAATTTTTGTGAACATTATTCATTCATCTCTAGCATTGAACCTATGAAGGTTGAACAAGCATTGGAAGATCCTGATTGGATAAATGCCATTCATGAAGAGCTACACAACTTTAAGAGAAACCAAGTGTGGACATTGGTCAAGAAGCCCGACAACAACCACGACATCATCGGTGCCAAATGGGTGTTTCGCAACAAGCAAGACGAAGATGGACAAGTCATTCGCAACAAAGCACGTCTCGTCGCCCAAGGCTACACTCAAGTCAAAGGTATGGAGTACGGTGAGACCTATGCCCCCGTTGCTAGACTTGAGTCCATCCGCATCTTACTTGCCTATGCTAATCACCATGATATCACCTTGTACCAAATGGACATTAAAAGTGCTTTTTCTAAATGGTGAAATAGTGGAGGAAGTTTATGTTAAACAACCTCCTGGTTTTGTCAATCGTAAGAAACCCGATCATGTTTACAAACTTCACAAAGCTCTTTATGGTCTTAAACAAGCTCCTAGAGCGTGGTATAAATGTTTGACCAAGTTCCTTATCAAGAAAGGCTTTGAGATTGGAAAGATAGATTCTACTCTTTTTACTAAAAGGTTTAATGGTGAATTATTTGTGTGCCAAATTTATGTTGATGATATTATATTTGGTTCGACTAACCCTCATTTTAGTGAAAAGTTTGGAAAGCTAATGTCGGAAAAGTTTGAGATGTCTATGATGAGTGAACTCAAGTTCTTTCTTGGTTTGCAAATCAACAAAACTAAGGAAGGCACCTTTGTTTCTCAAAAAAAGTACACCAAGGACTTATTCAAGAAGTTCAACATGCAAGAAAGCAAAGGTATGAAAATGCCCATGCCTACTAGTGGACATCTTGACTTGACCAAGGATGGCAAATCGGTTGACCAAAAGGTTTACCGCTCTATGATTGGTTCATTGTTATATCTATGTGCCTCCCGTCCCGATATTATGTTAAGCGTGTGCATGTGTGCACGTTATCAAGCGGCCCCCAAAGAATGACATCTTAAGGCTGTGAAAAGGATAGTGAGATACTTAATTCATACACCAAATTTTGGCGTTTGGTATCCTAAGAGGTCTTCTTTTGTTCTTGTTGGCTACTCCGATTCGGACTATGCCGGAGACAAGGTTGATAGAAAGTCCACTTCTGGTACTTGTCAATTTATTGGTAGATCTCTTGTGTCTTGGTCCTCCAAGAAACAAAACTCAGTATCCTGTACTTTGGATGACCCAAACTCTTAAGAATTATGGTATCTATGTGAAACATGGTCCATTACTTTGTGACAATGAGAGTGCTATTAATATTGCTGATAATCCCGTGCAACATTCTCGAACTAAGCACATTGAGGTTCGTCATAATTTCATTCGAGATCATGTTGCTAAAGGGGACATTGATCTTAAGCATGTTCGTACCGATAAGCAATTGGCGGATATATTCACCAAACCGCTTGATGAGAAAGTTTTCTGCCGATTGAGAGGTGAAGTGAACATCATTGATGCTTAAAACTTGGAGTAGGAACTCCATTTGGATACATGCAAGGCATGAGCCTATGACTAATCCTTGTTTCTTCTCTTATGATGATAATCATATGTCTTGGATACATTTGTACCCTTGCATGCTATCTAACCCTTGTAGGTACTTGGATGAATCTAAATCCATGGGATTGCAACTCACTCACATCTTGAGCAATCTCTACATCACCAAGTCTCTACACCATGGTGGTTGAAGACAAGGAAGCATGAAACCCTTCAATATATCCTTTGACAAATTCTATATATCAAATCTCATTTGGTATCAAATTTCATGATTATCATGTTGGATACACAAGTGCTTTTCCTTGCAAGACTAACCCATGTAGGTAGATGAACTCAAACTACGAGTGGTGCTCCCAACCATTGATGCGCTACATCAACCTTGAGCACTCCACGCAAGTTCGACTACATGATCAAGTACAACACTACCACCCAAGGTATGTAATTCCATCTTAGAGAAGCTTTATCCTAAGTCATGGGTCAAAGCAACTCAACAATATGTGAATACATCAAAATGCTTAAACGAAAAATGGTAACCCCATTTTGAGCTTAAACAATGAGTATGACCTATGATCAAGAGTTCTCACTTGACTCCTAAGTCAATATACTCTAACATAGGTGACTTTGTCGCCGACAATTCTAGATGAAGTTCTTTAGTGTTTATCTATGTTCTTGCATTTGTCTCTTGCATATTTGTTCCCCTTCTTTTTTTAAACAGAAACTTCATCTAGATTTTCCTGTTCTTTTCTTTTATTTTCTCTGTATTGTTCTGCATTTCCTGCATCAAATTAATTGCAAATCTTTGTGAGATCTTATTTGCCTAGTGAGCTGAGGTGAAAAATGTTCTCTCTTGTTGAACTCGGTCATACCGGTCCGTCTCTTTTGGTCAAGCAGAACCATTTCGGTGAAACCGGAAAAACACAACTCGGTGCCACCGACTTCACTACAGAGAAGACAATTTGCCACTTGCACCCTTCACTTTTGTTCCAGCTCCACTCAATGATTCTTGTCCTCTACCAGCATCATATTCTATATGCTACTTTGCTCAGTGACTCAAGGACCAAACCTATTTTGACTCACACTCTAGAAGATCCCTTCTTGGAAATTGATGTCAAAGGGGGAGAGAGAGATCACATCAAAGCTTAATCAGCACTTCAAAGGGGAGAGAGTACTTCAATAGGGAGAGAGATAATCACACCAAATGCCCCAGCTGCTTGGTGTTCAAGAGGAGAGAAGACCCATGTATTTAAAGGGGGAAAGACATGTTAGTGCGTGCTATGTTTCTGTGATCTGATCTGCTTTTGCTCTCATTTTGTTTCCTTATTTTCTCCCATTATCCAATATAAGATTCAGGGGGAGAAAGACTGCTAGGGAAGGAAATCTTTAAATTCATTGCATATCTTTTACCTTTGGGGACATGTCTATATCCAATAGAGTACCTAGTACTCATTCTCTATATGTCATCCCAATCTTGGTACTCTTGTGGTTCTTTTGTTTGCTCTATCTAGTAGATGTATCTGTGTTATCTAACCTTGTTTGCTCAGGTTCATCTCTTCCTAAACCAGCTCAAGACCACAAGGTAAGTATATGCATTACACTCATGTGCATGACGATTTCTTGTTGATGTACATATTGTTTGCAAGAAGGAATCATGAACATGAAGTTACAACTTCATATATTCACATCATTTGCTCTGATGCATGTAGCCAAGATACATGTAACACATTGCTTGCTCTGTCATGTTCATGCATTCACATGCTCTTACATTCCACATTGACATGATTGCATACATGTAGGGGGAGCCTATGCATGTTACATCTCTTTCCAAAGCTTTACTTGCTATGCTTATCTAAAGCTTTGATGTATATGTTGTCATCAATTACCAAAAAGGGGGAGACTGAAAGCACAAGTGCTCCCTGGGTGGTTTTGGTAATTAATGTCAACATATCTCCTATTGGACTAATGTTTTTATCTAGAATATTTCAGACAAGTTCAACAGATGGAGTGGCGTGGACAAGAAGATGTGGAACCCTTTCAAGGTGCTAAGGACAAAGGATTGGCTCAAGCTCAAAAGCTCAAGACTCTACATTTTACTTTTAGTGATCCAAGATCACATTGAGTCCATAGGAAAGCCAACATTATTAAAAGGGGATGAGGTGTTGCTTAATGGCTTGCTTGCTCAAAGTTCTTAGTGAGATCCTCCAAAACCCTCAACCACTTCCTCATATCCACATATGTCCCAAACCAAAAGTCAAACTCGGCCCCACCGAAACATTCTATCCGGCGCCACCGAGTTCTCTTGACATAGCCACTGCCACAAACCCTAGTCACTTCGGTCTCACCGATGCGATCTCGATCTCACCAAGATGGGCTTACAAACTCTCTGTTGTCTATTGCAATAATTTTGGTCTTACCGAGATTTGTAATCGGTCTCACCGAGGTTGCCTGACCAACTCTCTGGTTAGCTTATTACCAAAATCGGTCCCACCGAGTTTGTGTAATCGGTCAAACTGAGATGAGGTTTCACCCTAACCCTAGCACATCGGTCCCACCAAGTTGATCATATCGGTCCCACCGAAATGTCTAACGGTCACATTATGAACTAAATCGGTCCGACCGAGTTTTCTGATTCGGTCCCACCGAGTTTGGTGATTTGTGTGTAACGGTTAGATTTTGTGTGGAGGCTATATATACCCCTCCACCCACTCTTCATTCGTGAGAGCAGCCATCAGAACATGCCTACACTTCCAGCATATATCTTCTGAAAGAGAACCACCTACTCATGTCTTGAGGTCAAGATATTCCATTCCAACCACATAAATCTTGATCTCTAGCCTTCTCCAACTTGCTTTCCACTCAAATCATCTTTCCACCAAATCCAAATCTGTGAGAGAGAGTTGAGTGTTGGGGAGACTATCATTTGAAGCACAAGAGTAAGGAGTTCATCATCAACACATCATCTATTACCTTTTGGAGAGTGGTGTCTCCTAGATTGGTTAGGTGTCACTTGGGAGCCTCCGTCAAGATTGTGGAGTTGAACCAAGGAGTTTGTACGGGCAAGGAGATCGCCTACTTCGTGAAGATGTACCCTAGTGAGGCAAGTCCTTCGTGGGCGATGGCCATGGTGGGATAGACAAGGTTGCTTCTTCGTGGACCCTTCGTGGGTGGAGCCCTCCGTGGACTCGCGCAACCGTTACCCTTCGTGGGTTGAAGTCTCCATCAATGTGGATGTACGATAGCACCACCTATCGGAACCACGGAAAAATCTTCGTGTCTCAAATTGCATTTGCACACTCCAATCCTATCCCTTTACATTCTTGCAACTTGCATGCTTTACTTTCCGCTGCTCATATACTCTTGCCATGCTTGCTTGATATGTATTGTGAATGTTTAAACTAGTGCTAAAACTCTACCTTAACTTGAAGAAAATAAAAACTGCAACTTTTCTTGGTTAAGAGTCTATTCAACGCCCCCCCCCCCGCCTCTAGACACCTCTTCTCTATCCTTTCAATAAGTGATAAAAACAGAAATTTTGATGTGGAGTGTTGTCTATCATGTCATATCACGTTCTTTTCTTTATAGCATGGACGTTTGGACTTTTATGTGATTCAAAGCAATAGTCTAGTTTTGATATAATAATTTTGATACTCAAGCATATCAACAAGCAACCATGTCTTCCAAAATATCAACGCTAGAATAAGTTATCCCTAGCCCATCATGCTCAAACATTGATCCATTCATGAAACACACTCGAATATTAGCTACACCAATACTTAAGTACGATCATATTGCCTCCTAGTTGGTGCTTTTTATAAGAGAAGATGGAGACTCAAATTTCAAAATAAAAATTGCATAAAGTAAAAGAAAGGCCCTTCGTAGAGGGAAGTAGGGATTTGTAGAGGTGCCAGAGCTCAAAGCGAAAAACTTAGAGATAAAAACATTTTGGGAGGTGTATCCATCCCACCAACGAAAACGACTTATAGTTCCCAACACTTTCCATGCTAGATATGCCATAGGCGGTTCCCAAACAGAAAGTAAAGTTTATTCCTTTTTCCACCATTCTTTCACTTTCCATGGCTAACCGTATCCACGGGTGCCCTCCATACCAACACTTTCGAAGGAATTTATTATTTGACGACATAAAGTAAATTCAATTTTTTTGCATTTCATGACCGGGAATCACTTATACCTTTGCCTTACTCTCGTGCAATGACAAGTGAATAAACACTCATCTTGAGAATAACACATCTAGCATGGAAAATATTAGCCACCCATTACCCTTCCACGAGCGAAACAAACACACAAAAGAGAAGTTTATTTTGAAAATTAGAGATGGCACATGCAAATTTGCTTAGAACGGCAAAATAATAACGCATATAGGTAGATATAGTGGACTCATGTGGAAAAACTGGTTTAAAGGATTTTGGATGCACAAGTAGAGGTCATACTTAGTGCAAAATGAAGGCTAGAAAAAGATTGGGAAGCGACCAACTAAGAAACGAATAATCTCATAAGCAAGCATTAAGCATAATTAACACCGAATAATGCACCACAAGTAGGATATAATTTTCATTGCATGATTATTGACTTTCGTGCATGCATAGGGAATCACAAACCTTAACACCAATATTCTTACTAGAGCACAATTACTCACCAACATAACTCACATATCACATCATCATATCTAGAAACTATTACTAAGAATCAAGTTTATTTTGTCCAATGATCTTCATGACATTTTTTTATTTCTTTATCCTTCTTGGATATCTATCACTTTGGAACTAATTTTCATGTGATGCTTTTCATAAGCTCAAACAAATATAAGTGAAGATCATGAGCATAACAAATTTTCTTTCTCTCAAAATAATTTAAGTGAAGCAAGAGAGAATTTCTTCAAAATTTTACTAGATCTCAAATAAATATAAGTGAAGCAAGAGAGCAATTTTTCAAAATTTCTAAGAACACCGTGCTCGAAAAGATATAAGTGAAGCACTAGAGCAAGTCCATTACTCAAACAATTTAACAGAAGCATAGAGAGCAATTCTAACAAGTCATGACATAATTTTGGCTCTCTCAATGTTCAGCAAGGATTGATGACTTAAAACACAAAATAAAACAAGAAAAGACACATATCATACAAGACGCTCCAAGCAAAACACATATCATGCGATGAATAAAAATATAGTCTCGAGTAAAATACCGATGGCCATTATAAGAAAGAGGGGATGCCACTCGGGGGCATCCCCAAGCTTAGTTGGTTGTTCATTCTTGGATAGTAGCTTGGGATGCCGGGGCATCCCCAAGCTTAGGCTCTTCTATCCTTCTTTCATCCATCGTAAGATAACCCCAAACTTGAAAACTTCAATCACACAAAACTCAACAAACCCTCCGTGAGATCCGTTAGTGAACGAAAGCAAACCACTACCATAAGGGTTGTGTCAAACCAGTTCATATTTTGTTTTTGTATTATATCTACTGTATTACAACTTTTCTATGGCAAAAACTCATCAAAGAAAACAATACAGCCATCAAAATAAGCACACAACACAAAGAAAACAGAATCTGTCAAAACAGAACAGTCTATATTAATCTGACTTAAACGCAAACTTCTGGAACTCCAAAAATTCTGAAAAAATATGACGACCTGGGAAATTTGTGTATTAATCTTATGCAAAAAGAATCATGGAAAAATCTCTTTCTGATAAAAAATTAGAATTTTTCGTGAGCACGAAGTTTCTTTTTTTCCAGCAAGATCAAACAACTATCACCCAAGAAGATCCTATCGGTTCTACTTGGCACAAACACTAATTAAAACATGAAAAACACAATCATAACAGTAGCATAATTGTGTTAACACTCAAGAATAGAAAGCAAAAGGCAAAAATAAAATTTATTCATTGGGTTGCCTCCCAACAAGCGCTATAGTTTTACGCCCCTAGCTAGGCATAAATTTTCAACGATGCTCACACAAAAGATAATAATTGAAACACAAAGAAAGCATCTTGAAACATGTGACAAACACATTTAAGTCTAACATACTTCCTATGCATAGGAATTTTATAATAAAACAAATTAGAAAGACAATAAATATATAGCATATGCAAAGGAGATGAATAAAACATTGACAATCTCAAGATAATGAGAGGTAATTTAATAACATGAAAATTCCACAACCATATTTTCCTCTCTCATAATAATTACGTATAAGATCATAATCAAATTCAACGATATAGCTATCACACAAAATATTCTCTTCATGATCCACATGCATGCAAAGTTGACACTCTTCCAAAATAGTGGGATTATCAGCAAATAAAGTCATGACCTCTCCAAACCCACTTTCATCAAAAATTTCATAAGATAGAACACTCTCCAAATATGTGGGATTATTTTTAACTAAAGTTGACACTCTTCCAAACCCACTTACAATCTTATCGCAAACATATTCATCACGAGGCTTAAATAAATTTTCAAGATCATAAGAAACATTATCACCCCAATCATGATCATTGCAATAAGTAGCGGACATGACAAAACGAGCATCCGCAAGCTTGGGGTTTTGCATATTATTAGCACAATTGACATTAATGGAATTTATAGTAAAATTATTGCAATCATGCTTTTCATTCAAGGAGCTATCATGAATCACTTCATAAATTTCTTCATCACAATTTTTAGATTCATGATTCTCAAGCAAAACTTCATAAAGATAATCTAGTGCACTCAAATCACTAGCAATTGGTTCCTGATAAATGGATCTCTTAAAAAGATTAGCAAGTGGATGAGGATCCATATCAATAGATTTTTAGCAAGCGAAGATGCAAGCATATAGAAGGCACATGGCAACAGAAGCAAACATGAGATCTGACGAGAAAACGGCGAATGAAAAAGAGGGAGAATAAATTGGCAAATTTTTGTGAAGTGGGGGAGAGGAAAATGAGAGGGAAATGGCAAATAATGTAAATTGCGAGGAGATGAGATTTGTGATTAGGAACCTGTTATATGTTGAAGGTGCTCCCCGGCAACGACTCCAGAAATTCCTCTTGATGTCGCTTGAAGCTACGTCGGTATTTCCCCAAAGAGGAAGGGGTGATGCAGCACAGCGGCGGTAGATATTTCCCTCAGATGTGAAACCAAGGTTATCGAACCAGTATGAGAATCAAGCAACACAACGTAAACAGCCCCTGCACACAGATAACAAATCCTCGCAACCCGACGTGTTAAAGGGGTTGTCAATCCCTTCCGGGGTACGGCGCCTGAAGATAGGCAAACGGACGCGAGATAATTTTGTAGTAAATTGATAGATCGAACGCCAAATAAAATAAATAAGGAAAAATTGCAGCAAGGTATTTTTGTATTTTTGGTTTAATAGATCTGAAAATAAAAACACAGGAAAATTAGTTCGCAAGCAAATATATGAGAAAGAAGACCCGGGGGCCGTAGGTTTCACTAGTGGCTTCTCTCGAGAAAAATAGCAAACTGTGGGTGAACAAATTAATGTTGGGCAATTGATAGAAGCTCAAATAATTATGATGATATCTAGGCAATGATCATTACATAGGCATCACGTCCAAGATCAGTAGACCGACTCCTGCCTGCATCTACTACTGCTACTCCACACATCGACCGCTATCCAGCATGCATCTAGTGTATTAAGTTCATGGAAAAACGGAGTAATGCAATAAAAATGATGACATGATGTAGACAAGATCCGTTTATCTATATGGCGGTAGATATAGATCTCGTCTTTTTATCCTTAGTAGCAATGATACATACGTGTCGGTTCCCTTTCTGTCACTGGGATCAAGCACCGTAAGATCGAACCCACTACCAGGCACCTCTTCCCATTGCAAGATAAATAGATCAAGTTGGCCAAACAAAACCCAAATACCGGAGAAGAAATATGAGGCTATAAGAGATCATTCATATAAGAGATCAAAGAAACTCAAATAACTTTCATGGATATAAAAAGATATGACTGCTCATAAACTCAAAGTTCATCAGATCCCAACAAACACACCGCGAAAAGAGTTACATCATATGGATCTCCAAGAGACCATTGTATTGAGAATGCAGCGAGAGAGAGGCAGCCATCTAGCTACAAACTACGGACCCGAAGGTCTACAAAGAACTACTCACGCATCATCGGAGAGGCACCAATGGAGGTGGTGTACCCCATCCGAGATGGTGTCTAGATTGGATCTGGTGGTTCTAGACTCTGCGGCGGCTGGATGAATATTTCGTCTACGCTTCTAGGGTTCTCATATTTTTGGGGTATTTATAGAGCAAAGAGGCGGTCCAGGGGGCACCCGAGGTGGGCACAACCCACCAGGGCGTGCCTGGGCCTCCTGGCGCGCACTGGTGGGTTGTCCCCTCCTCGGGACCCCCAGGTGCAACCAGGGCCCAATATCTTCCATCTGGTCCGTAAAAAATCATCATGGAGTTTCGTGGCATTTGGACTCCTTCTGATATTGATTTTCTGTGATGTAAAAAACATGGAAAAACAGCAACTGGTACTTCGCACTATGTCAATACGTTAGTACCAAAAAATGGTATAAAATGACTATAAAATGATTATAAAACATCCAAGATTGATAATACAACAGCATGGAACAATCAAAAATTATAGATACGTTGGAGTTGTATCAGTCATGTGAACGTCGACTACATGAAACTTCACCGTATTTGGGCCTAAGGGAATGCATTGTGGAGTAGTTATTAGATGATGGGTTGCGAGAGAGACAGAAGCTTAAACCCTAGTTTATGCGCTATTCTGTAAGGGACCGATTTGGATCCAAAAGTTTAATGCTATGGTTAGATTTATTCTTAATACTTTTCTCATAGTTGCGGATGCTGGCGAGGGATTAATCATAATTAGGAGGCTTGTTCAAGTAAGAACAACACCTAAGCACAGGTCCACCCACATATCAAATTATCAAAGTAGCGAACACAAATCAAACCGACATGATGAAAGTTACTAGATGAAATTCCTGTGTACCTCAAGAACGCTTTGCTTATCTTAAGAGACCGTTTTGGCCTGCCCTTTGCCTCAAAAGGATTGGGCTACCTTGTTGCACTTTTGTTGCCGTTAGCGTTACTTGCTCGTTACAAGTTATCTTGCTATCAAACTACTCGTTGCTTATAATTTCAGTGCTTGCAAAGAATACCTTGCTGAAAACTACTTGTCATTTCCTTCTGCTCATCATAGGTTCGACACTCTTACTTATCGAAAGGACTACGATTGATCCCCTATACTTCTGGGTCATCAGTCATGCAACACCTCAAGTGTGAACCTCGAGGGTGATTCCTCCTAAGTTCACCTTGATGGGTATGTCGAGTGGGAATCCATCGATGGTGATTCCTCGGATCCCACCTTGATGACACGGACACACAGTTGCCTTTTACCTGTAGCCCTGGTGTACTATTGCAGCGGGACTGAAGGGACAGGATGTACCATCCTAGTAGAGGTGGGCCCGAGTTCCCAACAGTCTCTGGATAGTCGGGTTGACCTGGAGGGTACCCGCGAGATAATTATGAGGCATGGTCAGGTAGGTAGACCGCCCTAGAGAGAGAGGGTTAGGCCTGGCCCTTGCCGTATTTCCTTGAGACGGGGCGACGGGGTCACATGATCGTGAGTCTGTGCTCGTCTCCACGAGCTCCCAATACACTAAGGGTTTGGGTATTTGATCTGAGTTGGCCACTGGCCTATACACACTAACCGCCACGCAGGAATAGTTATCACTGGTACGCGTCGGTCCTAAACAAACGGGTTTTAACCCCTTTCCGCGACGGCATTTGGAACCATCACCAAGTGAGTGTGGGCGATAGGGGGGTCCTTCCCACACGACCTAGAAACCGTCGGGGATATGCCCTCCTGGCACACACGTTCGGCAAAATGAGGTCGTGTGCGACCAGCGAGCGCTCAAATACGGAAATACGTACAGTAGAGCTAAAAAAATACAATTATACGGCGAAATTGTTTCCGGTCGCAAGTACATCCCACACAGTCAGTCCCCGTTAAACGTTTCCGTTCGTATGTACATCCCACACAGTCGCTCCAAGGAAAACGTTTCCGTTCATAGGTACATCACACACAATTTTTCCCGTTAAATCGTTTGCGTTATTGAATGTATCACACACGGTCCGTAGAAGAAACTGTGTGGCAAAGGCTGTCCATCACACACAGTTTTTATGTGGTAAACGTTTGCGCAAGGTGGCCTAACGCAAACAGTTTTCAAGAGAAAGTCATGTGTGATTGTTCATTGATCCAACACGGTTTATTCCTAGAAACTGTGGGCGTTGCCTGAGGTCATCGCCCACGGTATTTTTTCAACAACCATTTGCAATAGCAAAACCCAATTAGCAGGCAAATTCGCCATTAGCAGGTTAATTATCCGATTATTCATAATCCATTTATTAATCTAATTGACATTTCATATTATGCACACAATATATTTCATTTCCATATTAAGGAAGTAGAATTTGATAATTGAAATACATCATAGTACAACATGATATAGCTTCAGCACTCAGCTACCCCATTACACAACTTCACCAGCAGCAAGTTCCACATGCAACATGTAGAACCTTTCAAAATTAGCATCATAGACGGTATATAGATAGATGCATCTCATCTGGAAAACTGCTGAAGCGGAAGGCGAATATTGAGCCTTCATTCA
Source organism: Aegilops tauschii subsp. strangulata (assembly GCF_002575655.3). Lineage (NCBI taxonomy): Eukaryota > Viridiplantae > Streptophyta > Magnoliopsida > Poales > Poaceae > Aegilops > Aegilops tauschii. The sequence goes on along the minus strand of NC_053036.3, from coordinate 107,093,085 downwards.
TGCTGAAGGTCTTTGCAACTTTAGGCCAGTGCATGTGGATGATTGACTATCCGTCCTTCGTCCTCTTCAGGAACACTTCAATATTGAACCGTGGGTGTTGTATGAAAACCTTCCTCGCCTCCTGACCATAGAGACGGTTTGAGAGGTAATCATCAGTGAACTGCTTTGGAAAGGCCTGAAAACAAGGATGTGCATAAATATCTTCTCTATATTGGAAATGGGGCAAAGGAATAAAAAAAGGCAAGGTATAATAGTTAGTACCATCTTGTAGTGAACTGATGTCTTCTTCATTGTGCAGACAAAGATCTTGTTGTTTTTTGTCGCTAATTTCTTTATCCTAACAATATTTCTGAGTTTCTTGATTTGATTGATATTCATGGACAACTCATTTCCCCATATGCAAAAAGGGTCGAATAGTGGGTCAAAACCTCTGACAGCAAGACCTACATGTGCAAGACCAAATTGTTAAAAACCAAAATATTAGAATGGTTCCTGCAATTGCACAATAATGTGTTATTAGACAACGGACCATGCACGTGCTAACCTCGATTCTAAACCATAGTGCTTCCCATTGTTTCCCTGCAACACATATAAGGTAGTTAGTCAGCAGGTTAAGTAAGGGTTCACATGCTATCAGTAAAATACGTCAATGAAAAATAAGCACATTGTAGATTCATCAGATTAATTAAAGCCACACGGAAAACCCATTTACCCAAACCAAGCATGATTAAGAACTAGGAAATATAGCACTTGTATATGTTTCTCATTTATTAAGTGCAACCAAATTCAATTTATTCCTCACATGCACAACAATACAAAATTCTACCCACGACAATTGGACATCGCATTGCAGAATTGAACCACGCAATTAACTAAACACCACAACAAATGAACCAAACATTAACTGAGCACCACATTGCACAATATAACATACTCCTAATAGAAGATCATACAGTTAACCAAACAGTTAACTACAGCCAATTGTAGCAATTGTATTTGTTTCTCATGTATTTACTACCGCCAAATTCAATTTATTCCTCACATGGTATACAATAACATAATGCACCCACAATTTTGTAAAGATAAATTCGATTTATTTCTCACATGGAAGACAGTACAAAATTGCAGCCTGAAGAATTGAACATCACATTTGCAGAATTGAACCAAACAATTAACTGAAGGTGACAACTAATTAAAAAACAGTTAACAAGTGAGCACCACACTCCACGACATATAGAACATATACACTAGAGCAACAGATTGCATGGTAAAATTAGATAGCACAATTCACTAGAATTTGTGAAGGAAAGGCAGGAGCAGCACACGCAACGGGTAAACCGAGCATGCTTAACCGGCGTAGATAGCAAATGGCAAGGTGCTCCTTTAAGATCTGGGGGGTCAGCACGAATGGCAGCCATCACAACCTCATCTGCGCGTGCGGCCACGATTTGCTTCTCCGCTTCCAAATGCTCCATGAGGTCCTGGCTATACTGCGTGCACCATTTTTAGGCTGGCGCTTATTTGGTGGAGGGGTCGGTGATTTGGGTGGAAGGTGTCGCGCTTGCGCCGGCGGTCGGGGCATGTGGGATGTGGAAGGAGGAGGAGGAAGGGGGTCGGGTGTCGATTACCTGCCTGGATAGAGGTGGCCGAGCAGCGTGAAGGAGGGTCACCGACGAGGAGGAGGCGCTACAAGCAAGGAGTGAAGGTTTCAACTTGGAAAGGAAGGCGGAAAGAGGGGAAATGTGGCTTTTGGTAAGGGGGAGGGGCGGGGAGGTAGATATTTCCACGGAAGCCGAAAATTTGGAATCGCTTCAGCGAAAAAATTGGCGCGCAAAGTGTCATCACACACGGTCCCTTATTCAGAACTGTGTACGATATGTGGACATCACAAACGATTAAGATAGCTTAACCCGTGTGTCATGAGTTTGAACGTCAAAAGTTTTGGTTCGAATTTGCATGGTTACAGTGGTCATCCACGTCATTGCATAATTTGGGTACACAAAGGAGAGTACAGCACACCCACACTTCTTAATCGAGCAAGTTCGGCAATTAAACAGAGCTAGCTGACCTAAACATTACTCTAACAAATTAAAGACCGGCGCTCTTAATTAAACAAAACAAAGAGTACTACTACGGCTGGTGCTCGTCGATCTCCGCCGCCACCTCCATGTCCAGCTCGCGCTCGACGGTCTCCTGGGGAAGGGGCTCCATGGCATCCATCGCACCATACTCGGCAAGCATCTCGCCATCCGTGTACGCCATCTCTTTGGAAAAGGCCGCCACGAGCTGGGCGTGGGCGGACGCGATCTGGGCTTGGACGGGTTCCGTCGGTGCAAGGTATGCGGCGAAGGAACGGACGGCTGCTCGAATGCTCTCGGCGATTGCCAGCTCTTCGGCCGTGGGTTGCTGACCGTTGTCGGAGAAGCTTCGGTTGATTTGTGCGGTGACCGCCAAGAGCTGGGCATGGGCGGCCTCGACATGGTCGTGGGAAGCCTCCATCAGGGCTAAGGCCGCCGCTGCGGAACGGACAGCTGTTGTGCCGCTCTCGCCAGTTGCTATCCCCGAGGCAGATGTTGTTGCCGCCACCTGAGAAGCAACAGTGGCCATTTGGGCTGCCTTTGCCGCCCAGCCGTAGGTTGCGGCCGCGCTCATGCTCCTTGTTAGCACGCGCATGGCGGCTGCGGCCGTGCTCTCGCCGGAGTGGGCCACCGAAGTTGCCCTCACGACGCGGGTCGACGTTCCCATCTTTCACCAGCGAAGATTGAACAGTGAAATGATATTTGGGGAGCGAGCTAGTGTTCTTGAGACGCTGGCTGTGGACTGTAGCCGACACACCTTCTCGCGTAAGTCATAGGCGTACTATACACCGACGGTGCTCCAAGATATTTTGTACTACATCTCACACGGTTGCTGATAATAAACTGTGTGCAATCTACTTGATTTTTCATCTAGATTTGAATTACATAATGGGGTCACAGTGGCAATGGACGGTGTTTGAATTGCTAGACCTTTTATCTGGAGTGAACATGCAACTATATGTGTGTCGTAAAAGAATGGAATTATTCAGGGTTCGTTTGAACATTTTATACATTAAATTTGTTTTCTAGCCATTTCAGGTGAACAATTCAAATTTGAACTACATGCACATGCTCCAGTGCATATAAATTGGTTGAAAAATCAAATATGTGTCCTTGGGCGCTTGCTTAGGTCCCATGCAAGAAATGGGAATGAATTTCAAACACCAGAGCACCGTTGATTGCCGGCAAAACATTGAGATGCCTGGTTTTTCAATTCTAGTAAATCCAAAACTCGTCTGAAATTCATGAAACTTGGCATGCTATCATGGAGCGGCATCAACATACCGTGGTAAAAATTTTGTCCCATATGGGGCAGGTTTGGGTATATGCTTCTCACAAACTGGAGCTTCTCACAACAAGCATGATGGTTTTCGGTAGGGAATGTCCTACCTTTGGGGACGAAATGATATCCATTGCCTCTTATTGCTTTCAAATTTTGTTTCCGTGTCAACATAGAACAACATGAGTGTTGTGTGCATTTTTGTGATTTTTCGGGGTTCGTTTGAACATTTTTATGCATTAACTGAGTTTCCAATGCATTTATGTGCATAATTCAAATTTGAAATACATGCACATGCTCCAGTGCATATAAATTTGTTGAAATATCAAATATGTGTCCTTGGGTGCATGCTAAGGTCGCATGCAAGAAATGGGAATGAAATTCAAATACCAGGGCACCGTTGATTGCCGGCAAAACATTGAGATGCCTGGTTTTTAAGTTCTAGTAAATCTAAAACTCGTCTGAAATTCATGAAACTTGACATGCTATCATGGAGCGGCAGCATGCCGTGGTACAAATTGTGTCCCATTTGGGGTAGGTTTGTGTATATTCTTCTCACAAACCAGAGCTTCTCACAACAAGCATGATGGTTTTCGGTAGGGAACGCCCCACCTTTGGGGACCAAACGATATCCATTGCCTCTTGTTGCTTTCAAATTTTTTTCTCGTGCCAACGTAGAACAACAGGAGTGTTGTGTGAATTTTTTTTGATTTTTCGGGGTTCGTTTGGACATTTTTATGCATTAACTGAGTTTTCAATGCATTTCTGTGCATAATTCAAATTTGAACTACATGCACATCCTCCAGTGCATATAAATTGGTCGAAAAATCAAATCTGTGTCCTTGGGTGCATGCTTAGGTCCCATGCAAGAAATGGGAATGAATTTCAAACACTAGGGCACCGTTGATTGCCGGCAAAACATTGGGATGCCTGGTTTTTAAATTCTAGTAAATCCAAAACTCGTCTGAAATTTATGAAACTTGGTATGCTATCATGGGGCGGCATGAACATGTCGTGGTACAAATTTTGTCCCATTTGGGGCAGGTTTGGGTATATGCTTCTCACAAACCGGAGCTTCTCACAACAAGCATGATGGTTTTCGGTAGGGAACGTCCCACCTTTGGGGACGAAACGATATCCATTGCCTCTTATTGCTTTCAAATTTTTTTCTCGTGTTAACATAGAACAACAGGAGTGTTGTGTGAATTTTGTGATTTTTCGGGGTTCGTTTGGACATTTTTATGCATTAAATGAGTTTTCAATGCATTTATGTGCATAATTCTAATTTGAACTACATGAACATGCTCCGGTGCATATAAATTGGTCGAAAAATCAAATCTGTGTCCTTGGGTGCATGCTTAGGTCCCATGCAAGAAATGGGAACGAATTTCAAACACCAGGGCACCGTTGATTGCCGGCAAAACATTGAGATGCCTGGTTTTTTAATTCTAGTAAATCAAAAATTCTGTTAACCATTCACGTGACGCCACGTGTCTTGGTTTTAATCGCTGTAGGAGGTGTCGTGTGGACAGCTGCTTGACCTTGACTTAATGGGAGGCGTGCGAGCGCCGTCCGGTGCGCAGGCTTACCGAGAGGCGTGCAAGCTATCCTCGAGTGCGCAGGCTCACTGGGAAGCGTGCGAGCTGTACGCTGCGCAAGCTCACTGGGAAGCGAGCCCTTTGACATCCATGGCCACCCGCCTTGCTCGCATCCTCTCCATTAATGGTGCCCAAGCCATAGTTTAATTCGCTTTTTAAATATAAAACACTCATCGCAAAAAATTTAGTTAGAACACCTGTATGCAAACCGACAGCTTCCCCAGGAAGCGAAGAGAAAATGTGCCGAGCAGGATTTCTGCAGCTCTTGATCGCAAACATTTTAGATAGAACACCCGTATGCAAAGTGAGAGCAGCGCAGGATTTGTGCATCCCTTCAACGCAAACGGTTGTTTTGGATGACCCGTGTGCAACCACGTACAAACAATTTGGTAAGATTTGTCAATCCTTGTAACACTGCGATTTGTCAAAATATGAAGCTAAAAATCACTAGCAGTATCTAATTTTTGCAACTAAAATTCAGTAATTAAGCATAGATTTCATTCATAGATTAAGTAGTCGTTCTTAATTTATACAAACAGTTCAACTCGACAGTTGAACCGACCAAAATTTGCCCCAATTGTTGCCAACCATGTACTGAAATAGCTAGTTCAACTATATATACTAGCTAATTTTAAGTACGTTGTACAGTTCCACCACATCTATAGTCAGATGAACTGAACAAAATAGCCCCTAAATACTACTACTACTGTGGAGGGGCTTTGTACTACTTCCGGCTGCCTCTCCTCGGCCGAGCGCGCTCAATAAGAGGCAGAGGAGGAGGAGCCTATCGACGAGCTGGGCAACCGCAATGCGGTGCCTGCCGCTAATGCAGCTTCAGCGACGCTCACCTCGAACGCCCTCTGCCGCTCCATACGACCCCTCTCGAAGCGGTGGTTCTCCTTGTAGATCTCCTGATTCCTCGCCTCTGAGGCGGCGTGTGCCGCGACCACGACGGCGGTAAGGCTCTTTGCGTGCTCGACGAGGCGCTCCTCCTCCAGAAGGAACTCAGTGTAGCGCGCAAGGTCGCTGACGCACGTGCGGGCATCCACCTCCGCCTCCCGCCTTTGGGCAGCGGTGGCGGAGCGGGTGATGACCCCGGCGGTCGATGATGGGTTGGCGGCCACGGCGGCCGACGACGGGGTGGCGGCCACGACCACCACCTCCCGCCTTCAGGCCGCGGTGGCGGAGCGGGTGATGGCCATAGTGGCCGGCAGTGGGGTGGCGGCCACGACGGCCACCTCCCACCTTCGGGCCGCGGCGGCGGAGCGGGCGATGGCCCTGGCTTTCGACGATGGTGTGGCGGCAATGTTAGCCGGCAACAGCTACCGACGGGCACCGGCGGCGGGGCGTGTGGTGGGTGTTCCGCCCACACCCAACAGGGACGCCACACGCACTACATTACGCCAGGGACTGCGCCGCCGCGGTGTAGTCTCCTAGCTGGAGCTGTCCTCTGATGACGGCGGAGTGGCTGAGTGACGACGACGGACTGGTGCCATTGGCAATTGTGGGAGAAGCAGACGAAATAAGCTACAGGGATGGAGGGGAAAATGCGACGCAAGACTCGCCGACCGTGAGGGTTTTTTATAGCAGGCTGGTAAGCATTGGGATTTTGGGGGATTTCACCGAGTTGGGCGGGAAGCTTGCGCAAGAACCTACGAGGTTGCGCGGGAACGGACTCACCGACGATTCATTGGCGCCACCGTTTGGCAAAAAGAATGCCCCCGTGCGCTGCGCAAGCTTGCATTGTAAGCCGTCTGCGGCAGCGGGGTAACAAGACGTGCGAGAGGACGAAAGGCCACATACACATACGGTTAATAAAAAAACGTTTGCGATTTAATTACCTACTATACCACCATCCTGGTTTATACGTATGATTTAACTAATAAAATACAAATGCATGTCGCCAAATATTATATAGTTGGATTTGTATTTGAACACAATTTTCAATTATATAATTTTTTAAACATGCATTAACATTTTGTTGGTTAAATCTGAGGGGAACGTATGGCACGGAATATGAAGGAGACTATAGACTATACAGAGGTGGTACCACACGGCCGCTCTCTACGCAGGGACGCAACTATCGGCCAGCTTGTAGGCGACCATTTCCTATGTGTTCAACTGCTCTATGCGTGTGGTTGCTTGCGGTTCAGGCGGCCGCGGCGCACTCTGCTCGCATCCCGCCGCGCGGTCTCTGCTCTCGCGTCCCTCCGGGTGCTCTGCCCTCGTCCCTCCACGCGCGCTGCCAGTGGTTGGGCCCGGCGCACGATCACGCACGTTCGTGTGCAAGCGGTTGCTCCGGGCGTGGCGCAACAATGCAATTACCCGCTGCAAAAACTGCCAAGCGGACGCGCCGAGAATACACGCCGCCCGGCCCCGTTTTATTCCTGCGGCCATTTAGCTTCATCTCTCGTCTCACATGACACAATAAGCACACCCACGAGGACACATACAGAGAGGACATCCAGCGGTTCCAATGGCGCTCCCCATGGCTCCAATGGCGCTCCCAGTGGCCGCCGACGACAACGGCGGGCAGTTCACCATGCATCATGTAGTGGACACCCACGTGAGGGGGAAGGCCCTCTCGGTGGTGTACACGAACGATCCGGTCTCGGTGGAGAGCTCCATCCAAACTATGGAGCAGTTCCTTGCCGAGGACAAGTACCGAGTGGCCGGCTTCGACCTCGAGTACACCATCGGTCGTGCCGAGCATGATCAGAAGGTTGCCGTCACCCAGTTGTGCGTGCAACATGATGTCCTCGTGTACCACTTCCACCTTGCCACAAGGCCTTGCGAGCGTTTCTCCAGGTTTATCAACAGCTCTGACTACAGTTTCACTATGGTGGACACCACCAACGATCTAAAAGCGTTCAAGGTTTCGGACTTGAAATGCCCGAATCTTGTCAACATCCAGCACCACTACAAGGTCTGGGGCAGCGACAAAAGCAAACTGAACTCCCTGGTTGACCTCGCCTCGGCCATCATCGACCCCTACTACGCGAAGATGAAGGAAGAGAGCAATAAGGACAAGAACGCCTGGCATGGTGTGTGCCGTAAGAGACTGGACGAACAACATGTCAAGTATGCGGCCATGGACACGTACACAAGCTACAAGATGTACAGGCGGATCGTTGACATGAGGAATTGTCTTCTTCCTGACAAAGACGAGGGATCGAGCCACATAGAAGTGGCGGGAGCGTCACAAGAAGTAGATGACTAGACAATCGTTTCTCCTACTTTAGAATGCATGCAATTGTTTATTGAGGTGTGTGTCAATGATCTGTATAGTCACTTATGTAATTCAATGTTTATTTTAGTTATATATATACATGTTATTCTACTGTAGACAGAGCAATTCACATGGCTTATTAGCAGCAATCGTCTGTATTATTATTGGTCTTCGCACACATTTCAGATTACGGACCTGTTTGCCGCGTATCACACACATCTTGTTCAGTTGAACCGTTTCCATTGTGTTGCCTAATCACACACAATTCATCCCAGTGAACCGTATGTTGTATATCGCACATGCCTTCATCTGGCTGCCCGTTTCTTTTGTGCCTCCTCATCCCAAACAGTTTATTGAGCTGAACTGTATGCCCTGCATCGCACACGCAACTAAATTCTGAACCGTGTTTGATGCATCTGTCATTGCAAATGTTTTGCACCATTTTTGATGGTTTTTTTACACCACCGTTTGCGATTATGGCATCACACACAGTTTCGTCGAAGGGTCTCTGATCGTAGTGTCGCGTTTGGACCATCCTGTAGTAGTGTATGAGCACTCGACATTGTACGTTTCTTCCGAAAGCTCTGTCAGACGTCCAGTTCAGCATTGTGGGCCTATCGGACCAGTGCCATCCAGGATGAGGTGGTGCTCATCCCGGCTCGTCGCATAACGACCCGGAGTGCAAAGGGCGATGGGCCCAAGACCCCAGAGCGCTTAGGATGTAGACCGGCGGGGACCTCTCTACGGAGCCTAGGTAGGACTATGACGTGTTGATCTTCCGAGGTCAGGCATGACCCAGGAAAATGTGTCCGGCCAGAGTAATCAACCGTGTTAGGTAATGTGGTGCACCCCTGTAGGGAAGTTATCTATTCGAATAGCCATGTCCACGATAATGGACGCTCGGATTTGTATCCCGGTCTATTACAACTAGAAATGAATACTTGAGATATGAGATGGATATGATGGCTCCGGGATTGCTTTCTCGCAGTGAGTCGAGGAAGATCTCTAGGCGTTAATACTACAACATGCTTGTTAATTATAAAATGCTATTCTATACTCTTCTGAATGCTGCAAGATGCTTGAAGATGCCAGTCTTTGATAGGCTAGGCCTTCCCCTCTATTCTGGCATTCTGCAGTTCAGTCCACAGATACATCCCTTCCCTTGTACCAATGCATACTTTGTATAGATCTGATGCTTGCGAGTACTTTGGATGAGTACTCACGGTTGCTTTGCTACCATTTTCCCCCTTCTTTCTTCTTCCCCGGTTGCTGCAACCAGATGGCGGATCCCAGGAGCCAGATGCCACCCCGTCGACTGCTACTACTACCCCGAGGGTGCCTACTACATGGAGACCAAGGACAACCAGGAGTAGTTAGGAGGTCCCAAGCAGGGGGGCTTGCCTTTTTTATCGTTGTTGCTTTTGTGCTAGCCTTCTTAAGGTAGTCTTGTTTAACTTATGTCTGTACTCAGATATTGTTGCTTCCGCTGACTCTTGTGTATTCGAGCTTCTGTATTCGAGCCCTCGAGGCCCCTGGCTTGTAATATGAAGCTTGTATTTTTTGTGTCTAGAGTTGTGTTGTGATATCTCTTCATAAGTCCCTGATCTTGATCTTACACATTTGGGTGTATGATTAGTGTATGATTGAATCAGGGGCGTCACAAGTTGGTATCAGAGCCGACTGCCTGTAGGAACCCCCCCTTTCCACCTCCTTGGCCGAAGTTGATTCTAGTCATTGAAAAACTGTTTACTAACATGGTTGTGTGGCTTACGGGCCCACTTGGCCAATGGGTGATATTACGATCTTTTATTCCTCGTCTATACTCTGGGACTCTGATCTCTCTTCCTTTCGGGTTAAACGAATTTACTAACTATAAAATTAGGATCTCGTGATCACATCCACCCGGGGATTTTTATCACGCCTTTCTTGAATTGAGGGCCAAGTTCTTCTTCACAATATTCACTGACCGCAGGGCACCCTGCGTCGTCACATGCAAATCCCTCGGTCCAGTGGTTTTCTTGATGCTGATGTAGCCCTTGATATGTCCCACTGTTGTATCCCTCCATCGCGTGCATGTGTGCCGCCTAGTATGTCTAGGATGTTTCTCTTGTCCGAACTCATACGAACATCGTGTAATTGGTCTCGTATATGTATTTGTATGTCTTCAATGACTACTGCTTTGTACATACTGCGCCTTTGCTCATTGTTCCGATTACATCATGAATGACTCCATACACTTGCTCCACCCCTTGCTAAACTACCCCCTGTTGCATTTAAGCAGCATGGTTCGACCCGCTGGTCGTGGCCGCGGTGGCAACAATCCACCATCGCCTGAGTACATGGCCGAAATGGTATGACAGTTGAGTTGAATCGCCAGTTCATGGAAGCACTCATGACTCAGTTTCCGCGTCTCAATATGAATCAGCAACCAGCCCCAGTGACTCGGCAAGACTTTGTGCGTATCAAACCTGTCATCTACCGCAGCTCAACTCAGCGCCTTGATGTTGATGATTGGCTCCGTGACATCACTTTCGAGTTGGAGTCTGCTGATGTAGCCCCTGCCAACTAGGTCACCTTCGCAGCTTATTACATGAAAGGTCCCGCTGCTCAATGGTGGGACATCCACAATCGTTCCTTACCTGTTGGAACCACCATCACTTGGCCGGAATTCCAATCTGCATTCCACGGGCTAATGTTGAACCACCATGGTTAGTCACAACATCCCAGTTGACATTGAAGGGTTGCAATTCCATGTTTGCCCCATTGTTTTGAAGTCTTCCAATATTGACCTCATTCTGTGAATGGAGTGGTTGAAAACACATACCGCTTCTATCATTTGCGCCGCTAAAACCATCCATTACTACATCCTTCAAATGTGATGTAGTAAGCTACCATACTCATCTTGTTCGAAATGCTGAAGCATGGATTTATTCCTTGAATGCGTGAAACACTTCTCCACTTGTGAGAATTGAAAACACTCCTTCACCAATGTTTGCATTGAAGTTGTGGCGGCATTTCCTTTTTGGTAATCATTACAAGATCTTCACCAGTCATAAATATCATAAGTAATTGTTTACTCAGCTAGATCTGGATCTCCGTCAGCAGCGATGTATGAAAACAATCACAGACTAGGACTACAGTATTTCTTATAAATCATTGCTTGAAGTTTATAAATGGTTGCTCAACTCTAAAAAGTCCCTTGGACTATTTTGAGTGCTTTTGTTGATGATGTGACCTTCACAACATTTACGGATGGAAGATGTAATTTAAGAAAAACAATTTTGTATTATACAATAAAAATGTCAAAATCAATGCACGAGCAATATAAAATCTTAGGGAATCTTGAACGGTGTCCATCCAATCATACTCATTATCCATCCGCATACACGGATACGAGAGCCATCCATCCAATACTATACCTCAAATGGTCTTTCACCAAATAGCATTGCTATTTGTCCAAATTTATGTCATGTGTTGTTCCCTTGTTTCCACCAAATAGCAACTCTCACAAGTCAGACCCACTTTCTAAACCTTGTTCTAATCACTTCTTCCGCCAAATAGCAGCGGCCTTCCACCCCGGTGCGCAGACGGAGAGGAGAGAGGGGCTATGGTGTGAGGCACATGATGGCTTTTGACCACATATAAGATCTTTAGCCACAAGCCGAAGTGTGGCTGGACTACGTTGGTCATCTTGGCATTCGCCTTTATCATACTGGAGATGCACTTCTGCAGCAACTCCACCTCCATGGATGACCCCCAGTCGAGTTCCTTCTTGGTCCATGAGGTTAGACTTGTGGGAGGTTCGGATCAAAATACGTGGGTCGCTTCCCAGCCCGCGTTGCGTGGCTTGGTGATATAGAATGACTCTTTTTGCTAGACCTTGATGGTATCTATGAAGGTACCCTCCGGCCACTCGACCCGGGCAAGTTTGCTGATCATCGTCCCCCCACAGTCTACCTGCTGGCCCTCGATTATCTTTGGCTTGATGTTCAAGACCTTTAGCGACAAGCCGAAGTGTGGCTGGACTCGTAGAAAGGCCTCGCAGATGACGATGAAGGCCAAAATATGCGGAAAGGAGTTCGAGGCGAGATCGTGAAAGTCTAGCCCGTAGAAGAACATTAACCCCGTGACGAACGGGTGGAGCTGGAAGCCCAGCCCCCGGATGAAGTGGGGGAGGAACACCACCCTCTCGCCGGGCTGGGACGTGGAGACGACTTGCCCCTCCTCCAGAGCTCGGTGACTGACATTAGCCGGGAGGTAGCCGGTGCACTTCAGATCTTCGATGTCGTCGTTGGTGACGCTCGAGGCCTCCCACTTTCCTTTCAAACTAGATCCGACCATTGCTGGATTGAGGAAGTGGCTAGAAGGGGATTCTTGAGGAAGGACGGATCAGGAAGCTGGAGCTCAGTGGATTGGTGATACGTCTCCAACGTATCTATAATTTTTGAATGTTCCAAGCCATTATATTATCCATCTTGGATGTTTTATATGCATTATTATGCTATTTTATATCATTTTTTGGGACTAACCTATTAACTTAGTGCCTAGTGCCAGTTGCTGTTTTTCCATGTTTTTGTCTTTTACAAAAAATCAATACCAAACGGAGTCCAAGCGAAACGAAACTTTTTGACAATTTTTCTTGGGCCAGAAAACAATTAGGAAGCTTCGGGAGAAGGCCAGAAGGTCCACTGGTGAGCCACAAGCTCACCAGGCACGCCCTAGGGGGCGCCCTGTATGAGCTTGTGGGTCCCCTCTGGCTCCTCTAACCCTAATCTCAGCTCCATAAATACCCAAATATTCCTCGTATACCATAGGGCACACCAAAAATACTTTTCCGCAGCCGCAAGTTTCTGTCCTCGTGAGATCCCATCTAGAGACCTGTTTTGGTACTCTGCCGGAGGGGGATTCGATCATGGAGGGCCTCTACATCAACCTTGCTGCCCTTCTGACGATGTGTGAGTAGTTTACCACAAACCTACGGGTCCATAGCTAGTATCTAGATGGCTTCTTCCCTCTCTTTGATCTTCAATACAATGTTCTCATTGATGTTCTTGGAGATCTATTCGATGTAATCTTCTTTTGCAGTGCATTTGTTGAGATCCGACGAATTGTGCATCTATGATTAGATTATCTAGGAATATTATTTGGGTCTTCTTTGAACTCTTTTATGCATTAAGATAGCTTTGTATTTCTCTCCGATCTATTGATTTGGTTTGGCCAACTAGATTGATTTTCCTTGCAATGGGAGAGGTGCTTTGTATTGGGCTCAATCTTGAGGTTTTCTCACCCAGTGACAGAAGAGGTAGCGAGGCACGTATTTGTATTGTTGCCATTAAGGATAAAAAGGTGGGGTTTATTTCATATTGATTGGATCTATCCCTTTACATCATCTCATCTTGCTTAAGGCATTACTCCATTCTTGTTAACTTAATACACTAGGTGCATGCTGGATAGCGGTCGATGTGTGGAGTAATAGTAGTAGATGCAGGCAGGAGTCGGTCTACTTGTCACAGACGTGATGCCTATATTCATGATCATTGCCTTAGATATCATCATAACTTTGCGCTTTTCAATCAATTGCTCAACAGTAATTTGTTTACCCATCGTATGTGTTCTTTCAAGAGAGAAGCCTCTAGTGAAAACTACGGTCCCCGGGTCTATTTTTATCATATTATTTTCAGATCTATAAAACCAAAAACCCAAAAGTACCTTGCTGCAATTTATTTATCTTTACTTTGTTTTGCACTTATATTTATCTTTTATACCTATCTCTATAAGATCTCATCCTTGCAAGTAACCCTGAAGGGATTGACAACCCCTTTATCGCGTTGTGATTGCTTGTATCTGCGTAGATATTTCCCCCAAGAGGAGAGGATTGTGCAGCACATCAATAGTAAGTATTTCCCTTAGTTATGGAACCAAGGTTATCGATCCAATATGAGAACCAAGCAACACTATGTAAACATCACCTGCACACAAACCACAAAAACTTCCAACCCAACGCGTAGGAGGGGTTGTCAATCCCTCCTCGGTATTGAGATAGATTAAATTTTATGAGATTTGATAAATAGATCTAACTAACACACAAAATAAAATAAATAAAGGAAAAACGCAGCAAGGTATTTTTGGTTTTATATGATAGGAAAATAGACCCGGGGCCGTAGATTTCACTAGAGGCTTCTCTCGAGAAAATAACATACTGTGGGTGAACAAATTACTGTTGGGCAATTGATAGAAAAGTGAATAATCATGACGATATCCAAGGCAATGATTATGTATATAGGCATCACGTCCAAGATTAGTAGACCGACTCCTGCCTGCATCTACTACTATTACTCCACATATTGACCGCTATCCGGCATGCATCTAGTGTATTAAGTTCATCGAAAACCAGAGTAATCCAATAAGAACGATGACATGATGTAGACAAGATCTATTCATGTAGGAATAGACCCCATCTTTGTATCCTTAATAGCAATGATACATGTGTGTCATGTCTCCTTCTGTCACTGAGTGAGCACTACAAGATCGAACCCAGCACAAAGCACCTCTTCCCATTGCAAGAAAAAACAATCTAGTTGGCCAAACTAAACCAAAGTTTCGGAGAAGAAATACGAGGCTATAATAATCATGCATAAAAGAGTTCCACAAAGACTCGAATAATATTCATGGATAGAACTGATCATAAACTCAAAATTCATCGGATCCCAACAAACACACCGCATAAAGTCATTACATCAAATAGATCTCCAAGAACATCGAGGAGAACATTGTATTGAAGATCAAAAAGAGAGGAGAAGCCATCTAGCTACTACCTATGGACCCGTAGGTCTGTAGTAAACTAGTCACGCACCATCGAAGGGGCAAGGATGATGATGAAGAACCCCTCCGTGATCATTGACCCCTCCGGCAGAGTGCCGAAAAAGGCCTCTAGATTGGATCTCGTGGTTCTGGAACTTGCGGCGGCGAAAACTATTTTCTCTCGACTCCCCTAGGGTTTTGGGGATTTTAGAGTATTTATATAGCTGAAAGTTGGTGGAGGGGGTGCCTGAGGGCTCCACTACCCACCAGGGTGCCCCTGGGGCCTCTGGCGGGCCCTGGTGCCTAGTGGGGCCCACAGGCCCCCTCTAGTGCACTTCTTGGGCCTCTTGGTTGTCTTCTGGGCCGAAAAATTCTCCAAAAAGTTATGTGGCATTTGGACTCCGTTTGGTATTGGTTTTCTGCAAAGTAAAAAGAATAGCAACTAGCACAAGGCACTATGTCAATAGGTTAGTCCCAGAAAATGATATAAAGTTGCTAGTAAATGAGTATAAAACATCCAAGAATGATACTTTAATAGCATGGAACAATAAAATATTATAGATATGTTGGAGACGTATCACGTTGGGTGCAAGTATTTGTTTGTTTGTGTAGGTGCAACCATTGGTGACTTGTGTGTTCCTCCTACTGGACTGATACCTTGGTTCTCAAACTGAGGGAAAATACTTATCTCTACTTTGCTGCATCATCCTTCCCTCTTCAAAGGAAAAACCAACGCAAGCTCAAGAAGTTGTAGGAAGAATTTCTGGCGCCATTGCCAGGGAGGATCTACATCAAGCCTACCAAGTACCCATCATAAACTCTTATCTGTTGCATTTACATTATTCGCAATTTTCCTCATGTTTTCCTCTCCCCCACTTCTAAAACATTTTCAGAAAAACACAGAAATATTTGCCTTTTTATTCGCCTTCTTTCCATTTGTCTTTTTGTTTTCTTTTTGTTTGCTTGTGTGCTAGATTGCTTGCTTTGTCACGATGTCTAGAGAAAATACTGTGTGATTTTCCAACACTACTAATAATAATTACTATTCCTATTTCTCCAGCCACTAGTGCGGGATCTTATGAAATTAATGCTGCTTTGTTGAATCTTGTTATGAAAGAACAATTTTCTCGTAGTCCTAATGGGATGTTGCATCCCATCTAAATACTTTCGTTGAATTGTATGGTATGAAAAATAAAAAGATGTGGATAATGATATTGTTAAATTGAAGCTATTTCCATTCTCACTACGAGATCGTGCTAAAACTTGGTTTTCGTCCTTGCCTAAAAATAGTATTGATTCATGGAATAAGCGTATGGTTGTTTTTATTTCCAAGTATTTTCCTCTCGCTAAGATCATCTCCCTTAGTATTGATATAATGAATTTTAAGCAACTAGATCATGAACATGTTGCACAATCTTGGGAGAGGATAAAATTGATGATAAGAAATTGCCCTACTCATGGTTCAAGTTTATAGATGATCATACAAAAAAATTATGTTGGATTGAATTTTCCATCTAGAAATCTTTTAGATTCTGCCGTGGGCGGTACTTTTATGGGAATCACATTATGAGAAGCTACTAAACTCCTAGATAATATTATGGCAAATTACTCTTAATGGCATACCGAAAGATCTTCTACTAGTAAAAAAGTGCATGCTATTGAGGAAATAAATACTTTGAGTGGAAAGATGGATGAACTTATGAAAATGATTGCTAGCAAGAGTGCTCCTATTGATCCTAATGATATGCCTTTGTCTACTTTGATTGAGAATAGCAATGAATCTATGGGTGTGAATTTTGTTGCTAGGAACAATTTTAGTAATAACGTGTATAGAGGCAATTTTAATCCTAGGCCGTTTCCTAGTAATTCCTATAATAATTATGGTAATTCCTACAACAATTCTTATGGAAATTATAATAAGATAGCCTTTGATTTTGACAATAATATTAAATATTTTATTAACTCCCAAAATATTTTCAATGCTATGGTAGAAGAAAAAGTGCTCAAGATTGATGATTTGGCTAGAAACATTGATAGAATTTCTCATGAGATTGATTCTTTTAAGATTACATCTTTGCCACCCATTCTTGATATTAATAGGCACGGAAAGCTTGCTACCTCTTGAGCTTGCGTTGGTTTTTCCCTTGAAGAGAAAAGGGTGATGCAGCAAAGTAGAGTAAGTATTTCCCTCAGTTTTGAGAACCAAGGTATCAATCCAGTAGGAGACAATGCGGAAGCCACCGAATACCGGCACAAACAAACACCAACTTGCACCCAACGCGATAAAGGGGTTGTCAATTATCTTCACAGTTATTTGCAACGTGAGATCAGACAGAGATGGATAAACGGTAAAGTAATGTTTTTGGTATTTTTGGTTTATGAAACGGAAAGTAAAAGATTGCAAAGAAAGTAAATAGGAAACTAAAATTGTAGATCGGAAACTTATATGATGGAAAATAGACCCGGGGGCCATAGGTTTCACTAGAGGCTTCTCTCAAGAAAGGAATTATTACGGTGGGTGAACAAATAGCGCAGAGTTATGACGATATCTAAGGCAATGATCATGAACATAGGCATCATGTCAGTGTCAAGTAGACCGAAACGATTCTGCATCTACTACTATTACTCCACACATCGACCGCCATCCAGCATGCATCTAGAGTATTAAGTTCATAAAGAACAGAGTAACGCATTAAGAAATATGACATGATGTAGAGGAATTAACTCAAGCAATATGATGAAAACCCCATCTTTTTATCCTCGATGGCAACAATACAATACGTGCCTTGCTGCCCCTACTATCACTGGGAAAGGACACCGCAAGATTGAACCCAATGCTAAACACTTCTCCCATTGCAAGAAAAACCAATCTAGTTGGCCAAACCAAATCGATAGTTCGAAGAGACTTGTAAAAGATATGAAATCATGCATAAAAGAATTCAGAGAAGATTTAAATAATATTCATAGATAAGCTGATCATAAATCCACAATTCATCGGATCTCGGCAAACACACCGCAAAAGAATATTACATCGAATAGATCTCCAAGAACATTGAGGAGAACTTTGTATTGAGAATCAAAGAGAGAGAAGAAGCCATCTAGCTACTAGCTATGGACCCGTAGGTCTGTGGTAAACTACTCACGCTTCATCGGAGAGGCAATGGTGTTGATGTAGAAGCCCTCCGTGATCGAATCCCCCTCTCGCAGGACGCCGGAAAAGGCCCCTAGATGGGATCTCATGGGTACAAAAGGTTGCGGCGGTGGAAACGTGGTGTCGTGGCTCCCCTGGAAGTTTTTTGGGTATTTGAGAATATATAGGAGGAAGATCTAGGTCAAGGGGTCATCGAGGGGCCCACAAGGTCGGGCGGCGCACCCTACCCCCTGGGCGCGCCCTCCACCCTTGTGTCCGCCTCGTGGCTCTTCTGACTTGCACTCCAAGTCTCCTGGGTGTCTTTTGGTCCAAGAAAAATCATCGGAAAAGTTTTATTCCGTTTGGTATTCCTTTTCTGCGAAACTCTAAAACAAGGAAAAAACAAAAACTGGCACTGGGCACTGGTTTCATAGGTTAGTCCCAAAAATCATATAAAATAGCATATTAATGCATCTAAAACATTCAAAACAGATATTATAATAGCATGGAACAATCAAAAATTATAGATACGTTGGAGACGTATCAAGCATCCCCAAGCTTAATTCCTGCTCGTCCTCGAGTAGGTAAATGATAAAACCAGAATTTTTGATGTGGAATGCTACCTAACATATTTATCCATGTAATTCTCTTTATTGTGGCATGAATGTTCAGATCCATAAGATTCAAAACAAAAGTTTAATATTGACATAATAACAATAATACTTCAAGCATACTAACAACATAATTATGTCTTCTCAAAATAACATGGCCAAAGAAAGTTCATCCCTACAAAATCATATAGTCTGGCTATGCTCTATCTTCATCACATAAAATATTCAAATCATGCACAACACCGATGACAAGCCAAGCAATTGTTTCATACTTTTGATGTTCTCAAACCTTTTGAACTTTCACGCAATACATGAGCGTGAGCCATGGACATAGCACTATAGGTGGAATAGACGGTGGTTGTGGAGAAGACAAAAAGAAGGAGATAGTCTAACATCAACTAGGCGTATAAACGGGCTATGGAGATGCCCATTAATAGATATCAATGTGAGTGAGTAGGGATTGCCATGCAACAGATGCACTAGCGCTATAAGTTTATGAAAGCTCAAAAAGAAAACTAAGTGGGTGTGCATCCAACTTGCTTGCTCATGAAGACCTAGTGTGTTTTGAGGAAGCCCATCGTTGGAATATAAAAGCCAAGTTCTATAATGAAAAATTCCCACTAGTATATGAATATCATAGGAGACTCTCTATCATGAAGACCATGGTGCTACTTTGAAGCACAAGTGTGGCAAAAGGATAGTAACATTGTCCCTTCTCTCTTTTTCTCTCATTTTTTCTCCTTTTTTTCTTTTCTCTTTTTTGGGCCTTCTCCCTGTTTTATTTGGCCTTTCTCTCTTTTTTTATTTCCTCACATGGGACAATGCTCTAATAATGAAGATCATCACACTTCTATTACTTACAACTCAAAAATTACAACTCGATACTAGAACAAAAATATGACTCTAGTTGAATGCCTCCGGCGGTGTACCGGGATGTGCAATAAATCAAGAGCGATGATGACCCACAAGTATAGGGGATCAATTGTAGCTATTTTTGATAATTAAGAGTGTCGAACCCAACGAGGAGCAGAAGGAAATGACAAGTGGTTTTCAGCAAGGTAATGTCTGCAAGTGCTGAAATTGTAAGTAGTAGAGTAGTTTGATAGCAAGATAATTTGTAACGAGCATGTAACAATAATAGTAACAAAAGTGCAGCAAGGTAACCCAATCCTTTTGAGGAAAAGGACAGGCCAAAACGGTCTCTTATGATAAGCAAAGCATTCTTGAGGGTACACGGGAATTTCATCTAGCCACTTTCATCATGTTGGTTTAATTCGTGTTCGATACTTTGATAATTTGATATGTGGGTGGACCGGTGCTTAGGTGCTGTCCTTACTTGAACAAACCTCCTATTTATGATTAACCCTCCCGCAAGCATCCACAACTACAAGAAAAGTATTAAGAATAAATTCTAACCATAGCATTAAACTTTTGGATCCAATCGGTCCCTTACGGAATAGCGCATAAACTGGGGTTTAAGCTTCTGTCACTCTCGCAACCCATCATCTAATTGCTACTCCACAATGCATTCCCTTAGGCCCAAATATTGTGAAGTGTCATGTAGTCGACGTTCACATGACACCACTAAGGGAATCACAACATACATACTATCAAAATATCAAACACATATCAAATTCACATGATTACATGCAACATGATTTCTCACGTGACCTCAAGAACAAAATTAACTACTCACAGATGATAATCATGCTCAAGATCAGAGGGGTATTAAATAGCATAATGGATCTGAACATGTAATCTTCCACCAAATAAACCATATAGTAATCAACTACAAGATGTAATCAACACTACTAGTCACCCACAAGCACCAATCTATAGTGCCGGTAACAAGATTGAACACAAGAGATGAACTAGGGTTTGAGATGAGATGGTGCTGTTGAATATGTTGATGCGATTGACCTCCCCAAGATGGGAGAGTTGTTGGTGATGATGATGACGATGATTTGCCCCTCCGGGAGGGAAGTTCCCCCGGAGAAATTGCTCCACCGAAGGGCAAAAGTGCTCCGGCCCAAGTTCCGCCTCGAGACAGCGGCGCTCCGTCCCAAAAGTCCTCTCCTTATATTTTCTAGGTCAAAATGGCATATATACCAGAAGATGGGCACTGGAGTTGGGCCTGGGTGAGCACAACCCACCAGGGCGCGCCTGGGCTCCCTGGCACGCCCAGGTGGGTTGTGCCCACCTGGTGGGCCTCCTCTGTTGGTTATTTGCTCCAATATTCCTCAAATATTCCATAAAAAATCTTCGTGAAGTTTCACCTTGTTTGGAGTTGTGCAGAATAGGTAGCCTCACGTAGCTTTTCCAGGTCCAGATTTCCAGCTGCCGGAATTCTCCCTCTTTGTGTAACCTTGCATTTTATGAGAGAAAAAGCCATTAGAATTACTCCAAAAAGTATTATTATGGATAAAAACATCATAAATAACAGTAAGGAAATATGATGCAAAATGGACGTATCAAAAGACATGTATAAAAAATGATGAATGGTGGCTTTGCGACAAATACGATGTTAACTACATGATCATGCAAAGCAATATGATAATGATGGAACGTGTCATAATAAACGGAAGGTGGAAAGTTGCATGGCAATATATCTCGGAATGGCTATGGAAATGCCATAATAGGTAGGTATGGTGGCTATTTTGAGGAAGGATATGTGGTGGGTTTATGGTACCGGCGAAAGTTGCGCGGTACTAGAGAGGCTAGCAATGGCGGAAAGGTGAGAGTGCGTATAATCCATGGACTCAACATTAGTCATAAAGAACTCACATACTTATTGCAAAAATCTATTAGTCATCCAAACAAAGTACTACTCACATGCTCCTAGGGGGATAGATTGGTAGGAAAAGACCACCGCTCGTCCCCGACCGCCACTCATAAGGAAGACAAACAAAAAACATCTCATGCTCCAATTTCGTTACATAATGATTCACCATACGTGCATGCTACGGGACTCACAAACATTAACACAAGTATTTCTCAAACTCACAACTACTTAATAGCATGACTCTAATATCACCATCTTCATATCTCAAAACAATCATAAGTAATCAAACTTCTCATAATATTCAATGCACTCTATATGAAAGTTTTTATTATATCCCTCTTGGATGCCTATCATATTAGGACTAATTTTATAACCAAAGCAAATTACCATGCTGTTCTAAAGACTCTCAAAATAATATAAGTGAAGTACGAGAGTTCATCAATTTCTATAAAATAAAACCACCGCCGTGCTCTAAAAAGATATAAGTGAAGTACTAGAGCAAAATTGCCTAGCTCAAAAGATATAAATGAAGCACATAGAGCATTCTAATAAATCACGATTCAGGCGTGTCTCTCCTAAAACGTGTGTACAGCAAGGATGATTGTGACAAACTAAAAAGAAAAGACTCAAATCATACAAGACGCTCCAAGCAAAACACATATCATGTGGTGAATAAAAATATAGTCTCAAGTAAAGTTACCGATAGCCGAAGACGAAAGAGGGGATGCTTTCCCGGGGCATCCCCAAGCTTATGCTCTTGGTATCCTTGAATATTGCCTTGGGGTGCCTTGGGCATCCCCAAGCTTAGGCTCTTGCCACTCCTTATTCCGTAGTCCATCAAATCCTTACCCAATACTTGAAAACTTCACAACACAAAACTCAACAGACAATCTCATAAGCTCCGTTACTATAAGAAAACATATCACCACTTTTGGTATTGTTGTGAACTCATTCTTTATTTATATTGGTGTAATATCTACTGTATTCCAACTTTTCCATGGTTCATACCCCCCGATACTAGTTATAGATGCATCAAAATAAGCAAACAACACGCGAAAAACAGAATCTGTCGAAAACAGAACAGTCTGCGAAGATCCGAATTGTTCTAATACTTCTGTAACTCGAAACATTCTGAAAAATTAGGAAAATGGACGCAATTCGTATATCAATCTTTTGTAAAAAATTCAGTGTTTTTCCACCCTCCAGCAGAAAATAAGAATTGTTTTCCTGAGCGCGGAAGTTTCTGTTTTTCAGCAGGATCAAATCAACTATCACCGTAAGCGATCCCAAAGGACTTACTTGGCATAAACACTAATTAAAATACAAAACCACCTCTAACCAGAGTCTAGATGAGAAATTTATTGCAAAATAGAACAAAAAAAACAAAAATAAAATTGGGTTATCTTCCAACAAGCGCTACTGTTTAACGCCCTTAGCTCGGCATAAAACACGAATAGATCTAAGTATAATCATAATAATGATAAGGCAAATCTCGAAAACTCATCTCATACTCCCTTCATTCAGCAGCAAGTTTTCTTTGAGGTAAGCAAAAGTAATCAAAATGAATAAATTTAATGGGACAAGAATCCCCAAGATCGATCTCGGGAGGGATTGGTTCCTCCTTCGTCCCTTCATATTGAATGACCAACTGTAACACCCCGCATGTAGCTTGCCATATTTGCAACTCCGACTCTTGCCATTTCCGGCCATGTGTGATGATATTCCCTCCGTTGTCGGGTTTTGTCTTTCGTTTTGTATTTTGTCATGTCATGCATTTTCTTATCATGTCATCATGTGCATTGCATTCGCATACGTGTTCGTCTCATGCATCCGAGCATTTTCCCCGTTGTCCGTTTTCCAATCCGGCGCCCCTATCTTCTCTGGTGCACCCCTCTTGTTTTCTTTCGTGTGCGTGTGTCAAACTTTCTCGGAATGGACCGAGGCTTGTCAAGTGGCCTTAATATACCACCCGGAGACTACCGGTCAAGTTTCGTTCCATTCGGAGGCCGTTTGGTACTCCAACGGTTAACCGGGCATCCGCAAAGTCCATTTGAGTGTCCAGCAAAACCCCCCGTCTAAAACCAGCCCAAAACCCACCAAACTCTCTTCCATGCTCTAGGTCATTCGATCACGATCGTGTGGGCGAAAACCGCACCTCATTTGGAGCCTCCTAGCTCCCTCTACCTATAAAACTCCATCTCCCCCGAAAAACGGAATCGCAGACGAACCATAGAAATTTTCCCTCCGCGCCGCCGGACGCGTCCGCCGTCGGCCGGACAACATCCGCCGCGCCGCCCGGCCAACCGGAGCGCGCCACGTCACCGTGCGCCGCCGCCCGCGCCCGCGGCCCGCCCGAGCCCGCGACGAGCCCTCCCCGGCCCGCGCGTCCTCCTCCTCCTCGCCGCCTGTCCCGTCGCCGGCCGGCCGCCCCGCCGTCGAGCTCCGGCGAGCTCGCCCACCGCCGCCGCCGGATCTCCTCCGCCGCCCGTGCCACGGCGCACCGCCGCCCGTGCCCTCGCCGCCGCCGCGCCCCGGCCTCCTCCTTCCCTTCTCCGGCCGCCGCCCCGCCTCCTTCTTCTCCTCCCGTCGCCGGCGAGGCCAGGCCCGAGACCGAGCTCGAGCGGGCAACGCTCGATCGGATCTGGTACGGTTACTGTTCCCGTTGACTTTCCCTCGACCCCAAATATTTTGTAAGTCTGGAATTTTCTCAGCATCTTGCTCTGTTCCCGATGTGATAACTTCTTGCATGTAGCTCCGATTCGCGCTTGTAATATGTCAAATTGTTCGTCTCTTGATGATCTACATTTTGTTAAATTGAACCATGTTCATTAGAGGTCATCTTGATGCCCAAATCTCTGTTGGAATAGGGCTAGTTGCTGTTATTCTCTGGTTCTTATCAGAACTTGGAGATTTGTCATTTTTGTATCATTTAATCTGTGCATCTTTTGAGCATGAGCTCTACATGTGTTTTGAAGTATGCCATGCCATCTTTCCAGTGGTGTAGTCCATGTATTGTTTCAACCTCTGTGGTGACTAGCACAAGCATGCAAAGTAGGCCCCGTAATATTCCTGATTTCAGGGACTTGGTGATTTCTCCAAGTCCTTGTCTGCTGTAATTTTGTTGCCATGTAAACTTGATGCTACAGAGAGATCCATGCATATTTTGAAGATGTTCAGTAAGAATGTTTTGTAGATATAGTTGTAATTGATCCGTTCCTTCAATTTTGTGCAATTATAGAGTGCCATACCATGACTCAATCTTGCTCTACTTTTGCTATAAAATATTTCTGGCAGATTCTTAACATGATATGCAATTTTGCCAAGCTTATTGTAGTTGATTCAGACATGATATTCAATTGTTCTTGCCATGGTTAGCTTCATAAACATGCCATCTTGCTGCAGGTATGCTTGGTTTGTCATGCATTGCTCTGTAGTGAGTGCATCAAGCTCATAAAGAGGCCTACATATTATTATTTCTGCCATGCTCTGTTTTCTGATATGTCTGAAACCTGATAACGAAACTTGTTATGTTTACATGCTTGCCATCATATCTTCTGTTCCTTTTTGGCTTACGGTCAGTAAGCGACTTTTGTCATGTGGATTTAGTAGAACACTGCCATGCCTTGTTTTGCTATGTTAAATTCCTGTAGCATGTTGATTTCGTGCTCTGAACATTGCTACCTGATACCTGTAGTCTGTGATCCTGTTATCTTTTCACTTTTGCCATGCTTGTTTGAGCTTGATATTTTGTGAACTAGCCGTAGCTCAGTGTTCATCTTTTGTCGACCATCTCCTGTAGATTACTGCCATGTGCTTTGTTGCTATGTTGGAGTGCTGTAGCATTGTTACTTGTTGCTTTTAAGTGCTATCTTGCTGTTAATCGCAGATTCGTGTCATTCTTGTTTTGCTTGCCATTTGCAAACCGTGCATCCGATTCCGGTGATCTTTATATCGATTTCGACCGAAATCATCTCATCTTTCCAGTGGCATGCTTGGTTTGCCAAGTTACTGCAATGTTCATCATTTCCCTTCCGGAGCACGCATATGCATCGCATATCATATCTTGCATATCATACATGTTTTGCATCATGTTGCTTGCGCATTTCTCGTTGTTGATTGTGGTTCCGTTTGTTTGTGTTCTTGTCTTGGGTAGAGCCGGGAGACGAGTACGTTTACGAGGAACCTGTCGAGTACGCTTACGAGGATCAAGCTTTCGACAACTCTGAGAACCTTGCACGCAAGATGACCACCCCTCGAAATCACTTCTATCTTTGCTGTGCTAGTTGTTCGCTCTATTGCCATGCTCGCTACCTATCACTTGCTATATCATGTCTCCCATTTTATCCATGTCAGCCCTAACCATCCTTTCCTAGCAAACCGTTGTTTGGCTATGTTACCGCTTTTGCTCAGCCCCTCTTATGGCGTTGCTAGTTGCAGGTGAAGTTGAAGTTGTTCCATGTCGGAACATGGATATGTTGGGATATCACAATATCTCTTATTTAATTAATGCATCTATATATTTGGTAAAGGGTGGAAGGCTCGGCCTTATGCCTGGTGTTTTGTTCCACTCTTGCCGCCCTAGTTACTGTTATACCGGGATTATGTTCCTTGAGTTTGCGTTCCTTACGCGGTTGGGTGATTTATGGGACCCCCTTGACAGTTCGCCTTGAATAAAGCTCCTCCAGCAAGGCCCAACTTTGGTTTTACCATTTGCTACCTAAGCCTTTTCCCCTGGGTTTTCGCGAGCCCGAGGGTCATCTTTATTTTAAACCCCCGGACCAGTGCTCCTTCGAGTGCTGGCCCAAACCGAGCGATGTCCGGCGCCCCCTGGCAACCAGGGTCTATGCCAACCCGACGTCTGGATCATCCGTTGTGCCCTGAGAACGAGATATGTGCAGCTCCTATCGGGATTTGTCGGCACATTCGGGGGCTTTGCTGGTCTTGTTTTACCATTGTGGAGGTGTCTTGTAAACCGGGATTCCGAGACTGATCGGGTCTTTCCGGGAGAAGGTTTATCCTTCGTTGACCGTGAGAGCTTATGATGGGCTAAGTTGGGACACCCCTGCAGGGTATTATCTTTCGAAAGCCGTGCCCGCGGTTATGAGGCAGATGGGAATTTGTTAATGTCCGGTTGTAGATAACTTGTCACTTGACCCAAGTAAAATACATCAACTGCGTGTGTAGCCGTGATGGTCTCTTCTCGGCGGAGTCCGGGAAGTGAACACGGTCCGTGTTATGAATGACGTAAGTAGGTGTTCAGGATCACTTCTTGGTCATGCTAGATGACGTCCGTTCCGTTGCTTCTCTTCTCGCTCTCTTTTGCGCAAGTTAGCCACCATATATGCTTTTGCCGCTGCAGCTCCACCTCTTTGCACCATCTTTTCCTACAAGCTTAAATAGTCTTGATCTCGCGGGTGTGAGATTTCTGAGTCCCCGTGACTCACAGATTCTACCAAAACAGTTGCAGGTGCCGACGATGCCAGTGCAGATGATGGCGTCGATCTCAAGTGGGAGTTCGACGAGGAACGTGGTCGTTACTATGTGTCTTTTCCTGATGATCAGTAGTGGAGCCCAGTTGGGACGATCGGGGATCTAGCATTTGGGGTTATCTTATTTTCATCTGGATTTTGACCGTAGTCGGTCTATATGATTGTATTTGGATGATGTATGCATAATATTTATGTATTGTGTGAAGTGGCGATTGTAAGCCAACTCTTTATCCCATTCTTGTTCATTACATGGGATTGTGTGAAGATGACCCTTCTTGCGACAAAACCACTATGCGGTTATGCCTCTAAGTCGTGCCTCGACACGTGGGAGATATAGCCGCATCGTGGGCGTTACAAGTTGGTAATCAGAGCCATCCCCGACTTAGGAGCCCCCTGCTTGATCGAATCGCTGGCGTTGTTGAGTCTAGAACAAAAATGTTTTGAGTCTTAGGAGGATATATATCGGAGAGTAGGATTCTTTTTTTACTTCTCAGTCCCTTCGTCGCTCTGGTGAGGTCTCCTGGCGTAGAAGTTTTGACTCTTCTCTCCTCAAATTTCACTAAAAATTTTTTTAGGATCACGCGAGTATCTTGGAATCGTTCCGACGTTTTGTGACGAGAACATTGTTCTTGGTGCCTCCTGACATTTAGGGGTTGTGGCAGTGTCCCGGGGAGTTGAGCTCCGAGGTGTTGTCGTCACAATTTTATCGTTGCAGTTCTGGAATACCTGAGTTTCGCCGACATCGAAATCTCTTTTATGCAGTTGTTGGTGAGATCACCTCGACGCCACCCAGTACTGGGGCGGGAGTTCGGGAGTATTGCCATAACTTGTATAATGGATGCTTTTCGAAGGTTGAGGTAAACGATTTCCGAAGGTTTCTTGGTTATGTGTTGACGGATGGATACAGCTGGATCTAGGGACTGCTAGTTTGGGTGATATATTTTGTGTCCCCTGTATCCCCAACACCAGATTGCATAACCAGAAAGTTTCGGGAGTTTATAAGTGGGAATTCAAGTAGCTCATAGGATATCTTTCCGACAGACGCATGATATGAGATTGGGGTTCGACGTCTAGTGGTCCGCCTGTACACGGTTGGTTTTACAGTGGTCTCGTAGTGTCTTAAAGAGTCCTTGGCTATGCCGACTCGGGGACGCTTCGTATGTCATGTGCACAGCCTTGTACATGATGGTGTTGTACGATCGAGCCCGTGTGGGCCCCACCACAAAAACTTCGGACGAAATATCTATCATCTGTTTGTTCCGGCTTATTCTCCAAGCCAATACTTTGTTTTGTTTTCAATTGTGGTATTCGAGTTGCTTCGAAGTCATATGTTTTCCATATCTTTTTCAAGTGGCTTCTCAACTTATGGAAGTGTGATGATTTACTACGGAATTCATTCGTTCGTCTTCGTTCGAATGTTTATTGTGAAGACTATATGTTGCAATTTCTATCCGTTGATTCTACTTGTCAATTTGTCTATCAAGATGCTAACGGATGTCACCCTCTTTAGGATGGCTCCGCCAACGAGTCAGAATCCGGATCGCAATGAAGGGAGTCAAGCGGACCCTCCGCCACCACCTCCGCCTCCGGGAGGCATGGCAAGCTATCATGGCAGCCACCAACGCCAATGCTCAGATGATTCTGCAACTCTTGCAAGAACGCACCCAAGGGCAAGGCAATCAAGGCAATCAAGCTCAAGGCAACAATCTGCCTCACTTTCCTACACTCAACCAGTTTCTCGCAAATCAGCCCAAGTCTTTCAGCTACTGTGCCGAGGCCACGGATGCTGATGATTGGCTCGTGGACATCAACAAGCATTTTGAATGTAGCAATGTCAGGCCTGAGGACTATGTCAAGTTCGCTTCTTTCCAGCTCAAGGACCAAGCTGCTGATTGGTATCAACAATACAAAGATTCCAGAGGAGGTCGTGTGATCACTTGGACTGACTTCTGTCGGGACTTCAAAGCGCACCACATTCCACAAAGTGTTATTGAGAGCAAGCGTGAGGAGTTCCGCAATCTCAAGCAAGGCAACATGTCTGTGTATCAATACAACATTCAGTTTCAGAAACTTGCTCGCTTCGCTAAACAAGACGTTCCTGATGAGAAGAGCATGATCTATCACTTCAGAGGTGGCCTTAAAGAGGATCTGCAGTTAGCTCTCGTTCTTGTTGAGCCTACTCAGTTTGATCAATTCTACAATATGGCACTAAAGCAAGAAGCTGCTCAGCTCAAGTGTGAGGCTTCTAAGAAGAGAGTCAGAGACGCAGTTCAGTCTTCTTCTTCCTCACTTGTGACAGCTAAGCAACAGAAGTTCTGGTTGCCTCCTCCTCCTCCGTTTCGTCAGTCTTACCAGCAGAAGAACAAAGGTGGCCATGGTTCTTCCAACTCTTCCAACTCTGGCTATCAGAACAAGTCTCAGAATCAAGCTCCAAAGTCCAATGCTCCTTATCACCGTCCACTCTCAGAGGTGACTTGCAACAAATGTCAGCAGAAAGGTCACTATGCTAACAAGTGCTTCAACCAGAGGCGTCTTCCTCCTCCTCCTCCTGTCAGATCTTCCAGCAATGCAGTGGTCAAGCATAATCCAAAGTCTGCAAAGGTGAACATGATGAATGCAGCTCAAGCGGAGGAATCTACTGATGTGATAATGGGTAATCTTCCTGTTAATGATATTCCTGCAAAAGTTCTTTTTGATACTGGTGCATCGCTTTCTTTCATATCAAGACCATTTGCTTTTAAGCATGAGTTGGTTTATCAAGATTTGCCTAGACCGTTATCAGTTGTCTCTCCGGGTAAATTCATGAATGCAAGCTCTATGATCCCGAATGTTACCATCAAGATGGGCGACTATAAATTTCAGTCTTCTCCAATTGTTCTTGGCGACTCGGATATTGATCTTATTATCGGGATGGACTGGCTTTCTAAGCACAAGGCTCAACTTGATTGTGCTGCCAGGGAAATTCAATTGACACACTCGTCTGAGGATGTGATTATTTATGCCGCTCGTGATGAAACCATTCGGTTTTTCTCTCTCAATGAGAAGGGCGAATTAAATGCCATCTCTCAAATTCCAGTCGTTTGCGAGTATCAAGATGTCTTTCCAGAAGAGCTTCCGGGTATGCCTCCTCATCGGCCAGTTGAGTTCGTTATCGAACTAGAGCCTGGCACTGAACCCGTTTGCAAGCGTCCATACAAGCTTGGACCTAACGAGCTGAAGGAATTGAAGAAACAGCTCGATGAACAAGAGCGTCTGGGTTTGATCAGACCGAGTTCTTCTCCATGGGGTTGTGGTGTTCTTTTTCTCAAGAAGAAGGATGGCACGGACCGACTTTGTGTCGACTACCGTCCATTGAACAAGAAGACAATCAAGAACAAGTACCCACTTCCCAACATCAATGAGCTATTTGAGCAACTCAAGGGTGCTAAAGTATTCTCGAAGCTTGACCTTCGTATGGGTTATCATCAGATTCGGATTCGTGAAGAAGATATTCCCAAGACAGCATTCAGAACAAGCTTTGGTTCTTATGAATATACTGTCGTGTCTTTCGGCCTTGTCAATGCTCCTCCGGTGTTCTCTCGGATGATGAATTTCATCTTCAACCCCTATACCAATGAATTCGTTCTGGTGTATCTCGATGATATCTTGGTCTTCTCCAAGAATAAGCAGGATCATGCCAAACATTTGCGATTGGTGCTCGACAAGCTCAGAGAGTATCAATTCTATGCGAAGTTCTCTAAATGTGAGTTTTGGCTCGATGAAGTTCTTTCCTTGGTCACATCATCTCTGCCAAGGGCATCGCTGTTAACCCTGAGAAGGTGTCCGCAGTTGTGGATTGGGAACCTCCTCAAAATGTCAAGCACCTCCGCAGTTTTCTGGGTCTTGCAAGCTATTGCCGAAGATTCGTTGAGAATTTCTCCAAGATTGCAAAGCCTCTTTCCAACCTCCTACAGAAGCATGTGAAGTATATCTGGTCTCCTGAGTGTGACGTTGCTTTCAACACTCTCAAAGAGAAACTAGTCACAGCTCCTGTCTTGACTCCTCCTGATGAATCCAAGCCGTATGAAGTTTTCTATGATGCTTCTCTCCAAGGTCTCGGTGCTGTGTTAATGCAAGAGAAGAAGGTTGTGGCCTATACCTCTCGGCAGTTGAAGCCCAACGAGAAGAACTACCCCACTCACGATCTTGAGTTGGCGGCAGTTGTCCATGCATTGATTACGTGGAGACATCTCTTGTTGGGAAGACAAGTGGACATTTTCACTGATCACAAGAGTCTCAAGTATATCTTCACTCAGCCCAACCTCAACCTCAGGCAGACTCGATGGGTCAAAATGATTCAAGAGTACAATCCGAGTATCGAATATACTCCAGGCAAGGCCAATGTCATTGCAGATGCTTTAAGCAGGAAGGCTTATTGCAACAGCTTAATCCTCAAGCCTTTCCAACCGGATCTTTGTGAAGCTTTCCGCAAGCTGAATCTCCAAGTTGTTCCTCAAGGCTTTCTTGCCAACCTCATAGTATCTCCTACTTTGGAAGATCAGATTAATGAGGCACAACTCCTTGATGCCATGGTGAAGAAGGTGAAACGTGGTTTAGACAAGGGTCTTTCCAAATACAAGTGCTATCGCATTGATGACAGAGACACTTTGTTCTTCGAGGACCGGATTGTGGTTCCGAAAGGTGATCTAAGGAAAGTCATAATGAACGAGGCGCACAATTCCCTCCTTTCCATTCATCCTGGAAGTACGAAGATGTATCATGACCTCAAGCAGTCGTATTGGTGGACTCGAATGAAGCGAGAAATTGCTCAATTCGTGAATGAATGTGATGTCTGTCGAAGAGTGAAAGCAGAACACCAACGACCAGCTGGTCTCCTCCAACCTCTTGCTATCCCGGAATGGAAGTTTGATCATATCGAAATGGACTTCGTGACTGGATTTCCCAAGTCCAAGCGCGGAAATGATGCTATCTTTGTTGTCATTGACAAGCTCTCTAAAGTGGCTTATTTCCTTCCAATCAAAGAATCCATCACAGCAGCTCAGCTAGCAGAGCTATACACCTCCAGAATTGTCTCCTTGCACGGCATTCCACAATTGATTTCTTCAGATCGTGGAAGCATCTTCACCTCTAAGTTCTGGGACTCCTTCCAGAAGGCCATGGGCACAAACATTCGCTTCAGCACAGCTTTCCATCCTCAAACTAGTGCCCAAGTCGAGCGAGTCAATCAAATTCTTGAAGATATGCTCAGGGCTTGTGTCAGTTCTTTTGGCATGAAATGGGAAGATTGTCTTCCTTATGCTGAATTCTCCTACAACAACAGCTTCCAAGCGAGTTCGGACAAGGCCCCATTCGAGATTCTCTATGGCAGGAAGTGCCGTACTCCTCTCAATTGGTCAGAGACTGGTGAACGCCAACTTCTTGGCAATGACTTAATCACTGAAGCTGAAGAAATGTGTAAAGTCATCCGTGATAATCTCAAAGCCGCGCAATCGCGCCAGAAGAGTTACTATGATAGTAAGCATCGTGATTTGGCTTTCGAGATCGGAGACCATGTCTACCTCCGCGTCTCTCCAATGAAAGGCACTCGTCGGTTCGGTATCAAAGGGAAGCTTGCCCCTAGATACGTGGGTCCTTTCAAGATCATTGGTAAAAGAGGCGACCTCGCCTATCAACTTGAGCTTCCTTCCAACTTCGCGAACGTGCACGATGTGTTCCACGTGTCACAGCTCCGCAAGTGCTTCAAGACGCCTGAGCGCACTATCAACTTCGAAGAGATCGACCTCCAAGAAGATTTGTCTTATCATGAGCACCCTGTTGCTATTCTTGAAGAGACTGAGCGCAAGACTCGCAACAAGTCCATCAAATTCCTGAAAGTGAAGTGGTCGCACCATTCCGACCGGGAAGCCACCTGGGAACGCGAGGACCATCTCCGTTTCGAATATCCAGAGTTCGTTCAGTCCTAGATCTCAGGACGAGATCCTCTCGTAGTGGTGGAGTGTTGTAACACCCCGCATGTAACTTGCAATATTTGTAACTCCGACTCTTGCCATTTCCGCCAATGTGTTATGATATTCCCTCCGTTGTCGGGTTTTGTCTTTCGTTTTGTATTTTGTCATGTCATGCATTTTCTTATCATGTCATCATGTGCATTGCATTCGCATACGTGTTCGTCTCATGCATCCGAGCATTTTCCCCGTTGTCCGTTTTCCAATCCGGCGCCCCTATCTTCTCCGGTACACCCCTCTTGTTTTCTTTCGTGTGCGTGTGTCAAACTTTCTCGGAATGGACCGAGGCTTGTCAAGTGGCCTTAATATACCACCCGGAGACTACCGGTCAAGTTTCGTTCCATTCGGAGGTCGTTTGGTACTCCAACGGTTAACCGGGCATCCGCAAAGTCCATTTGAGTGTCCAGCAAAACCTCCCTCTAAAACCAGCCCAAAACCCACCAAACTCTCTTCCATGCTCTAGGTCGTTCGATCACGATCGTGTGGGCGAAAACAACACCTCATTTGGAGCCTCCTACCTCCCTCTACCTATAAAACTCCATCTCCCCCGAAAAACGGAATCGCAGACGAACCCTAGAAATTTTCCCTCCGCGCCGCCGGACGCGTCCGCCGTCGGCCGGACAACGTCCGCCGCGCCGCTCGGCCAACCGGAGCGCGCCACGAAACCGCGCGCCGCCGCCCGCGCCCGCGGCCCGCCCGAGCCCGCGACGAGCCCTCCCCGGCCCGCGCGTCCTCCTCCTCCTCGCCGCCTGTCCCGTCGCCGGCCGGCCGCCCCGCCGTCGAGCTCCGGCGAGCTCGCCCACCGCCGCCGCCGGATCTCCTCCGCCGCCCGTGCCCTCGCCGCCGCCGCGCCCCGGCCTCCTCCTTCCCTTCTCCGGCCGCCGCCCCGCCTCCTTCTTCTCCTCCCGTCGCCGGCGAGGCCAGGCCCGAGCCTGAGCTCGAGCGGGCAACGCTCGATCGGATCTGGTACGGTTACCGTTCCCGTTGACTTTCCCTCGACCCCAAATATTTTGCAAGTCTGGAATTTTCTCAGCATCTTGCTCTGTTCCCGATGCGATAACTTCTTGCATGTAGGTCCGATTCACGCGTGTAATATGTCAAATTGTTCGCCTCGTGATGCTCTACATTTTGTTCAATTGCACCATGTTCATTAGAGGTCATCTTGATGCCCAAATCTCCGTTGGAAGAGTGCTAGTTGCTGTTATTCTCTGGTTCTTATCAGAAGTTGGAGATTTGTCATTTTCGTATCATTTAATCTGCGCGTCTTTTGAGCATGAGCTCTACATGTGTTTTGAAGTATGCCATGCCATCTTTCCAGTGGTGTAGTCCATGTATTTTTGCAACCTCTGTGGTGACTAGCACAAGCATGCAAAGTAGGCCCCGTAATATTCCTGATTTCAGGGACTTGGTTATTTCTCTAAGTCCTTGTCTGCTGTAATTTTGTTGCCATGTCAACTTGATGCTACAGAGAGATCCATGCATATTTTGAAGATGTTCAGTAAGGATATTTTGTAGATATAGTTGTAATGGATCCGTTCCTCCAATTGTTTACAATTATAGAGTGCCATACCATGACTCAATCTTGCTCTACTTTTGCTATAAAATATTTCTGGCAGATTCTTAACATGATATGCAATTTTGCGAAGCTTATTGTAGTTGATCCATACATGATATGCAATTGTTCTTGCCATGGTTAGCTTCATAAACATGCCATCGTGCTGTAGGTATGCTTGGTTTGTCATGCATTGCTCTGTAGTGAGTGCATCAAGCTCACAAAGTGGCCTACATATTATTATTTCTGCCATGCTCTGTTTTCTGCAAGTCTGAAACCTGATAACGAAACTTGCTATGTTTACATGCTTGCCATCATATCTTCTGGTCCGTTTTTGATTATGGTCAGTAAGGGACTTTTGTCACGTGCATTTAGTAGAACACTGTCGTGCCTTGTTTTGCTATGTTAAGTTCCTGTAGCATGTTGATTTCGTGCTCTGAACATTGCTACCTGATGCTGTTTACTGCCATGTCCAGTTTTTCACCAAGTCTGTGATCCTGTTATCTTTTGCACTTTTGCCATGCTTGTTTGAGCTTGATATTTTGTGAACTAGCCATAGCTCAGTGTTCATCTTTTGTCAAGCATCTCCTGTAGATTACCGCCATGTGCTTTGTTGCTATGTTGGAGTGCTGTAGCATTGTTACTTGTTGCTTTTAAGTGCTATCTTGCTGTTAATCGCAGATTCGTGTCATTCTTGTTTTGCTTGCCATTTGCAAACCGTGCATCCGATTCCGGTGATCTTTATATCGATTTCGACCGAAATCATCTCATCTTTCCAGTGGCATGCTTGGTTTGGCAAGTTACTGCCATGTTCATCATTTCCCTTCCGGAGCACGCATATGCATCGCATATCATATCTTGCATATCATACATGTTTTGCATCATGTTGCTTGCGCATTTCTCGTTGTTGATTGTGGTTCTGTTTGTTTGTGTTCTTGTCTTGGGTAGAGCAGGGAGACGAGTACGCTTACGAGGAACCTGTCGAGTACGCTTACGAGGATCAAGCTTTCGACAACTCTGAGAACCTTGCACGCAAGATGACCACCCCTCGAAATCACTTCTATCTTTGCTATGCTAGTTGTTCGCCTTATTGCCATGCTCGCTACCTATCACTTGCTATATCATGTCTCCCACTTTATCCATGTCAGCCCTAACCATCCTTTCCTAGCAAACCGTTGTTTGGCTATGTAACCGCTTTTGCTCAGCCCCTCTTATAGCGTTGCTAGTTGCAGGTGAAGTTGAAGTTGTTCCATGTCGGAACATGGATATGTTGGGATATCACAATATCTCTTATTTAATTAATGCATCTATATATTTGGCAAAGGGTGGAAGGCTCGGCCTTATGCCTGGTGTTTTGTTCCACTCTTGCCGCCCTAGTTACTGTTATACCGGGATTATGTTCCTTGAGTTTGCGTTCCTTACGCGGTCGGGTGATTTATGGGACCCCCTTGACAGTTCGCCTTGAATAAAGCTCCTCCAGCAAGGCCCAACTTTGGTTTTACCATTTGCTACCTAAGCCTTTTCCCCCGGGTTTTCGCGAGCCCGAGGGTCATCTTTATTTTAAACCC
Organism: Aegilops tauschii subsp. strangulata; assembly: GCF_002575655.3. Classification (NCBI taxonomy): domain Eukaryota; kingdom Viridiplantae; phylum Streptophyta; class Magnoliopsida; order Poales; family Poaceae; genus Aegilops; species Aegilops tauschii. The sequence continues at coordinate 107,056,963 of NC_053036.3, read as the reverse complement.
CCGGACCAGTGCTCCTTCGAGTGCTGGCCCAAACCGAGCGATGTCCAGCGCCCCCTGGGCAACCAGGATCTATGCCAACCCGACGTCTGGCTCATCCGTTGTGCCCTGAGAACGAGATATGTGCAGCTCCTATCGGGATTTGTCGGCACATTCGGGGGCTTTGCTGGTCTTGTTTTACCATTGTGGAGGTGTCTTGTAAACCGGGATTCCGAGACTGATCGGGTCTTTCCGGGAGAAGGTTTATCCTTCGTTGACCGTGAGAGCTTATGATGGGCTAAGTTGGGACACCCCTGCAGGGTATTATCTTTCGAAAGCCGTGCCCGCGGTTATGAGGCAGATGGGAATTTGTTAATGTCCGGTTGTAGATAACTTGTCACTTGACCCAAGTAAAATACATCAACTACGTGTGTAGCCGTGATGGTCTCTTCTCGGCGGAGTCCGGGAAGTGAACACGGTCCGTGTTATGAATGACGTAAGTAGGTGTTCAGGATCACTTCTTGGTCATGCTAGATGACGTCCGTTCCGTTGCTTCTCTTCTCGCTCTCTTTTGCGCAAGTTAGCCACCATATATGCTTTTGCCGCTGCAGCTCCACCTCTTTGCACCATCTTTACCTACAAGCTTAAATAGTCTTGATCTCGCAGGTGTGAGATTGCTGAGTCCCCGTGACTCACAGATTCTACCAAAATAGTTGCAGGTGCCGACGATGCCAGTGCAGATGATGGCGTCGATCTCAAGTGGGAGTTCGACGAGGAACGTGGTCGTTACTATGTGTCTTTTCCCGATGATCAGTAGTGGAGCCCAGTTGGGACGATCGGGGATCTAGAATTTGGGGTTATCTTATTTTCATCTGGATTTTGACCGTAGTCGGTCTATATGATTGTATTTGGATGATGTATGCATAATATTTATGTATTGTGTGAAGTGGCGATTGTAAGCCAACTCTTTATCCCATTCTTGTTCATTACATGGGATTGTGTGAAGATGACCCTTCTTGCGACAAAACCACTATGCGGTTATGCCTCTAAGTCGTGCCTCGACACGTGGGAGATATAGCCGCATCGTGGGCGTTACACCAACTCATCATTATAAGCATTCTTTTGGCGAAAAGTCGTGAGCTTGTGTCCAAGAGAGAACCCCAATCCGTTGTTTTGAATAGCAAAGTCATCATTAAGCTCAGAAATCTTATTGACTAAAACATCGGTAGGAACCCTTTTTCTTAAATTTTCGTTATAAGCAACATGATCTAAAGACCGTAAACGCATTATATCCTCTTGATTAAAGAGAACTCCCTCTATGGGAGGGCGACCACCATCTACTTTATAATGAGCAAAAATTTCACTAGCTTCTTTCATAATAAATCTAAACTCATGAGCTAGGAATATAGTGGCGGCGCGCTTGACAGAAGAATGCTCAATATTAGAAAACTCTAGAAAAATCCTTTGTATGGACGGATGCGTGTGAAAAAAAAATTCTTTGAAGTTCAACAACAAGCAAAGATATAGCATCCACAAGGCTACTAGTTTTATGGAGGATAGATCCACCGATAGTGGGGAGTGCACCGGCACAAGTAAAGAAATCTTGAATAACCCCCTTTCCGATAATATTTCTGCTACCTATGCCGAATTTCTTAGCGTGCAAGATAGTAGTTTCTTCATGTGGAACAGAATTAGAAAAGCATCAAAGTTTCCCCCATCCTTACTACTATCCTTTTCAGCGATAACCTCCCCAGTTTTAGACATGGTGGCGGCAAACAAGCAAACGGAGAAGACGAACGGAAGAGGGGCAAAGAAAAGGCGAATCTTTCGAAAATCATTTTAGAAGGGGGGGTGAGGAAAACGAGAGGTGAATGGTGATAACCCACAAGTATAGGGGATCGCAACAGTTTTCGATAAGTAAGAGTGTCGAACCCAACGAGGAGCTAAAGGTAGAACAAATATTCCCTCAAGTTCTGTCGACCACCGATACAACTCTACGCACGCTTGACGTTCGCTTTACCGGAAACAAGTATGAAACTAGAAGTACTTTGTAGGTGTTTTTGGATAGGCTTGCAAGAAGATAAAGAGCGCGTAAATAAAAGCTAGGGGTTGTTTAGATAAAGACAAAACTAGATTAGTTTTAGTAGGGAGCTTTTTGTTACGAGAAAGTTATTTGTCCCTAGGCAATCAATAGCTAGACCGGTAATCATTATTGCAATTTATTTGAGGGAGAGGCATAAGCTAACATACTTTCTCTACTTGGATCATATGCACTTATGATTGGAACTCTAGCAAGCATCCGCAACTACTAAAGATCATTAAGGTAAAACCCAACCATAGCATTAAAGCATCAAGTCCTCTTCATCCCATACGCAAAAACCTACTTACTCGGGTCTGTGCTTCCATCACTCACGCCACCCACCATAAGCAAATCATGAACATATTGCAAACCCTACAGTGGGAATCCCTCATGCTTGCGCGACACGAAGAGCACCATAGGACAACACCAATAATAAAACATGCAACTCAAACCAATCTTGATCATCAAATAACCCATAGGACAAAACGGATCTACTCAAACATCATAGGATAGCCATACATCATTGGGAAATAATATATAGCATTGAGCACCATGTTTAAGTAGAGATTACAGTGGGTAAGAGAGAGATTACACCGCTGCATAGAGGGGGGAAGAGTTGGTGATGATGGCGGTGAAGTTGTTGGTGAAGATTACGGTGATGATGATGGCCACGACAGCGTTCCAGCGCCACCGGAAGAGAAGGGGAGAGGGGGGCCCTTCGTCTTCTTCTTCCTTGACCTCCTCCCTAGATGGAAGAAGGGTTTCCCCTCTGGTCCTTGGCCTCCATGGCGTGGGAGGGGCGAGAGCCCCTTCGAGATTGGATCTGTCTCTCTGTCTCTCTGTCTCTCTCTGTTTCTGCATTCTCTCTGCTGCCCATTCACCATTTCGTATATATATATGGAGATCCGTAACTCCGATTGGACTGAAACCTTCGCCGACATTTTTTTTCCGAAAATTAGCTTTCTTGCGGCCAAAGTAGAGTAGCAACCGCCTTACGGGGGGCCATGAGGGGGCCAGGGACGCCCCCCTACTCCGTGCCCCCTCGGGCACCGTCTCGCGTTGATTCTTCCTCCCATATTCTCCAAATATTCCAAAAATATTCTCCATCTGTTTTATCCTGTTTGGAATCCGTTTGGTATGGGTTTCTGCGAAACATAAAACATGCAACAAACAGGAACTGGCACTGGGCACTGGATCAATATCTTAGTCCCAAAAATAGTATAAAAAGTTGCCAAAAGTATATGAAAGTTGCATAATATTGGCATGGAACAATAAAAAATTATAGATACGACGGAGACGTATCAAATGGCGAATAACGTAATGCGAGGGATGAGATTTTATGATGGGTACTTGGCATGTCTTGGCTTGGCGTAGATCACCCCGGCAACAGCGCCAGAAATTCTTCCTACTACCTCTTGAGCTTGCGTTGGTTTTTCCCTTGAAGAGGAAAGTGTGATGCAGCAAAGTAGAGTAAGTATTTACCTCAGTTTTGAGAACCAAGGTATTAATCTAGTAGGAGACAACGCGCAAGCCACCGAATACCTGCACAAACAAACACCAACTTGTACCCAACGCGGTAAAGGGGTTGTCAACCCCTTCACGGTTATTTGCAACGTGAGATCTGATAGAGATGGATAAATGGTAAAGTAATGTTTTTGGTATTTTTGGTTTATGGGACGGAAAGTAAATGATTGCAAAGAAAGTAAATAGGAAACTAAAATTGTAGATCGGAAACTTATATGATGGAAAAAAGACTCGAGGGCCATAGGTTTCACTAGAGGCTTGTCTCCAGAAAGGAATTATTATGGTGGTTGAACAAATTACTGCCGAGCTATTGATCGAAAACAACAAAGTTATGACGATATCTAAGGCAATGATCATGGACATAGGCATCATGTCCGTGTCAAGTAGATCGAAACAGTTCTACATCTACTACTATTACTCCACACATCGACCGCTATCCAGCATGCATATAGAGTATTAAGTTCATAAAGAACAGAGTAACGCATTAAGAAAGATGACAAGATGTAGAGGAATTAACTCAAGCAATATGATGAAAACCCCATCTTTTTATCCTCGATGGCAACAATACAGTACGTGCCTTGCTGCCCCTACTGTCACTGGGAAAGGACACCGCCAGATTGCCCAAAGCTAAACAATTCTCCTATTGCAAGAAAAACCAATCTAGTTGGCCAAACCAAATCGATAGTTCGAAGAGACTTGTAAAGATATCAAACCATGCGTAAAAGAATTCAGAGAAGATTCAAATAATATTCATAGATAAGATGATCATAAATCCACAATTCATCGGATCTCGGCAAACACACAGCAAAAGAGTATTACATCGAATAGATCTCCAAGAACATCGAGGAGAACTTTGTATTGAGAATCAAAGAGAGAGAAGGCCATCTAGCTACTAGCTATGGACCCGCAGGTCTGTGGTAAACTACTCACGCTTCATCGGAGAGGCAACGGTGTTGATGTAGAAGCCCTCCGTGATCGAATCCCCCTCCGGCAGGATGCCGGAAAAGGCCCCTAGATGGGATCTCACGGGTACAGAAGGTTGTGGCGGTGGAAAAGTGGTTTCGTGGCTCCCCTGGAAGTTTTTGGGGTATTTGAGAATATATAGGAGGAAGATCTAGGTCAGGGGGTCACCGAGGGGCCCACAAGGTCGGGGGTGCGCCCTACCCCCTGGGCGCACCCTCCACCCTTGTGGTCGTCTCGTGGCTCTTCTGACTTGCACTCCAAGTCTCCTGGGTGTGATGATCTTAATGAAAATCTTAAAGTGATTGGTGTGAATCCTATTGAATCTTTGTTTTATAATATAAAACTTGATAAATAAGGGACCGGATATGAGTCAACTTTATCTAGAAGGCGTCCCAATAATTTGGAGTGTGATGATCTTAATGAAAAATTTATAGAAGTGGGATTGTCGAGGTCAAAACTTTAAATAGTGATGAGCCCACTCTTTTGGATTTCAAGGACTTTAATTATGATGATTGTTATTTGATTGATTGTATTTCCTTGTTGAAATCTATGCCTAATTCACCTCACGGTTATAATCAAAATAAAGTTTGTACTAAACATATCGTTGATGCTATGATGAAATCTTTTGAAGAAAACTTGAATTGGAAGTTTCAGTCGCTAGAAAGCTTTATGACAAACGGTAACCTACTATTAAAATTAACATTAAATATTATGAGTGCAATGCTTTATGTGATTTGGATGCTAGTGCTTCCACTATTCCAAAAACTTTATGTGATGTGCTAGGTTTCCATAAACTTGATGATTGTTCTTTAAATTTCCACTTAGCGGATTCCACTATTAAGAAACCTATGGGAAGGATTAATGATGTTCTTAGTGTTGGAAATAGGAATTATGTGCCCATAGATTTTATTGTGCTTGATATAGATTGCAACCCTACATGCCCTATTATTCTTGGTAGACCTTTTCTTAGAACGATTGGTGCAGTTATTGATATGAAAGAAGGAAACATTAGATTTCAATTCTCGTTAAGGAAGGGCATGGAACACTTTCCAAGAAAGAAAATTAAGTTGCCATATGAATCTATTATGAGGGCCACTTATGGATTCAATACCAAAGATGGCAATACCTACATCTATGCAATATGCCTAGCAAGGGGCGTAAAACAATAACGCTTGTTGGGAGGCAACCAAATTTTATTTTATATTTTTTGCATTTGATTCATTTTTCAATAATTATCAAACTATACCTCTGCTATGATTGTGTTTTAATTAGTATTTGAGCAAAGTAACACCTTTGGGATGATTTGGAAGATCGTTGCTTTGATTTTGCTGAAAACAGAAACTTTTGCATCCAGTAGTAGAATTGTTAAAATTTGCTAGAACATGGAAAAATTCTGAATTTTTTACACAAGATTCATATACAGATGATCTATATTGTTCTAAATTTTTAGAAGTTTTGGAGTTACAGAACTATGAGTATAATTTGGGTCTTTGCAGACTATTCTGTTTTTGACAGATTCTGTTTTCGTTGTGTTGTTCGCTTATTTTGATGGATCTATGGGTAGTATCGGGGGGTATAAGCCATGTTAAAGTTAGAATACAGTAGATATAATGCAAATATAAAATTTGAATCAACAGTACCTAAAAGTGGAGATTTTTTTATCATACTAACGGATCTCATGAGTTTTCTGTTGAGTTTTGTGTTGTGAAGTTTTCAAGTTTTGGGTGAAGTTTCGATGGACTACGGAATAAGGAGTGGAAAGAGCCAAAGCTTGGGGATGACCAAGGCACCCCAAGTTAATATTCAAAGACAACCAAGCAGCGAAGCTTGGGGATGCCCGGATGCTATCCCCTCTTTTGTCTTCAATCCATCAGTAAATTACTTGAGGCTATATTTTTATTCACCACATGATGTGTGTTTTGCTTGGAGCGTCTTGTATTATATGAGTCTTTGCTTTTTAGTCTGCCTCAATCATCCTTGCTGTACACACCTTTTGAGAAGAACACACATTAATCATGAATATATTAGAATACTCTATGTGCTTCACTTATATCTTTTGAGCTAGGTAGTTGCTCTAGTGCTTCACCTGTATCTTTTTAGAGCATGGTGGTGGTTTTATTTTGAAGAAATTGATGAACTCTCATGATTCACTTATATAATTTTGAGAGTCTTAAAAATAGTATGGCAATTTGCTTAGGTTAAGAATTTAGTCCTAATATGATGGGTATTCAAGAGGGATATAATAAAAACTTTCATGAAGATCATTGAATATGTGAGAAGTTTGATTCCTTGCATTTGTTTGAGATATAAAGATGGTGATATTAGAATCATGCTAGTGAGTAATTGTGGTTTAGTAAGAATATTTGTGTTATGGTTTGTGAACCCGAAGCATGCACGTATGGTCTCTTGTTATGCGATGACGTTGGAGCATGACTTATTTTTTTATTTTCTTCCTTATGAGTGGCGGTCGTGGACGAGCGATGGTCTTTTCCGAGCAACTCTACCCCCCTGGGAGCATGCGTAGTAGTACTCTGCTTTGAGGGCTAATAAAATTTTGCAATAAGTACGTGAGTTCTTTATGACTAATGTTGAGTCAATGGATTATACGCACTCTCAACCTTCCACCATTGCTAGCCTCTTTTGTACCGTGCATTGCCCTTTCTCACCTTGAGAGTTGGTGCAAACTTCGCCAGTGCATCCAAATTCGTGATATGATATGATCTTTCACACATAAGCCACCTTATATCTTCCTCAAAACAGCCACCATACCTACCTATTATGGCAATTCCATAGCCATTCTGAGATATATTGCCGTGCAACTTCCACCATTCTGTTTTATTATGACACACACCATCATTGTCATATTCATTTGCATGATCATATAGTTGACATAGTATTTGTGGCTGGGCTACCGTTCATATTTTTTATACATGGCATGCTAGATCATTGCACATCCCGGTACACCGCCGGAGGCATTCATATAGAGTCACATTTTTGTTCTAGTATCGAGTTGTAACTGTTGACTTGTAAGTAAATAAAAGTGTGATGATCATCATTATTAGAGCATTGTCCCATGTGAGGAAATATGATGAAGACTATGATTCCCCCACAAGTCGGGATGAGACTCTGGACTTAACTAAAAACAGAGGCCAAGGAGCCCTATATAAAAAAGAGGCCAAAGAGCCCAGAATAAAAAAGTGAGAGAAAAAGAGAGAAGGGACAATGTTACTATCCTTTTCCACACTTGTGCTTCAAAGTAGCACCATGTTCTTCATGATAGAGAGTCTCCTATTTTGTCACTTCCATATATTACTAGTGGTAATTTTTCATTATAGAACTTGGCTTGTATATTCCAATGATGGGCTTCCTCAAATTACCCTAGGTCTTCGTGAGCAAGCGAGTTGGATGCACACTGTCGTGGAATTGTCACGGCAGATGTCCTCAAGCTAGGACTTAGTCGTGGAGCCATCGCCGCTAGGAAGCTTGAAGGGTTTAACGGGACAAGGAACACGAGGGTTATACTGGTTCGGCCCCTTACGGTGAAGGTAAGAGCCTACGTCCAGTTGAGGTGGTATTGATTAGGGTTTCGATGACCAGGGAGCTTAATTGCTATGCCTAGTTCTCGACGAGATCTTCCCTATCCCTAAACCGCTGCCGGGTCGTCCCTTTATATAGGGAGGCTGACGCCCAGCAACTCTCAGAGTCCCGGCCGGCTCATAAGAGTGTCCGGCTCAGACTCTCAACTATTCTTGCCTTACACTACAAGTTCTACCATAATAATGATTCTAACTACGGGCCTTAAGCCATATCCGGGTCTTAAGCCCATCTTTGGCCCACCGTCTTCAAGCTTGGCGCCGGGCTTCTGGCAATGACCATTATGAGTAAACCGGCCCCTCCTGGCGGGTGACTCTAAGGTCTATATCCTCAACATTAGGCCCCAGATTGATTTGAGCCGGCTCATGTCAATCTTCAATTCTTTCGACAGAAAAAACTCCGGCTCACAATTGTGTGAAGGCCATAACCTGGTGTGACGTCATCCTCTGGACTCCGGGTCATCCGCCGTGATGTCATCTTCCATTAAGTTCATTTTTTACTCCGTCAGATCCGCAACGGATCTTATCTTTACTGCCATCCCGAAAATCGAGGTGTTTCGTGGGGAGATAACCACGCCGCGGTCTCCTCGTTTCTCGCGCCCACTTATGAGCTCGCCCTTATAAATAGTCTGGCCCGACGGGCCTTCAGCCACTCCTCTCTTCTTCGTCTTCTTCCTCTGTCACCCAAGAGCTCGAACTCCGCCGCCGCCGCCGGTCTTCGTCAACCTTGGCCGCTGCATCACCCTGACTCGGTCCAGACAAACGGCGGCAACCTCCGCATCTCTTCAGCACCGGTAAGTCCTCGCTACTCCATAGGGCAGATCCGCATTAGGGCTCCGTAGTTCTTCCTCTGTTCTTCGTACTTCATCGCGGGCCTTCGGTAGATTTGGTATTTTCCACCCTTTTTGATCTTAGACTGTCTAGGATTGCTGCGGTAGCTGTTTGGCACCCATTTCAAATGCAAGTAGACCTCTTTTTACTGCATAAAGGCCTCGTTCGAGCTCAAGAACTCCCCTGCGTCTATTTTTTAGGTCTAGAAACTTTCCTTTTAACCGACCATTTTGATCCAAATTATTTACTGCAATGTGTGAAACTTGTTTTCACCACACTTAGTAAAAAACGGCACTCATTGAGTCATGGCGGTTTACATCTCCGGTTTAAAGAAACCACGCGCCGTAGAATCTTCCGGCTCAAAGGAAGCCACACGCCGTAAAATTTTCCGGCTTACCTACAACAAGGCTGTAGAGAATTGAATTACTCTTGACACCTTTTCTGCGGCTTAGATAACCGATGTACTTATATATATATCATTAGGCCCCTCCATAAGCCGCCACCTTAAACCTTGACTTGTAAGTTTCCTCCGGCTCATTATTAAACCGGACATTTTTCCCTGTATCATAGGCTTCCAACATTCACCATGCCTCCCAAAGCTCCCAAAGCACCCATCACTTGCAACTGGATGAGGTCCAACGTCACCGACGAGACCGATGACGGACTTTATGAAGTCGGTTACTTGCCCAAGAAGGACGTCATGTCCTACCGTGCCCCTGACCCGTCAGAGGAGAGACCACGGCCAAAGGACGGGGAGGTAGTGATTTTTGCGGATCACATGAGCCGGGGTTTCGCACCGCCCGGCTCAAAGTTCTTCAGAGACGTGCTGAATTTCCTCGACCTGCGGGACATAGGGCCCAACTCAGTGTCCAATATCTGCAACTTCCAAGTGTTCTGCGAGGTCTACCTTGGAGAGGAGCCCAGCCTGCTGCTCTTCAGAGAGCTCTTCTACCTGAACCGTCAGAATGAGTGCGCCGATGGGCCAAGTTTGGAACTTGGTGGCATCTCCATTCAGCGGCGGAGGGACTGCCTTTTCCCCTACGCAGAACCTCCAAGCCACCCCAAAGACTGGAACCAGACGTGGTTCTATTGCCAAGACACGTCGCCGGCTGATGAGAGTCCGCTGCCCGGCTTTCGTCCCTCGCGTCTGGAACCAACACACCCACTGTCAGACAAGCTGACTCAAGCAGAGCGCCAACCTCTCCTCCCCACTATTAACAAGATCAAGGCTCTCGTGGGCAATGGTCTCAATGGAATTGATCTGGTCCGGGTCTGGATCTCGTGGTGGGTGATCCCCTTGAGCCGCCGCCCTGGCTTAATGTGTGAGTACACAGGCCGGAAAGATGACCCCTTGCGACACAGCCGCAGTGACCTCCCTGAAGACGTTGCCGAGGACATGACCAAGGCTCTTTTGAATGAGAGCATGGCAGACTGCGGGAGGACCGGGTTAGCCCCCTTCTGCAAGACCAATCCAGCCCCAGCAGTAAGCCGCTAATCTGAACATCTTATCTTCTTCTGTAGATAGCTTTCATCTGAATCTTTTAAGAAATCATCATTGTATTTTTCAGGCTGATGACAAATTCTGGAAGATCAAATATGACCATGAGGCGGCCAAGAAGGCCAGGAAGGCGAAGAAAGCCGCCAAGAGAGCCGCTCCCCGTAAGAAGGGAAGTAGGCCTACTGCTTCGGAGCTGATGCAACTAAGCGACAGCTCCGAGTCAGAGGTAACCCCTGAACCTGTAAGCTCTTTCTTATGTTTATTGTTTATTTCTGCCCGCCTTACCAACACTTGTTCATCAACAGGATGACACCGGAGCCAGTAACCCGGTGGTTGAAGAGGTAATGATACTTTCCTTCGACTCGGAGCCCTTGCCAAGGCTAAAAATCCGAAGGGTAACCCGGAAAGTAAGCTTTTCACATCCTTTAGCTTATCAAGATCCTTAATTTATTTTGAAGCGACAGACTCATGAGAGCCGGCGGCATACCCGGACCAACAAGGACGCCGACCTCTCTTCCGGCTTACCGGACACGTCGAGGAAACGCCGGACCGAGGTGATCTCAAATTTGTACCCTTTTCATCCTTTGGCAGGTGTTATGCGTCAACCGCTCAACTCTTCTGACTCAAATTATCAGGAAACTTCCCCCTCTTCTGGCGACTCTATGCAGTCAAGCCTGCCGGCTTTCAAGACCGTGCCCGGGTAATGATGATCATCTCATGTTGTACTTGTCTTTACTTGCATTTTTGTGCTTAACCCTTCTGTCTTTTCAGTGCCCAGGCCAAGCTCACCAAGAGGGCGAAGAAGACCAAACCGGTCGAAGAGCCGGATTTGCCTGAGCCGGAGGTAGCAGGTCAAGAACCGCCAGCTGCCTCCGCTCCCGAAGCCGCCGCTCCAATCGACAAGGCAACTGCAGAAGCTTCTGCTAACCCGGAGGCCTCCAGCTCAGCTCAACCAGCAGATGACCCGGACGTGGTAATCACCCGGACGGAATTTGTTGAGCCGGGGAGACCTACTGCGCTGGCCAAGTGCTCCGCCAAGGGGGAGTTGCTACAGCCCCGCCGGATTAATCTGGACCTTACTGACTACACCAACCTGAACATCGGAGAGATCGTCTCTGGCTTCGTCAGTCAAGTGCACAAGAGCCGGGATGCAGAGATCAGCATGGTGAACCAGATTCAACAAAAGTCTGAGGTACCACTCTTCTTTCTTCTTGCTTAGTATATAGTTATCTTGTTATTCTTACCATGCTTTAGCCCCCAAGTCTACGACTTATGACAGAATATGTTGTAGACTTAAGTTCCGGCTTACTCACTTGAACCGGCAATTTGTAGATAGAAACGTTCGACATGCATTAGCCCCCAAGTGCCAAGTGTCTTTGCTTGGAAAGTGCTTCGGACTTTGAAAATTGCATACTAACTGTTCATCCTATAACCCGGCAATTATGCAGGCTACTTACAAGAAGTTGGAGGCTGACATCTCCGACCTCAAGACCCGTCTGAAGATGCAAGAGACTGAGACCCGGAAAGCAAACGCCAAATTTGTGTCCAGTATCGCTGCACAAGAAAAGCTGAAGACGGAATTTGATGCTGAACGGAAGGCTTGGGCCGAAGAAAAGGCCACTCTGGTGAACCGGGCTGAACAGCGGAGAAGGCTCTAATAGAGAAGACCGCTGAACTCTCCGGCTTAAAACGCCAAGTGTCCCAGATGGTTGCCGCAATCTTCGGTAAGTCATTTCACCGGCTTTCATCAAGTTTACCATCTTTATATCTCATAACTCATCCTAGTCGGCGGCTTATCTTATTCTGTTAAACAGGGCCCAGAAGCGCCAACCTCAACCAAAGCGTGGTAACCAAGCTGAAAGCCGTGTACACCCTGGTGGAGCAACTCTACACCGGGTCACAGCGTGCTCTGGCTGTGGTGGCCCTATCCAACGAGGTGCCGACTCACCTGGCTGAGGTTCTTCGTCGGCTCGCCGTTCTTCCTCAATGCATCCAAGAGCTGCGACGGGCCTCTGCGATAGCCGGAGCCATAGCGGCTCTAAGCCGGGCTAAGGCGTTCCTTCCAGAGCTAGACCCGGCAGACATCGCGCTGGGCTACCCCAGTTTGAAGGAAGACGGCACCGCCTTCGACCAGAAGGACTTCGCAGCTTGCGTGAAGATCGTACGCCCGGTGGCCACTCTGATTGGCAATGATACAGATCTGACTAAGTATCAGCCGGGTTACGATGCAGAGAATTAGAGGATCCCCACTCCGCGCTATGAGGCCCTCAGCTTAATCCCGCCGACTCGCAAGCACACCTTCGCCCCGGAGATTGACCCGGCGGGGTTAATTGACGAGGAAGCTCAATTCGAAGCTCTGAGCGGCATCGACTGGAAGTCGTCAACTTTCCAGACCTTGGGAACAGCCGGAGGAGAAGAGAGGGATGAGCCGGAGACTTCAACCCAGCAAGCATCGTAACTCTGCTGGCGGCTTATCAAACAATGCCTCACCTTTTTGGACTCAATGAGTCTTGTAATAGAGTAGGACCAACACTTTATCTTTGCCGTGCCATCGTGCATGCATTGAATGCTGAAGTCTATTGAAGTTGTCTCCTTTATATTTCTCCGGGTCGTAATCAATCATTTATTTTCCTTAATCTCAAAATAGTTGCCTTCGACTATCCTGCATAGAAGGACAAATCACAAGTCTCTAGGCGGCTTACCGCACTGAGAATCGTAGGTTTTAGATATATTACCCGGAATACGAATCAAAAAAAGACTGGTCCTCAATTATGTCCTTAATACAGTCATAATAACACACTTAGCAGCCTGCAAGCATACTTCCGGTTTAAATAACCCGGGTAATAAGGTTGGTACCTCAATTCCGGCTTACCTGTCTGAATAACGCCCATTGTGTTCAACTAACACTGTAAATCAAAGTTAAGCCGGCAAAGTGAGACCCGGCCGTACGCACTTTGAAATAATCAGAAGAAACTTGCTATAAAGCAGAAGAACTTAGGGGCTTCCGGTTCGAATACGACCAGAGACCCGGCCCAAAGGGATTATGCTAGGATTCGAATACGATCATATAGCCCCCAGTGGGTGTGGCGATGCCAATCAAGAGGGTACCGACAGCTATGTTCTCTTCGGTTCGAATATGACCCATGTTTGAACGGGAAGGCCCCAAATGACTTTAAGAATTGTTTAACGATGCTGATTCGAATACGATCCACGTCGGTTCCCAAAGGGGTTAAACTAAGATTCAAATATGATCAAAGAAAACTCCCCAATGAGCTCGGCACTTTGCCAATCAAATGGGTATCGACAGCTATGTTCTCTTTGGTTCGAATACGACCTATGTTTGAACAGGAAACCCCCAAGTGACCTTATTACCGACGGCTAGATTCGAATACAATCATAAGCCGGATCCTCCTTCAAGTTATCATGTAATCTTGCAATGAAAACAACACGTGCACATTTGGAGGAGAAAAAAGGACAGAGGTCCTGCTTTATTGCTTATCATAATATATACATGGCTGAGAGAAATATGTACATTATGAGAGCCGGTGGCTCAAGTGTAGTAAGGCCGAAGCTGAGCTATGTTCCACGGCCGACGGGTCTCTTCCTCCGACTTACGTAAATCTTTGTGCTCCCGAATGTCAATGAGGTAATATGACCCATTGTGCAAATTCTTGCTGACCACAAAGGGCCCTTCCCAAGGCGGGGATAGCTTGTGCGCATCTGTTTGATCTTGGATGAGCCGGAGCACGAGATCGCCTTCCTGGAAGACCCGGGATTTAACCCGGCGACTATGATAACGGCGCAGGTCTTGTTGGTAAATCGCTGAGCGGGCTGCTGCCACATCACGCTGTTCGTCCAACAAGTCAAGAGCATCTTGGCGCGCCTGTTCATTATCCGCCTCAGCATAAGCCGCCACTCGAGGCGAGTCATGACGGATGTCACTGGGAGGACTGCTTCTGCCCCATAAACCATGAAGAAAGGCGTAAAACCTATAGACCTGTTAGGAGTAGTGTTGATGCTCCATAACACGGAGGGAAACTCCTCCACCCAACAACCTGGCGTCCGTTGCAAAGGGACCAAAAGCCGGGGCTTGATGCCCTTCAGAATCTCCTGATTAGCTCTCTCAGCTTGACCATTGGATTGAGGATGAGCCACCGAGGAAACATCAAGTCGGATATGCTCTCGTTGACAAAATTCTTCCATGGCGCCTTTGGATAGATTGGTGCCATTGTCAGTTATAATGCTGTGCGGAAAGCCAAAGAGAAAAATCACCTTTTTCATAAATTGAACCGCCGTGGCCGCATCACACTTGCTAACTGGCTCCGCTTCAACCCACTTGGTAAATTTGTCAACTGCCACCAAGAGGTGGGTCTTCTTATCCTTGGACCTTTTAAAAGGCCCAACCATATCAAGCCCCCAGACCGCAAAGGGCCAAGTAATTGGGATCATCCTCAGCTCCTGAGCCGGCACATGAGCCCGTCTTGAGAACATTTGGCAACCATCACATTTACTGACCAAGTCCTCCGCATCAGCATGAGCCGTCAGCCAATAAAAACCATGACGAAAAGCCTTGGCCACAAGAGATTTTGAGCTGGCGTGATGGCCACAATCCCCTTCATGAATCTCACGCAAGATCTCTTGACCTTCCTCAGGGGAGACACAACGCTGGAATGCTGCCGTAACACTGCGGTGATGCAACTCGCCATTGATAACAATCATTGACTTAGCCCGCCGGGTTATTTGTCTGGCCAAACTTTCATCCTCAGGCAACTCTCCCCGGGTCATGTAAGCCAGATAGGGCATTGTCCAGTCCGGTACGACGTGGAGAGCCGCCACCAGTCGTGCCTCCGGGTCAGGGACAGCCAAGTCTTCCTCTGTAGGCAACTTAACAGAAGGGTTATACAGGACATCCAGGAAAGTATTAGGCGGCACCGGCTTTCACTGAGAGCCCAGCCGGCTTAGGGCATCAGCCGCCTCGTTCTTCCTGCGATCAATGTGCTCTACTTGGTAGCCCTGAAAGTGCCCAGCAATGGCATCAACTTCGCGGCGATTAGCCGCCATGAGAGGGTCCTTAGAGTCCCACTTGCCTGACACTTGTTGAGCCACTAAGTCTGAGTCACCGAAACACCTTACCCGGCTGAAGCTCATCTCCTTAGCCATCCGAAGACCGTGGAGCAAGGCCTCGTACTCAGCTGCGTTGTTGGTACAAGGAAACATCAATTGTAGCACATAATGGAACTTATCACCCTTAGGGGAAGCCAATACGACTCCAGCCCCCGAGCCCTCCAACTGCCTGGACCCATCAAAGTGAATAGTCCAATATGTGTTATCCGGCTTTTGCTCGGGCACTTGTGACTCTGTCCAATCATTGATGAAATCCACCAAGGCCTGAGATTTAACAGCAGTGCGTGGCACGTATTTGAGACCATGAGGTCCGAGCTCTATGGCCCACTTAGCTACTCTTCCTGTGGCCTCTCTGTTTTAAATGATATCACCAAGAGGAGCCGAACTAACCACAGTGATGGGATGACCCTGGAAATAATGCTTAAGCTTCCGGCTCGCCATGAACACACCATAAACAAGCTTCTGCCAATGTGGATACCGCTGTTTGGACTCGATGAGCACTTCGCTGACATAATAAACCGGCCGCTGAACCGGATGCTCCTTACCCTCTTCCTTGCGCTCCACCACCACAGCCACACTGACAGCTGTGTGTTCGCCGCCACATACAGTAATAAGGGCTCCTTATCAACCGGAGCAGCAAGGACTGGGGGCTCTGCCAGCTGCTTCTTCAAATCCTCAAAGGCAGTATTAGCTGCATCATTCCAGACAAAGTTATCAGTTTTCTTCATCAACTGATATAATGGCATGGCCTTCTCACCCAAACGGCTTATAAACCGGCTTAAAGCAGCGATGCGACTCGCCAAGCGCTGAACATCATTTATACACGCCGGCTTAGCCAGGGAGGTGATGGCCTTGATCTTCTCCGGGTTAGCTTCAATGCCTCTGTCAGAAACCAAGAAACCCAAGAGTTTGCCTGCAGGAACAACAAAAACACACTTGGCCGGGTTAAGCATCATCTTGTAAACCCGGAGATTATCAAAGGTTTCCCTCAAATCATCTATCAGGGTTTCCTCCTTTATAGATTTAACTACAATATCGTCCACATAAGCATGAACATTGCGCCCAATCTGGTTATGAAGACAGTTCTGCACGCAACGCTGATAAGTCGCCTGTGCACACTTGAGTCCAAAGGGCATAGATACATAGCAGAAGGCTCCAAAGGGAGTGATGAACGCCGTCTTCTCCTGGTCCTTAACTGCCATTTTGATCTGATGATAACCGGAATAAGCATCCAAGAAACTTAAGCGCACACAACCTGCCGTAGCATCAATAATTTGGTAAATACGGGGAAGGGCAAAAGGATCAGCCGGACACGCCTTGTTTAAGTCCGTGTAATCCACACACATCCGCCAAGTGCCATTCTTCTTGAGTACGAGGACCGGGTTAGCTAACCACTCTGGGTGAAAGACTTCAACAATAAACCCGGCCGCCAAGAGCCGGGCCACCTCTTCACCAATAGCTTTCCGCCTCTCCTCATTGAACCGCCGAAGGAACTTCCTGACCGGCTTAAATTTCGGATCAACATTGAGAGTGTGCTCAGCGAGTTCCCTAGGTACACCTGGCATGTCAGAAGGTTTCCATGCGAAGATGTCCCTATTCTCATGGATGAACTCGATGAGCGCGCTTTCCTATTTTGGATCCAGATTGGCACTGATGCTAAACTGCTGAGATGAGTCTCCTGGAACGAAATCAACAAGTTTAGTCTCATCAGCCGACTTGAATTTCATTGCCGGCTCATGCTCCGTAGTCGGATTTTTCGGAGAGGTCATATCTGTTGGGTCAACATTGTCCTTGTAAAACTTTAACTCATCTGCTGCACAAACAGATTCTGCATAAGCTGCATCGCCTTCCTCACACTCCAGGGCCACCTTCCGGCTTCCATGAACCGTAATGGTCCCATTATGACCCGGCATCTTGAGCTGTAAATACACGTAACACGGCCGTGCCATGAACTTGGCGTAAGCCGGCCGCCCAAATATGGCATGGTACGGACTTCTTATCTTGACCACCTCAAAGGTCAATTTTTCCACCCCGTAGTTGTGCTCATCTCCAAAGGCCACTTCCAACTCGATCTTGCCGACTGGATAAGCCGACTTACCAGGTACCACACCGTGGAAAATAGTGTTTGACTGGCTGAGGTTCTTATCAATCAACCCCATACGACGGAACGTCTCATAATAAAGGATGTTGATGCTGCTGCCTCCATCCATGAGCACCTTAGTGAACTTATATCCTCCCACCTGAGGAGCGACCACCAAGGCCAAGTGACCCGGATTATCCACCTGGGGAGGGTGATCCTCCCTACTCCACACTATAGGCTGCTCAGACCACCGCAAGTAGCGTGGAACCGCCGGCTCAACAGCATTCACAGCCCTCTTATGAAGCTTCTGATCTCGCTTACACAGACTGGTGGTAAACACATGATACTGTCCACCGCTAAGCTGCTTTGGATTGGTCTGATAACCCCCCTGCTGCTGTTGATTACCCTGGCCAGACTGCTGATTAAAGCCCCCTTGACCGTTCTGAGGATTAGAATTTGAGCCGCCGCCCGGGCCATGAAAACCGCCGGCGCCTGAGCCGCCGCCCGGGCCATTGTAATTTTTAAAGGCCTTCATGATTGCACAATCCTTCCATAGATGGGTAGCTGGCTTCTCTCTAGAGCCATGCCTTGGACAAGGCTCATTCAATAGCTGCTCCAGCGTCGGGCCTGACCCGCTGGCTCGGGGAGGGGGCCTCCCCTTGCGTCGCTGGTTATTACCTTGTGAGCTGGCGTTGGCTACAAACTCTAGGCCGCCATCGGCCTTGCGCTTGCCTCCTCCTTGGTTTCCCGGGTTATGCTGAGGACCCTTGCCATTCCCGTTCTTCTTTCCCTTCCCTGTCCTTTCATCATCTGAAGCGGGGTCATTGGTACCATCAGAATCGGCGTACTTGACAAGAGCCGCCATCAGTGTACCCATATCATTGCAGTCGTGCTTAAGCCGCCCGAGTTTCATCTTCAGGGGCACAAAACGACAATTCTGCTCCAACATTAAGACTGGAGAGCCGGGATCCATCTTATCCGAGGAATGTATTATCTCCTTAACCCGGCGAACCCAATGTGTCGTAGACTCACCCTCCTGCTGCTTGTAGTTAGTCAAATCCACAATTGACATAGACTGCCTACATGTATCCTTGAAGTTTTGGATGAACCGGGCCTTCAGCTCAGCCCAAGACCCAATGGAATTCGGTGGTAGCCCTTTCAACCAAGTGCGGGCAGTCCCATCTAACATCATGGTGAAGTACTTGGCCATGGCCGCTTCACTGACCTCCAGCAGTTCCATGGCCATCTCATAACTCTCGATCCAGGCTGCGGGTTGCAAGTCTGCCGTGTAATTAGGCACCTTCCTAGGGCCTTTGAAGTCCTTGGGTAGACGTTCATTGCGGATAGCTGGCACTAAACAAGGGACACCCCCAGTCCTGGTAGGGATACCCACGTCGACGGAAGTCGTCGGGTAAGCCGGGGGAGTCTGGTAAGCCGTCAACTGAGGCACCTGCTCCGCCTCTTGCCGCGCCCTGTCTTGGTCTGCTGCGTGAAAGGCTCCGTTATGAGCCGGGCCATGGCCAGGGGGCGGGTCAGGGCGTCGGACGTTACTTGAGCCGGTCGCTGAGACCATGTGCCTGCTGTAACTCGGGCTCCGGCCTGGACGAGGGGTCGAGTGGATCCTGTCCCGGCTATAGGAGTACGCCTCTTGCTGCGCCAGTGCTGTCTGAAGGAGTTCCCTGACCCGGCGGGTTTCAATGGCCGTCGGAGTGTCGCCGTCAATTGGGAGAGCCGCCAGCCGTGCTGCCGCGGCGACCATGTTCTCCAGCGGGTTGGCATAATGACCCGGTGGTATTGGCACGTACTGAGGCGGGGCAGGGGGCACCTGGGGAGGCCCCATCACTTGTGGCTGAATAGGGGTCCCAGACCCGGGCATTATGACCCCTGGCGGGTTACTAGACCCTGCACCTGGCGTGTTGAAGAGGTTTCGTGGATCGTAAACCGGAGGGAGCCGAGATTGGGCCTTCTGATGCCTCCTTCTCATGACCTCATTGGACGCGTTCTTATCCATCGTGAGCCGGAAAGACTGCGCCTGGATCAATTGTGTTTGGGCGTCGAGAGCCGCCCTCTCCGCAGCCATCCTGATCCCTTCCGCTGCCAGGTCCTCCTTAGCTTTCACTAGATCTAACTTTAATTGCGCCACCTCCGCATCATGCCGAGCTTGATCCGCCGGGTCAACCGCGGCAGTTAACAGGGCCGTCATCTTGTCCGTGAGATCCATCAGCACCTGAGCCGGAGAGGGCACCGGGTTTCTCGCTCCAGCAGCAGGGTTCTGAATAGGCTGTGCACCGGCCATAAACACTCCAACCTGACTTGGCGGCTCAAACGGGTCTGGAATACTGTCACCATCGGAACAACCCATGAGCCTGCCATCTTGAACTTGATACAACGAGTTTGATTCATCGGTGGACGACTCGCCGTCAGAGCTGGCGGCCGTCTCATCACCAGATCCAGATCGATCAGAGAGCCCTCCATGGACACATCCCACAAAAGCATGCCTTAAGGCAGGCCGGGCCCGGGCGGGTCGTGCACGCTGAGCCGTCTCGATGAGATCGGCGCAGAGATCCGGCTCAGGGCCCGGCTCACCAATCTTGCCAATGAAAACATGAATTCCGCCGAAGGGGACCCGGTACCCGTACTCAATTGAGCCGGCGTCGGGGGCCCAGTTTGCATCGTCGATGTAGAGCTTGCCGCGACGACTCTTGGTCATCCGGCCCACAGCGTATCCCTTGAGCCCTTCGAAGCTGCCCTTCAAGAACTCAAATCCACCGTGCGCTGGCCCCACGGTGGGCGCCAACTGCCGTGGAATTGTCACGGCAGATGTCCTCAAGCTAGGACTTAGTCGTGGAGCCATCGCCGCTAGGAAGCTTGAAGGGGTTAACGGGACAAGGAACACGAGGGTTATACTGGTTCGGCCCCTTACGGTGAAGGTAAAAGCCTACGTCCAGTTGAGGTGGTATTGATTAGGGTTTCGATGACCAGGGAGCTTAATTGCTATGCCTGGTTCTCGACGAGATCTTCCCTATCCCTAAACCGCTGCCGGGTCGTCCCTTTATATAGGGAGGCTGATGCCCAGCAACTCTCAGAGTCCCGGCCGGCTCATAAGAGTGTCCGGCTCAGACTCTCAACTATTCTTGCCTTACACTACAAGTTCTACCATAATAATGATTGTAACTACGGGCCTTAAGCCATATCCGGGTCTTAAGCCCATCTTTGGCCCACCGTCTTCAAGCTTGGCGCCGGGCTTCTGGCAATGACCATTATGAGTAACCCGGCCCCTCCTGGCGGGTGACTCTAAGGTCTATATCCTCAACACACACCCACTTAGTTTTCTTTTGAGCTTTCATACACTTATAGCTCTAGTGCATCTGCTGCATGGCAATCCCTACTCCTTGCATTGACATAAATTGATGGGCATCTCCATAGCCCATTGATTAGCCTCATCAATGTGAGACTTTCTCCTTTTTTGTCTTCTCCACACAGCCTCCACCATCATATTCTATTCCACCCATAGTGATATATCCATGGCTCACGCTCATGTATTACGTAAAAGTTGAAAAGGCTTAAGAGTATTAAAAGTATGAACCAATTGCCTGCCATGTCATTGTCACCGAAAAGCGCACCTGCAAGTTCCCGCGAGTCCTCATCGGCGGCGGTGGCAGCATCAACATCCTCTACCGCGACACCATGACCAAGCTCGGCATCGAGGAAAGACGGATGGAGCCAACCCGGTGTTCCACGGCCGCAGCATCGTGCCAGGCCTCTCCTACTCCCCGATCGGTCGGATCCGGCTTGACGTCCTGTTCGGCTCCAGCGACCACTTTCGGCGCGAGCCCATCTGGTTCAAGGACCTGGCCAGTCCCTACCACATGCAGCTGGGCCGGCCTGCGCTGGCAAAGTTCATGGCGGTTCCTCATTACACCTACTTGAAGATGAAGATGTCGGGTCCCGAGGGCCACATCACTATTGTCGGCGACTACAAGAAATCCCTAGAGTGCGCCCGGGCCAGCTCCATGCTAGCCGAGTCGCTAGTCATAGCCGAGGAGCAGCGCAAGCTCGACCGGAGCGTGGCGCTGGCCGGCAACTGCTACCTCTTGAGCATGCGTTGGTTATTCCCTTGAAGAGGAAAGGGTGATGCAACAAACTAGAGTAAGTATTTCCCTCAGTTTTGAGAACCAAGGTATCAATCCAGTGGGAGACAATGCACAAGTCACCGAATACCTGCACAAAAAAACACCAACCTGCACCCAACGCGATAAGGGGTTGTCAATCCCTTCACGGTTATTTGCAAAGTGAGATCTAATAGAGATGGATAAACAGTAAAGTAATATTTTTGGTATTTTTGGTTTATGGAACGGAAAGTAAAAAGATTGCAAAGGAAGTAGATAGGAAACTAAAATTGTAGATCAGGAACTTATATGATGGAAAGTAGACCTGGGGGCCATAGGTTTCACTAGAGGCTTCTCTCGAGATAGAAAATATTACGGTGGGTGAACAAATTACTATCGAGCAATTGATAGAAAAGCGCAAAGTTATGACGATATCTAATGCAATGATCATGAATATAGGCATCGCGTCCGTATCAAGTAGACCGACTCATGCCTGCATCTACTACTATTACTCCACACATCGACCGACTCCTGCGTGCATCTAGAGTATTAAGTTGATAGAACAGAGTAACGCATTAAGCAATATGACATGATGTAGCGGGATAAACTCAAGCAATATGATGAAAACCCCATCTTCTTATCCTCGATGGCAACAATACAATACGTGTCGGTTCCCCTTCTGTCACTGGGATCAAGCACCGCTAGATTGAACCCAAAGCTTATCACTCCTCCCATTGCAAGAAAAACCAATCCAGTTGGCCAAACCAAATCGATAGTTCAAAGAGACTTGCAAAGATATCAAATCATACATAAAAGAATTCAGACAAGATTCAAATAATATTCATAGATAAGATGATCATAAATCCACAATTCATCGGATCTCGGCAAACACACCACAAAAAGGCATTACATTAAATAGATCTCCAAGAACATCGAGGAGAAGATGGTGTTGAGAATCAAAGAGACAGAAGAAGCCATCTACCTACTAGCTATGGACCCATAGGTCTGTGGTAAACTAATAAGGCTTCATCGGAGAGGCAATGGCATTGATGTAGAAGCCCTCCATGATCGAATCCCCCTCCGGCAGGACGCTGGAAAAGGCCCCTAGATGGGATCTCACGGGTACAGAAGGTTGCGGCGGTCGAAAAGTGTTTTCGTGGCTCTCTTGGTAGGTTTTGGAATATTTGAGAATACATAGGCGGAAGAAATAGGTCGGTGGAGTCATGAGGGGCCCACAAGGGTGGGGACGCGCCCTACCCCCTGGGCGCGCCCTCCGACCTTGTGGCAGCCTCGTGGCTTTCCTGACGTGTACTCCAAGTCTTGTGGATGTCTTCTGGTCCAAGAAAAATCATCGCGAAAGTTTCATTCCGTTTGGACTCCGTTTGGTATTCCTTTTCTGCGGAATTCTAAAACAAGGAAAAAAACAGGAACTGACACTGGGCTCTTGGTTAATAGGTTAGTCCCAAAAATCAGATAAAACAGCATATTAATGCATATAGAACATCCAAAACAGATAATATAAAAGGATGGAACAATCAAAAATTATAGAGACGTTGGAGACGTATCAAGCATCCCCAAGCTTAATTCCTGCTCGTCCTCAAGTAGGTAAATGATAAAAATAGAATTTTTGATGTGGAATACTACCTAACATATTTATCCATGTAATTTTGTTTATTGTGGCATGAATGTTCAGATCCGTATGATTCAAAACAAAAGTTTAATATTGACATAAAAACAATAATACTTCAAGCATACTAATAAGATAATTATGTCTTCTCAAAATAACATGGCCAAAGAAAGTTTATCCCTACAAAATCATATAGTCTGGCTATGCTCCATCTTCATCACACAAAATATTCAAATCATGCACTACCCCGATGACAAGCCAAGCAATTGTTTCATACTTTTGATGTTCTCAAACCTTTTCAACTTTCGCGCAATACATGAGCGTGAGCCATGGACATAGCACTATTGGTGGAATAGAAGGTGGTTGTGGAGAAGACAAAAAGAGGGAGATAGTCTCACATCAACTAGGCATATTAACGGGCTATGGAGATGCCCATCAATAGATATCAATGTGGGCGAGTAGGGATTGCTATGCAACGGATGCACTAGAGCTATAAGTTTATGAAAGCTCAAAAAGAAAACTAAGTGGGTGTGCATCCAACTTGCTTGCTCATGAAGACCTAGGGAATTTTGAGGAAGCCCATCATTGGAATATACAAGTCAAGTTCTATAATAAAAAATTCCCACTAGTATATGAAAGTGTTAACATAGGAGACTCTCTATCATGAAGACTATGGTGCTACTTTGAAACACAAGTATGGAAAAGGATAGTAACATTGTCCCTTCTCTCTTTTTCTCTCTTTTTTCTTTTTTTTTCTTTTTTTTTTCTTTTTTTCCTTTTCTCCCTTTTTTTGTTTTTTTATTTCTCTCTTTTTTTTCCTCACATGGGACAATGCTCTAAAAAGGAAGATCATCATACTTCTATTTACTTACAACTCGATACCAGAACAAGATATGACTCTATATGAATGCCTCCGGCGGTGTACTGGGTGTGCAATGAATCAAGAGCGACATGTATAAAAAATGATGAACGGTGGCCTTGCCACAAATACGATGTCAACTACATGATCATGCAAAGCAATATGACAATGATGATGCGTGTCATAATAAACGAAACAGTGGAAACTTGCATGGCAATATATCTCGGAATGGCTATGGAAATGCCATAATAGGTAGGTATGGTGGTTGTTTTGAGGAAGGTATATGGTGGGTTTATGGTACCGGCAAAAGTTGCGCGGTACAAGAGAGGCTAGCGATGGCGAAAGGGTGAGTGCGTATAATCCATGGACTCAACATTAGTCATAAAGAACTCACATACTTATTGCAAAAATCTATTAGTCATCAAAACAAAGTACTACGCATGCTCCTAGGGGGATTGATTGGTAGGAAAAGACCATCCCTCGTCCCCGACCACCACTCATAAGGAAGACAATCTAAAAATATATCATGCTCCAACTTCGTTACATAACGGTTCACCATACGTGCATGCTACGGGACTCACAAACCATAACATGAGTATTTCTCAAATTCACAACTACTCACTAGCATGACTCTAATATCACCATCTTCATATCTCAAAACAATCATAAGGAATCAAACTTCTCATAGTATTCAATGCACTTTATATGAAAGTTTTTATTATATCCTCTTGGATGCCTATCGTATTAGGACTAAATTTATAACCAAAGCAAATTACCATGCTGCTTTAAAGAGTCTCAAATAATATAAGTGAAGTGCGAGAGTTCATCAATTTCTATAAAATAAAACCATCGCCGTGCTCTAAAAGATATAAGTGAAGCACTAGAGCAAAATTGCCTAGCTCAAAAGATATAAGTGAAGCACAAAGAGTATTCTAATAAATCACGATTCATGCGTGTCTCTCTCAAGAGGTGTGTACAGAAAGGATGATTGTGGCAAACTAAAAAGCAAAGACTCAAATCATACAAGACGCTCCAAGCAAAACACGTATCATGTGGTGAATAAAAATATAGCCTCAAGTAAAGTTACTGATAGACGAAGACGAAAGTGGGGATGCCTTCCGGGGCATCCCCAAGCTTAGGCTTTTGGTTGTCCTTGAATATTACCTTGGGGTTCCTTGGGCATCCCCAAGCTTAGGCTCATGCCACTCCTTATTCCATAGTCCATCCAATCCTTACCCAAAACTTGAAAACTTCACAACACAAAACTCACCAGAAAATCTCATAAGCTCTGTTAGTAAAAGAAAATAAATCACCACTTTTGGTACTGTTGTGAACTCATTATTTATTTATATAGGTGTAATATCTACTGTATTCCAACTTTTCCATGGTTCATAACCCCGGATACTAGCCATAGATTCATCAAAATAAGCAAACAACACATAGAAAACAGAATCTGTCAAAAAAGAACAGTCTGCGAAGATCTGAATTGTTCTAATACTTTTGTAACTCCAAAAATTCTGAACCATTAGTACAATAGAGGCAATTCGTAAGTCAATCTTGTGTAAAAAAATTAGAGTTTTTCCACGCACCAGTAAAAAATAAGAATTGTTTTTCTGGGCGCAAAAGTTTCTGTTTTTCAGCAGGATCCAATCAACTATCACCGTAAGCCATCCCAAAGGTCTTACTTGGCACAAACACCAATTAAAACACAAAACCACATCTAACCAAAGGTTAGATGAATTATTTATTACAAAACAGAACCAAATAAAGCAAAAACAAAAATAAAATTGGGTTGCCTCCCAACAAGCGCTATTGCTTAATGCCCTTAGCTAGGCATAAAACACGAATTGATCTAGATTTATCATCTTTGGCATGCAATCCATAAGTGGGACTCATAATAGATTCATAAGGCAATTTAATTTTCTTACGTGGGAAGTGTTCCATGCCTTTCCTTAACGGAAACTGAAATCTAATGTTTCCTTCTTTCACATCAATAATTGCACCAATCGTTATAAGGAAAGGTCTACCAAGAATAATACGACATGTAGGATTGCAATCTATATCAACAACAATGAAATCTATGGGCACATAATTCCTATTTTCAACAATAAAAACATCATTAATCCTTCCCATAGATTTCTTAATAGTGGAATCCGCAAGATGCAAATTTAAAGAAAAATCATCAAATTCACGAAAACCTAACACATCACATAAAGTTTTTTGAATCGTGGAAACACTAGCACTCAAATCACACAAAGCATGGCATTCATAATCAATAATATTAATCTTAATAGTAGGTTCCCACTCATCATAAAGTTTTCTAGGAATAGAAACTTCCAATTCGAGCGTTTCTTCAAAGGATTTCATCATCGCATTAGTGATATGTTTAGTAAAAGCTTTGTTTTGATTATAAGCATGAGGAGAATTCAACATGGATTGCAACAAGGAAATACAATCTATTAAAGAACAATTATTATAATTAAACTCCTTGAAATCCAAAAGAGTGGGTTCATTGCTACTTAAAGTTTTGACCTCTCCAATCCCACTTTTATCAATTTTTGCATCAAGATCTAAAAACTCGGAATCGTTGGGACGCCTTTTAACTAAAGTTGACTCATCTCCAGTCCCATATTTATCAAGATTTACATTGGAAAACAAAGATTCAATAGGATTCACATCAATCACTTTAAGATCTTCATCATTATTTTCACGGAAACTAGAAGAACACGCTTTTATAAACCAATCTTTTTTAGCACGCATCTTAGCGGTTCTTTCCTTACACTCATCAATGGAAATTCTCATAGCTTTGAGAGACTCATGGATATCATGCTTGGGTGGAATAGATATAAGTTTCAAAGAATCAACATCAAGAGAAATTCTATCCACGTTCCTAGCCAAATCATCAATCTTAAGCAATTTTTCTTCAATCAAAGCATTGAAATTCTTTTGCGAACTCATAAATTCTCTAACACTATTCTAAAAATCAGAGGGCATCTTATTATAATTTCCATAAGAAATGTTGTAGGAATTACCATAATTATTAGAGGAATTACTAAGAAATGGCCTAGGATTAAAATTACCTCTATATGCGTTATTAACAAAATTGTTCCTACCAACAAAATTCACATCCATAGATTCATTATTAGTCGCAATCAAAGTAGAAAAAGGCATATCATTAGGATCAATAGGAGCACTCTTTCTAGCAAATAGTTTCATAAGCTCATCCATCTTTCCACTCAAAACATTAATCTCTTCAATTGCATGCACTTTTTTACTAGTGGAAGATCTTTCGGTATGTGTCGAGGATATACCCCGCGGTATGACCCGGCCGGAGATATGACCCGGCTAGGACTTGGTATTTCATTGGTGACCCGTCGGATTGTAAGCCGGAAGATTGTTTAAGCCAGATGTTAAACCGGCAGATTGTAAGCCGACAGATTGTTTAAGCCAGATGTTAAACCGGCAGATTGTAAGCCGGCAGACTGTTTAAAGCCAGATGTTTAAGCCGGTAGATTGTAAGGCGGCAGATTGTTTAAGCCAGATGTTTAAGTCAGATTGTGACAGAGTCGCCTGGGGTTAATAAACCCAAAACGTTAAGAAGCCGAAAACGTTAAGAAGCCCATGGAGAGAAGCCTGTGACGAGAAGTCAGAATAGCTTAAGTCTTAATCCGAGTTGGACTCTACATGTAACCCGCCCCTTCAACTTATATAAGGAGGGGCAGGGCACCCCAAGAGGGACGAGTTGAATAACCGTTAAGTCTAAGCACAACTAGGAGAGCTGGAGATACGGCGACTCCCTCGTGATGATAATGAGACCTAGCCACAAACAACATGTAGGGTTGTTACCGGATGATGTTTCTCGGGGCCCGAAGCTGTCTAAAACCTTGTCTTGTGTTGCATCTCTCGATTTCGCTCAACCCCTCTCAAGCTACCACATAGATGCGTTGGCCTCATGACTAAGTCCGCACACTAGGACATCTGCCGTGACAATTCCACGACAGTTGGCGCCCACCGTGGGGCTCGCGCAAGATGGTGTTGAGTTCTTGGAGGGAATTCCTCAGGAGTCGAGAGGTTCGCGATTCGTCAGATGGAAAAGAGCCGGCATAGAAGATTCTGCATCAACTCCGGTTTCATCAGATTGCTATTGAAAAAAGTTTTAATATCAGATCAAAGTCGAAAGGCAACTTCGAGAGCGATGGCACACACGCCCGTCCTGTGTGCAAGCGAGCAAAGGATCGCCCAAATGTCAAACAGGGACGGTTACGATGGAAAATTTGAGGTGACACACGTGATGAAAACAAGATCCACAATGCCCTGGGACTCATGCTTACTTTTCTTGTGTTATGGGATGATGAGGATTATGAGTCGCCAAGACTCTTCAAAAGTGTCGTCGGCCGGTCGGGTAATTCTAATGAGTACGAGTCTAAGTCAGATTGAGCCTGGCTTACAACAAAGTTCACGCAAGGTGCTGAAAAATAATAATAACACGGACTCGGTGGACCACACTCGAGTCGGAAGCAGATTCTCCATGGGTTCGGGCTCCACAGTTGACCCGCTCCATTGACCTGCCAAGCTGTACCCCAAGTAGCAGCGATGGGGCCTCCCCTGCCGCGCTCATCGATTGTGCCCCGCCTGCCTCCGCTCGACTACTCCGCCTTGAGCCACCTGGACTTGCGGCCTCGAACGGTCTCACTCGCCTTAGCTGGTAGCATTGCGTGTCTCAGGATGTTGGACTACGGACGGGTGTACACAATTGCAGAGTCTGAATCAGAAAGGCCTTGACTAGTTAATACGACTCGGAGCTTAAGTTCTTGGCCGAGCTGCTCTGCTGGAACCACGGCGCCTACCGCGTCGTCGCCGCTCAATCCGCTGACTTCGAGCCGCCTCCAGGGCGCCTCGGTGCTACGGCCGCTTCTGAGACGTCACTCCGCCTCTCCTTCTACGGCCTTTGACTCGTCAATCCATCTTCGCAGCCGTGCCGTCGAGTCATGGATTTGAGCCGTTCGCCTCCGCTTCAAGACTGCACCTCACCAGCTTTACCGTGAGCCGCTGCCGCGGGCCGCTCGCGCCTGGCTAATCTCGCTTCCACCTTGAGTCGCCCACGCCTCGCCGGCTCTCCCCGACGGCCACACCTTCAGACCTCGATTCGCCTCGTGGCCGCGGAAAATCGCCGGTGCCTAACTCCACAGCCACGGCCATAGCTCGCCTTGCCGGCACGCCTCTGCTTCCGGAGGATCACTGTTGAGCCGCCCGGTGCTGCGCTTTTAGCTGCCACCTCCGTCATCATTGCTGCAACCCTACGGCTGATAATTTTCGGTCAAGCATATCAGGTAGAATTCATCCTGTCAAGTTTTTATTGATACATTTTTATTTTCTTCGAGAACAATTACTCTCGTTTGTGCAATTTCTTATGCAGAACAAATCATCGTTACAAAAGAGGCCATCAAGCTATGGACCTTGCCTACACCAGACGGGTCAATGGACAGGGTCAATTATAACCCACCGAGATTCAACATATTCCAGCAGTCCACTGGTTATATCATGGTCAAGCATGGAGAGTCTCAAGCAAACTTCTCGAGTAGTCTTAAGACTCGGGGGCTACAATGATATGACTCAGCAAGTCTTGCCAGTCTCAGCAAATTCAAGAACCCCAGGACGTTGGAGGGAAAGATAACCCGGTCCCGGAGGCTACTGCCATATTGATAAAATTTAAAGGCCGTCAGAAAATTTCCGGCTTAAAGAGGAGATTCTGGTTTAAAATTCAGCTCAAGGGAAATCAGTCTCACTGAAGCTCTCAATAGCCAGTTTAAAATCTGGCTCAAGGGAAATCAGTCTCACTAAAGCTCTCAAATATCCGGTTTAAAATCCGGCTCATGGAAGTCTGTCTCCCATAAAGCTTTGAAGCTCTCAAAATCCGGTTTAAAATTCCGGCTCAAAAGAATCCATCTCTCGCAAGTTCAAGTTCTCAAGAAAAATTAAAGGTTGCTAAAGAGAATTTGCTGCTATGATGCACGGTTCAAACATGGGTATCCTGCCTTACGGGCTTATCTTGGTCACTTGGGGGCTTCCTGATCGTATTCGAATCATAGCCGTGAATATCCCTCTTGATCAGCTCAACGCCACACTTGTAAGCATGTCACTTGCGGGCTTCCTGTTCAAACATAGGCGTATTCGACCAAAGAGAACATAGCGTTACTACCCTCTTGACCAGGTTTGTTCAAACATATAGGCGTATTCGACCACAGAGAACATAACCTTTCCGGGTCATCCTACCTATAGCCAGCTGCTTCAACTCCATTGGGTAATCCTGATTGACCCGTCGAAATCTTAACGATCAATCTTTACGGCGTATTCGACCAATATCTGAGCTTGTTAAGGTTCAAACGGCGGTTTGTCATGCGAGAGCACGACTTACAGATAGTCAGGATAGATCCAGGCTTCATAAGCCGCCTTCCTTGAAACTTGCATAAATCGGCCCATGATGTATGTTGTTACTCTGGCCCCGCGTACTCTTGATAAGTCTTTGAGCAAGACCAGACTTTATCTAGGGTTCAAATGTCGATTGGGCACACTGTAAGTCACGCTCACAGAATGCACGAACAATCCAGTGGCTCAGACTAGTTTCATTGAAGTATTTTGTTATCATACACATATATTGCATCATCATACATCATAATCATACATTTTATTATCATTGCATCATCATAGCATGCATCATATATGCATGGATATACTGGTTTATATTGCAGGAACTAGTTTTCAAACCGGGCTATATTATTCAAATCTTTAATAGCCAACATGGTTGGATTTTTATTATGGTTATCAATAACCAATATTATGATTGAGGTTTTCAAAGTCGTTTCAGCGCAATGGATATTATTTTATCAATGGATATAATTTATTCTACAATGGAAGGAATAGTCCCGAGTCGCTGCAGGCTTACGACCCGGCACTTGGGGGCTACATTATTCAGATTAAGATTATATCAAATATGGAAGTCCCATGTCGCTGCAAGCATGCACCATGACATTTGGGGGCTAATGCAAGGTCATTTCTTACTTGCCTTGTTGAAGACCCGACTCATCACATCGTAATGAGCCGGCCCTAGGGGGCTACCAATTGCTCCTATCAAAAATTTAAGGTACACAAGTCTTAATCCATTATATTCAAGGGTCCACTGCTCAGTTGGTAAAGCACAAAGCTCTTAACCTTGTGGACGTGGGTTCAAGGCCCATGATGGGGGTTACATCATATGACGTTATTTTCAATGAAGTATATATAAAGTTCCAGCTCAGTATTATCATACTGACCCAGCCCTTGGGGGCTACACGTTGTTGTTCAAGTCTACGTGACCATATCTACAAAGTCCCTGCTCATTATTGCATAAAGACCCGGCCCTTGGGGGCTACATTGGTTGAAGTTTTTATGAGCATATGGCAATTTCAAGTCCCAGGTTGCTGCAAGCATGACAACCCAGCACTTGGGGGCTACATATGTGGAATACGCAGTTCTGGCTAGTAATTAAGATGAACAACATGGATTTCTTCAAAGTGGTAATACTTATATTGAAGCAAGTCTTAAGTCATCACTTTGCTCTGCTCAAGACTTGGGGGCTACAGGTAATATGGATATGAGGGAGAGAAATCTTCAAAATTCTCAGTTTTGACTTAGCGTCAACAACAATTATGACTCGGCATCATCTGTTTATAACCCGGCAATTTTGGTAATCATAAATAGGCAAGATCTACATTTTCAAGCTGGCTGAAGATCAGATAAGTATTTCAAGACCAATATTTTTAAACATTGGGAGCTGAGTCAAATGAATTATGCTTCACAATTTTTCTCTGTGAGAAACCAACGTCAGCAAATTGAGTATGAAACTGGCCTATTGACCCGGTTTTTCTAGAAGAAGGAAATAACAAGGAGTTAAGGATGATCAGGTGCCGGCTTACAAGAGTTTAATCTATGAAAATTATTCTTGTGTTTGTTTTACAGGACCAGTTTTGTAACACCCCGGATGTAACTTTCCATTTGTGTAACTCCAACTCTTGCCATTTTCGGCTATGTGTTATGATATTCCCTTCGTGGTCGGGTTTTGTTTTTCGTTTTGCATTTTTTTCATGTCATGCATCTCTTATCATGTCATCATGTGCATCTCATTTGCATACGTGTATGTCTCATGCATCCGAGCATTTTCCCCGTTGTCCGTTTTGCAATCCGACACTCCCACCTCCTCCGGCGCACACCTCTTGTTTCTTTTCGTGAGCGGGTTTCGAACATTCTCGGAATGGACCGAGGTTTTTCAAGTGGCCTTGGTATACCACCGGTAGACCACCTGTCAAGTTTCGTGCCATCTGGAGGTCGTTTGATACTCCAACGGTTAACCGGGTAACCGCAAAGTCCTTTTTGTGTGTTGCAGCAAAAAACCCCTCCAAACAGCCCAAAACCCCTCTAAGTCTCTTCCATGCTCTAGGTCGTTCGACCACGATCGTGTGGGCGAAAACCGCACTCCATTTGGAGTCTCCTAGCTCCCTCTACCTATAAAACACCTCCCCCTCCGAAATATTCGTGGTGCAAAACCCTAGTCCACTCCCCCTCTCCGCGGCCGGACGCGTCCGCCGCTGCCGGACAAATTCCGCCGCCGGCCCCTCCCCCTCCGAAATATTCGCGG
The DNA here is from genome assembly GCF_002575655.3 of Aegilops tauschii subsp. strangulata. Lineage (NCBI taxonomy): Eukaryota > Viridiplantae > Streptophyta > Magnoliopsida > Poales > Poaceae > Aegilops > Aegilops tauschii. The sequence continues at coordinate 107,024,028 of NC_053036.3, read as the reverse complement.
TGCAAAACCCTAGTCCACTTCTAAGTCTCCTAGCTCCCTTCATATTACTGTTTCTGCCATGCTCTGTTTTCTGCTAAGTATGAAACCTGTTAACGGAACTTGCTATGCTTACATGGTTGCCATCATATCTTCTAATCCTTTTTGGCTTATGGTTAGTAAGGGACTTTTGTCATATGCGTTTAGTAGATTATTGCCATTCTGGTTTTGCTATGTTAAGTCCCTATAACATGTTGATTTCTTGCTCTGAACATTGCTACCTGATGCTGTTTATGCCATGTCCAGTAATTTCACCAAGTCTGTGAACCTGATATCTTTTGCACTTTTGCCATGCTTGTTTGAACCTGTTATGGTGTGATCTAGACGTAGCTCAGTGTTCATCTTTTGTCAAGCATCTCCTTTAGATTACTTCCATATGCTTTTTTGCTATGTTGAAGTGCTGTAGAATAGTTTCTTGATCTATTCTAAGTGCTATCATGCTGTGAATCGCAGATTCGTGTCATTCTTGTTTTGCTTGCCATTTGCAAACCGTGCATCCGTTTCCGGTGATCTTTATATCGATTTCGACCGAAATCATCTCATATTTCCAGTGGCATGCTTGGTTTGCCAAGTTACTGCCTTGTTCATCATTTTTCTTCCGGCGCACGCATATGCATCACATACCACATCTCGCATATCATACATGTTTTGCATCATGTTGCTTGTGCATTTTCCGTGATTGATTGTGGTTCCGTTTGCTTGTGTTCTTGTTGTGGGTAGAGCCGGGAGATGAGTTCGTGAACGAGGAACTTGTTGAGTACGCTTACGAGGATCAAGCTTTCGACAACTCTGAGAACCTTGGAGGCAAGATGACCATACCCTCGAAATCACTTCTAACTTTGCTTTGCTAGTTGTTCGTTCTATTGCCATGCTGTGCTACCTACCACTTGCTATATCATGCCTCCCATATTGCCATGTCAGCCTCTAACCATCCTTTCCTAGCAAACCGTTGTCTGGCTAAGTTACCGCTTTTGCTCAACCCTTCTTATAGCGTTGCTAGTTGCAGGTGAAGTTGAAGTTGGTTCCATGTCGGAACATGGATATTTTGGATTATCACAATATCTCTTATTTAATTAATGCATCTATATATTTGGTAAACGGTGGAAGGCTCGGCCTTATGCCCGGTGTTTTGTTCCACTCTTGCCGCCCCAGTTTCCGTCATACCGGGATTATGTTCCTTGAGTTTGCATTCCTTACGCGGTTGGGTGATTTATGGGATCCCCTTGACAGTTCGCCTTGAATAAAACTCCTCCAGCAAGGCCCAACCTTGGTTTTACCATTTGCCACCTAAGCCTTTTTCCCCCGGGTTTTCGCGAGCCCGAGGGTCATCTTTATTTAAACCCCCGGGCCAGTGTTCCTCTGTGTGCTGGTCCAAACTAGAGCCACTTGCAGCGCCACCTTGGGGAAACTCGAGGATTGGTTTTAGTTGTACGTAGTGTTCATCCGGTGTGCCCTGAGAACGAGATATGTGTAGCTCCTATCGGGATTTGTCGGCACATTCGGGCGGCTTTGCTGGTCTTGTTTTACCATTGTCGAAATGTCTTGTAAACCGGGATTCCGAGACTGATCAGGTCTTCTCGGGAGAAGGTTTATTCTTCGTTGACCGTGAGAGCTTATAATGGGCTAAGTTGGGACACCCCTGCAGGGTATTATCTTTCGAAAGTCGTGCCCGCGGTTATGAGGCAGATGGGAATTTGTTAATGTCCGGTTGTAGAGAACTTGTCACTTGACTTAATTAAAATACATCAACCGTGTGTGTAGCCGTGATGGTCTCTTCTCGGCGGAGTCCGGGAAGTGAACACGGTTTGAGTTATGCATGAACGTAAGTAGTTTCAGGATCACTTCTTGATCTTTTCTAGCTTCTCGACTGTTGCGTTGCTTCTCTTCTGGCTCTCATTTGCGTATGTTAGCCACCATATATGCTTAGTGCTTGCTGCAGCTCCACCTCATTACACCATCCTTTCCTATAAGCTTAAATAGTATTGATCTCGCGGGTGTGAGATTGCTGAGTCCTCGTGACTCACAGATTCTACCAAAACAGTTGCAGGTGCCGACGATGCCAGTGCAGATGACGCAACCGAGCTCAAGTGGGAGTTCGATGAGGAACGTGGTCGTTACTATGTGTCTTTTCCTGATGATCAGTAGTGGAGCCGAGTTGGGACGATCGGGGATCTAGCATTTGGGGTTATCTTATTTTCATTTGGATTTGACCGTAGTCGGTCTATGTGTGGATTTTGGATGATGTATGAATTATATTTATGTATTGTGTGTAGTGGCGATTGTAAGCCAACTCTCGTTATCCCATTCTTGTTCAGTACATGGGACTGTGTGAAGATAACCCTTCTTGCGACAATACCACAATGCGGTTATGCCTCTAAGTCGTGCCTCGACACGTGGGAGATATAGCCGCATCATGGGCGTTACAAGTTGGTAATCAGAGCCATCCCCGACTAAGGAGCCCCCTGCTTGATCGAATCGCTGGCGTTGTTGAGTCTAGAACAAAAAAATGTTTTGAGTCTTACGATTATATATATCGGAGAGTAGGATTCTTTTTACTCCTCAGTCCCTTCGTCGCTCTGGTGAGGTCTCCTGACGTAGAAGTTTTGACTCTTCTCTCCTCAAATTTCACTAAAAAATTTAGGATCACGCGGGTATCTTGGAATCGTTCCGATGGTTTTGTGACGAGAACATTATTCTTGGTGCCTCCTGACATTTAGGGGTTGTGGCAGTGTCCTGGGGAGTTGAGCTCCGAGATGTTGTCGTCACAATTTTATCGTTGCAGTTCTGGAATACCTCAGTTTCGCCGACATCGAAATCTCTTCTATGCAGTTGTTGGTGAGATCACCTCGACGCCACCCAGTACTGGGGCGGGAGTTCGGGAGTATTGCCATAACTCGTATAACGGATGCTTTTCGAAGGTTGAGGTAAACGATTTCCGAATTTTTCTTGGTTATGTGTTGACGGATGGATACAGCTAGATCTAGGGATTGCTAGTTTGGGTGATATATTTTTGTGTCCCCTGTATCCCCAACACCAGGTTGCATAACCAGATAGTTTCGGGAGTTTATAAGTGGGAATTGAAGTAGCTCCTAGGATATCTTTCCGAAAAACACATGATATGAGATTGGGGTTCGACGTCTAGTGGTCCGCATTTCCACGGTTGGTTTTACAGTGGTCTCGTAGTGTTTTAAAGAGTCCTTGGCTATGCCGACTCGGGGACGCTTCATATGTCATGTGCACTGCCTTGTACATGATGGTGCTGTACGATCGAGCCTGTGTGGGCCCCACCACGAAAACTTCGGACGAAATCTCTATCATATTTTTGTTCCGGCTTATTCTGCAAGCAAATACTTTCTTTTGTTTTGAATTGTGGTATTCGAGTTGCTTCGAAGTCAAATGTTGATTCCATACCTTTTTCTAAGTGGCTTCTCAACTTAATGGAAGTGTGATGATTTACTATGGAATTCGTTCATTCATCCTCGTTCGAATGTTTATTGTGAAGACTATATGTTGCAATTTCTATCCGTTGATTCAACTTGTCTATTTGTCCATCAAGATGCTAACGGATGTCACCCTCTTCAGGATGGCTCCGCCAACGCGTCAGAATCCGGAACGCAATGAAGGGAGTCAGGCGAACCCTCCGCCTCTACCTCCGCCTCCGGAGGCATGGCAAGCTATCATGGCAGCCACCAACGCCAATGCTCAAATGATTCAGCAACTCTTGCAAGAACGAACCCAAGGGCAAGGCAATCAAGGCCAAGGCAACAATCAGCTTCACTTCGCTACCCTCAACCAGTTTCTTGCAAATCAGCCCAAGTCTTTCAGCTACTGTGCCGATGCCACAGATGCCGATGATTGGCTCGTGGACATCAACAAGCATTTTGAATGTAGCAATGTCAGGCCTGAGGACTATGTCAAGTTCGCTTCTTTTCAGCTCAAGGACCAAGCTGCTGATTGGTATCAACAATACAAAGATTCCAGAGGAGGTCGTGTGATCACTTGGACTGACTTCTGTCGGGACTTCAAAGCGCACCACATTCCACAAAGTGTTGTTGAGAGCAAGCGTGAGGAGTTCCGCAATCTCAAGCAAGGCAACATGTCTGTGTATCAATTCAACATCCAGTTTCAGAAACTTGCTCGCTTCGCTAAACAAGACGTTCCTGATGAAAAGAGCATGATCTATCACTTCAGAGGTGGCCTTAGAGAGGATCTGCAGTTAGCTCTCGTTCTTGTTGAGCCTACTCAGTTTGATCAATTCTATAATATGGCACTGAAGGAAGAGGCTACTCAGCTCAAGTGTGAGGCTTCTAAGAAGAGAGTCAGGGACGCAGTTCAGTCTTCTTCTTCCTCACTTGTGGCAGCTAAGCAATAGAAGTTCTGGTTGCCTCCTCCTCCTCCGTTTCGTCAGCCTTACCAACAGAAGAACAAAGGTGGCCATGGATCTTCCCACCCACCCAACCCTGGCTATCAGAACAAGTCTCAGAATCAAGCTCCAAAGTCCAATGCTCCTTATCATCGTCCACTCTCTGAGGTGACTTGCAACAAGTGTCAGCAGAAAGGTCACTATGCTAAAAAATGCTTCAACCAAAGGCGTCTTCCGCCTCCTCCTCCTGTGAGATCTTCCAGCAATGCAGTGGTCAAGCATAATCCAAAGTCTGCAAAGGTGAACATGATGAATGTAGCTCAAGCGAAGGAATCTACTGATGTGATAATGGGTAATCTCTCAGTTAATGATATTCCTACAAAAGTTCTTTTTGACACTGGTGCATCGCATTGTTTCATGTCAAGATCATTTGTTGCAAAGCATGATTTCATTTCGGAAATGTTGGAAAAACCCATGGGAGTTGTTTCTCCGGGCTCTTCTATGAGGGCTACCACAATGATTCCGGATGTTTCTATCAAGATGGGCAACTATAAATTTCTGTCTAAACCTTTTGTTCTTGGTGACTCGGATATTGATCTAATTCTCGGGATGGACTGGCTTTCTAAGCACAAGGCTCAACTTGATTGTGCTGCCAGGGATATTCAATTGACACACTCTTCTGAGGATGTGATTATTTATGCCGCTCGTGATGAAACCAATCGGTTGTTTTCTCTCAATGAGAAGGGCGAATTGAATGCCATCTCTCAAATTCCAGTCGTTTGTGAGTATCAAGATGTCTTTCCAGAAGAGCTTCCGGGTATGCCTCCTCACCGGCCAGTTGAGTTCGTCATCGATCTTGAGCCTGGCACTGAACCCGTTTGCAAGCGTCCATACAAGCTTGGACCCAAGGAGCTGAAGGAATTGAAGAAATAGCTCGATGAACAAGAGCGTCTGGGTTTGATCAGACCGAGTTCATCTCCATGGGGTTGTGGTGTTCTTTTGTCCAGAAGAAGGATGGCACGGAAAGACTTTGTGTCGACTACCGTCCATTGAACAAGAAGACAATCAAGAACAAGTATCCACTTCCCAACATCAATGAGTTATTCGAGCAACTCAAAGGTGCTAAAGTTTTCTCCAAGCTTGACCTTCGTATGGGTTATCATCAGATTCGCATTCGTGAAGAAGATATTCCCAAGACAGCATTCAGAACAAGCTTTGGTTCTTATGAATATACTGTCATGTCTTTCAGCCTTGTCAATGCTCCTCCAACATTCTCTCGGATGATGAACTTCATCTTCAACCCCTATACCAATGAATTCCTCCTGGTGTATCTCGATGATATCTTGGTCTTCTCCAAGAATAAGAAGGATCATGCCAAACATTTGCGATTGGTGCTTGACAAGCTCAGAGAGTATCAATTCTATGCGAAGTTTTCAAAATGTGAGTTTTGACTTGATGAAGTTCTTTACCTTGGTCATATCATCTCTGCCAAGGGCATCGCTGTTAATCCCGAGAAGGTGTCTGCAATTGTGAATTGGGAACCTCCTCAGAATGTCAAGCAGCTCCGCAGTTTTCTTGGTCTCGCAAGTTATTGCCGAAGATTCGTTGAGAATTTCTCTAAGATTGCAAAGCCTCTTTCCAACCTCCTCCAAAAGCATGTGAAGTATGTCTGGTCTCCTGAGTGTGACGTTGCTTTCAACACTCTCAAAGAGAAACTAGTCACAGCTCCTGTCTTAACTCCTCCTGACGAATCCAAGCCATTTGAAGTTTTCTGTGATGCTTCTCTTCAAGGTCTCGGTGCTGTGTTAATGCAAGAGAAGAAAGTTGTGGCCTATACCTCTCGTCAGTTGAAGCCCAACGAAAAGAACTACCCCACTCATGATCTTGAGTTTGCGGCAGTTGTCCATGCATTAATAACATGGAGACATCTCTTGTTGGGAAGACAAGTGGACATATTCACCGATCACAAGAGTCTCAAGTACATCTTCACTCAGCCCAACCTCAACCTTAGGCAAACTCGATGGGTCGAAATGATTCAAGGGTACAATCCGAGTATTGAGTATACTCCAGGCAAGGCCAATGTCATTGCAGATGCTTTGAGCAGGAAGGCTTATTGCAACAGCTTAATTCTCAAGCCATTCCAACCGGATCTTTGTGAAGCTTTCCGCAAGCTGAATCTCCGAGTTGTTCCTCAAGGCTTTCTTGCCAACCTCATAGTCTCTCCTACTTTGGAAGATCAAATTCCTGAGGCACAACTCCTGGATACCATGGTGAAGAAGGTGAAACGTGGTATCGACAAGGGTCTTTCCAAATACAAGTGCTATCGCATTGATGACAGAGACACTTTATTCTTCGAGGACCGGATTGTGGTTCCTAAAGGTGATCTAAGGAAAGTCATTATGAACGAGGCACACAATTCTCTTCTTTCCATTCATCCTGGAAGTACGAAGATGTACCATGACCTCAAGCAGTCGTATTGGTGGACTCGAATGAAGCAAGAAATCGCTCAATTCGTGAATGAATGTGATGTCTGTAGAAGGGTGAAAGCAGAACACCAACGATCAGCTGGTCTCCTCCAACCTCTTGCCATCCCAGAATGGAAGTTTGATCATATCGAAATGGACTTCGTGACCGGATTTCCTAAGTCCAAGCGCGGAAATGATGCTATCTTCGTTGTCATTGACAAGCATTCTAAAGTGGCTCATTTCCTTCCAATCAAAGAATCTATCACAGCAGCTCAGTTGCTAGAGCTATACACCTCCAGGATTGTCTCCTTGCACGGCATTCCACAATTGATATCTTCAGATCGTGGAAGCATCTTCACTTCTAAGTTCTGGGACTCCTTCCAGAAGGCCATGGGCACCAACATTCGCTTCAGCACAGCTTTCCATCCGCAAACTAGTGGCCAAGTCGAGCGAGTCAATCAAATCCTTGAAGTAATGCTCAGGGCTTGTGTCATTTCCTTTGGCATGAAATGGGAAGATTGTCTTCCCTATGCCGAATTCTCCTACAACAACATCTTCCAAGCAAGTTCGGGCAAGGCCCCATTCGAGATTCTCAATGGCAGAAAGTGTCGTACTCCTCTCAATTGGTTAGAGACTGGTGAACGCCAACTTCTTGGCAATGACTTAATCACAGAGGCTGAAGAAATGTGTAAAGTCATCCGTGAAAATCTCAAAGCCGCGCAATCGCGCCAGAAGAGTTACTATGATAGTAAGCACCGTGATGTGGCTTTCGAGATCGGAGACCATGTCTTCCTCCGCGTCTCTCGAATGAAAGGCACTCGTCGCTTCGGTATCAAAGGGAAGCTTGCCCCTAGATACGTGGGTCCTTTCAAGATCATTGGCAAAAGAGGCGACCTCGCCTATCAACTTGAGCTTCCTTCCAACTTCGCGAACGTGCACGAGGTGTTCCACGTGTCACAGCTTCGCAAGTGCTTCAAGACTCCTGAGCGCACCATCAACTTCGAAGAGATTGACCTCCAAGAAGATATGTCTTATCATGAGCACCCCGTTGCTATTCTTGAAGAAACTGAGCGCAAGACTCGCAACAAGTCTATCAAATTCCTGAAAGTGAAGTGGTCGCACCATTCCGACCGAGAAGCCACCTGGGAACGCGAGGACCACCTCCGTTCCGAATATCCGGAGTTCTTTCAGTCCTAGATCTCGGGACGAGATCCTCTCGTAGTGGTGGAGTGTTGTAACACCGCGGATGTAACTTTCCATATGTGTAACTCCAACTCTTGCCATTTTCGGCTATGTGTTATGATATTCCCTTCGTGGTCGGGTTTTTTTTTCGTTTTGCATTTTTTTCATGTCATGCATCTCTTATCATGTCATCATGTGCATCTTATTTGCATACGTGTTCGTCTCATGCATCCGAGCATTTTCCCCATTGTCCGTTTTGCAATCCGACACTCCCACCTCCTCCGGCGCACCCCTCTTGTTTATTTTCGTGAGCGGGTCGTTCTCGGAATGGACCGAGGTTTTTCAAGTGGCCTTGGTATACCACCGGTAGACCACCTGTCAAGTTTCGTGCCATTTGGAGGTCGTTTGATACTCCAACGGTTAACCGGGTAACCGCAAAGTCCTTTTTGTGTGTTGCAGCAAAACCTCCCTCCAAACAGCCCAAAACCCCTCTTAGTCTCTTCCATGCTCTAGGTCGTTCGATCACGATCGTGTGGGCGAAAACCGCACTCCATTTGGAGTCTCCTAGCTCCCTCTACCTATAAAACACCTCCCCCTCCGAAATATTCACGGTGCAAAACCCTAGTCCACTTCCCCTCTCCGCGGCCGCACGCGTCCGCCGCCGGCCGCAGCCACTCACGGCGCGCCACGTCGGCCGGGCTGCGCCCCACTTCGTCGCCGACCGCGCGGGCCCGGGAGGCCCAGATCCGGCCCCCGCCGGCCCGTCTCCTCCTCCTCCCGCGCGGCACCCCGCCCGCGAGCGCCAGCCGCCGCCCTCCGCCGTCCTCAGCCTCACTACGCCGGCGCCCGCCGGCGCCACCGCCCGCACCCGCCGGCGACCGCGTCCCCGCCCCGCTCCTCCGACACCGCGCCCTCCGCCGGCTCCTCTCCTTTTCCTCTGCAACGCCTCCGGCCGCCGCGCCCCTTCCTTCTCCGGCGAGCTCGAGGTCGAGCTCGGCCCGATCCGATCTGAAATCGCCTAGGGTTGACTTCTCTCCCCTCTCCCCGAAATATTCTAAGTCTGAGATTTTTACATTACATGGTCATGTTCATCGCATCATATCTCTCTGTATATAGCTCTGTTTCTTGCGTGTAATATATCGAGATGTTCCCCTCGAGGTGCTCTTCATTTCGTTCCATTGTGCCATGTTCATTTGAGTCCATCTTGATGCCCAAATCTCGGGTGCAAGAGTGCTAATTGTTTACGTGTAGATATGGTTATGCTTTATCCGTTCATGCCTCTGTTTACAATTATGGAGTACCCTAGGATGACTCAATCTTGCTCTACTTTTTCTATAAAATGTTCCTGGTAGATTTTCTACGTGTTGTTCAGTTTTGCCAAGGTGGTTGTAGTTGTTTCATACATGCAATTTTACTTGCTCTTTCCATGGATAGCTTCATAAACATGCCGTCTTGCTGTAGGTATGCTTGTTTTGTCACGCATTGCTTTGTGGTGAGTGCATCAAGCTCACCAAGATGCCTTCATATTACTGTTTCTGCCATGCTCTGTTTTCTGCAGTCTGAAACCTGTTAACGGAACTTGCTATGTTTACATGGTTTCCATCATATCTTCTGATCCTTTTTGGCTTATGGTCAGTAAGAGACTTTTGTCATATGCGTTTAGTAGATTATTTCCATGCTTGTTTTGCTATGTTAAGTCCCTGTAACATGTTGATTTCTTGCTCTGAACATTGCTACCTGATGCTGTTTATGCCATGTCCATTAATTTCACCGTCTGTGAACCTGATATCTTTTGCACTATTGCCATGCTTGTTTGAACCTGTTATGGTGTGATCTAGCTGTAGCTCAGTGTTCATCTTTTGTCAAGCATCTCGTGTAGATTACTGCCATATGCTTTATTGCTATGTTGGAGTGCTATAGCATAGTTTCTTGATGTATTCTATGTGCTATCATGCTGTTAATCGCAGATTCGTGTCATTCTTGTTTTGCTTGCCATTTGCAAACCGTGCATCCGTTTCCGGTGATCTTTATATCGATTTCGACTGAAATCATCTCATCTTTCCAGTGGCATGCTTGGTTTGCCAATTTACTGCCTTGTTAATCATTTTTCTTCCGGAGCACGCATATGCATCACATACCACATCTCGCATATCATATATGTTTTGCATCATGTTGCTTGTGCATTTCCCGTGATTGATTGTGGTTCCGTTTGCTTGTGTTCTTGTTGTGGGTAGAGCTGGGAGACAAGTTCGTGAATGAGGAACTTGTTGAGTACGCTTACGAGGATCAAGCTTTCGACAACTCTGAGAACCTTGCAGGCAAGATGACCATACCCTCGAAATCACTTCTATCTTTGCTTTGCTAGTTGTTCGTTCTATTGCCATGCTGCGCTACCTACCACTTGCTATATCATGCCTCCCATATTGCCATGTCAGCCTCTAACCATCCTTTCCTAGCAAACCGTTGTCTGGCTAAGTTACCGCATTTGCTCAACCCTTCTTATAGCGTTGCTAGTTGCAGGTGAAGTTGAAGTTGGTTCCATGTCGGAACATGGATATTTTGGATTATCACAATATCTCTTATTTAATTAATGCATCTATATATTTGGTAAAGGTTGGAAGGCTCGGCCTTATGCCTGGTGTTTTGTTCCACTCTTGCCGCCCTAGTTTCCGTCATACCGGGATTATGTTCCTTGAGTTTGCGTTCCTTACGCGGTTGGGTGATTTATGGGACCCCCTTGACAGTTCGCCTTGAATAAAACTCCTCCAGCAAGGCCCAACCTTGGTTTTACCATTTGCCACCTAAGCCTTTTTCCCCCGGGTTTTCGCGAGCCCGAGGGTCATCTTTATTTAAACCCCCAGGCCAGTGTTCCTCTGAGTGCTGGTCCAAACTAGAGCCACTTGCAGCGCCACCTTGGGGAAACTCGAGGATTGGTTTTAGTTGTACGTAGTGTTCATCTGGTGTGCCCTGAGAACAAGATATGTGCAGCTCCTATCGGGATTTGTCGGCACATTCGGGCGGCTTTGCTGGTCTTGTTTTACCATTGTCGAAATGTCTTGTAAACCGAGATTCCGAGACTGATCGGGTCTTCTCGGGAGAAGGTTTATCCTTCTTTTGCCGTGAGAGCTTATAATGGGCTAAGTTGGGACACCCCTCCAGGGTATTATCTTTCGAAAGCCGTGCCCGCGGTTATGAGGCAGATGGGAATTTTTTAATGTCCGGTTGTAGAGAACTTGTCACTTGACTTAATTAAAATACATCAACTGTGTGTGTAGCCGTGATGGTCTCTTCTCGGCGGAGTCCGGGAAGTGAACACGGTTTGAGTTATGCATGAACGTAAGTAGTTTCAGGATCACTTCTTGATCTTTTCTAGCTTCTCGACCGTTGCATTGCTTCTCTTCTCGCCCTCATTTGCGTATGTTAGCCACCATATATGCTTAGTGCTTGCTGCAGCTCCACCTCATTACACCATCCTTTCCTATAAGCTTAAATAGTCTTTGTTGAGGATATAACCATTGGAGTCACCCGCCTAGGAGGGGCCGGGTTACCCATGATGATTACTACGCGAAGCCCTATACCAAAGATGAAGACGGCGGGTCAATAACGGGCCCCAGACCCGGAGATGGCTTAAGGCCCGTAGCATCAGCCGCCGTTAGGGTAAACTTGTAGTGTAAGGCAAGAATAGATAAGAGTCCGAGCCAGACACTGTTATGAGCCGGCCGGGACTCTGAGAGCCGCTGGGCGTCAACCTATCTATATAAAGGGACGACCCGGCGGCGGTTCAGGACAAGTAAGATCTCGTCGAGAGCCAGGCATAGCAGTTAAGCTCCCTGGTCATCGAAACCCTAATCAATACCACCTCAACTGGACGTAGGCTTTTACCTTCACCGTAAGGGGCCGAACCAGTATAACCCTCGTGTTCCTTGTCCCGTTTAACCCCTTCAAGCTTCCTAGCTGCGATGGCTCCACGACTAAGTCCTAGCTCGAGGACATCTGCCGTGACAATTCCACGACAGTTGGCGCCCACCGTGGGGCCAGCGCACGGTGGATTTGAGTTCTTGAAGGGCAGCTTCGAAGGGCTCAAGGGATACGCTGTGGGCCGGATGACCAAGAGTCGTCGCGGCAAGCTCTATATCGACGATGCAAACTGGGGCCCCGACGCTGGCTCAATTGAGTATGGGTACCGGGTCCCCTTCGGCGGAATTCATGTCTTCATTGGCAAGATTGGTGAGCCGGGCCCTGAGCCGGATCTCGGCGCCGATCTCATCGAGACGGCTCAACGTGCACGACTTGCCCGGGCTCTACCTGCCTTGAAGCATGCCTTTGTGGGATTTGTTCATGGAGAACTCTCTGATGGAGCTGGGTCTGGTGATGAGACGGCCGCCGGCTCTGACGGCGAGTCGTCCACAGATGACTCCAACTCGTTGTATCAACTTCAAGATGGCAGGCTCAGGGGTTGTTCCGATGGTGACAGTATTCCGGATCCTTTTGAGCCGCCGAGCCGGGTTGGGATCTTCATGGCCGGTGCACAGCCTGTTCAAAACCCGGCCGCTGGGTCAGGAAACCCGGTACCCTCGCCGGCTCAGGTGCTGATGGATCTCACGGACAAGATGACGGCCCTGTTGACCGCCACGGTTGACCCGGCGGATCAAGCTCAGCATGACGCAGAGGTGGCGTAGTTAAAGTTAGATATAGTGAAAGCCAAAGAGGATCTGGCGGCAGAAGGGATCAGGATGGCTGCGGAGAGGGCGGCTCTCGACGCCCAGACCCAGTTGATTCAGGTGCAGTCCTTCCGGCTCACGATGGATCAGAACGCGTCTAATGAGGTCATGAGAAGGAGGCATCAAAAGGCCTAATCTCGACTCCCTCCGGTCTACGATCCTCGAAACCTCTTCAACACGCCAGGTGCAGGGTCTAGTAACATGCCGGAGATCATAGCGCCCGGGGCTGGGACTCCTATTCAGCCACAAGTGATGGGGCCTCCCCGGGTGAACCCTGCCCTGCCTCAGTATGTGCCAATACCACCGGGTCATTATGCTAACCCGCTGGAAAACATGGTCGCCGCAGCAGAACGGCTGGCGGCTCTCCCAATTGACGGCGACTCTCCAACGGCTGTTGAAACCCGCCGGGTCAGAGAACTCCTTCAGACAGCGCTGGCACAACAAGAGGCGTACTCTTACAGCCGGGACAGGATCCATTCAACCCCTCGTCCAGGCCGAAGCCCGAGTTATAGCAGACACATGGTTTCAGCGACCGGCTCAAGTAATGTCCGACGCCATGACTTGCCCCCTGGCCATGGCCCGGCTCATAACGGAGCTTTTCAGCAACAGACCAAGACAGAGCGCGGCAAGAGGCGGACCAGGTGCCTCAGTTGACGGCTTACCAGACACCCCCGGCTTATCCGACGACTTCCGTCGATGTAGGTATCCCTACGAGGACTGGAGGTGTCCCTTGTTTAGTGCCGGCTCTCCGCAATGAGCGTCTACCCAAGGATTTCAAAGGGCCTAGGAAGGTGCCTAATTACACGGCTGATTTACAACCCGGAGCCTGGATCGAGAGTTACGAGATGGCCATGGAATTGCTGGAGGTCAGTGAAGCGGCGATGGCCAAGTACTTCACCATGATGTTAGATGGGACTGCCCGCACTTGGTTGAAAGGGCTACCACCGAATTCCATCGGGTCTTGGGCTGAGCTGAAAGCCCGGTTCATCCAAAACTTCAAGGATACCTGTAGGCAGTCTATGTCAATTGTGGATTTGACTAACTGTAAACAGCAGGAGGGTGAGTCTACGACACATTGGGTTCGCCGGGTCAAAGAGATCATGCATTCATTTGATAAGATGGATGCCGGCTCTGCAGTCTTAATGTTGGAGCAGAATTGTCGTTTCCTGCCCCTGAAGATGAAACTCGGGCGGCTTAAGCGCGACTGCAATGATATGGGTACGCTGATGGCGGCTCTCGTCAAGTGCGCCGACTCTGATAGTACCAAGGACCCCGCTTCAGATGATGAAAGGACAGGAAAGGCAAAGAAGAACGACAATGGCAAGGGTCCTCAGCATAACCCGGGGAACCAAGGAGGTGGCAAGCGTAAGGCCGACGGCAGCTTAGAGTTTGCGGCCAACGCCAGCTCACAGGGTAATAACCAGCAACGCAAGGGGAGGCCACCTCCCCGAGCCGGCGGGTCAGGCCCAACGCTGGAGCAGCTGTTGAATGAGCCTTGTCCGAGGCATGGCTCTAGGGAGAAGCCAGCTACTCATCTATGGAAGGATTGCGCAATCATGAAGGCCTTTAAGAATTCCAATGCCTTTAATGGCAACAATGGCCCGGGTGGCGGCTCAGGCGCTGGCGGTTTTCATGGCCCGGGCGGCGGCTCAAATTCTAATCCTCAGAACGGTCAAGGGGGCTTTAATCAGCAGTCTGGCCAGGGTCATCAACAGCAGCAGGGGGTTATCAGACCAATCCAAAGCAGCTTAATGGTGGACAGTATCACGTATTTACCACCAGTCTGTGTAAGCGAGATCAGAAGCTTCATAAGAGGGCTGTGAATGCTGTTGAGCCGGCGGTTCCACGCTATTTAAGATGGTCGGAGCAGCCTATTGTGTGGAGTAGGGAGGATCACCCTCCCCGGGTTGATAATCCGGGTCACTTAGCCCTGGTGGTGGCTCCTCAGGTGGGAGGATATAAGTTCACTAAGGTGCTCATGGATGGAGGCAGCAGCATCAACATCCTCTATTATGAGACTTTCCATCGTATGGGGTTGATTGATAAGAACCTCAGCCAGTCCAATACTGTTTTCTATGGCGTAGTGCCTGGTAAGTCGGCTTATCCAGTTGGTAAGATCGAATTGGAAGTGGCCTTTGGAGACGAGTACAACTACAGGGTGGAAAAATTGACCTTTGAGGTGGTCAAGATAAGAAGTCCGTATCATGCCATATTTGGGCGGCCGGCTTACTCCAAGTTCATGGCACGGCCGTGTTACGTGTATTTACAGCTCAAGATGCCGGGTCACAATGGGACCATTACGGTTCATGGAAGCCGGAAGGTGGCCTTGGAGTGTGAGGAAGGCGATGCGGCTTATGCAGAATCTGTTTGTGCAACAGAGGAGTTGAAATTTTACAAGGACAATGTTGACCCAACAGACATGACCTCTCTGAAAAAGCCGACTACGGAGCATGAGCCGGCAATGAAATTTAAGTCAGCTGATGAGACTAAACTTGTTGATTTCGTTCCAGGTGATTCATCTCAGCAGTTTAGCATCAGTGCCAATTTGGATCCGAAATAGGAAAGCGCGCTCATCGAGTTCGTCCGTGAGAATAGGGACATCTTTGCATGGAAACCTTCTGATATGCCAGGTGTACCTAGAGATCTCGCTGAGCACACTCTCAATGTTGATCCGAAATTTAAGTCGGTCAGGCAATTCCTTCGACGGTTTAATGAAGAGAGGCGGAAAGCTATTGGTGAGGAGGTGGCCCGGCTCTTGGCGGTCGGGTTTATTGTTGAAGTCTTTCACCCAGAGTGGTTAGCTAACCCGGTGCTCGTGCTCAAGAAGAATGGCACCTGGCGGATGTGTGTGGACTACACGGACTTAAACAAGGCATGTCCAGCTGATCCTTTTGCCCTTCCCCGTATTGATCAAATCATTGATGCTACGGCGGGTTGTGAGCGCTTAAGTTTCTTGGATGCTTATTCTGGATACCATCAGATTAAAATGGCAGTTAAGGACCAGGAGAAGATGGCGTTTATCACTCCCTTTGGAGCCTTCTGTTATGTGTCTATGCCTTTTAGACTCAAGAGTGCACAGGCGACTTATCAGCGTTGCGTACAGAGCTGTCTTCATAACCAGATTGGGCGCAATGTTCATGCCTATGTGGATGATATTGTGGTTAAGTCCAGGGAGAAGGAAACCTTGATAGATGATCTGAGGGAAACCTTTGATAATATCCGGGTCTACAAGATGATGCTTAACCCGGCCAAGTGTGTTTTTGGTGTTCCTGCAGGCAAGCTCTTGGGTTTCTTGGTTTCTAACAGAGGCATTGAAGCTAACCCGGAGAAGATCAAGGCAATCACTTCTCTGGCTAAGCCAGCGTGTGTAAACGACGTCCAGCGCCTGGCGGGTCGTATCGCTGCTTTAAGCCGGTTTATAAGCCGTTTGGGTGAGAAGGCCATGCCATTGTACCAGTTGATGAAGAAAACTGATGACTTTGTCTGGAATGATGCTGCTAATATTGCTTTTGAGGATTTGAAGAGACAGCTGGCAGAGCCCCAGTCCTTGCTGCTCCGGTTGACAAGGAGCCCTTATTACTGTATGTAGCTGCTAACACACGGGCCGTCAGTGTGGCTGTGGTGGTGGAGCGCAAGGAAGAGGGTAAGGAGCATCCGGTTCAGCGGCCGGTTTACTACGTCAGTGAAGTGCTCATCGAGTCCAAGCAGCGGTATGCTCATTGGCAGAAGCTTGTTTATGGTGTGTTCATGGCAAGCCGGAAGCTTAAGCATTATTTCCAGGGTCACCCTATCACTATGGTCAGTTCTGCTCCCCTTGGAGATATCATCCAAAACAGAGAAGCCACGGGAAGAGTGGCTAAGTGGGCTATAGAGCTCGGGCCGCATGGTTTGAAGTAAGTACCACGCACTGCTGTTAAATCTCAAGCCTTGGTGGATTTCACCAATGATTGGACAGAGTTACAAGTGCCCGAAGAAAAGCCGGATAATACATATTGGACTATTCACTTTGATGGGTCCAGGCAATTGGAGGGCTCGGGGGCTGGAGTTGTATTGGCTTCCCCTAAAGGCGACAAGTTTCATTATGTGCTACGGTTGATGTTTCCTTGCAATAACAATGCGGCTGAGTACGAGGCCTTGCTCCATGGTCTTCGGATGGCTAAGGAGATGAGCTTGAGCCGGGTAAGGTGCTTCGGCGACTTAGACTTAGTGGCTCAACAAGTATCAGGCAAGTGGGATTCCAAGGACCCTCTCATGGCGGCTTATCGCCGTGAGGTTGATGCCATTGCTGGACACTTTCAGGGTTACCAAGTAGAGCACATCGATCGCAGGAAGAACGAGGCGGCTGATGCTTTAAGCCGGCTGGGCTCTCAACGAAAACCGGTGCCGCCTAATACTTTCCTGGACGTCTTGCATAACCCTTCTGTGAAGTTGCCTACAGAGGAAGACTTGGTTTTCCCTGACCCAGAGGCACAATTGGTGGCGGCTCTCCACATCATCCCGGACTGGACAGTGCCCTATCTGGCTTACATGACCCGGGGAGATTTTCCTGAGGATGAAACTTTGGCCAGACAAATAACCCGGTGGTCTAAGTCAATGGTTGTTATCAATGGTGAGCTGCATCGCCGCAGTGTTACGGGAGCATTCCAGCGTTGTGTCTCCCCTGAGGAAGGACAAGAAATCTTGCGTGAGATTCACGAAGGGGATTGTGGCCATCATGCCGGCTCAAAATCCCTTGTTGCCAAGACTTTTCGTCATGGTTTTTATTGGCTGACGGCTCATGCTGATGCGGAGGACTTAGTCAGTAAATGTGATGGTTGCCAGAGGTTCTCGCGACGGGCTCATGTGCCGGCTCAGGAGCTGAGCATGATACCAATCACTTGGCCATTTGCGGTCTAGGGGCTTGATATGGTTGGGCCTTTTAAAAGGTCCAAGGACAAGAAGACCCACCTCTTGGTGGCAGTTGACAAATTCACAAAGTGGGTTGAAGCAGAGCCAGTTAGCAAGTGTGATGCAGCCACGGCGGTTCAGTTCATGAAAAGGGTGATATTTCGTTTTGGCTTTCCACACAGCATTATAACTGACAATGGTACCAATCTGTCCAAGGGCGCCATGGAGGAGTTTTGTCAACGAGAGCATATTCGACTTGATGTTTCATCAGTGGCTCACCCTCAATCCAATGGTCAAGCTGAGAGGGCTAATCAGGAGATTCTGAAAGGCATCAAGCCCCGGCTTTTGGTCCCTTTGCAACGGACGCCGGGTTGTTGGGTGGAGGAGTTACCCTCCGTGTTATGGAGCATCAATACTACTCCTAACAGGTCTACGGGTTTCACGCCTTTCTTCATGGTTTATGGAGCGGAAGAAGTCCTCCCCAGTGACATCCATCATGACTCGCCTCGAGTGGCGGCTTATGTTGAGGCGGATAATGAACAGGCGCGCCAAGATGCTCTTGACTTGTTGGACGAACAGCGTGATGTGGCAGCAGCTCGATCAGCGATTTACCAACAAGACCTGCGCCATTATCACAGTCGCCGGGTTAAGTCCCGGGTCTTCCAGGAAGGTGATCTGGTGCTCCGACTCATCCAAGATCAAACAGATGCGCACAAGCTATCCCCGCCTTGGGAAGGACCCTTTGTGGTCAGCAAGAACTTGCACAACGGGTCATATTACCTCATTGGCATTCGGGAGCACAAAGATTCACGCAAGTCGGAGGAGGAGACCCGTCGGCCGTGGAACATAGCTCAGCTTCGGCCATATTACACTTGAACCACCGGCTCTCATAATGTACATATTTCTATAAGCCATGTATATATTATGATAAGCAATAAAGCAGGACCTTTGTCCTTTTTCTCCTCCAAAGGTAAATGTGTTGTTTCCATTACAAGATCACATGGTAACTTGGAGGTGGATCCGGCTTATGATCATATTTGAATCTAGCCGTACGCAATATAATCACTTGGGGGCTTCCTGTTCAAACATAGGTCGTATTCGAACCAAAGAGAACATAGCTGTCGATACCCACTTGATTGGCAAAGTGCCGAGCTCATTGGGGAGTTTTCTTTGATCATATTTGAATCATAGATCAACCCCCTTTGGGAACCGACGTGGATCGTATTCGAATCAGCGTCGTTGAACAACTCTTAAGGTCATTTGGGGGCTTCCTGTTCAAACATGGGTCGTATTCGAACCAAAGAGAACATAGCTGTCGGTACCCTCTTGATCGGCATCGCCAAACCCACTGGGGGCTATATGATCGCATTCGAATCTTAGCTTAACCCCTTTGGGACGGGTCTCTGGTCGTATTCGAACCGGAAGCCCCTAAGGTTTTGATTTTCTGATTTACAACAAGTTCTTCTGGTTGTATCAACAGTGTACACGGCGGTTCTTATTCCGCCGACTTAACTTTGATTCACAAGGTTAATCACACACAATCAGCATTATCAAGACAGGTAAACCGGAGTTGAGGTACCAACCTTATTATCCGGGTTATATAAACCGGAAGCGGACTTGAAGGCCTGTAAGTATGTTATTACGGTTATATCAAGGATATAATTGACGACCAGTCTTTGGTGACTTAGATTCATATTCCGGGTTATATGTATGAGACTATGATTCTCAGTGCGGTAAGCCGCCTAGAGCCTTGTGACTTGTTTTTCTATGCAGGATAGTTAAGGACAGCTATTTGAGTTTAAGGAAAATAAATGATCAATTATGACCCGGAAGAATATAAAGAGGCAACTTCAATGGAGTTAAAGCATTCAACACGTGCACGATGGCACGACAAAGTTAAAATGTGGGTCCTACTCTATTACAAGACTCCCCGAGTCCAAAAGGGTGAAGCATTGTTTAACAAGCCGCCTAAAGAGTCAAGATGCTTGCCGGGTTGAAGCTTCCGGCTCATCCCTCTCCGCTCCTCCGGCTGTTCCCAAGACCTGGAAGGTTGACGATTTCCAGTCAATGCCACTCAAAGCTTCAAATTGAGCTTCCTCGTCAATTAACCCGGCCGGGTCAATTTCCGGGGCAAAGGTGTGCTTATGAGTCGGCAGGACCAAGCTGACGGCTTCATAACGCGGAGTGGGGATCCTCTGATTCTCTGCGTCGTAACCCAGCTGGTACTTGGTCAGATCGGTGTCATTCCCAATCAGGGTGGCCACCGGGCGCACGATCTTCACACAGGCAGCAAAGTCCTTTTGGTCGAAGGGGGTGCCGTCTTCCTTCAGGCTGGGGTAACCAAGTGCAATGTCCGCCGGGTCTAGCTCTGGAAGGAAAGCCTTGGCCCGGCTCAGAGCAGCTATGGCTCCGGCTCTTGCAGAAGCTCGCCGCAGCTCTTGGAAACGCTGAGGAAGAACGGCAAGCCGGCGAAGCACGTCTGCCAGGTGAGTCGGAACCTCATTGGATAGGGCCACCACGGCCAAGGCGCGCTGTGACCCGGTGTAGAGTTGCTCCACCAGAGTGTACACGGCCTTCAACTTGGTCAGCACATTTTGATTGAGGTTGGCGCTTTTGGGACCTGTTTAACAAAGTAAGATAACCGCTGGCAATGATGGGAGTTATGAGACATAAAGACTATAAACTTGTCAAGAGCCGGCGGAATGATTTACCGAAGATTGCGGCGACCATCTGTGACACGTGGCGCTTTAAGCCGGAGAGTTCGGCAGTTCTCTCCGTCAGAGTCTTCTCCGTCTGTTCGGCCCGGCTTACCAGAGCAGCTTTCTCTTCGACCCATGTTTTCCTTTCAGCCTCAAACTTCTTCTTCAGCTTCTCTTGAGCAGCAATACTGGACTCAAATTTGGCGTTGGCCTTCCGGGTCTCAGTTTCCTGAGTCTTCAGGCGGTTCTTTAGCTCAGAGATATCAGCCTCAAATTTTTTGCAAGCAGCCTGCACAATTTCCGGGTTATAGTATGAACAATTATTATGCAATTTTTAAGTCCCAAGCACTTTCCAAGCAAAGACACTTGGCACTTGGGGGCTAATGCATGTCGAAAGTTTCTATCTACAAATTACCGGTTCATGGAAATAAGCCGGAAATTAAGTCTACAACATATCCTATCATAAGTAGTAGACTTGGGGGCTAGTATGGTAAAGATGACTATGCAGTAAGCAATAGAGTGGTACCTCAGACTTCTGCTGTATCTGCTTAACCATGTCCATCTCCAAGTCCCGGCTGCTGTGCACCTGATTGACATAGCCGGAGATGATCTCTCCAATGCTCAGGTTGGCGTAGCTGGTGATGTCCAGCTTGGCCCGGCGGCGCTCTAGCAACTCTTCCTTCGCAGAGCACTTAGCCAGCGCAGTGGGTCTCCCCGGCTCAACAAACTCCGTCCGGGTGATTACCACGTCCGGGTCATCGGCCGGCTGAGCCGGGCTAGAGATTTCCGGGTTGGTGGAAGTCTCCATGGCTGGCTCGTCGGTTGGAGTGGTGGCTTCAGGAGCAGAGGCAGCTGGCGGCTCTTGGGCTGAAACCTCCGGCTCAGGCAAGACCGGCTCTTCGACCGGCTTATTCTTCTTCGCTCTTTTACTGAGGTTTGCCTGGGCACTGAAAGAACAAAAGGTTAGTACAAAAGCATGAGTAAAGATAAGCACAACAAGAGATGATCATCATTACCCGGGTACGGTCTTGAAAGCCGGCAGGTTCGATTGCATCGAGTCACCAGAGGAAGGTGAAGTTTCCTGATAGTCTGAATCAGAAGAATTGAGCGGTTGACGTGTAACACCCGCCAAAGGATGAAAAGGATATAAGTTGGAGATAACCTCGGTCCGGCGCTTCCTCGACGCTTCAGGTAAGCCGGAGGAGAGGTCTGCATCTTTGTTGGTCCGGGTGTGCCGCCGGCTCTCATGAATCTGTTGCTTCAAAAGAAATTAAGGATCTTGATAATCTAAAGGATGTGAAAATCTTACTTTCCGGGTTACTCTTCAGACTTTCAGCCTTGGCAAGGGCTCCGAGTCGGAGGAAAGTGTCATTACCTCTTCAGTCACCGGGTTACTTGCTCCGGTGTCATCCTGTGGATAGTCAAGTTAATAAGGTGGCCAAAAGACAGCAGAAAGGCGGAAACAAAGACAAGAGCTTACAGATTC
This sequence comes from Aegilops tauschii subsp. strangulata, assembly GCF_002575655.3. Classification (NCBI taxonomy): domain Eukaryota; kingdom Viridiplantae; phylum Streptophyta; class Magnoliopsida; order Poales; family Poaceae; genus Aegilops; species Aegilops tauschii. Next base: position 107,002,189 of record NC_053036.3, on the reverse strand, counting down.
AGGGGTTACCTCTGACTCGGAGCTGTCACTTAGTTGAAGCAGCTCTAAGGCAGTAGGCCTGCTTCCTTTCTTGCGGGGAGCGGCTCTCCTGGCGGCTTTCTTAGCCTTTCTGGCTTTTTTAGCCGCCTCATGGTCGTACTTGACCTTCCAGAATTTATCATCAGCCTGAAAAATACAATGAAGACTTCTTAAGGTTCAGATGAAGACTATCTAAGGAGAAAATAAGATGTTCAGATCAGTGGCTTACCGCTGGAGCCGGGTTAGTCTTGCAGAAGGGGCTTAAGCCGGTCCGCCCGCAGTCTGTCAAGCTCTCATTTAAGAGGGCCTTGGTCATGTCGTCAACAATGTCTTTAGGTAGATCGTTGCGGCTGTGTCGCAGAGGGTCATCTTTCCGGCCCGTGTAATCACACATTAAACCGGGGCGGCGGCTTAAGGGGATCACCCGCCAGGAGATCCAGACCCGGACCAGATCAATGCCGTTGAGGCCGTTGCCCAGGAGAGCCTTGATCTTGTTGGTGGTGGGGATCAGAGGTTGACGCTCCACCTGAGATAGTTTGTCTGGCAGAGGGTGGTTTGGTTCCAGACGCACGGCACGAAAGCCGGGCAGAGGGCTCTCGTCAGCCGGAGACGTGTCCTGGCAATAAAACCACGTCTGGTTCCAGTCCTTTGGATGGTCGAGCGGCTCAGCGTAAGGAAAGAGGCAGTCTCTCCGGCGTTGAATAGAGATTCCACCAAGTTCCAGGCTCGGTCCGTTGGCGCACTCATTCTGGCGGTTCAAATGGAATAGCTCTCTAAAGAGCAGAAGGCTGGGCTCTTCTCCAAGGTAGACTTCGCAGAATACTTGGAAGTTGCATATATTCGACACCGAGTTGGGTCCTATGTCTTGTGGCCGCAGATCAAAGAAATTCAGCACATCTCTAAAGAACTTTGAGCCGGGCGGTGCGAAGCCCCGGCTCATGTGATCCGCAAATATTACCACTTCACCATCCTTTGGTTGCGGTCTCTCCTCTGACGGGTCAGGGGCACGGTAAGACATGACATCCTTTTTGGGCAGGTAGCCCGTCTTCACAAAGTCCGCTAAGGTTTCATCAGTGACGTTGGACCTCATCCAGTTGCACGTGATGGGTGCTTTGGGAGCTTTGGGAGGCATGGTGAAAGTCGGAAGCCTATGATAAAAGGAAATGTCCGGTTCAATTATAAGCCGGAGGAAGTTTATAGTTCAATGTTTAAAATGGCGGCTTATGAATGGGCCTAATGACATATGGCTAAGTGCATCGGGTTATCTAAGCCGCTGAAGGTAGGGAGAGTAATTCAAATTGTCTACAGCTTTATTATAAATGAGCCACCAAATTTTACGGCGCGTGGCTTCTTTTGAGCCGGAAAGTTTTACGGCGCGTGGCTTCTTTGAGCCGGAAATGTAAGCCGCCATAGCTCAGCAGATGCAGTTTTTTACTAAGTGTGGTGAAAACAAGTTTCACAGATCGCAGTAATTATTTTGGATCAAAATGGTCGACTAAAAGGAAAAGTTTCTAGACCTAAAACAGACGCAGAAGAAGTTCATAAGTTCGAACGGAGCCTTTATGCAATGAGAAGGGATCTATGTACATTGGAAACGGGCGTGAAACAACTACCGCAACAGTTCTATACAGTCTAAAGATCAAGAAAGGTGGTAAAAATGAAATCTACCGAGAACTCGCGAGGAACGGCGAAAAACACGGGAAGAACAGCAAAGAACCTAATGTGGATCTACTCTATGGAGTGGCGAGGGCTTACGGGTGCTGGTGAGTCGCGGAGGTCGCCGCCGTTTTCTCTGGACACGGCAAGTTGATGTAGCGGCCGGAGTTGGTGAGGACGAGGAGATCCGCGGCGGCGGCGGCGGAGCTCGGGCGACAGCACAGTAGGCGAGAGGAGGAAGAAGATAGAGGCGACGAGTGACCAGAGGCTCATGGGCCGGGCTATTTATAAGGTGAGGCTCATAAGTGGGCGCGAGAAACGAGGAGGCCACGGCGTGGTTATCTCGCCATATAAACGCCTCGATTTTCGGGACGACAGTTAAAGATAAGATCCGTTGCGGATATGGTGGAGTAAAAAATGGACTTAATGGAAGATGACGTCACGGCGGGTTACCCGGAATCCAAAAGATGATGTCATGCCGGGTTATAGCCTTCACACAATTGTAAGCCGAAGATTTTCGGTCGAAAGGACTGAAGATTGACATGAGCCGGCTCAAATCAATCTGGGGCCTAATGTTGAGGATATAACCGTTGGAGTCACCCGCCCAGGAGGGGCCGGGTTACCCATGATGATTACTACGCGAAGCCCTGTACCAAAGATGAAGACGGCGGGTCAATAACGGGCCCCAGACCCGGAGATGGCTTAAGGCCCGTAGCATCAGCCGCCGTTAGGGTAAACTTGTAGTGTAAGGCAAGAATAGATAAGAGTCCGAGCCGGACACTGTTATGAGCCGGCCGGGACTCTGAGAGCCACTGGGCGTCAACCTATCTATATAAAGGGACGACCCGGCGGCGGTTCAGGACAAGTAAGATCTCGTCGAGAGCCAGGCATAGCAGTTAAGCTCCCTGGTCATTGAAACCCTAATCAATAACACCTCAACTGGACGTAGGCTTTTACCTTCACCGTAAGGGGCCGAACCAGTATAACCCTCGTGTTCCTTGTCCCGTTTAACCCCTTCAAGCTTCCTAGCTGCGATGGCTCCACGACTAAGTCCTAGCTCGAGGACATCTGCCGTGACAATTCCACGACAGTCTTGATCTCGCGGGTGTGAGATTGCTGAGTCCTCGTGACTCACAGATTCTACCAAAACAGTTGCAGGTGCCGACGATGCCAGTGCAGATGACACAACCGAGCTCAAGTGGGAGTTCGATGAGGAACGTGGTCATTACTATGTGTCTTTTCCTGATGATCAGTAGTGGAGCCGAGTTGGGACGATCGGGGATCTAGCATTTGGGGTTATCTTATTTTCATTTGGATTTGACCGTAGTCGGTCTATGTGTGGATTTTGGATGATGTATGAATTATATTTATGTATTGTGTGTAGTGGCGATTGTAAGCCAACTCTCGTTATCCCATTCTTGTTCAGTACATGGGACTGTGTGAAGATAACCCTTCTTGCGACAATACCACAATGCGGTTATGCCTCTAAGTCGTGCCTCGACACATGGGAGATATAGCCGCATCATGGGCGTTACAAGTTTAACATGGATAAATCCAAAATTAAACTGGGGGCTAATGTCGGGGATATACCCCGCGGTATGACCCGGCCGGAGATATGACCCGGCTAGGACTTGGTATTTCATTGGTGACCCGGCGGATTGTAAGCCGGCAGATTGTTTAAGCCAGATGTTAAACCGGCAGATTGTAAGCCGGCAGATTGTTTAAGCCAGATGTTAAACCGACAGATTGTACGCCGGCAGATTGTTTAAGCCAGATGTTAAACCGGCAGATTGTAAGCCGGCAGATTGTTTAAAGCCAGATGTTTAAGCCAGCAGATTGTAAGCCGGCAGATTGTTTAAGTCAGATTGTGACAGAGTTGCCTGGGGTTAATAAACCCAAAACGTTAAGAAGCCCATGGAGAGAAGCCCGTGACGAGAAGTCAGAATAGCTTAAGTCTTAATCTGAGTTGGACTCTACATGTAACCCGCCCCTTCAATTTATATAAGGAGGGGCAGGGCACCCCAAGAGGGACGAGTTGAATAACCCTTAAGTCTAGACACAACTAGGAGAGCCAGAGATACGGCGACTCCCTCGTGATGATAATGAGACCTAGCCACAAACAGCATGTAGGGTTGTTACCGGATGATGTTTCCCAAGGCCCGAAGTTGTGTAAACCCTTGTCTTGTGTTGCGTCTCTCGATTCCGCTCAACCCCTCTCAAGCTACCACATAGATGCGTTGGCCTCACGACTAAGTCCTCACACTAGGACATCTACCGTGACAATTCCACGACAGTATGCCATTGAGAATAGTTAACCATAATATTATCTAGGAGTTTAGTAGCTTCCCCTAAAGTAATTTCCATAAAAGTACCTCCCGCGGCCGAATCATCCACAAATTCAAACCATGTGTAGGGCAATTTCGTATAATCAATTTCATCCTCTCCCAAGATTGTGCAACATATTCATGGTCAAGTTGCTTAAAATTCATAATATCATTCCTAAGGGAGATGATCTTAGCGGGAGGAAAATAGTTGGAAATAAAAGCATCTTTACACTTATTCCATGAATCAATACTATTTTTAGGCAAAGATGAAAACCAAGTTTTAGCACGATCTTGAAGTGAGAAAGGAAATAGCTTCAATTTAACAATACCATTATCCACATCTTTTTTATCATGAATATCACATAAATCAATGAAATTATTAAGATGGGATGCGGCATCTTCATTGGGAAGGCCGGAAAATTGATCTTTCATAACAAGATTCGGCAAAGACGTGTTGATTTCACAAGATTCCGCATTAGTAGCGGGAGCAATCGGAGTACTAATAAAATCATTATTATTGGTGTTGGAAAAGTCACACAATTTGGTATTCTCTTGATTCATGGTGACAAAGAAAGCAATCCAACACACGAGCACACAAAAACAAGCGAAGAAGACGAATGGAAGAGGGGCGAAGAAGGTAAATCTTTTTGAAAATCATTTTAGAAGTGGAGGAGAGAAAACGAGAGACGAATGGAAAATAATGTAATGCGAGGGATGAGAGTTTATGATGGGTACTTGGTATGTCTTGGCTTGGCGTAGATCTCCCCAGCAACGGCGCCAGAAATTCTTCCTGCTACCTCTTGAGCTTGCGTTGGTTTTTCCCTTGAAGAGGAAAGGGTGATGCAGCAAAGTAGAGTAAGTATTTCCCTCAGTTTTGAGAACCAAGGTATCAATCCAGTAGGAGACAATGCACAAGTCACTGAATACCTGCACAAACAAACACCAACTTGCACCCAACGCGATAAGGGGTTGTCAATCCCTTCACGGTTATTTGCAAAGTGAGATCTGATAGAGATGGATAAATAGTAAAGTAATATTTTTGGTATTTTTGGTTTATGGAAAGGAAAGTAAAAGATTGCAAAGGAAGTAGATAGGAAACTAAGATTTTAGATCGGAAACTTATATAATGGAAAGTAGACCCGGGGGCCATAGGTTTCACTAGAGGCTTCTCTCGAGATACAAAATATTACGGTGGGTGAACAAATTACTGCCGAGCAATTGATAGAAAAGTGCAAAGTAATGACGATATCTAAGGCAATGATCATGAATATAGGCATCACGTCCGTATGAAGTAAACCGACTCCTGCCTGCATCTACTACTATTACTCCACACATCGACCGACTCCTGCCTGCATCTAGAGTATTAAGTTCATAGAACAGAGTAATGCATTAAGCAACATGACACGATGTAGCGGGATAAACTCAAGCAATATGATGAAAACCCCATCTTCTTGTCCTCGATGGCAACAAAACAATACGTGCCGGTTCCCCTTCTGTCACTGGGATCAAGCACCGCAAGATTGAACCCAAAGCTAAGCACTTCTCCCATTGCAAGAAAAACCAATCTAGTTGGCCAAACCAAATTGATAGTTCGAAGAGACTTGCAAAGATATCAAATCATGCATAAAAGAAATCAGAGAAGATTCAAATAATATTCATAGATAAGCTGATCATAACTCCACAATTCATCGGATCTCGGCAAACACACCGCAAAAAGGTATTACATCAAATAGATCTCCAAGAACATCGAGGAGAACATGGTATTGAGAATCAAAGAGAGAGAAGAAGCCATCTAGCTACTAGATATGGACCCGTAGGTTTGAGGTAAACTACTCACGCTTCATCGGAGAGGCAATGGTGTTGATGTACAAGCCCTCCGGCAGGACGCCGGAAAAGGCCCCTAGATGGATCTCACGAGTACAGAAGGTTGCGGCGGTGGAAAAGTGTTTTCCTGGCTCTCCTGGTAGGTTTTGGAATATTTGAGAATATATAGGTGGAAGAAATAAGTCGGTGGGGTCACGAGGGGCCCACAAGGGTGGGGGCGCGCCCTACCCCCTGGGCGCACCCTCCGACCTTGTGGCTGCCTCGTGGCTTTCCTGACGTGTACTCCAAGTCCTCTGGATGTCTTCTGGTCCAAGAAAAATCATCGCGAATGTTTCATTCCGTTTGGTATGACTTCTCTGCGAAACTCTAAAACAAGGAAAAAACAGAAACTGGCACTAGGCTCTAGGTTAATAGGTTAGTCCCAAAAATCATAGAAAATAGCATATTAATGCATATAAAACATCCAAAACAGATAATAGAATAGCATGGAACAATAAAAAAATTATAGATACGGTGGAGACGTATCAGCGAGCGGCTGGCTGTGCTGGCTTCGGCCAAGGAGTCGGCTGGCAAAGCCATGTTCCAACCTTCCAAGGACACTAAGAGGATCCCGCTTGACCCGGCTGACCCCAGCTGCAGTAAGTACGTTGTTGTGGGCACCCGCCTCAACAGCAAATAGGAAGGCGAGCTCGTCGACTTCCTCCATGAGAATCGGGATATCTTTGCATGGTCTCCAAAAGACATGTCGGGTGTTACGAGAGAGTACGCCAAGCACAAACTACACGTCCCCAAGGATGCCAAGCCAGTCCGTCAACCACTACGTCGAGGAGAAGCGAAGAACCATCGGTGAAGAGATCGCCTGGCTGCTCGCAGCGGGCTTCATCATGGAAGTGTTTCACCCCGAGTGGCTGGCCAATCAAGTCCTTGCCCTGAAGAAGAATGACACCTGGCGCATGTGCATCGACTACACCAGCTTGAACAAAGAATGCCGCAAGGATCCTTTTGCCCTACCACGGATAGATCAAGTGATCGATTCCATGGCCGGCTGTGACCTCCTGTCCTTTCTGGATGCTTATTCCGGCTACCACCAGATCAAGCTGGACCCGGCCGATGCCCTCAAGACATCCTTTATCACGCCCTTTGGGGCGTACTACTACATCACCATGTCGTTCAGCTTGAAGAATGCGGGCGCCACCTTCCAGCGCTGCATGTCGAAGTGTCTGCAACAGCAACTCGGCCGCAACATCCACGTCTACGTCGATGACATCATGGTGAAGACCAAGCAGCACCTCACGTTCCTAGCCGACCTCAAGGAAACCTTTGCCAACCTGCGCCGGTACCAGATCAAGCTCTACCCAGAGAAGTGTGTGTTTTGACGTGCCGGCCAGCCAGCTACTCAACTACCTCGCCTCAAAGCGCGGCATTGAGGCACACCTGGAGAAGATCAAGGCCATCGAGCGCATGCGCAAGCTGACCCGGCTGTGCGATGTCCAGAAGTTCACCGACTAGGACTGGATGTCATGAAGATGTCCGCCTCGCCAGTCTCCGACCACTCCCAGGATCCCTTCGGTCGTGGCATCGGCAAGAGGCTTTGAGAGAGCGGAGTACGGCAACGAGAAGAAGGCCAGAATGGTCGTCGGAAGTTGCGGGCGGCGGCTGGGCACTATAGCAACGGTGCGCTCGAGGCTTGGAGGAGAAGGAGAGGAGGAAGACAAAAGGAGAGTGAGGGGAGCGTGTGAGGGCGTCTCCACCACGCCCCTTCCTTCGTTTAATAACCACGATGGAACGTGGGGAAGTGGGATCGGTTGCGCCCACGATTCCACTTCCCGGCATCAGCCGGGCACATTTCCCGCACACCTTAACTATGTGGAGAAGTGCAACCGTCTGCCGCTGCCACAATAAATCCCGCACGCGCGGGCCGAGGGCGTGGCGTGGCACGGCCTAGCCCGCTGTTGCGCCCCATCGTGCGCGTGGCCTGGCAGGGCCTCGCCCGCTGCTGTTCACCACGTGGCGGCGCCCCGGGCCGCGGAAGGCGCGCCCTTCCCCTTCAAATCAAGAACTCGGCTGGCGTTTCGGTTTCCCGCCCAGGCCGGGATGCTGCGATCCGGCTTCCGAAAGCCGGCACACAGTGGGTGTTGCCGGGACCCGACGACCGCACGCTTGACCAACCCAACCGCCCCCTCAGGGGGGTAAAACTACGAAGGCCCTCCTGCTTGGAGCCGGCGAGCCTTCACAGCTTCGGGGACTACTGTCGGGAGGATGGCCCCCGGGCAGGCAACGGAACCCGGATCCTTTTCAAAAACATCGGGGCTAGCCAAAGCCCCTCAATCCGGCTTGCCCCCGGCCGGCTCCCCGGCATGAGCCAGCCGGGTACCGTGACCCGGCCGGCAGGTTGGCGCACGCCGGTCGTCCACGAGAAGTCAACTCCCATCAGCAAGCAGACATGGCTATAGTGTGCTAGCCTTTACGTCGGCCCTGGCGGGCGTGGCAACGGTGCTCCCCACGCCCCCGCCCGGGCCGGGCGGTGTCCTGGAGGCACAACCCTGTAGCAAGGCGGCGGCGCCATCCCGTGATGCCTGGCCGGGCATGCCATAGTATCCAGCAGCCGCCCGTAGCCCCGCCCGGCGGCCCCGGTATGTCATGCACCCGGCAGGCCCGGCGGCCCCCACTCCCAGACGCTGACACTAGGGCCCCGCTCCCATGTAATATTACCATTGTAACCCCGGGAGTCCAGCCTATAAGACCCCCCCGGTGCCCCTCCACGCAAGGGGTTGGCTCTCTTAGAACACATCCACCCACATAGGTATGGGCGCATGGCAGAGAATGCACCGGCATGTCTTCATTGCCCCCACGAACAGCTCCAGGAGAAAATCTGTAACCACTTCATATCGACCATATTCATCAGGAGTAGGGGTGTTATTGCTCCAGAGAGCCCCGAACCTGGGTACATCTCGTGTCACACACCTGCGCGTGCCAATCCCGCCTCTGGAACCCACCAGTGCCCTTGTGTCTATCCCCACTTTTAGCCATCCCATGGCATCTACCGTGGGATCACCACGACAGATGACCTTCGCTCTGCGCGCCCGTCGTCTTGGTCTTCTAGCATCGTTCAGGCAACCTTTGGTGGTTGCCTTGGGAGCCGGCGTGCTGGTGTAAGTGCATCTAGTGCCACCCCTAGTTGGTTTTGGAGTATTGACGACAAACCTGGTTGAGGGACTAATGTGTTTGTGAGAATTGCAGGATAACACAGGTAGTAGTCCCTCATTGTTTCGGTTTACCTACCAGAGATGACCCCTAAAAATGTGTGAAGACATTGAAGACAATGGTGGTATGTGAAGATATTCACAACGAAGATTATGACTCGAGAAGACATTCATGTGAAGACTATGGAGTGCGAAGACATAGCTGTTTCGTAGTTTCCTTTTCTTCTTTGTTGAGTCATAGGAACCACCGTACTGTTAAGTGGGGTCAAAGTGAACAAAGTCAGAGTGACTGAAGTGATGCTCAACCAAATCCTAATGCTTTGAGCGAAGATAATGAGAGCAAATCTTATCCAGAGCTGGATGAGTCAGCTTTACTTGTAGCCCAAGTCAAGCTGCCGCGTGTGTTTCAAATCTGACCGTGGAACACGTGTCAGTTCCTTAGTGACTGAGGGAGTCCTGGACTACAGGGTTCTCAGGGATTCGGCCTGCTCTCCATGGGCCGGACTGATGGGCCGTAAAGATACGAAGACCGAAGACTATAACCGTGTCCGGATTGGGCTTTCCTTGGCGTGGAAGGCAAGCTAGGCGATCAACCATGAAGATTCCTTCTTATGTAACCGACCCCATGTAAACCTAGATCTCTCCAGTGTCTATATAAAGCGGAGAGCATAGTCTGGATAGGACACATTCATTACCATATTCATAGGCTAGGCTTTTAGGGTTTAGCCATTACGATCTCGTGGTAGATCAACTCTTGTAATACTCATATTCATCTAGATCAACCAAGCAGGAAGTAGGGTATTACCTCCATAGAGAGGGCCCGAACCTGGGTAAACATCGTGTCCCCCGTCTCCTGTTACCATCGATCCTAGACGCACAGCTCGGGACCCCCTACCCGAGATCCGCCGGTTTTGACACCGACATTGGTGCTTTCATTGAGAGTTCCACTGTCCCGTCGTCAAAAGGTTTGATGGCCCCTTCAATCATCGATGATGACGCTGTCCAGGGAGAAACCTTTTCCCCGGGCAGATCTTCGTGTTCGGCGGCTTCGTACTGCGGGCCAACTCGCTTGGCCATCTGGAGCAGATCGACAGCTACGCACCTGGCCATCAGGTCAGATTCGGATGCTTGAACTACGTTGCGGACATCCGTGGAGACTTGATCTTCGATGGATTCGAGACCGCGGCAATTGCTCCCCGCCACCCAGATGGACATGGCTTAAACCTGTCATCGGGCCGCATCCAGGAGAGAGCTCCTGCAACAACTCTGGCCTTAGATCCGGAGCAGATCAAGTCCCCCGAAGATGGGAAGCTCAACCCCATCGCGGGGGCTACCGATTCTACAGCGTTGGAGCCGCTCACCGATTCCGCTGCGTACGGCGTCTGCGTCAACGGAACCCCGGACTCTTCTCCGGTGTCTAGTTCCGAACCCTGCGAGCCCGCGGATACCGAACTCGATCGGTTATCGATCTTCAAGTTCAGCGCCGCAGATGTCTTCCAACACTCGCCCATCAGCGACCTACTAAACTCATTAAAAAACCTATCCCTGGCAGATGGCTCGTCGCCAAACTATGTTCGGTTCGAACTTACGGCGGATGATGGAGAAATTTGCTTCCCACCCGCCACCCACTTTATAGCCACCATCGAGGACCCAACCAACACGCCTGACCCCCGCTCCGAAGACATCGCCGATATGGATGACGATGAGGGGCAGGGCCAGAGCCTCCTACCCGCTAGACACGGGATGGCCACTTCCTGGTATGACGTGTGTATGATAGACACATCCGACGACGCTCTCGACGATGACAAGGAGGATCCAGTCACGAATAAACCTCTTGGTACACAGTCTGAACACCTGCGCCCATGGCGCCGCTCCAAGCCACATCGCCCAAGAGAAAACGCTGCTAGCACCAGAAAAAATAACACTCCGGACAATGAAGACCCTGTTGAGGTAGAATCCGAACAGGAGGAACAGGAAAGCGGGCAAGACAGCCCTGATGAACATGCCACATATGGAGACTCGGAGGACAGCAATTATCTCCCACCCTCCGAGGAAGGGGAGATCCTCGACAACGAGGATTATATCGTGCCAAAGGAACCTCTCGAGAAGGAGCGTTTCAAACACCGGCTCATAGCCACTGCAAGGAGCCTAAGGAAGAAGTAGCTGCAACTTCAAGCAAGCCAAGATTTGCTCAATGATAGATGGACCGAGGTCTTGGCCGCCGAGGAATACGGCCTTAGTAGCCCAGACAAAAGCCACCCAAAGGGTAGGTGGCTCCCTCAATACGATGGCAGGGCGCTGGAGCCCACACCACATTCGAATAATGCGGCGGGCCGGCCACAGTTCGGTCCAGACAAAGCAGCAGCCCAAACAGAGCAACATACCAACCCATCCGGCCATCAAATCAAGAGTAAAACAGCTCGAGGGAACACCCGCGACATCAACCGAGACCCGGAAGATAGAGCAGGGTGCACAAGATCGATGTACAGATCATGGAGATACACCCCGACCGACTATGATGGTCACCCATTCGGACACTACAGAGCCAACCACGCCCAGTCCGAACTCCGTAAGCGGAGTTCGCCGGAGGTGCTTCACAGTGTAGCCCAACATAGAGGATCCGCACACCCTCTCTGCTTCACCGACGAGGTAATGGAGCATGAATTCCCAGACAGGTTCAAACCCATTAACATCGAATCATACGACGGAACAGCAGATCCCGCGGTAAGGATCGAGGATTACCTCCTCCATATTCACATGGCTCGCGGAGACGACCTTCACGCCACCAAATACATACCTCTCAAGCTTAAGGGGATAGCTCGCTACTGGCTAAACACTTTACCAGAAAATTCTATTGGTAGCTGGGAAAACTTGGAAGACGCCTTTCGAGACAACTTCCAAGGAACATATGCCCGGCCTCTAGATGCCGATGAATTAAGTCACATTGTCCAGCAGCCTGGCGAGTCAGTCAGGGAGTTCTGGACTAGGTTCTTAGTCAAAAAGAACCAAATTGCCGACTGTCCAGACGCAGAAGCCCTCGCAGCCTTCAAACACGGCGTCCGGGATGAATGGCTAGTGCGTCACCTCGGCCAGGAAGGACCCAAGTCCATGACAGCCCTTACCGCTCTAATGACTCGCTTTTGTGCGGGAGAAGACAACTGGCTCGCTCTTAAAAGCAACAACGCCAGCGAGCCGGGCACTTTCGAAATTCGAGACGGCAATGGCAAGCCACGACAAACCGAACACAACAGCCGCAGCACAGCGGTGAACGCCGGATTTCACAATCTGACGGTCAACAGAAGAAGCCACTAAAGGCAAACCAGGATGGACCATCCACCCTTGACAGGATATTGGACCGACCTTGTCAGATTCACGGTCACCCTGATAGGCCAGCTAGTCATACCAACAGAAACTGTTGGGTCCTTAAGCAGGCAGGCAAACTCAACGCCGATCACAAGGGAAGGAGGCCACCAGGCGAAAAAGACGACGGATTGGCTAGCCAGCCGAACACTAGGGGCCAGAAGCACTTTCCCTCTGAAGTTCGACCACTCCCAGAACGGAAATAGTAGTTCGACTTCCGCCGCCCACCTACTGTGCTGGCAAAGTTTACACCACGCGTACATAACTACGCACTCAAGATACCATGGGCATCGACGGAAGCACAATATGGACAACCCTACAAAGATCCCCATAACGTTTTAGCTGTCTTTCCTATTTTTCTGTATAATTTCTTAAAAGCAGGTGACCATCAGGATAGCATCTACTTCAGACTCTCTCGATGTTCGGATCCGCACACTCACCTAAGGGGCCTCTCCCGTTAAGGATGCCCATCCCCGAGGACGGGCGGCGCAGACGTGGGACAAGAGGTCCAAAAATAAGCTTTTGTAGACCACACTCTTCTTTTTGAGCCTATACCATGCCCTTTTTCCAATGTTCCCAACCCCGAGCATGTCAAATAGCTGGGTTGTGGTTTTTACTCTTTATATATTTATCATTGGCATATTGCTCCCAGTAAACTTTACCCGAACTTATATTTCATGCTCTTTCTACAAGGAGTCCGGCCGTAACGGCTGCCTTACAAGACGCGCCTCGGCATAACTTGCCAGGGGCCCGGTATGGGAACAAACGAGTCGCCAGTAAAAGTCCGAACAGCTCTATAGCGTACTTCAGCGTCGCAAGTTTGGCCTTATATGCATCAGCTCCGAATCATTGTCTTTGGTCAATAGTTGGGTTGCCCGGCTCCTGTGCTTGCTACCCTATGTTCCGCTCTATCGGCTAGGGTAGTAAAGGGAGAACTAGTGCGATTGTGCCCTGGCCTAGACCGGATGAGCACCTCAGTAGAGAAAGCCGAAAACTGACTGTCATGATACGGCGGGAGCTGGTCAACCACTTGACGACTTATTCGAATCTTTAGTGATTCTCCGTGTCACACGAGGGATCTTTTTTAGATCAACATATGTAAGGCACTATGCGCCGTATACATACCAGGGGTTATCTCGTAGCCCCACCATAAAACTCCTATGGTTAAGTGAAAGTGTTAACGCCCTATAGTCCGATTGCCTGGTTCACCGCATTATCACCTCCTTTATGGACCAAGACGTTGGATAAAGAGTGATTTAATGCTTTTCCGAACACCCTCGTACTTCCTACGAGGGGGCTGAAACCGACGACTGGAAAACTTTCAGATTATACTAAAACGGCCACAGAGGAGGAATTCAAGCTTTTGAGCAAAATATAAATAGATTAATTATAAAGTTGTCTGTTACATCATTATATAAATCACTCGAACATTATATCTTTCGAGCATTGACCCTCTATTAAGCGGGCGGCATCTAAGACGTCTTCAAAATAGTGCTCCGGCTCATTACGGTCCTGGCCCTTGGGTGGACTCCTCGCCGCAACATCAATGGCCTTCATCTTTCCCCAAAATGTTTTGACTCGGGCAAAGGCCATCTGTGCACCCTCAATGCACGCCGACCGCTTCACGCCGTCGATATGTGGCACCGCGTCAACAAGCCGCCGCACCAGGCCAAAATAACTACTCGGACTAGGGTCACTTGGCCACAACTGGACTATGACGTTCTTCATGGCGTCGCCAGATATCCTATGAAGCTCGGCCCACTGGGACATCTGTTCATTGAGCAACAGAGGGCGCTTTGACGCGCCGAACTGTGACCAGAAAAGCTTCTCTGTTGCATACCCCTCTTGTGCGTGGTAAAATTGCGCCGCATCGGAAGAACTCTTCGGCAAGTCCAAAAATTCCGCAGGAGAACTCCAGACCTGGTTCAGCTCAGCATAGTCCGGATCGCCAAACTTGGTCTGAAGTAAAAAGGGCTTACCGGCCGCTATCTCCTTAGCCTGCCGAATCTCTTCACGAGCTGCCCTAGATTCAGACTGAGCTTCACTCACCTCTCGTACGGCCTTATCAAGCTCAACCATTTTGGCTTTATTGTCCTTCTCAAGGAATTCACAACGGCTGACAGTATTCTTCAATTCAAGTGCCAGTGCGGATATCTTTTCCTCACTTTGGTGTCGATCTGCTTGCTCGGCTCTTAGATCCGCCGATGCCTTCTCGGCAGCCGCATCACTATGCGGGGCCTGCTCCTTGGCCCGGGCTAGCTCCGCCCGAAGAGCTTCAATGGCGGCAGCACTATCTGCAATCATGTACATTTCATATAAACCCTTTTTGGCGTCAGGCCTAAATTACAAGCACATTGGTGTAAGGAATGCTCGACATATATACCTTGCGAGTCGTCAAGACGCCTGTTGATCAATGCAATGTCATCTTCCGCAATATCCAGCTTTCGCTATAGTTCGGCCTCTTTCGTACTTCGGGTAGCCGCGGGAGGGGAGGCAGCCTGTACTCCAAGTTAAATCAAGGTTAGAAACTGAGCACATCTTTTTGATCCTCCGATCGCTTCCGTCGGAAGGCAATCCAAGTCTCAGGGGCTACGGCATATACAACAGGTGCATTCTGTCAATATTATTCAATTGGCAAAACTACATCACAAACCTCAAAACCCCTTAGGAGGCTTGTGAAGGCCTCGTTCAACCCGCTCTTCACGGATAGAACCTTTTCGACCACCGTAACCATCAAGGCAAGGTGTTCCTCTGAAACGGGCGCTCGTCGCAGCATGTCCGTCAGCATATCCAGCACTTCTGGGTCTTCGGAAGCCGCCGCCGGAGTACGGTATTCCTTTGAAGGAATCCGCCCACTCGCCCCAGGATCGTCTCCGGCTATAAACCAGATAGGGCGGGGCCGCCATGCTTGATTCCCGAACCCTAAGGGACAAAGGCACCACCTTCGGGTAATGCCCTCTTCGTTTCCTGCACTGCTTGTTGACCGGGAGGAGCCCCCCGGAACGATACCTCAGAATCATCCGCCCTGGTGGGCGAGGGGGCCGGGGAGGGCGTATCACTCTCCATCATCTCTGGAAGAAGGTCTCCCGAAGAGGAGGATGATTGGGAAACACCAAGCGTTAACCTGCAAGGACATACGTATGTCGGAGGATTACTTCAGTAACAAGAAAGGAAGGGGGTACGATGAAAGTACCCTGCTGCAATTACGGTTTGGCCAGAGGTTTATCTTCATCATAAAGCTCCACGTCAACATCGCTTTCCCGGCCCAAGCCGCCCGTCGACGGCGTTTTCCCTTTCTTGGAAGATTTCCCCTCCTGACCTTTAGAAGCGACCCTCTTCCTACCACGGCGGGCTTCCTCTGCACCTTTGCCCTCCTCCACGGACACCTGGTACGGTGTCGGAGTCAGCATCCTCGTTAGTAGGGCGTTCGCAGAGTCTTCGGGAAGGGGCGCCGGACACCATATCAACACCGCTTTCTTTATCCAGTCCTGTGAAGGGACGGGTTGATTCAATATCTTACCAAGGGATACTCGAATGAAGGGTGTGCGGAGATCGAATACTCACCGCGGTGTCCGGATGATTGCAGTCGAGGCCAACATCTTCGGTGGTGTCCGGCCATTGCTCTCATTCCCCGAAATATAATTTCCACATTCCCTCGTGAGTAGTGCCGAGGAAGTGCTGAAGAGTCCGCCGTCCTTCGGGATTAAACTCCCACATACGGAGAGGCCGCCACTGACATGACAGGGTCCGACGGACTAGCATTACTTGAACGACATTCACAAGACCGATGCCCTTCTCGGTAAGGCTTTGGACGCGACATTGCAGAGTCTGCACTTCATTGACGGATCCCCAGTCGAGTCCCTTATTGATCCATGAAGCAAGCTGAATTGGAGGGCCGGGTCGGAACGCAGGCGTAGCTGCCCACTTAGAGCCCCGCGGCTCATTGATATAAAACCACCCCTGCTGCCATAGGTCGGAAGACTTGGCGAAAGATCCTTCAAACCAAACCACGCCGGCAAGCTTGCCTATTGTAACGCTGCCGCACTCTGCCTGCTCCTCCTCTGTCACCTGCGGCCTCACGTCAAAGGTCTTGAGCCACAAACCAAAGTGCGGAGGAGTCCGGAGGAAGGCCTCGCATGTGACGATGAATGTCGAGATGAGGAGAATAGAGTCCGGGGCCAGGTCGTGGAAGTCTAACCCATAGTAAAACATGAGCCCCCAGACGAAGGGGTTAAGCGCGAACCCTAACCCATAGAGGAAGTGGGACACAAACACTACCCTCTCGCCAGATTTTGGGGTGAGAATGACCTGCCCCTGTGCAGGAAGCCGATGGAGGATTTCCGGGGTCAGATACCTTGCTGCGCGGAGCTTCATAATATCCTCCTCTGTGACAGAAGAAGACACCCACCGGCCTGGACGGCTAGATCCGGACATGATGGGGGCTGGTGGCGATAGGAACCCGAGGGTTGGAACTCGGGGTGGCTAGGGTTGAGGAAGAAGCGAGCGCAAAGGAAGAAGATGAGTCTGAGACCCTATATAAAGACCCCAAGTACTAAGTGTATCCACCTGGGTCTCGAAACTTACCAATCTCCAGAGAGTTGTACCCGGGGACGGTTGGGTTACCCACGCCTGCATTAAAGAAAATCCCGTGAATAAGGGAACACGATCTCTGCCTTGGCAAGACAAGCCAATAAAACCGCGTCCCGAGACGTGGGGTGACGCGCCAGCCAACGGTTGGAAATAGTGACCGGGCAGGCATGATATCATAAATGGTTGCCAATAAATTAGGCTCGTATATTTTCTGCAACTATACATATAGGTCCGGCTATATCTACTACGTCCGAAGACTATCTTGGAGTTCAGAGAAAGGGGAACCCGCCTTGCAATGCCGAAGAAAATCTGTGCGCCGGACTCCTCGTCATTGAAGCCAGGTTCAGGGGCTACTGAGGGAGTCCTGGACTACGGGGTCCTCGGGGATCCGGCCTGCTATCCATGGGCCAGACTGATGGGCCGTAAAGATACGAAGACCAAAGACTATAACCGTGCCCGGATTGGGCTTTCCTTGGCGTGGAAGGCAAGCTAGGCGACCAACCATGAAGATTCCTTCTTATGTAACCGACCCCATGTAACCCTAGATCTCTCCAGTGTCTATATAAACCGGAGAGCATAGTCCGAATAGGACACATTCATTACCATATTCATAGGCTAGGCTTTTAGGGTTTAGCCATTACGATCTCGTGGTAGATCAACTCTTCTAATACTCATATTCATCAAGATCAATCAAGTAGGAAGTAGGGTATTACCTCCCTAGAGAGGGCTCGAACCTGGGTAAACATTGTGTCCCCCGTCTCCTGTTACCATCGATCCTAGACGCACAGTTCGGGACCCTCTACCCGAGATCCGCCAGTTTTGACACCGATAGTGACCCAGGGTCATTTCGGACAAATCAGGTCGGGTTGCCCTGTGGCTATAAATAGCCCACCCCCTACACCATAAATTGGTGGCTGCTCAGAGTTAGTGCACGGCTTTTGTCGTTT
This sequence comes from Aegilops tauschii subsp. strangulata, assembly GCF_002575655.3. Taxonomy (NCBI): domain Eukaryota; kingdom Viridiplantae; phylum Streptophyta; class Magnoliopsida; order Poales; family Poaceae; genus Aegilops; species Aegilops tauschii. Next base: position 106,984,267 of record NC_053036.3, on the reverse strand, counting down.
GAGAGCAACCCACCTCGAAGCTTTTGAGAGAGAGAAATCCTTGCGAGGACAAAGCCCAAAACACCCAGAGCTAAAGAGTGTTAGGCATCACTGAAGTCTTTCTGTCCGCGTGACCTGAAGACTTGTTACACTTGAGGACTGTGAATCCTCCAGCCGGTTAGGCGTCGCGTTCTGAGCATCCAAGAGTCATTGTGGATTGCCGGTGAACGAAGTCTGTGAAGGTTTGGAAGTCTACCTTGAAGACTTACCAGAGTGATTGGGCCAGGACTAAGTGTCCTTAGCTCAAGGGGAATAAGGTGAAGACGCGGTCTTCTCAGTTAAATCTCAGCCTCCCTAACCAGACGTACAGTTGTCACAGCAACTGGAACTGGTCCAACAAATCCTTGTCCTCACCAAGCAACTGGTTCTATCTCTTCTGTCACTTATTTACAGTTTGTCTTCGTGAAGTCATTTGCATGCTTGCCTTGTCTGTTTGACTTCACTGTGTGACGACTATTGTTGTTTGGCTTCATACTATCTTCCATCTTGATCCATACTACCTAGCTGCCAATAGTCTTCGTACTTTAGCTTCATTACTTGCTTAACTATGGCTTGTCTAGTGTAGTCTACCTTCCGCTGCATATCAATAGGTTCATTTCTATTGTTTGTCTTCATAACTCCCATGTTTTGAAGACTTCCATAAAAATCACCTATTCACCCCCCCCTCTAGTCGATAACTAGCACTTTCAATTGGTATCGGAGCAAGGTACTCCCTTTTTCTGTGTGATTCGGTTTAACCACCTGGAGTTTTAGCTATGTCGACTGCAGGGATAATCAAAGTCTCCGTTGCGTGTCCTGTCTTCGATGGCACTGATTACCCCTACTGGAAAAATAAGATGTGCATGCATCTTGAAGCCATTGATGTCGATCTATGGTATGTCATCAAGAACGGCGTTCCCAAGACTGGTGAAGGTGTCACCCCTGCTGATGTCAAGAAGTTCGTTTGTCACACCCAAGATGCGACCCTATCCTAAAGGAACACGAAGGTCCCACCAAGGATAGAAGCGCATCTTGAAGACGCTTTTGCAAGGTGGATATCATTACATCAACATTACATAAAATTTGGGGATACATACAAGGCATACAAATGCCGCAAGAATACATCAATACTTCATACATAAGATCCACATCCGACTACGGAAGAAACACAAACAGAAACTCAAACGACATCCACCCTGCTAGCCCAGGCTGCCGACCTGGAACCTATCCCCTGATCGAAGAAGAAGCAGAAGAAGAACTCCAAAACAAGACCTCGCTCTCGCGTCATGATCATCGCAAAACCTGTACCTGCAACTGGTGGTGTAGTAATCCGTGAGCCACGAGGACTCAGCAATCCCATTACCATGGGTATCAAGACTAGCAAAGCTTAAAGGGAAAGGAAAGGATAAGGTGGTGAGGTTGCAGCAGCGACTAAGCAAGTATGGTGGCTAACTTACGCAAAAAAGAGCGAGAAGAGAAGCAAAGGAACAGTCGCGAAACTAACAATGATCAAGAAGTGATCCTGAACTCCTACTTACGTCAAGCATAACCCAGAAACCGTGTTCACTTCCCGGACTCCGCCGAGAAGAGACCATCACAGCTACACACGCGGTTGATGCGTTTTAATTAAGGTCAAGTGTCAAGTTCTCTACAACCGGATATTAACAAATTCCCATCTGCCACATAACCGCGGGCACGACTTTCGAAAGATAATACCCTGCAGGGGTGTCCCAACTTAGCCCATTATAAGCTCTCACGGCCAACGAAGGATATTCCTTCTACCGGGAAGACCCGATCAGTCTTGGAATCCCGGTTACAAGACATTTCGACAATGGTAAAACAAAACCAGCAAAGCCGCCCGATGCGCCGACATCCCGATAGGAGCTGCGCATATCTCGTTCTCAGGGCAACACCGGATGAGACATCCTACGAGTAAAACCAGACCTCGAGTTTCCGTGAGGTGGCCCCGCAGTCTACTCAGTTCGGACCAACACTTAGAGAAGCACTGGCCCGGGGGGGTTAAAATAAGATGACCCTCGAGAGAGTGACTCCCTAGGGAAAAGAAATAGGCTAGGCAAATGGTAAAACCAAGGTTGGGCCTTGCTGGAAGAGTTTTATTCAAGGCGAACTGTCAACGGGGTCCCATAAATCACCCAACCGTGTGAGGGACACAAAATCAAGGAACATAACACCGGTATGACGGAAACTAGGGCGGCAAGAGTGGAACAAAATACCAGGCGTAAGGCCGAGCCTTCCACCCTTTACCAAGTATAAAGATGCATTAATAATATAAGAGATATTGTGATATCCCAACATAAACATAATCCAACATGGAGCAATCTTCATCTTCACCTGCAACTAGCAACGCTATAAGAGGGGTTGAGCAAAGCGGTAACATAGCCAAACAACGGTTTGCTAGGAAGGGTGACAAGGGTTAGAGGTTCATGGCAATTTGGGAGGCTTGAGGAGCAAGTGATAGGTAGCGCAGCATAGCGATAGAACGAAGCAACTAGCATAGCAATGATAGTAATGAGATCCAAGGTGACGGTCATCTTGCCTGAAATCCCGCTAGGAAGAAGAACGAATCCATGAAGAAGATGAAGCCACGAAGACGAACGAATCCTCACGATCGCAACGACACGGGAACTATCGAGAAGAAGCACACAACAAGGTAAACACACCACACAAGAATAATGCATGATGCTCAACCAAGTATGATGCATGACAAGGCTATATGAAGCTACTCAAGGCAAGAGATGATGCACACAAGAACAACACATCAAAGCAAGTTTAAATGAGGCCGGAAACAACATATAACAATTCCGGTAAGTCCTCATATGCAAATTTCGAAATTGGTCCAGAACTGAAAACACCTTATGTTCAAGTTGTTAAACAGCAAGTTAAGATGCACCATAATGATCTACACGAAATTCTAGTCAAGTTACATATAAAGTTCATTAGATTCGGAGCTACGGCCTAGAAGATATGAGCAAAACAAGTTAAACATGGCATTAATGCAAAATGCATACAAACATCAAGCAAACACCTCAAAACAAGGATGCAACATGATAATATGAAACTACATGCAAATCTAAGCAAGTTTCATATAGATCATGCTCAAAACGGAGCAACGGTGCAACACATACACTCCAAACAAGATATAACAACAATCTGACGAAAACAGCAACTAGGCATAATGCAAGCATCAAAACGATATGCTACAGCAACTCAACATGAAAACAAAAGGCATGGGCATGATGTACAGGTAAAGCACAACAAAACATGAACACTGAGCTATCACCAGAAATCAATAGAACATGCTCAAAAGGACATGGCAAGATTGCAGATAATAACAGGTTCACAGACTTGGCAGAATTACTGGACATGACAGAAATAACATCAGGTAGCAATGTTCAGAGCACGAAATCAACATTCTGCAGGAACTTAACATGGCAACACAAGGCATGGAAAGAATCTACTCAAAGCATGTAGGCAAATGTCCCTTAGTGACCATAATCCAAAAAGGACCAGAAGATATGATGGCAAGCATGTAAACATAGCAAGTTTCGTTATCAGGTTTCAGACTTAGCAGAAAACAGAGCATGGCAGAAGCAATAATATGAAGGCATCTTGGTGAGCTTGATGCACTCACCACAAAGCAATGCATGATAAAACAAGCATACCTCCAGCAAGAAGGCATGTTTATGAAGCTATTCATGGCAAGAGTAAATACATAGCATGTATGGAACAACTACAACAAGCTTGGCAAAATTGAAGAACACGTAAACAATCTGCCAGAAATATTACGGGGCCTAGTTTGCATGCTTGTGCTAGTCACCACAGAGATCAAAAAAATACCTGGCATACACCTCTGGAAAGATGGCATGGCATACAACAAAACACGTGTAGAGATCATGCCCATAAGATGCACAGATTAAAAGCAACAAAAATAACAAATCACCAAGTTCTGATAACAGACAGCAGATAACAGCAACTAGCACTCTTGCAACGATGATTAGGGCATCAAGATGACCTCTAATGAACATGATGCAATTGAACAAAATGTAGAGCATCACGAGGCGAACAATTTGACATATTACACGCGCGAAACGGAGCTACATGCAGAGAGTTATGGCAGGTCAAACATGCACACATATTATGAAATACTGGGGACTTAGAGAATTCGGGGGGGGTAGAGAAAGTCAACGCACGCGGGTTTGGATCCAGATCGAGCCGAGCTCGGGCCGGCGGACGGCGGCAGAGGCGCGCCGGCGGAGCGAGGAGGGAGAAGGCCGGAGGAGCTCGGGCTCCGGCCGGCGAGACGCCGTGGCACGGGCGGCGGAGGCGGGGTGGCGCGGCGTCGGCGGGGCTCGGCGGGGCGGCGCCGGCGACGGCAGACGGCGGCGGCCGGCGAGCGGGCGACGGAGGCGCGGGGCGCCGGAGGGGAGGAGCGGGCGCGCGGGGAGGCGAGCGCCTCGGGGCGGCGGCGGCGGCTCGGGCCCGCGCGGGCCCCGGATGGGCTCCGCGGGCCGCGGCGGCGGGAGGAGAGAGAGAGGACCGGCGGGGCTGACGTGGCGCGACGCCACTTTCCGGGAGCGGTGGCGCGACTGCGTCCGGTCCGGGACGGACATGTCCGGCGCGGTGGGGGAGGAAAATTAGGGTTTGGACTGCGATTTTGGATGGGGAAGGTGTTTAAATAGGTAGAGGGAGCTAGGAGAGTCCAAACGGGGTGCGGTTTTCGCCCACGCGATCGTGATCGAACGACCGAGAACATGGTGGAGACTTAGAGGGGTTCTAGGGCTGTTAGAAGGGGGGTTTTGCTGCAACACACAAACGGACTTTGCGGTTACCCGGTTAACCGTTGGAGTACCAAACGACCTCCAAATGGAACGAAACTTGACCAGTGGTCTCCCGGTGGTATACCAAGGCCACTTGGCAAGACTCGGTCCATTCCGAGAACGTTCAACACCCGCACACGAAAAGAAGACAAGAGGGGGCACCGGGTGAGAACGGAGTGCCGGATTGCAAAACGGACAACGGGGAAAATGCTCGGATGCATGAGACGAACACGTATGCAAAAGCGATGCACATGATGACATGATATGAAATGCAGATGATGACATGGCAAAATGCAACACGCAAGCAAATGACAAGGCAAGGACGGCGAATAACTCACAGACACCTGGCGCATCAGATCCGGGGCGTTACATCGTTCAACTGGATTCTACTGCCAAGAACATCATCTGTGGTCATCTGACCAAAGGACAGTATGGCCGTGTGAGTGCTCTGGAAACGTCGAAGCTAGTCTGGGACTGGCTCTCCAAGGTCAACGAAGGCGTCTCAACCCAGAGAGACTCAAGGATCAGTGTTCTTCGCAACCTCTTCAACCGCTTCAAGAGACACGACAATGAGAACGTCCAGCTCACATTTGATCGCCTTACTCATATCACAAATGAGCTTCATGCTCTAGGCGCCACTGAGATCACCAAGCATGAAATCGTCAAGACACTCCTGAGATCACTTGACAGCTCATTTGACACCCTAGCCCTGATGATTCAAGAACGTCGTGACTTCAAGACACTCGATCCGTCTGACATACTTGAGAGGCTCAACACACATGAGTTTCAGCTATCTGAGAAAAGAGACATCTATGGTCCCAACTATGGCCGAACTCACGCTTTGAAGGCAAAGGCTTTTTCCTCATCTGAAGAAGAATCTGACTGTAGTTCTGGGGATCCTGAAGACATTGGAAGGAGCTTGCTATGCTTGTGAAGAAGTTCCAGAAATTCACCAAGAAGAAAGGCTTCAGAAAATCTTCAAGATCCAGCTCGAGAAATGATGAAGCTTCTACTCATGACCACAAGAAGAGAACATGCCACAAGTGCAAGAAACCTGGTCACTACATCTCTGAGTGTCCTTAGTGGGACAATGAGAACAACAAGAAGAAGAAGAAGAGCAAGGAATATGATTTTGATGACAAGAAGAAGAACAAATCCTCAAAGTCTTCTTCCAAGTCTTCGTCCAAGTCTTCATCACATAAGAAGAGCTCATCTGGCAAGGCTCGTGCTTTTGTTGGCAAGGAGATGGATTCAGAGGAGGAGTCTGCTTCTGAGGAGGCAGAGGTGGAGTCTGAGGAGGAGTCCGACCCTGGCGTTGCAAGTCTGGCTCTAGCCACAGCCTATGTAGCCAAGTCCATCTTCAACACTGAAGACAATGGCTCCGTCATGAACGTTGATGCTGATGACAAGGACGACTCTACCCCCACCTACTGCTTCATGGCACGTGGTGCCAAGGTAAACTCACGCGATGATTACTTTCAAACATCAAGTGAAGAGGACTCTGATTGTGAATCCAAACCCAGCTACAAAACATTTACTAATATTGCAACTGAACAACAGAAAGGTATGGAACGTATTCAAAAACTGTTAGACAAAAGCGATGACCTGTTGGACGCGGAAATGACCCGTTCTCAGTCCTTAATTGAAGACAACAAAAATCTTCATGTTAAGTACGAAGAACTTGAAAGTCGTCATGAAACGCTCTCATCAACTCATGAAAAGCTTTCCTATAATTATCTTCAAAGGAAGCAAGAACTTGAGAAATTGAGAGCAGTTCATGAAGATCTTCAAAAAGAGAACGAGTCACTTCGCGCTCAATAGATCAGTCCCGCTCAGGAAGGATTTGAACCACCATGTCTAAAATGCCTTGAGCGTGATAACGCTACTTCTGTTGCTGAATGTTCTACTGCTGCTACTGTCACAATATCTTCAACTGCTGATGTGGAAATTAAACCCTCTGCTGAGGATACCACTACTATTGTTGATGAAAATGCTAGGTTGAAGACATTGCTTGAGACTGGGATGTACAAAAGTCTCAAAGGGCATCAGACACTATGTCATGTCCTCAAAAATCAGATTCTGAACCGAAACCCTAGGAAAGAGGGTGTTGGGTTCGAGAGGAAAATGAATGTTGATGGTTCTTACTGGAAGCCTGAGCAGTACCCCAAAACCACATGGGTTGCTGCAAAGGGACCTTCAGTGGACCCATCCACCTTATCTGGCTTCACTTGTGCTAACCCGATTATCATTGATGAATCCCTTGATGCAAACTATAAACTGTTTAAGAATCAGAATGGTGAAGTATTTGCCAGGTATATTGGTACTAACTGCAGGAATGGATCACCTATGAAGAAGATCTGGGTGCCCAAAAGGTATCTTGAGAATCTTCCTGTGAATGTCATCATGACACCACAAGGGAAGAAGACAAACCCCAGACCAAAGGCTTCATATGGTCCAAAGGCTTCAAAGAGTCACCCTTGTAACCGACCCTGTGTAACCCTAGCCCCCTCCGGTGTCTATATAAACCAGAGGGTTTAGTCCGTAGGACAAGAACAATCATAGCCATAGGCTAGCTTCTAGGGTTTAGCCTCTACGATCTTGTGGTAGATCAACTCTTGCAATACTCATATCATCAAGATCAATCAAGCAGGAAGTAGGGTATTACCTCCATCGAGAGAGCCCAAACCTGGGTAAACATTGTGTCCCCCGCCTCCTGTTACCATGCGCCTTGACGCACAGTTCGGGACCCCCTACCCGAGATCCGCCGGTTTTGACACCGACATTGGTGCTTTCATTGAGAGTTCCACTACGCCATCGTGATAAAGGATTGATGGCTCCTTCGATCATCGACAACGATGCGATCCAGGGTGAGGTTTTCCTCCCCGGACAAATCTTCGTATTCGGCGGCTTTGTACTGCGGGCCAACTCGCTTGGCCATCTGGAGCAGATCGAAAGCTACGCCCCTGGCCATCAGGTCAGGTTTGGAAGCTTGAACTATACTGCCGACATCCGCGGAGACTTGATCTCGACGGATTCGAGCCCATGTCAGGTCCGCCGCACTGTCATGATGAGCATGACTTAGCTCTGTCGTCGGACAGTGTTCAGGGGATCACATCTGCGGCTACTCTGGCCCTCAATCTGGAGCAGATCGTGCCATCCGAGGACGGGTGGATAGACCCCGCCACGGAGACCGCACACTCAGCGGCGATAGAGACGGATACTGACTTCACCTCTTATGAGACCCGTGTTGCCGGACACTTGGATTCGTCCCCGGCCACGGGCTCCGAACCGCCTGCGTCCGTGCCTATCGAATCTGATTGGGCACCGATCATGGAGTTTTCCTCCGCGGATATCTTTCAGCACTCACCACTGGGCGACGTGCTAAACTCATTAAGGTCTCTCTCCTTGTCAGGAGACCCTTGGCCGAACTATGTCCAGCCTGAGTGGGAAGCGGACGACGAAGAAATTTGTTCCCCACCCACCACCCACCTAATAGCCACTGTCGACGACTTAACCGACATGCTCGATTTCGGCTCCGAAGACATCGACGGTATGGACGACGATGCAGGAGACGAAGAACCACCGCCCACAGGGCGCTGGACTGCCACCTCATCATATGATATATACATGCAGGACACCCCCAAAGAAGGCGATGGCGATAAGGCAATGGAGGATAATCCCTCCGAGAAGCAAACCAAGCACCGGCGTCAGCGGCGCCGCTCTAAGCCCTGCCATAACAAAAGCAGCGATACCGGCACAAGAGACAATAACGCTGCAGATAATGCCAAAGACGAAGATAATCCCCTCCAGCCAGGCTTCGAGCGGGAGGATGGACAAGCTAGCCCTCAGGAACAGGCAGCAGACGGAGAATCAGAGGATGACAATTACATGCCTCTCTCTGAAGACGAGGTGAGCCTCGGTGATGAAGAATTTATTGTGCCTGAGGATCCCGTCGAACAGGAGCGCTTCAAGCGCCGGCCCATAGCCACAGCAAATAGCCTGAAGAAAAAGCAACAACAACTTCGAGCTGATCAAGATCTGCTAGCAGATAGATGGACGGAGGTCCTAGCGACCGAGGAATACGAACTCGAACGCCCTACCAACAACTACCCAAAGCACAGGTTGCTACCCCAACTCGAGGAGGAAGCATTAAAACCTACATTACCAGCGTATGATGCGGCTGATCGGCCACCTCGTGGCCGAGACAGAGTGGCATATCAGCCCGAAGTCCAGCCTGCACCCCGTCGCCATCCAAACAAACACACCAAGGCCCGGGTTAACACGCAGGACCTGCGAGACGTATTGAAAAATAAAGCAGGACATAAAAGATCAATCTACGGATCACGAGGGCGCCCCCCAACGCGTGACGATGACCGTCGCGCCGGATATACTAACAAATCTGGCCGGGCCGAATACAGCAGACAAGACTCGTATGAACTGCGTCGTGATATAGCCCGGCACAGAGGCGCCGCACACCCCCTATGCTTCACTGATGAAGTAATGGATCATGAATTCCCAGAAGGGTTTAAACCCGTGAACATTGAATCATATGATGGCACTACAGACCCCGTGGTATGGATAGAGGATTTCTTCCTCCACATTCATATGGCCCGCGGAGATGATCTACACGCTCAAGTATCTCCCACTAAAACTCAAAGGGCCGGCTCGGCATTGGCTGAATAGCTTGCCGGCAAATTCCATCGGAAGTTGGGAGAACCTGGCAGATGCATTCCTGGACAACTTCCAGGGCACTTACGTGCGACCACCGGATGCTGTCGATTGAAGTCACATAACACAACAGCCCGGAGAGTTAGCTAGGAAATTCTGGACTCGGTTCCTAACTAAAAAGAACCAAATTGTCGACTGTCCGGATGCCGAAGCCCTAGCGGCCTTTAAACATAACATCCATGATGAGTGGCTCGCCCGACATCTCGGCCAAGAGAAGCCAAAATCCATGGCAGCCCTCACGACACTTATAACCCGCTTTTGTGTGGGCGAAGATAGCTGGTTGGCCCGTATCAACAACACAGCAAGCAACGGCAAACCCCGGCGCAACAAACACAAGCGCCGTAAACATGGTGAAAACGCCGAAGATACGGTAGTTAATGCTGGATTTAGTGGCTCTAAGTCCGGTCAGCGGAAAGGGCCACTCAAAAATAACAGTTCGGGTCCGTCCATTCTGGACCGCATACTCGACCGCCAATGCCAAATTCATGGCACCCCAGGAACGCCAGCCACCCATACCAACAGAGAATGCTGAGTCTTCAAACAAGCTGGCAGGGCAGGCGCCAAAAACAAAGACGGGGGGTCTCAAAGCGATGATGGCGACGAAGAGCCCAGATCACCGAACACAGGAGGGCAAAAGAAATTTCCCCCGCAAATCCAAACGGTGAACGTGGTAAACACCACCCAAATTCCCAACCCGGACCGGATACGCACCCTTAGGGATGCCGACTTAACAGAACTAGTCGCCCCACAATATAAACTAGGGCCGGTCACCTTCAACCGCACGGATCATCCGGTTAACGTCAATCAGGGCAATCCAGCCGCACTAGTCCTCGACCCAATAATTGACAGGTTCCACCTCACATGAGTCCTTATGGACAGAGGCAGCAGTCTAAACCTGCTTTACCAGGACACAGTGCGCAAGATGGGCATCAATCATTCGGTGATCAAACCCACTAAAGCCACTTTCAGAGGCATTATACCAGGTCTGGAAGCCAGCTGTACATGCTCCATCGCCCTTGAGGTAGTCTTCGGATCACCAGACAATTACCGTACCGAAGAGTTAATCTTCGAAATCATCCCTTTCTGCAGTGATTATCAGGCATTACTCGGAAGAACTGCGTTTGCTCGATTCAACGCGGTGCCACATTATGCCTACCGTAAGCTCAAGATGCCCGGTCCACGCGGCATCATCACGGTTAATGGCAAGGCCGAACTTTCCTTCGGCACCACCGAGTACACCGCTGCCTTAACAGCAGAAGCAACGAACAGTGCCTTGCAGCCAAACCTCGAGTCGATGGCCAGGCTCCCAGACACCGCCAAAGGACTCTGAACTACTTCGCGGTAGGATAGCCCGGCTTGTCCGGAGCTCAATTAAACACTCCGGCGAAAGCCAGGACAGGCCACACACAGCGGCTCAACCGCTCTCCGGCAAACAAACATTTCTTACATTTCCTTTGCGGGTTCACCTCTGCGCTGACCAGGACAGGCGATATGGAGGCAGCTCAAACGTGCAGGGGGATCCTTAGATATTCCTCGCGATGACCATCCTACTATACTCCGGATCCGCACACAGCTTCTTCCCCCTGGTCTCAGCAGGTTCCACAGTCATATTTCCTTTTTATCATTACCTGTACTCATACGCATCGACGTACTATTCAAATACAACATGTGGATTCATATGACGCTTATATGCTGTTATTTATTATTAAAATTCTTTTGTCAAGTGGCATCCGTACGCCGCGATATACCTTCAAATATGCCAGGGGCTTTATTTTACCCATAATACGGCAATAAAGTCCGAACACCTTCACGGAAGTTCGGCACCCCGAACCTATAGAATTATATGCATCAGCTCCGAATCATGTCTTGGGTCAATAGTTGGGTTTGCCCAGCTCCCACATTTTGGTACCTTACGTTCCGCTATATCGGCTAAGGTAGCACTGGGAGAACTACTGCGATTGTGTCCCAGTTCTTCCGGACGAGCACCTCAGTAGAGAAAGCCGAAAACTGACTGTCATGATACGGCGAGAGCTGGTCAGCTGTTCGAGAGGTTGTAAAATCTTTAAGGATTTCTCCCGCATAATGCCATAACCAATGCAGCGTGCGATGGATCGGTTTTTCTTCCGATCAGGTGCTTATAGAGCCCCTTGTGCGGTCTTCCGAACACCAGGGGCTGCGCCTACCTTCCTAAAGCTCCTATGGCTAAGTGAGAGCGATAAAGCCCTATAGTCCGATTACCTGGTTCGTTGTGCTGAACACCTCCTTCGAAGGACCCAAAACTGGGATAAAGAGTGATCAGGTTTATCCCGAACACCCCCGTACTTCTTACGTGGGGGCAGAAGCCGACGACTGGCCAACTCTCAGGATTAATATATAAAACTGTCGCGCAGGAGGATAAACTTTTATATAACAGGCAATAAATAATATAAATGACCTTGTTCAAACATTACAAAGGACAACACGATTTGCATTCATGGAAATATAATGTCCTTGATACATAGCTCTGCTGCAAGGTAGGATCCTTTCAGGACACTCTCATAATATAATTCGGGCTTGTAGTGCTCCTTCCCCTCTGGCGGTCCTTCGGTCATCAGCTTTTCAGCATCCATCTTCCCCCAGTGCACCTTTGCGCGGGCGAAGGCCATTCGCGCACCCTCTATATAGATCGACCGCTTGATGACATCAAATCGAGGGCAGGCACTCACAAGCCGCTTCACGAGTCCGAAGTAGCTGCTGGGAATCGGCTCGGCGGGCCATAGCCGGATAATCAGATCCTTCATGGCTAGTTCCGCCGCCTTATGCAGTTCGATCAGCTGTTTCAGTTGATCGACAAAAGGCACCAGATAATTTGGTGCCAAATACTGCGATCAGAAGAGCTTATCCATAGTGTTCCTTTCTTCGGCTCTGTAGAATTGGGCGGCATCCGATATGCTGCGGGGTAGCTCGGCAAATACCCCTGAGAAATCCGAATTCAAAATTAGAAACGTAATTTTCTCCTCAAATACTTGCTTTACATGGAAGAAGCCTTACCCGCCGCGATCTTCCTCGCCTCTTGGATCCCCTGCAGGGTGCTTTGGGTTTCCCCCCGGGCATCGCTCGTGGCCTGATGAGCCTTGGTGAGTTCGGATTCTTTCTCCGTCAAACTCTGCTCCAAATTCTCGCATTTCTTCACGGCCTCTTGAACCTCCTGCTCAGCTTCAATAACCCTGGCCTCGTGCTTCTCACGAAGAGCCTGCTCTACGGCTGCCTTTTTCTCGGCCTCGGCCACAGCCTTCTTAAGAGCCTCGACTTCGGTCATCATCCCTAGCGCAAATCATGAAACATATTTTATCATACTGAAAATGCATTCGCAATAAACGCGAACAAGACTTGCACAAACCTTGTTTATCTCCTAGCTGCATTTTCAACTAGCCAAGTTCTTCTTCGGCCCGCTCTAGACTTTGATTCCGTCTGGAGACCTCCGCAGTATGAGAGGCAGCAGCTGCTACAGACGCCTGCTTATAACAGAAGAGAGATAGATGTCATCAAATGAGTCTTCCTGCGAACATAAATTTGATCCTCTGTCCGGTTCTTTCTTTCACCGAACAGTGTATCAGGGGCTACTATCCATACCATGACACTCTTCTAAACCTCATAAAACATACCTCAAAACCTTTTATAAGGCTGATACAGGCTTCATTCAGTCCACTCTCAGCAGACTGAATCTTCTCAATCACCGCACCCATAAGGGCACGGTGTTCATCGACGATGGAGGCGCTCTTCAGCGCCACCAACAAAGCATCTGACACCTCTGGTTGGACAGAGGTTGCCGGTGGAACAAGCACGCCCCCCCCCCCCAGCTGAGAGAGGCTGCCTGCTTGATTCTGGAGCCGCATTGGTCTCCGGAATTGCATCCGGCTAGGAGCCAAATTCAAGATGGCCCCCGCCGTCAGCTCCCATGGGAATTTTCTCCCCCATGTGTCCGGCCCCTGAAGTTTGACCTCCAGGCGCCGCCTTCACGGTCTTTTCCTCTCCTCCTTGGCCGGGGTCCTTCTGGGACGAAGCCTCGGTGTTATTCACCTGTTTGGAGGAAGGGGGCTTCGGGGGCGTCCCGCTCTCCATAGCATCCGAGCTCAGCGAATCCTCTGATGAGGATTGTTTGGTACGGGACCTCGCCGGACTACAAAAAATATGGTTCAGGTTAAAATACTATGCCATGATGAGTCTGGACGCATAAACGTACTCAGATTTGATATACTCACGAGTTCACCAGGGGCTGGGCCCTGGGATCCCACATTGGGCCGCTGTCGGCGGCGGCAGTGGACTCCTCCGGAAGAGGAGCTTTTCCCCTTTTAGGCGACTCGGCCTCCAAGTGTGCGGAGGCCATCCACTTCTTTCTTCCCCCTGCGGGGGAATCATCTTCCTCCTCCTCCTCGTCCTCTTCGGAGGCGGAACGGGCATTAGAGCCTTCGGATATTGTGTCCGAAGTGCCACGGCGATGAAGGCTGCCCCGAGTCTTTTTGGCCTCCTTCTCGGCCGTCTTCTTCGGCACCTTGTAAGGCGCCGGGACCAGCATCTTCGTCAGAAGTGGGACGGTCGGTTCTTCGGGCAGCGGGGCCGGACAATGGATCTGCTCCGCCTTCTTCGTCCAGCCCCAGGAGAGTTGTAGAAAACACATTAAGCGCTTCCTTTGGGTTATGCGGATAAAAAGTATGATGACTTACAAAACTTGCAAGGCGGGACAGTTGGTACCCGCGGTCTTCGGCGGAGTCCGGCCATGATTTGCTGGACTTGAAAAGCACCTTCCAGATGTCTTTGTGTGAGGAGCCAAAAAACTCTCGCAGGGTTTGGTGCTTGGCCGGATCGAATTCCCATAGATTGCAAGTCCGGTGTTGACAAGGCAGGATCCGGCGAACTAACATCACCTGGACTACGTTGACAAGTTCAATGTTCTTGCCTTCCATATCTTTAACGCGCGTCTGGAGCACCAACAATTCGTCGGACGAAGACCAGTTCAGGCCCTTCTTGACCCAGGATGTAAGCCGTAGAGGGACTCCGGACCGAAACTCGGGAGTAGCGGCCCATTCCGTGCCGCACGGCTCGGTGATGTAAAACCACTACTGTTGCCACTCCTTGACGGAATCGTCAAAGGTGCATGTTGGCCATGTGACGTTGGGCATCTTGCTCACCATAGCGCCCCCGCACTCGGCGTGCTCGCCGCCCACTACCTTGGGCTTCACATTAAAAATCTTCAGCCATAAGCCGAAGTGTGGCGAGATGCGGAGAAAAGCCTCGCACACAACAATGAATGTCGAGATGTTGAGGAAGGAATTAGGGGACAGATCGTGAAGATCGATCCCATAATAATACATGATGCCGCGAACGAACGGGTGGAGGGGAAACCCTAGCCCGCGGACAAAGTGAGGGAGGAATACAACCCTCTCGTGGGGTTCCGGAGTAGGGACGATCTGTCCCGCCGTCGGGAGACGGTGGCTGATTTTCTTGGCAAGATACCCGGCCTCCCGAAGCTTTTTGATATCCTTCTCCCGGATGGTAGAGGCCATCCACTTGCCTCCTGCTCCGGATTCGGACATTTTTGGAAGGCCTTTGTGGGCAGAGAAGATGAACGCTTGGGCGCTGGAGCTCGAGCGAAGGGGAATGGATCGGGAAGAAGAAAGCGTGGGTGCGAAAGGGAGTCCTTATCCCCTCATAAAGGCAGCAGGGATTCTGTGCCTCCCCACTTGCCTGGTAAACTCACCTATTCCCCAAGCGCCGTGATTGATGGCGCGGTTGGGTTACCCACACCTGTATTGATGAGAATCCCGTGATAAGGGGACACGATCTCTGCTTCGACAAGACGTGCCAAGAAAACCGCCTCGCAATATGTGCAGTAGCTGGTTGAGAAAAACGGTTCGAATAATGGCCGGGCCGTGGCGTGATGTCATGCTATGAAGCTTGTCAGCAGAATAGATTTGTGGAAATATTATACTCTCTACGGTGGTATGTGGAATTTATTTTCCAGAGCCGGACACGATCCTTGTGTTCAAAATCTTCTATGGAGAATTCGGAGGAGGAACCCGCCTTGCAATGCCGAAGACAATCTGCGCGCCGGACTCATCGTCATTGAAGCCTGGTTCAGGGGCTACTGAGGGAGTCCTGGATTAGGGGGTCCTCGGACTGCCGGACTCTATACTTTTGCCGGACTGTTGGACTATGAAGATACAAGATTGAAGACTTCGTCCCGTGTTCGGATGGGACTCTCCTTTGCGTGGAAGGCAAGCTTGGCAATACGGATATGTAGATCTCCTCCCTTGTAACCGACTCTGTGTAACCCTAGCCCCCTCCGGTGTCTATATAAACCGGAGGGTTTAGTCCATAGGACAAGAACAATCATAACCATAGGCTAGCTTCTAGGGTTTAGCCTCTACGATCTCGTGGTAGATCAACTCTTGTAATACTCATATCATCAAGATCAATCAAGCAGGAAGTAGGGTATTACCTCCATCGAGAGGTCCCGAACCTGGGTAAACATTGTGTCCCCCGCCTCCTGTTACCATCCGCCTCAGACGCACAGCTCGGGACCCCCTACCCGAGATCCTCCGGGTTTGACACCGACAGTATGTCTTCTAGCAAAAGCTTCAGAGTGTTGGTTCTGGCATCGGAGGCTAGGGCATGCTGGCATGAGGAACTTGTACACTCTCGCTAAGAAGAAACACGTCGTAGGCATCGGGGGCGTCAAGTTCAAGAAAGATCATCTGTGTGGTGCCTGCGAAGCTGGAAAGATGACTAGGGCCAAGCATCCCTCGAAGACAATCATGACGGCATCTCAACCCTTCGAGCTGCTACACATGGACTTATTTGGCTCTACTCTTTCTACTACTGCTTGCCTCTATGGCTTCATCATTGTTGATGATTATTCAAGATATACATGGGTGCATATAATCCTCTACAAGAATGAAGTGCAGGATGTCTTCAGACGCTTCGCAAATCGTGCCATGACGAACTACGGCATCAAGATCAAGCACATCAGAAGTGACAACGGCACATAGTTCAAGAACACAGGCCTCGATCTTTACCTTGATACATTAGGCATCACTCATGAGTTCTCTGCTCCATACACACCTCAGCAGAATGGCATCGTGGAGCGCAAGAACAGGACACTCATTGAGATGGCTCAGACGATGCTTGATGAATACAAGACACCGAGGAAGTTCTGGCCCGAAGCCATTGATACTGCATGCCATGTCATCAACCGTGTTTATCTTCACAAGCTTCTGAAGAAGACATCCTATGAGCTCCTAACTGGTAAGAAGCCAAACGTCAGTTACTTCAGAGTATTTGGTGCTAGGTGCTGGATCAAGGATCCACATCACACTTCAAAATTTGCACCGAAAGCACATGAAGATTGAAACTATAGATGTGCGGTTCAATGAGACTAACGGCTCGCAACGAGAGCACCTGCCAAAGAAAGCACACTCCTACAGAGTCTTCAACCTCTTTCACTATAAAGTGGTTGAAACTATAGATGTGCGGTTTGATGAGACTAACGGCTCGCAAAGAGAGCACCTGCCAAATGTGCTAGATGAAGTTACACCTAGTGAATCCATCAAGTTTATGGGAACTGGAGAAATCATACCTTCTGAAGCACAGGCTGAAGAGGAATTTATCATTTCTGCACCTAATCAACCTGAAGACAATACTCAACCTGATGCCAATGCTCAAAATGAAGAAAATGATCAGCAAGAGCAAAATCTTCGTCTAGTTCACCCTCGTGTTGCAAATAAGTACAGATTGAGAAGATAATCGACGGCAAAAATGCACCTGGTCCACTCACTCGTTCAAGAGCAACACAGCTACCAAATTTCTGTGGGCACTTTGCATTTGTCTCAATATCTGAACCCAAGAAGTTGCTGAAGCCTTCATGGAACCTGAATGGATTCAAGCTATGCAAGAAGAGCTTCAACAGTTCGAGCTGAACAATGTATGGGAATTGGTCAAGCGTCCTGATCCTCGCAAGCACAACATCATAGGCACCAAATGGATATATCGCAACAAGCAAGATGAGCATGGTCAAGTTGTCAGAAACAAGGCTCGTCTTGTTGCCCAAGGATACACTCAAGTTGAAGGGATTGACTTCGATGAAACATTTGCTCCGGTGGCTAGGCTTGAAGCCATTCGCATACTGCTAGCCTATGCCAACCATCACAACATCCTTCTGTATCAAATGGATGTGAAGAGTGCCTTTCTCAATGGCAAGATTGAAGAAGAAGTGTATGTTGCACAACCACCTGGCTTTGAAGATCCAAAACATCCTGATATGGTATACAAGCTCAACAAGGCACTGTATGGCCTCAAACAAGCCCCTCGTGCTTGGTATGACACACTCAAAGACTTCCTGAAGAGCAAAGGCTTCAAACTTGGTTCTCTAGATCCTACACTCTTCACGAAGACATATGATGGAGAACTATTTGTGTGCCAAATCTATGTGGATGACATTATCTTCGACTGCATTGACAAGAGATACAGTGATGAGTTTGGACACATGATGCAAGAGCAATATCATATGTCCATGATGGGTGAGCTGAAGTTCTTCCTTGGTCTTCAAATTCGTCAGCAAAGCAACGGCATCTTCATATCTCAAGAGAAATACCTCAAAGACTGCCTGAAGAAGTTTGGAAGACTGCAAAGGTTACACGACGCCAATGCCAACCAAAAGTCATCTGAGTCCCGACGCCAATGGTAAAGAGTTCGATCAAAAGGTATACCGCTCCATGACTGGTTCTTTACTTTATTTATGTGCATCTAGGCCTGATATCATGCTTAGTGTTTGCATGTGTGCCCGATTCCAAGCGGCACCAAAGGAATCGCATCACTTAGCTGTGAAGCAAATTCTTCGATATTTGGCTTACACCCCAACACTAGGATTATGGTATCCAAAGGGCTCAGAGTTTGATCTAGTTGGTTCTCGGATGTTGATTATGCTGGTGACAAGGTGGATCGCAAGTCTACATCAGGCGCATGTCACTTTCTGGGACGATCACTTGTCTGTTGGTCTTCAAAGAAGCAGAACTGTGTGTCTCTATCCACTGCTGAATCTGAATACATCGCTGCTGGATCTTGCTGCACTCAGCTTCTATGGATGAAGCAAACACTCAAGGACTATGGCATCCATCTGAAGCAAGTACCACTCTACTGCGACAATGAAAGCACCATCAAGATTGCCAACAACCCAGTTCAGCACTCGAAGACAAAGCACATTGAAATTCGTCATCACTTTCTCAGAGATCATGTGATGAAGGAAGATATTGATATCATTCACGTCAACACTGAAGAGCAATTGGCAGATATCTTCACAAAGCCCTTGGATGAGAAAAGGTTTTGCAAGTTGCGATGTGAGCTAAGTATCTTAGAATCCTCAAATGTCTTGTAATTGGACACACATCCTAACACTTATGCATGTTGATGACTTAGATGTGCAACACACAAAGTAAGGTATCTCTTCAATCAATGAAGACATACACTGTAAGTGTGAATACATTAATGTGGAATTTGACTTCGGAGCGCCACGATAATTGTGCGCCGTGTCTGGGTCTAATACTTCATATACGGTGGGTAACGCCACCACCAAACTTTTGTTTGAAGTGTTTCATTTGGTGTTACATTTGCAAAGTCTTCGCATTTGGTTTGTCTTCAACATTGATTTGTCCTCATATTTATCTTCGTCATGTTGATTTGGTCTCATTCTAATATATACATATATTTGTGTTCTATCCTCTACAGCATTCACTTATAGCTATGACTTCTTGCTTGAATATTTTGATCTAAGTGAATGTGATCGGACCCCAACCTCTTCTATGCTTCTACCTCAAATTCTATCTATCCAAATCATATGCATTCTATTGAAACTGTCGAATGTATTCTCCTTGTCAGCAGAAGATATAGAGACAAAAGTTGAATTTGTTTTAAATGCTATATCCTTTTTGCCTGAAACCCAAAGAAGTCAGAACGACCACCCGACAGTCCAGGCGTGCATGGGAACATGGAACAACTTCCAATGTGTTGCATGTTTGCCATGTGTCCCTCAGATGTGAACCACCAGGGGCACCTGCGTAATTGCGTCATGCTATCCCTTTCCTTATAAATACACATCTCATCGCGGTCAAAATCCTTCTCCCACCTCTCCACCTTGCACAAACCCTAGCGCCACCGCTAGCTCTCGACGACGCCGGCGACGAAACGCTTAGCTGCCGCGACCTCACCGACGCTGTCCTCACGCCGGCCACGGACCTCGTCTCCTCCGCCGTCACCGTAGGTGTCTTCCGTCGCCAAGTTAGGGAACGGGAGATCGAACTGCTCGGCCTCCCACTCCACTCCGTCTAGTAGTTCTTCGTGTGGTAATTAAAGCTTACTTTTACTACCTTTTTGATCCGATAGATTCATCCTTCTCTACCAAAAGTGGTTTCTAAACCTACAAAATTGGATCTATCCTGTTCTGCATCTCATATCATGCCTAGTATATTCACTTATGCTTCACAAGTAGTTAGATTCCTCACTTGTACCTATTCTTGGATTCGTACAAATCTGGAACCAACTCTCAACATATAAGTGAATGTCTTCGTGCTATGAGGTCAATGTTTTCAAACTAATTTATCTTCAAAATCTTCTGAGAATGCATATGACCTCTTCCCCTTCCCTCGCATCTCTAATGCTGTCACAGGTACATGTCCGTGGGAGAATCCCTTGGTTCTCATAGTCTGCATTCATTTGCAGAATTCTTACAGCGTCACATAAATTCTCCTGAAGCTAGTTCCTGTCTGACCAGCAGACGGAAGCCTTTGCAAGTTCTGAAGCCATTCAGTTTGAACTACATGGTTGCTGAAAAGTCAGCAAGAAAGGGCGGCACACAGCACCGTGGGAACACTTCCAAAGATCTGCCACCAGATCTCTATGAGCTATACAAGACAGACCCTAAAGAAACCTACGGCGAACGCAAGACTCGAATCCAATGGATTCGCAGATACTGGGCTGAACAATGGTTTCTGTACAAATTTGTGACCGCAGAGTATGCAGAGAAGAATGCCATCAAGTGACCTTGGGGAGATATCTTATACAAAAATCTTCAACCCAAGTCCAAGTCAGAAGCCATTGCTCAAGGGTTCTATCCGTGCATGGTTCACGGACCACAGCCAGAGAATGCTGACCCATCTTCTCTGCTATGGTGTCGTGACGATAATCTATTCAAGCGCAACTACAAGTTTGCCAAGGATTCTGCTGTGAAAAACAAGAAAGCATTTGGACTCGATTTCAACCATGGTCCATCTGCTCCACAGGCTGACGGCACCCGTGATGTTGAACCAAATATCGTCAGGCCCTTCTACAACCTCGAAGGTCTCATCACACACATTGCTATTCAGGGGACAGCCGTGGAGCACTCTGCTGACGACGCTGATTCTGATGAAGCGCCTGCTCCTCCTAAGCTGCAGAAGCAGAAGAAACCAAAGGCTTCAAAGCCCTCCCCTGCTCCTAAAGCTTCGCGTGCGAAGCCTCTGGCCACTGCACCTCCTGAAGCAAGTGTGCAGTCTGAAGATGTTTCTCGCATCTCCAAAAAGACCAAGAAGTCTTTAAAGAAGAAGAAGCCCATCCAAAGTTCTGGTCAAGCACTGACCCCAGCTGCCGTTCTGAGAAACGAGAATGATGCCATTGATCTGTCAAGTGACGAAGATCTTGGCGATGATGCTCTTAAGCAGTTGATAAAGAGCAAGCAAGAGACGGAGATCTTCAACGATTTGCCCCTATGTGGCTATCTTGAACAACTTCATTGATGAGTGGTTTGACAACCCAAGCCTCAGCATCGATGATCTTCAGGTTCCAATTGGCATTAGTGTCTCCTTCCATGGAGCCATTTCTCTTGAGCTGGCTCTGGCTCAGAAGATTGTCAAACTGAAGAACAAAATTGACTATGAGAAGGCTTAGTTCAAGAAGCACATGGCCAAGCTCAGCGTGGCTGATGTCCAAAACTTCAAGCAGATGCTGCACGACCTCAAGGAGGCATTTCACAAGAAATGAGAGGAAGCAAAAGGTTCAAGAGAGCGAATGAAACACCTCGCCGCCAAATGTGTTCAAGCCCACAATGAAGCAGAAAAGCGCAAGGCACTTGGGCGTCCAGGCATCGACCCCAAGATGGCTGCCAAGAAGAAGCCTGCTGTGGCCCAAGCCCAAGCATCAGGGCGGGAAGCACCTCGCATTGTCTTCCCTGCCAGCATGACAGGCACGAAACCTAAGGCCCCACAGCTGCTTCTGAACTGAAGAAGACAAGGGCAGCTGAGGCCGAAGCCAGAAAGCGCAAGAACAAGAACGCCACTGATGATGCTCCACAGACCAAGAAACGAAAGACAAAGTCTTCGAAGAAAGATCGGGCTGCTCCCACAGAGCCCCTTGTTGTCGAGCCCATCTCTTTTGCTCGCCCTGCATCCGAACACCATGAGCGTCAAATTGTGATCCACGAGCCTGCTTTCACAGAGGCTCCTGAAGCTGAAGTTCCAGTTGTTGACCCCACCGCAGCTGAAGACATTGGTCCCCAAGACAATGTAAATGATGATGAAGTCCTTCCTTAGATAGAGCACCAAATGGTATCATCGCCTGTTCTCACAAATAGCGAACTCATCAGCATTGGTCGTCCCCTGACGCCAATTGCTCAGGATGATTCATGGGCAGATCGCCCTCAAGACTCCCCCCGTCAAGAAGAATCGCCAAGTACTCCACCACCTCAAGTCACCACTCCGGTGCTTGATGATGACGACTATGTGGTCCAGCCAACTCCCTCTCCAAAAGCATCGCCCGCATTCCACAGGCTTCGCAAAGGACCAAGGCCACAAGTCGCTCTGTCGAGCATTCCAGAAGGAGAAGAGCACCACAACTCAGTGGCACGACAAGTGTTTCCTGACGCCACTCCAACTGTGAACGTCTCTGAGTCCAAAGCCAAAGCTGCTGAAGACACTTCGGCTGCATCAGCCGATGATCAAGAAGAACACCATCAAGCTGTCGAGGAGAACGTGTCTGTATCCGATCCTCCAGCTACTCAAGTGGAGTTTAACAATATTGAGGCGGCCACCCACAACACTACTGAAGCCAATGACGTTGTCATGGCTGAAGCTAATGTGGCGCCTGAAGTGAATACAGTGCCTGAAGCCACTGCTGCGCCTGAAACCAATGCTGCACCTGAAGCCAATCTGCAGCTTGAACCCCATGTCAATGCCGATGCTCCTGTACCACCTCCAAGGCCTCACATGATTGAGCTGGCATTTGATCGCGGCCAACCTGTCATGGTTCGATGGCCTATTCTGGTTCCTCCTCCTGCTCCCAGACCACAATTTGACTATCATGTGGAACACAGGCCTCAGGTCCAGAAGCCTAAACCAAGGTTGCCAAGGTTTCCAGGTACTGCATCTTCGCCTGGATCGATCAATGTTAATGGCTTCAAGGAACACAGCACCTTCTTTGATAGTGCCAAGAACCCATACACCAAGCCAAGAATTTCATCTAATCGGTTCTGGAGCTATCAGCAGCGCAGTTACTATTCTTGTGTCATATACAATCAAGGGCACATCTTTCCCCACATGCGTCTAGACTGCGAAGCCATTGCTGGCCTGCCCTGCTTGGAAGAAGTCCTTGACTGCTTCAGAGATGCCGGCCTTCTACAGTTTGTGACCGACAAAGAAAATTGGAATGAAGAGCTTCTGTTACAATTCTATGCAACTCTTCACATTCGCGGCTACAAAAGGGATCCGAAGACTTGGGTCCTTGAGTGGATGACAGGCAATGTACACCACGAAGCCAAAGCTCTTGATATTATTGAGCTTACTGCCTTGCCCACTCTAGGTAAACTCTATGAACCTGGTTGTCAGCTTCACCGCAATGCTTTGGAGAGCATATTCCAGAAGCCTGAGCCGAATATGAGCCAAATGTTGAGTATGATGAAACCACTGCCTAGAGATGTTGAATATCCAATGGAATTCTTTGTTGAAGACCTAGAGTATCTGCCCCGCACCATCTATCATATCATCAGGCGAACTCTATGGCCAGTCAAAGGACATTCTCCAGCAGCGAAGCTTGAAGGAGCAATGAAGACATTGGTTTTCTATATCCTCAATGGCATCAGCTTCAATGCTCAAGACTTCTTCATCAGGCAACTTGCAGCATCCGGCTCTGATCTATTTGGTCTGAAATTTTATGCTCCATGGGTAATGCGCCTCATCAAGCTTCACTCTCCTATCAACTATCAGCCTTCTGCGCGCAATCACCTCATATTCTTGCCAGAGGTTGATATGTCTATCGAAGCCATATACTCAGAGCCTGCCAAGGAGCCAATTTATCTTCACAATGCCGATCACCAAAGCTTCACGCAACCCATTGAAGGAGTTCTTGCTGCAACTCGAGTTTATCCTCTGGCTAGTATTACACGTCCACCTCATCGTGCCCATACTGAAGCCACTGAAAGCACTATTGCACAAAGGCCTCGAAAGCGATCTCGTGTTCTCAATGACCGAGAGCTTCTCGTCTCCCTGCATCAAAAACAGGATAAGCATCATGACTGGCTGCAACGTCAGATGCAAAGCCTCTTGGTGGATGTCAATCGCATTCACAATCTTGCCACCAAGAATGCTTTTGTCACTCATGAAACCTATCGGCGGTCATGGAAGGGTCTGACATTGCTAAGCTCTGAAGATGATCTTCAATAAGATGGCTTCATAGAGAGATTCAAGTTTGATTCCACTCCTCCCAGGAACGCTGTCTTGCGTCGGACTCCCTCACTCAAAGACTCTGGGTACTCCTCCTCTGCGGCAACTGTCAATGCCAGAGTCATTGATGAAGAAGACGATGCTACTTCCCCTAGTACAACTTCGCCTCGAATCGACACTGCACCAAGTTCTTCTGCACCACTGGCCCACAACGACAACCCTGCACCTTCACCTGCTCCTCATGGGGACGAGTAAACGCTCTATGTCTTCAAACCTTTTTGGTCCTTACTGACAAAAGGGGGAGAAACATATGAGTTTATAGTCTTCAAGCAGGTCCATATGGGTGGTTGCTATACTTTTTGCCAAGTGCTTACAACTCTCTCTTTTGATACATTCGGTTCTTTGAGTTGTAACACTTAAACTTGATGGTTGTCTGCTACCTTTTTCTATCAACTATGTGATGCGATGATAAATTCCGCACGAAGTCATTTCGCAGACGTCCATTTCTCATTATGCATGTCATTATATTCATTATATCTTTTCATGCATGATGAATTGTCTTCTTAAGTTGAAGAGGATCTCCACAAGTACAACCTGCCATGTGCATTTGC
Organism: Aegilops tauschii subsp. strangulata; assembly: GCF_002575655.3. Lineage (NCBI taxonomy): Eukaryota > Viridiplantae > Streptophyta > Magnoliopsida > Poales > Poaceae > Aegilops > Aegilops tauschii. Next base: position 106,959,355 of record NC_053036.3, on the reverse strand, counting down.
ATTCAAAAGCAAAATACTTATATGCACATCTTCAGGGGGAGCCTTTTGCTACTTATGAAGACAATACCTTAATCCTTACAATTTCACATACTTTTATCCCCGTTGAAAACTTCAACCAGTTTGTCATCAATCACCAAAAAGGGGGGAGATTGTAAGTGCATCTAGTGCCACCCCTAGTTGGTTTTGGAGTATTGACGACAAACCTGGTTGAGGGACTAATGTGTTTGTGAGAATTGCAGGATAACAAAGGTAGTAGTCCCTCATTGATTCGGTTTACCTACCAGAGATGACACCTAAAAATGTGTGAAGACATTGAAGACAATGGTGGTATGTGAAGATATTCACAACGAAGATTATGACTCGAGAAGACATTCATGTGAAGACTATGGAGTGCGAAGACATAGCTATTTCGTAGCTTCCTTTTCTTCTTTGTTGAGTCATAGGAACCACCATACTGTTAAGTGGGGTCAAAGTGAACAAAGACAGAGTGACTGAAGTGATGCTCAACCAAATCCTAAGTCTTCGAGCGAAGACAATGAGAGCAAATCTTATCCAGAGCTGGATGAGTCAGCTTTACTTGTAGCCCAAGTCAAGCTGCCGCGTGTGTTTGAATCTGACCGTTGGAACACGTGCCAGTTCCTTAGTGACCCAGGGTCATTTCAGAAAAATCAGGTCGGGTTGCCCTGTGGCTATAAATAGCCCACCCCCTACACCATAAATTGGTGGCTTCTCAGAGTTAGTGCACGACTTTTGTCGTTTGAGAGCAACCCACCTCGAAGCTTTTGAGAGAGAGAAATCCTTGCGAGGACAAAGCCCAAAACACCCAGAGCCAAAGAGTGTTAGGCATCACTGAAGTCTTTCTGTCCGCGTGACCTGAAGACTTGTTACACTTGAGGACTGTGAATCCTCCAGCCGGTTAGGCGTCGCGTTCTGAGCATCCAAAAGACATTGTGGATTGCCGGTGAACGAAGTCTGTGAAGGTTTGGAAGTCTACCTTGAAGACTTACCAGAGTGATTGGGCGAGGACTAAGTGTCCTTAGCTCAAGGGGAATAAGGTGGAGACGCGGTCTTCTCAGTTGAATCTCAGCCTCCCTAACCAGACGTATAGTTGTCACAACAACTGGAACTGGTCCAACAAATCCTTGTCCTCACCAAGCAACTGGTTCTATCTCTTCCCTCACTTATTTATAGTTTGTCTTCGTGAAGTCATTTGCATGCTTGCCTTGTCTGTTTGACTTCACTGTGTGACGACTATTGTTGTTTGGCTTCATACTATCTTCCATCTTGATCCATACTACCTAGCTGCCAATAGTCTTCGTACTTTAGCTTCATTACTTGCTTAACTATGGCTTGTCTAGTGTAGTCTACCTTCCGCTGCATATCAATAGGTTCATTTCTATTGTTTGTCTTCATAACTCCCATGTTTCGAAGACTTTCATAAAAATCGCCTATTCACCCCCCTCTAGTCGATAACTAGCACTTTTATCTGGCCTTGCTCCCTTAGCACAAATGAGGAAATCCTCCACATCGGTGCCTGCTGGCACGGCCTCTGGCGCCGTTCATCGTCGCACGTGTCACCCACGTGAAGGCGCAGGGCCGTATGACTCTGCTGAGTTGCTCTTGATTTGTTCGCCTCCGCGAGGGACCTCGTGAGGCTCCTGTTGGCGTCTGCTGACGTGTGCCTCGCGAGGGTCTTGCTTATGAAGTTCGGTGGTAGGCCACCCGCTGGGTCCAAGACATGCATTGCACGCTGGGCCGCAGGCAAACGGGCCTGGGTACGACCAGTCCCACGGGCCCGACAATCGCGAACTCCATTGAGTCACTTAGAAGGAGTCACTCAAATAGGCAAAGGCAGTATAAACAAGCTCAAAAAATTGGGTAACTCATCGCAAGGACACATTGACTTGTTCTGAACACATAACTCGTTATTATTTCCGAAATTTACCATGGACGCACACCTGGCGTTCTCTTTCACACAATCTTGCATTGACAAAGACAAGCAGAGAAAAATGAAGCCCACGCCAAGATTGCGCCAAAGCTAAATTCGGGGGCTACTGTCGGGGGAATGCCCAACCGGGTAGGCCAACAAAACAAAGAGGAGGCAGCAGGTGCCTGAAGGACCCGGCCTGATATAAGACCCGACCTGCTACAGGACAAGTTTTCCAGCTTTGGAGATAAGTCGGCTCTAGAATCACCAAAGCCGGCTGGTGATGGGCCAGAAAAAAAAAAACCAGCCCAGAAGGTTAAAGGTCGGCTTATCGGAGGTCGTGCTTAAGTTGGAGACGACTAAACGTGGAAGACACGAAAGGTCTAGTTTAGAACTCCTTAAGTGGGTAGAACTCGGAAACTGTTGTGAACTAGGGAACCCGGCCTATTATATAAAAGGGTTCCTGGGTCGTCAAAAAGAACATGTTAGAATCTCTCGAGCCATTGGTAGCAAAATTGCACTCTTATAATCGAGATCATCATCATCAATAGCAATCAAGCAGGAGTAGGCTATTACCTCCATCGCGAGGGGCCAAATCTGGGTAAACTCGCGTCTCTCGTTTCCGATCAATCCCATTCAAGTTTTCACTTAGTAGCAATGGCCTCACAACTTAGTTCGGTTACGAGGACAACTGTCGTCACAAAACCACGACAATGCTAGTTATGATTTTTTTGCAGGAAGTCGTCGATCTATTCATTTTCAATCATGGCAGTACAATGAACACCAGAAATAATAAAAATTACATCGAGATTCATAAACCATCTAGCGACGACTACAAGCACCGAAGCGATCCGAAGGCGCGTCGTCGTCATTGCCCCTCCCTTGCCGGATCCTAGACAATCAGGAAGTCGTGGTGCTAAGGCCACATAGGACCAATGCACTAGAATAGCAACCGCCGCCGATGAAGAGAAGATTAGATCGGAAGGATCCAACCTGAAGACACATGAACAAGGACGAACAAAGACCTGATCCGAGCGGATCCACCAAAGACAACCACCGACCGAATCCCGCAAGATCCGCCGGAGACACACCTCCACACGCCCTCCGACGATGCTAGACACACCATCAGGACGGGGGTTAGGCGGGGAGAACCTTATTCTATCTTCACGGAGCTGTCGCCGTCTCGTCTTCTTGAGCAGGACACAAATCCTAACAAAACTTGAAGAAGCACCTGAAAAAGGAACCCTCCCGCCGGTAAGGGCCGGGGTCGACCACGCACCCATGGCCCTAAGGCCACGGGAGATGTGGTAGATCAGCGGCGCCGCCGACGGGAGGTAGAAATCCTAGCCGCCTTTCCTTGAAGGAGAGACAAAGGGAGGGCAATAGAAGGACCATGTTTGACAAGAAATAGATTATTGGCGAGAAAGAGAAGTCAATGGAGATAAATAAAGTGTTCAATCTAGTCATGTGTGTGTATGTTGACAGCCTCTCTTCTGTGCTCGAGAGCGCGATCGATGCGGTACATATCCATCCACGTGTCGTTCTAGCAACAAAAATGCGCATATGGTCTGGTAGCGGCGGGTACGTGTATACCGCTGTCTTGCTGCACAATGTACGCCGCATGGTCGCGGTAGAAGGACGTTTCTCTAGAGCCGTCTTCTTCGAAAAGAAAGAAGTTTTTTTCCAGAAGCCAGCCCTGTGCGAATATCCCGTCGACGTCGAGCAGCAGCTCCATGCGTACGACGGCTTCCCGGCAGACCACACCTTCCCACCAGCCGGGGTCCATCCTGTCTAGTTGGTGCGCGTCCGAGGCTGTACTTGCACCGAATAACACACCATCCGCCGTCCTTCTAGTTTCGTCAAGATTCGTGCGTTTTATCAGAGTATAAATTACATCTGGTACACTATCTGAATACAACTGGCACACAGCACATTTGACAATATACATGCATACCATGCAGCTTTGTTAGGGGAGAGTGAGTTGGAATGGAGAGGCCGGCCGGGCATGCATGATTCTCTCTCCCTACATAAATGACATGCATTTTATTTCATCCATATATTTAGAATGATTGATATATTTTAAAGCAAATATCTATTTTAGAAACTTTTTATATATTTGGAATCGTGGTGACAAGATCTTTAGAACAAGATCAATCTTGGATATATTTGAAATACTTTTTATTTTATATATTTCAGTTATCTTTGAAATGACTTCCACAAAACATAAAATTGTTCAGCTTTGAAAAGATATTTCATATATTTGAAATAATTAGTTTCACACACGCAACAATCTATTTCACATAGCCGAAATAACCAGTTTCACATATTTAAAAAATGGACCTAAATTGTTGCATAAAACTCACTTCACTCATTTCAGAATATAATTCCACTCATTTCAAAAAACTTATTTCAATCCTTAAGAGATTGATTTGACAGGTTTTGCCAAAAAAAACTTGATTTCGGTCATTTTGATTTACTGATTTCAATTATTTCAAATAAGATATTTCAATTATTTCCAAAAACAATTTCACTCGCTTCATAAAACATATTTTGCTGATTTGAAAAAAGTTTTGAAATAATCAGTTTCACATGTTTGAAATAACTAGTTTCAAAATTTGAAATAACTAGTTTCACGTATTTCACACCGAAAAAATGTGGCATGTGTATTTAAAAGGATTTCACTCATCTTAAAATTTTGGTTCCAGTTATTTCAGAAAACTGATTTCACTTACATAATTAGATTTCACTCAATTTAGAGAAACACATTGCACTCACTCAATTGTAATACTATGTTTCACTCGTTTCAAAAAACTGATTTCACTCATTCCAAAAGATAGATTTCACACATTTCACTAGTATCGGAAAACAAATTACACTCATTTACAAAAGATATATTTTGTTACTAGTTATTTCAGTGAGATATGTATCGAAAAATATGAAAGTACTTCCCTGAAATATATTTCAGTGTGGTGTTGCAAGTTGCGAAACTAATTTTTGTGAAAATATATGAAATTACTTCTTTGAAATATATGAAACTGCTATATCATATATTTGTAACTTGTTATTTCAGTGAGATATGTATTGAAATATATGAAATTACTTCCCTGGAAAATATGTAATTACTTCCTTGAAATATATTTCAATGTGGTGTTGCAAATTGTTAAACTAATTTAACTATAATGGTTTGTGCAAGATATGTGAAATTTATAATTCAATGTGGTAAATAACCAACTTTGACTCTTTTCTGCACTGTAATATGCAAACTTGACAAAACACAATGAAATATGTTTCATATACTTAAAAATACTAATTCATATAAAATTTATTTCATTCATTTCAAAAGAATTGACTTCACTCATTTCATTAAACTTATTCCATTCATTACCAAAATGTTTTGAAATAATCAGTTTGACATGTTTGAACAAACTAGTTTCAGAAAACTGATTTCACTTATTTCAAAAAATAATTTCACTAGTTCCAAAATCGATTCCAATTATTTCAAACAAGTAAATTTGAAAAAAAGTGAAATTTAAATTTTGATATGATTGAATAGAAAAACTTTAACTAGTTTAAATATGTTCAAAATTGGTCTTGTTCTAAAGATCACATGTTCAGGAATTTGGATATATAAAAAATTCAATAATAGAAAATTAGTGTTAAAGATATTGTTCATCTAAAAATTTAAACAAAGAGAAAATGGATGGATTTGTGTGTGAGAGAGAGGAGAGATTCTGCATGCATGCATGCATGAGTGCCGTTTCTGTCAAAAGGTACTACATCTTTCTGACATTGATTAGACTAAAATCAGAAATACAAGAGATTTTTTGCAAGAAATACTTTCATATACACATGCACATGGTCCCACAACTTTAGATGTAGCAGCACCTCATTGATGGGAAGATCACCGGTAGCTTCCGGCTCCGGTAAAAAACACTTTGCGGTACTTGCACGCATCACGCCTGATCTCACCCGCACCGTGACGAAACGCCTCTCTTAACCCGACGTTCTGTACCCGGCGACCCGAGGCCATGGTCAAAGCGAACGTCATATAAATATGATATCCACCTCCCCGGCCCGAGTCTCACTACAGAAACACACAAACATTTCCTGGTCTCATCAAACTCACGAGCAGTACCGGAAGCAGAGGCATACAATACAGGACGCTGATATTTTTCTCCTTGTTCCTGAATCCTGAGCGACCACCGGTCCGGTCCACCATGGGTCTCGTCTGGATGGTCGTGGCGGCGTTGCTGGCGTCGTGGGTGTTCAACGCGCTGGTGTACCTCGTGTGGAGGCCGCGGGCCATCACCCGGCAGCTCCGCGCGCAGGGAGTCGGCGGGCCGGGCTACAGGTTCTTCGCCGGCAACCTCGCCGAGATCAAGCGTCTCCGCGCCGACACCGCCGGCGCCGCGCTGGACGTCGGCAACCACGACTTCGTGCCCATGGTGCAGCCGCACTTCCACAAATGGATCCCCATCCACGGTACGAAACTCAGACAATTCCTTCTGATCCATGATAGTCTTCAACGCCATCACCAACTAGTTCCCGCTCTTACGTTCTGGTCTGCTGCAGGGCGCACGTTCCTGTACTGGTGCGGGGCGAGGCCGAGCCTGTGCGTGGCGGACGTGAACACGGTGAAGCAGGTGCTCTCCGACCGCAGCGGGCTGTACCCCAAGAACATCGGCAACCCGCACATCGCCCGGCTGCTCGGCAAGGGGCTCGTGCTCACCGACGGCGACGACTGGAAGCGCCACCGCAAGGTCGTCCACCCCGCCTTCAACATGGACAAGCTCAAGGTATGTGTCCAGCTCCAGCGCGACGCGCGTTGACGTGTGCGTGTTTTTTACTATTGGATTTTAAGTGTGCGCGATGCGTGTGACTTCCGCTAACTGTTATCTGTACGGCAGATGATGACGGTGACCATGTCCGACTGTGCCGGGTCAATGATGTCGGAGTGGAAGGCCAAGATGGACAAGGGGGGCAGCGTGGAGATTGATCTTAGCCACCAGTTTGAGGAGCTCACCGCGGATGTCATCTCTCACACGGCATTCGGTAGCAGCTACGAACAGGGGAAAAAGGTATTCCTCGCGCAGAGGGAGCTCCAGTTTCTTGCCTTCTCCACCGTATTCAACGTGCAAATCCCAGCATTCAGGTAAATGCAAGTTCTTCTTCTTCTTGTACCCTTGTCGGTTTAAATCAACATACAACAAACATTTTCACACAGCAGAAATTAATCTTTATGTGTGTGTGTGCGCGCGCAATTAATCAGGTACCTTCCAACCGAAAAGAACCTCAAGATATGGAAGCTTGACAAGGAGGTGAGGACCATGCTGATGAACATCATCAAAAGCTGCCTTGCCACCAAGGACACCATGGGCTACGGCAGCGATCTGCTTGGGCTTATGTTGGAGGCGTGCGCGGCAGAGGGTGGGCATAATCCGATTTTGAGTATGGACGAGATCATAGATGAGTGCAAGACCTTCTTCCTTGCCGGGCATGACACCAGCTCGCACCTGCTCACATGGACCATGTTCTTGCTGAGCACACACCCTGAGTGGCAACAGAAGCTCAGGGAGGAGGTGCTAAGAGAGTGTGGCAGTGAGGTTCCCACCGGGGACATGCTCAACAAATTGCAGCTGGTCAACATGTTCCTACTGGAAACTCTTCGGTTATACGCCCCTGTGTCGCTCATTCAAAGGAAGGCGGGTTCGGATCTCGAGGTTGGTGGCATCAAAGTGCTTGAAGGCACGGTCTTGACAATCCCCATCGCGATGATACATCATGACAAGGAGGTCTGGGGAGAAGATGCCAACGAATTCAAGCCTATAAGGTTCGAGAATGGAGTGATGAGGGCCGGAAAGCACCCCAATGCCTTGTTGTCTTTCTCCAATGGGCCGAGGTCATGTATAGGGCAGAACTTTGCAATGATCGAGGCCAAGGCTGTGATCATCGTGATTCTTCAGAGGTTTTCATTCTCCCTATCACCAAAGTATGTCCATGCTCCCATGGATGTGATCACGCTGCGGCCTAAGTTTGGGCTTCCCATGATCCTCAAGAGCCTAGAGATGTAGAAAAATGTGTATGGTCTCAAGTATAACACATGGTTTTGTATTATTTGACTGGAGTTTAGTTTATGTTACGCACTAGAAAATCTTGTGAAATTATCAATGTATAATGTATCCTATTTGTAAATATAAATAATAAAGTGTTTTATTAATAAGTTACTATTGATTTTTCTTACCATCAGCCACCTTTATTTGCCCCCAAAATAGTCACTATCTATAGATAAACCTAAAATGTTGCAATTCCTTTTTATCAATCCTGACATGCAGGATGAGAAAGATCCATACGACTCACTGCTACTTTTCCATTTTGGAAAATCTTCCTCAAATTGCACACTTGCAATAATGGTACGCAGTGTGCCCGTGTTCTAAAATAAATGCTATTGCTATTTTTGAAACCTAATTACAAATTTGTCACTCATTAGATTTTTGAGTCTGTTGATTTTTCTATGCTGATTGCAATTACCAGGACTTCATCATTTTTAGGACCGTTAAGGATCTCAATCCCTACGACAAGATGTCGCCAAAACGCACAGGGACGAGCGCACCAATCATCAAGTGGGCATACCCATTTTAGAAGGTTCCCCGTTTTTTAATTGATTTTCTGGTTTTATTATCCTTTTTTCGTATTTTCCTACCTTTTCCTTTTTTTAACTTTTAGAAAATGTTCATAATTTTATAAATATTTCCAATTTTTTAAAAAGTTTTCTAATTTTAAGAATTTTTTTGATTTTGTAAATCTTCCATTGTTTCAAAAAAATGTTCACAATATTGAAAATTATTCGCATAATAAAAAAATATAAATTTGCATTTCTTTTGCGGTTTCATAAAATGTTCACAAATTACAAAAAATGATCGTGTTTTCTAAATCAATAATATTTTGAAAATATTCAGTTTTTCAAAGTATGTTTGCGCTTTTAGAAAACTATCAAAAATTCAAAAATATTGGGGTTTCAAGAGAACCTTTGCAAATTTGAGAAAACCTTTCTGTTTTCAAAAACTTCCAAAATTTGACAAAATGTTCTCATTTAAAGAAAATATTCGCAAGTTCAAAAAAATGGACTACGGTAGCGGGTTTACTACAGTGCATGTTCCCGATTGGCTGCAGAAGCCTGATCTTACTGTGCTCAAGTGGGCCAGTCTAGTCGGGCGCTCCCCCGTGCGGGAGACAACCTGACGCTTAATTTGTCTAAAAAAAACCGACGCTTTATGCGTGGCATAGGGGATTATTTTTTAATACAGTACAGATGCAAGCGCTTATATACACGCGCATACATTCACCTCTAAAAATGTGAATATTTCTTAAAAATACCTAACATTTTTTTAAAAATTTGAACTTTTTTTGAAAGAAAAAGCAATAACTGAAAAAAAGAACAGATCAAAGAACCGGAAAGAACCTTCTTCAGGATTACTGAATACGGTAAAAAAAAACAAAAGGAACCTTCCTAAAACTGTTCTAGGCACAAATAGCTCAATGGGGCCCTAGGCCGACATCTAGTTAAAATCAAAAATGTTTACCCGAAAATCACATTAATTTATGAAGCAAATACCACCAAGGCCTACCCGTCCATTTCCTATCATTTTGTGTGCTTTATTTTTCTTTCATGTGTTCCTCCGGCGCTACCTCCCTTCAGGAACTTTGCATCACAAGTTACTAGGGACGCACTACGATGTCGCCTCCCTCTAGATCAACATGAATGGTTTTTTTATGGATTACATAGCTCAGTTGGGCCTATTACATTTGCAATAGTATCACGGGCTAGCCTATTAAAAAGAATAACTTCTGATAAAGGCACATAGTATGGCTGCCAAATTAATCATCCACAAAAAAGAACTTCTTTGCAAAAGCAAAGGCAGAACCAGGACATTCTAAAAAAAAGGAGGCAAATACAAGAAGGAAACAACAACCGATGGTTAGACCAGAATTTAGTAAAGTGAAAAACAAATTTGATCTTATGTGTTACTCCCTCCGTTTATAGATGTAAGATGTTCTTTTTTTTTGAATCGGATGTATATAGACATGTTTTAATGTATTTGTTCACTTATTTCAGTTTGTATGTAGTCCTTATTGAAATACACAAAACATCTTATACTTGTGAACGGAGGGAGTTCCTTTTATATGTAATAAGTATTCCACAACTTTTTGCTTGATAAATAATTTATTCTTGGGTTCATGGGACATGCACCTTACTGGTGTTGTGCATAAGAAAACGAGGGAAGTGGAATTGTCGGCTATCAATCGTCGTTGCTAGAATTTACAAACGGTTGCTCAACTCTAAAAAGTTCCTTGTACTGTTTTGAGTGTTTTTGTTGATGACGTGACCTAATTTTCAGTTTTCTTGAGGGATTTTTAGATATCACTCGTTGCTTGAAGTTTATAAATGGTTGCTCAACTCTAAAAAAATGCCTTGGACTGTTTTGAGTGGTTTTTGATGATGTGATTTTCACAACATTTACGGGTGGAAGATATATGTTTCAAAAAAATAATATTGTATTATTCAAAGAAAATGTCAAAAACATTATTGTATTATTCAATAAAAATGTCAAAATCAATGCACAAGCAATATAAAACCTCAGGGCATCTTCAATGATGTCCATCAAATCAGGATACGAGAGTTGTCCATCCAATGCTACAACTCAAATGTCCTTTCGCTATTGGTCCCAATTTCTGCCATGTGTTGTTCCCTTATTTTCACCAAATTGCAACTCTCACAAGTTGGACCTGATTTCTGAAACTTCTTTTAATCATTTCTTCCGCGAAATAGCAACAACATTCCGCCCTATTGCGCGGACGGAGAGGAGAGAGGGATTGTGGCGTGAGGCATGTGATGGTTTTTGATACACCAGACGACCCTTAAAAAAGATAGATCGAATGTCCGGACTCCCGCAAAGATCCCACATGTTTGATTTCGATTTGCGGGAATTCGGATATGCGGTGGCATCCGCGGACCGATACAGCGGGATGGCTTACATCGTCCGGACACCTTGTCCGAACATTTGGCGGCGTTTTGAGGGTCCACGTTCGAGATCAAGGTCAAAGCCATTTTTGACATAAACTTGAACTTTTATTGTACTCGTAAAAAAATCCTACAAAAGAAAACCCCCCTTTGACTTTAGGACAAAAAAATATATTGCGTCAATGCTATGTTTTTATTTGTGTAACTTTATATACTAGTGCAAAAAAAGTCAAGTTTATTCTAAAAAAACTTCTTATTTTTTTATTTATTATAATTATTATTTTTAAATATAGGATGTATATGCACTCAGGAACCAAGGGGCATTTCCCCTAGTCGTAGTCCTATCTTTTTGGCCCAAGCAGGAGAAGACTCATAGTATCACGGGCTAGCCCATTAAGAAAGAATAACATATGATAAAGGCCCATGGTAAGACTGCCAAATTAACCATCCACAAAAATGGGCAAAGGCAGAACCAGGACACTCTAAAAAATGGGCAAAAACCAGAACAAGAACAGATAGTCAGACCGAAATTTGGTAAAAGTGAAAAACAAACTTGATCTTATGTACTACTTCCTTTGTTTACAAATGTAAGATGTTCTAATTTTTTTGAATCGGATGTATATGACACGTTTTAATGTGTTTGTTCACTTATTTCAGTCTGTGTGCAGTCCTTATTGAAATACCCAAAACATCTTATATTTGTGTTCAGAGGGAGTTCCTTTTATGTGTAATAAGTATTCCAAAGCTTTTTGCTTGATAAATAATTTTGTTCTTGCGTTCATGGGACATGCAGGTTACTAGTTTGTGCATAAGAAAAAGCGAGAAGTGGAATTTTTGGCTCTCAATCGTTGCTAGAAGTTTATAAATGGTTGCTCAACTCTAAAAAGTTCCTTGGACTGTTTTGAGTGGTTTTGTTGATGATGTGACCTAATTTTCAGTTTTCTTTTGGAATTTTTGGCTATCAATCGTTGTTTGAAGTTTATAAAGTTTATAAATGGTTGCTCAACTCTAAAAAGTCCCTTTGACTGTTTTGAGTGGTTTTGTTGATGACGTGCCCTTCACAACATTTACGGACGGAAGATATACTTTTCAAAAAATAATATTGTATTATTCAATAAAAAGTCAAAATCAATCCACGAGCAATATATAAATCTTAGGGCATCTTCAATGACGTCCATCCAATCAGACTCATTATCCATTCACGAACACGGACACGAGAGCTGTCCATCCAATGCTATACCTCAAATGTTCTTTCGCCAAATAGCGTTGCTATTTGTCCAAATTTATGTCTTGTGTTGTTCCCTTGTTTCCACTAAATAGCAACTCTCACAAGTCGGACCCAATTTCAAAAACTTGTTTTAATCACTTCTTCCGCCAAATAGCAGTGGCCTTCTGCCTGTTGCATGGACGGAGAGGAGAGAGGGGCTATGTTGTGGGGTACACCAGACGACCCTTAAAAAAAGAGATAGATCAGACGGGTGTCCGGACTCCCGCAAAGATTCCACGGGCTTGGTTCCGATTTGCAGGAATTCGAACACGCGGAGGCATCCGCAGATCGATGCAGCATGATGGCTTACATCATCCGGACACGTCGGTCCAAACATTTGTGAGCGTTTTAAGGGTCGGCATTGAAGATGCTCTTAGATCAATTTTCAAAACCATGCATGAGACCGAGAGTGCTTATTGAACCTGCCAAGTAGTACTATCTTTTTCGCCCAAGACAGGAGAAGACTCCTAGTAGTTCTCACAAGAGAAGCACCGTCAGATCCGGAGGAATTTCAGAAGAATTTCTCCCGGCACACCAGCCGCACCTCATTTGTCCTGTTGGGATTGTTGGAACTCTGGCAGTTTGGAAACGAGTTTGTTCATGCATGATGTGTCTACTGTGGACAAGATGAAAAATAGATTACCTGTTCTTTACTTGCTCTGCTGCTAGACTCTTGTGGAGTTTAATAAAATGCTCCTTTAACCTGAAATCATCTCCGAAAGGAATAGATGATTGTCTGGGACCTTGGATCAGAAGCTTTGCTGATCAAGACAAAAAACTAGTGCTGGTTGGAATCTCAGCAACTACGTGGGCTATCTGGAAATGCAGAAATGATATTATTTTTCGTGATAAAAAAATTAATGATCCTATGACTCTGATTAAATTGACATGCAATTGGATTGTCGATTAGTCTGTTTTGCAGGGGAAAAAACCAGAACAAAGTCTACTGATGCTGGGGGCAAAGCTAATTGAACGAGTAGCAAGTGAGATCTACAAGGCATCACAGGGATAGAGGGCTGGGGTGCTGAGGTTGACAGGCTGAAGCGGATTTGACTTCCTTTCCTAAAGCTTGATTTTGATCTTCTTGTTCTTCTCTGATGAGGCTGCGTCCTCTTGGTCTCTTGCCACTTGTGGCCCCTAAAAACTTTGGAAGCTTAGTTGTTATGCTTTGAACTGCTTAGACTGGTAGTCAGTTTCTAGATCTAGGGTAACCTATTACTTGAACCTGGGTTCGTGCGATGGTTTCGCTAATGAAATCGGACGGGGTGCCCCCCCTCTTTTGCTAAAAAAAAGCAACTCTCACAAGTCGGACCAGATTTCTGAAACTTGTTTTAATCACTTCTTCCGCCAAAGTAGCAGTGGCCTTCCGCCCTGTTGCGTGGACGAAGAGGAGAGAGGGATTGTGGCGTGGGACATGTGTTGGCTTTTGATAGACCCGACGGCCCATAAAAAGTAAAAAAGATAGATCAGACGGATGTTCGGACTCCTGCAAAGTTCCCACACGCTTGGTTCTGACTTGTGGGAGTTCCGACACGCGGAGGCTTTAGCGGACCAATGCGGCGGGATGGCTTACATCATCCGGTCACCTCGGTCCAAACATTTGTGGGCGTTTTGAGGGTCCTTGGACAATGCTCTTGGATCAATTTCGAAACCATGCGTGAGACCGAGTGCTTGTTGAACCTGCCTAGTAGTACTATCTTTTTCGCCCAAGACAAGAAAAGACTGCCTAGTAGTTCTCACAAGAGAAGCACCGTCAGATCCGGAGGAATTTCGGAGGAAGTCCCGGCACACCAGCCGCACCTCATTTGTCCTGTTGGGCTTGTCGGAACTCTGGCGGTTTGGAAACGAGTTTGTTCATGCATGGATGCTTAGGTCGTGCCCCGTCATCTATCAGTCCGTCACCATGAAGCCACGGGTCTCAATCCGAGAAGCATAATCTAATCAGTCATGGGATCGCATTACGTCTACATATACGAAAACGCGCAGTGGACAAGCGACCAAGGATGATACCACCGTCTAGTGTCCAACTTCTTACCGGAATTCTCTATGCGCCTATCCATCGGAATTTCACCACAATTGCACGTACTTAACCTCCAAGGTGTACGCACTTGCCAGCCACGCATGCACCAGCTGCGCCCAGCTTATTGGTGTGATGACCATGGCCATGGCCGCCACCGTCTGGACGGTCTCGGTGGCGCTCTCGGCGGCGGTGCTGGCCTCGTGCCTGTTCAACGCGCTGGTGCGCCTGGTGTGGAGGCCGCGCGCCATCGCCAGGAGGCTGGCGCGGCAGGACGTGCGCGGGCCGGGGTACAGGTTCTTCGTCGGGAACCTCGGCGACATCCGGCGGCTCCGCGTGGTCGGCGCCGGCATCGTGCTCGACGTGTCGTCCCACGACTTCATCCCCATCTCCCAGCCCCAGTTCCGCCAATGGATCCCCCTCTACGGTAACGACATAGTTAGCTTTCCAAGTAGCTAAGCTGCAGTGTCGTGGTGTTTTGACATGGCCAGTGCGTGCTCGCGTGCGTGCAGGCCGCGTGTTCCTCTACTGGTTCGGGTCGACGCCCAACATGTGCGTGGCCGAGTTCGGCATGGCGAAGCAGCTGCTGTCGGTGTGGAAAGGATGGATGAATATTGTGTTGTCTTGATGTAAGACGTGTATGGGGTATATATAGAGGTACAATGAAGGAAGAGAGACTTGGAGTAGAGGACAAGTTAAACCTATCCTATCTATATCTCTTATCTCTATCTTAAACGTAAATATACTTCTAACCCCTCAGTCGTAGCGGGAGTGAAGTGGACGATTACGACTGAATTTGAAGTCTTGCTCTTTTGTCGTCTTCTTCGCTGCGCCATCATCAACTGCGTCTCTGATGGGTTGGCAGTTAGGACGGTGACTGCGTCCCTTTCTGGTGCCTTCCTGCCTTCTCCTCTATTCCCTCTCGCAGTCACAGCGGGAGTGTCGTGGACGCAAGTGACGAGGCGGACGCTGTTGACTGGAGTTGTTGCCGATGAGTTGTTGTAGACTTAGCCATTAATGTCGAGGTAGCCGATCATGATGATAAAGCCGTGGTCGAGGTAGTCATGGTTAATGGTGTGGACGTTGTAGACGATGAAGCCACACAAAGCCGGAGGCGCAAAAAAATGCGTATGACGAAGCTGCAGACATGGACGGTGCACCTTGCGGATGTCAGCGGTGCCGTCGGCGACGAGTCCGCCGGTTTTGCTAAGACCGGAGGAAGCCCATCGAGCACACATCAGTTTTGCCAGAACCGTGTGGCCATATAGGGTCGTCACTGTAGTGACGGCGTGTCGATGCAGTCGTGCCGTCGTGGATGACGCGGTCGATGCCGTCGTCGTGACGCGGTCAATGCCGTCGTCGAGGTCGCGTCTTACAGAAAAATCTGTCAGAGGACGCTAGGTGTCCATCTTGTGGACGAGGTGGAGGCGTTGTGTTGACGAAGATGATGGTGACCACGTTGATGAAGACCTTGGCGATGAAGTGTCGGCGAAGGCGTCGCAGCGGCATGTCGACGATAATGTGTCGCTTGAAGGCGTCCCTCGCGGCGACCAAGTATCGATGCCGTGTCGCGCCCGAAGAAGTCGATGAAGATTGCATCTTGTTCCACACTGGCCTGGCGTGTGGATGGTGCATGTTGAGATCGCTTCTCATAGACGTGCTCCATGAAGTATATTGGCTTGTAGCCTGGCATAGTCGTACAACTTGATGTTGATGTTCGGCCTGATGTAAAGGTGTAGGTGCAGATCGCTCGGTGAAGATGCAGATCGGTGGCTCGAGGGTGGACGGCGTGCAAGGCGCAGGAGGTGGATGGAACGGCTTGTTGAAGATCTCGTCCGTGCATGTGCCTCAAAGTCGAAGGCCTGCGGGCCCTCCCGATGTCCCGCGCTGCAAGCCGGCTTGATGAAGGTGTCGACGTGCGGTGAAGGTGTCGATGCCGCGTGCAAGACCCTCCCGTGATCGAGGCACTGGTGCGTCGTGTTGGTCGCCTGGTCCATGTGGTCTCGAGATGACACGGAACCTGAAGAACCTTGCTCGTGTTGCCGTGTGCATAGGGTATGCACGCATGGATGCATGTCCGTACGGAGTTACCGCTGCTTGTACGCACGGATGGAGGCGGACCTGTGTTGCGCCGCTGGATCTCCAGTTTACCAGCTTGTTCGGAGACGCCCGCCGTGGACGCTCCGTGTACTGCCCGGGAGGTCGCCGAGTGTGCGCTGGTGGCTGGCTCGTTTTGGAGGAGCCACGCCGCCGCCTGAGCCCAGGATTTGTTGGAGAAGCCGGCTTGTTCGGAAGACCGCCGCTGCTGCCATGTACGTGCGCGCGAAGAAGCTGGCTTGATGGCGGTGCGTAACCGCCGGCAGGGATCAGGTTGGATCTGCGACTCGGAGCAGCTGCGTAGCTCTCGCCGTATCGTTGGTGCCACCGTACGCAGCGATTTTCACCGGAAGTTGAGGGTCCTGGGATTTATCTGGTGGCTAAGAAAAAATCAATCTACTGTAATTTCGAAAACTAAAGTTGGTCTAATCTATGGAATTGATCTAATCTATAGAACCGATCCAATCTTTAATTGAATCGGGTGCCGCGCCCCCGAGGAGAGGAGATTGATCTCCCCGGGGGCTGCGCGCTGCGGAAGTGGTGGATGTGACCTAGGATCGGCGTCGTGAGACTAACCGCTCTAATACCATGTAGAAAATTGTTTCTACTGTAATTTCAACACTCCTCCTCACGTCTATATTATTTTAGTCCTTAGACGTGGGATCGATGTAGGCCGCATAATCGTTTTTATTTAATACTGCGTTGGCAGGGTCTTGAACTCAAGACCTCTTGGCTCTGATACCATGTGGAAAACTATAGGATGGATGAATATTGTGTTGTCTTGATGTGACCCGTGTATGGGGTATATATAGAGGTACAATGGAGGGAGAGAGACTTGGAGTAGAGGACAAGTTAAACCTATCCTATCTATATCTCTTATCTCTATCTTAAACGTAAATATACTTCTAACAGTCGGACCGCACGGGACTGTTCCCCAAGAACCGGATGAACCCCATCGTCCGGCTAGTGGGCAAGGTTCTCGTCATGACCTGATGATTTTTCACACTATGTGTGACCGCACAAGGCCACATCGACCTCTCCTATTGCAAATAACACGGGCTATCTTTATTATCTTGTCATACTTGATGATTTTTCACACTATGTGTGGACCTTCCCGTTGCGGCAAAAGTCGGATGTTGTTGCCACTCTCACCGCTTTCTTGTCACGCCCAATATGCAATACTATCCGAAGGTCCCACCAAGGATAGAACCGCATATTGACACGCTTTTGCAAGGTGGATATCATTACATGAACATTACATAATAGATGGGGATACATACAAAGCATACAAATGCCGCAAGAATACATCAATATATCATACATAAGATCAACATCCGACTACGGATGAAACACAAACAGAAGCTCAAACGACATCCACCCTGCTAGCCCAGGCTGCCGACCTGGAACCTATCCCCTGATCGAAGAAGAAGCAGAAGAAGAACTCCAAAACAAGTAACATCGCTCTCGCGTCATGACCATCGCAAAACCTGTACCTGCAACTAGTGTTGTAGTAATCTGTGAGCCACGAGGACTCAGCAATCCCATTACCATGGGTATCAAGACTAGCAAAGCTTAATGGGTATGGAAAGGATAAGTGGTGAGGTTGCAGCAGCGACTAAGCAAGTATGGTGGCCAACATACGTAAATAAGAGCGAGAAGAGAAGCAATGGAACGGTCGTGAAACAAGCAATGATCAAGAAGTGATCCTGAACTCCTACTTACGTCAAACATAACCCATAAACCGTGTTCACTTCCCGGACTCCACCGAGAAGAGACCATCACGGCTACACACGCGGTTGATGCGTTTTAATTAAGGTCAAGTGTCAAGTTCTCTACAACCGGATATTAACAAATTCCCATCTGCCACATAACCGCGGGCACGGCTTTCGAAAGATAATACCCTGCAGCGGTGTTGTCGTGGAATAGTCACGGCAGATGTCCTCATGCAAGGACTTAGTCGTGGAGCCATCGCAGGTAGGAAGCTTAAAGGGGTTAAACGGGACAAAGGACACGAAGGTTATACTGGTTCGGCCCCTTACGGTGAAGGTAAAAGCCTACTCCAGGGAGCTAAACCGCTATGCCTGGCTATCGATCTAATGTTACCTGTCCTGAACCGCCGCCGGGTCGTCCCTTTATATAGAAAGGTTAACGCCCAGCGGCTCTCAGAGTCCCGGCCGGCTCATAAACTGTGTCCGGCATGGACTCTTAACTATTCTTGCCTTACACTACAAGTCATGCCACAACAGCGGTTTACCACTACGTGCCTTAAGTCGCCTCTGGGCCTTAGACCTATTACTAAACCGCCATCCTTAACCTGTCCTTGGGCTTCTGAATGAAGAGCTGTCGCAACGTAACCCGGCCCATCTCGGGCGGGTTACACCAGTAGCTATATCCTCAACATTAGGCCCCAGATTGATTTGAACCGGTTCATGTCAATCTTCAATACCTTAAGAAAAAAAATTCCGGCTTCTGTTTGCGCAAAGGTTATAACCCGCCATGACGTCATCTTCTGGATTCTTGGTAACCCGCCATGACGTCATCCGCCATTAATGCACGTTCTGTCCAACGTGTCTCAACGGATCCTTATCTTAATAACTATCCCGAAAATCGAGGCGCCTCTGCAGCTGGATAATCATGTCTTCAGCCTCCTCGTTTCTCGCGCCCACTCATCAGCCGTCCCTTATAAATAGGCCCGATCGGGTCCTCTCTCACTCTTCCCTTTCCATCTTCTACCTCCTTTCAACGCCCCAGAACCCGAGCTCCGCCGCCGCCGCCGCCGCGCCTCTCGTCTTCCTCAGCCTCGGCCACTGCATCAACCTGAGCTGGTCCAGAGAACGGCGGCGACTCTCCGTAGTGAACCTGCAACTGTAAGTATTCTTCTTCTCGAACGTCAGATCCGCATTAGGGTTCCACGCTTTCTCCGTGTTCTTCGTAGTTCATCTCAGTTCCTTCATAGTTCTTCCACCGCGATTTCTTTTGATTCGAAAAACAGTACAGACCTCCTGCGGTAGTTGTTTCGCACCCATTTTCAACACTAGTAGACCCCTTTTACTTGCAAAAAGACCTCACTGGAGCTTATGAGCTTCTCTGTACCAGTTTTTAGGTCTAGGAAATTTTCTTTTCTGGACGACCGTTTGATCCAAAATAATCACTACAATCTGTGAAACTTGTTTGTGCAACACTTAGGCAGAAATTGGATCTGTTAGCTATGGCGGCTCATATCTCCGGCTTTAAAAAGGCAATGCTTCATGAATATTCCTGCTCATTCATAATAGATTCAAATAACTTAATTGCTTATGATATCCATAGCGGCTTAAATAATCTGACATAATTAGCCATATATCATTAGGCCCCTTCACAAGCCGCCACCTTAAATACCAAACTAAAACTTTTCTCCGGCTTAAATTTGAACCGGAAATTTTATTTTGTCATAGGCTTCCATCCTTCACAATGCCGCCCAAGGCTCCCAAGGCGCCCATTACATGCAACTGGGCTAGATCTAACGTCACCGATAGCACCTTAGCTGACTTCATGAAAACGGGTTACCTGCCCAAGAAAGAGGTCATGTCATATCGTGCTCCTGACCCGTCTGAAGAGAGACCTCAACCCAAGGACGGAGAGGTTGTCATATTTGCTGATCACATGAGCCGGGGCTTTGCTCCTCCCGGCTCAAAATTCTTCAGAGATGTTCTGCACTTTTTCGACCTGCGGCCTCAAGACATTGGACCCAATTCCGTGTCAAACATTTGTAACTTCCAAGTGTTCTGTGAGGTGTACCTTGGAGAAGAGCCCAGCTTGCTACTCTTTAGAGAGTTATTTTATCTGAACCGCCAAAATGAATGTGCCAATGGGCCTAGCCTGGAGCTCGGTGGAATCTCAATCCAACGACGGAGAGATTGTCTCTTTCCTTATGTTGAGCCGCCAAGCCATCCGAAAGACTGGAACCAGACATGGTTCTACTGCCAAGACACTTCTCCGGCTGATGAGAATCCTCTGCCCGGCTTTCGCGCCCTGCGTTTGGAATCAAATCACCCCTTGCCAGATAAACTATCTCAAGCTGAACGTCAGCCACTTACTCCCACCATTAACAAGATCAGAGCTCTTCTGGGGAACGGCCTGAATGGCATTGATCTGGTCCGGGTCTGGATTGCCTGGCGGGTGATTCCTTTAAGCCGCCGCCCCGGCTTAATGTGCGATTATACGGGCCGGAAGGATGATCCTCTTCGGCACAGTCCCAACGACTTACCTGAGGACGTCATTGATGACATGACCAAGTCTCTTCTGAACGAGAGCCTGGCAGATTGCGGGAGAACAGGCTTAAGTCCTTTCTGCAAGGCTAACCCGCCCCCAGCGGTAAACTATTGACCTGAACACCTCACCTTCCATTTTAACGATTTCGTCTTAACTTCAAAAACCTTTGTTGTATTTTACAGGCTAATTATAAATTCTGGAAGGTCAAGTATGACCATGAAGCTGCCAAGAAAGCCAGAAAGGTTAAGAAAGCCGCCAGGAGAGCCGCTCCCCGTAAGAAGGGGAGTAAACCTAGCGCCTCGGACCTGCTTCACCTGGAAGACACCTCCGAGTCAGAGGTAGCCCTTGACTCTTTAAGCTCCTTTCTTAACCATCTTATTGACATGGATTATCAGCAGGAGGACACCGGAGCGAGTCATGAAGCGATTGAAGAGGTAACTATAATTTCCTCCGACTCCGAGCCTTTGCCAAGACAGAAAGTCCGAAGAGTAACCCGGAAAGTAAGATTTTCACATCCTTTAGCTTATCAAGATCCTCAATTTCTTTTGAAGCGACAGATTTATGAGAGTCGGAGGCAGACCCGGACCAGCAGGGATGCAGACCTCTCCTCCGGCTTACCCGAAGCATCAAGGAAACGCCGGCTGAGGTTATCTCCGACTTATATCCTTTTCATCCTTTGGCGGGCGTCACTCGTCAACCACTCAATTCTTCTGATTCAAACTACCAGGGAACTTCACCTTCCTCCGGCGACTCAATGCAGTCTAGCTTGCCGGCTTTCAAAACCGCACCCGGGTAATGATGATCAGCTTATTTTGTGCTTATCTTACTCATGTTTTTGCACTAACCCTTTGACTTTCAGTGTACAAGTAAAGCCCAGCAAGAGGGCGAAGAAAAATAAGCCGGCCGAAGAGCCGGTCCTGACTGAACCTGATGCTTCTGCTCATGAGCCGCCGTCTGCACCAGCTCCTGAAACCGCCACTGCTCCATCTGATGAACAAGTTATGGAAGGTTCTGATAACCCGGAGATCCCCAGCCCGGCTCATCCAGATGATTCGGACGTTGTAATCACCCGGACCGAGTTTGTCGAACCGGGAAGACCCACCGTGTTGGCTAGATGCTCTGCCAAGGAAGAACTTCTGGAACGCCGCAGGGCCAGGCTGGACATCACTGATTATGCTAATCTGAGCATTGGAGATATTGTCTCTGGCTATATTAATCAAGTGCACAACAGCCGGGACCTGGAAATTGATATGGTGAAGCAAATACAACAAAAGTCTGAGGTATGACTCTCTTGCTTACTCCATAGTTATCCTTACCATGCCAGCCCCCAAGTCTACTACTTATGATGAAATATGTTGTAGACTTAATACCGGCTTAGTAATCACTACAAGAAAACCGGCTTATCTGGTAACACTCGAGGGCTGGTTTAAACAGCATAGTTGAACCGGTCCTTACCTTGTTTTAATCAAGTAGTTGAACAGCTTTACGCATTAGCCCCCAAGTGCCAAGTACCTTTGCTTGCAAAGTGCTTGGGACTTATTTTTATGAACCGGCACTGTAAATAGAGCTCTTCAGCATACATTAGCCCCCAAGTGCCAAGTGTCTTTGCTTGCAAAGTGCTTGGGACTTAATGTTGCATTATAATCACCCTAACTGTAACCCGGAATTTGTACAAGCCGTCTGTAAGAAATTTGAATCGGAAATCTCTGATCTAAAGAACCGCCTAAAGACTCAGGAAAGTGAAACCCAAAAGGCCAACTCCAAATTTGAATTCAGTGTATCTGCACAAGAGAAACTGAAGAAAAAGTTTGAAGCCGAAAGAAAAGCCTGGGAGGATGAAAAAACTGCTTTGCTCAGCCGGGCCGAACAAGCGGAGGCCACTCTTACTGAAAGAACCGCCGAGCTATCCGGCTTAAAACGCCATGTATCTCAGATGGTCTCCGCAATCTTTGGTAAGTTTACTCTGTAAGTTTCTAGCTAGTTTACATCGTTCATTTCCCATAAGTATCTCAATTGCCATCAGCTCACCTGACTTTGTAATGCAGGTCCCAGGAGTTCCAATCTCAACCAGAACATGCTGACCAAACTGAAGGCGGTTTATACCTTGGTAGAGCAACTTTACACCGGGTCACAGCGTGCCTTAGCCGTTGTGGCTCTGTCAAACGAAGTTCCCACTCATCTGGCAGATGTACTCAGGCGGCTTGCCGTGCTTCCTCAATGCTTCCAAGAGTTAAGACGTGCTTCTGCAAGAGCCGGAGCCATAGCCGCTCTAAGCCGGGCCAAGGCGTTTCTACCGGAGCTAGACCCGGCCGACATCGCCCTTGGGTATCCTAGCTTGAAGGAAGATGGCACTCCCTTTGACCAGAAGGACTTCGCCACTTGCGTGAAGAGCGCACGCCCTGTGGCCACTTTGATTGGTAATGACACAGACCTTACCAAATATCAACCGGGCTATGACGCAAAGA
The DNA here is from genome assembly GCF_002575655.3 of Aegilops tauschii subsp. strangulata. NCBI lineage: Eukaryota > Viridiplantae > Streptophyta > Magnoliopsida > Poales > Poaceae > Aegilops > Aegilops tauschii. The sequence continues at coordinate 106,936,312 of NC_053036.3, read as the reverse complement.
ATCAGAGGATCCCAACACCTCGTTATGAAGCAGTCAGCCTGATTCCTCCGACTCGTAAGCATACCTTCGCCCCTGAGGTTGACCCGGCCGGGTTAATTGATGATGAAGCTCAATTTGAAGCCTTGAGTGGCATTGACTGGAAATCATCAACCTTCCAGGACATGGAAACAGCCGGAGGAGCGGAGAGGGATGAACCGGAAGCTTCAGCCCAACAGCACCTTTGATCTCTTAGGCGGCTCATGGTTATGTCTTTAAAAACAATGCCTCACCTTTTGGACTCGGGGAGTCATGTAATAGTGTAGGATAAGCACTTAATTTTGCCGTGCCATCGTGCACGTGTGTAGCGCTCAATACTGTTTAAGCCGCTCTTTTATATTCTTCCGGGTTATGTTTGATCCTCTGCTTTCCTTAAGTTTTAAAGAGCTGTCTTTAATTGTCCTGCATAGAAAACAAATCACAAGTCCCTAGACGGCTCACCGCATGGAGAGTCATATATCGTACATATAACCCGGAATATGAATCAAAGTCATAATAAATCGGTTCTCAATTATATCTTTGAGATAACCATAACAGCATACCTGCGAGCCTTCAAGTATACTTCCGGTTTATGTAACCCGAATAATGAGGTTAAGAACTCAACTCCGGTTCACCAGCACATATAATGCTTATTATGTGCTATCAACGTTATTAATCAAGGTTAAGCCGGTGGAATAAGAACCACCCTTGAACACCTTTGATATGATCAAAAGAACTTGTTTGCAACAAAGAAATCTCAAAAATTTAGAGGCCTCTGATTCGAATACGACCAGAGAACCGTCCCAAAGGGATCAAGCTAAGATTCGAATGCGATCATATAGCCCCCAGTGGCTTTGGCATTGCCGATCAAGAGGGTACCGACAGCTATGTTCTCTTTGGTTTGAATACGACCTATGTTTGAACAGGAAGCCCCCAAATGACCTTAAGAGTTGTTTAACGACACTGATTCGAATACGATCCACGTCGGTTCCCGAAGGGGGTTGAGATATGATTCAAATATGATCAAGAAACTCCCCAATGAGCTCGGCAATATGCCAATCAAGTGGGTATCGACAACTATGTTCTCTTTGGTTCGAATACGACCTATGTTTGAACAGGAAGCCCCCAAATGATCATATTTTTAACGGCTAGATTCGAATACGATCATAAGCTGGATCAACCTCCAAGTGACCATGTGATATTACAATGAAAATAACAATGACACATTTACCTTTGGAGGGGAAAAAAGGACAGAGGTCCTGCTTTATTATTTATCATAATATATACATGGCTATAGAAATATGTACATTATGAGAGCTGGTGGCTCAAGTGTAATAAGGCCGAAGTTGAGCTATATTCCACAGCCGGCGGGTCTCCTCCTCCGACTTACGTGAATCTTTGTGCTCTCGAACATCGATGAGGTAGTATGACCCGTTGTGCAAGTTCTTGCTGACCACAAAGGGCCCTTCCCAATGTGGGGATAGCTTGTGTGCATCTGTCTGATCCTGGATGAGTCGGAGCACCAAATCACTTTCCTGAAAGGTCCTGGACTTAACCCGGCGGCTGTGATAGCGGCACAGGTCTTGTTGGTAAATCGCCGAGCGAGCTGCTGCTACGTCACGCTGTTCGTCCAGCAAGTCAAGAGCATCTTGACATGCTTGCTCATTGTCCGCCTCGACATAAGCTGCCACTCGAGGCGAGTCATGACGGATGTCGCTAGGGAGAACCGCCTCAGCTCCGTAGACCATGAAAAAAGGCGTGTAACCCGTAGACCTGTTAGGAGTAGTATTGATGCTCTATAACACAGAGGGTAACTCCTCCACCCAACAACCCGGCGTCCGTTGCAAAGGGACCAAAAGCCGGGGCTTGATGCCTTTCAAGATTTCCTGATTAGCTCTCTCAGCTTGACCATTGGATTGGGGGTGAGCTACTGATGAAACATCAAGCCGTATATGTTCTCGTTGACAAAATTCCTCCATGGCGCCTTTAGACAGATTGGTACCATTGTGAGTTATAATGCTGTGTGGAAAACCAAAGCGAAATATCACCTTCTTCATGAACTGAATCGCCGTGGCTGCATCACACTTACTAACCGGCTCTGCCTCAACCCACTTTGTGAACTTGTCAACCGCCACCAAGAGGTGGGTCTTCTTATCCTTCGACCTTTTGAAAGGCCCAACCATATCAAGCCCCCAGACTGCAAACGGCCAAGTGATTGGAATCATCCTCAACTCTTGAGCCGGCACGTGAGCACGTCTTGAGAACTTCTGACAATCGTCACATTTACTGACTAAGTCCTCCGCGTCAGCGTGAGCCGTCAGCCAATAAAAACCATGACGAAAAGCTTTCGCCACAAGGGATTTTGAGCCGGCATGATGGCCACAATGCCCCTCGTGAACCTCTCGTAAAATTTCTTGACCCTCCTCAGGGGAAACACAACACTAAAAATCCCCAGTAACACTGCGATGATGCAGCTCGCCATTGATGATTATCATTGACTTAGAACGCCGGGTTATTTGTCTGGCCAAAGTTTCATCCTCAGGCAATTCTCCCCGGGTCATGTAAGACAAGTATGGCACTGTCCAATCTGGGATGACGTGAAGAGCCGCCACCAACTGTGCTTCTAGATCAAGAATAGCCAAGTCTTCCTCTGTGGGCAACTTGACAGAAGGGTTATGCAGAATATCCAAGAAAGTATTAGGCGGAACCGGCTTACGCTGAGAGCCGAGCCGGCTTAAGGCATCAGCCGCCTCGTTCTTTCTGCGGTCAATGTGCTCCACTTGATAACCCTGAAAATGCCCGGCGATGGCATCAACTTCACAGCGATAAGCCGCCATGAGGGGGTCCTTGGAATCCCACTTGCCTGATACTTGTTGAGCCACCAAATCTGAGTCGCCAAAGCACCTTACCTGGCTTAAGCTCATCTCCTTGGCCATCCGAAGACCATGGAGCAAGGCCTCGTACTCAGCTGCATTGTTAGTATAGGGAAACATCAACCGTAGTACATAACAAAACTTGTCACCTTGAGGGGAAGCTAACACAACTCCAGCCCCCGAGCCCTCCAATTGCCTGGACCCGTCGAAGTGAATAGTCCAGTATGTATTATCCGGTTTCTCTTCAGGCACCTGCAGCTCTGTCCAATCGTTGATGAAATCCACCAATGCTTGAGATTTGATAGCAGTGCGTGGCACGTACTTTAAACCATGAGGCCCAAGTTCTATGGCCCACTTAGCAACTCTTCCTGTGGCTTCTCTATTTTGAATGATATCTCCTAGGGGAGCAGAACTAACCACAGTGATAGGGTGGCCCTGGAAATAATGCTTAAGCTTCCGGCTTGCCATGAACTCCCCATAAACGAGCTTCTGCCAATGTGGATACCGTTGCTTGGACTCAATGAGTACTTCGCTGACGTAGTAAACCGGCCGCTGAACCGGATGTTCCTTACCCGCCTCCTTGCGCTCCACCACGACGGCCACACTGACGGCTCGTGTGTTAGCGGCTACATACAACAATAAGGGCTCCTTATCGACAGGAGCAGCAAGGACCGGCGGCTCAGCTAGCCGTATTTTCAAATCCTCAAAAGCAACATTAGCAGCATCATTCCAGACAAAGTCATCTGCTTTCTTCATCATCTGATATAGTGGCATGGCCTTTTTGCCTAACCGGCTTATAAACCGACTCAAAGCAGCGATGCGACCCGCCAGACGTTGGACGTCATTTATGCACGCCGTCTTAGCCAGAGAGGTGATTGCCTTGATCTTCTCCGGGTTAGCTTCAATGCCTCTGTGAGAAACCAGAAAACCCAAGAGCTTGCCTGCAGGAACACCAAAAACACACTTGGCCGGATTAAGCATCATCTTGTAGACCCGGAGATTATCAAAGGTCTCTTTCAGATCATCGATCAAGGTTTCCTTCTCTCTGGATTTTACCACAATATCATCCACATAAGCATGAACGTTGCGCCCAATATGATTATGGAGACAATTCTGCACGCACCGCTGGTAAGTCGCCTGTGCACTCTTGAGCCCAAAAGGCATGGACACATAACAGAAGGCTCCAAAGGGAGTGATGAACGCCGTCTTCTCTTGGTCCTTAACTGCCATTTTGATCTGATGGTATCCAGAGTAAGCATCCAAAAAACTTAAACGCTCACAACCCACCGTAGCATCAATAATTTGATCAACAGGGGGGAGAGCAAAAGGATCAGCCGGACAAGCCTTGTTTAAATCCGTATAATCCACACACATACGCCAGGTGCCGTTCTTCTTGAGCACGAGCACCGGGTTAGCTAACCATTCTGGATGAAAGACTTCAACGATGAACCCGGCCGCCAAGAGCCGGGCTACTTCCTCACCAATGGCTTTCCGCCTCTCCTCATTAAACCGCCGGAGGAATTGCCTGACCGGCTTAAATTTTGGGTCAATGTTGAGAGTGTGCTCAGCGAGTTCTCTCGGTACACCCGGCATGTCAGAAGGTTTCCATGCAAAGATGTCCCAGTTCTCACGGATGAACTCGATGAGCGCGCCTTCCTATTTAGGATCCAGATTGGTACTGATGCTGAACTGCTTAGATGAGTCACCTGGAACAAAGTCAACAAGTTTAGTCTCATCGGCCGACTTAAATTTCATTACCAGCTCATGCTCCGTGGTTGGCTTTTTCAAAGACGTCATATCTGCCGGGTCAACATTATCCTTGTAAAACTTCAACTCCTCTGTCGCACAAACAGATTCAGCGTAAGCAGCGTCACCTTCCTCACACTCCAAGGCTATCTTTCGGCTGCCATGAACCGTAATGGTCCCATTGTGACCCGGCATCTTGAGCTGCAAATACACGTAACACGGCCGTGCCATGAACTTGGCGTAAGCCGGCCGCCCAAATAAAGCATGGTACGGGCTTCTTATTTTAACCACCTCAAAAGTCAGTTTTCCGCCTTGTAGTTGTGCTCATCTCCAAAGGCTACTTCCAGCTCGATCTTACCGACTGGATACGCCGACTTACCGGGCACCACACCATGGAAGACAGTGTTGGACTGGTTGAGGTTTTTATCAGTCAACCCCATACGACGGAAGGTCTCATAATAGAGGATGTTGATGCTACTGCCTCCGTCCATGAGCACTTTAGTGAATTTATACCCCCAACCTGAGGAGCCACCACCAAGGCCAGGTGACCCGGATTATCAACCCGGGGAGGGTGATCTTCCCTACTCCATACAATAGGCTGCTCAGACCATCTTAAATAGCGTGGAACCGCCGGCTCAACAGCATTCACAACCCTCTTATGAAGCTTCTGGTCTCGCTTGCACAGACTGGTAGTAAACACATGATACTGTCCATTATTGAGCTGCTTTGGATTGGTCTGGTATCCCCCCTGCTGCTGCTGCTGATTACCCTGGCCAGATTGCTGATTAAAACCTCCTTGATTACCTTGAAAATTCTGAGAATTGGAATTTGAGCCGCCGCCCGGGCCATTAAAGCCGCCGCAGCCTGAGCCGCCGCCCTGCCCATTGTTGCCATTAAAAGCGTTGGAATTTTTGAAGGCTTTCATGATTGCGCAGTCCTTCCATAGATGAGTGGCCGGCTTCTCCCTACAGCCATGCCTTGGACATGACTCATTCAACAATTGCTCAAGCGTCGGGCCTGACCCGCCGGATCGGGGAGGTGGTCTCCCCTTACGTCGGTGGTTGTTACCCTGCGCATTGGTGTTGGCCACAAACTCCATACTGCCATGAGCCTTACGTTTGTTACCTCCCTGGTTCGCCGGGTTATGCTGAGGGCCCTTGTCGTTGCCATTCTTCTTTCCCTTCCCTGTCCTTTCATCATCGGACGCGGGATCCTTGGTACTATCAGAGTCGGCGTACTTGACCAGAGCCGCCATCAGCGTACCCATATCATTGCAATCGCGCTTGAGCCGCCCGAGCTTCGTCTTCAGGGGCGCAAAACAACAATTTTGCTCCAACATTAAGACTGTAGAGCCGGCATCCATCTTATCAGACGAATGTATTATCTCTTTGACCCGGCCTACCCAATGGGTTGTAGACTCGCCCTCTTGCTGCTTGCAGTTAGTCAAATCCACAATTGACATAGACTGCCTACATGTATCTTTGAAGTTTTGGATGAACCGGGCTTTTAGCTCTGCCCATGACCCAATAGAATTAGGCGGCAGTCCTTTCAACCAAGTGCGGGCAGTCCCATCCAACATCATGGTGAAGTATTTTGCCATTGCCGCTTCGCTGACCTCCAGCAACTCCATAGCTATCTCGTAGCTCTCGATCCATGCTCCGGGTTGTAAATCAGCCGTGTAATTAGGTACCTTCCTAGGTCCTTTGAAATCCTTGGGCAGACGTTCATTACGGAGAGCCGGCACCAGACAAGGGACACCTCCGGTCCTCGTAGGTATGCCCGCCTCGATAGAAGCCGTCGGATAAACCGGGAGGGGCTGGTAAGCTGTCAGCTGAGCCGCCTGCTCCGCCTCTTGTCGTGCTCTGTCTTGGTCTACCGCGTTAAAGGCTCCATTATGTGCCGGGCCATGGCCAGCTGGCAAGTCACGGTGCCGGACGTTGCTTGAGCCGGTCGCTGAAACCATGTGTCTGCTATAACTTGGGCTCCGGCTTGGACGAGGGGTTGAATGAATCCTGTCCCGGCTATATGAATATGCCTCCTGTTGCGCCAGAGCCGTCTGAAGTAGTTCTCTGACCCAACGGGTTTCGACCGCCGTTGGAGAGTCGCCCTCGACTGGGAGAGCCGCCAGTCGCGCCGCTGCAGCGATCATGTTTTCCAACGGGTTGGCATAATGACCCGATGGTATCGGCACGTATTGAGGCGGGGTAGTGTTCACACGGGGAGGCCCCATCACTTGCGGCTGAACCGGTGTTCCGGCCCCTGGTGCCGTGACTTCTGACGGGTTACTGGGCCCTGCACCAGGCGTGTTGAAGAGGTTTCGAGGATCGTAAACCGGAGGGAGTCGAGATTGAGCCTTCTGATGCCTCCTTCTCATGATCTCATTGGATGCGTTCTGATCCATCGTGAACCGGAAAGACTGCGCCTGAATCAGCTGAGTCTGGGCGTCGAGAGCCGCCCGTTTTGCAGCCATCCTGATCCCTTCCGCTGCTAGATCTTCCTTGGCTCGTGCTATATCCAGCTTTAACCGTGCCACTTCTGCATCATGTTGAGCTTGATCCGCCGGGACGACCGTGGCAGTTAACAGGGCCGTCATCTTATCTGTGAGATCCATTAGCACCTGAGCCGGCGAGTGCGCAGGGCCTCCTGCCCCAGCAGCGGGGTTTTGAACAGGTTGTCTGCCGGCCATGAAGATTCCAACCCGGCTTGGCGGCTCAAGGGGTCCGGAATACTGTCGCCATCGGAACAACCCCTGAGCCTGCCATCTTGAAGTTGATATAACGAGTTGGTCTCATCTGTGGACGACTCGCCGTCAGAGCGAGCGGCCGTCTCATCGCCAGGTCCAGATCCTTCAGAGAGTCCTCCATGGTTGCATCCCACGAAAGCACGCTTCAAGGCAGGCAGAGTCCGGGCGGGTCTCGCACGCTGAGCCGTCTCGACGAGGTCGGCGCAGAGGTCCTGCTCAAGGCCCAGCTCGCCAATCTTGCCAATGAAAACGTGGATTCCGCCGAAGGGACCCGGTACCCGAACTCGATTGAGCCGGTATCGGGGCCCCAGCTTGCATCGTCGATGTAGAGCTTGCCGCGACGACTCTTGGTCATCCGGCCCACAGCGTATCCCTTGAGCCCTTCGAAGCTACCCTTCAAGAACTCAAATCCACCATGCGCTGGCCCCATGGTGGGCGCCAACTGTCGTGGAATTGTCACGGCAGATGTCCTCATGCAAGGACTTAGTCGTGGAGCCATCGCAGCTAGGAAGCTTAAAGGGGTTAAACGGGACAAAGGACACGAAGGTTATACTGGTTCGACCCCTTACGGTGAAGGTAAAAGCCTACTCCAGTTGAGGTGGAATTACTTGGGGTTTCGATGACCAGGGAGCTAAACCGCTATGCCTGGCTATCGATCTAATGTTACCTGTCCTGAACCGCCGCCGGGTCGTCCCTTTATATAGAAAGGTTAACGCCCAACGGCTCTCAGAGTCCCAGCCAGCTCATAAACTATGTCTGGCTTGGACTCTTAACTATTCTTGCCTTACACTACAAGTCATGCCACAACGGCGGTTTACCACTACGGGCCTTAAGTCGCCTCTGGGCCTTAGACCTATTACTAAACCGCCATCCTTAACCTGTCCTTGGGCTTCTAAATGAAGAGCTCTCGCAACGTAACCCGGCCCATCTCGGGCGGGTTACACCAGTAGCTATATCCTCAACAGGTGTCCCAACTTAGCCCATTATAAGCTCTCACGGTCAACGAAGGATATTCCTTCTCCCGGGAAGACCCGATCAGTCTCGGAATCCCGGTTACAAGACATTTCGACAATGGTAAAACAAGTCCAGCAAAGTCGCCCGATGTGTCGACAATCCCGATAGGAGTCACACGTACCTCGTTCTCAGGACACACCGGATGAACACTACGTACAACTAAAACCAGCCCTCAAGTTTCCCCGAGGTGGCGCTGCAAGTGGCTCTAGTTTGGACCAACACTCCGAGGAGCACTGGCCCGGGGGGGGGGGTAAAATAAGATGACCCTCGGGAGCGCGACTCCCAAGGGAAAAAGGCTAGGTGAGGCAAATGTAAAACCAAGGTTGGGCCTTGCTGGAGGAGTTTTATTTATAGAGAACTGTCAAGGGGGTCCCATAAATCACCCAACCGCGTAAGGGACGCAAAATCAAGGAACATAACACCGGTATGACGGAAACTAGGGCGGCAAGAGTGGAACAAAACACCAGGCATAAGGCCGAGCCTTCCACCCTTTACCAAGTATATAGATGCATTAATAATATAAGAGATATTGTGATATCCAAACATAAACATAATCCAACAAGGAGCAATCTTTATCTTCACCTGCAACTAGCAACGCTATAAGAGGGGCTGAGCACAAGCGGTAACTTAGCCAAACAACAGTTTGCTAGGAAGGGTGACGAAGGTTAGAGGTTCATGGCAATTTGGGAGGCTTGAAGAGCAAGTGATAGGTGGCGCAGCATAGCAATAGAACGAAGCAACTAGCATAGCAATGACAGTAATGAGATCCAAGGTGACGGTCATCTTGCCTGAAATCCCGCTAGGAAGAAGGACGAGTCCATGAAGAAGATGAAGCCACGAAGACGAACGAATCCTCACGATCGCAACGACACGGGAACTATCGAGAAGAAGCACACAACATGGTAAACACACCACACATGAACAAGGCATGATGCTCAATCAAGTATGATGCATGACAAGGCTATATGAAGCTACTCATGGCAAGAGATGATGCATACAAGATCAACACATCAAAGCAAGTTTAAATGAGGCCGGAAACAACATATAACAATTCCGGTAAGACCTCATATACAAATTTCGAAATTGGTCCAGATCTGAATAAACCTTATGTTCAAGTTGTTAAACAGCAAGTTAAGATGCACCAAGATGATCTACACGAGATTCTAGTCAAGTTACATATAAAGTTCATTAGATTCGGAGCTACGGCCTAGAAGATATGAGCAAAACAAGTTAAACATGGCATTGATGCAAAATGCATTCAAACATCAAGCAAACACCTCAACACAAGGATGCAACAAGATAATATGGAACTACATGCAATTCTAAGCAAGTTACATATAGAGCACACCCCAAACGGAGCAACGGTGCAACACATACACTCCAAACAAGATATAACAACAATCTGTCCAAAACAACAACTAGGCATTTAGCAAGCATCAAAAAAATATGCTACAGCAACTCAACATGAGAACAAAAGGCATGGACATGATGTACAGGTAATTCACAACAAAACATGAACACTGAGCTATCTTCAGAAACCAATAGAACATGCTCAAAAGGACATGGCAAGATTGCAAATAATAACAGTTTCACAGACTTGGCAGAAAATCACTGGACATGGCAGAAATAACATCAGGTTGCAAAGTTTAGAGCTAGCAAACAATATGCTACAGGAACATATCATGGCAAACAAAGGCATGGCATGATTCTACTAATTGCATAGAACAAAAGTCCCTTACTGAATATGAGCCAAAAAGGCACAAAAGATATGATGGCACCAATGTAAACATAGCAAGTTCATAAACAGATACAGACTTGGAAGAAAAACAGAGCATGGCAGAAATAACGATAAGTAGGCATGTTGGTGAGCTTGACCCACTCACTACAGAGCATTGCATGGCATGGCAAGGTAACCAGCAGTAAGAAGGCATAATTATGAAGCTAAGCATGGCAATAGGATAGTCATAGGGTGCATGGATCACTAGTAACCACCATGGCAAAATTGATTAACATGTAAACAATCTGCCAGGAACATTTTATAGCAAAAGTAGAGCAAGATTAAGACATGCTAGAGCACTTCATAATTGCAAACATGGGCATGGATGGATAGAGAATCACAGGTATACCAAAACATCCTTAGTGAACATCTCCAGATCATGCATAGAACTCATGATGGCAGCAGGTTTACATGGCATCACAACATAACAGACTCGGACTTGGCAGAAATTACAGTCACAGAAATCAGCAACATCATGGAGGCTACTTTGCATGCTTGTGCTAGTCACCACAGAGATCCTACAAATACAAGACTAGAACCACTGTAAATATGGCATGATTTAGTTCAAAACATATGTAGAGCTCATGCTCATAGGATGCACACACAAAATGCAATGAAAAAGACAAATCACCAAGTTCTGTAAACAGACAGCAGTTAACAACATATAGCACTCTTGCAACGATGATTAGGGCATCAACATGACCTCAAACTAGCATGGCATAATGGAGCAAAATGAAGGGAGTCTCATGGCTAACATTTCAATATATTACACGCATGAATCGGAGCACTGAGAACAAAGTTATGGCATGAAGAACAGAGCAATATAATGCAACAATTTCGGGACTTAACAGAAATTTACCACTCCGAAAACTGGACGGGACGAAGCGGGACGGGGAGATCCGGTCGGGGGAAGGCGTGTTTGGATCGGTGGTCGGGTGGATCTCATCCCACCCGACCGGATCCGAGGCGGGGCGGCGGCCGACGCCGGCGCAGTCGCCGGAGACGGCGCAGTCGGCGAGGAGCTCGGTGAGGGAGGCGCGGGTCGGTGGGGACGGGAGGCGCGGCGGTGGGGACGTAGCGGAGCGGCGACGGAGCTCGCGTCCGGCGAGGTCGTCGGCGGCCGGCGTCGCGGAGGGGCGGCGCGGGCGACCACGGCGGCGGCGCAGCGCGAGCACCGGGCGGTGGCGGCGGAGCATGGGGACGCGGGAGGCGCAGGGCGATCCGGCCCAGATGGGCTGCGACGGCGCGGCTTCGGGCTGGGCGGGCCTCACGTGGGCTTCGGCGGGCCCGTGGCGGATGCGGGGGAGCCGGCGAGGCGAGCGGGACACGTGGCGCGATGCCACTGGACGGGAGCGGCGGCGCGACTACGTCCGGCGCGGACGGACATGTCCGGCGACGCGGAGGGGAAGTTTGCTAGGGTTTTGGACGAAAAATTCGGAGGAAGGCACCTATTTATAGGTAAAGGGAGCTAGGAGAGTCCAAACGAGGTGCGGTTTTCGCCCACACGATCGTGATCGAACGACCGAGAGCATGAAGGGGGTTTGGATGGGTTAGTGGGCTGATTTGGAGGGGTGCTGGGCTGCAAAGAGAAGGGGTTTTCAGGCTACGCGGTTAACCGTTGGGGCATCAAACGACCTCCAAATGGAACGAAATTTGACGGGCGGTCTACCGGTGCTATACCAAGGTCACTCGGCAAATCTCGGCCCATTCTGAGAACGTTTTTCTCCCGCTCACGAAACAAGGACTGAAAGGGGCGACGGGCGCGTGTGGGAGTGTCGGATCGCGAAACGGACAACGGGGAAAAGGATCGGATGCAAGTTTTGAAAAACATGCAGATGAAATGCAGATGATGACATGGCAAAATGCAACACGCAAGCAAATGACATGGCAACGACGGCGAATAAACGGAAGACACGTGGCGCTTCAAATCCGGGGTGTTACAATGCAACACGCAAGCAAATGACATGGCAACGACGGTGAATAACTGGAGAACACCTGGCGCATCGGATCCGGGGCGTTACATTTCTACTCCTATGTCTCCACGCAGTTTGGGCGTCCCATCCATGCGTTGCAAATAGACAACGGGAAGGAGTTTGATAATCTTGCGATCCGCAACCTTCTCGCCACACACGACATGATTTTTCGTCTCACTTGCCTGTACACTTCGCAACAGAATGGCCGCGCTGAGCGCGTGCTTCGCACTCTGAATGACTGCGTCCGCACCCTTCTTTTTCACGCCAACGTGCCACCACGTTTTTGGCCCGACGCGCTTGCCACCGCTTCACTACTCATCAACATTCGTCCCTGTCGCACTCGCGGGAATTTTGCACCTCATCACCTTTTGTTCGGCACTTCACCCTCCTATGCTGAGCTCCGCATCTTTGGTTGCTTGTGCTACCCTAGCATCGCTTCCACTACTCCGCATAAGCTCGCACCTAGGTCCTTGGCCTGCATCTTTCTCGGCTATCCCCCCAACACCAAAGGCTACCGCTGCTATGATCCTATCTCAGATCGGGTGATCACTTCCCGACACATTTACTTTGATGAGATGGTTTTTTACGTTTCAGCAGGTACCTTCCGATGTTGCGGCATTGCCCGTTCCCGGTGACGGTCACCCGTGTGCTTCTCTTGGGCCGCCTCCCGGTTTTGAGGGTGCCCCCCCGCGCCACAGGTCGAGTTTCTCCCCGTTTGGCTGCCTCAGGGGCCGTACCCCCCGGCGCCCGCGACGCCCTTAGCGTCCCCGGCTCCCACCACTCCTTCGGCGTCCCCGGCGGCCGCGCGGCCGTCGGCATCCCTGGTGGCCGCGACGCCTCATGCGCCCCCACTACTAGGAAAACCCTTACCAGTAGCGCTGGTTTTTAGGCTATTAGTAGCGCGGGCAGACACGCTACTGCTACGACGCTACAGCTATTTTTTAGCAGTAGCGCTTGTTTGAACCAGCGCTACTGCTATCTATATCTAGCAGTAGCGCGCCTCCATCCATCGCTTCTGTTAATACTAGTAGCGTGTCCCTTCAACCAACGCTACTGGTAAGCAATGCTGCTACTACTCCAATACCCCACGCTACTGCTAGTATTTTCTTTTTTATGTTGATGTATTCATATTTTTATAGGTTTTATACAATTACAACATACACGTACACTGAAACTATATGAAAAAGGAATGTCTCATCATCATCATCGAAGTGGTACAACATAGTCTCATCATATCAACATAGTCTCAACACAAATGATGTCGATCTCATCATATATCATCTCGAAATAGCGATACAAGTTAATGATCACATGTCTCTTACATTGTCACTGTAGACACATGTTTCATCATCTACCTAAACTATGACATACGAGAAGAGCGACCACGATGATCAAAAGCGGTATTATGTAGTAGTTTTTGCAGCGGCGCTGGTTCTGAATCCCCTGTTGTGCTATGAATCTCAAGTAACTAGCTTCAGCTTCCACTCTGCTATGAAACCCTTTCTGGCTTCCGCCGGAGAAGCCAGAGACTTGGGCCTGACACTCTGGCCAATCATCATATACACCCGGAACATACCCTACATACACGGCATACCACTTCCTCGCCATCGTTGATCTATATACCTGTCAGAGATGCACATATATATATATATATATGAAATAGAAGCAACATATATAGTAAACATAGTTAACAAATTTCATTCTACCGAAAGTAATTAACTAGAGCGCGGCACCATATGTCTAATAGTTTTGTCGTACACTAAGACATTCGAAGTTTCGTCGTACAGAAAGTAACAAGTAACTAAACAGACACATTGTTTTTAAGCAGTGCACTCTCCCCATCTGTCCATATCCGGGAGGGTGTCACCAAGCTTAGTGAAAGGCGTCATGTCTTGACGCTGTAGGACAATGCAGGTTCGGATGTCAGCTCACGATATTGGGCCGCCGTAGAACATCCCATTCTCTTCGAGGACATCTTTCATGATGTTGGACGCAATTTCCTACTGGATCCGGTAGAAATCATTTCGAAGTTGATTATGTGGCACGGCTCCAAAGGCTTCGGCCCATCTCTGGATATTGGTATCGGATGAAGATTTCATGCAAAGTGATTGCACATCCCTTCTGTACTCCATCATTAGATGGATGACGTAGAATCCATCATTGTCACTTCTTGCCGGTTGCTGGATGCAACAGAAGTCAGTCTTGTGGCCGAAACAAAGCCTGGCCTTATTTGTTTTTTTGCATTGGATGTAGCCACCCCGCATGGTGAAGCCCAGCATAGCTCTGTCCAGAACATACTTTATGTGTGTGTAATCTTTCTTGTGTATGTTCTTTGACGGGTCCAAATATAGAGCGCGGGAGTAACGCGGGTAAAGAACGATGAGAACGGCATGACACCCCCCGCTGCGCAAAATACACGATCAAGTTAGCCTCCATGCGTACAAAGTAACTATTGAAATGCACGTATGTGTTATAGTGCTATCCGCGGATGACTTACCTGGGATGATAAGGTAGGAGAATCGTTTCTTTGTCCTTATTGCTGACCAATAATTCTTCGATGTACTTACTCGCATATTGACGGTTGGCGTCATTGATTGACAAGAAGACCTCATGCATGTAGTATGGGTCCGCGACCGCAAGACCGGTGACTTGCTCTCTCCTGACGATGTAGTTCATGTGCAGTGCATACGGGCGGACGAACGTAAAATCGAGTGTCCTCATTTGAAACATCTGGAAGATGTAATCAAACCTTAGGAAGAAGAGGTCCACGGGGCATGTGTGGACATACATCTTGCAACTGCTCGGCACATGAACCGTATAAAGTGGGTATCCTGGATCATTCGAGGCGAGGAGGCTTCTCTATGTCGAAAGCACATGGTCATGGAGTCTCCTGAGATCCCCTGCTATGGCAGCTAGTGCATTCGCCGGTACCATTGGCTCTCCCGCGACATGGATTAATGGCACATGTTTCATCGATACACGGTCAACCTTGGTCGAAGGCGGCTGGCTGCTAGAACCAAAATTGCCAGCTTTATTGGATTTTCTCGCCGCCGGTCTCTTCCTCTACTTCTTCTTGGTGGGCTTAGGTGCTGGTGGGTCTGTCAGACCCTCCCTGAGCATCACCCCTAGTGTTGTCGGGCTCAACATTGGACGACTCTGGCTAATTAGTTGAGCTTGGGTGGAGCCGGCATCTGGAGGCGTGTCCTGCGAGGATTGCATGAACAAAGACTTCTTGCACTCCCGAGGACGTTCCGGCTCTGGTACATGCATCTCATATTCATATGGTTGACTCATTGTTACTTCGTTGTCAAAGGCAGTATTGAAATACTGGTTAGGGTCATCAGCCTCCTCCATGTCATGATCCCCATCCTCTTCCATGGGGCAGATGGCATCATCTGCCAGAACGGTTGGCCCTCCTTCCTCATGTCTCTCGATCTCAGCAAGCAGCACAGACGATGGTTGTACTTGTGTAGGTGTGTTGTGGTCATACCTTCCCGAGGTCCCGTTGGTGTGCTCCCGGCCACCTCTACACGAAGAAGATTTTTCGGCCACAGGATCGGCCAATTTTTGCATTGGCCAAGCTGCGTGGGGGTCTCGTCATCCTCTCCATCGGTTTGTATCGGATGAGGGAAACCCTCGTAGCCCGCTTTCACACTCGCCACGGAGACCCTTAAGGCGTTATCAGGCATCTGTCGGCGGTGAAACAATCGATCCTTAGGCTTGACAATAGTACCCTTCCCCACATCCACCAACCCGCCCTTCATGTGGTAAAGGAGGGTGCACGGAGTGAAGTCGGCCTACAAAGACATATACGTGCGGCGTCAGAGATACAAAAAGAACGGCAACTGAAGATTAAATAATTAGTTGAGTTGATGAAGGTGCGACGCGTATTTACCGTGAGGGCGTCGAGCTTAGCCAATGTCGACGGCCCGACATTCAAGCCAGAGACGGAGCTCGGGCTACTGTGAGAGCTGGGTGCAGGAGCAGGTGCTGGAGGAGGTGCGGTTGCCATAGTAGGTACGGGTATGGGTGCGGTGTTCATTGAGTTGCTCCCGGTGAAGCTGGGCATGGGAAAATCACTTGGTGGCGCGTTTGAATTTTGTTGCACCCATGTGACCACTTTTGGAATCAAGCTTGTAAAGGCAGCCACCATGTCATGTCTACACACAGCGATTATCTCAGCTTTGGTCTCAGCTTTTGCTTTCTCCATCGCCCACGCCACCTTCTCGTCGATAGTCACTTGACTGAACTTCTTTCTCTATCTTTTGGCCTCGGGGTCCTCATTATAATAGTACTACCACGTGGCGCCATCCCCGGCGCCGTGCACACATCCATATTGCGGCCGTTGGCCGGGCGGGTGTCCCATCATTATGTTAAAGGCCCGGTTGAAAGGAGTGTCCCACTTGTACTTCGCCGACGACTGAGTCGACGAGTTGCTTTCAGCCGCAAGCTTGTGTTGCTCTCTCTGCAAAATGGACCGTGAATCATTTACGAATGCGACTAGAATGTAGTAGACTTCATTGATTAGAAGCTAATATGTAAGGTGGTAAAAGGATAATTACCAGTATTCTCATGAATTTCCTAGTCGGTCCGTCGGTGAAGAAAATCTTTTTTTGGGGTCCCAAGAGAATCGCGCCCTGATGAAGTCGTGCTCCTGCTGGTCGGTGAAATCAGCCAATGGGTCTGGGATCCCCTGCCGTTCACGTTCTGCGTCCTCCTTAGCCCACATGGGCCTCTTTCCCGTGTAACCACGACTTCCAAGGCGGTGGTTCCCCATGTTCTTTGCCTGCAGCTGCTTGCCTCTCTCCGACCTGGCCTTGGCAGCTTCTTCATTTCAAGTCTCCTTGAACTTTTCAAAGTCCTATATCGTAATTTTCGGATTGTCTGCAACAATCTCGGCGTAGGTTTCATGGTCTACTTCAATCGCCTTTTTCACCCTAGTTTTCCAAGCGCTCAATGCGTTGCTGAACTTCCTTAGGGCTTTGTTGTTGATTTTTTTCATGGCATCATCATCCCATGGGTCGACATCGTCATTCCGACCGGGGAACAGGAATCTTGCGTGCAACCTAGTTAGGAGTAGCTTCTTCAAATTTTCATTCTTCCATACTTTCGTGGTGTTGATGTTAGCTGTATCTCGTAGGATACATGCTAGTTGGTTGCTGTAACACGCTGCCACTTCCCGCGGCTCTATTGGCTCGAACTCGCCAGGGTGCACCGCCGTGACCACCAGTCTTCCGGTGCCGAGCTCATTTGGGCGTCGTGTCCTCTTTTCCTTCTTTCCCTCACTGGCTTGGGAGGTCCCACCTTCCGTGTTGTAGTTACGAACATCATCAGCGCCAGTCTCAGTGTCGGTGTCGTTGGTGGCATCAGTGTCGGCGCCCTCCGGATAAGTTAGCTATAGCGCGGGGCAGCAAAACGCGCTACTGCTTATTAGTTCCTTTTTTTATTTTTATTTTTATTTTTATTTTTATTTTTCTTTCATTTGCACTTTTTTCTTCTTCTTCTTCATATTCCACTAACTTCCTTCCTTTCTTTTTCTATTTTTCTTGCATTTCATTTTCCACAACTTATTAGTTCCTTTTTCTTTTTATTTTTCTTTCATTTGCACTTTCCTTTTCTTATCTTTCATTTGCATTTGTACAAAGTTTGTATAGCAGGGGTATATATAGCTCTAGCTAGCTAGGGTTTAATTCGGTCTGTCGTTGGAGCAATACCACTGTTACCCTCTGGATAATAATTAGTATAATATATATTACATCATTTGACCGGCCGCTATCGGAGGTATACAAAATAGCTAGACACACACAAAATTTGTGGATTAGTTTGTCAGCTTGGGCGACGACGATGCTTCAGACTGATCTTCTTCCCTCTTTTGTTCGTTGTCGAATAATTGAGCCCATGGTCGTGACTTTTCCTTCTCCAGGGATTACGATCTTTCGTAGGTAATGTAGTCTTCATTCTTCTTTCACTACTACAAAAACAACTATAACCAATATGGACACTAATGGCGCACTGTACATGTGGTGCGCCATTACTAAATACTAATGGCGCACCATGTGTTGGTGCGCCATTAGTGTGCAAATACTAATGGCGCACCACATCCACAGTGCGCCATTAGTAAAAAAAAATTTGTTTTAATTTTTTCAAAACTACTAATGGCGCACCGTGGGATGGTGCGCCATTAGTAGTTCAACTAGTAATGGCGCACCACTCCCACGGTGCGCCATTAGTAATTATGTTTCAAAAAAAAATTCAAATTTTTTTATTTTTATTTTTGAAACTACTAATGGCGCATCGTGGGAGTGGTGTGCCATTACTAGTTGAACTAGTAATGGCACACCATCCCACGGTGCGCCATTAGTAACTTGGCCGCCACTTCCACCGAATGCACCCCCCTGGACCGCCTTTTCAGTTTAAAAAAATTAAAAAAATGATGCAAATGTCAAAAAATAAAAGAAAATAAGTTTCCCATGTGATATGTGGTCTAGTTGTTGTGAAAATCTACAAACATGAATTTCGACTTTATTTGCAAAATCTCTCGAGAATTTGTAAAATGGGCATAACTTTTGCATACGAACTCGGATGAAAAAGTTTTTTATATGAAAAATCATCTACTCAAAAAGTTACATCCGAATTTAACTGGGGGGAACCCCGTTAAACATTTTCAAAATCCTCAAAAACCTAACAGAAAAAAAGATACGGGGCTTTTAAGATCTGTAGAGGCAAAAAAATTCAAACTTAGTAATGGCGCACCTACCCATGGTGCTCATTACTATCTTCCCGCCTTCAAAATTCAAAATAAGTCAAAAAAATAAAAATAAAAGTTACTAATGGCGCACCTGCCCGTGGTGCGCCATTAGTATCTTCCCGCCTTCAAAATTCAAAATAAATCAAAAAAATAGAAAAAAAAGTTAGTAATGGCGCACCTGCCCACGGTGCGCCATTACTATGCCGGATATATGGCTGGGCGTGGTCCTCTCCTCCTTACCTCTTCATTCTTCTCCTGCACTCCACCTCTCCTCCACTCCATCTCCTCCTCTCCTCCACTCCATCTTCCCTTCTCTCCTCCACCATACTACCCTCCTCCTCTCCGGCGACCTCCTCCTCCTCTCCGGCGACCTCCTCCTCCTCTCCGGCGACCTCCTCCTCCCTCGTCTCCTCCCCTCCCCTCCCCTCACGGTTTGTCCTCCCTCCTCTCCGGTGAGCTCCTCCTCCCTCCTCTCCGGTGAGCTCCTCCCCCCTCCTCTCCGGTGAGCTCCTCCTCCCTCCTCTCCGGTGAGCTCCTCCTCCCTCCTCTCCTCCCATCCCCTCATGGTTTCTCCTTCCTCCTCTTCGATGCTCCGGTGAACTCCTCTCCGGCGATGTAGGCGAGCGCCTCTCCGGTGACCTCCTCCTCCTCCTCTCCGGCGAACTCCTCTCCGGAAAAAGAACACGGCAAAAGAACGTACAAGATCCAAAAACAGGAACAAAATTTGAAATAATATCGTGCAAAAAAACGAGCAAAAAATGGGCAAAAAAACGTGATCCAGATCCAAATTCAAAATTCAAAAATAGCAATGGCGCACGGTGGGGGTTAGACAGTGCGCCACTACTATTTTCCCGCCTTCAAAATTCAAAAATACTAATGGCGCACCGTGGCCTATACTAATGGCGCACCAGTGGCCTATACTAATGGCGCACCGTGGCCTATACTAATGGCGCACCAGTGGTGCCATTAGTATACCAGATACTAATGGCGCACCACTGGTGCGCCATTAGTAGGAAAAACTGGTGCGCCACTAGTAGGCCTTTTCCTAGTAGTGTTTTGACGTATGTTTCATCGTCATCAGCATCATCTTCCCTCATCGGATCACTGTACTGGTCGTAGTCTTCCTCGTTGGCGACTCCATCCATTCCGGCGATGCTCCTTTTGCATCTCCTCATGACAACACGGTTGGGATTGATCGGATCAGTTATGAAGAAACATTGTGTCACGTGTTTAGCGTGTACCCATGGCTCATTTTTGGCGATGGCGTTGACGGTACCGCTATCGGAGTCGGGTATACACATGGTAGTGAAATGTCGGTTTTCTCTCTGTACATTCTTAGCCCATATGACACGGAACATCGTCGCGCTATGCAATCCAAAGTAGTTAAGCTCCCATATCTCTTCGACCCTTCCGTAGTATCTGTTAATTACATTCCCGGTCATGGCTTCCATCGTCACCCCTGATTTTTGGTCATCACTGTTTATATCTTTCTCCTCCGTGTTGAACGTGTATCCGTTGATATCGTATGCTTGATAAGTCGCGAGGTTGGTCGAGGGGCCATGTGCTAAGGCATATATGAGCGTTTCGTTCAGACAACCCTCTTACGGGGGATTAGCCAGAACTCGCTCTTTGAACCAATGCAAGAAAGTGGAGTTGTGCTCTCTAATAACTTCAGCATCCGTCCTGTGCACCCCACGGTCATGGTACTTCTTTGCGATGGTCTCTTTGTGCAGTGTCACGAAATCTTCTAGCACATCTAGGTGTTGTAGCACTACTAAGTTTGCGCTGTCAAGGTCATTTTGTCGGCCCGAGCGTAACACATTCACATCCCTATGACCGTTGGTGTGACCTTCACCTTCGAGCCTTCCACAGTGCTTGTTGACGGGCAAACCAACAACAGGGTCTCCGGTGCGTACTAGATAACTCTCACGGAAAGAGATGCACTCTTTGGTCAGATATCCCTGGACTATCCTTCCATCTGGCCGGGACATGTTACGAACGAATCCTTTGATGACACCATTCATCCTCTCGAACGGCATCATGTTGTGCAGGAATGTCGGCCCTAGTTCGATGATGTCGTCCATGATGTGGACACATAGATGCACCATGACATCAAAGAACGCGGGCGGGAAGTACATCTCTAGCTCATTTAGTATGACAACGATCTCTTTCTGTAGCCTATGGAGTTGCTTCACACTGATCGACTTTCGAGAGATAGCATCAAAAAAGTGGCATAGGTCAGTAAGCGTCTCACGCACATGTGTGTCCATAATCCCTGTAAGTGCAACCGGGAGTAACTGCATCATCATCACATGACAGTCGTGAGACTTCATCCCACTGAGCCTTTTTTCTTAGTGTCTAGATATCTGCTTATCTTCCCACAGTATCCAGAATTAACTTTGATTCCGGCAAGGCACTTGAACAATTGATCGACCTCCTTCGGATCTAAGGTGAAGCAAGAGGGGGGGGTGGGCAATATTGTTCTTCCTTCTTGTTTACTTTTTTGCCCCTATCTTCCGTCTCCGTCTCCATCTCGGTCTCCTCCGACGACCTTTTACCGGGCATTTGGAGATCGTTCCTAATATTCAAAAATTCCAAGTCTTTTCTTGCCTTCGGCCCATCCTTGATCCTCTTCGGCATGTTCATCAATGTTCCAAGCAAACTCTCAAGGATATTTTTGTGATATGCATTTGATCAAGGCTATGAGGCGTGTCGAGTATGGGCCAGTATTCCAAGTCCCAGAAAACAGATCTCATCTTCCGTACCTTCAGCAGGGGCTCCGGCGCCTTTTTCTTCGTCTTTCCCGGCGAGGGGCACTCTTCCCAGTTCTTCAATAACTTATATATTTCTGCACCGCTACCCCTTACGTGGAGGACCTCGATGCTCAGCCTTACCATTGAATAGATCTCCACGCTTTCTCCACGGGTCATCCTTCTCCAGCCATCTTCGATGCCCCATGTAAACGATTTTCGAAGACCCGCCATCTTTCGATAGCTGCAGAGAAGTTGTATCATCCATGCACCTCGTGCATCCGCAATATCCGTGGCACACCTGGCCGGAGAGATAGCCGTAACTGAGATAGTCCTGCACCGTCGTGATCAGCGCGGCTCTCATGTAGAAATACTCTCCTTTGCTTGCATCCCATGTCTTGGCCGGCGTTGTCCATAAGGTATGTAGCTCCTCTTTCAGTAACCGGAGATACAAATTTATATCATTTTTCGGTTGTCTCGGCCTTTGAATAAGCATAGCCATGTGTATGTATTTTTCCTTCATGCACAACCAGGGGGGAGGTCGTACATCCATACAAACACGGGCCATGTGCTATGATTGGTGTTCTGGTTGCCAAATGGATTCATGCCATCACTACTAGCGCCAAGCACGATGTTCCTTGGATCATTTGCGAAAAAATCAAATTCAGCATTTAATGCTCTCCACTGGCTAGCATCTACGAGGTGTCTCAGCTTTGGGTCATCTCCATCATCTGGCTTCACCGTCTCCGCGTGCCAGCGCATAAGCTTTGCTTCCTTAGGATCTACGAAATACCGCTGTAGACGCGGAGTGATCGGAAAGTACCATACAACTTTCTGTGGAGCTTTCTTTCCGGCCTTTTTATATCGTGAAGCATTGCACTTTGGACAGATGGTTTTTTCCGCGTGCTCGTTCCGATATATGATGCAATCATTGATGCATGTGTCATATCTAATGCGTGGCAGATCAAGAGGCACATAATTTTCTTTGCCTCCTCGACACTAGTAGGACACAGGCTTCCCGCGGGAAGAACCTTCTTTAGATACTTCGGAAGCTCATCCAGGCTTGTATCTATCCATTTGTTTTTTGCCTTCGTATTTAGAAGTTCTAGTGTGAAACTCAAGCGGGTCACCTCGGGATTCCAACCATCATACAAAGGAGTCATCGAGTCTACCTCCAATTGCGCCAGTTTGGCCTCCTCTCTGGAAGCAGCTCTGTCGCTAGTCGTCTTCTTGCGAAGCAGGTCTCGAACATGCGGGTCCCGCATGGCTGAATTTAGTAGCAACGAAGATGGCAGCGTGTCCACGTCTTCTTCGGTGCATCATCTAGCCATTTCACGTGCACAATTCAAAATTCAACTACATGCACATGCTCCGGTGCATACAAATTGGTTGAAAAATCAAATTTGTGTCCTTCAGTGCATGCTTAGGTCCCATGCAAGAAATGGGAATGAATTTTTTGGGGTTTGTTTGGCCTTGTTTATAAATTAAATGGGTTTTCTAGGCATTTTATGTGCATAATTCAAATTCGAACTACAAGCACATGCTCCAATGCACCAAAGTTGGTTGAAAAATCACATGTGTTTCCTTGGGTGAATTTCTAGGTCCCATGCAAGAGATGGGAATGAATTTCAAACACCTGGGCACTGTTGATTGCCGGCAAAACGTTGAGATACCTGGTTTTTAAATTCTAGTAAATCCAAAACTCGTCTGAAACTCATGAAACTTGGCATGCTATCATGGAGAGGCATCAGCATGCCGTGGTGAAAATTTTGTCCCATTTGGGGCAGGTTTGGGTATAAGCTTCTCACAAACCAGAGCTTCACACAACAAGCATGATGGTTTCAATAGGGAACCTACCACCTTTGGGGACGTGACGATATTCGTTGCCTCTTATTGCTTTCAAAAAATTTCTAGTGTCAACTTCGAACAACATGAGTGTTGTGTTTAGTCTTGGAATTTTTCGGGGTTCGTTTGGCCTTTTCTATACATTAACTGGGTTTTGTAGGCATTTTATGTGCATAATTCAAATTTGAACTACAAGCACATGCTCCAATGCACTAAAGTTGGTCGAAAAATCACATGTGTGTCCTTGGGTGAATTTCTAGGTCCCATGCAAGATATTGGAATTAAATTCAAACACCAGGGCATTGTTGATTGCCGGCAAAACGTTGAGATGCCTGGTTTTTAAATTCTAGTAAATCCAAAACTCGTCTGAAATTCATGAAACTTGGCATGCTATCATGGAGCGGCATCAACATGCCGTGGTAAAAAAATTGTCCCATTTGGGGCAGGTTCGGGTATAAGCTTCTCACAAACCAGAGCTTCTCACAACAAGCATGATGGTTTCGATATGGAACGTCCCACCTTTGGGGACAAAAGGATATCCATTGCCTCTTGTTGCTTTCAAATTTTTTCTCGTGTCAACATAGAACAATAGGAGTGTTGTGTTAATTTTTGGGATTTTCGGGGTTCGTTTGGACATTTTTATGCATTAACTGAGTTTTCAATGCATTTATGTGCATAATTCAAATTTGAACTACATGCACATGCTCCAGTGCATGTAAATTAGTTGAAAAAATCAAATATGTGTCCTTGGGTGCATGCTTAGGTCCCATGCAAGAAATGGGAATGAATTTCAAACACCAGAGCACCGTTGATTGCCGGCAAAACATTGAGATGCCTGGTTTTTAAATTCTAGTAAATCCAAAACTCGTCTGAAATTCATGAAACTTGGCATGCTATCATGGAGCGGCATAAACATGCCGTGGTAAAAAAATTGTCCCATTTGGGGCAGGTTTGGGTATATGCTTCTCAGAAACCAGAGCTTCCACAACAAGCCTGGTGGTTTCGGTAGGGAATGTACGTCCCACCTTTGGGGATGAAATGATATCCATTGCCTCTTATTGCTTTCAAAAAAATTCTCGTGTCAACATAGAGCAACAGGAGTGTTGTGTCAATTTTTGGGTTTTTTCGTGGTTCATTTGGAAATTTTTATGCATCAACTGAGTTTTCTATGCATTTTATGTGCATAATTCAAATTTGACCTACATGCACATGCTCAGTGCATATAAATTGGTCGAAAAATCACATGTGTGTCCTTGGGTGCATGCCTAGGTCCCATGCAAGAGACGAGAATGAATTTCAAACACTAGGGCACTATTGATTGCCGGCAAAACGTTGAGATACCTGGTTTTTAAATTCTGGTAAATCCAAAACTCGTCTGAAATTCATGAAACTTGGCATGCTATCATGGATCGGCATCAGCATGCCGTGGTGAAAAGTTTGTCGCATTTGGGACAGGTTTGGGTATAAGCTTCTCACAAACCAGAGCTTCTCACAACAAGCATGATGGTTTCGATAGGGAACGTACCACCTTTGGGGACGGGACGATATCCGTTGCCTCTTATTGCTTTCAAAAAATTCCAGTGTCAACATAGAACAACAGGAGTGTTGTGTTTAATCTTGGAATTTTTCGGGGTTCGTTTGGCCTTTTTTATACATTAACTGGGTTTTGTAGGCATTTTATGTGCATATTTCAAATTTGAACTACAAGCACATGCTCCAATGCAGCAAAGTTGGTTGAAAAATCACATGTGTGTCGTAGGGTGAATTTCTAGGTCCCATACAAGAGATCGGAATGAAATTCAAACACCAGGGCACTGTTGATTGCCGGCAAAACGTTGAGATGCCTGGCTTTTAAATTCTAGTAAATCCAAAAGTCGTCTACTATTCATGAAACTTGGCATGCTATCATGGAGCGGCATCAGCGTGCCATGGTAAAACATTTGTCCCATTTGGGGCAGGTTCGGGTATAAGCTTCTCACAAACCAGAGCTTCTCATAACAAGCATGATGGTTTCGATAGGGAACGTCCCACCTTTGGGGACGAAACGATATCCATTGCCTCTTATTGCTTTCAAATTTTTTCTAGTGTCAACATAGAACAACAGGAGTGTTGTGTCAATTTTTGTGATTTTTCGGGGTTCGGTTGGACATTTTTATGCATTAATTGGATTTTCTAGGCATTTTATGTGCATAATTCAAATTTGAACTACAAGCACATGCTCCAATGCACTAACGTTGGTTGAAAAATCAAATATGTGTCCTTGGGTGAATTTCTAGGTCCCATGCAGGAGATGAGAATGAAATTCAAACACCAGGGCACTGTTGATTGCTGGCAAAACGTTGAGATGCCTGGTTTTTAAATTCTAGTAAATCCAAAACTTGTTTAAAATTCATGAAACTTGGTATGCTATCATGGAGCGGCATCAACATGCCGTGGTTTTTAAATTCTAGTAAATCCAAAACTCGTTTAAAATTCCTGAAACTTGGTATGCTATCATGGAGCGGCATCAACATGCCGTGGTAAAAAAATTGTCCCATTCAGGGCAGGTTCGGGTATACGCTTCTCACAAACTAGAGCTTCTCACAACAAGCATTCAGGGCAGGTCGTTTCTGGCCTGTTCCCCTCCATGGAGAAGATGATCGAACAATGGCACAAGGTAGGGTGAAGGAAAATGGAGGGAGGAAGAGCGTGCGACAGCAGTTCCAAATTGAGAGGGAAAGGCAAAGAGGCGGTGGACAGTTGCCACGGTACACGAAGTGGCGCTTGGCGAGCGAACGGTTGCCACAGAGGTCACACACTGACGACAAGGGCCGAGTGAACCGCATGCGTATATCACAGACACCATGATCTGGCTGACCGTTTCTTTTGTGTTGCCTAATCACAAACAGTTCATCCGAGTGAACCGTATGATGTATATCACACACACCTTCATCTGGCTGCCCGTTTCTTTTGTGTTGCCTAATCACAAACAGTTCATCCGAGTGAACCGTATGCTGTGTATCGCACACGCCTTCATCTGGCTGCCCGTTTCTTTTGTTCCTCCTCATCGCAAATAGTTAATTGAACTGGACCATATGCCCTTCATCGCACACGCAACTAAAACCTGAACCATGTTTGATGCATCCGTCATCGCAAACATTTTATACATTTCTGACGGTTTTCATACAGCACCATTTGCGATTATTGCATCGCACACAGTTTCTCGAAGGGTCTCTAATCGTAGTGTCGCGTTAGCAGCATCCTGCAGTAGAGAATCATGACGCTGAGTACTCTACTTGTGTTCCTCTAGTCCCGGTTTGTAATAAAACCGGGATTAAAGTGGCTCGCGGGGGGAGCAGTCTGACGCCAGCCTGCCATCACCCCTTTAGTCTCGGTTTGTGTCACAAATCGGGACTAGAGGTACATAACGAACCAGGACTGTTGATGCCCGCCCCTAGCCGTTGGAACTTAGTCCCGGTCCGTTATCAAATCGGGACTAATGGGGCTCACATAAAGTCCTTTTTCTACTAGTGTGAGGCATTTTCCATCTCACACTAGTTCTGACTAAATTAGCCATGTGCCGTTATTTCAGGTAACAACCGCCCCAGGCTTTATATACCATACTTAACATGATCACGATGGTGTACGTTCTTAAATTACTCAAACGTTAACTTTCGATCAAATGTTCATCAACGGTTATTGTAGTAGTACATTAATAATCCATCGCTTATTTATCCTCATGTGCATAAATATTAGAGCTAGTGATCAATAATATTAACTCAAATATCTCAAGAGTTTAGTTTAGAAAGAAGACTGATATGCAACCTTGGTGCGGTTTCTCCTCGGTTAAATATGTGCTCCAACCAAGCTCCACACGTACCTGCCTTTGTACTTACTTCACCAAACAAAAATTCTGACGAAACAAAAGTTCAAGAAACTGGAACACAAAAATCCGAAGGAAAAAAAGCTAGCACTACCATACAGATGACACTACTCCCCGCTATCATGGGACCCAAGCCTGGCGCTGTCAGTTGTCCAGCCAGCACTGAGACGGTGTGTCTGTGCCCACGTGGGATGGTGGCGGGAAGACATGAAATATTGGGGGTGTTCGCCTGCGCTCAGGTTCACTTTCACCGAAAATTTGAGGCGCGCGCCGCTCACGCTCAAGGCTTGTTCCAAAATTTCGATGCCCGGTCATGCGAAATTCAAATGAAATCGAAAATCAACCAACACCCGCACCAAACACAACCAAACCACCAAACACAACCACACCCACACCCACATCCTCCTCCTCTCCTCTCCCCCGTTCCGACCAAGCCAGCCGCCGCTGCCGACCTCCTCTCTCCCGACCACCGCCGGAGACCTCGTCTCGCCCATCCCCACCGGCGACCACGGCAGCCATGCAGCGGCCTCCTTCCTCTACCCCACCGCCGGTGCCCCTCCCCTCTCCTTCTCTTCCTAGGGAGGCCCCAGATCCACATCCACTCGGCTCGAGCAGCTTAGGCCAGGCCGCGGCGACCACGCACCGCGGCCTCCTGCTTCCACCTCACCACATACCCGATGGCCGCATCCAACCTCCACCACGCCGCTCCCTCCCTCCCTCCAACCTCCACCGCGCTCGAAACCCTAGCCCGCGGCCGACCATGGCGGTCGTACGCGCCGCATGCAGGATGTGCAGCACATGTCTCTCCTCCAATCGACAAGACCTCGACAAGGGTGGTCTTCTTCTGGTTTTGGCCGCATCTGATTCCCGTGGTTCGTCTTGATTTGGTTGCGCTGTGCGGTCTCCTCTCACGCGCAGGTGTGGTGTCCCGACAGGTTCTTCTTCCTCCCCTACGCCAGCGTAGGTGGTAAGCCATCCCTCTGCTCTCTCGCTCTCTCTCATGTTCTGCGTGGTGGATTTTGTGCCGGCCATGCGATTTTTAGGGTTCTGTGATGCTTCCTGATTTCTAGGCTTTCAGCCTAGGCCTTAGCTTAAGCTTTTTTATTGGCTAAGAATTTCTATTAGATTGTTTACATATATGGCTTCGGTCTGGTTTATAGTCATCCTCCTGATGTTGCTTGACATCATGTAGATAGGCAATGCAGCGACCAGTGACCACTCCGACAACCAAAGTAAGTTTGAGGTCTGCTCCTGTCGGGGTTTTGGTGCGACACATGCCAACGGGTGGCTTATCATGGTGGGGATAGTAAGACGTCGCCGATGCCAGGAAGCGGGATGAGGCATAGACACGTACGCTGGCGAACTTTACCCAGGTTCGGGGCTCTCCTAGGAGATAACACCCCTAGTCCTGCTCTGCGGGGTCTCCGCATGATCACTATCTCAACAAGTAGCTACAATTTGCTCCTCGAGTTGTTTGCTAGAGGAGGTAGAAGGGCAAGGCTAGCTCTCTCCTCTCTCTATGTGGGTGTGTGTTGGCTAAGGGTCTGAACCCTTTGCATGGGTGCCCTGGGGGGTTTATATAGGCCTACCCCAGGGGTACAATGGTAAACTGGCCGGGTGTAGGCCCATGCCGTCAGTGTCTCTTATGGCCGGCTTCTCCGCTGGCTGCTGGGGCCTGCCGACTGGTGGGTCCCGCCGGCTGTCTTGTACTTGGCCGACAGGCCGCGCCCGCCGCTTGCGGGTCCTGCCAGCTGCTTGTTACTGTGGCCGTGTCTCTAATGACGCTTGCTTTGTCGGGGAAGGCGTGGCTACAGTCCCGCCGCCTGACGGCGCTCACTGTAGCCATTCCCCATCTCTTCTGATTAATGGCGCACAAACTCCTAGGAAGGCGGAGGGCCGCCTTCTGGGAGCCAGCCTCCCCCCTCGGTCGGCTGGCCAGTCTTGCCGCCTTCTGGCTCCTCGCTGGCAGGTAGGGCCCGCTATCTGCGGGCCGTACCGACAGCCCATCGTGGGGGCAAGGCCCTTCTGACTTGGGTGATGTCACAGGCGGGGGGGGGGGGGGGCTACAGTGCCATGCCGTGCAGGAGATCTCCGACTCGTACGACGCACTGTAACCATGACCCACCCTGGATATGGGGGTGGTAGGCTTCACTGTAGCCACGCCCTGTCTCGTCGTCTTTATGAGGGTGCAGACTTTGAGGGCGCTTGGGGCCGCCTGCTAGAAGGCGGCCCGTTTCATGGCCGTCTTCTGGGGTCCTCCGCCTTCTAGCAGCCGGCCGTTTGAAGCAGTCGGCCACGGGAAGGCGGCAGCCAAGCTTTGAGACTCCGAGGGGCGCAGTCGGCCCCGATGTCTTGAAATGCCATGGGGGCAGATGGGGCTACCATGGCCAATAACTCCGGCTGTAGTCCCCGAAGCTGGTGGGTCGCTGCGGCTGATGAGGCGAGGTGCCCCAGCAGCTTCAATCTCGGTATAGTCTTGTTTGCTTGTCTTGTCCGTCTTCTGGTAGGCCGACTGCTAGGAGGCGGGTGAGGTGGATGGCCGCCTGGTGGATTTTGAATCGTCAAGGCAGGAGCCAGGTGGCGTGCTGGCTAGGCCCCTCGGCCTGCTGCCCGCCGCTCGCTCGCCACGCGGCGCCAGCCGGCAAAGCCGTCCTGCCAACCCACGAGCGTGACGGGACGTGCCGCAGGCCGGGCCCGCCACTACCAAGCCTCGGCAACGTGCGGATCCGCTGCGGCTGAGGCGGGGCGGTTGGGATCCCACGCGCCATCACTACGCCCCTTTACCGCGCGGTAAATGCGGAGCCGTGGGACGTGGGCGTAGTTAATCCCACGCCCCCACGCCCGCCCCCTCGGCTTCGTAGCCAGGGGCTATAAATTGGGGGAGGAGGGGAGCGGCCAAGGCACGCGCGCTCTCCTCTCCCTCGCCCCTCCCGCTTCTTCTTCTTCCTCGCAGCCGCCGCACCTGAGCTCCGTCGAAGTGCCGCCGCGGCTTGCCGTCGTCTTCGAGCTACTCCTTTCCAAGCCCTCTCTTCGCTCCGCCGCGGGCTCACGTGCTCGTCACCGCCGTTGGCCTCCTCGCCAGGCTCGGGCCGTCATGGAGTGCTCCGGCGACTGGGACGGCTCCAACGTCCATGAGGATCATCTCACCTACCTCCGCGACACACGGCGGCTGCCCGGCGCGAGCTACATCAAGACGCGCGTTCCGCCCGCCGACAAAATCTCGCCGGCGCCGGAGGAGGGCGATCGCGTCATCTTCCGCTCGCACTTCCTCCGTGGCCTCGGCCTGCCGGCGAGCAGCTTCCTCCGCTCGTTCCTCACCTTCTACTGACTGCAGCCGCACCACCTCACACCGAACACGGTGGTGCTATTGTCGGCCTTCGTTACCCTCTGCGAGGGATATCTTGGCATCCACCCCACCCTCGAGCTTTGGCTTTCTTCTACACCAAGATTCGCACCTCCGAGAGGGAGGAGGCGTCTCAGTGTGGTGCCTTCATCGCCGTGCGGCGTCCGGGTGCTAGAAACGCCTTCCCGGCCATCAAGCTGATACAGTCGGTGAAGCTGTGGCAGAAGTCGTACTTCTACGTGAAGAACGTCAACCTGGCAATCGACTTCATCAACATGTCAGAATACGCGGCCGGGCCGCCTGCTGAGCCCCGCACCAATTGGGGCTTCAAGCTGAAGCCACTGTCGCCTGACGCCTCCGCCGCCATCACCCGCCTCAAGGTGATGAAGGAGTCGGAGGGCCTCAAGTGGACCAACTTGCTGCTCGCCTTCGTGGTGCACCGGGTCCTCCCGCTCCAAGGCCGGCCTCACATCATCAGCCAGATGAGCGGGCACCGCGACCCATGCCCGATGTGCACCAAGGAGATGCCGACTGCCGAGGTGGCCTACTTGGTGAATGAGATCATCAACCTCAAGCTCGAGCCTAAGGGGTGGCGGTTTGGCAAGGGGCCGTACTCCCGCGCAGATCCTCCTCCTATGGTAAGTTCTTAATTCTTTTATTTTTCTCTTGCCGGCTTCTCTCTTACCGGCTTCTCCCCTGCCGGCTGACCAGCTCGACCATGATGCAGGTCCTCCCCCTCCAGCTGGAAGCCAATGCCGACTTCATGCCGGATCGAGACGCGAGCGACGTGGCGGACCCTGACTTGGGGGCGGCCGCCCTGGAGGACGATGCCATAGGCGGCGGCGGTGGAGCGGGCGGCTCCGGAGGAGGAGGTGTGGAGGACTGGTCGGACGATGACGAGGAGGAGGAAGAGGAGGAAGAGGCGCCGCGCCGCCCGCCGCCTTCCGACAGGGTGGGCGCGAGCTCCTCAGCCGCGCCAACCGCCCAAGGCGGTGGGCCGAAGCGCCGAGGAGTACTGCTATTCGGCAGCCACACCAAGAAGCCGAAGCACTCTGCCGCCGCGGCTAAGAGCATGGCCGCCGCGACCAAGCGGCACGGGACCGCCGCGAAGGCGGACAAGTTCGAGAAGGCCCCCAAGCAGCCTCCGATGGTGTCGGCGTGAGTCCTCAGCCTTTCTCGTTTCTTCTATTTATTCTTTGTCTTGTCGATTCCTTCTGAATTTCCTTCTCATCCTTCTCTTGAGCAGGGCCCCGCTCTCTCTCGAACGGTCGACCTCGGCCTCCATCGTTAGGACGGCGGAGGGCTCCACCAACAACCACCGTATAGACCCAGCCGCCGATCTCCGGGAGGTGTAGGAGAGGAACGCACGGGAGGTGCGGAAGGAGAAGGAAGCCACCGCCAAGAAGGTGGAGGCCGACAAGGCGGCCGCAGCCAAGGCAGCGCAAGCAGACGCGGACACTGCAGCCCAGGCCCAAGCCGACGCCGCGGCGAAGAAGCAGGCCGAGGACGGAGCGCGTAGCGGAACCCCGCTGCTCGTCACCCCCCTGCGCTCTGCGCCACCAGCACTAGAGTCCTCGGCGCCAGCTGGGGGAGCCGGCGATGAGCAGCCGATCAGGGAGTGGGAAGGCAGCGATGCCGTCTTGCCAGAGATGGAGGTGTCTCCGCAGCCGCCGACTGCAGACGTGCAAGGCGGCCACCCGGCCGCCCCATCGGTGACGCCAGCCGGAGGCGAGCTGGTAGTGGGCTCAGCTCCCACGGCCCGTACTCAAGTGCGCTGCCGTATGGAGAAAGCGGCATCGGCGCCGAGGCCGGCGGAGGTCGGGAGCGCCAGCACGTCGGCCCCTGAAGCCGAAGCCACCAGCGCCGCGCCGGCCGAGTGGGTACACGGGGGTGGGACAAGCGCCTTGATCAAGGCGGCACAAGACGTCCAAGCGACTTCAGGGCCGAAGTCGCTGCCCTTTAGAAGTGCATGAAGGCGTTCGTGAAGACGCGGGCCATAGTCCGGGTGCGTAACTTTGCTTCTTGCTTTTTGATTTTTGTGATCTTCGGTGGGGGCGCGCCAGCACACCCACTAGGTGTAGTCCCCGAGTTCTGGGCCGGCTGCTGAGCAGGCGGCCTGGAACTTCATAGTGGGTTCTGAGTTCTGGCTCATTTCTTTTTCCGTTGCTTTGTTGCAGGACTATCACAACATCCGCGTGGCCACTTTCAACGCCAATATCCGGGAGCTGGACTGACGGACTGCCGATTTGGTAGAGAGCCGGAGTAAGCACTCCATTTTCATTTCTCCGCGGGGGCGCGTCAGCGCACCCGCGGGCTGTAGTCCCCGAGATGCGAGCCGACTGCCGAGCAGTCGGGTCGGATCTACCGGTAATTACTTCTCCTCTTTCTTGATTTGTTGATATAATTCCTTTCTTGCTCTTGCAGAGACCAATGCCGTCTTGCAGCAGCAACTGTGCGAAGCCAACACCGCACTGCGTGCCAAGGAGGACGAGTGCAACAAGGCGGGCCAGGAGCGCGACCGCCTGGCCAAGGAACTGAAAGACCAGGCAGAGCTTCACAAGATGGCCTTGAAGCAGGCGGCAGACAACGAAACCAGGCTGCTGGCTGAGTTTGAGACCGAGCACTCCGGCTGGGCTGAGACGAGGGCGGCGCTGACTGCCGGCTATGGCGAGATTGAAGACATAGTTGATGGTGAGCTTCCTTCTCTTCTTTCAACTGCCGGCTGTCGAGCGAGCCGGCTTCTAGCTTCTGATCTCTGACTTCTTGATTTGCTTGCGCAGACTTCTTCCCCGGCAACTCCGTCGTCGCCAATCAGGCTATCGAGGCTCGCCGCGAGGAACGAAGGGCAGAAGGCGCGGAGATCGCTGCCGACGCCCCTCGGTCCCTTAGCGAGCAGCTCCTCAGCATTCAAGCTCGCCTCCAGCCAGCCAGCCGGATGCTCCCCTGAAATAGATGTAACAAGTTTGTCGATGTGTTGATAATGGTATGATGTATTTTTATGATGTGCATGTAGTAGATGACTAGTAGATATTTTGATAATTTCAGTGTAGTACTGCTGCATGTTGAAAATATTCCCCTTGTATACATCTATTCTTACGTGGCACACAGAAGTATAATCGTATCCTAATGTTGTTGTGATGCTTGCCTACAACTGATTCAGACTCTATCACCTTCACTCTAATTGCGGAAGCTATCAATGAGCTTGGTGCTACTATGAGTACCATTTTTATTCAGCCAGTTAGTTTCTTAGCATTACTCGTTGATCGAAAATGCCTTACATTTTATTGCTGGGGGAGTACATAGGTGTTCTGGACCTCTGTCCTTTCAATGCTATTTAGTTCATTTCATGACTTTCTGATTCTCCAGCACATTCCAACATATGTTAGCTATGTGTGTTCCAAGGTTTATAGTTTTATCATCTTCATAGGTGTTCTGGGCATATATTCTTTAGGTGTCGCACAGAAGTACAATAGTTTCTTGACTTTATCTTGAGGTTCGCTTACAACTGATTCAGTCAGTATCACCTTCAAGGAAATTGTGGAAATGTTGATGTATTGTTTGGTGCTGCTAAGAGTACCTTTTACGCTCTATCAATTAGTTTCTTAGCATCATTTACAGCCGCTCATTCCTAGCAGGGGAATAATGAACGATTTCACATTAACATGTCCTTGTAACATCCTACTGACCTGTGCGTTGTCTCTAGTGCAGAAATGGAGCGTCAAGGTGCAATGACTTTTTGAGGCTTTCATTAGCAACTGTCCACAACATATGAAACCCATGTATGGAGTCCAGCCGTTGATCCATCCATCCATCTCTAAGAGGAAGAAGCAGAAGAATCAAAGAAGATGACGATCTTTATGAGCGGCCTGTCAGCAATATCGCAAGGACGAGAGTGACTCTCGGGGAGTCAATAAGGATCATGTCCTCTGTGGTTCCTCCTATGATGCCGCAACTGCTACAACTTGCACAGGTGAGCTCCTCCCTCTTCCTCCTCTGGTTCTCCCCCTTGCTCTGAATTGGCCGGGACTAGTCAAAGACGCATGTTGTTATATTTCAATACATTCCTCTTTTTTCTAAGGGTTTCTATATTACTAAAGGCTGTTGTAGATAATACTAGATATTATGCCACACGCATACCGTCATTTTGCTGTTGAAGCGTGTCTTCTAAACTGATGACAGTTAACCCTACTCCTTATCTTGCTTTTGCGAGATGGATTAACAAGTACTCCCTCTTTGAAGAAATACAAGAGCGTTTAGATCACTAAAGTAGTGATCTAAATGCTCTTATATTTCTTTATGGAGGGAGTACCTGTTATGATACTATCTATATATGAGCATTTGTGTTCAGCTTAAACTTTACTTATTCTTCCTCCCACACTCAGTTGAGTTCTGGATATATTTCCATATGTGGGTTGTCTGAATCTTGGTGTCTTTGTTCAACACAAGGATGCATATTGCTGAACTCGAATGTGCTCATAGCTATTCTAAGAGTTTCTGTTATGCCAATGGCCGTTGTAGACAGTACTAGATATATCATATCACATACATAGTCATTCTGCTATTCTGTGTAAGTTGATATGTCACTGGGATGTCCATATATATGATTCTGTAATGTATTTAACATTGGGTATATGCTGGCATTATTAAACTGGGACTGAACATTCAACATTTCAGTGGCTTGCGATTTGTTCCACTCAGTTCTGGCTTAGTTGCATGCTGAAATCAGCTACTCCAGTCGTACCATAATATAAGATGTTATTACAATGAATAGTGAGTATATTGATTGTAATAACATCTCATATTATGAGATGGAGGGAGTAGTTATGTTAGACTGTAATATGTTTGTTCAATTAATGAACCTGCTCTCATCTCAACTCATTGACTTACTGGGATTGAAGAAATTGAATGTTCACACTCTGGACTTGTTTTGAAAATTTTGTCATTCCATAGCAGATTATTGCTGGATATAATCCTTTCTCTAAATGGAAAGCACATTCATTTCCATATGTAATTAGTCCGCTTGTTGGTGCTAATAAATCTACAGTATGAATCGTTTCTCTTCATCTATGGTGGAGTACATATTGGATCCTTTTATTTATGTTCAGAATATAGTAGCTTTAGCCTCTGATGTGTTGAAAAAATGGTGAACCCCTTGCTGCATTATAGTGGCAATCTATGGTTTGTATATTTCTTAATAGCATCCAACTGATTTTTTAAAAAATACAAGGGTTAATGTTCTGCCAGCCCAACCCACTGAAGATGCACAGTGAGGATCCGAACGAATACGTGTAGAATTATAGATGTAGGCTACCAGTATTAACCAGGTTCTTCCAAGTTTGTTTCAAGAATAGTAATTTTGTTCTTCATAACTTATTATGTATAAAACAGAGAATGAAAACTGCTTGCCGAGACACACCTGATCCCATTCTTTTCTGTAGTAGTAAGTGTTAGTTTCCATTGCAAAGTTTTGGAACTTGTAATTTCACACAAGTGATCGCTATCGTCTCTCGACTATTTTGTTTCTTACAAAAAGCTTCCTCCTTTGATTTCAGACAAAGATGTATTACCAAAACTACCGCCAACTGTTTTGGTGTCTGACAAATATGTGTGTTTATGCATGATTTTGATTCGATTTGATAGCTTGCACATATCGAAGGCTTTCTAGCGTCATTATCAAAAGGCTTTTGAGCTCAATGTTTGTGCCAAATTAAATATGTTTATCTCCTCGCCTTGCCATTTCCAGCAGTGCTACCTTGGGGATCATGCAAGGATCATGGACACACTACATCCCTAATTTGGCTTTCATTCGTTCTTTGCCCCATACTTGACAAATCTGAAGTATTTATAGTTTCTGATAGATTATTTATGGTTGTATCCTATTCATTTATTCATTCATGCCTTAAGTTACAAGATACTCTAGTTTGTTCAGTAGTATTGAAGCTGAATTCAATTGTTTATGTTCCACTTGAATGTATTCTATTAGTGAGGTTGATTGACTTGCAAGCTTGATCCCATAGGGACAATTTGTTTTCTCTGAATTCCTAGACCCTTGATTGTTCTTCCATGAATAGTAGTAACAATTAAATCTGGACTCTTGGGCTTCTTGAAATACTTTTCCCTATTGTTGTAGGATGCAATCATGTTTCTTCACTCAATATGTTGTTTTAATGGACCCTATTCTGTTGTTAGTTAGAAAGTGCAATATCAATTTGTAATGGACCCAATTTTTTCTTCAGATCGCGACGCTCTACCAATTGGCCTTGGCACATCATCCTTGATGGCATGAAGAACATGCAATTCAAAGGTAACCAAAATCTGCTTGCTCTACCAATAATTTGTACTAGTACCAGTCAGTTTGCATGGGAAGATGAATAGCTGTGTGGTGTTGATGTGCTCGACTTGTTGTTTGATCGTGTATGGCTCAGGTTATATGGATGAGAAGCTTGGCGTCGACAAGAGTGTCAACCTGGAGCTCTGCATCATCCTTTACAAGCAGTATTGAATCACCATGGCTGGGTTGCTGAGCAGTGTTGTCGGGTGTGCCTTTGGTGACCATGGCGCAGAGGTGCCGCCATCCGTCATGCGTTTAGTCAGCGAAGCAGCTCTGTCCATGACGGAGTTCACTCCTGTGCGGCGCCTCCAGTTGCTGCTTCTTTTTCCACTCCGGCATTGGTAAGACACTTTGGTTCCTCTCCTTTTTTTTCTTATGCTCTGTGTGCCCACGACCATTGAACCGTGGTAGCATTTCTGCATTTGTTGAGTTCTGCAAACATAGAAGTTTCACACTACATGATGACTAGCACAAGGAATTGAGTTAATGTTGCTGCTATGAGTACCATTTGTACTCAGTCAGTTAGTTTCTTAGCGCTACCAGTCACTGCTCATTTCTTGTAAGAAATTACTGTTGTATCAATTGACATTATCCATCTATTTGGCTATTTAGTTCATTTCATGAGTTTGTGTTTATCCTGTGCAATTCAACATATGATAGCGATGGCTGGTCCAAGATATATAGTCCTATTTTTCTACCATCTACATAGGTGTTCTAGACCTCTGTTCTTTCAATGCTATTTAGTCCATTTCACGACTTTGTGATTCTCCAGCACATTCCAACATATGTTAGGTATATGTGGTCCAAGTTTTATAGCTTTATCATCTTTATAGGTGTTTTGGACATATATTCTTTAGGTGCGGCATAGAAGTGCAATAGTTTCTTGATTTTATCGTGAGGTTCACTTACAATTGATTCAGTCCTTCAAGGAAATTTTGGAAATGTTGATGTATTGTTTGGTGCTGCTAAGACTACCTTTTCTGCTCTATCAATTAGTTTCTTAGCATTACTTACAGCTGCTTCCAGCAAGGATATTGTACTATTTCACATTAACATATCCTTGTAGCATCCTACTGACACATGCAATGTTTCTAGTAGCAAAGGAGCGTCAAGGCGCGACGACCTTTTGAGGTCCTCATCACCAATGGTCTAGGACATGTGCAACCCATTGATGTAGTCCAGAAATTGATCCATCCATCTCTAAGAAGAAGTAGAGGAATCAATGAGGATGGCAATTTCTATGAGCGGCCTATCGGCTATATCGGGGGGATGAGAGTGATTCTGGCGGACTCAATAAGGATCATGTCGCATGCGGTTTGTGCTCTGACGCCACAACCGCTACAACTTGCACAGGTGAGCTCCTCCCTCTTACTCCTCTGGTTGTTTCCCCTTGCTCTGAAGTGGCCGAGATTAGTCAAAGACGCATGCTGTTATATTTCAATACATTCCTCATTATTGTAAGGGATTCTATATTACTAAAGGCTGGTGTAGACAGTACTAGATATTATGCCACACGCACACAACCATTCTGCCGTTGAAGCGCGTCTTCTCAACTGATGACACTTTACCTTACTCCTTATCTTGCTTTTGCGAGATGGTAACAAGTACCCGCTATTATACTATCTATGTAGGAGCATTTGTGTTCAGGTTGAACATTACTTATTGGCCCTGCCATACTCAGCTGAGTTCTGGATAGATTTCCATATGTGTGTTATCTGAACCTTGGTGTGTTTCTTCAACACAAGGATGCATAGTGCTAAACTCGAATGTGCTCATAGCTATTCTAAGAGTTTCTGTTATGCACATCTGAAAGGGCACGCAGCGGAGACCTTGATTATCCCTGCAGTCGACATAGCTAAAACTCCAGGTGGTTAAACCGAATCACACAGAACAAGGGAGCACCTTGCTCTGATACCAATTGAAAGTGCTAGTTATCGACTAGAGGGGGGTGAATAGGCGATGTTTATGAAAGCCTTCAAAACATGGGGGCTTTGAAGACAAATAGTAGAAATGAACCTATTGATATGCAGCGGAAGATAGACTACACTAGACAAGCCATAGTAAGTGAGCAATGAAGTGAAAGCACGAAGACTATCAGCATCTAGGTAGTATGGATCAGGATGGAAGATAGTATGAAGCCAAACAACAGCAGTCTTCACACAGTGAAGACAATCAGATCATGCAAGTAGGCAATGACTTCACGAAGAAAAATTGTAAAGTAAAGAGATGGGAAGGATAGAACCAGTTGCTTGGTGAGGACAAGGATTTGGTAGACCAGTTCTAGTTGCTATGACAACTGTACGTCTGGTTAGGGAGGCTGAGATTTAACTCAGAAGATCGCATCTTCACCTTATTCCCCTTGAGATAAGAACACTTAGTCCTCGCCCAATCACTCTGGTAAGTCTTCAAGGTAGACTTCCAAACCTTCACAGACTTCGTTCACTCGCAATCCACAAAGGCTCTTGGATGCGCAGAACGTGACACCTAACCGGCTGGAGGATTCACAGTCCTCAAGTGTAACAGGTCTTCAGATCATGCGGACAGAAAGACTTTAGTGATGCCTAACACTCTTTGACTCTGGGTGTTTTGGGATTTGTCCTCGCAATGATCTCTCTGTCAAATGCTTCGGAGGTGGGTTGCTCTCATACGACAAAAGTCGTACACTAACTCTAAGCAGCCACCAATTTATGGTGTAGGGGGTGGCCTATTTATAGCCAAGAGGCAACCCAACCTGATTTGTCCGAAATGACCCTGAGTCACTAAGGAACTGACACGTGTCCAACGGTCAGATTTCAAACACACGCGGCATCTTGACTTGGGCTACAAGTAAAGCTCACTCATCTAGCTCAGGATAAGATTTACTCTCATTGTCTTCACTCGAAGACATAAGATTTGGTTGAGCATCACATCAGTCACTTTGACTTTGTTCACTTGGACCCCACTTAACAATACGGTGGTTCCTATGACTCAACAAAGAATGGAAACTACGAAACAACTATGTCTTCGCACTCCGTAGTCTTCACGTGAATGTCTTCTCATGTAATAATCTTCACTGTGAATAACTTCACAGACCACCATTGTCTTCAATGTCTTCACACATTTTTAGGGGTCATCTCTGGTAGGTAAACCGAATCAATATGGGACTACTACATGTGTTATCCTGCAATTCTCACAAACACATTAGTCCCTCAACCAAGTTTGTCGTCAATACTCCAAAACCAACTAGGGGTGGCACTAGATGCACTTACAATCTTCCCCTTTTTGGTGATTGATGACAAACAGGTTGAAATTTTCAACGGGGATAAAAGTATGTGAAAGTTAAGCATTTAGGGATTGTCTTCATAAGTAGTAAAAGGCTCCCCCTGAAGATGTGCATATAAGTAGTTTGCTTTTGAATGCAAACGCACATGGCATGTTTTACTTGTGGAGATCCTCTTCAACTTATGAAGACAATTCGTCATGCACATAAAGAGATAACAAAGATAATGACATGCATAATGAAAAATGGATGTCTGCGGAATGGCTTCATGCAGAATTTATTATCGCATCACATGGTAGCAGAAAAAGTAGCAGACGACCATCGAGTTTAAGTGTTACAACTCAAAAAACCAAATGTATCAAAAGACGAGAGTTGTAAAGACTTAGCAAAAATAATGCAACCACCCATAATGCCCCGCTTGAAGACTATCAACTCATAAGCTTCTCCCCCTTTTGTCAGTAATGACCAAAAAGGTTAGAAGACATAGAGTATCTACTCGTTCCCATCAGGAGTGGATGATGGAGCAGGGTCGACGTTGGAGTTCGGTGGTGCAGACGGGCCTGACGCAGTGTCGAGATGCAGTGTAAATATTGTCGGTGAAGTGGCGTCGTCTTCTTCATCGATGACTCTCGCAACAACTATTGCAGCTGAAGATGAATGTTCAGAGTCTTCAATAGACGGCGTGCGACGCCAGCTTGCATTTTGTGGAGTCCTGGAATCAAACTTGAAATTCTCTGTGAAGCCATCTTCACGAAGATCGTCTTCAGGACAGTGCAGTGTGAGACTCTTCCAGGACCGCCGACAGGCTTCATGGGCAAGAAACGAGTTCTTGGTGGCCAAGTTGCGAATGCGATTGACATCCACCAAGAGACTGTGCATCTGACGCTTTAGCCAGTCATGATGCTTATCCTGCTTCTGATGCAAGGCCACAAGAAGCTCTTGGTCATTGAGTACACAAGAACGCTTCCGAGGCCTTTGGGCAATAGTACTTCCAGTGGTTTTGGTGTTTGCGCGATGTGGCATTCTCATATTTCCAGCCAGAGGATAAGCGGGAGTTGCAGCATTGGGGACAAGAATTCCTTCGATTGGTTGCGTGAATCTTTGATGTTCAGCATTCTGAACATGTAAGGGCTTCTTGGCAGGCTCGGGGTAGATGGCTTCAATAGACAGATCAACCTTAGGCAGAAAGACAATGTGGTTGCGTGCTGACGGCTGATAGTCAATAATGGAATGGAGCTTGATCAGGCGCATCACCCATGGAATATAGAACTTCAGGCCAAATAGATCAATCCCAGAAGCAGCTAGTTGTCTGATGGAGAAATCCTGGGTGTTGAATCTGATGCCATTGATGATATAAAATACCAAAGTCTTCATGTCTCCTTCAAGTGTAGCTTCAGAAGAATGTCCCTTGATTGGCCATAGACTACATCTCAGAATGTGGTATACTGTGCGTGGCAAGTACTCGAGGTCTTTCACAAAGAACTCCTTTGGGTATTCAGCATCTTGAGACAATGGCTTCATCATACTGAGCATCTGACTCATATTTGGTTCG
Source organism: Aegilops tauschii subsp. strangulata (assembly GCF_002575655.3). Taxonomy (NCBI): domain Eukaryota; kingdom Viridiplantae; phylum Streptophyta; class Magnoliopsida; order Poales; family Poaceae; genus Aegilops; species Aegilops tauschii. The sequence goes on along the minus strand of NC_053036.3, from coordinate 106,894,481 downwards.
GGCCTCTGAAAGATACTCTGCAATTCATCTCTATGATGCTATCAACCAGGCTTGTACAACTCACTTGGAGTGGGCAGGGAAGTAAGCTCGATAATGTCTTGAGCTTTGGCTTCGTGATGTACATCACCTGACATCCACTCAAGGATCCATGTGAAAGGATCGAGAAGAGGTGTCTAGAGGGGGGTGAATAGACTCTTAGTAAGAAAAGTTGCAGTTTTTAATTTCTTTAAGATGAAGTGGAGTTTTAGCACAAGTTTAAACATTCACAATACATATCAAGCAAGCATGACAAGAGTATATGAGCAGTGGAAAGTAAATCCTGCAAGTTGCAAGAATGTAAAGGGATGGGATTTGAGTGTGCAAACGCAATTTGAGACACGGAGATTTTTGGCGTGGTTCCGATAGGTGGTGCTATTGTACATCCACGTTGATGGAGACTTCAACCCATGAAGGGTAACGGTTGCGCGAGTCCACGGAGGGATCCACCCACGAAAGGTCCATGAAGAAGCAACCTTGTCTATCCCACCATGGCCATCGCCCACGAAGGACTTGCCTCACTAGGGTAGATCTTCACGATGTAGGCAATCTCCTTGCCCGTACAAACTCCTTGGTTCAACTCCACAATCTTGACGAAGGCTCCCAAGTGACACCTAGACAATCAAGGAGATACCACTCTCCAAAAGGTAATAGATGGTGTGTTGATGATGAACTCCTTGCTCTTGTGCTTCAAATGATAGTCTCCCCAACACTCAGCTCTCTCTCATAGGATTGGATTAGGTGGAAAGAGTGTTTGAGTGGAAAGCAACTTGGGGAAGGCTAGAGATCAAGATTTATGTGGTTGGAATGGAATATCTTGACCTCAACACAAGTGTAGGTGGTTCTCTCTCAGAAAATGTATGCTGGAAGTATAGGCATGTTCTGATGGCTCTCTCCATGAATGAAGAGTGGGTGGAGGGGTATATATAGCCTCCACACAAAATCTAACCGTTACACACAAACCACCAAACTCGGTGGGACCGAATCATAAAACTCGGTCAAACTGATTTAGTTCAAAATGTGAACGTTAGGATTTTCGGTGGGACCGATATGATCAACTCGGTAGGACCGATGTGCTAGGGTTAGGGTAAAGCCTCATCTCAGTTGGACCGATTACACAAAGTTGGTGGGACTGAATTGGGTAATAAGCAAAACAGAGAGTTGGCCAAGCAAACTCGGTGAGACCGAAAATACTGCAATAGGCAATAGAGAGTTGGGAAGCCCATCTCGGTGAGACCGAGATCCCATCAGTGAGACCGAATTGACTAGGGTTTCTGGCAGTGGCTGTGTCAAGTGAACTCGGTGGCACCGGACAGGAAATTTCGGTGGGGCCGAGTTTGACTTTTGGTTTAGGACATATGTGGATGTGAGAAAGTTGTTGAGGGCTTTGGAGCATATCACTAAGCACTTTGAGCGAGCAAGTCATTAAGGTACACCTCATCCCCTTTTAATAGTATTGGCTTTCCTATGGACTCAATGTGATCTTGGATCACTAAAATAGAAAATGTAGAGTCTTGAGCTTTGAGCTTGAGCCAATCCTTTGTCCTTATCATCTTGAAGGGGTTCCACATCCTCTAGTCCACGCCACTCCATTTTTGAACTTATCTGAAACATACTAGATGAAAGCATTAGTCCAACAAGAGATATGTTGACATTAATTACCAAAATCACCCAGGGAGCACTTGTGCTTTCAATCTCCCCCTTTTTGGTAATTGATGACAACATACATCAAAGCTTTAGATAAAGATATAGAGAATAACCAGTAAAGCTTTAGAAAGACATGTAACATGCATAGGCTCCCCCTATATGTATGCAATCATGCAAATATGGAATATAGGAGCACGTGAATGCATAAGGATGACAAAGTAAGCAATGTGTTACATGTATCTTGGCTATATGCATCAGAGCAAAAGATGTGAATATAGGAAATGTACCTTCATGCTCATGAGTCCTTCTTGCAAACAGTATGTACATCAGCATGAAATCCTCATGCACATGAGTGTGATGCATATACTTACCTTGTGGTCTTGAGTTGGCTTAGAAAGGAATGAACCTGAGTAAACATGGTTAGATAACACAGATACATCTACAAGCCAGGGCAAACAAGAGAAACCACAAGAGTACCAAGACTGGGATGACATGTAGAGAGTGAGTATTGAGTACTCTATTGGATGTAGACATGTCCCCAAAGGTAAAAGATATGCAATGAATTCAAAGATTTTCTTCCCTTAGATGTCTTGCTCCCCCTGAATCTTGTATGAGAGATGCTGGGAGAAGATAGGGAACTGAAAAAAATAGAGCAAAGAAAATTTAGCAAACATGAACATGTCTTTTCCCCTCTAAAGACATGTGACTTCTCTCCTCTTTGAATACCAAGCATCTGGGGCTTTTGATGCGATTTCTCTCTTCCCCCTTTTGAAGAATTAAGCTTTGATGTGATCTCTCTCTCCCCCTTTGACATCAATTTTCAAGAAGGGTTCTTCTAGAGTGTGAGTCAAAATAGGTTTGGTCCTTCAGTCACAGAGCAAAGCAGCATATAGAGTGTGATGCTGGTAGAGGATAAGAATCATCGAGTGGAGCTGGAACAAAAATGCAGGAACAAGTGGCAAATTGTATTTTTTGCATTGAAATCGGTAACGCCGAGTTATCTACTTCGGTGGCACCGAATTGGTTCGGTTTGACCAAAAATGACAGACCGGTGTGACCGAGTTCAACACAGAGAGGACACTTGTTACCTCAGCTCACTAGGCAAATAAAATCTCACAAAGATTTGCAGGGAATTAACTGAAAGATTTGCAATGAATTGGATGCAGAAAAAAATAGATAAAAGAAAATCTAGATGAAGTTTTTTTTAAAGGAAAGGGAACAAATATGCAAAGGACAAATGCAAAAACTCAAGGAAACACTAGAGAACTTCATCTAGAATTAGGCGGTGACAAAGTCACCTATGTTAGAGTATATTGACTTAGGAGTCAAGTGAGAACACTTGATCATAAGTCATACTCATCATTTAAGCTCAAAATGGGGTTACCATTTTTCGTTTAAGCATTTGATGTATTCACATCTTGTTGAGTTGCTTTGACCTATGACTTGAGGTAAAGCTTCTCTAAGATGGAATGACATATCTTGGGTGGTGGTGTTGATCTTAGTCATGTAGTTGAACTTGTGTGGGTTGCTCGAGGTTGATGTAGCTCATCAAGAGTTGGGAGCACCACTTGGAAGTGAGTTCATCTACCTACATGGGTTAGTTTTGCAAGGAAGAGCACTTGTGTATCTAAAATGACAATCATGAAATTTGATACCAAATGAAATTTGATATATAGAATTTGTCAAAGGATATTTTGAAGGGTTCCAAGCTTCCTTGTCTTGAACCACCATTGTGTAGAGACTTGGTGATGTAGAGATTGCTCAAGTTTTAAGTGAGTTGCAATCTCATAGATTTAGATTCATCCAAGTACCTACAAGGGTTAGATAGCATGCAAGGGTGCAAGAATATCCAAGACATATGATCATCATCATAAGAGAAGTATCAAGGATTAGTCATAGGCTCATGCCTTGCATGTATCCAAATGGAGTTCCTACTCCAAGTTTGAAGCATCAATGATGTTCAATTCACCTCTCAAATGGCAAAAGACTTTCTCATCAAGCGGTTTGGTGAATATATCCGCCAATTGCTTATCGGTACGAACATGCTTAAGATCAGTGTCCCCTTTAGCAACATGATCTCGAATGAAATGATGACGAACTTCAATATGCTTAGTTCGAGAATGTTGCACGGGATTGTGAGCAATCTTAATAGCACTCTCATTGTCACAAAGCAATGGAATATGTTTCACATTGATCCCATAATCTTTAAGAGTTTGGGTCATCCAAAGTAATTGAGCACAACATGAACCGGCGGCAATGTATTCCGCTTCGGCGATGGATAATGATACTGAGTTTTGTTTCTTGGAGGACCAAGACACAAGAGATCTACCAAGAAATTGACAAGTACTCGAAGTGGAATTTCTATCAACCTTGTCTCCGGCATAGTCCGAGTCGGAATAGCCAACAAGATCAAAAGAGGACCTCTTAGGATACCAAATGCCAAAATTTGGTGTGTGTATTAAGTATCTCACTATCCTTTTCACAGCCTTAAGATGACATTCTTTGGGGGCCGCTTGATATCGTGCACACATGCACACACTTAGCATAATATCGGGACGGGAGGAACATAGATATAACAATGATCCAATCATAGAGCGGTAAACCTTTTGGTCAACCAATTTGCCGTCCTTGGTCAAATCAGGATGTCCACTAGTTTGGCATGGGAGTTTTCATACCTTTGCTTTATTGCATGTTGAACTTTTTGAACAAGTCCTTGGTGTACTTTGTTTGAGAAACAAAGGTGCCTTCCTTAGTTTGCTTGATTTGCAAACCAAGAAAGAACTTGAGTTCACTCATCGTAGACATCTCAAACTTCTTTGACATTAGCTTTCCAAACTTCTCACTAAAATGAGGGTTAGTCGAAACAAATATGATGTCATCAACATAAATTTGGCATACAAATAATTCACCATTAACCCTTTTAGTGAAAAGCGTAGAATCTATCTTTCCAATCTCAAAGCCTTTCTCAATAAGGAACTTGGTCAAGCATTTATACCACGCTCTAGGAGCTTGTTTAAGACCATAAAGAGCTTTGTGAAGTTTGTAAACATGATCGGGTTTCTTAGGATTGACAAAGCCGGGCGGTTGTTTAACATAAACTTCCTCCTCAGTTTCACCATTTACAAAAGAACTTTTAATTTCCATTTGGTATAAAGTGATATCATGGTGATTAGCATAGGCAAGTAAGATGCGGATGGATCAAGTCTAGCAACGGGGGCATATGTCTCACCGTAGTCCATACCTTCGACTTGAGTGTAGCCTTGGGCGACGAGACGAGCTTTGTTGCGGATGACTTGACCATCTTCGTCTTGCTTGTTGCGAAACACCCATTTGGTACCAATGATGTTGTGGTTGTTGTCGGGCTACTCGACCAATGTCCACACTTGATTTCTCTCAAAGTTGTGTAGCTCTTCATGCATGGCGTTTATCCAATCCGGATCTTCCAATGCTTCTTCAACCTTCATAGGTTCAATGCTCGAGATGAATGAATAATGTTCACAAAAATTAGCCAAACGAGTTTTAGAGTGAGTGATTCCCCCGGTTTGAATATCATTGAAGATTTGTTCGACGGGATGATCTCTTCAGACTCTTGCTCGAACTCGTGGGAGCTTTTGCTTGGGTCGGGATGGAACATCCTCTTCATCATCTTGTCCTTCTTCTTGGCCTTCTTCATTTTTGACGTTGTCATTCTCTTGTCGTGGTGGAGAAGGAGGTTGATGAGGTTCATCTTGGTGTACTTCCTCATTTTCTTCATCTTCATGTGTCCCACTCGTGGATGCTTCCATGTCAACTCTTGGTTCACCTTGTCGTGAGGTAGAAGCTTCCACTTGGACGGATGAGGTACTCTCCTTCACCTCCGTTGGTCGAATCTTTCCAATAGACAAGTCTTGGATTGCTTCCAAAGGGTCTTTATCTCCTACATCAATTGGCAATTGCTCTACTTGTGAGCCGTTAGATTCATCAAACTTCACATCTACTGTCTCTCCAACCTTTCGGGTGAAATTGTTGTAGAAACGGTAAGTGTGAGAGTTTGAGCCATAACCAAGTAGGAAGTCTTCATGAGATTTAGTAGCAAATTTAGAACGACGATGCTTATCAAGAATGTAGCACTTTGAGCCGAATACTCGAAAGTATCCAACTTGGAGTTTGTTACTGGTGAGGAGCTCGTATGCCGTCTTGCCGAGTAGCTTGTGAAGATACAAGCGATTTGTTGCATGACAAGCTGTCTCAACCGCTTCCGCCCAAAAGTGTTTCGGAGTCTTATACTCATCAAGCATCGTTCTTGCCATCTCAATAAGAGTTCGGTTCTTCCTCTCAACAACTCTATTTTGTTGAGGTGTGTACGTAGCAGAGAACTCGTGTGAAATCCCTTCTTTGTCAAGAAAGGTGTCCACATTTGCGTTCTTGAACTCCGTTCCATTGTCGCTGAGAACCTTCTTGATCTTCACTTCAAATTGATTTTGGGCCTTCCTAGCGAAGCTCTTGAAGATCTTTTGGACCTGCGATTTATCATCAAGAAAGAACACCCACGTAAATCTTGAAAAAACATCAACTATGACTAGACCAAATGAGTTACCACCGAGACTCTTGTAGGCATTGGGACCAAAGAGATCCATATGAAGTAGCTCGAGCGGTCTTCTCGTGGTCATAATGTTCTTCACGGGGTGACTTCCCACAACTTGTTTTCCTGCTTGACAAGCACTACAAAGTCTATCCTTGTCACATATAACTTCTTTTACCCCAAGGATATGATCACCTTTAATAAGCTTATCAAGATTTCGCATGCCCACATGACCTAACCTTCTATGCCACAACCAACCTTTCGAAGATTTAGCAATAAAGCAAGTTCTAGGTTGAGCCCTTTTAGTGAAATCAACAATGTAAAGATCACCTCTACGAATACCGGTAAAGACCATTTTATGATTATATCTACGAAACACTTGGCAATCTACTTCAGTAGATAGAACATTGAAACCAAAGTCAGCAAGCCTAGATACTGAAAGTAAATTGTAGCCAAGAGATTCAACGAGCATAACATTTTGTATGGAGCTATCATGTGAGATGGCCACCTTACCAAGGCCAACCACCATACCCTTTGAGTTATCACCAAAAGTGACATACTTTCGAGGGTCATCATTTTCAGCAAGCTCATGGAACATATCTTTGTCTCCGGTCATATGATCAATACATCCACTATCAAGGACCCATTACTTTCCTCCAACCATGTAGCCGCGAAGATTAGCCATAAGACCAAAGTGTCTCATCGCATCATCAAGATCATAGTCACTATCATCATTCTCATCATAGTATCCATGTTCAACATCGTCATGTGATGGATCAATTCCTAGAGAGAGTGGTTCATTAGAAGTATGATCGTAACAATGTTCATCTCTATGAATTCTAATGACTTCGGAAATGATATTGCTAATAATTCCAACATCTCCTTTGGCACGCATGAGATCACGAAGCTCAAATAGGCACTCATCAAACTTAGGATCACTAGTACTCATCCTATTCAAGGCAATAGACTTATGGAGAATCTCATCTAGATTTTCAAGGAATAATTTGGGAATCGTTCCGCTAGAAATCTCCATATGGTCACTACAAGAAATATGTCAACTTGTGACCTTCTGTCGGTGACCCTGGAAGAATTGGTCATAAATTTACGACAATTTGAGACCAACTGGTCAAAAGCTGTTGGAGGGGCTCTAAGCCCTAAACCATAACGACCATTTTGGTCAGAAAGGTCGCAATTTTCTTACACGAAATGGTCATGAAGCAGACAACACTGATCCGCTGCCTTATTTCTAGCTGATCACGACCAATATAGATGGTCATAACCTTGTAAGTTGTGGTGGATTGCTATGACTTGGCGCCACCTCATCAGTTTTGCCTATGTGTCATGTCCATGTGTCAATTTTTGCCCTAGGTTGTGAAGCAACCCATATTTCTGTTAGTCCCAAAATTCCGAAAAAATTCTCATAAATTCTTTGGATCATATCTTCGTCAAATATGTCAAAAACCTTCCTCGCCTAGTTAAAATATAATTCAACAATATTCATTTTCCTATTCTGTTTAGAACAGCACTTTGTGAAGGAAGTGCTATTTTTATATTCTTGATTGCCCTCAAAATTTTTGGGCACTCTTTCCTATCCAAATCATTACCTCATGACAAAATTCAGCTCCATTTGCCTAGTAAATGTTCCTCGGCAAATTTCCATAGTTTTTGTTCAGCTAGAAGCTTTGTGAAGGAAGTACTAGCTATGCACATCCAAATGGCATGAAATTTATACAGTACCTTCATATGCCCAAATTATCAGCCTCCTCCAAATTGCAGCTCAACCAAATCATCTATGTGAGCCCAGCTTCAATTTTTATTTTCTGTCCAGATTCTCACATTGCAAAGCAAGTGCTATCTATACCACTCCTATTGCCCTCAAACTTTTTGGTTAATCTTCCATACCCCAATCATTTTCACATGCCAATGTTCAGCTCTATTTTCCTAGTAAATCTTCCTCGGCAAATTTCCAAAGTTTCTATTCACCTAGAAGCTTTGTGAAGGAAGTACAAGATAGGAATATCGTAATGAGTTGAATTTTCGCCACATATTCTATATGCCAAATTCATAGCTCTACACACAAGTTTAGCTCTATCTAACAATACATGTGAGCTCACCATCGAATCATTGTTTCTGGTAATATTTTCAGTTTGTGAAGCAACTACATTTTATAATACTTTATAATTGCTGAAAATTTACTAGGACATTACCCTGACTATAGAAACCCCCTACACCAAATTTCAGCCTAATCCAATCATCAATGTAAGCTCAGCTTCAATTTCTATTTTCTGTCCAAATTGGCACATTGCAAAGCAAGTGCTATCTAGACACCTCCTATTGTCCTCAAACTTTTTTTGCCATCTTACACATACAAAGCATTGCCACATTCCAATATTCAGCTCCATTTGCCTATTAAATCTCCCTCGGCAAATTTCTAAAGTTTCTATCCAGAGAGAAGCTTTGTGAAGCAAGTACAAGCTAGGATTATCCAAATGGTATAAACTTTTTACAGTGCTTTACTATGCCCAAATTACCATACTCCACAAAATTTTAGCTCAATCCACTTATTCATTTGAGGCCAGCTTCAACATCCATATTTCTGCCCGATGTGGAACTTTGCAAAGCAAGTGCCATCCAAACTCCTCCATTTGAGCTGAAAATTTGCCAAGATAGTCTCCCTAGTAGATGATCATCCTCAGCCAAAACTCAGACCCATTGGCCTTATGAATTTCCCGTACCGCTAATCAAACACTTGGCTGCTAATTCATGTTTGAGCATAGTTCGGTCTCCTCGTGAGATTCTTATGTTTTTATTTTCTTCCTAGCATCTACCTGGGGAGTGCCCAACCTACTAGACATGCCTAGGCTGCCCAGAACGCATGGCAACACCACGGTCACGCGGTGACCACGCGGCGGGCATGCGAGTCTACGCGCTTTGGAGTTGGGGCCCTGGGCCACCGTCCAAACCTCGACGTATCACCACCAAACAATGTATTTATGCTTACATAGATACTTATGTAACTAGAAATGATTTTTGGAAAAAATAAAGAGCAAACTATAAGGCAGGTGCAGTTCAAATTTGACCTGTTTCCTCCTGAATCGGCAAAAAATTGTCTTTTTCACGAGAGGTGGATAAAAACTTTTGACACCCAACCATTTTGTCAATTGTGCATTAAATATGGCCTAGTATTTTATAAAATTGATTTGGTCCAATTTTGCAACAATTATTTGGTAGGTTCTTCATAAAAAAACCTCGTTTTGGGCACTCGAAAAATGGAAAATGATTTTTTCATCCAAAGAAAATGGAAACTTCCTTAGGCAACATTGTTTGCCATTCCAATATGCACCCTTGTGCACAATATGAGATCATCTGAATAAACTATGCCATGAATGTGTGCATAAGATTGATCATTTGGCTTGAAAGCCATTGATCTCCACATATGATAGCTCATTTCTGAGAACACTTTTTCAAAAGAATTGTCGTATTACAAGTTTATTATTTTTCCTGGAAAACTTGGCCACATATAATGACACAATGCGAAGGTTTTTTAGTTTTTCGATTATTTTAATTTTTTATGCCCGTTTCAAAATGCGGTCAAAACGGCGGGCTTGACCGTTCCTAGCTAGTGGTTGAATCTTGTAAAAAATTTGATGTTTCTCTAATTAAAAAGATACCTTTGTACGTAAAAATGATTTTTGGAAAAAATAAATAGCAAACTATGAGGCAGCTACAGTTCAAATTTGAACCGTTTCCTACTAAATCGTCGGAAATTTGTCTTTTTCATGAGAGGTGGATAAAAACTTTTGACACCCAACCATTTTGTCAATTGTGCATTAAATATGGCCTAGTATTTTAGCAAATTGATTTTTTCCAATTTTGCAACAATTATTTGGTAGGTTCTTCAGCAAAAAAACATCATTTTGGGCACTCAAAAATGGAAAATAATTTTTCGTCCAAAGAAAATGGAAACTTCCTTAGGAAACATTGTTTTCCATTCCAATATGCACCCTTGTGCACAATATGAGATAATTTGAACAAACTATGCCATGAATGTGTGCATAAGATTGATCATTTGGCTTGAAAGCCATGAATCTTCAGACATGATAGCTCATTTCTGACAACACTTTTTCAAAATATTTGTCGTATTACAAGTTTATTCTTTTTCCTGGTAAGTTGGTCACATGTAATGACACAATGCCAAGGTTTTCCATTTTTTTGATTTTTTTTGAAATTTTTATGCCCGTTTCAAAATGCGGTCAAAACGACGGGAATGACCGTTCCTAGCTAGTGGTTGAATCTTGGAATTTTTTGGTGTTTCTCTGATTAAATTGATATTTATATACCTAGAAATGATTTTTGGTAAAAATAAAGAGCAAACTATGAGGCAGCTGCAGTTGAAATTTGACCCGCTTCCTCCTAAATCGGCGGAAATTTGTCTTTTTCACCAGAGGTGGATCAAAGCTTTTGACACCCAACCATTTGGTCAATTTTGCATTAAATATGTCCTAGTATTTTAGAAAAATGATTTAGTCCAATTTTGCAACAAATATATGGTAGGTCCTTCACAAAAACCTCATTTTGGGCACTCGGAAAATGGAAAATTGATTTTCCGTCCAAAGAAAATGAAAACTCCCTTAGGCAACATTGTTTGCCATTCCAAGTGCACCCTTGTGCACAATATTAGATCATTTGAATAAACCATGCCATGAATGTGGCCATAAGATTGACCATTTGGCTTGAAAGCCATGAATCCTCACACATGATAGCTCATTTTTGTGAACACTTTTTTTAAGAATTGTTGTATTACATGTTTATTTATTTTTTGCTAACTTCATCACATATAATGACACAATGCGTAGGTTTTCCATTTTTTGATTTTTTTTGAATTATTCATGCCTACTTCAAAATGCAGTCAAAACGTCGGGCATGACCGTTCCTAGCTAGTGGCTGAATCTGGGAAGAAAATTCGTGTTTCAGTGATGAAATTGATACTTGTGTACCTATAAATGATTTTTGCAAACAATACAGAGAAAAATATGATGCAACTCTAGTTGAAATTTGACCCGCTTCCAGCTGATTTGGTAGAAAGTTGTCAATTTAACGAGAGGTGGATGGAAAGCTTTTGAGGACCAACTGTCTGGTCAATTGGGCATTAAATATGGTCTAATATTTCTATAAATTGAGGTGGTTCAATTTTGCAACAAAGAGTTGGTTGGTTCTTCACAACAAAATCAAAATGGAAAATGCTTTTTTCGTGCAAAACATACTTATTTGAATCAATTAAGACCAATTTAGATGGTCATAAGATTGTCAAAGCATTTACCGCCTTTTGATTGGTCCATAGGCATGTCACGCGGATCACGCATCAAACCGTCGGATACTCCCGATCGGACGGCAGCCCTCACCCCCTCACAGCCTCACCCTCTCACCCCATGTAGCCCAATCACCCATTGATACGTCCATTTTGCATCATGCTTTTATATCGATATTTATTGCATTATGGGATGTAATTACACGTTATGTCACAATACTTATGCCTATTCTCTCTTATTTTACAAGGTTTACATGAGGAGGGAGAATGCCGGCAGCTGGAATTCTGGGTTGGAAAAGGAGCAAATGTTAGAGACCTATTCTGCACAACTCCAAAAGTCCTGAAACTCCACGAAAGTTATTTTTGGAAATAATAAAAAATATTGAGCGGAAGAAGTACGTCAGAGGGGGCCCCACCTGGCCACGAGGGTGGGGGGCGCGCCCCTGCCTCGTGGGCCCCCTGTTGGCTCTCCGGTGGCCATCTTCTGCTATATGAAGTCTTTCGTCAAGGAAAAAATCATAAGCAACCTTTCGGGACGACACTCCGCCGCCACGAGGCGCAACCTTGGCGGAACCAATCTAGGGCTCCGGCAGAGCTGTTCTGCCGGGGAGACTTCCCTCCGGGAGGGGGAAATCATCGCCATCGTCATCACCAACACTCCTCTCATCGGGAGAGGGCAATCTCCATCAACATCTTCACCAGCACCATCTCCTCTCAAAACCCTAGTTCATCTCTTGTATCCAGTTCTTGTCTCCAAGTCCGAGATTGGTACTAGTAGGTTGCTAGTAGTGTTGATTACTCCTTGTAGTTGATGCTAGTTGGTTTATTTGGTGGAAGATCATATGTTCAGGTCCTATATGCATATTAATACTCCTCTGATTATGAACATGAATATTCTTTGTGAGTAGTTACGTTTGTTCCTGAGGACATGGGATAAGTCTTGCTATTAGTAGTCATGTGAATTTGGTATTCGTTCGATATTTTGATAAGATGTATGTTGTCTATCCTCTAGTGGTGTTATGTGAACGTCGAGTACATAACACTTCACCATTATTTGGGCCTGGAGGAAGGTATTGGGAAGTAATACGTAGATCATGGGTTGCTAGAGTGACATAAGCTTAATCCCTAGTTTATGCGTTGCTTCGTAAGGGGCTGATTTGGATCCATATGTTTCATGCTATGGTTAGGTTTACCTTAATACTTTTGTTGTAGTTGCGGATGCTTGCAATAGAGGTTAATCATAAGTGGGATGCTTGTTCAACTAAGAACAGCACCCAAGCACCGGTCCACCAACATATCAAATTATCAAAGTACCGAACGCGAATCATATGAACGTGATGAAAACTAGCTTGACGATAACTCCCATGTGTCCTCGGGAGCACTTTTCTCTATATAAGAGTTTGTCCAGGCTTGTTCTTTGCTACAAAAAGGATTGGGCAACCTTGCTGCACTTTATTTACTTTTGTTACTTGTTGCTCGTTACAAATAATCCTATCACAAAACTATCTGTTACCACTTATTTCAGTACTTGCAGAGAATACCTTGCTGAAAACCGCTTATCATTTCCTTCTGCTCCTCGTTGGGTTCGACACTCTTACTTATCAAAAGGACTACGATAGATCCCCTATACTTGTGGGTCATCAAGACTCTTTTCTGGCGCCGTTGCCGGGGAGTGAAGCGCCTTTGGTAGGTGGAATTTGGTAAGGAAAAATTTATATAGTGTGCTGAAATTTAGTGTCAATTGTTACTATGGAAAGTAATCCTCTGAGGGGCTTGTTCGGGGTATCTTCACCCCAACTAGTAGAGCAAAGAGTTGCTCCTCAACCTACTGAACCTACTGAAAATGAAAATGTTCCCTTTGAAGTTCCTTCGGGTATGTTAGAAAAACTGCTAGCTAATCCTTTTGCAGGAAATGGAACAAAGCATCCTGATGAGCACCTAATCTATGTGGATGAAGTTTGTGGATTATTTAAGCTTGCAGGTATACCCGATGATGTTGTTAAGAAGAAGGTCTTCCCTTTATCTTTCAAGGGAGCTGCATCGACATGGTATAGGCTATGTGATGATACGAGATCATGGAACTATAAACGATTGAAATTGGAATTTCATCAGAAATTTTATCCTATGCATCTTGTTCATCATGATCGCAATTATATATATAATTTTTGGCCTCGCGAAGTAGAAAGCATCGCTCAAGCTTGGGGGAGGCTTAAATCAATGTTATATTCATGCCCCAATCATGAGCTCTCAAGAGAAATAATTCTTCAAAGTTTTTATGCTCGGCTTTCTGAAAACAATCGCACCATGCTCGATACTTCTTGTGCTGGCTCTTTTATGATGAAGACTATTGAATTCAAATGGAATTTATTGGATAGAATTAAATGCAACTCTGAAGATTAGGATCTCGATGAAGGTAAGGAGTCAGGTATGACACCTAAGTTTGATTGTGTTAAATCTTTTATGGATACCGATGTTTTCCGTAAATTTAGCACTAAATATGGACTTGACTCTGAGATAGTAGCTTCTTTCTGTGAATCTTTTGATAATTACGTTGATCTCCCCAAGGAGAAGTGGTTTAAATATCATCCTCCCATAGAAGTAAAAGTAGCTGCACCTATTAAAGTTGAAGAAAAGACTATCACTTATAATGATCCAATTGTTCCTACATCTTATGTTGAGAAACCACCTTTCCCTGTTAGAATAAAGGATCATGCTAAAGCTTCAACTGTGGTTCGTAAAAGCAATATTAGAACTTATACACCTCCTGAGCAAGTTAAAGTTGAACCTAATATTGCTATTGTTAAAGATCTCTTGGCTGATAATATTGATGGGCATGTTATTTATTTCTGAGGTGAAACTGCTAGAATTGCCAAACCTTGTGCTAAAGATAAACATAGACCTGTGGTAGGCATGCCTGTTATTTCTGTTAAAATAGGAGATCATTGTTATCATGGCTTATGTGATATGGGTGCTGGTGCTAGTGCTATACCTCATGACTTATACAAAGAAATTATGCATGAAATTGCACCTGCTGAGATAGAAGGTATTGATGTTACCATCAAACTTGCTAATAGAGATACAATATCACCCATTGGGATTGTTAGAGATGTTGAAGTCTTGTGTGGGAAAACTAAATACCCTGCTAATTTTCTTGTTCTTGGTTCCCCACAAGATAGCTTTTGTCCCATTATATTTGGTAGACCCTTCTTGAACACAGTTAATGCTAGGATAGACTGCGAAAAGAGTGTTGTTACTATTGGCTTGGGTGATATGTCTCATGAGTTTAATTTCTCTAAATTTAGTAGACAACACCGTGAAGAAGAATTGCCTAGTAAGGATGAAATTATTGGTCTTGCTTCTATTGCCGTACCTCCTAGTGATCCCTTAGAACAATATTTGCTAGACCATGAAAATGATATGTTCATGAATGAAAGAAGGGAAATAGATGAAGTATTCTTTAAACAGGAACCCATTCCGAAACACAATTTGCCTGTTGAAATCCTAGGGGATCCTCCTCCACCCAAGGGTGGTCCCGTGTTTGAGCTCAAACCTTTACCTGATACTCTTAAATATGCTTATCTCGATGTGAAAAAGATATATCCTGTTATTATTAGTGCTAACCTTTCAGAGCATGAAGAAGAAAGACTATTGAAAACTCTGAAGAAGCACCGTGCTGCTATTGGATATACTCTTGATGATCTTAAGGGCATTAGTCCCACTCTATGTCAACATAAAATAAATTTGGAAGAAGATGCCAAACCGGTTCGTGATCATCAACGACGGCTGAATCCTAAAATCAAAGAAGTGGTAAGAAAAGAAATACTAAAGTTCCTTGAGGCAGGTATAATTTATCCCGTTGCTGATAGTCAGTGGGTAAGTCCTGTCCATTGTGTCCCTAAGAAGGGAGGTATTACCGTCGTTCCTAATGATAAAGATGAATTGATTCCGCAAAGAATTATTACAGGTTATAGGATGGTAATTGATTTCCGCAAATTAAATAAGGCTACTAAAAAGGATCATTACCCCTTACCTTTTATCGATCAAATGCTAGAAAGATTATCCAAACATACACATTTTTGCTTTCTAGATGGTTATTCTGGTTTCTCTCAAATACCTGTGTCAGCCAATGATCAATCAAAGAATACTTTTACTTGCCCTTTTGGTACTTTTGCTTATAGACATATGCCTTTTGGTTTATGTAATGCACCTGCTACCTTTCAAAGATGCATGATGGCTATATTCTTTGAATTTAGTGAAAAGATTTGCGAGGTTTTCATGGACGATTTCTCCGTCTACGGATCCTCTTTTGATGATTGCTTGAGCAACCTTGATCGAGTTTTGCAGAGATGTGAAGAAACTAATCTTGTCTTGAATTGGGAAAAGTGCCACTTTATGGTTAATGAAGGTATTGTATTGGGGCATAAAGTTTCTGAAAGAGGTATTGAGGTTGATAAAGCCAAGGTTGATGCTATTGAAAAGATGCCATGTCCCAAGGACATCAAAGGTATAAGAAGTTTCCTTGGTCACGCCGGATTTTATAGGAGGTTCATTAAGGACTTCTCAAAAATTTCTCGGCCTCTTACTAATTTATTACAAAAAGATATACCATTTGTCTTTGATGATGATTGTGTCGAAGCATTTGAAATACTTAAGAAAGCATTGATCTCTGCACCTATTGTTCAGCCACCTGATTGGAATTTACCCTTTGAAATCATCTGTGATGCTAGTGATTATGCTGTAGGTGCTGTTCTAGGGCAAAGAGTTGATAAGAAATTAAATGTTATTCAATATGCTAGTAAGACTCTAGACAATGCTTAGAGAAATTACGCTACTACTGAAAAAGAATTCTTAGCAGTCGTATTTGCTTGTGATAAGTTCAGACCTTATATTGTTGATTCTAAAGTAACTATTCACACTGATCATGCTGCTATTAAATATCTTATGGAAAAGAAAGATGCTAAACCTAGACTAATTAGATGGGTTCTCTTGCTACAAGAATTTGATTTGCATATTGTTGATAGAAAGGGAGCTGAGAACCCCGTTGCAGACAACTTGTCTAGGTTAGAAAATATTCTTGATGAACCACTACCTATTGATGATAGCTTTCCTGATGAGCAATTAAATGTCATAAATTCTTCTCGTACTGCTCCATGGTGTGCTGATTATGCTAATTACATTGTTGCTAAATTTATACCACCTAGTTTCACATACCAGCAAAAGAAAAAGTTTTACTATGATTTGAGACATTACTTTTGGGATGACCCACATCTTTATAAAGGACTAGAAGGTGTTATTAGACGTTGTGTACCTGAGCATGAACAGGAACAGATCCTACGCAAGTGTCACTCCGAAGCTTATGGAGGACACCACGCTGGAGATAGAACTGCACATAAGGTATTGCAATCCGGTTTTTATTGGCCTACTCTCTTCAAAGATGCCCGTAAGTTTGTCTTATCTTGTGATGAATGTCAAAGAATTGGTAATATTAGTAGACGTCAAGAAATGCCTATGAACTATTCACTTGTTATTGAACCATTTGATGTTTGGGGCTTTGATTATATGGGACCCTTTCCTGCCTCTAATGGATACACACATATTTTAGTTGCTGTTGATTACGTTACTAAGTGGGTAGAAGCTATTCCAACTAGTAGTGCTGATCATAACACTTCTATCAAGATGCTTAAATAAGTTATTTTTCCGAGGTTTGGAGTCCCTAGATATTTAATGACTGATGGTGGTTCACATTTTATTCATGGTGCTTTCTGTCGGGGATATACTCCGCGGTATGACCCGGCCGGAAGTATGACCCGGCCGGACTTGGCGCTTCACCGTGACCCGCCGGAGGACTGGCGACTCACGGGTCTGGCGGCTCACTGTCAGATGACTCATGAGCCGGACGACTCATTAGTAACCCGGCGGGCGGGTCAGATGGACAACAAGGCCTAAAGCCCAGAAGGCCGGCTCATGTTATGATGGGCCGGATTAAAAGGAAAGGGATGACGAATATTTCCTTTACGAGGAAGCAAGACCCGGACTTGTAATTAACTTGTAAGAGAAGATAGACTAGTCCTAGTCCTACTAGGACTCCACATGTAACCCGCCCCTCTAACTTATATAAGGAGGGGCAGGGCACCCCAAAGAGGGACGAGAAACAAGAAACAATCTCTAGGGCTAGACTCAAAGAGCCGGCTTACCGGCGACTCTCTCATAAGCATAATGAGATCTAGCCACAAACAGCATGTAGGGTTGTTACCGGATGATGTTTCCCGCGGCCCGAAGCTGTCTAAACCCTTGTCTTGTGCGTTGATCCGCCCTGCGTCTCTCATCCCAATCAACCCCTCTCAAGCTACTACATAGATGCGCTGGCCTCACGACTAAGTCCTTACACCTAGGACATCTGACGTGTTAATTCCACGACAGTTGGCGCCCACCGTGGGGCCCGCGCACGGTGGTGTTGAGTTCTTGAAGGGATCTCTCCTAGGGATCAAGGAGGCTCGAAATTTTTTTTAGATGAAGAATAGCTGGGTTACAACTTTGGTCAAGCCGCCTTGTGATCGTTTGGACTGATTTCAAGTCGCCAAGACGAACAGATTATTGAAGAGGACATGTTAGACCGGCAAAAGTCGCTGATTCATTTGTTCATGGTTACGGCTACAATTGAGAAGAAGAAAAGTTATACGCGTGGTTGATTCGCCGAGACTGACTTGGGTACCGTCCGTGTGCGGATCAGCATGACACGGCTCGTAGGACTACAGCAGTACCGAGGCGAACTCTGCAAACATCGTACAGTTGATTCCTCGCTGGAGTGTGCAGATAAGATCAAAAAGTGCTACTGGCTAAAATAGTAAAAAGGGAAAATCCCGTGATGCGATCTGCAGTCTCGATGTCCACATCATGGTATTAAAGTGAGTCAAAAGTGCTACTAGGAAAAGACAAAGCTACTACTACTTTTCTCAAGCCTGGGAAGTACCTCCCTCACGTGGGGATAATGGATTCTATCATGCGAGATGCAAGTACCAGTACTCCGGTCATCAAGGGAAAATTACTATTGGAAAAAAACACAAAAAGGGAGGGTCACGACCTGGAGGTTGAAGCGGACGTGGATTCGAAAAAAACATGCGGCCCGGAAACGGATTTGGTCGCAGACTCAGGCCTCTGCTGCTCACGCCCTCGCGTCGCCTGAGCTGTCGTTGCCGGCCGGCGGCTGCTGTTTCTACGTTGGTCAAAACAAGTCACCTCTGAGACGCCGTGGTCGCCATAGGCCGCCAGCCTCACTCTCGTGCGGGTTCATTGCTCCGGGTCAGCCGTATATTGCCGAGCCGCCTCGCCTCAACGGCCGCTCAGAGTCACCACCTACAGCGCCTTTTAAGTCGCCGGAGTACTCGGCCTCGTCTTAATGCTGCTGAGCCGATGCTTGCAAACCGGCGTCAGTTCATCGTCGCCTCTACTGCGACACGGTCGACGAGCCGCCGTCAATGGCGAGTCGCCGCGCCCGACTCTGCCGCAAAGCCTTTCTAACTGCCCGGTGTTGACCTGCCCGCGCCGCTGTGGCCTTGTTTGCAAGCCGCCGGCCTCGTCCGAGTCACTGGTGCGGCCCCGCTGCCACGAGCCGCCTTGCTGCTCTGTTGTTCAGAGCCGCCCCGTAAAATCAGCTTGCCTCTCCTTCTGCTGCGAGATGACGCCAAGCAATCGCCTCCATCGCTGCCGGGTCAACAGCGCGCCTCCACCTTACGACCCGGCTCTCCCCGCCCGCTCGCCAAGTTACCTCGCCGGCGCGTCGAGCCACCCCGGGCACGCCGCCTCGCCTTGTTTCAAAATTGCTCTGCAGATATCTACGGATATAATCAGGTGCACTCGTCTCCGTTAAATTACTCTGTGTATTAAGTGCGTATTATACAAAACATATGTTGTCAGCTCGTGCTATTTTATACTCGCAGATCTATTCAGCTCAAGAGTTTTTCGCTGGCGTTTCCTATTGCGTCACTTCCGACAATCTTTTGAGTCGCCATGACGCGCGATTCAGACAGCAGACGCGCGATTCAGGCAGCTTGCAACGTGGAGGACAACTCGCTCGTCCGTGACGGTTTACAACACTATGGGCGACTTATCCGTCCGACCCCGTGGCCGATTTTCCCGTCCACGCCGTTTTACAATGCCACAGCCGACTCGCCTGTTGATCGGGCGAATCAAGTGATATCCTTCTAAATATAATTTTGGCACATATTCCTTTTGTCAAAAAACAATCACTCTGGTCTGTGATATTTTTTTAGGCAGGACGACTATTAAAAGAAAAAGGGTGGTGTTATGTCGCGGATGCACGTTCAGCGGTGCTGCATGACTTCATGGGCACGCGTACCGTGGTCCGGTTTACATCAAATGCGCCAGCTGACTCGCTGTCCGCGTCGGCTTACAACGCCACGGTCGACTCACCCGTCTGCACCGGTTTACCACAACGCGGCCGGTTCACCCGTGAGCGACTTCAAATTCACCTATGAATCATTAATTTCATGGCGGATTATTTCCGGCCTGGCACATCAGGTGATATCTATCTAAAATATATTTTATTGGTACATATTATTTTGTCAAAGAGCAGTTGATCTTTGTCTTGGTCTGCAATATTGTTGATGTAGGACAATTGTTCACTACATCAAAACGACGTGGTTAACTCGCCCGACCGCGCCGGTTTATAATACCGCGGCCGGTTCATCTGTCTGAACCACCTCTGATGCTGAGGTCGTCTTTTCCGTCCGCTTCTCGCGGCCTGGTCTACATCAACACACCGAGCCACACCTATCTGCATGAGCTGCGTATTGAGTATGAGCAGGTCACTACTTGGGAAGCCCGGTTTTCTTCCAACAAATTGGAGGCAAATTATCATATGTTATCAGCCGCCGTCTGCACCTGGATGGCTCAATGGACATGCGCACAAGTCGCCATCGCTACAGTTTGGTTAAACTTCAAACAACCCATTGGAAGGAACCATTGGCCGAGTTGCTGACACGGCTCATACGGGATCATTTATAACCCGCCGCAGTCACCTCAACCTTCTGTGGATACACATCGTGTTATCAACACCAGTGATATACAAGTTATGCCGGTTTATATCACGGTTAAATATGGAGAATCTCAAGCCAACTCCTCGAGTCATCTTGAGACTCGGGGGCTACAGTGACATGACTCGGGAACCCCGGGTCGTTGGAGGGAATGATAACCCGGTTCCGGAGGCTGCTACCATATTGATGAAACTTTAAAGGCCGTCAGAAAATTGCCAGTTCAAATAAAGATTCTGGTTTAAAATCCGGTTCAAGAGATATCTTTCTCCCGCAAGGTTTTGAAGCTCTCAAATCCGGTTCAAACGTCCGACTCAAGGTAAATTTGTATCTTATAAAGCTTTGAAGCTCTTAATATCCGGTTTACAAATTTCCAGTTTAAAAAGAGGTTGTCTCTCGCAAAGTTCGAGTTATCAGTAAAATTTAAAGGGACCAAAGAGAGTCTGTTACAAAGCACAACTCAAATATAGGTACCCTGCTTTAATGACCATCGGGAGCTGATCGTATTCGAATTTAGCTTAACCCTTTTGGTGTGACCCTGATCGTATTCGAATCGGAGTCGTTAAATATTCTCATGATCACTAGGGGGCTTCCTGTTCAAACATAGGTCATATTCGAACCAAAGAGAACATAGCTGTCGATACCCTTTTGATCGGCACACTGCCGAGCTCATTGGGGAGTTTCTTGGTCATATTTGAACCATAGCTCAACCCCCTTTGGGAACCGACATGGATCATATTTGAATCAGCGTCGTTAAACAACTCTCAAGGTCATTTGGGGGCTTCCTGTTCAAACGTAGGTCGTATTCGAACCAAAGAGAACATACCTGTCGGTACCCTCTTGATCGGCAGCGCCAAAGCCGCTGGGGGCTATATGATCGTATTCGAATCTTAGCTTAACCCCTTTGGGACGGTTTTTCTGATCGTATTCGAATGAGAAGCCTCAAAATTTTTGAAGTCTCTTTTTGCAAATAATTTTTGGGATTTTATTTGAAGCTCTTTTGATCATCTAAAGTGTATATGAGTGGTTGCTATTTAACCCGGCTTGATTTTTGATGATAAGTCGCCGGCTTATGACAATCATCATCTATGTGGAAGCATTGGCTTCTAAGGATTGGGTTATCACACTTACTGCACACGTATCATAAGCCGGCAGTACAATTCAATATCACAGGTATGATATTGTTTATACATGATTATGTTTAAACCGGCCCTGGCTATGGACTTTAAGCCGCCGGTATGTTTTGAATTGCGCCATTGGAATCATGCGCGTATCAAGGATTGGGTTATCACCCTTATTGTGCAGGTCATATAAACCGACAATGCAAATTCAATATCACAAGTATGATATTATAGTTATGTTTCAAAGTTATGATTCATAACAGGCTTATCTGTGACTCCTTTTTTACACATCAGTGGTCATATGTAAGATATTATGACCCGCCCTGCGGTAAATCACCAAGGGTTCTTGTGATCTACTTGTGTGCAGGATAAGACTACATTTGGGTAGTTACCCGCCCGGGCTTTTGATGTTAAGTCGCCAGGGCGTATATTGTTTAAACTCTATGCAGGCTTTGCAGAACTATGACTTGTATAAATGTTTAAGTCCAAGCTCATCAATTCTTGATTTTCTCAAAGGCTATAAATAGCCGGGTTATAAAAATTCCGGCTTACAATGGAGGCATAATAAATCGCCATCGGCCAAGAGCCGTCGGGTATTTAAACTCCGGATTTACTTGTCAACAGATAAGGTATTTGAAATCTTTAAATAGCCAAACTTGGCTGGATTTTCATTATGATTTGAATGATTGAGGTTTTCCAACCGGGTTAGTCAAATCTTTAATAGCCAACATGGCTGGATTTTTATTATGGTTATCAGAAACTAATATTATGATTGAGGTTTTCCAAGTCGCTTCAGCGCAATGGCTATTATTTTATCAATGGATATGATTTATTCTACAATGGAAGGAATAGTCCCGTGTCGTTGCAGGATTACAACCCGGCACTTGGGGGCTACATTATTCAAGTTGAGATTACATCAAATATGCAAGTCCCATGTCACTGCCAGCATGCACCATGGCACTTGGGGGCTAATGCAAAGTCATTTTTTGCTCACTTCATTGAAGACCCGACTCATCACATCGTAATGAGCCGGCCCTTGGGGACTACCAATTGCTCCTGCCAAACAATTCAAGACAATTCTAGGATGACCCGGCTACAGTACTATGACTATAGCCGACTCATGGGGGCTACACAATTGGATTTTATTTAAAGCCATGGTGATAAGTCCCGGCTTATTCATGCTGATTAAACCGGCCCTTGGGGGCTACAGGTAATATGGATATAAGGGAGAAATATCTTCAAATTCTCAGTTTTGAGTAAATCAGATTGACATGGTGTCTGCAAAAATCACAAACCGGCGTCGGTGACAATTATGACTTGGCATCATCTATTTATAACCCGGCAATTTTGGTACTCATAGACCGGCAAGTTTTATATCTTTAAGCCAGCTGAATATAAGTTAAATATTTGAAAACCAATATTTTTGTCAAGTCAGAGCATTGAAAGCCGACTCAAGTGGATTATCTCTTACAATATTTCTCAACAAGAGACCAATGTCAGCAAATCGACTCTGAAGCTGGCCTGTTGACCCGATTTTTCAAAGGAAGTATCTGGATTTTTTGCATTGGCAAAATTTGAACATATCTGCTAAAGAGATCCGCTATAAGATTATGGATACATATCAAGAAGGAAGATGACAAGGATTTAAGGATGATCATGTGCCGGCTTACAAAGAATATTTAACCCGGAACACAACCTGTCAAATTTGTTCTTGTGTTTATATTGCAGATTAGTTTAACATGGATAAATCCAAATTAAACTGGGGCCTAATGTCGGGGATATACCCCGTGGTATGACCCGGCCGGAAGTATGACCCGGCCGGACTTGGCGCTTCACCGTGACCCGCCGGAGGACTGGCGACTCACGGGTCTGGCGGCTCACTGTCAGATGACTCACGAGCCGGACGACTCATTAGTAACTCGGCGGGTAGGTCAGATGGACAACAAGGCCTAAAGCCCAGAAGGCCGGCTCATGTTATGATGGGCCGGATTAAAAGGAAAGGGATGACGAATATTTCCTTTACGAGGAAGCAAGACCCGGACTTGTAATTAACTTGTAAGAGAAGATAGACTAGTCCTAGTCCTACTAGGACTCCACATGTAACCCGCCCCTCTAACTTATATAAGGAGGGGCAGGGCACCCCAAAGAGGGACAAGAAACAAGAAACAATCTCTAGGGCTAGACTCAAAGAGCTGGCTTACCGGCGACTCTCTCATAAGCATAATGAGATCTAGCCACAAACAGCATGTAGGGTTGTTACCGGATGATGTTTCCCGCGGCCCGAAGCTGTCTAAACCCTTGTATTGTGCGTTGATCCGCCCTGCGTCTCTCATCCCAATCAACCCCTCTCAAGCTACTACATAGATGCGCTGGCCTCACGACTAAGTCCTTACACCTAGGATATCTGACGTGTTAATTCCACGACACTTTCCGAAAAATGCTTGCTATGTATGATGTTAATCATAGAATTGCATCTCCTTATCACCCACAGTCTAGTGGTCAAGTAGAATTGAGTAATAGGGAGCTCAAATTAATTTTGCAAAATACTGTTAATATATCTAGAAAGAATTGGTCCAAGAAACTTGATGATGCATTATGGGCCTACAGAACTGCATATAAAAATCCGATGGGTATGTCTCCGTATAAAATGGTTTATGGAAAATCATGTCACTTACCTCTCGCACTAGAACATAAAGCATATTGGGATATTAAAGAGCTCAACTATGATTTCAAACTTGCCGGTGAGAAGAGGTTATTTGATATTAGCTCACTTGATGAATGGAGAACCCAAGCTTATGAAAATGCCAAGTTGTTTAAAGAAAAAGTTAAAAGATGGCATGACAAAAGGATACAAAAGCGTGAGTTTAATGTAGGTGATTATGTATTGCTATACAACTCTCGTTTAAGATTTTTTGCAGGAAAACTTCTCTCTAAATGGGAAGGCCCCAACGTTATCGAGGGGGTCTATCGCTCCGGTGCCATAAAAATCAACAACTTCGAAGGCACCAATCCGAAGGTGGTGAACAGTCAAAGAATCAAACATTATATCTCAGGTAATCCCAGCCAATGTTATTGAAACCGTAACCCCGGAGGAATACATAAGGGACACTTTTCGGAACGTTTCAGACTCTGAAAAGGAATAGGTATGTGTTACAGTAAGTAAACCGACTCCAAAACAGTTTTTAAGGCAATATTTCTCTGTTTTGGAATATTTAGAAAAATAGAAAAATAAGAGGCAGTCCGGGAAGGACACGAGGCCTCCACGAGGGTGAGGGCGCGCCCTACCCTACTGGCATGCCCCCTACCTCGTGGGCACCTCGTGTGCTCTCCGGACTCCGTTTTCTTGCACGATACGTATTTTGGTCGGTAAAAATTCATTATATAATCTCCCGAAGGTTTTGACTCCCGCAAATATCCTCTGTTCTTGTTTCGAGCTATTTTTCTGACAGATCTAGATTATCATGACGTCTCCAAGTGCCCCCAAGGACAAGTTCTTCGAGAAGGTCATCAACCCTTACCTCGCGGAGGTGCTGCGACACCCTCAAACCATTGAGATGCGTGATGGGTTGCTGCACATCCGCGATGTTGAGGGACCGAAGGGGACCGGAAGCGTGGATACAAGGCTCGAAGCAATGGAGCAACAAGTTTTCAAGTGTCAGGGGATGGTGGAACGTGGACTCGACTCCAACCACATGATGATCGCGGAGTTCACCAACAACCACAAGCTGGATGCTGACAAGATCGGGGAGACCATCTTCAAGCTTCACGAGAAGATCGAGCACCTTCAAGCCCAAATCTATGACCTGCAAAACCAAAACTATGAGTATGAATATAGATTCAAAAGGATGAGTTTGGCTGCAGATTTGAGGATCCCGGAGACTCGATCATCCTTCTATGATGGTGAGCCTATGCCTTGGAAGATGGACGATAAGCCCACATCATCAACAACACCGCCACCTTCTTCATCAGCAAACGAGATATAATCACATGGGTATGGGCACTCCCCTTGGCAACTGCCAAGCTTGGGGGAGATGCCCCGGTATCGTATCACCATCACACTCCTATCTTTACCATTTTTCTTAGTTTGATCCCATTAGTAGTATCTTGATCTAGTAGAATAAAGTTTATGGCATGATCTAGTTTTGTGTTTTGCTTTATGATCTCTCTATGTAATCGAGTCCGTGAGCTATATAATAAAGATTAGTGTTGAGTCAAGGGCTTGATTATTTTGCCATGATCTTGAGTGAATAAAAGAAAAGAGAAAAGAATAAAAAGAAACAAAGAGATCATATTGATCTTATCGAGAGTAATGACTTCACATAGAAAGAGTATGATGATTAAAAATTGTTGAGAGTTGACAAGCATAGATTTGGTCATCGTTGCAATTAATAAGAAGTAATAAGGAAAGAGAGGTTTCACATATAAATATACTATCTTGGACATCCTTTATGATTGGGAGCACTCATTAAAATATGACATGCTAAAGAGTTGATGTTGGACAAGGAAGACAATGTAATGGGTTATGTATTCTTATATCTGAGATAAAGTATATTGTCATGGATCATCCAACATGTTGAGCTTGACTTTCCCCCTAATGCTAGCCAAATTCTATGCACCAAGTAGAGATACTACTTGTGCTTCCAAAAACCCTTAAACCAGTTTTGCCATGAGAGTCCACCATACCTACCTATGGATTGAGTAAGATCCTTCAAGTAAGTTGTCATCGGTGTTAGCAATAAAAATTGCTCTCTAAATATGTATGATTGATTGGTGTGGAGGAAATAAGCTTTATACGATCTTGTAATGTGGAAGAAATAAAAGCGACGGACTGCATAATAAAGGTTCATATCACAAGGGGCAATATAAAGTGACGTTCTTTCGCATTAAGATTTTCTGCATCCAACCCTGAAAGCGCATGGCAACCTCTGCTTCCCTCTGCGAAGGGCCTATCTTTTATTATTATCTTCTACCTTATGCAAGAGTCATGGTGATCTTCACCTTTCCTTTTTACATTATATCCTTTGGCAAGCATAGGGTGTTGGAAATATCCTGATAGATATATCTAATCAGATGTAAGTCAGCATGAGTTATTATTGTTGACATTACCCTTGAGGTAAAAGGTTGGGAGGCGAGACTATAAGCCCCTATCTTTCTCTGTGTCTGATTAAAACTCCGTAACCACAAGTATTGCGTGAGTGTTAGCAATTATGAAAGACTAAGTGATAGTTGAGTATGTGCACTTGCTATAAAGCTCTGACATAGACTCTTTCTGATGTTATGATAAATTGCAATTGCTTCAATGACTGAGATTATAGTTTGTTAGTTCTCAATAAAGTTTCTGATTCATACTTTTGGATTGTGAATAGGTTATTACTTGAGCATAAGAAATCATATGACAATATCCATATATGTTGTTGTTATGAGAATAATCATGATGCCCTCATGTCCGTATTTTATTTTATCGACACCTCTACCTCTAAACATGTGGACATATTTATCGTTATCGGCTTCCGCTTGAGGACAAGCGAGGTCTAAGCTTGGGGGAGTTGGTACGTCCATTTTGCATCATGCTTTTATATCGATATTTATGGCATTATGGGCTGTTATTACACGTTATGTCACAATACTTATGCCTATTCTATCTTATTTTACAAGGTTTACATGAGGAGGGAGAATGCCGGCAGCTAGAATTCTGGCCTGGAAAAGGAGCAAATATTAGAGACCTATTCTGCACAACTCCAAAAGTCCTGAAACTCCACGAAAGTTATTTTTGGAAATAATAAAAAATATTGAGCGGAGGAAGTACGTCAGAGGGGGCCCCACCTGGCCACGAGGGTGGGGGCGTGCCCTACCCCCCAGGGCGCGCCCCCCTGCCTCGTGGGCCCCCTATTGGCTCTCCGGTGGCCATCTTCTGCTATATGAAGTCTTTCGTCAAGGAAAAAATCATAAGCAACCTTTCGGGATGAGACTTCGCCGCCACGAGGCGCAACCTTGGCGGAACCAATGTAGGGCTCCGGCAGAGCTGTTCTGCCGGGGACACTTCCCTCCAAGAGGGCGAAATCATCGCCATCGTCATCACCAATGCTCCTCTCATCGGGAGAGGGCAATCTCCATCAACATATTCACCAGCACCATCTCCTCTCAAAACCCTAGTTCATCTCTTGTATCCAATTCTTGTCTCCAAGTCAAGGATTGGTACTAGTAGGTTGCTAGTAGTGTTGATTACTCCTTGTAGTTGATGCTAGTTGGTTTATTTGGTGGAAGATCATATGTTCAGGTCCTATATGCATATTAATAACCCTCTGATTATGAACATGAATATGCTTTGTGAGTAGTTACGTTTGTTCCTGAGGACATGGGATAAGTCTTGCTATTAGTAGTCATGTGAATTTGGTATTCGTTCGATATTTTGATGAGATGTATGTTGTCTATCCTCTAGTGGTGTTATGTGAACGTCGACTACATAACACTTCACCATTATTTGGGCCTAGAGGAAGGCATTGGGAAGTAATAAGTAGATGATGGGTTGCTAGAGTGACAGAAGCTTAAACCTTAGTTTATGCGTTACTTCGTAAGGGGCTGATTTGGATTCATATGTTTCATGCTATGGTTAGGTTTACCTTAATACTTTTGTTGTAGTTGCGGATGCTTGCAATAGAGGTTAATCATAAGTGGGATGCTTGTTCAAGTAAGAACAGCACCTAAGCACCGGTCCACCCACATATCAAATTATCAAAGTACCGAACCCGAATCATATGAACGTGACGAAAACTAGCTTGATGATAATTCTCATGTGTCCTCGGGAGCGCTTTTCTCTATATAAGAGTTTGTCCAGGCTTGTTCTTTGCTACAAAAAGGATTGGGCCACCTTGCTGCACTTTATTTACTTTTGTTACTTGTTGCTCGGTTAAAATTATCCTATCACAAAACTATCTGTTACCAATTATTTCAGTACTTGCAGAGAATACCTTGCTGAAAACCGCTTATCATTTCCATGTGCTCCTTGTTGGGTTCGACACTCTTACTTATCGAAAGGACTACGATAGATCCCCTATACTTGTGGGTCATTACCCATGCACCCACGAACCCTTCTCTCCCACGCACCCACGGCTGCCAACCCTAGCCCTCTCCCTCCCTCAGATCTCAATCTGCCGCCGCCCCAACCCAATCCCTACCCCCACGTAGCCCAACCCAATCCGCCGCCGTCCTCTTCTCCAGTCGCACCGGTGACCTCCAACCTCATCGTCGGCAGCCTGTCGGTGTCAAAACTGGTAGATCTCGGGTAGGGGGTCCCGAACTGTGCGTCTAAGGCGGATGGTAACAGGAGGCGGGGGACACGATGTTTACCCAGGTTCGGGCCCTCTCGATGGAGGTAATACCCTACTTCCTGCTTGATTGATCTTGATGATATGAGTATTACAAGAGTTGATCTACCACGAGATCGTAGAGGCTGAACCCTAGAAGCTAGCCTATGGTATGATTGTTGTTGTCCTACGGACTAAACCCTCCGGTTTATATAGACACCCGAGGGGGCTAGGGTTACACAGAGTCGGTTACAAGGGAGGAGATCTACATATCCGTATTGCCAAGCTTGCCTTCCACGCCAAGGAGAGTCCCATCCGGACACGGGACAGAGTCTTCAATCTTGTGTCTTCACAGTCCAACAGTCTGTCTAAAGTATATAGTCCGGCTGTCCGAGGACCCTCTAATCCAGGACTCCCTCAGTAGCCCCTGAACCAGGCTTCAATAACGATGAGTCCGGCGCGCAGATTGTCTTCGGCATTGCAAGCCGGGTTCCTCCTTCGAATATTCCATAGAAGATTTCGAACACAAGGATAGTGTCCGGCTCTGCAAAACAAATTCCACATACCACCATAGAGACAATAATATTTCCACAAATCTAATCTGCTGACACATTCTGCAGCATGACATCACACCATGGCCCGGTCATTATTTGAACCGTTTTTCTCAACCAACCACTTCACATATCGCGAGGCGGTTTCTTGGCACGTCTTGTCGAAGTAGAGATCGTGTCCCCTTATCACGGGATTCTCATCAATACGGGTGTGGGTAACCTAACCGCGCCATCAATTACGGTGCTTGGGGAATAAGCGAGTTTACCAGGCAGGTGGGGAGGCGCATAGTTCCTTCCGCCCTTATAAAGAGACAAGGATTCATCTTTTTCACCCACGCCCTCTTCCTCCTTGCTCATCCGTTCTTGCGCACTTGAGCTCCAGCACCCAAGTTCGCATTTTCTCCTGAAACCACTCCAAGCATGTCCGGAGCGGGAGGCAAGTGGATGGTCTCCTCCGTTACGGAGGAGGACATCACAAAGCTATGGGGAGCCGGATACCTGGCCACGGATATCGCGCACCGGCTACCAGATGCGGGGCAGATCGTCCCTACTCCCGAACCCCATGAGAGGGTGGTATTTCTTACCCACTTCATCCGCGGACTGGGATTTCCCCTCCACCCGTTTGTCCGCGGGCTCATGTTCTACTACGGGCTGGACTTTCACGATCTGGCCCCCAATTTCATCCTCAACATCTTGTCGTTTATCGTCGTGTGCGAGGCCTTGCTCCGCATCAAGCCCCACTTCGGCCTGTGGCTGAAGACCTTCAATGTTAAACCGAAGGTGGTGGTCGGCCAGCAAGCGGAGTGCGGAGGCGCCATGGTGGGCAAAATGCCCAACGTCACCTGGCTCGAAGGCTCCTATGTGGAGACCGTAAAGGGGTGGCAATCGGGGTGGTTCTACATCACCGAGCTGCGCGACACCAACTGGGTGGCGGCCCCCGAATTTCGATCCGGAATTCCCATGCAGCTCACCTCCTGGAAAGAGAAGGGCCTATCCTGGGGTTTCTCGGTAGAGCTGACCAGACTCCAGACCTGTGTCAAAAACATGATGAGCAAGAAAATCAAGCTTGTCAACGTGGTCCAAGTCATGCTCTTCCATCGGGTCCTCCCGTGTCAAAGACGGGCATTCAATTTGTGGGAGTTCGACCCGGCCGAGCACCAGACGTTGCGAGAGCTCTTCGACACGACGCACAAGGACGTCTGGAAGGTGTTGTTCAAGGGCGCCGAGGTACCTCCTCCCCTTACCGAGGACCGCGGACTCAGCGCAAAGCGTCCTGCCAATCCGGTAAGTCTTTTATATCTCATAAGATGCTCTTTTCCCCAGTATAACCACGTGCGGGGATCTAAGCCTCCACGCCATTTAACGGGACTGGGTAGCGACAGCGGAGCAGATCGATTGTCCAGCCCCCTGCCCAAAGATCCAGCGAATGCTCTCCTAACAGAGATGCTAGTTCCGGCGCCTTATGAGGTGCCGGAGAAGAAGGCCACGGGGACCAGGAAGGGTCTCCGGCGCAAGGTTATATCGGACTCGTCGTCCGAAAACACCGAGGCGCACTCCTCCCATGAAAACGAGGAGGAGGAGGAGGAAAGTTCTCCCCCCCCCAGCCGGGGGGGACAGGAAAAGGAAGGCCGCCCCATCAGGGGAGGCCGGAGGGTCCAAGAAGGGAAGATCCCTCCACCCGGACTGCTCCACGACGGCCGCTTTCAGCGACGAGGAGTGGTTACCCAGGGACAAGCCCCTGGCAAAGTCGTGAGTATCCGGATACCATAATAATTCTTGGTACTACTTATTGTACAGTTTCTTATCACGCCGCGCATGATTATGCAGTCCGTCCCGAGCCCATATCGACGTATCTTCGTCGGATGATTCTTTGGGCCCGTCAGATATGAACAACGATTCACCCCTGACCGCCTCCTCCCCCCGCCCTACGGATGGCGTTGAGGTGTTCTCTCAAAGGGAACTGAACCAAGGGGAGACAGTTCCGGAGGTGCCCCAAGGCGACATTCCAGGCGCTAGGCGCATGAGGGGCAAGACTCCCCTGGGCCCTAACACCGAGGGCAGCAAGTCTAGCCCCAAGCCGAATACGGCGCCGGAACCTCCAGTGGTTCCGGATTCTGTCAGGCAACCCCTCGCTAAGGGGGGCAAGTCGTCTGTGCCGATGGCCTCTGTCCATCCAGAGGCATCGGACAACTTGTTGGAAGTGCTTCGCGGCGCTTCCATTGACGAAGAGCACCGCACTATTATGAGTGCGGTAGTCAAGAAGGTTCAGTCCGCTAAGAGCGGACTGACTGAAGCCTGTGCCAGCCTCCTAACCGGCTTTGAGGTAAGTAATCAAATTGTAAGAAAATTTTACAGCATAGACAGTAGCCCCTGATGCTCTATTTGGCGCTCGCGGAGAAAGGCCGAATAGAGGATCAAATAATAATCACAGGAGTCTAATCAGAATGTGTCTATGTGAATAAGTAGGCTTCACTGCTGGCCGCCGCCGCTCGTACTGCGGAGGTCGCCGCACTGAAGCGGGACCTTGAGCGGTCCAAGGAAGAGCTCGGCCTTACCAAGAGGCAGCTCGAAGAGAACAAAGGTAAGTGACACCCCGTCTAAATATTGATAAAGAAAAATTTGATTTTGGAATAATATGATCATCATGAATTTGCTAGGGGCCATGACCGAAGTGGCGGCCCTGCAGAAGGTGCTATCCGAGGCCGAAGACAAAGCGGCCAAGGAGCGCATCGAGCGAGAGAAGCAAGAGGCCCGAGTAGGCGAGGTGCAGCAAGAGCTCCAGGCTCTCGTCAAGAAACACGAGTCCTTGGAGCTTGACTCTAAGACGCAAGGGTCTGAGCTTGCGAAGGCCCTCGGAAGCGCACAACATGCCAAGGCCGAAGCCCAAAAGGCCCTCCAGGAAATTGAGGCGGTTAAGAAGATAGCGGCGGGTAAGGCATTCATTATGCAAAGCAAGCATGTGAAGGAAACTTTCTTTTTACTTACCCGAGTTCGGAGCTCTCCAGGAGCGTTCGCAGATCTACCACGCAGTGTGTCAGATGCCGCGGAGTTCTACCGGGCCAAGGAGGGGAGCTCGACGGAAAAGTTGTGCTGGTCTCAGTATACTGGGACCGAACACCCAATGCCCTTGAGCGACCAGTTGAAGCAACTGGTCGAGCTTCACAAGGCGGCCGAACAGGCCATGAAGGGTCTTATAGTCCGGATGTGGCCTGGCGAGCCCCTGCCTGGTAGCTACTTCGGTCTGGTGAGGCGGCTTGTGAATGCCTGCCCACGGTTTGAAGTCATAAAGCGGTCCGTCTGCATTGAGGGTGCGCGCAGGGCTTTTGCCCGGGCGAAGGTGCACTGGGCGAAGCTGGACGCCGAAAGCTGGTGAAGGAGGGGCCGCCGGACGGCAAGGAGCATCGCCACCCTGAAAAGTATTATGACAGTGTCCTGAAGGGTGCTCGCCTTGTGGCGGAGGAATGTGTGAAGGATGTAATATTTGAATGAATGTACTCATGTGATCCTGTAATATGAAACGAGTTCATTTGCGCTATGCAACGCTTGTTAATTTAAAATATTACCTTCTGTGCGGCCGTTTATAAAATCTGAGAGTTGGCCAGTCGTCGGCTTCTGCCCCCATGTAACTAGTACTGAGGTGTTCGGGATAAACATGAGCACTCTTTATCCCAATTTTGGGTCCTTCGAAGGAGGTGTTCAGCACAACGAACCAGGCAATCGGACTATAAAGCTTTATCACTCTCACTTAGCCATAGAAGTCTACAATTTTAAATTTTGGCGAAGCCCCTAGTATTCAGAAGGCCGAATTTGGGGCGCTATATACGCCTAAGTCGGGCAAGGCCGACTCCTCGCCCGAAGCGGAAAAAGTCTTTAAGGACTTGAGACCTCTCGAACAGCGACCAGCTCTCGCCTTATCATGACAGTCAGTTTTCGGCTTTCTCTACTGAGGTGCTCGTCCGGAAGAACTGGGACACAATCGCAGTAGTTCTCCCAGTGCTACCTTAGCCGATATTGCGGAACGTAAGGTACCAAAACATGGGAGCCGGACAAACCCAACTATTGACCCAAGACATGATTCGGAGCTGATGCATATATTGCTATAAGTTTGGGGTGCCGCACTGTCAAAAGTGTTCGGACTTCTCACATCGTATTATGGGGTATACTGAAGCCCCTGGCGCACTGGTCCTACCAGAATGTATGGGTGCAATTTGTCGTAAGTAAGCAGACAAGGAAAAAAAAGGGGTATACAATAATAGACTAACGCTATGCATTGTTATTAACTAATACGTCAAAGCGTACGGATACAAGTAGTGCAATAAGCAAAAAATAGGACTATTTGACATGTCCTATCCAAGGGCAAGCTGCGTATGGGTATGTAAATTAGGTATTTCGATCGTTATCAGAGACCACCTGGGGATTCCCTTGTACGTCAGAGCGTCTTGCTTCCTTGGTATTTCCTTACCACAATGGGTCCAACAATTAGACTGTCGGAAAGGGCTTCCAGAGAGTAAGGTCCTGAAAGGGAGAAAATGATAAAGGTATATGGCCCCTGGGGCGGTTGAGCCGCATTGTGGGACGTGCCGTAGCGGTGCCTCCGCCTATGCCCATGGTATCTTGAGTGCGTAGTTATGTACGCGCGGCGCAAATTTTGCCACTTGACTGGGACTAGGACGGAGGCCGAATTGCTAGGCGAGCTCAAAACATGCCTGGCGATCCTCCTGCGGGGTACTCCGGACTCGCTTGAAGGTGTCCGGGGTCTTTTTCGCCGAATTGGCGGTTTGCCTAATAAGGCTGCTTTGTGCTTCTGCTGCGAGGGCCACAGTGTGCTCCTCCGTGCGGAGCAAGCGCTTTGTGTTTCCATTAACTATTATAACCCCGCGTGGTCCCGGCATTTTGAGTTTGAGGTATGCATAATGCGGTACCGCATTGAATCTAGCAAATGCGGTTTGTCCGAGCAGTGCGTGATAGCCGCTGCGAAAGGGGACGATGTCGAAGATTAACTCCTCGCTTCGAAAGTTGTCCGGAGATCCGAAGACCACTTCCAGTGTGATTGAGCCCGTGCAACAGGCCTCTACACCTGGGATTACACCTTTAAAGGTGGTTTTGGTGGGTTTGATCCTCGAGGGGTCTATGCCCATTTTGCGCACTGTATCCTGATAGAGCAGGTTCAGGCTGCTGCCACCGTCCATAAGGACGCGAGTGAGGTGAAATCCGTTAATGATGGGGTCAAGGACCAATGCGGCAAATCCGCCATGACGGATACTAGTGGGGTGGTCCCTGCGATCGAAGGTGATCAGACAAGAGGACCATGGGTTGAACTTTGGGGCGACTGGCTCCATCGCATAGACGTCCCTTAGTGCATGCTTCCATTCCCTCTTGGGAATATGGGTTGCGTATATCATGTTCACCGTTTTCACTTGTGGAGGGTACCTCTTCTCTCCTCCTGTGTTCGGCGGCCGAGGCTCATCCTCGTTGTCGCTATGCAGCCCCTTGTCCTTGTTTTCGGCATTCAACTTGCCGGCCTGCTTGAATACCCAGTATTCTCTGTTGGTGTGATTGGTCGGCTTATCGGGGGTGCCATGAATTTGACACGAGCGATCGAGTATGCGTTCCAAACCTGACGGGCCCGGATTGCTTCTTTTGAACGGCTTCTTCCGCTGACCGGATTTAGAGCCACTGAATCCGGCATTGACTACCGTGTCTTCGGCGTTGTCGCCGTTGTTGCGGCACTTGTGTCTGTTGCGACGTGGTCTGCCGTTAGTATCTTTGGCGTCTGAATTGCCATGATTTCTTGATGTGCTATTGCTGTGAGCCAGCGAGCTGTCCTCGCCCACGCAAAAGTGGGTCATGAGTTTCGTGAGGGCTGCCATGGACTTCGGCTTCTCTTGGCCGAGGTGTCGGGCGAGCCACTCGTCCCGGATGTTATGTTTAAATGCCGCTAATGCCTCGGCATCCGGACAGTCGACAATTTGGTTCTTTTTAGTTAGGAACCGAGTCCAGAATTTCCTGGCCGATTCCCCTGGCTGTTGGGTTATGTGGCTCAAGTCATCAGCATCTGGTGGTCGCACATAAGTGCCCTGGAAGTTGTCGAGGAATGCATCTTCCAAATTCTCCCAACTGCCAATGGATTTTGCTGGCAGGCTATTCAGCCAATGACGAGCTGGTCCTTTGAGTTTTAGTGGGAGGTACTTGATGGCATGTAGATCATCACCGCGGGCCATGTGGATGTGGAGGAGGAAATCCTCGATCCATACCGCGGTTCTGTTGTGCCATCGTATGACTCAATGTTCACGGGTTTGAATCCTTCTGGGAATTCATGATCCATTACTTCAATGGTAAAGCATAGGGGGTGTGCGGCGCCTCTGTGCCGGGCTATGTCATGACGCAGTTCATATGAGTCTTGTCTGCTGCATTCGGCCGGGCCGGATTTGCTTTTAGTGTATCCGGCGTGACGATATCGTCACGCGTTGGGGCGCGACCCCGTGATCCATAGATCGATCTTGTATGTCCTGCTGTGTTTTCCAATACGTCTCGCAGGTCCCGCGTGTTGCCCCGGGCCTTGGTATTTTTGTTTGAATGGCGGCGGGTTGCGGGCTGGACTTCGGGCTGATATGCCCCTCTGTCTCGGCCACGAAGTGGCCGATCAGCCGCATCATACGCTGGTGATGTAGGTTTTAATGCTTCCTCCTCGAGTTGGGGTAGCAACCTGCGCTTTGGGTAACTCTTGGTTGGGCGCTCGAGTTCGTATTCCTTGGCCGCCAGGACTTCAGTCCATCTATCCGCTAGCAGATCTTGATCGGCTCGAAGTTGTTGTTGCTTTTTCTTCAGGCTGTTTGCTATGGCTATAAGCCGGCGCTTGAAGCGCTCCTGCTCGACGGGATCCTCAGGCACGATAAATTCTTCGTCGCCGAGGCTCACCTCGTCTTCGGAGAGAGGCATGTAATTTTCATCCTCTGATTCTCCGTCTGCTGCCTGTTCCGGAGGGCTAGCTTGTTCATCCACCCGCTCGAGGTCTCGCTGGAGGGGATTGTCGTCGTCTTCGGCACTATCCGGAGCATTATTGTCTCTGTGCCGGTATCGCTGCTTTTGCTATGGCGGGACTTAGAGCGGCGCCGCTGACGTTGGTGCTTGGATTGCTTCTTGGAGGGATTATCCTCCGTTGTCTTATCGCCATCGCCTTCTTTGGGGGTGTCCACCATGTATATATCATATGATGAGGTGGTAGTCCAGTGCCCTGTGGGCGGTGGTTCCTGTTCGTCTCCTGCATCGTCGTCCATACCGTCGATGTCTTTGAAGCCGAAATCGAGCATGTCGGTTAAATCGTCGACATTGGCTACTAAGTGGGTGGTGGGTGGGCAGCGAATTTCTTCGTCGTCCGCATCCCATTCTAGCTGGACATAGTTCGGCCAAGGGTCTCCTGCCAAGGAGAGAGACCTCAATGAGTTTAGCATGTCGCCCAGTGGTGAGTGCTGAAAGATATCCGTGGAGGAAAACTCCATTATCGGTGCCCAATCAGATTCGATAAGCACAGACGCAGGCGGTTCGGAGCCCGTGGCCGGGGACGAATCCAAGTGTCCAGCAACAGGGGTCTCATAGGAAGTGAAGTCAGCGTTCGGCTCTATCGCCGCTGCGTGCGCAGCCTCCGTGGCGGGGTCTATCCACCCGTCCTCGGACGGCACGATCTGCTCCGGATTGAGGGCCGGAGTAGTTTTAGGTGTAATCTCCCGAACACTGTCCGATGGCAGAGCTAAGTCATGCTTGTCGTGGCTGTGCGGCGCACCTGACATGTGCTCGAATCCGTCGAAGATGAAGTCTCCGCGAATGTCGGCAGTATAGTTGAAGTTTCCAAACCTGACCTGCTGGCCAGGGGCGTGGCCCTCGATCTGCTCCAGATGGCCAAGCGAGTTGGCCCGCAGTACGAAGCCGCCGAACATGAAGATCTGTCCGGGGAGGAAAACCTCACCCTGGATCGCATCATTGCCGATGATCGAAGGGGCCATCAAACCTTGTGGTGATGGCACAGTGGAACTCTCAATGAAAGCACTAATGTCGGTGTCAAAACCGGCGGATCTTGGGTAGGGGGTCCCGAACTGTGCGTCTAAGGCGGATGGTAACAGGAGGCGGGGGACACAATGTTTACCCTGGTTCGGGCCCTCTTGATGGAGGTAATACCCTACTTCCTGCTTGATTGATCTTGATTATATGAGTATTACAAGAGTTGATCTACCACGAGATCGTAGAGGCTAAACCCTAGAAGCTAGCCTATGGTATGATTGTTGTTGTCCTACGGACTAAACCCTCCGGTTTATATAGACACCGGAGGGGGCTAGGGTTACACAGAGTCGGTTACAAGGGAGGAGATCTACATATCCGTATTGCCAAGCTTGCCTTCCACGCTAAGGAGAGTCCCATCTGGACACAGGACGGAGTCTTCAATCTTGTGTCTTCATAGTCCAACAGTCCGGCTAAATTATATAGTACGGCTGTCCGAGGACCCCCTAATCCAGGACTCCCTCACAACCCCTCCCATCTCCTCCTAGATCCACTCGGGCTACTCATGTCGTGGCCAGATCCGGCAGGAACTCCCTCCCTCCCACCTCGCTCCGCATCCCGATCCAGACGCACACACAGACAGAGCTTTGGGAGCTCCTGCTCGGCTGCTCACGGCCACGATCCGTGGACGATGCGGACGTGCGCGAGGTGCTGCTGTACCGAGCCGGGCTGGTCATGGCCGCCGCGTCCGTCATGGTGGCCACCTCGGGGGCGTTCTTGCCCGAGGGGAATGCAGTCGGCAACGCCGTCCGGCAGGGCGCCGACCTCTTCTACGCCGCCGAGGCCGGGGGGCTCACTCCCCCTCTACATGCAGTTCACCATCCCGGATCTCTGCCCCGTGATGTCTACTACGCAACCTTCTTCTTGTAGACGTTGTTGGGCCTTCAAGTGCAGAGGTTTGTAGGACAGTAGCAAATTTCCCTCAAGTTGATGACCTAAGGTTTATCAATCCGTGGGAGGCGTAGGATGAAGATGGTCTCTCTCAAACAACCCTGCAACCAAATAACAAAGAGTCTCTTGTGTCCCCAACACACCCAATACAATGGTAAATTGTATAGGAGCACTAGTTCGGTGAAGAGATGGTGATACAAGTGCAGTATGGATGATAGATATAGGTTTTTGTAATCTTAAAATATAAAAACAGCAAGGTAACTAATGATAAAAGTGACCGTAAACGGTATTGCAATGCTAGGAAACAAGGCCTAGGGTTCATACTTTCACTAGTGCAAGTTCTCTCAACAATAATAACATAATTGAATCATATAACTATCCCTCAACATGCAACAAAGAGTCACTCCAAAGTCACTAATAGCGGAGAACGAACGAAGAGATTATGGTAGGGTACGAAACCACCTCAAAGTTATTCTTTCCGATCAATCCATTGGGCTATTCCTATAAGTGTCACAAACAGCCCCAGAGTTCGTAGTAAAATAACACCTTAAGACACACATCAACCAAAACCCTAATGTCACCTAGATACTCCAATGTCACCTCAAGTATCCGTGGGCATCATTATACGATATGCATCACACAATATCATTTTCATCTATGCGACCAACACAAAGTACTTCAAAGAGTGCCCCAAAGTTTCTACCGGAGAGTCAAGACGAAAACGTGTGCCAACCCCTATGCATAGGTTCATGGGCGGAACCCGCAAGTTGATCACCAAAACATACATCAAGTGGATCACGTGATATCCCATTGTCACCACAGATAAGCACGGCAAGACATACATCAAGTGTTCTCAAATCCTTAAAGACTCAATCCGATAAGATAACTCCAAGGGGAAAACTCAATCCATTACAAGAGAGTAGAGGGGGAGAAACATCATATGATTCGACTATAATAGCAAAGCTCACGATACATCAAGATCGTACCATCTCAAGAACACGAGAGAGAGAGGTCAAACACATAGCTACTGGTACATACCCTCAGCCCCGAGGGTGAACTACTCCCTCCTCGTCATGGAGAGCGCCGGGATGATGAAGATAGCCACCGGTGAGGGTTCCCCCTTCCGGCAGGGTGCCGGAACAGGGTCCCGATTGCTTTTTGGTGGCTACAGAGGCTTGCGGCGGCGGACCTCCCGATCTATTGCTGTTCCTCGATGGTTTTAGGGTATATTGATATATATATATATATATATGAGGAAGAAATACGTCAGGGGAGCCACAAGGGGCCCACGAGGGTGGAGGGCACGCCCAGGGGGGTGGGCGCGCCCCCCTGCCTCGTGCCTTCCTCGTTGCTTCCCTTACGTACACCCCAAGTCTTCTGGATTGCTTCCGTTCCAAAAATAACTTTTCCGAAGGGTTCATTCCGTTTGGACTCCGTTTGATATTCCTTTTCTGCGAAACACTGAAACAAGGGAAAAAACAGAAATTGGCACTGGGCTCTGGGTCAATAGGTTAGTCCCAAAAGTAATATAAAAGTGTGTAGTAAAGCCCATAAAACATCCAAGATGGATAATATAATAGCATGAATACTTCATAAGCTATAGATACGTTGGAGACGTATCAGCCTCCCCAAGCTTAATTCCTGCTCGTCCTCGAGTAGGTAGATGATAAAAGAAATAATTTATGAAGTGTGAATGCTAGCAGGTGCATAAGTTTGATCAATGATAATTTCAATCACCTTTTCTAGCATCATTATATGTCATAACAGTAGTTCAACTCATAGAACTTTTCATGATCAAGTAACAAGCTATTCACATGTTAAAGTATAGATCACAAACTTTCTTGAAAACTAACAACCCGTGTTATTAGTCATCAAACAATTACAATTCATCTTATTTTCAGGAAGAGTCTATGTCAGAGCTTTGATTCAGCAAACTTCACATACTCAACTATCATTTAGTCTTCCATGATTGCTACCACTCAAAGCATATTTTTAGAACAAATAGCATCCATCGAACACAGAGAAAGATAGGGGCTTAATGTTTCGCCTCCCAACCTTTTACCTCAAGGGTAATGTCAACGGTAATAAATCATGATCAAATATATTTGAATGGCCATATATGCTTAGATCTTTCCATCATATGATGCTTGCCAACTAAAGAGTAGGTTGGAATGAGAAGGAATACTACTGACTCTTGCATAAAAGTAAAAGATAGGCCCTTCGTAGAGGGAAGCAGGGATTTGCAGAGGTGCCAGAGCTCGAAGCAAAAACAGAGATGAAAGTAATTTTGAGAGGTATGCTTTCATTATCAACATAACGACCAAGAGTTCCCAATATCTTCCATACTACATACATTATAGGCGGTTCCCAAACAGAAAGGTAAAGATTTTTACTCCCCCACCACCAACAATCATCAATCCATGGCTTGCCCGAAACAATGGGTGCCTCCAACTAACATCAATCCTGGGGAGTTTTGTTTGCAATTATTTTTTATTTGATTTCGATCTTGTCATCATGGGACTGGGCATCCCAGTTACCAGCCATTTTCTCGTGAATGATGAGCGGAGTCCACTCATCGTGAGAATAACCCACCTAGCATGGAAGATACTGCTAGCCCCTAGTCGCTACATGAGCGATTCGGGCATACAAAACAGATTATTATTTGAAGGTTTAGAGTTTGGCACATGCAAATTTACTTGGAACGGCGGGTAAATACCGCATATAGGTAGATATGGTGGACACTCATGGAAGAAACTTGGTTCAAGGAATTTGGATGCACAAGCAGTATTCCCGCTTAGTACAGAAATTTAGGCTAGCAAAAGATTCTAAATAGCAAGCACCACATATTAGAGGATCCATAATAATATAACTTCTATACAAATATACCCAAGCATAACTCATTATGTTGTCTTCCTTGTCCAACTTCAACTAATTTGCTCAGGTTTGAAAATAATTAATGGGGCTCACAATCATAGAAGATGTCCAAGATAGTATATTTATATGTGAAATCTCTCTTCCTTCAATATTCTTTCATGAATTATTCAAGTGACCAATACAATGTTTGCTAACCTTCAATAAATTTACCGCCTCTACTTCTTATATGTGAAGGCATTACTCCCCATGGGAAAGACATATGAGACATATATAAATTTAGATTTATGACATTCAACCATTAACTCACAGGATATAAGTGAAGCACACGAGTAAATGACAAACTACTCCAAAAAGATATAAGTGAAGATCAATGAGTAGTTAAATAATTATGTAGCTATGTGAAGACTCTCTCTCATTTAAGAATTTCAGATCTTGGTATTTTATTCAAACAGCAAGAAAAGCTAAATAAAATAAAACGACGCTCCAAGCAAAACACATATCATGTGGTGAATAAAAATATAGCTCCAAGTAAAGTTACCGATGAACGAAGACGAAAGAGGGGATGCCATCCGGGGCATCCCCAAGCTTGGGCTCTTGGTTGTACTTGAATATTACCTTGGGGTTCCTTGGGCATCCCCAAGCTTAGGCTCTTGCCACTCCTTATTACATAGTCCATCGAATCTTTACCCAAAACTTGAAAACTTCACAACACAAAACTTAACAGAAAACTCGTAAGCTCCGTTAGCGAAAGAAAACAAAACACCACTTCAAGGTACTGTAATGAACTCATTCTTTATTTATATTGGTGTTAAACCTACTGTATTCCAACTTCTCTATGGTTTATAAACTATTTTACTAGCCATAAGATTCATCAAAATAAGCAAGCAACACAATGGAAACAGAATCTGTCAAAAACAGAACAGTCTGTAGTAATCTGTATCAGTTGTATACTTCTGGAACTCCAAAAATTCTAAAATAAATTGGTGGACCTGAGGAATTTGTCTAGTAATCATCTGCAAAAAGAATCAACTAAATATCACTCTCCAGTAAAAAGTTGAAGCTAATCTCGTGAGCGCTAAAGTTTCTGTTTTTTACAGCATGATCATAAAGACTTCACCCGAGTCTTCCCAAAGGTTCTACTTGGCACAAACACTAATTAAAACATGAAAACGCATCTAAACAGAAGCTAGATGGATTATTTATTCCTAAACAGAACCAAAAAGCAAGAAACTAAAATAAAATTGGGTTGCCTCCCAACAATCGCTAACGTTTAACGCCCCTAGCTAGGCATGATGATTTCAATGATGCTCACATAAAAGATAAGAACTGAAACATAAAGAGAGCATCATGAAGAATATGACTAGCACATTTAAGTCTAACCCATTTCCTATGCATAGGGATTTTGTGAGCAAACAACTTATGGGAACAATAATCAACTAGCATAGGAAGGCAAAACAAGCATAAGTTTAAAACTTTAAGCACATTGAGAGTAAACTTGATATTATTGCAATTCCTACAAGCATACATTCCTCCCTCATAATAATTTTCAGTAGCATCATGAATGAATTCAACAATATAACCATAACCTAAAGATTCTTTTCATGATCTACTTGCATAGAAAATTTACTACTCTCCACATAAGCAAATTTATTCTCATGAATAGTAGTGGGAGCAAACTCAACAAAATAACTACCATATGATTGAAAATTAAGATCAAGATGACAAGTTTCATGGTTATCACTATTCTTTATAGCATATGTGTCATCACAATAATCATCATAGATAGGAGGCATGCTTTCATCATAGTAATTTTGCTCATCAAAACTTGGGGGACAAAAAATATCATCTTCATCAAACATAGCTTCCCCAAGCTTGTGGCTTTGCATATCATTAGCATCATGGATATTCATAGAATTCATACTAACAACGTTGCAATCTTGCTCATCATACAAAAATTAGTGCCAAACATTTTAATGCATTCTTCTTCTAATACTTTGGCACAATTTTCCTTTCCATCATACTCACGAAAGATATTAAAAAGATGAAGCGTATGAGGCAATCTCAATTCCATTTTTTTTGTAGTTTTCTTTTATAGACTAAACTAGTGATAAAACAAGAAACTAAAAGATTCGATTGCAAGATCTAAAGATATACCTTCAAGCACTCACCTCCCCGGCAACGGCGCCAGAAACTGCTTGATGTCTACTACGCAACCTTCTTCTTGTAGACGTTGTTGGGCCTACAAGTGCAGAGGTTTGTAGGGCAGTAGCAAATTTCCCTCAAGTGGATGACCTAAGGTTTATCAATCCGTGGGAGGCGTAGGATGAAGATGGTCTCTCTCAAACAACCCTGCAACCAAATAACAAAGAGTCTCTTGTGTCCCCAACACACCCAATACAATGGTAAATTGTATAGGTGCACTAGTTTGGCGAAGACATGGTGATACAAGTGCAATATGGAAGATAGATATTGGTTTTTGTAATCTGAAAATATAAAAACAGCAAGGTAACCAATGATAAAAGTGAGCGTAAACGGTATTGCAATGCTAGGAAACAAGGCCTAGGGTTCA
The DNA here is from genome assembly GCF_002575655.3 of Aegilops tauschii subsp. strangulata. Classification (NCBI taxonomy): domain Eukaryota; kingdom Viridiplantae; phylum Streptophyta; class Magnoliopsida; order Poales; family Poaceae; genus Aegilops; species Aegilops tauschii. The sequence goes on along the minus strand of NC_053036.3, from coordinate 106,850,517 downwards.
TACTTTCACTAGTGCAAGTTCTCTCAACAATAATAACATAATTGGATCATATAACTATCCCTCAACATGCAACAAAGAGTCACTCCAAAGTCACTAATAGCGGAGAACGAACGAAGAGATTATGGTAGGGTACGAAACCACCTCAAAGTTATTCTTTCCGATCAATCCATTGTGATATTCCTATAAGTGTCACAAACAGCCCCAGAGTTCGTAGTAAAATAACACCTTAAGACACACATCAACCAAAACCCTAATGTCACCTAGATACTCCAATGTCACCTCAAGTATCCGTGGGCATGATTGTACGATATGCATCACACAATTTCATATTCATCTATTCAACCAACACAAAGTACTTCAAAGAGTGCCCCAAAGTTTCTACTGGAGAGTCAAGACGAAAATGTGTGCCAACCCCTATGCATAGGTTCATGGGCGAAACCCGCAAGTTGATCACCAAAACATACATCAAGTGGATCGCGTGATATCCCATTGTCACCACAGATAAGCACGGCAAGACATACATCAAGTGTTCTCAAATCCTTAAAGACTCAATCCGATAAGATAACTTCAAGGGAAAAACTCAATCCATTACAAGAGAGTAGAGGGGGAGAAACATCATAAGATCCAACTATAATAGCAAAGCTCGCGATACATCAAGATCGTACCATCTCAAGAACACGAGAGAGAGAGGTCAAACACATAGCTACTGGTACATACCCTCAGCCCCGAGGGTGAACTACTCCCTCCTCGTCATGGAGAGCGCCGGGATGATGAAGATAGCCACCGGTGAGGGTTCCCCCCTCCGGCAGGGTGCCGGAACAGGGCCCCGATTGGTTTTTGGTGGCTACAGAGGCTTGCGGCGGCGGAACTCCCGATCTATTCTGTTCCTTGATGGTTTTAGGGTATATTGATATATATATATATGAGGAAGAAATACGTCAGGGGAGCCACGAGGGGCCCACGAGGGTGGAGGGCGCGCCCAGGGGGTGGGCGCGCCCCCTGCCTCGTGCCTTCCTCATTGCTTCCCTTACGTACACCCCTAGTTTTCTGGATTGCTTCCGTTCCAAAAATAACTTTTCCGAAGGTTTCTTTCCGTTTGGACTCCGTTTGATATTCCTTTTCTGCGAAACACTAAAACAAGGGGAAAAAAAGAAACTGGCACTGGGCTTTGGGTCAATAGGTTAGTCCCAAAAGTAATATAAAAGTGCATAGTAAAGCCCATAAAACATCCAAGATGGATAATATAATAGCATGAATACTTCATAAATTATAGATACGTTGGAGACGTATCACCCCGGCACGCTCGACTCCCTGCTCGCGCTCAGCGACGACCTCATCAATGTACTTCCTTGCCTCCCATCTCGATCTTGTCTCCCACCCCTCTTTTTGCCTCTGGCCTGATCCGGCCTCTGGCTGCAGTCCAACATTTTCATCGAGGGCGTCTCCCACAAGATCCGCCGGTAGATCGAGGACCTGGAGTGCGCCAGAGGGGTCAAGCCCGGCACCCTCACCGTCGACGGCGTCCCCGTCGACAGCTACCTCACCAGGTCCGTCTCTGCCCGTGGCCAGTGCTGCTTCTTTCATTCCTCATCTGCCTACCAGCGCTTGCTTACGCAATAGAGGATGGATGGATGCAGGTTCGTGTGGGACGAGGGCAAGTACCCCATCAACGCCCCGCTCAAGGAGACCGTCGCCAGCATCTAGTCCTAGGTCGCCAAGATCGAGGATGACATGAAGGTAATTAACTCTGCTTCTCTCTCTCTCTTCATTACTCCAGTTCCTTTCCACACTGACCAAATCACCGCATGGATGACAGTAAAATTTTGGAAGATTGGCAGCAACTTAACACTACATTTGCTAGGCTAGCTGGGTACTGTATTTTGGACAGTGTTGTTTAACACGTTAACAGTTACATTCGGTCCTCGGGGCTGAATTGGTAGATTTTGGATGTAGCTTACTTCCTGTTTGTCTTGATCTGTTTGGTTCCGACTAGCTACCTATTGCACAGCTAGTTACTGTGAAGCATTATCGAATGTTGTTCTTCCCTGCTCTTACCGGCGTCCTTTTAATTCTGTATGTGTTTTGTAGTTGAAGGAGTTCATTCTGTGCAGCCGGAGGCGTACGATTTCAAGATCGGCGACCAGTTTTTTTGGAGGCCTGGACACCCACCCCTGGACCAAGTTATCGAGATGCTACAGAAGCACAAGGATAAGTCTCAAGATGAAATCTAGCTAGCTGGCTACAGTATGCCTTATGCTCTCGTTGATTTATTTCTTTGCGCTCTTTTGCAGTTCTATATTGATGAGTGAGCGATCTGGTAGCAGCTAGCTAACTGCCTCTAGATTGTAACCCTATTATGGGATGTGTGGTTGCGCATGTGTTCTACATTGTCAAATGTGTTCTCTGTTGTCACACATCGTATGTGATGTCCATAGTTTTTATATTTGTTGTCATGCAATGCGGTCACTGAATTGCTCAAATTTGCTGGCCAAGTACTATGTAGTGCTGTTCTATGCTAGGCTACCAAGCTAGGTAACTTCTGTATCAAAATCATGGGTTCTAATCTTTACTATTATCTGCCATGGATCAACAATGATGCGTCACAGGTAGTAGTAGTAGAGTCGGACTTGGTGCTGCATTGCCCAGTTATTAGCTCCTCGATCTGTTCCTCACAGCGTGGGGTCAGCACTTTACCTCAACTTGTCTGCATTTTCTCTCACACACTAGACTTGCTCATCCATAACATAATGGTAGTGCGTGAGTGAGTCATGTAGGTATGTTTGTTTTTAGGCTGGTTGTAGATGGCTTTGTATGTTATGGTAGTGTGCTTGCTCTCCCTGCTCTGCTTTCGCTTGGAGAAGAGAAGCGCAGAGCAGAGCAGGGTAAGTAAAACAAACAACACTTGTTTGCAGCTAATGCGTACAAACACACTAGCAGCTCTCTAATTAGAACAACGGATGCTGTGCAACTCCCTACTAGTAGATACCAACCACATGTACCTACGGATTTACTACTAAATCTAATTACAGTACTACCAGATGTTGTGTGATTCCTTCCATTCTATGATAGATAAAGGAAGTACTTCATCAGTAACGAGACATGCTAATTTGGTGCTGAAATTTATAAGCAACTAAATTGTGCAGAATTAAGTTTCACATTCAAATCGATGTTGTGGTTGTATGTCATGTGTGCACCATGGAGAGAAATTTCAGAGCCAACTAAAAGAAATTCTACTCTTTACTGCAGAACAGTATACAACATTACTTTGTTGGTTGCCTGCTAATTGTGTGCAAACTGCTTATCAATAGCTTATCAAGCACTGCCTGACTGGCTCGCATCGCTCTGCTGTCGTCGTTGTGTCGTCAGTGCTCTTTCCTCTCTGTCTGTCTACGACAGTAGGATTCATGCACCAAGCCAAGAACCTGAATCTTTTGTTAGGCTGCTAGTAAACTAGGTTGTACTCTTTCCAATTGCAAGTTGGATAGAACCTGCAATTAAGTGCACAGACATACATGGATTCTGGTTCAATTCGTATGTATGTTTGTATGTGCATGCTTACGACTTTGACTAAAACTAGTTAATTCATTGTTCTACCTTGAAGGTGACCAGTCCTTAGCTGCGCGCTTTGGTCGGTCATGCTAATTTCAGTTCCTATGATTTTTAATCTCTGTTTTCTCTTTTCCCCAGCTACCAAGACTGAGTTTGTGGTGATGGCAGCTGACACGGAGCCGATCGAAATCTTCCCCCACCCCCTGTTCCTCCTCGATGATAACAAGGTAGAAATTCTCTCCGTATGCTGCATCATATATAGTACTACTAATTAGTTTGTATGCCGTTGTCTGCATGATATGGTTAGACCGACGACTGTCAAGCTCATAATTCTGTATGATGTTAAAGATTAACAAAATATACGATATGACTTGTGTGCTGACCTCTAGTATCTTGCTCATCTGTAATGTGTCTGTTGTACGCTTGCCTTTCTTTGGCCTGCTATTTTTATTTATCAAATGAAAGGACATTCTGTTTGGAAGTGGGCAATTTTGCTCAAAAATAAGTAAATAAATTGTATGTGCATGCTGAAATGTGACATGTCTGGTGGTTGCTGTATATGGGCAAGACGAATTGAATCCTGCTGTGTACTTGTCGATTCTAGCTTATATTGGTGTTTTGTGATCCTAAAAAAATACTGCATCCTGCTGTGTACTTGTCAATCCTGCTGTGTATTCATATTGTGCCTCTGTTTTCTTGTATGAATGAGTTATCTCATTTTAACTAGCTGGAGAACAAAAAGCATGGTACTAGCTCAATTTGTGTTATCTTTCTAAATAAGTTTCCTTTTCTTGAATGGTCTGTCCATAAGATATTTGCCTCACTTTTTCTGATTCTTCTCTGCTGATTCATGTAATAGGGCGACCGAGGAAGGCATGTGAAAGTGCAACTATCCCTGGGTGGTTTTGGTAATTCCTAACAACATATAGCTCATTGAGCTAATGCTATTTCAAGATAAATATGTCAGGAAAGCTCAACGATTGGCATGGCATGGATTAGAAAGTGGACCCCTCAAAATGCTAAGGACAAAAGATTGGCTCAAGCTCAAAGCACAAGACTCTACATTTTCATTTTAGTGATCCAAGATCACATTGAGTCCATAGGAAAAGCCAATACTATCAAGTGGGGTGAGGTGTTGCTTAATGAGTTTCGTGCTCAAAGTGCTTAGTGATATGCTCCAAAACCCTCAACTACTTTCTCACATCCACATATGTCCCAAACAAAAATTCAAACTCGGCCCCACCGAATCTTTCTAACCGGCGCCACGGAGTTCAGTTGACATAGCCACTGCCAGAAACCCTAGTCTTTTCGGTCTCACCGATAGGGATCTCGGTCTCACCAAGATGGGATTGTAATCACTCTGTTTCCCTTCGTAACGTTTCGGTCAAACCAAGATGAGCGATCGGTCCCACCGAGATTGCAATGCAAACTCTCTGTTTCCCTTTCGTAACGTTTCGGTCCAACCGAAATGAGCGAATCGGTCCCACCGAGTTCGCCTGACCAACTCTCTGTTAGTCTATTACCAAAATCGGTCTCACCGAGTTTGTGTAATCGGTCTCACCGAAATTACGTTATGCCCTAACCCTAATGACATCGTTCCCACCAAGTTGACATGTCAGTCCCACCGAGATCCCTAACATTCACATTTTGAACTAAATCGGTCCGACCGAGTTTCATGATTCGGTCCCACCGAGTTTGGTGATTTGTGTGTAATGGTTAGATTTTGTGTGGAGGCTATATATACCCCTCCACCCACTCTTCATTCATGGAGAGATCCATCAGAACATGCCTACACTTCCAACATACATTTTCTGAGAGAGAACCACCTACACTTGTGTTGAGGTCAAGATATTCATTCCAACCACATAAATCTTGATCTCTAGCCTTCCCCAAGCTGCTTTCCACTCAAATCTTCTTTCCACCAAATCCAAATCCTGTGAGAGAGAGGTGAGTGTTGAGGAGACTATCATTTGAAGCACAAGAGCAAGGAGTTCATCATCAACACACCATTTGTTACCTCTTGGAGAGTGGTGTCTCCTAGATTGGCTAGGTGTCACTTGGGAGCCTCCGTCAAGATTGTGGAGTTAAACCAAGGAGTTTGTAAGGGCAAGGAGATCGCCTACTTCGTGAAGATCTACCCGAGTGAGGCAAGTCCTTCGTGGGCGACGGCCATGGTGGGATAGACAAGGTTGCTTCTTCGTGGGTGGAGCCCTCCGTGGACTCGCGCAACCGCTACCCTTCGTGGGTTGAAGTCTCCATCAACGTGGATGTACGATAGCACCACCTATCGGAACCACGGATAAAAAATCTCCGTGTCAACATTGCGTTTGCTCCCTCAAACTCCTCCCTTTGCCTTCATATGCAATTGTTTTACATTCCGCTGCTATACTCTTAGAATTGCATGTGTAGGTTGTTTGCTTGACTTGTGCAAAGTTGCTAAAATCTGCCAAGAACTAAAATTGGGAAAAGGCTAGATTTTTATTTGGTCAAGTAGTCTAATCACCCCCCTCTAGACATACTTTCAATCCTACAAGTGGTATCAGAGCTTTGGTCTCCATTTGCTTTGATTTCCATAGCTTTTGGTGGTCATAGCCTTGGTTTCACAACCTAAGAGAGTATGGCGTCTAGCGAGGGAAATTACCACCGTAGAGGTCCTTACTTTGATGGTACGAATTTTGCTAGTTGGAAGCATAAGATGAAAATGCATATTCTTGGACATAACCCCGCTGTTTGGGCTATTGTGTGTATTGGCTTGCAAGGTGAATTCTTCGATGGGAGAGAACCAAACCGTGAAGCTACCGCGGAAGAGTTGAAGATGCTACAATACAATGCTCAAGCTTGTGATATTCTCTTCAACGGATTGTGCCCCGAAGAATTCAACAAAATCAGCCGTCTTGAGAATGCAAAGGAAATTTGGGATACTTTGATTGATATGCACGAAGGTACCGATTCCGTCAGGGAATCCAAATTGGATGTGCTCCAAAGTCAGCTTGACAAGTTCAAAATGAAGGATGGTGAAGGTGTCGCTGAAATGTACTCTAGGCTTGCTCTCATCACAAATGAGATTGCCGGCTTAGGAAGTGAAGAGATGACCGATAGATTCATCATCAAGAAGATCCTAAGAGCCTTGGATGGAAAATATGATACCGTGTGCACATTGATCCAAATGATGCCCAATTACAAAGATCTCAAGCCAACGGAAGTTATTGGAAGAATTGTTGCTCATGAGATGTCAGTCAAGGATAAGGAAGAGCTTCACAACAAGTCAAGTGGTGCTTACAAAGCCTCGTGTGATGCTCCCACATCATCAAGTGAGAAGCAAACCTTCAATGAAGAATTGAGTCTAATGGTGAAGAACTTCAACAAGTTCTACAAGAGTAGAAGCAAGGAAATAAGTTCCAAGTCAAGGTCCTACAATGACAAAAGATCTTCTAGTCGTGAGCGTAATTGCTACAATTGTGGAAGACCCGGACACTACTCCAATGAGTGTACGGCTCCCTACAAAAGAAGAGAAGATTCTCCCAAAAGAAGGAGTAGAAGAGAAGAATCACCATCAAGAGAAAGAAGGAGTAGAGATGATCGTTATGAACGAAGACCCTCTCGGAGAAGCAAGGATTCGGAAAGGAAGGACAAGTCATCAAAGAGCTACACAAAAAGAAAACATGAAGCTCATGTTGGTGAATGGGTATCCGGTTCCGACTCTGACCATCACTCCGAAAGAAGTTATCACTCCGACTCCGAATATACTCAAGATGAAGGTGTTGCCGGACTAGCACTTGTGACAACCAACTCCTACAACATATTTGACTCACCAAATGAAGGAATTGGGAGATGCTTCATGGCTAAAGGTCCAAAGGTAACACACCCCGAGTATGTTGATTTCAATAGTGATGAAGATGATTTGCTAGGAGATGATGATTTACTTGTTGACAACTCTAGTTATGAAAACTATGATGAGCTTGCTATTAGTCATGATAATCAAGATAAAACGAATGATGATGATAAGAAGGAGATTGAGCATCTAACTAAAGGACTAAACACTCTCAAGTTAGCTCATGAAACTACCTTGGAAAATCATCGAGAACTTTTAAAGACTCATGATAAGCTACGCTTTGAAAAGCTCAACCTTGAGCAAGAACATGAGTTTTTAAAGGCAATCAATGATGATCTTCGTAAGAAATGTTCTTCTTACATTGCCAAGCGTTTACTCTTGTCTACTTACATGCCACAAGTTAAATCTAGCAACAAGAACAAGAAAGATTCTTCATCTAGTAGTAACAACAATCATGCTAAATCCAATGATGTTGCTTCTAGTAGTTCTCTTGATTCCACTAATGATTCTCTTAGCCAAGTTACACTTGAGCAAGAAAATAGCTTATTAAAGGGAATTATAGAGAAAGGTGTTTACAAGAGCCTTGCCGGAAGTAAGCAATTTGAGGAAATTGTACGCAAGCAAGGAAGACACCGGAAGAATCAAGGTGTTGGTTTTGAATGAAAGTTCAATGCCAATGGAGTTGAGTGGGAAGAAGATCAATACCCCAAGACGAAGTTTGTTCCTCAACAAGAGAAGTATGATCCTACTTCTTTCAAAGGAACACAAGCTCAAGATGATCTTCCACCACAAGACCACAAGCAAAAAGGCAAGGACAAGCTTCAAGAGGATATTGATGCATTTGAAGAAGCACCCAAGGCCTTGGTCAAGTGGATTCCCAAGACTACATCAAGTTCTACTTCATCAAATACGACTACAACTCCAAGGATTCCCATCAAGATGGTGTGGATCCCGAAGAAGAAGAACTAGAGAGTTCTTGAGGATGACTCCGCCAACGTACTTCACTCTCATCATTTTGGCAAGGACAAGTGCAAACAACTTTCATATCTTGCACTAGTTCAAGGAGTCACAAACTCTCTTGTTGGTAAGACAAGGGACAAGGTAACCTAATGCTTTCATGGACATCATCTTGTGTACACATCACTCTATGTCTATGGATATCCTTGTTTGTTCCTTGTGGGACTAACCCGTGTAGGTATTGAAAGTGCAACTCACTCCAATGGATTGCTCCGAATGATCTACATCAACTTTGAGCATCCACATCTTCAACACCTACATGAAGTCATCATCGACAAAACCCAAGGTTAGTTCATCCCTCTTAGGGGGGATATCACATCTAGGGGGAGCTTTACTCTAATCAATTGAGCTAAAGCAACTCTAATGATGTGAGCACAACAACGCTTTATGTAAAAGTGGCAACCCCACTTGTGCTTAAACGATGAGTATGACCTATGATCAAATGTTCTAATTTGACCCCTAAGTCAATATACTCATATATAGATGACCTAGTCATCGCCAAATTCCTTGATAGATGCTAGAGTGTTTGTGCATGCTTTGTCACATATTTCTTTTGTCAGTTTATTGTGTGAGCATGTTGGATGCATGTTTTACTCATTCAAGGACATCCATTTGTTGCTTTGATTGTTTGGCTTTTTCTCTTTTGCCAAATGGACGGACAAGAATGCCTAAGAACTCCCTCTAGCTATCTATGCTTTTCTTGTCTCAAACTCTATGCATGCTACATCACAAAGTTTGATCAAGTCAGATTCGAACCACTCTCTGTGAGGAGCACTCGGAGTCCCCGATTCGTCATAGACTTAAACTTCCAAAACCTCTTTGTGCATTTCGGTCTGACCGATGCATCCTTTTCGGTCCTACCGAGATCACTAAGTTGATCTAGGTTTTCAATCTCGGTGCAACCGATTAGAACCTTTCGGTCACACCGAGTTGCAGTAACTACCTGCAGTTTTGCATCTCGGTGCCACCGAGTTGTTCCACTCGGTCACACCGACAGGGTCAGGTTATATATACCGACGGGTCAAATTTTGGAAAATTTTCCGAAACCCTTCACCCGCGCGTAACCTGCTCTGCCTCTTCGGGTCTCCGGATCGTCTTCTCGCCGCCAGCGACCTCCCGCCGCTGGTCTCCGCCGCTGTCAACGACAATCTGCTCCGCCGTTGCCGCCGTAGCGAACACTCTTCGTTCTAGGGTAAGTGTTCGATCCCTTGTGCTGTCTTTTTCACTCCGATTCCTAGCACAAGGACAATGCCATGTTTCTTGCCACGATTGAGATTGATCCATCCAGCTAAAACTTCCTTAGGTCTAGATTGATTCGAAATTTTAGGGTTAGCTCTCCGCAGAACTCATCTCGGACCGACCGAACTGTAGAAATCTGTCTCACCGATTCGGCCTTGGCCATTGCACATGCGCTCTTCGGTCTGACCGAAACTTGCAAATCGGTGTGACCGAGTTCAAGATTCTGTGAAACCCTAGCAATCTCGGTGCCACCAAACTGTGACTCGGCCCTACCGAGTTCACTAGTTTAGGTTCCAAGTGTTGCTTCGGTATCACCGAGTTTGTCAATTCGGTAGCTCCGAGATCACTTCTGTAGAGAACTAAAACTAAACTTTTTGACTCAATTGTTTTGCAAAACTCCTGTACTTTGTGATGCTCATCTTCTCTACCTCATATATAATCTATTCACAGGGTCTGCTGACAGTTTGCTTGCAAGATGTCTGACCAAAATAACAGCCAGAACAAGTCTGAACAGCAGGTGCAGATGAGTGAGGGTTCTGATCCCTCTAGCAGCTATGATGAGGGCAGCAGGAGCACACCTAGTAACTTGCCAAAGGCAGCTACGAGGACAAGGAAGAAGAAAAATTCTGATTCAGAGGATGAAGATTATGTGGCTGTAGAGGATGAAGCCACTTCAAGGAAAAAGTTGCTGAAAAAGGAGTATGGCACAGCTGCTGCAAGAAAGCCAGGAATGAAAACAAAGGCTCCAGCAAGAAGAGTTCCAATGTCAAAGCCAAGGAAAGTTGCCACAGGTGAAACCATGAAGTTCACCATTGAATCTGAAGAAGAAGCTGCTGGTGAGGATAAGAAGAAGAAAAGGGCAAGAACCACTACTGCCAAAGTTCTTGGCAAGCCCTCAATGAGGAGAGATTCTGAAGAAGAAGAAGAAGAACAGGAGGATGCTGCACCAGCACCCAAAGCTCAGAAGCTCATGGGAGATGCAATCAGATCAGGGGCTGCTCCATCTAAGCCCAAAGCTGCTCCCAAGGCTGCTGTTCCAGCTCCAAAGCCTAAACCCAAGAGAAGCACTAGAAACATTCTTGCTGAGGAGAAAAACAAGGCCCCAGTGCCTGAGGCTGCTGAAGAAGAGGAAGATGCCTCACTTGTTTTGAGAAAGCTCAAGCCCAAGATCCCTGACCACAATGATGCACATCCCGTTGCAGAAAACATGAAGATCAGGAAGGATGCAGGACTGAGATTATGGAGACAGTCTGATCCATATGCTGTCAGGAGGAGAACTGCTGTTGACTACAGGTTTCACACTAAGGAACAGCAAGACTTTTATGAGACATTTTTTTTGACAAGAAGCCCATTGTGTGTGACATGATATGGATTGACTAGGAGTACATCAAGAAGAATGAAGATCACTATCCAGGAGTATATGACAGCTTCAAAGCATGTGGAGTTGATACATTTGTTGCCCAGAAGCTCATCAAGTGGAATGATGAGCTGATCATGCAGTTTTACTCCACTGCCCACTTTTATCCAGATGGAAGGATAGTTTGCATGTCTGAAGGTACAAGGTACCAATCCACTGTTGAAGAATGGGCTCAGTTGATCAATGCTCTGGAAGAAAATGAGGATGACTTGGATGTTTATGCTGAGAAGAAGAAAGACCACAACACTATGGCACACATGTATAGAGAGATCCCAGATGATGCTTTCGAGAATCACAAGTTTGGACCTGTCCACTTCTTGTTATCTGGTCTGCCTACCATAAATTGGATCCTAAGGCACACTTTGCTACCCAAGTCAGGTGATCACAAGATGATCAGGGGACATGCTATCAACTTGCTACATTTGTTTGATGTGCCTCAAACGTTCAAAGTCATGAGTCTGATTGTGGAAACAATCAAAAGGACAGCAACTGATCAGAAGAGAAGTTGTGGGTATGCCCCACACATTCAGGAGCTCATCAACTCAAAGATGGGCACAGGCACATATCAGTTGGATAAGGAGAATTTACCCTTATATCCTGAGTTTGAAGACAACACTGTAGTCATGACTGAGAATGAACCATCATCAGCTCAAGCACAAGAGAAGAGAGAAGGCAAGGGCAGAGAAAGCTGCAAAGATGCCAACTGATGAAGAGGCATCTCAAGTTTTCCTGAAGAGCAAGCAAGATCAGTTGGCATATCTGATCCAATCCACCTTGAGGATTGAGAAGGGCTTGGCCACCCTGACTCAAAACCAGGAGAGCTTGGAGAGGATTATAGAGACCAAATTCTATGATCTTGATCTGAAGGTAACTGAGATCCAAATTAAAGTTGAGCAGCTTCAAGAGGAAGCAGAGGAGAAGAAGGGCAAGTCTACTACAAATGCTTTTGCTACAGTGCCTAGAGGACAAAGATCTGCTGCAGTGCCCGTTGAGGGAGTCCTGGATTAGGGGGTCCTCGGACAGCCGGGCTATATCCTTTGGCCGGACTGTTGGACTATGAAGATACAAGATTGAAGACTTCGTCTCGTGTCCAGATGGGACTCTCCTTGGCGTGGAAAGCAAGCTTGGCAATACGGATATGTAGATCTCCTCCCTTGTAACCGACTCTGTGTAACCCTAGCCCCCTCTGGTGTCTATATAAACCGGAGGGTTTAGTCCGTAGGACAACAACAATCATACCATAGGCTAGCTTCTAGGGTTTAGCCTCTATGATCTCGTGGTAGATCAACTCTTGTAATACTCATATCATCAAGATCAATCAAGCAGGAAGTAGGGTATTACCTCCACCGAGAGGGCCCTAACCTGGGTAAACATTGTGTCCCCCGCCTCCTGTTACCATCCGCCTTAGACGCATAGTTCGGGACCCCCTACCCGAGATCCGCCGGTTTTGACACCGACATTGGTGCGTTCATTGAGAGTTCCACTGTGCCATCACCGTAAGGCTTGATGGCTCCTTCGATCATCGGCAACGATGCGATCCAGGGTGAGGTTTTCCTCCCCGGATAGATCTTCATATTCGGTGGCTTCGTACTGCGGGCTAACTCGCTTGGCCATCTGGAGCAGATCGATAGCTACGCCCCTGGCCATCAGGTCAGGTTTGGAAACTTGAACTATACTGCCGACATCCGCGGAGACTTGATCTTCGACGGATTCGAGCCCATGTTAGGTGCGCTGCACGATCACGACGAGCATGATTTAACTCTGCCATCGGACTGTGTTCGGGAGATCACACCTGCAACTACTCCGGCCTTCAATCCGGAACAAATTGCGCCATCTGTGGACGGATGGATGGACCCCGCCACAGAGGCCGCACACTCAGTGGCGATAGCACCGAATACTGGCTTCACCTCCTATGAGAACCGTGTTGCCGAACCGTTGGATTCGTCCCCGGCCACGGACTCCGAGCCGCTTGTGTCCGTGCCCATCAAATCTGATTGGGCACCGATCATGGAGTTTACCTCCACGGATATCTTTCACCACTCGCCTTTTGGCGACGTACTAAACTCGTTGAAGTCTCTCTCCCTGTCGGGAGACCCTTGGCCGAACTATGTCCGGCTAGAATGGGATGCGAACGACGAAGAAATTCGCGCTCCACCCACCACCCACTTAGTAGCCACTGTCGACGATTTAACCGACATGCTCGACTTCGGCTCCGAAGACGTCAACGGTATGGACGACGATGCAGGAGACGAACAAGAACCACCGCCCACAGGGCGCTGGACTGCCACCTCATCGTATGACATATACATGGTGGACACCCCCAAAGAAGGGAATGGCGATAAGACAACGAAGGATAATCCCTCCAAGAAGCAACCCAAGCACCGACATCAGCGGCGCCACTCTAAGTCTCGCCATAGCAAAAGCAACGATACCGGCACAAGAGACAATAACGCTCCGGATAGTGCCGAAGATGACGATAATCCCGTCCAGCCAGACCTCGAGCGGGAGGATGAACAAGCTAGCCCTCCGGAACAGGCAGCAAACGGAGAATCAGAGGATGACAATTACATGCCTCTCTCCGAAGACGAAGTGAGCCTCGACGACGAAGAATTTGTCGTGCCTGAGGATCCCGTCGAGCAGGAGCGCTTCAAGCGCCGGCTTATAGCCACAGCAAATAGCCTGAAGAAAAAGCAACAACAGCTTCGAGCTGATCAAGATTTTCTAGCGGATAGATGGACTGAAGTCCTGGCAGCCGAGGAATATGAACTTAAGCGCCCAACCAAGAGTTACCCAAAGCGCAGGTTGCTTCCTCAACTCGAAGAGGAACCATTAAAACCTACATCACCAGCATATGATGCGGCTGATCAGCTGCCTCGTGGCCGAGACAGAGAGGCCCATCAGTCCGAAGGCCAGCCCGCACCCCGCCGCCATTCAAACAAAAATACCAAGGCCCGGGGCAATACGCGGGACCTGCGAGACGTATTGTAAAACAAAATAAAACATGGAAGGTCGATCTATAGATCACGGGGTCGCACCCCAACACGTGACGATGATCGTCACGCCGGATACACTAAAAGCAAATCCGGCCGGGCCGAACACAGCAGACAAGACTCGTATGAACTGCGTCGTGATATAGCCCGGCACAGAGGCGCCGCACACCCCCTATGCTTCACTGATGAAGTAATGGATCACGAATTCCCAGAAGGGTTTAAACCCGTAAACATTGAATCATATGATGATACTACAGACCCCGCGGTATGGAAAGAAGACTTCTTCCTCCACATTCACATGGCCCACGGGGATGACCTACATGCCATCCAGTATCTCCCGCTAAAACTCAAAGGGCCGGCTCGGCATTGGCTTAATAGCTTTCCGGCAAACTCCATCGGAAATTGGGAGAGCCTGGCAGATGCATTCTTGGACAATTTCCAGGGCACTTATGTGCGACTGCCGGATGCTGACGATTTAAGTCATATAACTCAGCAGCCAGGGGAATCGGCCAAGAAATTCTGGACCCGGTTCCTAACTAAGAAAAACCAAATTGTCGACTGTCCGGATGCAGAGGCCTTAGCGGCATTTAAACACAACATCAGTGACGAATGGCTCGCCCGACACCTCGATCAAGAGAAGCCAAAATCCATGGCAGCCCTCACGACACTTATGACCCACTCTTGCGCGGGCGAAGATAGCTGGTTGGCTCATAGTAACAATACAGCAAGCAAACCTGGCACATCAAAGGCCAGGGATAGCAACGGCGAACCACGACGCAACAAACATAAGCGCCGCAAATATGGTGAAAACGCAAAAGATACGGCAGTCAATGCCAGATTCAGGGGCTCCAAGTCCGGTCAGCGGAAGGGGCCACTCAAAAATAATAATTCAGGTCCATCCAGTTTGGACCGCATACTCGATCGCCAATGCCAAATTCATGGCACCCCAGGAGCGCCAGCCACCCATACCAACAGAGAATGCTGGGTCTTCAAACAACACGGCAGGGCAAGCGCCAAAAACGGAGAAGGGGGGTCCCAAAGCGATGATGGCGACGAAGAGCCTAGATCACCGAACACGAGAAGGCAAAAGAAGTTTCCCCCGCATATTCAATCGGTGAATGTGGTAAATACCACCCAAATTACTAACTCGGACCGGATACGCACCCTTAGGGGTGCCGACTTAACGGAACTATCCGTCCCATAATATAAACTAGGGCCGGTCACCTTCAACTGCACGGATCGTCCGGTTAACGCCAATCATGGCAATCCAACCGCACTAGTCCTCGACCCAATAATAGACGGGTTCCACCTCACTTGAGTCCTTATGGACGGAGGCAGCAGCCTAAATCTGCTTTACCAGGACACAGTGCGCAAGATGGGCATCGATCATTCGGCGATCAAACCCACTAAAGCCACTTTCAGAGGCATTATACTAGGTGTGGAAGCCAGCTGTACAGGCTCCATTGCCCTTGGGGTAGTCTTCGGATCACCAGAAAATTACCGTACCAAAGAGTTAATCTTCGAAATCGTCCCTTTCCGCAGTGATTATCAGGCACTGCTCGGACGAACCGCGTTCGCTCGATTCAACGCGGTGCCACATTATTCCTACCGTAAGCTCAAGATGCCCGGTCCACGCGGCGTCATCACGGTCAATGGCAAGGCCGAACCTTCCCCCGGCACAAACAAATACACTACTGCT
The DNA here is from genome assembly GCF_002575655.3 of Aegilops tauschii subsp. strangulata. Taxonomy (NCBI): domain Eukaryota; kingdom Viridiplantae; phylum Streptophyta; class Magnoliopsida; order Poales; family Poaceae; genus Aegilops; species Aegilops tauschii. The sequence continues at coordinate 106,834,774 of NC_053036.3, read as the reverse complement.
TTAGCAGCAGAATCAACGAGCAGCACCTTGCAGCCGAACCTCGAGTTGACGTCCAGGCTCCCGGACACCGTCAAGGGACTCCGAACTGCTTTGCGGAAGGATATCCCGGCTCGTCCAGAGCTCTGTTAAACACTCCGGCAAAGGCCAGGACAGGCCGAGCTCAGCGGCTTAACCGCTCTCCGGCACGCAAATAGTTCTTACATTTCCTTCATAGGTTCACCTTTGCGCCGACCAGGACGGGCCATACGAAGGCAGCTTGAACGCGCAAGGGAATCCTTAGACATTCCCCGCAATGACCATCCGGCTATATCACGGATCCGCACTCAGCTTCTTCCCCCTGGTCTCAACAGGTTCCGCAATCATATTCCCTTTCTATCACATTACTTGTACTCATACGCATAGACGTACTATTCAAATACAACATGTGGATTTATGTGACGTTTACCTGCTGTTATTTCTTATCGAAATTCTTTTGTCAAGTGGCATCCGTACACAACGATATGCCTTAAAATATGCCAGGGGCTTCGTTTTACCCATAATATGGCAATAAAGTCCGAACACCTTCATGGAAGTTCGGCACCCCGAACCTATAGCATTATATGCATCAGCTCCGAATCATGTCTTGGGTCAATAGTTGGGTTTGCCCGGCTCCCATGTTTTGGTACCTTACGTTCCGCTATATCGGCTAAGGTAGCACTGGGAGAACTACTGCGATTGTGTCCCGGTTCTTCCGGACGAGCACCTTAGTAGAGAAAGCCGAAAACTGACTGTCATGATACGGCGAGAGCTGGTCAGCTGTTAGAGAGGTCGTAAAATCTTTAAGGATTTCTCCCGCATAATGCCATAACCAATGCAGCGTGCGATGGATCGGTCTTTTCTCCGATCAGGTGCTTACAGAGCTCCTAGTACGGTCTTCCGAACAACAGGGGCTGCGCCTACCTTACTAAAGCTCCTATGGCTAAGTGAGAGTAATAAAGCCCTATAGTCTGATTGCCTGGTTTGTTGTGCTGAGCACCTCCTTCGAAGGACCCAAAACTGGGATAAAGAGTGCTCAGGTTTATCCCGAACACCCCCGTACTTCTTACGTGGGGGCAGAAGTCGACGACTGGCCAACTCTCAGATTTAACATATAAAACGGCCGCACAGGAGGGTAAACTTTTATATAACAGGAAATAAATCAATGACCTTGTTCAAACATTACAAAGGACAACATGATTTGCATTCATGGGAATATAATGTCCTTGGTACATGGCTCCGCTGCAAGGTAGGATCCTTTCCGGACACTCTCATAATACAATTCCGGCTTGCGGTGCTCCTTCCCCTCTGGCGGTCCTTCGGTCATCAGCTTTTCAGCATCCATCTTTGCCCAGTGCACCTTTGCACGGGCGAAGGCCATTCGCGCACCTTCTATACAGACCGACCGCTTGATGACGTCAAGTCGAGGGCAAGCGCTTACAAGCCGCTTCATGAGCCCGAAGTAGCTGCTTGGAATCGGCTTGGCAGGCCATAGCTGGATAACCAGATCTTTCATGGCTAGTTCCGCCGCCTTATGCAGTTCGATCAGCTGTTTCAGTTGATCGGCAAAAGGCACCGGATAATTCGGCGCCAAATACTGCGACCAGAAGAGCTTATCTGCGGTGTTCCTTTCTTCGGCTCGGTAGAATTGGGCGGCATCTGATATGCTGCGAGGTAGCTCGGCAAATACCCCTGAGAAATCCGGATTCAAAATTAGAAACATAGTTTTCCCCTCAAATACTTGCTTTACATGGAAAAAGCCTTACCCGCCGCGATCTTTCTCGCGTCTTGGATCCCCTGCAGGGCGCTTTGGGTTTCCCCCCGGGCATCGCTCGTGGCCTGTTGCGCCTTGGTGAGTTCGGATTCTTTCTCCGTTAAACTCTGCTCCAAGGTCTCGCATTTCCTTACGGCCTCTTGCAGCTCCTGCTCAGCTTTAATAACCCTGGCCTCGTGCTTCTCACGAAGAGTCCGCTCTGTGGCTGCCTTTTTCTCAGCCTCGGCCACGGCCCTTTTAAGGGCCTCGACTTCGGTCACAATCCCTAGCACAAATTATGCAGCTTATCTCATACTGAAAATTCATTCGCAATAAACGCGAGCAAAGCTTGTGCATACCTTATTTATCTCTCAACTGCATTCTCAGTTGGCCAAGTTCTTCTATGGCCCACTCCAGACTTTGATTCAGTCCAGAGATCTCCACAGTACGAGAGGCAGCAGCCGCTACAGACGCCTGCTTATAACAGAAGAGAAATCAATATCATTCAATGAGTCTTCCTGCGATCATAAATTCGATCCCCTGTCCAGTTCTTTCTTTCACCGAACAGTGTATCAGGGGCTACTATCTATACTATGACACTCTTCGACAACTCATAAAACATACCTCAAAGCCTCTTATAAGGTTGATACAAGCTTCGTTCAGTCCACTCTCAGTTGACTGAATCTTCTCAATCACCGCACCCATAAGGGCACGGTGTTCATCAACGATGGAGGCGTTTTTCAACGCCACCAACAAAGCATCTGACACTTCTGATTGGACAGAGGTCGCCGATGGAACAGGCACGCCCCCTCCAGCCGAGGGAGGCTGCCTGCTTGATTCTGGAGCCGTATAGGCCTCTGGAATCGCATCCGGCTGCGAGCCGAACTCAGGATCGCCCCCGCCGTCAGCTCCCATGGGAATCTTTTCCCCCACGTGTCCGGCCCCTGAGGTTTGACCTCCAGGCACCGCCTTCACGGTTTTTCCCTTTCCTCCTTGGCCGGGGTCCTTCTGGGATGAAGCCTCGGAGTTATGCACCTGTTTGGAGGAAGGGGCATTTGGGGGCGTCCCGCTCTCCATAGCATTTGAGCTCAGCAAGTCCTCTGATGAGGATTGTTTGGTACGGGACCTCGCCGGACTACAAAAAATATGGCTTAGGTTAAAATACTAAGCCACAATGAGTCCGGACGCCTAAAACGTACTCGGATTTTATATACTTACGAGTTCACCAGGGGCTGGGCCCTGGGATCCCATGCTGGGCCGCTGTCGGCGGCGGCAGTGGACTCCTCTGGAAGAGGAGCCTTTCCCCTTTTGGGCAGCTCGGCCTCCAAGTATACGGAGGCCGTCGTCTTCTTTCTTCCCCCTGCAGGGGATTCATCTTCCTCCTCCTCCTCGTCCTCTTCGGAGGCGGAATGGGCATTGGAGCCTTCGGATATTGTGTCCGAAGTGCCGCGGCGACGAAGGCCACCCCGGGTCTTTTTGGCCTCCTTCTCGGCCATCTTCTTCGGCACCTTATAAGGCGCCGGGACCAGCATCTTCGTCAGAAGTGGGATGGCCGGTTCTTCGGGCAGCGGGGCCGGACAATGGATCTGCTCCGCCTTCTTCGTCCAGCCCTGGGAGAGTTGTATAAAACATGTTAAGCGCTTCCTTTGGGTTACGCGGATAGAAAAGTTTGATAAACTCACCAAACTTGCCGGGCGGGACAGTTGGTACCCATGGTCCTCGGCGGAGTCCGGCCACGATTTGCTGGACTTGAAAAGCACCTTCCAAATGTCCTTGTGCGAGGAGCCGAAAAGCTCTCGCAAGGTTTGGTGCCTGGCCGGATCAAATTCCCATAAATTGCAAGTCCGGTGCTGACAAGGCAAGATCCAGCGAACTAACATCACCTGGACCACATTGACAAGTTCAATGTTCTTGTCTCCCATATCTTCAACGCGCGTCTGGAGCACCGATAGTTCGTCGGACGAGGACCAGTCCAAGCCTTTCTTGACCCAGGATGTAAGCCACAGGGGGGCGCCGGATCGGAACTCGGGAGAGGCGGCCCACTCTGTTCCGCGCGGTTCAGTGATATAAAACCACTGCTATTTCCACTCCTTGACAGAATCATTAAAGGTCCCGTTGGCCATATGACGTTGGGCATCTTGCTCACCATGGCGCCCCCGCACTCGGCGTGCTCGCCACCCACCACCTTCGGCTTCACATTAAAAATCTTCAGCCATAAACCGAAGTGCGGTGAAATGCGAAGAAAAGCCTCGCACACGACAATGAATGTCGAGATGTTGAGGAAGGAATTAGGGGATAGATCATGAAGATCGATCCCATAATAATACATGATGCCGCGAACGAATGGGTGGAGGGGAAACCCTAGCCCGCGGACAAAGTGAGGGAGGAATACAACCCTCTCGTGGGGTTCTGGAGTAGGGATGATCTGTCCCGCCGTCGGGAGACGATGGCTGATTTTCTTGGCCAGGTACCCGGCCTCTCGAAGCATTTTTATATCCTTCTCTCAGACGGTAGAGGCCATCCATTTGCCTCCTGCTCCGGATCCGGACATCTTCCAAAGACCTTTTGTGGGCAGAGAAGACGAATGCTTGGGCGCTGGAGCTTGAGCGGAAGGGAATGAATCAGGGAGTAGAAAGCATGGGTGCAAAAGGGAATCCTTATCCCCTTATAAAGGCAGCAGGGATTCTGTGCCTCCCCACTTACCTGGTAAAATCGCTTATTCCCCAAGCGCCGTAATTGATGGCGCGGTTGGGTTACCCACACCCGTATTGATGAGAATCCCGTGATAAGGGGACACGATCTCTGCTTTGACAAGACGTGCCAAGGAAACCGCCTCGCGATATGTGCAGTGGCAGGTTGTGAAAAACGGTTCGAATAATGACCGGGACGTGGTGTGATGTCATGCTGCAAAATGCGTCAGCAGATTAGATTTGTGGAAATGTTATTCTCTCTACGGTGGTATGTGGAATTTGTTTTGCAGAGCCGGACACTATCCTTGTGTTCAAAATCTTCTATGGAGTATTCGGAGGAGGAACCCGCCATGCAATGCCGAAGATAATCTGCGCGCCGGACTCATCGTCATTGAAGCCTGGTTCAGGGGCTACTGAGGGAGTCCTGGATTAGGGGGTCCTCGGACAGCCGGACTATATCCTTTGGCCGGACTGTTGGACTATGAAGATACAAGATTGAAGACTTCGTCCCGTGTCCGGATGGGACTCTCCTTGGCGTGGAAGGCAAGCTTGGCAATACGGATATGTAGATCTCCTCCCTTGTAACCGACTCTGTGTAACCCTAGCCCCCTCCGGTGTCTATATAAACTGGAGAGTTTAGTCCGTAGGACAACAACAATCATATCATAGGCTAGCTTCTAGGGTTTAGCCTCTACGATCTCATGGTAGATCAACTCTTGTAATACTCATATCATCAAGATCAATCAAGCAGGAAGTAGGGTATTACCTCCATGGAGAGGGCCCGAACCTGGGTAAACATTGTGTCCCCCGCCTCCTGTTACCATCCGCCTTAGACGCACAGTTCGGGACCCCCTACCCTAGATCCGCCAGTTTTGACACCGACACCCGTGACAGATACTCGAGCTACAGCATCAGCACCAGCAGCTACAGCTCCAGTGCCACCTCCAGTAGCCACTCCACCATCTCCAGCTACATCATCTGAAGCCTTCGTCCTTGGAGTTCTCTCAACACCACCTCCTGAAGATCAAGCCATCGTCCTTGAACTTTTTGGTAACTTGTTGCCAAAGGGGGAGAAAAATGTATAGATCATAGGCTTCGAGAGAGAGTGTGTTGCTTTTTTAGCTCTCTTGCTATTTTTGGTTGAACTTCTTGATTGTGTGCTTGTGTGAGATACTTTATGTCCTTGTGAGATACTTGTTTGATCATGTGTTTGATCATATGCTACCCTTAATGCTTGTTGGATGATACTATCTCTTATATTCTTATATGATCATTCACTTGCTTGGTGATGAGTGCATGCTTTTAATTTCTATCATTTTGAGCACTCCACCAAGAGGTATGTGACATGGAAGAGTAACCCATGATCCTAATCGATTGTGCATTTGCATTCAAAAGCAAATTTTAAATAATGCACAAATTTAGGGGGAGCTCTTGCTTATCACATACTTCTCAAAGCGAAGATGTTTTTCAATCTTATTATTCTTTGTCGAAGCTTTGATCTATATGTTGTCATCAATTACCAAAAAGGGGGAGATTGAAAGTGCAACTATCCCTGGGTGGTTTTGGTAATTCCTAACAACATATAGCTCATTGAGCTAATGCTATTTCAAGATAAATATTTCAGGAAAGCTCAATGATTGGCATGGCATGGATTAGAAAGTGGACCCCTCAAAATACTAAGGACAAAAGATTGCTCAAGCTCAAAGCACAAGACTCTACATTTTCATTTTAGTGATCCAAGATCACATTGAGTCCATAGGAAAAGCCAATACTATCAAGAGGGGGTGAGGTGTTGCTTAATGAGTTTCATGCTCAAAGTGCTTAGTGATATGCTCCAAAACCCTCAACTACTTTCTCACATCCACATATGTCCCAAACCAAAAGTCAAACTCGGCCCCACCGAATCTTTCTAACCGGCGCCACTGAGTTCAGTTGACATAGCCACTGCCAGAAACCCTAGTCTTTTTGGTCTCACCGATAGGGATCTCGGTCTCACCGAGATGGGATTGTAATCACTCGGTTTCCCTTCGTAACGTTTCGGTCAAACCGAGATGAGTGATCGGTCCCACCGAGATTGCAATGCAAACTCTCTGTTTCCCTTTCGTAACGTTCCGGTCCAACCGAAATGAGCGAATCGGTCCCACCGAGTTTGCCTGACCAACTCTCTATTAGTCTATTACCAAAATCGGTCTCACCGAGTTTGTGTAATCGGTCTCACCAAGATTACGTTATGCCCTAACCCTAACGACATCGGGCCCACCGAGTTGACATGTCGGTCCCACCGAAATCCCTAACGTTCACATTTTGAACTAAATCGGTCCGACCGAGTTTCATGATTCGGTCCCACCGAGTTTGGTGATTTGTGTGTAACGGTTAGATTTTGTGTGGAGGATATATATACCCCTCCACCCACTCTTCATTCATGGAGAGAGCCATCAGAACATGCCTACACTTCCAACATACATTTTCTGAGAGAGAACCACCTACACTTGTGTTGAGGTCAAGATATTCCATTCCAACCACATAAATCTTGATCTCTAGCCTTCCCCAAGTTGCTTTCCACTCAAATCTTCTTTCCACCAAATCCAAATCCTGTGAGAGAGAGTTGAGTGTTGGGAGACTATCATTTGAAGCACAAGAGCAAGGAGTTCATCATCAACACACCATTTGTTACCTCTTGGAGAGTGGTGTCTCCTAGATTGGCTAGGTATCACTTGGGAGCCTCCGTCAAGATTGTGGAGTTGAACCAAGGAGTTTGTAAGGGCAAGGAGATCGCCTACTTCGTGAAGATCTACCCGAGTGAGGCAAGTCCTTCGTGGGCGACGGCCATGGTGGGATAGACAAGGTTGCTTCTTCGTGGACCCTTCGTGGGTGGAGCCCTCCGTGGACTCGCGCAACCGCTACCCTTCATGGGTTGAAGTCTCCATCAACGTGGATGTACGATAGCACCACCTATCGGAACCACGGATAAAAAATCTCCATGTCAACATTGCGTTTGCTCCCTCAAACTCCTCCCTTGGCCTTCATATGCAATTGTTTTACATTCCGCTGCTATACTCTTAGAATTGCATGTGTAGGTTGTTTGCTTGACTTGTGCAAAGTTGCTAAAATCTGCCAAGAACTAAAATTGGGAAAAGGCTAGATTTTTATTTGGTCAAGTAGTCTAATCACCCCCCTCTAGACATACTTTCGATCCTACAGCATGTTGCCGTTTTGTTTGTTCCCGACCCTGATTATGGTTGTCCAACGAGTCCGGCTTGTTGTTCATTTGACTATGGTCGTCCAGCGAGTCTGACATGTTGTCATTTTCTTGTAAAGCACTAGTGTATTACACTTGTAGAGCTTGTAAAGTACTGTTTTACACATGGTCATATGTATTGGCACAGATAGAGCTTGTTACTGTGATTGCCATTGTATTACGTGATCTGGTTGCTCTTATTTGAAGTATCATGTGTGATTTTTGGTTGCTGGTTGAAATATGAAGAATATGAGCCTGATAGATGGGACCTACTTACCAGAATATGACAAATGGGACCCAGTTATCAGAACCTGACAACCGGGACCCATCTGACTAGTGGACCCATTTAATAAAAAAAGAAAATGAAATTCTTTAGACAAAAACGCCACGGCCCAACAATAAAAAAGGCTGCTAATGTTGGGCTTGGCCCATGAAGCCGATCAAAAATTGACATAAAAACACAAAAATAGGCTGAATTGTTGGCCTCGGCCCAAGTAAAGCATCGAAATGGACCGGGCTGATTCTTATCAACGACCTTTTCACTTGGTCGCAATTTTGCCACGTCAGATTGCCACGTCGGATCCGACGTGGCCTGGGCAGACAACTAGAGATGAAAACAGAAGGTCATAGAATCAATGACCTTTTGTTTTGGTCGTGGAATTCCACGACCTTCTCACAGAGAAGGTCGTTAATTTCAGTTTACGACTGCCAGCTTTTGACCTTCTGTTTTTTGTCACAAAAAGGTCGCAAATGAAAAACAATGACCTTTCAGTGACCAATAGTGATGGTCGCAAGTTGACATATTTCTTGTAGTGGGTGTAAGCACAATCTAGAGCAGGTAAGCTAGCAATCAAATTTTTAGGCAATCCTTTAACAATAAGATTGATAGTTCTAAGATTGTGAATCATGTCAAGATCCTCATCGGGTGTGGGATGCAAAGGATCAACAAAGCGAGCACAAGGAGTAGTAATGTACTTGGTTAAATGATATTCATTGAAAATCTCAAGCATCTCATTTTTCCACTCATGAAAGTACTCTCCATCAAGTATAGGCACTCTATGTCTAAGACTCCCCAATGTAGACTCATCCATCTTCCTCCAAAGGTGTTTAAACCAAAGCAATGGAGATCAATGCTCTGATACCAATTCAAAGGATCGAGAAGTGGTGTCTAGAGGGGGGGTGAATAGACTCTTAGTAAGAAAAATTACAGTTTTTAATTTCTTTAAGTTGAAATGGAGTTTTAGCACAAGTTTAAACATTCACAATACATATCAAGCAAGCATGACAAGAGTATATGAGCAGCGGAAAGCAAATCCAGCAAGTTGCAAGAATGTAAAGGGATGGGATTTGAGTGTGCAAACGCAATTTGAGACACGGAGATTTTTGGCATGGTTCCGATAGGTGGTGCTATCGTACATCCACGTTGATGGAGACTTCAACCCACAAAGGGTAACGGTTGCGTGAGTCCATAGAGGGCTCCACCCACGAAGGGTCCACGAAGAAGCAACCTTGTCTATCCCACAATGGCCATCGCCCACGAAGGACTTGCCTCACTAGGGTAGATCTTCACGAAGTAGGCGATCTCCTTGCCCGTACAAACTCCTTGGTTCAACTCCACAATCTTGACGGAGGCTCCCAAGTGACACCTAGCCAATCTAGGAGACACCACTCTCCAAGAGGTAACAAATGGTGTGTTGATGATGAACTCCTTGCTCTTGTGCTTCAAATGATAGTCTCCTCAACACTCACCTCTCTCTCACAGGATTTGGATTTGGTGGAAAGAAGATTTGAGTGGAAAGCAGCTTGGGGAAGGCTAGAGATCAAGATTTATGTGGTTGGAATGGAATATCTTGACCTCAACACAAGTGTAGGTGGTTCTATCTCAGAAAATGTATGCTAGAAGTGTAGGCATGTTCTGATGGCTCTCCTCATGAATGAAGAGTGGGTGGAGGGGTATATATAGCCTCCACACAAAATCTAACCGTTACACACAAACCACCAAATTCGGTGGGACCGAATCAGAAAACACGGTCAGACCGATTTAGTTCAAAATGTGAACGTTGGGATTTTTGATGGGACCGATGTGATCAACTCGGTAGGACCGATGTGCTAGGGTTAGGGTAAAGCCTCATCTCGGTTGGACCGATTACACAAACTCGGTGGGACCGATTTGGGTAATAAGCAAAATAGAGAGTTGGCCAATCAAACTTGGTGAGACCGATTGCATATTTCGGTGAGACTGAAAATACTGCAATAGGCAACAGAGAGTTGGCAAGCCCATCTCGGTGAGACCAAGATCCCATCGGTGAGACCGAATTGAATAGGGTTTCTGGCAGTGACTATGTCAAGTGAACTCGGTGGCGCTGGATAGGAAATTTTGGTGGGGCCGAGTTTGACTTTTGGTTTAGGACATATGTGGATGTGAGAAAGTGGTTGAGGGCTTTGGAGCATATCACTAAGCACTTTGAGCAAGCAAGTCATTAAGCAACACCTCATCCCCTTTTAATAGTATTGGCTTTCCTATGGACTCAATGTGATCTTGGATCACTAAAATAGAAAATGTAGAGTCTTGATCTTTGAGCTTGAGCCAATCCTTTGTCCTTATCATCTTGAAGGGGTTCCACATCCTCTAGTCCACGCCACACCATTTTTGAACTTATCTGAAACATACTAGATGAAAGCATTAGTCCAACAAGAGATATGTTGACATTAATTACCAAAATCACCCAGGGAGAACTTGTGCTTTCACCATGTCTTCGGATCCCTGTTGTAGCCGCGAATATGAAGTGGGGCATAGAACTGCAGCAGAAGCTCTTCATTCTAGTGCTCTTTGTCTGTGGTAGAAGACCAACATCCCTAAAGCAGTCAAGAGCTTCTTCAAGACAGGGGAGCCCAGCAATAGCTTCACAATCCAGACGCATGTGTGGAAAGATTCGCCCTTGATTGTACAGAATGCAGGAATAGTAGTTGCGCTGTTGATGGCTCTAAAATCGATCGGAAGAGATCTTTGGCTTCGTGTAGGGATTCTTGGCACTATCAAAGAAGGTGTTATGTGCTCTGAAGTTGTGCACGCTGAAAGAACCCGGTGTAGTTGCAGCACCTAGAAGCCTTGGCAGCCGTGGCTTGGGCTTCTGAACTTGTGGCCTCTGTTCCACATGATTGTCATACTATGGTCCAGGAGCAGTGGGAGGAACCATAATAGGCCATCTTACTGTGATAAGATGGCCACGATCATAGGCCTGTTCCATGGTGTGAGGCCTTGGAGGTGGAACAGTGGCTTCAGCATTCACATTAGTTTCAGGCTCCACATTGTCTTCAGCCATGACTGTGTCATTGGCTTCAGTGGCGTTGTTTGTGGCAGGCTCAGTGTTTTCAGCCTCCGTTTGTTCAATAACAGGAGGGTCGGGCACAATCACATTCTCCTCGAGAATGATTTGGTTAGTGGCTGGGGTGTGGCAACTCTTTCTTCTTTTCTTTCTTCTTTATTACCTTCATCAGCTGATGCAGCTGGAATGTCTTCAGCAACTTTGGCTTCGGACACAGAGACATTCGCAGTAGGGGTGGCTTCAGGAAACACTTGACGTGCGACTGAGCTTTGTTGCACTTCCCCTTCCGGAATGCTCGACATGGTGACTTGTGGCCTGGGGCCTTTGCGAAATGTGGGCGATGCCTTCGGTGAAGGAGTGGTCTGCACCATGTAGTTGTTGTCGTCAAGCACCGGAGTGGTGACTTGAGGTGGCGGTGTTCTTGGTGTCTCATCATGCACTGGGGTGTCTTGCTGTGGTCGCTAGGCCCATGAGTCATCCTGAGCAATTGGCGTTAATGGACGACCAATGTTGATAAGTTCACTACTTGTTGGAGCAGGCGATGATACCGACTGGGGCCCGAGCTGAGGAAGTACTACATCATCATTAACATTGTCTTCATGAACAATGTCTTCAGCTATGATGGGGTCAACGGCTGGAACTTCTTCATCTTCTAGAGCCTCTGTGGAAGCAGGCTCATGGATCACAAGACAACGCTCTTGGTTGGTTGAGGCTGGAAGAGCAATAGAAATGGGTTCAACAATGAGGGGCTCAGAGGCCGCAGCACGCTCTTTCTTTGAAGACTTTGTCTTCAATTTCTTCTTGGATGGGGCATCATCAGAAGTAACCTTGTGCTTGCGTTTCCTAGCGTCGGCTTCAGCTTCCCTTGTTTTCTTCAGCTCTGAAGCTGTTGAGGCAACCTTAGGCTTTAAGCCAATCATACTGGCAGGGAAGACAATGTGAGGTTCTTCCTACCTTGGTGCTTCAGTTTCAGCCGCAGCAGACTTCTTCTTTTGCTTGGCAGCCATCCTGGGGTCGATGCCAGGACGCCCAAGTGCCTTTCGCTTTTCAGCTTCATTGTGGGCTTGGACGCATTTCTAGGCGAACTACTTCATGCGCTCTCGTGAGCCTTTGGCTTCCTCACGCTTCTTGTGAAATTGTTTCTTAAGATCATGCAGCATCTTCTAGAATATCTGCACATCAGCCACTCTAAGCTTGGCCATATTCTTCTTGAAATGCGCCTTCTCATAATCAATCTTGTTCTTGAGCTCGACGATTTTCTGAGCCAGGGCCAACTCATTAGCAATGGCTTCGTGAAAGGTGACACTTATGTCCATAGGCAGCTGAAGATCATCAATACTGATGCTCTGGTCATCGAACCACTTATCGATGAAATTGTTCAGAATATCAACATCAAAGAGGGGTAGATCGTTGAAGTTCTCCGCCTCTTGCTTGCTCTTGATCAGCATCTCAAGTGCTTCATCACCAAGATCTTCATCACTTGACAGATCAATGGTGTCTTCCTCATTGCGCAGAACGGCAGCTGGAGTCAGTTGTAACGACCCGAGACCGACGCTCCAGACGCCTTCCATGTTTTTCGTTGTCGACATGTGTTTTATTTGCTTGTTGCATTTCATCATGTCATCATTCGCATTGCATCGGCACTCCGTTGCCGCCATGTTTTTAAAACTTGCATTCGCTCGTAGTTGCCGTTTCTTCCTCGTCTCTGTTGACCTTCTCTCACCCAACTAGACCGCCCTCTTCTCTCTTGTCTTCTCCGTGGCCATTTTGTCAAACCCCGTTGTCCTCGATTTCCCCTCCCTCTAAATGTCCAGCCTCTCTGCACAGCACACATGCCTCCTCGCGTGTGCGTCCGAAACTTGCCCGAACCCGACTCGCTCAGTCATCACCGTTGGAATCAGATCATCCCAAAACATCCGTAAAATATCTTCGTTTTATTTTTTGGACTCTCTAGCTTATTTTCCCATCCATCCGATTACGATCGGAGGGACCAAATAACCCTAACTCTAGCCACCTACTAACGGACCCAACCCTAACTTCTAGGGAGGATGTCCCATCCGTCCATTCTGGCCGCCGCCAGCCACCTGATCTCCTCCTCGTTTTTCGCGCGCTCCCAATCGCGAGCCAGCCTCCAGATCCACCCGCAGACTCCACCTTCTCCTCGAATCCTCGCCCAGCCGCTCGAGTCTCTGCTCGTTGACCCTGCGCTCGGCCGTGCAGCCGCCTCGGACCGTGACCACAGGAGCAGGAGCTCCTCTGCTCGCGCACCAGCGCCTGTCCCTTGGTACCTCCTTCCTCCCGTCCTCGAGCTTGCCGGAGGCCTCCGATGCCGCCGGAGCATCAGCAGCCAACAAGATGAGCACCTGCCGCGCCCCCTTTCTCCGGTCCTTCCGCTTCTTCCCGTCCCTCTCTTACGTTCTCTCACTTCGGCTCATATCTCTCTCTCTGTCCCTATACTTGCTGTAGCAGGAGATCGCCATAGCCGCTGTTTGTCCTCGTCCCCGCCCTTCGGATTCGCGCCGATCGGCCTCCTCCGCGACCTCCCCTTCCGACTGGAGTCCCTCGCCGCTGCAACTCCCTCGAACAAGATCGGGGTTGAGCCTCCCGCTCCTGCTGTCCTCGTTGACCCGCGCCCGTCTGCCTCGGAGCCGTCCTCCACCGCTCCTCTGCATCGCTCGCCCACGCCATCTTCAGTGTCACCGCCGCCATCTTCTTCTTGGAGTCCCGCCAAGTCCCTGGACTACCTTCTCTCGCGCGCCGGTCAAGGATCCGGTCTGGATCGACCTCCCACGCCCAAGACCGCGCCGCCGGCCCTGCAGTCCCGCGTCAAGTCCCCTGCTTCCTCTGCGTCGAGGACGCGTCGTCCCCGCGTTGACCGATCCCAAACGCCTCTGCGTCCAGGAGCAGCACAGCCCTCCAAGGCCGGCCCAGGCACCAAGGCCCAGCCGCCCGCAATACGCACCGGCGCCTCCTTCTTCCCCTCCAGATCTAGCCTGCCCGAGCCGCTGCACTGACTGGGCCGAGGCCCATGGGTAGGCTCCCCACAGCCCCTCCTCTCTGTTCAGCCCAGCAGTGCACCAGTTTCAGCCCAGTGCATGTTTTTTCCCTGTCTGCGAATTTGCTAATTATCCAGAGAACTGCATATTTACAGAATAGTCCCTCTAGATCATGCATTTAATATCTCACAAACCGTGCATCGGTTTAAAATGTTTTAAATACGTAAAATGCTTAGAATTTCATCTAGTTTCATAATATGCTGCTTTCATCCATGTTAAAAAATGTTTACCTTGCTGTTTGCATTAAGTTGCACAAATGCATGCTAAAATGCTTTATTTCATAACTAAATAACCGTAGCTCCATTTTAAATAACCTTTATATGTAAATGGGGTAAAAAAATGCATAGATTAACATAGTGCACTTTGTTTTACTGTTTAACAAATCTAAAATTGTGTATAGGGCAGAACAATACCAAATCCAAAATATGCACATGGGGATTTTCCGGAATTGTTGTTTGTTGTTTCCGGACTCATTTAAACTTGACTAGATAGGTTGTTTTATTATGCCTCACCTCTTGCCATGTTAACCAACATTTAATATTGTTGGGTACATAAACGGGAGAGAACTCAATAAATGAATGTGGTGTTCCGTCAATATGCAACTCGTTGCATATTGAGCTCCACTTAACTTGTAGTATTGTTTGTGCACTTTGCCATGCCATGTTTCATTACATGCATCATACTTGATTGTGCATCATGCCATGTTTACGTGATGGTTGTTTACCATGTTGTTTGCTTCTTTCCGGTTGTACTTCTTCTCGATAGTTCCGGTTACGTTGCGATTGTGAGGACCCATTCGACTACATTGGTTCGTCTACTTCATTTACTCGTTCTTGTTCCTAGCGGGATTTCAGGCAAGATGACCGTCACCTTGGATCTCACTACTATCTTTGCTATGCTAGTTGTCTCGATGCTATCGCTATGTCGCGCTAGCTACCACTTGTTTATCAAGCCTCCCGAATTGCCATGATAGCCTCTAACCTTTTTACCCATCCTAGCAAACCGTTGTTTGGCTATGTTACCACTTTGCTCAGCCCCTCTTATAGCGTTGCTAGTTGCAGGTTGTTCCATGTTGGGACATGGATATCTTGGGATGTCACAATATATCTTATTTAATTAATGCATCTATATACTTGGTAAAGGGTGGAAGCCTCGGCCTTTTGCCTGTTGTTTTGTTCCACTCTTGCCGCCTAGTTTCCGTCATACCGGTGTTATGTTCCTTGATTTTGCGTCCCTAACACGGTGAGGGTTTATGGGCCCCTCTTGACAGTTCATTTTGAATAAGACTCTTCCAGCAAGGCCCAACATTGGTTTTACCGTTTGCCTATTAACAACTAAAAACTTGCATAGGGTCCTGCCGGCCTCCGAGGTCTCTTAATCAACCCCCCTGGGCCAGTGCTCCTCATGAGTGTTGGTCCAACCTGTCAACCGCCGGTGGCCGCCAGGGGCAACTCTGTGATTGGCCTACCAGAAGTTTGGACAATCCGGTCGTGGCCTGAGACGAGATACGCGCGGCTACTATCAGGGTGTCGGCACGCCGGGAGGTCTTGCTGGTTTGGTTTTACCATTGTCAAAATGTCTTGTGCACCGGGATTCCGAGTCTAATCGGAGGGTCCTGCGATGGAGGATTGTCTCCGCGGATCGTGAGCTTGTCATGGGCTAAGTTGGGACACCCCTGCAGGGTTTAAACTTTCGAGAGCCGTGGCCGCGGTTATGTGGCAGATGGGAATTTGTTAATAACCGGTTTTAGTGATCTTGAAGCAAACCCAATTAAAATACATCAACCGCGTGCGTAACCGTGACTGTCTCTTTTCGGGGAAGTTCAAGAGGAGAACACGGTTGGGTTATGTTTGAACGTAAGTAGTTCAGGATCACTTCTTGATTACTACTAGTTTACGACCGTTGCGTAGTTTCTCATCTTTCTCTTGTACTCGAAAGTTAGCCACCATACATTGCTTAGTCGCTTGCTGCAACCTCACCACTTATCCTTTCCATAACCTTTAAGCTTGGCTAGTCTTGATACCCATGGTAATGGGATTGCTGAGTCCTCGTGGCTCATAGTTTACTACAATAATAGTTGCAGGTACAGCTAATGCGATGGTCTGACGTGAGAGCGATGCTTGATTACTTTTGGTGTTCTTCTTCTTCTTCGATCAAGGGTTAGGTTCCGGGTCGGGGAGCCTAAGATTAGCAGGGTGGATGTCGTTGTTCTTTTGCGTTTGATTTCATCCGTAGTCGGATCCTGCTCTTCTTTATGATGATTGCTATGTATTGATGTTGTATCTTGTGGCGAGTGTAAGCCTTTATCTTGTATTCTCATCTATTCAGTACATGGTATGTTGTAATGATATCCACCTTGCTATGCGCTCGAAATGTGGTTGTGCCCCAATCGTGAGTTCATCATGTGATTGGGATATAATCGCATCTTGGGCGCTACATCAGTTCATGCCCAGAAATCTTCTTGGGCTTCTGCGTCTTCTTGGTCCTCTTGGAGACATGAGACAAATCTTCAGACTGCACACTGTGTTCAGGAGGTGCAGACTTCAATGGCTTCACAGCCGAAGCTTTTGGTGCGGCAGAGGGCTTCGAAGCTTTTGATTTCTTCTTCGTCTGCTTCGGTGGTGCTGGCGCATCTTCAGAGTATGCATCATCCGCGGAGTGATCCACTGTAGCCCTCTGAGCAGCAATATGAGTGAGGAGCCAATCGAAGCTGTTGAAAGGGCCTATGACATTGGGATTAGCTTCACGTGTGCCATCCGGCCTTGGAGCAGATGGACCAGGATTGAAATTTAGTCCAAGGTCCCTTTTGTTCTTGGCAGCTGACTCCTTGGCAAACTAATAGTTGCGCTTAAAGAGATTGTCTTCACGACACCATAACATGGATGATGGGTCGGCATTCTCAGGCTTCGGTCCTCGGACCATGCATGGGTAGAAGCCTTGGGCAATAACTTCAGGCTTTGACTTTGGCTACAGATTCCTGTACAATATATCGCCCATGGGCGCTTGATGGCGTTCTTCTCAGCATATTCGGCAGTGACGAAGTTGTACTTGAACCACTGTTCTGTCCAATATCTTCGAATCCTTTGGATTCGGGTCTTGCGCTGATTGTAGTTCTCCTCTGGATCAGTTTTGTACATTTTATACAGATCCGGAGGCAGATCTAGAGCTGTGTTGCCTCTGCGCTGCCGGCCACCTTTCCTAGCAGACTTTTCTGTGTCCATGATATTCAAGCAGATAGGCTTCAGAACTGTGAAAGTCTTCCGTCTACTGGTCAGACAAGAACTGGCTTCAGGGGAGTGAATATGATGTTGTAAGAACTCTACAAATGAATGCAAACTATGAGAACCAAGGGATTCTCCCACGGACATGTAGTTGTGACAGCATTAGAGGTGCGAGGGTAGGGGAAGAGGTCATATGCATTCTCAGAAGATTTTGAAGATAAATCAGTTTGAAGACATTGACCTCATAGAGCGAAGACATTCACTTATTTGAAGAGAGTTGGTTCCAGATTTGTACGAATCCATGAATAAGTACAAGTGAGGAATCTAACTAGTTATGAAGCATAAGTGAATATTCTTAGCATGATATGAGATGCAGATAAAGATGGATCCATATTCGGAAGTGTAGAAACCACTTTTGGTTGAAGTGGATGGATTTGACGGATCGAAAAAGGCAGTAAAAAGTGAGATTTAATTACCGCTGACGAACTGCTAGATGAGGCAGAGAAGGAAACCGAGCAGTTCAATCTCCCGCGCCCTAACTTAGCGGCGGAAGACACGTACGGCGGCGGCGGAGAGGACGAGGTACGCGGCCGGCGTGAGGACGACGTCAAAGAAGTCGCGGCAACTAAGCGCTTCGTCTCCGGCATCGACGCGAACTAGCGGAGGTGCTAGGGTTTGAGCGAGGTGGCGAGGTGGAAGAAGAGATAATGACTCGAGGTGTGTGTATTTATAAGGAAAGGGATGGCACAGCGTAATTACGATGATGTCCCTGGCGGTTCACATCTGAAGGACACGTGGCCTGCATGCAACTTATTGGAAGTTGTTCCATATTCCCACGCACGCCTGGATTGTCGGGTGGTCGTTCCGGCTTCTCTGGTATTCAGGCAAGAAGGATATGGCATTAAAACAGATTTAAATGTTTGTCTTTGTGTCTTCTGCTGACAAGGACTCAGAGAAGACATTTGACAGGTTTCAACAGAGTGCATATGACATAGATAGATAGAATTTGGGGAAGAAGCACAAAAGGGGGTTAGGGTCCGATCACATTCACTTAGATCAGGAAAAAATTCAAGTATGAAGACATAGCTATAAGTGAATGTTGTAGGGGACAGAACACACATATATATGTATGTGTGTGTGTATCAGTTTAAGACCAACTCAACATTGCGAAGATAAACCTTGAAGTCAAATCATTGTCGGAGACAAACCAAATGCGAAGACTATGCAATCATGACGCCAAATGAAACACTTCAATAAGATTTTGGTGGTGGCGTTACCCACCGTATAGGAAGTATTAGACCCAGACACGACGCACAATTATCATGGCGCTCCGAAGTCAAATTCCGCGTTAATGTTTTCACACTTAGAGTGTATGTCTTCATTG
The DNA here is from genome assembly GCF_002575655.3 of Aegilops tauschii subsp. strangulata. Lineage (NCBI taxonomy): Eukaryota > Viridiplantae > Streptophyta > Magnoliopsida > Poales > Poaceae > Aegilops > Aegilops tauschii. Next base: position 106,816,091 of record NC_053036.3, on the reverse strand, counting down.
ATTGAAGACATACGTTACTTCATGTGTTGCACATCTAAGTCATCAACATGCATAAGTGTTAGGATGTGTGTCCAATTACAGGACATTTGAGGACCCTAAGATATTTAGCTCACACCGCAATTTGCAAAACCTTTTCTCATCCAAGGGCTTTGTGAAGATATCTGTCAATTGCTCTTCAGTGTTGACGTGAATGATATCAATATCTTCCTTCATGACATGATCTTTGAGAAAGTGATGACGGGTCTGAATGTGCTTTGTCTCGGAGTGCTGGACTGGGTTGTTGGCAATCTTTATGGCGCTTTCATTGTCGCAGTAAAGTGGCACTTGCTTCAGGTGGATGCCATAGTCCTTGAGAGTTTGCTTCATCCATAGAAGCTGAGCGCAGCAAGATCCAGCAACAATGTATTCAGATTCAGCAGTGGAGAGGGATACACAGTTCTGCTTCTTTGAAGACCAACAGACAAGAGATCGTCCAAGAAAGTGACATGTGCCTGATGTGGACTTGCGATCAACCTTGTCACCAGCATAATCAGCATCTGAGAATCCAACTAGATCAAACTCTGAGCCCTTTGGATACCATAATCCTAGTGTTGGGGTGTAAGCCAAATATCGAAGAATTCGCTTCATAGCTAAGTGATGCGATTCCTTTGGTGCCGCTTGGAATCGGGCACACATGCAAACGCTAAGCATTATATCTGGCCTAGATGCACATAAATAGAGTAAAGAACCAATCATGGAGCGGTATACCTTTTGATCGTACTCTTTACCATTGTCGTCGGGGCCCAAATGACTTTTGGTTGGCATTGGCGTTGTGTATCCTTTGCAATCTTGCATTCCAAACTTCTTCAGGCAATCTTTGACGTATTTCTCTTGTGATATGAAGATGTCGTTGCTCTGCTGACGGATTTGAAGACCGAGGTAGAATTTCAGCTCACCCATCATGGACATCTGATATTGCTCTTGCATCATATGTCCAAACTCATCACTATATTTCTTGTCAGTGCAGCCGAAGATAATGTCATCCACATAGATTTGGCACACAACAGTTCACCATCATATGTCTTCGTGAAGAGTGTGGGATCCAGGGAACCAGGTTTGAAGCCTTTGCTCTTCAGGAATTCTTTGAGCGTGTCATACCAAGCACGAGGGGCTTGTTTGAGGCCATACAGTGCCTTATTGAGCTTGTATACCATGTCAGGATGCTTTGGGTCTTCAAAACCAGGTGGTTGTGCAACATACACTTCTTCAATTTTTCTGTTGAGAAAGGCACTCTTTACATCCATTTGATACAGAAGGATGTTGTGATGGTTGGCATAGGCCAGCAGTATGTGAATGGCTTCAAGCCTAGCCACTGGAGCAAATGTTTCATCGAAGTCAATCCCTTCTACTTGAGTGTAGCCTTGAGCAACGAGACGAGCCTTGTTTCTGACAACTTGACCATGCTCATCTTGTTTGTTGCGATAGATCCATTTAGTGCCTATGATGTTGTGCTTGCGAGGATTAGGATGCTTTACTAGTTCCCAAACATTGTTCAGCTCAAACTGTTGAAGCTCTTCTTGCATAGCTTGAGTCCATTCAGGTTCCATGAAGGCTTCAGCAACTTTCTTGGGTTCAGATATAGAGACAAATGCAAAGTTCCCACAGAAATTTGCTAGCTGTGTTGCTCTTGAACGAGTGAGTGGACCATGTGCATTGATGCTATCGATTATCTTCTCAATCTGTACTTCATTTGCCACACGAGGATGAACTAGACGAAGACTTTGCTCTTGCTGATCATTGTCTTCATCTTCAGTATTGACTTCAGGCTGAGCAGTGTCTTCGGGTTGATTAGGTGCAGAAATGATGATTTCTTCTTCAGCCTGTGCCTCTGAAGGTATGATTTCTCCAGTACCCATAAGCTTGATAGATTCACTTGGCGAGGCTTCATCTAGCACATTTGGCAGGTGCTCTCTTTGCGAGCCGTTAGTCTCATCGAACCGCACACCCACAGTTTCAACCACTTTATAGTGAAAGAGGTTGAAGACTCTGTAGGAGTGCGAATCCTTACCGTAGCCAAGCATAAAACCTTCATGTGCTTTCGGTGCAAATTTTGAAGTGTGATGTGGATCCTTGATCCAGCACCTAGCACCAAATACTCTGATGTAGCTGACGTTTGGCTTCTTACTAGTTAGTAGCTCATATGATGTCTTCTTTAGAAGCTTGTGAAGATAAACACGGTTGATGACATGGCACGCAGTATCAATGGCTTCAGGCCAGAACTTTCTTGGAGTCTTGTACTCATCAAGCATCGTCTATGCCATCTCAATGAGGGTTATGTTCTTGCGCTCCACGATGCCATTCTGCTAAGGTGTGTATGGAGCTGAGAACTCATGTGTGATGCCCAATGTATCAAGATAAGTGTCGAGGCCGATGTTCTTGAATTATGTGCCGTTGTCACTTCTGATGTGCTTGATCTTGATGCCATAGTTCGTCATGGCACGATTGGCGAATCGTCTGAAGACATCCCGCACTTCATTCTCATAGAGGATTATGTCCGCCCATGTATATCTTGAGTAATCATCAACAATGACGAAGCCATAGAGGCAAGCAATGGTAGTAAGGGTAGAGTAATGAGTAGGGCCAAATAGGTCCATGTGAAGCAGCTCAAAGGGACGAGTCGTCGTCATGATTGCCTTCGAGGGATGCTTGGCCCTAGTCATCTTTCCAGCTTCGCAGGCACCACATAGATGATCCTTCTTGAACTTGACGCCCTCGATGCCTATGACATGCTTCTTCTTCACGAGAGTGTACAGGTTCCTCATGCCAGCATGCCCTAGCCTCCGATGCCAGAGCCAGCACTCTGAAGCTTTTGCTAGAAGACATACGGCCAACTGTGGTCCTGCTGAGAAATGTACCATATACAGATCGTCTTTTTGATACGCTTCAGAGACTATAGATTTGTCAGATTCCATAAGCACAAGGCAACGATATTTTCCAAATATCATAATCATATTCAGATCACAAAGCATTGAGACAGACATTAAGTTGAAACCAAGGGATTCAACAAGCATCACTTTATCCATGTGCTGATCCTTTGAGATTGCAACTCTTCCTAGACCCAATACCTTGCTTTTACCAGTGTCAGCAAATGTGATGTGACTCTTGTCAGATGGACGTAGGGTTGAATCCATGAGAAGACTTCGATTACCAATCATGTGGTTAGTGCATCCACTGTCCATAATCCATTCTGAAGCCTTTGGTGTCATACCCTACAGTGTAGTTTGGGGGATAGGCTTCACCAAGGGTATTGTGAAGCATAAACATTTGACGAACAAGAGGATTATGAAAGTTCAGATCTTGGTTAGGATAAATAGGATGTTTGTCAAGGAATCCTGGGGCAAAATACATAATAAGACCATTTGGGCATTTTATCTTGCGCCCCACAAGATTTTTTAGGTCCCCAGCATAAGCATCAGACGCCTTTGATTTCTGGCTGGAGACCTTTCCCTGCAAAAGAGAGTTAATTTTTCTTAACCACCCACATCTTCAGGGGTGGCTTAGAAGCAATGAGTCTAAGTGCAGCGTCTGAGAACTTCAGCTTTGGAGCCCTAGAAAATAGCCTTGCAGGAGGTGAATAATACTCATAAGAATAAGCAGAAGAGTTCTTGGTCTTATGAACATAGCGGTTTGACGAAACACGCTCATATTCATAAGTCTGAGTATGGTTTCCCTGCAAAACATTGGCGTTAGGGTGACTCTGGTGAGTCCTTTGTCTGTATGAAGCCTTTGGACCATATGAAGCCTTTGGTCTGGGGTTTGTCTTCTTCCCAGGTGGTGTCATGATGACATTCACAGGAAGTTTCTCAAGACAACTTTTGGGCACCCAGATCTTCTTCAAAGGTGGTCCATTCCTGCAGTCAGTACCAATATACCTGGCAAACACTTCACCATTCTGATTCTTAAACAGTTTATAGTTGGCATCAAAGGATTCATCAATGATAATTGGGTTAGCACAAGTGAAGCCAGATAAGGTAGATGGATCCACTGAAGGTCCCTTTGCAGCAACCCATGTGGTTTTTGGTACTGCTTAGGCTTCCAGTAAGAACCAACAACATTCATTTTCTCTCGAACCCAACACCCTCTTTCCTAGGGTTTCGGTTTAGAATATGTTTCTTGAGGACATCACATAGTGTCTGATGCCCTTTGAGACTTTTGTACATTCCTGTTTCAAGCAATGTCTTCAACCTGGCATTCTCATCAGCAATAGTTGTGGTATCCTCAGCAGAGGGGTTAGTTACCACATTAGCAGTTGAGGATATTGCAACAGTAGCAACAGTAGAACATTCAGCAACAGATACAGCATTATCACGCTCAAGGCATTTTAGACATGGTGCTTCAAACCCTTCCTGAGCAGAACTGATCTATTAAGCATGGAGTGACTCGTTCTCCTTTTGAAGATCTTCATGAGACGCTCTCAGGTTCTCAAGTTCTTGCTTCCTTTGAAGATAATCATAGGAAAGCTTCTCATGAGTAGCCGAGAGAGTTTCATGACGACTTTCAAGTTCCTCGTACTTAACACGAAGAATTTTAATGTCTTCAATTAAGGACTGAGTTCGGGTCATTTCCGCGTCCAACAGGTCATCACTTTTGTCTAGTAACTTTTGAATATGTTCCATAGCAGTTTGTTGTTCAGTTGCAATTTTAGCAATTGTTTTGTAGCTAGGTTTAGATTCACATTCAAAGTCATCTTCACTTGATGTTTGAAAGTAAGCATCACGTGAGTTTACCTTGGCACCACGTGCCATGAAGCAGTAGGTAGGAGCGAAGTCATCCTTATCATCAGCATCAGTGTCGGGGACAAGACCATTGTCTTCGGTGTTGAAGATGGACTTGGCGACATACGTTGAAGCCAGAGCCAGGCTTGCCACGCCTGAATCGGACTCCTCCTTAGACTCCACCTCTGCCTCTTCAGAAGCAGACTCCTCCTCTGAATCCATCTCCTTGCCAACAAACGCACGAGCCTTGCTTGATGAGCTCTTCTTGTGTGATGAAGACTTCGACGAAGACTTGGAAGAAGACTTTGAGGATTTCTTCTTCTTCTGGTCATCAGAATCATATTCCTTGCTCTTCTTCTTCTTCTTCTTCTTCTTCTTCTTCTTCTTGGTATAATTGTCCCACTGTGGACACTTAGAGATGTAGTCGCCAGGTTTCTTGCATTTGTGGCGTGTCCTTTTCTTGTGGTCACGAGTAGAAGCTTCATCATTTCTTGAGCTGGATCTTAAAGACTTTCTGAAGCCTTTCTTCTTGGTGAACTTTTGGAACTTCTTCACAAGCATAGCAAGCTCCTTTCCACTGTCTTCAGGATCCCCAGAACTGCAGTCAGATTCTTCTTCAGATGAGGAAACAACCTTTGCCTTGAAAGCGCGAGTTCGGCCATAGTTGGGACCATAGATATCTCTCTTCTCAGATAACTGGAACTCATGTGTGTTGAGCCTCTCAAGTATGTCAGACGGATCGAGAGTCTTGAAGTCAGGACGTTCTTGAATCATCAATGCCAGGGTGTCGAATGAGCTGTCAAGTGATCTGAGGAGCTTCTTGACGATTTCGTGCTTGGTGATCTCAGTGGCGCCAAGTGCGCGACGCTCATTTGTGATATCAGTGAGGCGATCAAACGTGAGCTGGACATTCTCATTGTCGTTTCTCTTGAAGCGGTTGAAGAGGTTGCGAAGAACATCAGTCCTTGAGTCTCTCTGGGTTGAGACGCCTTCGTTGACCTTGGAGAGCCAGTCCCAGACTAGCTTCGCAGTTTCCAGAGCACTCACACAGCCATACTGTCCTTTGGTCAGATGACCACAGATGATGTTCTTGGCGGTCGAGTCTAGTTGAATGAACCTCTTGACATCAGCAGTGGTGACACCTTCACCGACCTTTGGAACGCCGTTCTTGACGACATACCAGAGGTCGACGTCAATGGCTTCAAGATGCATACGCATCTTATTTTTCCAGTAGGGGTAATCAGTGCCATCAAAGACAGGGCACGCAATGGAGACCTTGATTATCTCTGCAGTTGACATAGCTAAAACTCCAGGTGGTTAAACCGAATCACACAAAACAAGGGAGCACCATGCTCTGATACCAATTGAAAGTGCTAGTTATCGACTAGAGGGGGGTGAATAGGCGATGTTTATGAAAGTCTTCAAAACACGGGGGCTTGGAAGACAAACAGTAGAAATGAACCTATTGATATGCAGCGGAAGGTAGACTACACTAGACAAGCCATAGTTAAGTAAGCAATGAAGTGAAAACACGAAGACTATCAGCAGCTAGGTAGTATGGATCAGGATGGAAGATAGTATGAAGCCAAACAATAGCAGTCTTCACACAGTGAAGACAATCAGATCATGCAAGCGGGCAATGACTTCATGAAGACAAACTGTAAAGTAAAGAGATGGGAAGGATAGAACCAGTTGCTTGGTGAGGACAAGGATTTGGTAGACCAGTTCCAGTTACTGTGACAACTGTATGTCTAGTTAGGGAGGCTGAGATTTAACTTAGAAGACCGCGTCTTCACCTTATTCCCCTTGAGCTAAGAACACTTAGTCCTCGCCCAATCACTCTAGTAAGTCTTCAAGGTAGACTTCCAAACCTTCACAGACTTTGTTCACTGGCAATCCACAAAGGCTCCTGGATGCGCAGAACATGACGCCTAACCGGCTGGAGGATTCACAGTCCTCAAGTGTAACAAGTCTTCAGATCACGCGGACAGAAAGACTTCAGTGATGCCTAACACTCTTTGGCTTTAGGTGTTTTGGGCTTTGTCCTCGCAAGGATCTCTCTCTCAAATGCTTCGGAGGTGGGTTGCTCTCAAACGACAAAAGCCGTGCACTAACTCTGAGCAGCCACCAATTTATGGTGTAGGGGGCGGGCTATTTATAGCCAGGAGGCAACCCGACCTGATTTGTCCGAAATGACCATGGGTCACCAAGGAACTGGCACGTGTCCAACGGTCAGATTTCAAACACACGCGACAGCTTGACTTGGGCTACAAGTAAAGCTGACTCATCCAGCTCTGGATAAGATTTACTCTCATTGTCTTCGCTCGAAGACATCGGATTTGGTTGAGCATCACATCAGTCACTCTGACTTTGTTCACTTGGACCCCACTTAACAGTACGGTGGTTCCTATGACTCAACAAAGAAGAAACGAAAACTATGAAACAACTATGTCTTTGCACTCCATAGTCTTCACGTGAATGTCTTCTCATGCCATAATCTTCACTATGAATAACTTCACAGACCACCATAGTCTTCAATGTCTTCACACAGTTTTAGGGGTCATCTCTGGTAGGTAAATCGAATCAATATGGGACTACTACCTGTGTTATCCTGCAATTCTCACAAACACATTAGTCCCTCAACCAAGTTTGTCGTCAATACTCCAAAACCAACTAGGGGTGGCACTAGATGCACTTACAACATCGCTGTTGTAGACAGTACTAGATATTATACCACATACACAGTCATTCTGCTGTTCTGTGTAGGTCGATATGTCGCTGAGATGTCAATATATACTGACATTATTGAGCTATATGTCTAGTTTCAGCAAGTTTGAGATATTGAACATTTTAACTTGTTGAGGTAACTTATTAAACTGGGATCGAACATTTAGCCTTTCAGTGGCTTGCGATTTGTTTCACTTAGTTTCAGCTTAGTTGCATGCTGAAATATAAGATGTTATTATAACTAATAGCTGAGTATGTTGGTTGTAATATCATCTTATATTATGGGATGGAGGGAGTAGCTATGTTAGACTGTAATATGTTTGTTCAATTAATTAACCTGCTCTCGTCTCAATTCATCGACTTACTGGGATTGAAGAAATTGAATGTTCACACTCTGAAATTAAATCTGGACTCTTGGGCTACTTCAAATAATTTCTCCTATTGTTGTAGCTAGAAAGTGTAATATCAATTTGTAATGGACCCAGTGTTTTTCTTCAGATTGGGACGCTCTACCATTGGCCTTGGCATCAACCTTGATGGAATGAAGAACATGCAATTCCAAGGTAATCAAAATCTGCTTATTCTACCAATAATTTGTACTAGTACCAGTCAGTTTGCAGGGGGGATGAATTGCTGTGTGGTGTTGATGTCCTCAACTTGTAGTTTGATTGTGTATGGTTCAGATTATATGGACGAGAAGCTCGACGTCGACAAGAGTGTCAGCCTGGAGCTCTGCATCCTCCTCTACATGTAGCATGGAACCACCATGGTCGGGTTGCTGAGAAGTGTTGTTGTCTGGTGTGCCTTTGGCGACCATGGTGCAGAGGCGCTGCCATCTGTCACGAGTTTGGTCAGCGATGCAGCTCTGCCTACGACGGCGTTCACTCCCGTGCGGCGCCTCTAGTTGTCGCTTCTTCTTCCACTCCGGAAGAGGTAAGCCACTTCTGTTCCTCTCCCCTGTTTTTCCTTATGCTCTGTGTGCCCACATCCATCGAGTCGTGGTAGCAGTTCGACATTGGCTGAGTTCTGTGAACATAAAAGTTTCACACTACATGATGATTAGCGCAAGGGATTGAGTTAATGTTGAGTATTTTACAGCTCGTGCATCAAATTAATTCGACAACGGGTGCTCAAATAATTGTTTTCTCAATTAGCCTGAGATGGACTAATAAGTTAGATGTGATTTGATAAATTAGACTGCTGTTGTCAAATAGAAAAATGGGCGGTTCTTAAATGATGCACATGGGGATGTTACTTAGGCTTTGTCAATATTCACTAGTTTCTAACTTTCTATGTGTGACAAGCTCCTATCCTAGGTGACAATTGTACCTTTTTATTCTCAGTTGGGGAGGGTTCCCTCTGCACTCTGTCCAAATAATATTAACTTGACTTCACATTTTGGCATCTTCTACTCCCTACATTTCATAATATAAGACGTCTTTGGAAGCAATGTTTCTTCCAAATATGTCTTATGCTCTGGGACGGAGGGAGTAGTCAATTAGGTTTATTAGCCATTTTCCTCACTGGAGTGGATATGAATGCTACATAGCCCGTGGAATGTGCCTAGATTTGGTCAACTATGAGCTAAGGAGTTATATGGCTGCCTTGCCAACAATAGGCCAGGGTTATTATCTTGTTTTGTTGGTTTTGGCTAGGTAATAGTAGCGTCTGTCACTAAGGACTTACCATGCTATTGTTCTAAAATGTCAACTAGTTTTGGTCAGTTCAAGGAGATGACTTGTGGAGCACTTATACTCTCTCTTATTACCCACGGGAGTTGACTTGATACAGTCTGTTATGAGCCAATTAATGACTTCTAGAGTCGATTGCTTGAGTTGTATCATGTGGCTAGGTTATGTTTGGTAGTTGCTAGAGATGGGGTTTACTTTGTTGATCTCATGTTTTCCTAAAAAGGGTTGACTAATGCACAATTCCCCATTTGTTGAAAATTTGCATCATGCTTGTTGTTGCATTTTTGTATTTTTCTAGCCTAATTCCAGTTGGCTGGAGATAAAGTCCCTCTTTGTAGTTCTCTGGATATTTGCGGCCCATCAGCAGTGAATATATTAGCTTGTATAAATACAGATTTGACCTGCAGATTTAGACTCATTTTGTATCATGGTTTTAAGATTGCCAACTTGGTATGTCCTCATTGTTTGATTTAAAATGAGAGACGGCCCTTTTCCTTTTTATTGGTTTTGTTCCATCCTCTACTCTTTGGCTCAAATGTTCTGTTGTCGGTAGTGTCCAAAGCAATGTGTGAACTGGAGAGTCATTTCATGTGCGCATCTAGTCATATCTTTCATCTTCTATTAAGAAAATTTGAGAGAATTATGTTATTGTTAGTACTGTGAAGGATATGAATTATGCTTTGAGCATCTGATGGATGATGTATGTACTTTCTAGAGGCTCCACTCTAGTAATTGCACATATATTCGTTGCCTGCCATGTCTAGATGTTTCCTTTGAATAGATTGGTTGACGAGCTTGCTTTACCAGATTTTCAAGAAATTTGGCGAAAGGTTGAAGATTCTGTTTGGTGCCCATGTCCTCGTTTGTGTGGGCCTCCCACCGCGCGACGACGGTGCTGTATGACCTCGGCTACATCCATTCTCGTATGTTCCTGGATTTCCTTGGTCCTCCCCTCATTTCCACTTGCTCTGGGAGTTGGCCTTCAAGCTATGTCCGCTCAGTGTGCCAGCCATTTGGCTGTGGTTGATTATGTGGTGGTGCTCTTCCGACACCACAATATTGTAGTTGTGATGATCTTGTCGTTGTTGTTTGTATGGAGTAATGTACAAGACCAGGGCTAATTTAGTTGCTCTTGGTATAGCTTGTTTCTTTCCAGATGATGATATTCTAGGTTTGAGTTGCAGGATATACTGACTATTGATCATGGTTATGCTACTGTTTGAGTTGCAATTCAACGGATATGGTTTCTGACAATGCTATAGTATTGGCGGATGATTCTTGGTCTTGTTTGATGGGATTGGACAAGAAGAGAGCGATATTCTCTACCTGATGTGTTACCAAGGGTTCCAGAACAGGGATGTTGTTGCTGTTTGTATGGGGTAAAGTTGACAGGAACATGGCTAATTTAGTTGCTCTTGGTATGGGTTGTTTATTTCCAGATGATGATAAGCTAGGTTTGAGTTGCATGATATAGTGACACTATTGATCATGGTTCTGCTACTGTTTGGGTTGCAATTCAACGGATATGCTTTTTGGAAATGCTATAGTATTGGTAGGTGATTCTATAGTGTCTAGAATTGCTAATGTTGGCCATTCATCTGTTGATTGTTGCAGATAATTTGTGGCTTTTGTGTCTAGAACGACGACAATGATGGTTGTGGAATGTTGGATGACTTCCAGGCACATGCTCACTGGTGCAATCAGGTGAGGATGGCCCTTAGTCTTATCATATGTTCACTGTTGATAGGAGTGGACAAGGAGAAACATATTCTCTACTTGACCTTTTACCAAGTGTTGTTGTGCTTTGTGTTGCTGATAACTGTGGCATACTTGACCTATTCCCATGTGTTGTGATGTGTGTATAGTAACATGGTCGTTCGAATGATTGTAACTTGCGAGGAATAGTTGTCATTGCATGCTTACAAAATTTAGTCTATACTTGTTTGTAACAACTGGTGTATTATCTTGGATGATTGACTGCCACTGAAATAATATTTAAATATCCTTTTGGCACTTCATTTTATGAAATATCAACAACTCGTGTATTTTCTTAAATTGTGCAATATTTAACTAACTTGTACAAACCTCCAGCCTTCCACTGGCTAGCTTTTGGAGCTTGATACTACATGAGTGTTGGTCACGCCGGCTGGGTGCCAATGATTTCTTTTCTTCGCTTTTGGTTTGATTGCTAAACTATGTGCTTGTTTCTCTATCTCTGATAGTGGAACCTGGAGTAAATTATTGTTGTTCCTTCATATGGAAGAAAAAACACTTCCAGCCTTGCAACTGGTAGGATGTTGCTTTAGATGTTAGCAAAATCATCAGAACATTTTTTTCCTTGGCTGTCTGTCTTGACCATGGCATAAAGAAGTTGATTTCTTACTTATAACACTTTATTCAACGCAAAAACATGCTTGATGTGCTCAATTCTTTTTTTGTTGCGCAGGAGCAACTGGTTCGGTGCCGAAGAAGCAAAGATATCATTGTTGAAGCAGCGCCTTGAAAGCGCTGGAAGAGACAGTCTTAGAAGATTATTTATCATGGCTTGTTTGAGGAGAGATGAAGCTGGCTCCCTCCTGGTGGCAGCAGTTCCCCAGGTGCTGGACCATTGACATCATCTGCTTGTTCTTCTCCTTCCTACTCTGCCACATGGACCGTGTGAGTTCCTTTCTTCCCCAGGCGTACTTATTTGGTTATTATCGACTCCGAATATACTATTATGGGTGCAATTGTTTTCCTGTTATCGCTATCATAGCGAGTGCAGCTCAAGTTTATTTTTAGCTTACGCAATCATATATTATTTTGTGTTTGTTATGCCATGGTCCCAGTTCAGATTTCTTTTCCTGTTGCTTGCTGGAGATGAAAATGCATCTGTGATTAGGTATTTCATGGGAGGATATGGGTGCATTGTGCACTGACGTTCTTTTGTGCAATGGCACTTGTGCTGACAAACTAAACATGGTCCTGCTGACATCATAGTTGCACTTGATAATTTTTTGATGGTGTGTCTATCAACCAATATAGTGCATATGTAGGATTTTAGGTAGCTGTGATGTTCCCTGCTATAAAATGCATATTTCCATTGGCACGATATATTGTTTGTCCTTTATGGGTTGAGGCCACTAGTTAATTTTGTTTCCTATCTCTCTCTTTGCTCAGGTCACCCGAAAGTTGGATATTGCAAGGGTGCGAAGACTGATGGATGGATCTTGTAGCGTCGCTTGGTCGTATTATTGTTGCTGCCGAGTGGATGCTTATCGGGTGGTTTCAAGTGCTGCTACAAGGTCCATCTTGGTCAAGTGAAGCTACAAGCTTCCACCAGTGACGACGCTACAAGCTCCAAGTGTCTCGATGCGTCGATACCTGTGACCATTTATTCAAACTGGAGAATGACAACATAAGGAAGGGCCAGCAGGGAGTAGCTTGTGGAAGCTGAGATTTAACTGTGGTCGGCTTTTGTTGGGGAAATGATTTGGTAGGATGATATGTATTGTTTCATCTAGTGTATTAACTGACTTGGAGTGCATGTATACATTTTGGAATGAAAAACACGAGATTATTCTTTCTGATTTGGATTCTCCCTCACGCATTATGCTGCCGAAATTTCTAGCGAAAAACCGCACGAGTCCAAAATTTGGCCTTGTTTGTAACAAAACCAACACCTTTGGGTCTTGTTTCTAAGAAAACCAGGTCTTGTTTGTAAGGAAACCAGTACTTCTGGGTCTTGTTTGTAATGTATAATGAAGCAAAGAGAATCCAAAAAATGTTCGTCTTTTCTAAAATCACTAAAATTTTGAAAAATATTCATGTTTTCCAAAATATGTTTGTGCTTTTAGAAAAGCTAAAAAATTGGGAATAATGCTCACGTTTTTCAGGAGAACCTTTGCAAATTTGAAAAAAATGTTTGTAGTTTCAAATTTTTGAAAAAACATCCGTGTTTAAAGAAAATATTCGCAACTTTGGCACGATATATTGTTTGTCCTTTATGGGTTGAGGCCACTAGTTAATTTTGTTTCCTATCTCTCTCTTTGCTCGGGTCACCCAAAAGTTGGATATTGCAAGGGCGAGAAGACTGATGGATGGATCTTGTAGCATCGCTTGGTCGTATTCTTGTTGCTGCCGAGTGGATGCTTATCGGGTGGTTTCAAGTGCTGCTACAAGCTCCATCTTGGTCAAGTGAAGCTACAAGCTTCCACCAGTGACGCTACAAGCTCCAAGTCTGGCTCCCCTTGTGTCGAATCCATAAATTTGGATTGAATACTCTACCCTCGAAAACTGTTGCGATCCCCTATACTTGTGGGTTATCAAGATCCCACTTAGATCGAGCCACCTCGTAGCCACCTGGCCCCAGATTATGGTGCCATTGCTTTTTCGCGGCATTAATCTTATTTTTTCCCGACCGTTCCTGAGCTACTTCCGATTCCTTGAAGTTCATGAAAGCGTCCCAGTGATCTCTTGCCTTCTCTAGTGTTCCCTTGAATTCTTGCAGGGCTTTGCCTAAGCACCGCAAAACTATGACCAGGGGTGTAAACTGTGGTGGGGGGCGCCGCACATGGCTAACAATTGATGTTGTCTCTTCTAGGCGCCCCCTCCCCACATATATATAGGTGGGAGGGGAGGAGAGGCAGCCAGGGGGCGCCCCAAGTAGGCTGAATCCTACTTGGGGTCCTCCCCAATTCGGCCTCCCCCCTTCCATAATTGCCGGAGGGGGAAAAGGGAAGGGGAAGGAGAGAAGGAAAGGGGGGCGAACCCCCTATTTCCCTTCTCCCACTCGGCCTCCTTCCATAGGGGGGAACCCCTTGTGGGTTGGTGTGCTCCCCTCTTATGGCCCATATGTCACATATCTTTCCCCCGGGGGTTCCGGTAACCCCCCGGTACTTCGATAAATACCCGATACACTCTGGAACACTTCCGGTGTCTGAATACTATCATCCTATATATCAATCTTTACCTCTCGACCATTTCGAGACTTCTCGTCATGTACGTGATCTCATCCGGGACTCCGAACAATGTTCGGTCACCAAATCACATAACTCATATAATACTAAATCGTCATCGAATGTTAAGCGTGCGCACCCTACGGGTTCGAGAACTATGTAGACATGACCGAGACAGCTCTCCGGTCAATAACCAATAGGGGAACCTGGATGCTCCTACATATTCTACGAAGATCTTTATTGGTCTAACCGTTATGACAACATACGTTATTCCCTTTGTCCATCGGTATGTTACTTGCCCGAGATTCAATCGTTGGTATCTACATACCTAGTTCAATCTCGTTACCACAAGTATCTTTACTCATTCCATAATACATCATCCTGCAACTAACTCATTAGTCACTTTGCTTGCAAGGCTTCTTATGATGTGCATTACCGAGAGGCCCCAGAGATACCTCTCCCATACTCGGAGTGACAAATCTTAATCTTGATTTATGCCAACCCAACAAACACCTTTGGAGATACCTGTAGACCATCTTTATAATCACCCAGTTACATTGTGACAGTTGATAGCACACAAGGTATTCCTCCGGTATCCGGGAGTTGCATAATCTCATAATCGAAGGAATATGTATTTGACATGAAGAAAGCAATAGCAATAAAATTGAATGATCAATATGCTAAGCTAACGGATGGGTCTTGTCCATCACATCATTCTCCTAATGATGTTATTGTTGGAAATGTGCCCTAGAGGCAATAATAAATGGTTATTATTATATTTCTTTGTTCATGATAATTGTCTATTGTTCATGCTATAATTGTGTTATCCGGAAATCGTAATACATGTGTGAATACATAGACCACAACGTGTCCCTAGTAAGCCTCTAGTTGACTAGCTTGTTGATCAACGGATAGTCATGGTTTCCTGACTATGGACATTGGATGTCATTGATAACGGGATCACATCATTAGGAGAATGATGTGATGGACAAGACCCAATCCTAAGCATAGCTCAAAGATCGTGTAGTTCGTTTGCTAGAGCTTTTCCAATGTCAAGTATCTTTTCCTTAGACCATGAGATCGTGCAACTCCCGGATACCGTAGGAGTGCTTTGGGTGCACCAAACGTCACACGTAACTGGGTGACTATAAAGGTACACTACGGGTATCTCTGAAAGTGTCTGTTGGGTTGGCACGGATCGAGACTGGGATTTGTCACTCCGTGTGACGGAGAGGTATCTCTGGGCCCACTCGGTAATTCATCATCATAATGAGCTCAATGTGACTAAGGCGTTAGTCACGGGATCATGCATTGCGGTACGAGTAAAGAGACTTGCCGGTAATGAGATTGAACAAGGTATTGGGATACCGACGATCGAATCTCGGGCAAGTAAAATACTGATTGACAAAGGGAATTGCATACGGGATTGATTGAATCCTCGACATCGTGGTTCATCCGATGAGATCATCGTGGAACATGTGGGAGCCAACATGGGTATCCAGATCCCGCTGTTGGTTATTGACCGGAGAGGCGTCTCGGTCATGTCTGCATGTCTCCTGAACCCGTAGGGTCTACACACTTAAGGTTCGGTGACGCTAGGGTTGTAGAGATATGAGTATGCGGAAACCCGAAAGTTGTTCGGAGTCCCAGATGAGATCCCGGACGTCACGAGGAGTTCCGGAATGGTCCGGAGGTGAAGAATTATATATAGGAAGTCCAGTTTCGGCCACCGGGAAAGTTTCGGGGGTTATCGGTATTGTACCGGGACCACCGGCAGGGTCCCGGGGGTCCACCGGGTGGGGCCACCTGTCCCGGAGGGCCCCATGGGCTGAAGTGGGAAGGTAACCAGCCCATAGTGGGATGGGGTGCCCCCCCATGGGCCTCCCCCCTGCGCCTAGGGTTGGAAACCCTAGGGTGGGGGGCGCCCCACTTGACTTGGGGGGTAAGTTACCCCCCTGGCCGCGGCCCCCCATCCAGATGGGTTCTGGCCGGCACCCCCCTCCCAGGGGGCCTATATAAAGAGGGGAAGGGAGGGCAGTAGCATTACAGCCTTGGGCGCCTCCCTCCTCCCCTGCTACACCTCTCCCTCTCGCAGACGCTCGGCGAAGCCCTGCCGAGATCCCGCTACATCCACCACCACGCCGTCGTGCTGCTGGATCTCCATCAACCTCTCCTTCCCCCTTGCTGGATCAAGAAGGAGGAGACTTCGCTGCACCGTACCTGTGCTGAACGCGGAGGTGCCGTCCGTTCGGCACTCGGTCATCGCTGATTTGAATCACGGCGAGTACGACTCCGTCATCCACGTTCATTGGAACGCTTCCGCTCGCGATCTACAAGGGTATGTAGATGCACTCCTTTCCCCTCGTTGCTAGTATACTCCATAGATGGATCTTGGTGAGCGTAGGAAAATTTTAAAATTCTGCTACGATCGCCAACAGTGGCATCATGAGCCAGGCCTATGCATAGTTACTATGCACGAGTAGAACACAAAGCAGTTGTGGGCGTTGATGTTGCCAATTCTTCTTGCCGCTACTAGTCGTATCTTGTTTCGGCGGTATTGTAGGATGAAGCGGCCCGGACCGACCTTACACGTACGCTTACGTGAGACAAGTTCCACCGACTGACATGCACTAGTTGCATAAGGTGGCTAGCGGGTGTCTGTCTCTCCTAATTTAGTCAGAACGGATTCGATGAAAAGGGTCCTTATGAAGGGTAAATAGAAATTGGCAAATCACGTTGTGGTCATACGTAGGTAAGAAACGTTCTTGCTAGAAACCTACAAACCACGTAAAAACTTGCAACAACAATTAGAGGACGTCTAACTTGTTTTTGCAGCATGTGCTATGTGATATGATATGGCCAGAAGATGTGATGAATGATATATGTGATATATGAGATTGATCATATTCTTGTAATAGGAATCACGACTTGCATGTCGATGAGTATGACAACCGGCAGGAGCCATAGGAGTTGTCTTTATTATTTTGTATGACCTGCGAGTCATTGAATAACACCATGTAAATTACTTTACTTTGTTGCTAAACGCGTTAGCCATAGAAGTAGAAGTAATCGTTGGCGTGACGACTTCATGAAGACACAATGATGGAGATCATGATGATGGAGATCATGGTGTCATGCCGGTGACGAAGATGATCATGGTGCCCCGAAGATGGAGATCAAAGGAGCATAATGATATTGGCCATATCATGTCACTATTTGATTGCATGTGATGTTTATCATGTTTTTGCATCTTATTTGCTTAGAACGATAGTAGTAAGTAAGATGATCCCTTATGATAATTTCAAGAAAGTGTTCCCCCTAACTGTGCACCGTTGCGAAGGTTCGTTGTTTCGAAGCACCACGTGATGATCGGGTGTGATAGATTCTAACGTTCGCATACAACGGGTGTTGACGAGCCTAGCATGTACAGACATGACCTCGGAACACACGCAATACACTTGGGTTGACTTGACGAGCCTAGCATGTACAGACATGGCCTCGGAACACGGAGGACCGAAAGGTCGAGCATGAGTCGTATAGAAGATACGATCAACATGGAGATGTTCACCGATCTTGACTAGTCCGTCTCACGTGATGATCGGACACGGCCTAGTTAACTCGGATCATGTTTCACTTAGATGACTAGAGGGATGTCTATCTGAGTGGGAGTTCATTAAATAATTTGATTAGATGAACTTAATTATCATGAACTTAGTCTAAAATCTTTACACTATGTCTTGTAGATCAAATGGCCCACGTTGTCCTCAATTTCAACGCGTTCCTAGAGAAAACCAAGCTGAAAGATGATGGCAGCAACTATACGGACTGGGTCCGGAACCTGAGGATCATCCTCATAGCAGCCAAGAAAGATTATGTCTTAGAAGCACCGCTAGGTGAAGCACCAATCCCAGAGAACCAAGACGTTATGAACGCTTGGCAGCAGCGTGCTGATGATTACTCCCTCGTTCAGTGCGGCATGCTTTACAGCCTAGAACCGGGTCTCCAAAAGCGTTTTGAGAAACATGGAGCATATGAGATGTTCGAGGAGCTGAAAATGGTTTTCCAAGCTCATGCCCGGGTCGAGAGATATGAAGTCTCCGACAAGTTCTTCAGCTGTAAAATGGAGGAGAATAGTTCTGTTAGTGAGCACATACTCAGAATGTCTGGGTTGCACAACCGCTTGTCTCAGCTGGGAGTTAATCTCCCGGATGACGCGGTCATTGACAGAATCCTTCAGTCGCTTCCACCAAGCTACAAGAGCTTTGTGATGAACTTCAATATGCAAGGGATGGAAAAGACCATTCCCGAGGTATATTCAATGCTGAAATCAGCGGAGGTGGAGATTAGAAAAGAACATGAAGTGTTGATGGTGAACAAAACCACCAAGTTCAAGAAGGGCAAGGGTAAGAAGAACTTCAAGAAGGACGGCAAGGGAGTTGCCGCACCCGGTAAGCCAGTTACCGGGAAGAAGTCAAAGAATGGACCCAAGCCTGAAACTGAGTGCTTTTATTGCAAGGGGAGTGGTCACTGGAAGCAGAACTGCCCCAAATACTTAGCGGACAAGAAGGCCGGCAACACCAAAGGTATATGTGATATACATGTAATTGATGTGTACCTTACCAGTACTCGTAGTAGCTCCTGGGTATTTGATACCGGTGCGGTTGCTCACATTTGTAACTCAAAACAGGAACTGCGGAATAAACGGAGACTGGCAAAGGACGAGGTGACGATGCGCGTCGGGAATGGTTCCAAGGTCGATGTGATCGACGTCGGCACGCTACCTCTGCATCTACCTACGGGATTAGTTTTAAACCTCAATAATTGTTATTTAGTGCCAGCTTTGAGCATGAACATTGTATCTGGATCTCGTTTAATTCGAGATGGCTACTCATTTAAATCTGAGAATAATGGTTGTTCTATTTATATGAGAGATATGTTTTATGGTCATGCCCCGCTGGTCAATGGTTTATTTTTGATGAATCTCGAACGTGATGTTACACATATTCATAGTGTGAATACCAAAAGATGTAAAGTTGATAACGATAGTCCCACATAC
Source organism: Aegilops tauschii subsp. strangulata (assembly GCF_002575655.3). Classification (NCBI taxonomy): domain Eukaryota; kingdom Viridiplantae; phylum Streptophyta; class Magnoliopsida; order Poales; family Poaceae; genus Aegilops; species Aegilops tauschii. The sequence continues at coordinate 106,796,926 of NC_053036.3, read as the reverse complement.
TTGTGGCACTGCCGCCTTGGTCACATTGGTGTCAAGCGCATGAAGAAGCTCCATGCAGATGGACTTTTGGAGTCTCTTGATTACGAATCATTTGACACGTGCGAACCATGCCTCATGGGTAAGATGACCAAGACTCCGTTCTCCGGAACAATGGAGCGAGCAACCAACTTATTGGAAATCATACATACCGATGTGTGCGGTCCAATGAGTGTTGAAGCTCGTGGAGGATATCGTTATGTTCTCACTCTCACTGATGATTTAAGTAGATATGGGTATGTCTACCTAATGAAACACAAGTCTGAAACCTTTGAAAAGTTCAAGGAATTTCAGAGTGAGGTTGAAAATCAACGTGACAGGAAAATAAAGTTCTTACGATCAGATCATGGAGGAGAATATTTAAGTCACGAATTTGGTGCACACTTAAGGAAATGTGGAATCGTTTCACAACACACGCCGCCTGGAACACCTCAGCGAAACGGTGTGTCCGAACGTCGTAATCGCACTCTATTGGATATGGTGCGATCTATGATGTCTCTTACCGATTTACCGCTCTCATTTTGGGGCTATGCTTTAGAGACTGCCGCAATCACTTTAAATAGGGCTCCATCGAAATCCGCTGAGACGACACCGTATGAATTATGGTTTGGGAAGAAACCTAAGCTGTCGTTTCTAAAAGTTTGGGGATGCGATGCTTATGTCAAGAAACTTCAACCTGAAAAGCTTGAACCCATGTCGGAGAAATGCGTCTTCATAGGATACCCTAAGGAAACTATTGGGTATACCTTCTACCTCAGATCCGAAGGCAAGATCTTCGTTGCCAAGAACGGGTCTTTTCTGGAGAAGGAGTTTCTCTCGAAAGAATTGCGTGGGAGGAAAGTGGAACTTGATGAGGTGATAGTCACCCCTTCCGTGCCGGAAAGTAGCGCGGTGCGGGAAGATGTTCCTGTGGTGCCTACACCGACTGGGGTGGAAGTTAATGATGATGATCATGAAGCTTTGGATCAAGTTGCCACTGAACTTCGTAGGTCCACAAGGACACGTTCCGCACCAGAATGGTACGGCAACCCTGTCCTGGAAATCATGTTGTTAGACAACGGTGAACCTTCGAACTATGAAGAAGCGATGGCGGACCCGAATTCCGACAAATGGCTAGAAGCCATGAAATCCGAGATAGGATCCATGTATGAAAACGAAGTATGGACTTTGACTGACTTGCCCGATGATCGGCGAGCCATAGAAAACAAATGGATCTTTAAGAAGAAGACAGACGCGGATGGTAATGTGACCATCTATAAGGCTCGGCTTGTCGCTAAGGGTTATCGACAAGTTCAAGGGGTTGACTACGATGAGACTTTCTCACCCGTAGCGAAGCTGAAGTCCGTCCGAATCATGTTAGCAATTGCCGCATACTATGATTATGAGATATGGCAGATGGACGCCAAAACGGCATTCCTTAACGGCTTCCTTAAGGAAGAGTTGTATATGATGCAGCCGGAAGGTTTTGTCGATCCTAAGAATGCTAACAAAGTATGCAAGCTCCAGCGCTCAATCTATGGGCTGGTGCAAGAATCTCGGAGTTGGAACATTCGCTTTGATGAGATGATCAAAGCGTTTGGGTTTACACAGACTTATGGAGAAGCCTGTGTTTACAAGAAAGTGAGTGGGAGCTCTGTAGCATTTCTCATATTATATGTGGATGACATACTGTTGATGGGTAATGATATAGAATTCTTGGAAAGTATAAAGGCCTATTTGAATAAGTGTTTTTCAATGAAGGACCTTGGAGAAGCTGCTTATATATTAGGCATTAAGATCTATAGAGATAGATCGAGACGCCTCATTGGTCTTTCACAGAGTACATACCTTGACAAGATATTGAAGAAGTTAAATATGGATCAGTCCAAGAAGGGGTTCTTGCCTGTATTGCAAGGTGTGCAATTGAGCACGGCTCAATGCCCGACCACGGCAGAAGATATAGAAAAGATGAGTGTCATCCCCTATGCCTCGGCCATAGGGTCTATTATGTATGCCATGCTGTGTACCAGACCTGATGTAAACCTTGCCGTAAGTTTGGTAGGAAGGTACCAAAGTAATCCCGACATGGAACACTGGACAGCGGTCAAGAATATCCTGAAGTACCTGAAGAGGACTAAGGATATGTTTCTCGTTTATGGAGGTGACGAAGAGCTCGTCGTAAAGGGTTACGTCGACGCTAGCTTCGACACAGATCTGGATGACTCGAAGTCACAAACCGGATACGTGTATATTTTGAATGGAGGAGCAGTAAGCTGGTGCAGTTGCGAGCAAAGCGTCGTGGCGGGATCTACATGTGAAGCGGAGTACATGGCGGCCTCGGAGGCAGCACAGGAAGCAGTCTGGATGAAGGAGTTCATTACCGACCTAGGGGTGATTCCCAATGCGTCGGGCCCGATGAATCTATTCTGTGACAACACTGGAGCTATTGCCCTTGCGAAGGAGCCCAGGTTTCACAGGAAGACCAGGCATATCAAGCGTCGCTTCAACTCCATTCGTGAATGTGTTCAAAATGGAGACATAGATATTTGTAAAGTACATACAGACCTGAATGTAGCAGATCCGTTGACTAAACCTCTCCCTAGGGCAAAACATGATCAACACCAGGACGCAATGGGTGTTCGATTCATCACAATGTAACTAGATTATTGACTCTAGTGCAAGTGGGAGACTGTTGGAAATATGCCCTAGAGGCAATAATAAATGGTTATTATTATATTTCTTTGTTCATGATAATTGTCTATTGTTCATGCTATAATTGTGTTATCCGGAAATCGTAATACATGTGTGAATACATAGACCACAACGTGTCCCTAGTAAGCCTCTAGTTGACTAGCTCGTTGATCAACGGATAGTCATGGTTTCCTGACTATGGACATTAGATGTCATTGATAACGGGATCACATCATTAGGAGAATGATGTGATGGACAAGACCCAATCCTAAGCATAGCTCAAAGATCGTGTAGTTCGTTTGCTAGAGCTTTTCCAATGTCAAGTATCTTTTCCTTAGACCATGAGATCGTGCAACTCCCGGATACCGTAGGAGTGCTTTGGGTGCACCCAACGTCACAACGTAACTGGGTGACTATAAAGGTACACTACGGGTATCTCTGAAAGTGTCTGTTGGGTTGGCACGGATCGAGACTGGGATTTGTCACTCCGTGTGACGGAGAGGTATCTCTGGGCCCACTCGGTAATGCATCATCATAATGAGCTCAATGTGACTAAGGCGTTAGTCACGGGATCATGCATTGCGGTACGAGTAAAGAGACTTGCCGGTAACGAGATTGAACAAGGTATTGGGATACCGACGATCGAATCTCGGGCAAGTAAAATACCGATTGACAAAGGGAATTGCATACGGGATTGATTGAATCCTCGATATCGTGGTTCATCCGATGAGATCATCGTGGAACATGTGGGAGCCAACATGGGTATCCAGATCCCGCTGTTGGTTATTGACCGAAGAGGCGTCTCGGTCATGTTTGCATGTCTCCCGAACCCGTAGGGTCTACACACTTAAGGTTCGGTGACGCTAGGGTTGTAGAGATATGAGTATGTGGAAACCCGAAAGTTGTTCGGAGTCCCGGATGAGATCCCGGACGTCACGAGGAGTTCCGGAATGGTCCGGAGGTGAAGAATTATATATAGGAAGTCCAGTTTCGGCCACCGGGAAAGTTTCGGGGGTTATCGGTATTGTACCGGGACCACCGGAAGGGTCCCGGGGGTCCACCGGGTGGGGCCACCTGTCCCGGAGGGCCCCATGGGCTGAAGTGGGAAGGGAACCAGCCCATAGTGCGCTGGGGCGCCCTCCCATGGGCCTACCCCCTGCGCCTAGGGTTGGAAACCCTAGGGTGGGGGGCGCCCCACTTGACTTGGGGGGTAAGTTACCCCCCTGGCCACCGCCCCCCATCCAGATGGGTTCTGGCCGGCGCCCCCCCTCCCAGGGGGCCTATATAAAGGGGGGGAGGGCAGTAGCATTACAGCCTTGGGCGCCTCCCTCCTCCCCTGCTACACCTCTCCCTCTCGCAGACGCTCGGCGAAGCCCTGCCGATATCCCGCTACATCCACCACCACGCCGTCGTGCTGCTGGATCTCCATCAACCTCTCCTTCCCCCTTGCTGGATCAAGAAGGAGGAGACGTCGCTGCACCGTACATGTGTTGAACGCGGAGGTGCCGTCCGTTCGGCACTCGTTCATCGGTGATTTGAATCACGGTGAGTACGACTCTGTCATCCACGTTCATTGGAACGCTTCCGCTCGCGATCTACAAGGGTATGTAGATGCACTCCTTTCCCCTCGTTGCTAGTATACTCCATAGATGGATCTTGGTGAGCGTAGGAAAATTTTAAAATTCTGCTACGATCCCCAACAGTTATCCCGTTATTAAATGACAACTCATGTCCATGGTTAGGAAACCTTAACCATTTTTTTTATCAACGAGCTAGTCAAGTAGAGGCTCACTAGGGACATAGTGTTTGTCTTTGTATTCACACATGTATTTGGGTTTTCGATCAATGCAATTCTAGCATAAATAATAAACATTTATCATAAATAAGGAAATATAAAACAACAACTTTATTATTGCCTCTAGGGCATATTCCTTCAGTAAATGCAAAAAGTGCAGCGCTGAACGGCTTGGTCCAGCTGGCTCCACTTTGCTGCTCGTGACTGGCCCAGGACTAAATGTGCACATCTGAGACAAGTTCCAAGACTAATTTGTTAGCTTTTGCAAGTTATAGAACTAAACCATCACATATAGATAAGTTCTAGGACCTGCAGTGCTATTACCTCTATTTCCAAAGAAAATGATGAGGAAGGCGGGCAGAACGTAAGCTACCTCGAACTAGTTGCGGAAGAAACCAGCTAGTATTTTAAATAGTCAGCGGCTGGTGATCCAAGGAAATCGTTGAAGTCGTAGCTAGCGCGTGTGTGTGGTGCCGATGTTAGTTATTTAAAGGAACATTTGTTTCGGTTGTTGTTGCTTTTTTTGCGAAAAGGTTGTTGTTGCTTTAATCATTTGCTCTCAGAGGCTTCTAATTTATTGACTCTCCTGTGAGTATCTAACGTTCTTTGCGTTTGCTTAATGGAATTTGACATTCCACGAAGGCAAAAAAATTCATGGACCATGTTTGATAAGAAATTAGAATCATGCCACGGACATGCTAATTTCTCTCTGCAAACATCACTGTCTTGATACACAAGGTCCATGTTTGACAAGAAATGAAGATACTTGGCCAGGAAGAGAAGTCAAGGGGGCTGGGATAAAATCAAGTGCTCAACGTGGCTACGTTTGTGTTGACAGCCTCTGTTCTTTGCTCGGAAACGTCGTAGATAGCTATATATCCACTCACGTGTCATTACTAGCACAGTAGCTCGCAAATATGTGTGGATTTGGTATCTTTTTATCCTCTTTCGAATCATGCAGGAGAGTTGCATGTGTATTAATTAAGAAAGAAGATAATACAATGACGATGAAGATATGACCTATACATCGTCACAGAGGCACGTATGGCTCGACAAAGAAACCCTAAACGACATAAGGGTCATGAACACAAAAGTTGGTGACCGAACTCAACCTAAACTAGAGCAAAAGATAAAACACAAGGCATGGAAGGGAAAACCACCCACTACAAAACATGGAACACACCCACAATAACAAGGCCCAAAACTAAACTACGTGATGACAACAACGATTGAACCCACACATTACAGTGCAGACGCGCCACAAGCCTTGAGCCAACCACATGGATGAGTATATAGGCTTAACATCACCGAGCAACTTCATCTACCCAACGCCATCGAACTTGAGTCCACTTGGCAATAGAAGAGGGACCATGGAGGTAGACGAGCACGGATCAGGGGAAGCAAAAGGGCGTATAAGATGCATTCCCGAGCAGTGCAAGCCAAACCGCCATCCGCACCCAACCCCAAGACAAGCCCACGATGAACCACGACACGACCACGTCAAAAAACCAACCCTGGTTGGAGATGAGTCAACGCGGGCGGATGCTTCAAATCCGAGAGAACAACTGCCATATCTGACCGATGACGAGCGAGAAACATAACCATGACCAAAACAAGGAACATGACAACCACGATTGGCAACGCTACAACCAACAAGAGGACGACATAAGTCGGCGGTGCAATGACCCACCTCATGAGCTGCGACGGCGAGCCAGGGGAACCCCAACGCATCAATGATGGGGAGTGAACCAAGGAGATGTGAGGGCGACAGATTTGGAATAGTGTGGAGGTTGGAACTCTATGGCACCAAGATCGGGCAAAGAGCTTACTTGATCTAGGCACCGATGACGACAGTGGATAGAGTGAAGGAAATATGCCCTAGAGGCAATAATAAAGTTGTTATTCATATTTCCTTACATCATGATAAATGATTATTATTCATGCTAGAATTGTATTAACCGGAAACTTAGTACATGTGTGAATACATAGACAAACAGAGTGTCCCTAGTATGCCTCTACTTGACTAGCTCGTTAATCAAAGATGGCTAAGTTTCCTAGCCATAGACATGTGTTGTCATTTGATGAACGACATCACATCATTAGAGAATGACGTGATGGACAAGACCCATCCGTTAGCTTAGCATTATGATCGTTTAGTTTATTGCTATTGCTTTCTTCATGACTTATACATGTTCCTCTGACTATGAGATTATGCAACTCTCGAATATCGGAGGAACACTTAGTGTGCTATCAAACGTCACAATGTAACTAGGTGATTATAAAGACGCTCTACAGGTGTCTCCAATGGTGTTTGTTGAGTTGGCATAAATTGAGATTAGGATTTGTCACTCAGAGTATCGGAGAGGCATCTCTGGGCCCTCTCGATAATGCACATCACTATAAGCCTTGCAAGCAATGTGACTAATTACTTAGTTGCGGGATGATGCATTACGGAACGAGTAAAGACACTTGCCTGTAACGAGATTGAACTAGGTATGATGATACCGACGATCGAATCTCGGGCAAGTAACATACCGATGACAAAGGGAACAACGTATGCTGTTATGCGGTTTGACCGATATAGATCTTCGTAGAATATGTAGGAGCCCATATGACCATCCAGGTTCCGCTATTGGTTATTGACCAGAGATGTGTCTCGGTCATGTCTACATAGTTCTCGAACCCGTACGGTCCGCGCGCTTAACGTTCGATGACGATTTGTATTATGAGTTACGTGATTTGATGACCGAAGTTTGTTCGGAGTCCCGGATGAGATCACGGACATGATGAGGAGTCTCAAAATGGTCGAGAGGTAAAGATTCATATATTGGAAGGCTATATTCGGACATCGGAATGGTTCCAAGTGATTCGGGTATTTTTCGGAGTACCGGAGAGTTACGGGAATTCGCCGGGGGAAGTTAATGGCCCTTATTAGGCTTCAGTGGAGAGAGGGAAGAAGGTCCACGAGGTGGCGCGCGCCTCCCCCTGCCCAAACCGAACTGGACAAGGGGTGGGGGCGCGGCCCCCTTTTTCCTTCTCCCTCTCCCTCCTTTCCTTCTTTCCTACTCCGAAAAGGAAAGGGAATCCTACTAGGACTTGGGAGTCCGTAGGACTCCCTACACTTGGCGCGCCCCTAGGAGGGCCGGCCTCTCTCCCTCCCTCCTTTATATACGTGGGCAGGGGGCACCCCAAAGGCACTCCAAGATTTGTCTTAGCCGTGTGCGGTGCCCCTCCTCCACGGTTACACACTTCGGTTATATCGTCGTAGTGCTTAGACGAAGCCCTGCGACGATAACTTCATCATCACCGTCGCCACGCCATCGTGCTGACGGAACTCTCCCTCGTCCTCAACTGGATCAAGAGCTCGAGGGACGTCATCCTGCTGAACGTGTGCTGAACACGGAGGTGCCGTACGTTCGGTACTTGGATCGGTTGGATCGCGAAGACATTCGACTACATCAACCGCGTTACTAAACGCTTCCACTTTCGGTCTACGAGGGTACGTGGACACACTCTCCCCGCTCATTGCTATGCTTCTCCTAGATAGATCTTGCGTGACCGTAGGAATTTTTTTGAAATACTACGTTCCCCAACATAGAGAGTGACTCATTAGAGCCATCGGGATGGTGCACATGCTAAGTAGGGAAACCATTGAGGTGACGGCTTCGGTCGAGTAGGGGAACCTCTACAGTCGTGAAAGTTGGCAACAAACAAGGGCCACCCAGCACCCGCTCGACCCCCTTGGTCGAAGAAGATGGCGCACAAGACAAGAAACTCGAGATCATAATGCCCACGCCCGGAAAAAAGCAACGAAAGGTGGTCTCGCCGTCGTCCGCCATACGGGCTTTGCCCAACGATAGCGAGAAAAAATTGACACACAAGATGACCAAAAGGCGACCACAACCAGAAAAAGGAACAAGAGGTGGTCCCCTTGCGGTGGACAGTGATGACGAGTGTGGGGTGCATGAGGAGGGTGGTGGCACTAGGTTTCCTGGGGGTGCCGGAGAGTCGGGATGTCTCGAACAAGAGACTTCATTACTGGAACAGAATTGAAACAATACCGTTTTTAAATCATGCAACTAGGAATTGTATGTTTTCATAAATGACTTCACAACATCACTTTATATTTTTGTAAAATGATTAGGAAAATAAGTGCGTCCTGGAACCGTGGCGGATCGAGGTAGCTGCATGGTATTGTTTACGACAACTCAGGGTCCCGGAAATTTACATGGGCGCGCAGGACCGGGCATGTACCTGCCAAACCCTGCCCAGCAGCTCGATTGCCTCATGGTTCGCAAAGTAGTTGGACCCCCCACGAGGGCACAATAAGTTTGAAGTGTTAACTATTAAAACTTTTGATTTTTTATCTGAAACTTGCGATTTTCTGACTCACTCTTACCAAGTTTCATAGAAAAAAATTTAAGACATTTATTTGGTCGGTCATCGGCATAAAAATTGTAATTTTGTCGGTCGCCTGTACTAATATTCAAGAGTTGAAATTTAACATTTATTTTCAAAATTTAACAAGATGTATTCAAAATGAATCTTATTTGAAAGTCCTCATCACGAGAAACACGAATATTGAAACAAAACTTAATTTGTATTTTTTGTTCTAAAGATATAAAAGTTTAAAATCCGAAAACCAAAAATAAAAGTACACGAGAGGGACTCGGTGCCCTAAGAACTGCTTGCCACAAATCTGTGTCTTTCGGGCCCTACTGAGCAGCTGGCCGGCGGTGGAGCCTCGAAAGAAATTAAAGAGATAGATCACTCTGACGACTTCAGTAAAAGACGAGCGCAGGGACCTATATAAAATATCTACCACCCAATGCATGAAAAAAAATACTAAACAATTAAATAAGAAAGGATGGTCCATATGTAAAAATAACTAACTTTTGGAACTTCAAGAGCAAAGGCGTTGCTCCAACAGACGGTTCATATGTAAAAAAAAATTGGACCAACGCCTTCCGTAGATGTAAAATTGAAAACTTCGTGATACAAATTTACATCACGAGATACGACTGATGTAAAACCGCGGCCGCCCGCCAAACGACCAACCGCCACTTCATTCCCCTTCCGCCTCACGACCGCCCGTCCGCGACCCGCCCGCCGCCCCGCCACAACTTTCCGACACTGCCCCACCGTAGATCCAGCCCTCCGCCACCGATTCCACCCCACCTGGGCTGCCGCCTGCCGCCGCGCCGCCCCATCGCGTCTGCCTCCGCTCCGGCCGCCTCCGCCCTGCCTCGACCCCGTCCGCCTCCTCTCTGGCCGCCTCCGCCTCCGGTCTGTCCTCCACCCGGCCCCTCTCCGTCCGCCTCCTCTCCGTCCGCCTCCGCCTCTGGTCCATCCGCCGCCCCGCTACGTCCGCCTCCGCCCCGCGCCGCACGCCGCGGCCCTGCTCCGTCCGCCTCCGCCCCGCGCCGCACGCCGCCGCCCCGCTCCGTCCGCATCCGCCCCGCGCCGCACACCGCCGCCCCGACTCGCTCCCCGCTCGGCCGCCGCCCGCTCCCCGCGCCGAAGAAGACGCCGAAGGGCAAGTCCGGTTTCTTTGGCGTGAGGGCAAAGCCCTCCGGGAACTTCGGAGTGGAATTCTCCGACGCCGGGCGGCGTTGGTGGCTCGGCACGTATCCCACCACCGATGAGGCAGCACGTGCCTACGACATGGCGGTGTGGCGTGCCGGACAGCTGAAGACGGACCTCAACTTCCCGAAGGTCCAGTCCCAGGCGGTGGCGGAGTGGCTCGTGCCGCAGGGCATCCGGATGGAGGAGATGCCGGCGAAGAAGGCGAAGAAGAGACCGCCGGTTATCGTCGCTCCAGGCGAGAGTGACGAGGCGGCGATGGCTCGGTTTGCGTGAGAGCATCCGTAGTACGTCCAGGCCGAGCTGGAGCACTACTGGAAGCGCGACGTCGAGGCGAAAAAAAGAGAGGGTGAAGAAGGAGGATGAGGCCGGCCCCTCGACTGTGATCCCTATCGAGTCGTCGGATGAGGACTAGGGTGACTCCAAGGAGGAGGACGAGGGGTGCGATGACCCAACCAAGGACGAGTTCTGGGAGCAGTTCCGCGGCTCCGACGACGAGGAGTAGTTTCATCTAGTAGTTCGAATAAGTAGTAGTTGATTTTGTGTATGGAACTATGTTGAATTTCATGTTTGAACTATGTTGAGATGTAGTAGTTGGTCGTTTTAATCTTCGTTTTGAACCATCTGTTGGAGTTGCTCTTTTATTTACATGTCCGTTTTGGACCATCTGTTAGAGTTGAGCCTTTTTCGAAGATGTAAAAAACATTTTTTGATGCTTCAAATTTGGACCGTTACCGGTTTGGACCACCAAAATATACATCATCTATTGAAGATGCTCTTAGATACAAAAGCTAGTAGTACGTGTGAGATTAGTTGCTAAGTCTTTTATGCACTTAACACCTCATCTAAGCATCAATGCATTTGACGAGGTATTAGTAGTAATTGTCTAAAGAAACATTTTTATTCATTTACTGTATTTTATATTGAGAGGACATTTTTATCCATTTGATGGTGTACTATACTTTTTCGCGGGGTACTACTCATGATTTGTTTGCATTAAATATATGTTTTCTAGAAGGACCATGTTTGAAAAGAAATATGTTATTGGGAGTACCTAAAACTCATCTATATGAGATATAATTTGGTCTCATTCACCTAGAAAACAAGAACAGATACAACCCACATCAGCACACACGCATCTTATAGCATCACATTCAATGGCTATAAAAGATGAATGAGACCAAATTATGTCTCATCTAGATGAGTTCTAGCAAAACTGTATATTATTTGCGAGGAAGAGAAGTCAATTGGTAGCGACCCGTGCGTGCATGCTGCTGTCAGCCTGCACAATGTATGCCGCATGGTCGCGGCAGAAGGAGGTAGTATCTCTAGAAGGCATCTTCTGCTTGAAAATAAAAGAAGTTTTGTCTAGAAGGTAGAAGGCAGACCCGTGCGGATATGCCGTCGACGTCGACCAGCAGCGCCACACGTTCCCACGAGCCCCCCAGTAGTAGTTAGTGCGCGTCCGGGGCTGGCTCGTACCTGCACGCATCACGGCCATCACGGCTGATCTCAGCCGCACCGCGACGAAACACCTCTCCTCTGCCCTCTGTACCTCGCCACTGACCAGCAAAACATATAAATACCCACCTCCCCGTCCCGAGTCTCACAGCAGAAACACACACACATTTCCCGGTCTCATCACTCACAGGCAGAGGCATACAATACAGGTCGCTGGTATTTTTCTCCTTGTTCCTGAATCCTGAGTGAACACCGGTCTACCATGGGTCTCGTCTGGATGGTGGCGGCGGCCGTGGCGGTGGTGCTGGCCTCGTGGGCGTTCAACGCGCTGGTGTACCTCTTGTGGAGGCCGCACGCCATCACCAGGCAGCTCCGCGCGCAGGGCGTCGGCGGGCCGGGCTACAGGTTCTTCGCCGGGAACCTCGCCGAGATCAAGCGGCTCCGCGCCGACACCGCCGGCGCCGCGCTGGACGTCGGCAACCACGACTTCGTCCCCATGGTCCAGCCGTACTTCCGCAAATGGATCCCAATCCACGGTACGAAACTCAGACACACTGCAATTCCTTCCAATCCATGGCTGTATTCTATGCCACCACCGTCTAGTTCCTGCTCTTACGTTCTGGTCTGCTGCAGGGCGCACGTTCCTCTACTGGTTCGGGGCCAGGCCGACCCTGTGCGTGGCCGACGTGAACACGGTGAAGCAGGTGCTCTCCGACCGCAGCGGGCTGTACCCTAAGAACATCAGCAACCCGCACATCGCCCGCCTGCTCGGCAACGGGCTCGTGCTCACCGACGGCGACGACTGGAAGCGCCACCGCAAGGTCGTCCACCCCGCCTTCAACATGGACAAGCTCAAGGTCTGTGTCCAGCTCCAGCACGACACGCGTTGGCGTGTGTGTTTTGAACTAGTATTCGATTTTCAGTGTGCACAATGTGTGAATTCCGCTAACTGTTATCTGTACGACAGATGATGACCGTGACCATGTCCGACTGTGCCGGGTCAATGATGTCGGAGTGGAAGGCAAAGATGGCGAAGGGCGACAGCGTGGAGATTGAGCTGAGCACCCAGTTTGAGGAGCTCGCCGCGGATGTCATCTCTCACACGGCATTCGGTAGCAGCTACGAACAGGGGAAAAAGGTCTTCCTCGCGCAGAGGGAGCTCCAGTTTCTTGCCTTCTCCACCATATTCAACGTGCAAATCCCAGCATTCAGGTAATGGTGGTTCTTCTTCTTCCTGTACCGTCGTTGAGACACAACATACATTTTCACAGAGCAGAAATTAATCTTTATGTGTGTGTGGAATTAATAAGGTACCTCCCAACTGAAAAGAACCTCAAGATATGGAAGCTTGACAAGGAGGTGAGGACCATGCTGATGAACATCATCCAAAGCGTCTTGCCACCAAAGACACCATGGGCTACGGCAACGACCTGCTTGGGCTTATGTTGGAGGCGTGCGCGGCAGAGGGCGGGCATAATCCGATTTTAAGCATGGACGAGATCATAGATGAGTGCAAGACCTTCTTCTTTGCCGGGCATGACACCAGCTCACACCTGCTCACATGGACCATGTTCTTGCTGAGTACGCACCCTGAGTGGCAGGAGAAGCTCAGGGAGGAGGTGCTAAGAGAGTGTGGCAGTGAGGTTCCCACCGGTGACATGCTCAACAAACTGCACTTGCTCAACATGTTCCTTCTAGAAACTCAGAGGTTATACGCCCCTGTGTCACTCATTCAGAGGTAGGCGGGTTCGGATCTCGAGGTTGGTGGCATCAAAATGCCCGAGGGCACGGTCCTAACGATCCCAATCGCGACAATACATCATGACAAGGAGATATGGGGAGAAGATGCCAACGAATTCAAGCCTACGAGGTTCGAGAATGGAGTGACGAGGTCCGGAAAGCACCCCAATGCCTTGTTGTCTTTCTCCAGTGGGCCGAGGTCGTGCATAGGGCAGAACTTTGCAATGATAGAGGCCAAGGCTGTGATCCCCGTGATTCTTCAGAGATTTTCATTCTCCCTATCACCGAAGTATGTCCATGCCCCCATGGATGTGATTACGCTGCGGCCTAAGTTTGGGCTTCCCATGATCCTCAAGAGCCTAGAGATGTAGAAAAATGTGTATGGTGTTAAGAATAACATATGGTTTTGTATTATTTAAATGGAGTTTAGTTTATGTTGCGCACTAGATAATCTTGTGATATTATCGATGTATAATGTATCCAATTTATAAATATAAATAATAAAGTGTTCTATTAATAAGTTATTGTTTTTTCTTACTATCAGCCACCTTTATTTCCCCCCAAAATAGTCACTAGCTATTGATAAACCTAGATTGTTGCAGTTCTTTTCTATCAATCCTGATATGCAGGACGGGAAAGATCCATACAACTCACTCCTACTTCTCCATTTTGGAAAATCTTCCTCAAATTGCACACTTGCAATAATGGTACGCAGTGTGCAATGGTAGGTGCCCGTGTTCTAAATAAATGCTATTGCTATTTTTAACCTAATTACTGATTTGTCTCTCATTAGATTTTGAGTATTTTGACTCTTCTACGCTGATTGCCTTTGGCATCAAAGTTTCTTTAAAGTTTTCTGATAATACCGCAGTTTCTGAAAAAAAAACCATGATTTTGAATACTTTGATGCGTTTGGCTTCAACAAAAATTGAAGTTTTGTAAACTACGGTATCCCAGAAACCATGATATTTTTGCTATATCTGGAAAAGAGGTCCCGACCTCTTTTTTCTAAACAGAGCGGACAGTAATCATCGGGATGATCGCAGTTGATGTTGCCCTATACGTTGAGATAAGATATCCAGCTGCGATCCTATCTTATTTTCGTTCTTTTTGTTATATGGTAAACGACCTCTATTATTATATCTCCTGGTTACGATTCAGGCTATTTCTCCGTTGAGTCCTTGGCTACCAATTTATTTCCGGCGAGTAGCACATTGATTAGATCGATTGATTCCTCTGGACAACACTCGTAGGTACGCAGCAAGCTATATATGCTAGCTACCCGATTCAGTGTAAACAACGGCACAAAAGAATTTAGGACCGGTTGGGAGTATATGCACGTATAGACATATAATGGCGACAACTCCTAGGATTGTATTCCCTTTTGAATAACTTGGGTCAAAACTTTGATAAATCAGCATCATCCAAACACATGTAAAACTGAGAAAAACGTTGGTTTTAGAAAACTGTAGTATTCCTTGCCCACCCATGGGAATACTGTGGTTTTCAATTAGCATGGTTTTCTAGAAACTTTGCTGCCAAACTAGATGTCACCAAAACGCATAGGGACAAGTGCATTTTTATTGATTTTCAGGTTTTGTTTTGCTGGTTTTTATCCTTTTTTCGTTTTCTCTTATTCTTTTTAAAAAAACTTTTTTAAAACGTTCACAATTAAAAAAAATCCATTTTTCAATGTTTCTAATTTGATAAAATGATTCTAGTTCCATTTTTATTTTGTAAAATCTTCCTTTTTTCATAAAAAGTTTGCAAGATTGAAAAACATTGGCATAAGAAAAACAATTCAAAAATTGTTTTTTTGCAGTTTCAGAAAATGTTCGTGTTTGCTAAAATCATTAAAAAAATATTCATTTTTTCAAAATATGTTTGAGCATTTAGCCAAATTTCAAAATTAGAGAATGTTGGCGTTTTCAAGAGAACCTTTGCAAATTTGGAAAAAATACTTTGCATTGCAAAAAAGTCCAATAGGAGAACCAATATAGTAGCAGGCACTATTTCCCTCAGTGAGAACCAATGTTATCCAACCAATAGGAGAACCACGCATATGCCTAGTAAGCAGCACCTACACACATAAGAGCAAATACTTGCACCCAGCACGGGCAAGAGGTTTGTCAATCTCCTTGAACTCGTTACTCGCAAGGACTAAATCTGATAGTGATAGATATATAAATTGAAAAGTAAATAGATTGTAGCAAGGTATTTTTGGTTTTAGCAATATGATTAAAGTATACCCGGGGGCCATACTTTTCACTAGAGTCTTCTCTCTCTAAACATAGCCCACTACGATGGGTAGACAAATTACTGTTGGGCAATTGATAGAAAATGCATAGTTATGATGTTATTCATGGAAATGATCAAATATATAGGCATCATGTCCGTGACAAGTAGATTGACTCCTACCTGCATCTACTACCATTGCTCCACTTCGAGAGCGCTTCTATGCTTGTCTTTCTACGTATTAAGTTCATAAAAACAGAGTAATTCATGACGTATGATGACTTGATGTAGACAGAATAAAACCAAGCAATATGACTAAACCCCGTCGTTCTACCCTTAACGGCAACAATACAAATTTGCTACCCCTTCTGTCACTAGGTGAGGACACCGCAAGATTGAACCCACTACAACGCACCTCTCCCGCTGAAGATAAATCAATCTAGTTAGCCAAACCAAACAGATAGATCAGAGAGAAATACAAAGCTATAATAATCATGCATAATAAAGTTCACAAAACACTCAATTACTTTCAATGAATAATATGATCATAAACTCACAATTCATCGGATCACAACAAACACACAACAAAAAGAAGATTACATTGGATATAACTCCAAGAAGATCGAGGAGAGCATTGTATTGAAGATCCAAGAGAGAGAAGAAGCCATCTACCTACTAGCTATGGACTGATACGTCTCCAACGTATCTATAATTTTTGATTGTTCCATGCTATTATATTATCTATTTTGGATTTTTTATATGCATTAATATGCTATTTTATATTATTTTTAGGACTAACCTATTAACCTAGAGCTAGTGCCAGTTTCTGGTTTTTTCTTGTTTTTGAGTTTTATAGAAAAGGAATACCAAACAGAGTCCAAACGAGCTGAAAATTTATGGTGTTTTTTATGGATCAGAAGAAGCCCACGGAGCATCGGAGTTGGGCCAGAAGCTTCACGAGGAAGCGGCAAGGGTGGAGGGTGCCCCCCTAGAGCATGCCCCCTGGCTTGGCGCTGCCTCGTGGACCCCCCTGACTTGTTCCCGACGCCAAAAATTCCTATAAATATAGAAACCCCCAAAAAGAAACCTAGATCGAAAGTTCCGCCGCCGCAAGCCTCTGTAGCCATGAAAAATCAACCAGGAGCCCGTTTCGGCACCCTGCCGGAGGGGGAAACCATCACCGGAGGCCATCTTGATCATCCCGGTGGTCTCCATGACGAGGAGGGAGTAGTTCACCCTCGGGGCTGAGGGTATGTACCAGTAGCTATGTGTTTGATCTCTCTCTCTCTCTCTCCCTCTCTCTCTCTCTCTCTCTCTCTCTTGTTCTTCATTTGGCACGATCTAGATGTACCGCGAGCTTTGTTACTATAGTTGAATCATATGGTGTTTCTCCCTCTCTACCTTCTTGTGATGAATTGAGTCTTGCTCTTTGAGGTTTCGTTATGTTGGATTGAGTATTGGATTTGAGAACACTTGATGTATGTCTTGTGATGGGATATCTGTGGTGACAATGGAATGTTCTATTGATTCACTTGATGTATGTTTTGGTACTCAACTCGTGGATTCCCGAGGTGACATTGGGGTAATCTATGCATAGGGTTTGATGCACGTTTTCGTCCTACATTCTCCGATAGAAACTTTGGAGTGATTCTTTGCTGCACATTGAGGGATTGTTATATGATCCAAATATGTTATTTTCTACCTTGCTGTTTTTATATTTTCATATTACAAAAACCTATATATATACTATCCATATTACACTTGTATCACCATCTCTTCGCTGAACTAGTGCACCTATACAATTTACCATTGTATCGGGTGTGTTGGGGACACAAGAGACTCTTTGTTATTTGGTTGCATGATTGTTTGAGAGAGACCATCTTCATCCTACGTCTCCTACGGATTGATAAACCTTAGGCCATCCACTTGAGGGAAATTTGCTACTGTCCTACAAAACTCTGCGCTTGGAGGCCCAACACGAGTCTACAAGAAGAAGGTTGCGTAGTAGACATTAAGCTCTTTTTTGGCGCCGTTGCCGGGGAGGTGAGTGCTTGAAGGTATATCTTTAGATCTTGCAATTGAATCGTTTAGTTTCTTGTTTTATCACTAGTTTAATCTATAAAATAAAATTACAAGAAACGGAATTGAGGTTGCCTCATATTATTCATCTTTATAATGTCTTTCTTGAAAATGATGGTGCGGAAAATTATGCTCAAGTGTTAGAAGAAGAAGTCAATAAAATGTTTGGTATAAAATATTTGAGTGATGAGCATGATTGCAATGTTGTTAGTATGAATTCTTTGAATATCCATGATACTAATGATATGCAAAGCCACAAGCTTGGGGATGCTATGTTTGATGAAGATGATATTTTTAGTCCCCCAAGTTTTGATGAGAAAATTTATTATGATGTAAGCATGCCTCCTATTTATGATGATTATAATGATAAAAGTGGATTTGGAGAGGTCATGACATTATTTAATGATGATTCCACTATTTCGGAAGAGGTTCCAATTGATTATGAAAACAAAGTTGCTATCTATGATGATTATTGTGATGACATGTATGCTATAAAGAGTAATGATATCCATGAAACTTTTCATCATGATTTTAATGCTCAAATTGATTATGTGAATCAAGTGTCATATGATAGTTATTTCATTGAATTTGCTCCCACTATTATTGATGAGAAGAAATTTGCTTATGTGGAGAGTAGTAAAATTTCTATGCTTATAAATCATTAAAAGAATGCTTTATGTGATAGTTATATTGTTTAATTCATTCATGATGCTACTGGAAATTACTATGAGAGAGGAATATATGCTTTTACATATTGCAATAATATCAAGTTTCCTCTCTATGTGTTGAAGGTTTTGAAGTTTTGCTTGTTTTGCCTTACTATGCTAATTGATTCTTGTTCCCATAAATTATTTTCTCACAAAATCACTATGCATAGGAAGTGGGTAAGACTTAAATGTGCTAGTCATATGCTTCATGACGATCCCATTATGTTTCAATACTTATCTTTTATGTGAGCATCATTGAAATCATCATGCCTAGCTAGAAAGGCATTAAAGAAAAGCGCTTATTGGGAGACAACCCAACATTTACCACTACTGTTTTTGTGTGTTCACATGATTAGGCTATTGTACTAATCATGTTTTATAGCTTTTGTTTCAATAAAGTGCCAAGTAAAGCCTTTGGGATAGAGTGGATGATAGTTTACTTGATTGTGTGCAAAAACAGAAACTTTAGCTTCCAGTCACAAAATTGTTTAAATTCACTGGAGCGTGATAAAATTCTGAAGTTTTTACACATTATTGATATAAAAATTTCCTAAGTTGTCCTAATTGTTCAGAATTTTTGGCGTAACAGAAGTATGGTTGTTGTTCAGATCATTACAGACTGTTCTGTTTTTTGACAGATTCTGTTTTCAATGCATAGTTTGCTTGTTTTAGTGTTTCCATAGCTTATACTTAGTGATATAAATTGTGGAAATGATAAGTTACAGTAGGCTTTGTGTGAGAACAATTATGAATCTTATCTTGACAGTACCAAAGTGAATGATTCGTCTTTATCATACTAACCCATCTCACGAAGTTCCGTTAAGCTTTGTGTGATTGAAGTTTTGAAGTTTTGGGTGAGACATCGATATGAGGAGAATAAGGAGTGGCAAGACCCTAAGCTTGGGGATGACCAAGGCACCCCAAGGTAATATTCAAGGAAGATCCAAGCAACTAAGCTTGGGGATGCCACGGAAGGCATCCCCTCTTTTGTCTCCAACATTATTGGTAACCTTACTTGGAGCTATATTTTTATTCATCACATGATATGAGTTTTGATTGGAGCATCGTTTTATTTTATTATTATTTGCTTTCTGTTATTTAGAGTAATGTTTTGCATATTTTATTTCAATAGAAAGGTCAAGTATAGTCTTTACCATGCTTATTTTGCAAGTCCATATGTTGTTGTTTTGAAAACAGAAAGTTTTCTATCGTTGTCTGAATTGTTAAAAAATGTCAGAACGCGATAAAATCTTGAAATTTTTACACAGTATGTTATGATAAATTTCCTACGGTGTGGTAAAATTTTAGAATTGTTTGAGTTAAATAAGTATGAATACTCTTGCATTCTTTTTAGACTGTTCTGTTTAGGTAGATTGTTGTTATGTTTGCATTGTTTGCTTATGTTTGCTTGTTTAATGATTCTATTTGAGGATAGGAGTATTAAATATGCAGAGGCATTTAGTATGCAATGTTAAATAATAATTTTAGTGATTTGCTACAGTAGAGAATGATAAGGTTTTGCATTGATTTATACTAACTTATCTCACGAGTTCTTGTTGAGTTTTGTGTGGATGAATTTTTTAAGAATTAGCGAAACCGCGATATAAGAGGAATTAAGGAGAGACAAAAGCTCAAGCTTGGGGATGCCCAAGGCATCCCTAATTAATATTTCAAGAAGTCTCAAGCATCTAAGCTTGGGGATGCCCCGGTTGGCATCCCACCTTTCTTCTTCAACAATGATCAGTCAGTTTTGGTTGAGCCTAAGTTTTTGCTTCTTCACATGATATGTGCTATCCTTGGAATGTCATTTTATTTTGTTTTGCTTGTTGTTTGAATAAAGTACTTAATATCTGAAATTCTTAGATGAGAGAGAGTCTACACATAGCTACTTAATTATTTAACTACTCATTGATCTTCACTTATACCTTTTGGAGTGGTTTGTCATGAACTCTCATGCTTCACTTATATCTTGTTGAGAGTATTATAAATAGTATGGCAATTTACTTAGGTTATGAATTTAGTCCTAATATGATGGGCATCCAAGAGGGATATAATAAAAAATTTCATATAAAGAGCATTGAATATGTGAGAATTTTGATTCCTTACATTTGTTTTGAGATATAAAGATGGTGATATTAGAGTCATTCTAGTGAGTAATTGTAGATTGGTAGAAATACTTGTGTTAAAGTTTGTGATTCCCGTTGCATGCACGTATGGTGAACCGTTATGTGATGAAGTCGGATCATGATTTATTTATTGATTATCCTCCTTATGAGTGGCGGTTGGGGACGAGCGATGGTATTTTCCTACCAATCTATCCCCCTAGGAGCATGCATGTAGTACTTTGTTTCGATAGCTAATAGACTTTTGCAATAAGTATGTGAGTTCTTTATGACTAATGTTGAGTCCATGGATTATACGCACTCTCACCCTTCCACCTTTGCTAGCCTCTCTAGTACCGCGCAACTTTCGCCGGTGCATTAAACCCACCATATACCTTCCTCAAAACAGCCACCATACCTACCTATTATGGCATTTCCATAGTCATTCTGAGATATATTGCCATGCAACTTCCACCGTTCCGTTTATTATGACACGCTTCATCATTGTCATATTGCTTTGCATGATCATGTAGTTGACATCGTATTTGTGGCAAAGCCACCATTCATATTTTTTATACATGTCACTCTTGAGTCATTGCACATCCCGGTACACCGCCGGAGGCATTCATATAGAGTCATAAATTCGTTCTACTATTGAGTTGTAATTCTTGAGTTGTAAAGCAAATAAAAGTGTGATGATCATCATTATTAGAGCATTGTCCTATGTGAGGAAAGGATGATGGAGACTATGATTCCCGCACAAGTCGGGATGAGACTCCGGACGAAAAATATAATAAAAAGAGGGAAAAAGAGAAAAAAGAAAGAAAAAAGAGGCCAAGGAACCCAAAATATATAGTGCTATATCCATGGCTCACGCTCATGTTTTGCGTGAAAGTTGAAAAAGTTTGAGAACATCAAAAGTATGAAACAATTGCTTGGCTTGTCATCGGGGTTGTGCATGGTTTAATACTTTGTGTGATGAAGATAGAGCATAGCCAGACTATATGATTTTATAGGGATAACCTTCTTTGGCATGCTATTTTGAGAAGACATGATTGCTTTATTAGTATGCTTGAAGTATTATTGTTTTTATTTCATATTAAGCTTTTGTTTGGAATCTTATGGATCTGAATATTCATGCCACAATAAAGAAGATTGGATTGATAAATATGTTAGGTAGCGTTCCACATTTTTTTTCATTTACCTACTCGAGGACGAGCAGGAATTAAGCTTGGGGATGCTTGATACGTCTCCAACATATCAAATTTGTTTTATTGTTCCATGCTATTATATTATCTGTTTTGGATGTTTTATATGCATTAATATACTATTTTATATTATTTTTGGGACTAACCTATTAACCTAGAGACTAGTGCTAGCTTCTGTTTATTCCTTGTTTTGAGTTATACAAAAAAGGAATACCAAACGGAGTCCAAACGAGTTGAAAATTTGCAGTGATTTTTTTATGGACGAGAAGAAGCCCACGGAGCATCGGAGTTGGGCCAGAAGCTTCACGAGGAAGCGACAAGGGTGGAGGGTGCCCTCCCTAGGGCGCGCCCCCTGGCTTGCCGCTACCTCGTGGACACCCCTGACTTGTTCCCGGCGCCAAAAATTCCTATAAATATAGAAACCCCCGAAAAGAAACCTAGATCGGAAGTTCTGCCACTGCAAGCCTCTGTATCCATGAAAAATCAATCAGGAGCCTGTTCCGGCACCCTGCCAGAGGGGGAAACCATCACCGGAGGCCATCTTCATCATCCCGGCTGTCTCCATGACGAGGAGGGAGTATTCACCCTCGGGGCTGAGGGTATGTACCAGTAGCTATGTGTTTGATCTCTCTCTATCACGTGTTCTTGATTTGGCACGATCTTGATGTACCGCGAGCTTTGTTACTATAGTTGAATCATATGGTGTTTCTCCCTCTCTACCTTCTTGTGATGAATTGAGTCTTGATCTTTGAGGTTTCGTTATGTTGGATTGAGTATTGGATTTGAGAACACTTGATGTATGTCTTGCGATGGGATATCTGTGGTGACAATGGGATGTTCTATTGATTCACTTGATGTATGTTTTGGCACTCAACTCGTGGATTACCGAGGTGACATTGGGGTAATCTATGCATAGGGGTTGATGCAAGTTTTCGTCCTACATTCTCCGATAGAAACTTTGGAGTGATTCTTTGTTGCACATTGAGGGATTGTTATATGATCCAAATATGTTATCATTGTTGAGAGACTTTGCACTATTGAAAGTATGAACCCTAGGCCTTGTTTCTAAGCATTGCAATACCCTTTTTGCTCACTTTTGTTACTTGCTACCTTGCTTTTTTTTATATTTTCAGATTACAAAAACCTATATCTACTATCCATATTACAGTTGTGTCACCATCTCTTCGCCGAACTAGTGCACCTATACAATTTACCATTGTATCGGGTGTGTTGGGGACACAAGAGACTCTTTGTTATTTGGTTGCAGGGTTGTTTGAGAGACACCATCTTCATCCTACATCTCCCACGGATTGATAAACCTTAAGTCATCCACTTGAGGGAAATTTGCTACTGTCCTACAAAACTCTGCGCTTGGAGGCCCAACACGAATCTACAAGAAGAAGGTTGCGTAGTAGACATCATGGACCCGTAAGTCTGTGGTGAACTACTCACGCATCATCGAAAGGGAAGAAGGTTGATGTAGAAGTCCTCCGTGATCGATCCCCCCTCCGGCAGAGTGCCGGAGAAGGCCTCCAGATGGGATCGCGGGAGAACAGAGACTTGCACCGGTGTAGCGACCCGACCCGAATGGATCAAAGTTTCTGTGCTTAGGTGTCATCCCTGGATCGGTATGCTGACACACACAGTACTCGAGGATTTATAACAGAGGTAAATCACATGTATAAAGTAACGTAAATACTATTACCTCAATCCATATAGCGGAAGTAACAACAAAGTTGTGAAGTCCCAACAACACCAACGACAAAGTTGAGTGTAGACATCGTAACCCTAACGTATCACTTACTCGTCATAAGAATCCTGCAACATGAGACATTGCAACCATGTAGGTCAGTACATTGAATGTACTGGCAAATTCACACCATAGAATAATAATGAGAAGGTCTATCTCTATATGCATATTTGGCTGGTGGAGGCTCTAGGTTTAATTTTGCATAAAGCTAATTTTTCCCTACAACAAAGGAATAGATTTTATTTAACTACCAAGTTAAATTACCCATATTGAGAAGGTAACCCCAACCCAATCCCAAAAATCACCAAATCATTAATAACCCAACAATTTCATTAAATAGAGTGATGAGATCAACCAATAATCCAAATACCAGATACTCAAGTTGTCCATAACCGGGGACACAGCTAATCATGATTAGTTTGTACACTCTACAGAGGTTTGCGCACTTTTCCCCACAAGACTCGATCTCCTCCGTTGTATTTCTCGCAATGCATGATGTTTGAGAAACGGATGATCGAGACACAGTCTTTCCGAAGAGGTCCCCTTAACCGATAGATAGGCCGGTACACCTACAATCCCCTACATCTGCTAGCCTATCATGGAAAGGTTTCCCACATCTTACTCAACTATGCCAGAGCCCATAATGGCTTGTGGCTGCACACGGAAGTTTCTAGCATGAATAATCTTATGATCCCTTTGAGGCTGGGTGGCATTCCATAGGATGATCACACAGATACCCCGGGATCTCCTAGGACAACACTGGATTCCCCAGGTGCCCGAGCAAGCCACTGGTATATCCCCAGGGTGCCCCAACCATTCCACCCAGAAGTGTATTAAAGTAGCCACCTTAAGTTTCCCTTAATTATTTTATCACTCTCATCTTTCATGAATCACACATACCAGTCCACGTCTACGAGCAAGGCTAAGCTATATGAGCATAACGTAAATTCCCGGGGTGAATCGAAAAGGTAATAGGTTCCTACTTCATCAACTACATAGCAATACCCCAATTCCCAATCCTACTCATGCAATCTTTGACGGTGAAACTAATGCAAGTAAAACTGGGTATAAAAGAGTATGATCAAAGTGTGAACTTGCCTTGTACTGTTGATGAAGATTCGTCGCACTCATAACTCGTGATAGATCTACTCGTCCACTCCGATCAATCTATCGTAACCAAGCAATTGCATACATAAGCACTCATGCAAAAGAATCGAAGAAGAGATCTCGGAAAACTTCGAAAACAAGCAATTAACTCTTGCAACAGAAAACAATTTCTAATAGTACCAAAATTATGTGGATTAGTTCTTAACAGAAAGTTTAGATCAAGAGCTTCAATTTGCAAAAAGAATCAACTAAATCGGAGTTACGAAACTCAAGTTATGAACAAAATAAATTCAAATTCAAAATTGCTTGAAATCAAATTTTAAAATTTCAAAAATATGTTTAAGTTGGTTATCTGGATAAAGGGGATCATAACAAAGATTTTGGCGTTGGCTTAGGGTGATTTGGATAAGCGAGCAAAAAGTTGTGAGGGTTTAAAGATCAGGGACTAATCTGTGATGATAATAATTACGGCTAGGTCCCTGACCGAAAATAAACAGAAAAAGAAAAAATCTAACGAACGAAAACTGTTCGCTACCGAAAACTAACGGACGAACATCCGCTAAATAAACTAACCTAATAATAAAACTGGGGGGGGGGGAGGTGCTTGGAGGAGGGGCAAAGACGGCGGCGAGGCGGAGTCTGAGCCGGACTGACGAGGCGGCGTGGCGTGCGGCGGCCGGACTCCAGCGGGAGTCAGTCGCGGGGAAGGCGGCGCTGCTAGGCCGGCTGGGCTTCCGCCCAGTCGGTCCGAAGTTTAAAATAAAAAATAGACGCAACAAAATAAAAATAAAACCAAATAAAAATAAAATATAACATAGGCATATTATATATCAAAATTTTCAGAAAAAGATTTTCTACAACATGAACATTTTTTCAATGGCAAATAAATTACACAAAATTCAAATAAAGCAAACAGTGCTACTGCTGCAATAAAAAACATTTTAAAAATACCAAAATGATTTCAAACTTATTTCTTTCCATTTTTCTACTGTAGGGAATCATTTTACCCTATTTTCCATATATTTTATTTTTTGAGAAAAATAATTTGAATAAAACCAAATAACTCCAAATTGAAAATAATTTCAACGGGACGTTAAATTTGATTCTTTGAAACTTCCAACTCTCTTTCATATGATTTGAAGAAGTCATTTTATCTTCTCTCATGAAAATCATTGAGTTGCATAAAGTTTCTGAATTTGAAATATTTCCAAATGGAATTCAAATATTTTCAAAACCCTTTTCATTTATTTAAATGGAAGAAGTCATGTCATCTTCACTCTAGGGTTTTGTGATGGAATGAATTTGATTCATGGAGATCATAATGCAAAGTGAAAGTTTGGGAAAGTCCTTTTATTCCCTCTCATTCAATCTTTCAAAAAGTTTCAAATTTCACTCAATTTCACACAAGCAACCACACCACAATCAAACAATCAATCAAAACTATTATTTAATACAACATTCCAAAATTTAGAATTTTGGGATGTTACAAACCTACCACCCTTAAAATGAATCTCGTCCTCGGATTCGGAGAGGCTAGCAAGAAATAGGTTAGGTTCGAGGGTCTTCTCAAAATCCATCGATCATCACAGGGAGTCTCGGGTGCTACCACCCATAGAAGCATTGTTACAGTTCCATCAAATCTCATATACGCCATCCTTATTGTTGGCAGTGTCGATCTTCTCAGATCCTCGGGAAAATTCCTACTCTGGGCTCTTCCGGTAGTGGCATAACCTTTTTCCTCAATTCTTGTGTCCTTTCATCTTGGTACGGTTCTTCTGTGACTGGTCCTTCTTAGCTGACGGGTCTGGCACCAATACTAAACAACTATCGATATCTCATGGTGGTCAACCATTTATGGTTTCTCCTGCAGGAAATGGGTCTGGGCTTCATTCTTACCGTATGACCTACGATTAGCAACAACTGCCTTGTACAAGGGAAAATTGTCATACCATTCTAAGGTTTAAACAAGGTTTTGATCATCGTCGCTCTACTATGGGTAAGTCACTCGGATTTACCATCCCATATAGCAAGGCGAATAATAAGAGTAAGTCGGTATGGTGATCAATCCATCCCGCACCCAAATCATTACCTTGTATATGGTTTAGCGAATCTCGCATCCTAACACTCGGTCATCCTCAAAAGCATTGCAGAATTTCTCTTGTCGACGAACCAAGTTCGGATAAATCCATTGATTCTGCAAGCCAAACAAACATCTATCTTTCTTCACAACTCTCGGGTTTTGTGTTACTCCTATAAGATCGTCTGTTGATAAAGGCATATCCTCTTCCAGGGTTTTTCCTTCAGCAAGAGTGTGCTTGCTTCTTGGCAGGTCCGGGAGCCTGTGGGTTGTGGCCCATCTCATCACTTGTAAACCTTGAACTCATCATCGGGGCAACTGATCATTATTTCAACATCTAGCTTCCTAGCATTCTTAAATCCATCCAATTTTACTATCTCCCTTCCTTCTGTTGGTACCAAACTAAGACGTGATTACTCAAACTCATCATGGAGTTACCACTACTCCATATTACCAACATTATACCTCTTTTATATCCAATAGTACTTCATCCCTTCATACTCTTGGGGTATCCCACATATCGAGACAAAACTCATACTTATTTTGTCCGAAGTCCACTCCGTGGAATATCATTATCCTTTCCAGGGGTCAAGTGTCCTCACAGGGTACTACCACTCTTGAAATGCACAAATTCTTCCCTATACCATATTTCTCATATCCTCGAAAATGGTCAAAATCTTTGTTTATAGAGTAACAACTCATAAAATCCAAATCAATACCAACGATGCTAATTTTATTGATTCTCAAATTATTACAATCCCCTGCATTTCCATTACATGCCTTAACTCCACGCCTCAATAATAAAAAGAAATGTTCCCACTACTACTACGATATTTCACACAGACTCAACTATTTATCACAAGTCTCCTTCTCTTTGGGACAATCCCTGGCAAAGTGCCCTGCTTCATTACAACGAAAACATATTACTTTTGACCAGTCTTGCGGTTTCCTTGTGATTACATAGCCTCCTTGGGTCCCCGGCTTCCTTTTTGGGCAACCGCTGAAGTAATGCATTGAATCCTTACACTCGAAACATGTGATATGACTCAGGTCCTTCTTTGTAGAAATTGGGTTATTCTGGAGATACATTCTATTTCTCTTCCTGGACTTTTTCGTACCAATCAGGGCTTCTACCTCCTGTGGGTCATATTCTACTTCCTCTATCGGGAATGCTACTATATCCCCCTTCAGACAATTCTGGGAGATGTGTCCTTCTTCTCCACATGAATAGCAAGACTTGGTGCAGGGTTTAATTGGGTATTCTTTGGGGGTGTCCTCCACCTCTTCCTTCATCACAGGTTCTTCTAAAATTTCCACGAGGGCTCCTTTCATTGCTTCTTTCTTCCATTGGATGGTTCTTTGTACCATGGGGTAAATGTGACACAGAGAAGGGTAGTGGGTAGTCCCTTCACACAATAAACAAGTAATCTGCCTAGTTGGGCATTCTTCAGCTGGGTGACTTTCTTCACAATGAGGGCATTCGTCCTTGTGTTCTTTATGGTTGTGTCCTATTTCTCCACATAGCTTGCATGCACAAGGTTTCTTCATATCATTTCCATAAGGCTTCAATTTCTGGGACACAAGCCGAGACTTTTGCAGAGTCAACTTAAATTCTTTCCAAGTGGTTACTCCTTGCCATCCATTGATGGTTTGGTACATCCTCCACCAAGTAGCAGCACCTCTTTAAAAGCACTGAAGAGCATGCTGGGCCATATCCTTTCCGGCTATAGTGTTATTCTTCATGTGATCTTCCATGTTCTGAATCCATCGGTCCGTCTCAAATTGAGTTCTCGATCCAGAAAATATGAGCTCATCTCCACTCATCCTCTATTGGTTCCAAGGGTTTTTGGGGTGAGATAAGAGAGATAGAGAGGGATACACACAATACAAACAATAGTTTTGAAGAGACAGATTTTTTTGTGGCTGTCGGAAAAACATCAAACAAATGACAGCTCACAGTTGTCGCATCTAACGTAAGTATACAACAGGGGTTTGGTCTTCCTCTGATCGTGCTTGCTGATCTTCTCAAGTTCTTCTGCCAGGTCATGTATGTTGATGCGAAGTCTCTCATGACGTCCTTTAATATTCTGGAGTTGCGTTCCAAACTTCTGGGTTTCGACATCCTTGGCATGAACCACGGTCCTACCGTTCTTCAGTTCCTGACGAATCTCCTGTATCTCAAGGATTTTGCTCCTCCAGCTTGGCTACTTTCAGCTTCTGGGTCCTGAGTTCTTCACGAAATTCTTCCTTGTCAAATACGGCTTCCTACAGGTCCATCTTAAAATTCTTGATGTAATACTCCAGATCCTGGTGATACACCAGCTAAGGTTAAAACTTCATCTTTTGCTGATAGGTGCTCCATTAGCCCTTTTATCATCCAATCCTTCCAAAGAAATGCATGCTTAACTCGGCACGGTGACAATAGCATAAGCGGGCGATAACATCATGGATAGCCGTGTTTCAGCCCTTGTCATTGCCATGAGCTATCATTCCATAGTTGATATCTCCTGCCTTAGGGTTTTCTTGACAAAAACTTTGAGTTTTAACGCTCCATGTTTCGGTCTTTCTCCGACACACCTTGATCTCGGGTATTGACAGCTTCAATAGTCTGATGATTCCATAAGGGTAGCCTTCCTAGGTCGTACAAATCTGGAAATTCTTCATAGCCTTTAATTTCTCCTAGCCTTCGGAGTCTTCAATCGTTGTAGTTTCCATTATTATAATGCTGGGTAAAATCCTCTTCATTCCGAAGTGGTCTTAGTTGTCCGATATCTTGTACTTCTTGGAGTGGTCTCATCAGTCAAATCTTCGTGTGGTCAAAAGGGGAAAAGGGGTATAGTCTAACTAAAAGGGAGTATTTGATAAAGCTCAGAAAAGAAGAGAGGTAAAAGATCTTTTTGAAAATAAAGTTTTAGAAAAAAGCTTTCCTACGGGCTTGCTGTTGGAAATATGCCCTAGAGGCAATAATAAATGGTTATTATTATATTTCTTTGTTCATGATAATTGTCTATTGTTCATGCTATAATTGTGTTATCCGGAAATCGAATACATGTGTGAATACATAGACCACAACGTGTCCCGAGTAAGCCTCTAGTTGACTAGCTCGTTGATCAACAGATAGTCATGGTTTCCTGACTATGGACATTGGATGTCGTTGATAACGGGATCACATCATTGGGAGAATAATGTGATGGACAAGACCCAATCCTAAGCATAGCATAAAAGATCGTGTAGTTTCGTTTGCTAGAGCTTTTCCAATGTCAAGTATCTTTTCCTTAGACCATGAGATCGTGCAACTCCCGGATACCGTAGGAGTGCTTTGGGTGTGCCAAACGTCACAACGTAACTGGGTGACTATAAAGGTGCACTACAGGTATCTCCGAAAGTGTCTGTTGGGTTGGCACGGATCGAGACTGGGATTTGTCACTCCGTGTGACGGAGAGGTATCTCTGGGCCCACTCGGTAATTCATCATCATAATGAGCTCAATGTGACTAAGGCGTTAGTCACGGGATCATGCATTGCGGTACGAGTAAAGATACTTGCTGGTAACGAGATTGAACAAGGTATTGGGATACCGACGATCGAATCTCGGGCAAGTAACATACCGATTGACAAAGGGAATTGGATACAGGATTGATTGAATCCTCGACATCGTGGTTCATCCGATGAGATCATCGTGGAACATGTGGGAGCCAACATGGGTATCCAGATCCCGCTGTTGGTTATTGACCGGAGAGGCGTCTCGGTCATGCTGCATGTCTCCCGAACCCGTAGGGTCTACACACTTACGGTTCGGTGACGCTAGGGTTGTAGAGATATGTGTATGCGGAAACCCGAAAGTTGTTCGGAGTCCCGGATGAGATCCCGGACGTCACGAGGAGTTCCGGAATGGTCCGGAGGTGAAGAATCACATATAGGAAGTCAAGTTTTGGCCACCGGGAAAGTTTCGGGGGTCACCGGTATTGTACCGGGACCACCGGAAGGGTCCCGGGAGTCCACCGGGTGGGGCCACCTATCCCGGAGGGCCCCATGGGCTGAAGTGGGAGGGAAACCAGCCCTTAGTGGGCTGGGGCGCCCCCCATGGGCCTTCCCCCTGCGCCTAGGGTTGGAAACCCTAGGGTGGGGGGGCGCCCCACTTGCCTTGGGGGGCAAGTCTTCCCCCCTGGCCGCCGCCTCCCATCCAGATGGGATCCTGGCCGGCGCCCCCCTTCCCAGGGGGCCTATATAAAGGGGGGGGAGGGAGGGCAGTAGTATTACAACCTTGGGCGCCTCCCTCCTCCCCTGCTACACCTCTCCCTCTCGCAGAAGCTCGGTGAAGCCCTGCCGAGACCCGCTACATCCACCACCACGCCGTCGTGCTGCTGGATCTCCATCAACCTCTCCTTCCCCTTGCTGGATCAAGAAGGAGCAGACGTCGCTGCACCGTACGTGTGTTGAACGCGGAGGTGCCGTCCGTTCGGCACTCGGTCATCGGTGATTTGAATCACGGCGAGTACGACTCCGTCATCCACGTTCATTGGAACGCTTCCGCTCGCGATCTACAAGGGTATGTAGATGCACTCCTTTCCCCTCGTTGCTAGTATACTCCATAGATGGATCTTGGTGAGCGTAGGAAAATTTTAAAATTATGCTATGATTCCCAACAGTGGCATCATGAGCCAGGCCTATGCGTAGTTACTATGCACGGGTAGAACACAAAGTAGTTGTGGGCATTGATGTTGCCAATTCTTCTTGCCGCTACTAGTCTTATCTTGTTTCGGCGGTATTGTGGGATGAAGCGGCCCGGACCGACCTTACACGTACACTTACGTGAGACAGGTTCCACCGACTGACATGCACTAGTTGCATAAGGTGGCTAGCGGGTGTCTGTCTCTCCTACTTTAGTCAGAACAGATTCGATGAAAAGGGTCCTTATGAAGGGTAAATAGAAATTGGCAAATCACGTTGTGGTCATACGTAGGTAAGAAACGTTCTTGCTAGAAACCTACAAACCACGTAAAAACTTGCAACAACAATTAGAGGACGTCTAACTTGTTTTTGCAGCATGTGCTATGTGATATGATATGGCCAGAAGATGTGATGAATGATATATGTGATATATGAGATTGATCATATTCTTGTAATAGGAATCACGACTTGCATGTCGATGAGTATGACAACCGGCAGGAGCCATAGGAGTTGTCTTTATTATTTTGTATGACCTGCGTGTCATTGAATAACGCCATATAAATTACTTTAGTTTGTTGCTAAACGCGTTAGCCATAGAAGTAGAAGTAATCGTTGGCGTGACGACTTCATGAAGACACAATGATGGAGATCATGGTGTCATGCCGGTGACGAAGATGATCATGGTGCCCCGAAGATGGAGATCAAAGGAGCATAATGGTATTGGACATATCATGTCACTATTTGATTGCA
Source organism: Aegilops tauschii subsp. strangulata (assembly GCF_002575655.3). Lineage (NCBI taxonomy): Eukaryota > Viridiplantae > Streptophyta > Magnoliopsida > Poales > Poaceae > Aegilops > Aegilops tauschii. The sequence goes on along the minus strand of NC_053036.3, from coordinate 106,764,956 downwards.
TGTGATGTTTATCATGTTTTTGCATCTTATTTGCTTAGAACGACGGTAGTAAGTAAGATGATCCCTTATAATAATTTCAAGAAAGTGTTCACCCTAACTGTGCACCGTTGCGAAGGTTCGTTGTTTCGAAGCACCACGTGATGATCGGGTGTGATAGATTCTAATGTTCGCATACAACGGATGTTGACGAGCCTAGCATGTACAGACATGGCCTCGGAACACACGCAATACACTTAGGTTGACTTGACGAGCCTAGCATGTACAGACATGGCCTCCGAACACGGAGGACCGAAAGGTCGAGCATGAGTCGTATAGAAGATACGATCAACATGGAGATGTTCACCGATCTTGACTAGTCCGTCTCACGTGATGATCGGACACGGCCTAGTTAACTCGGATCATGTTTCACTTAGATGACTAGAGGGATGTCTATCTGAGTGGGAGTTCATTGAGTAATTTTATTAGATGAACTTAATTATCATGAACTTAGTCTAAAATCTTTACACTATGTCTTGTAGATCAAATGGCCCACGTTGTCCTCAATTTCAACGCGTTCCTAGAGAAAACCAAGCTGAAAGATGATGGCAGCAACTATACGGACTGGGTCCGGAACCTGAGGATCATCCTCATAGCAGGCAAGAAAGATTATGTCTTAGAAGCACCGCTAGGTGAAGCACCAATCCCAGAGAACCAAGACGTTATGAACGCTTGGCAGCAGCGTGCTGATGATTACTCCCTCGTTCAGTGCGGCATGCTTTACAGCTTAGAACCGGGTCTCCAAAAGTGTTTTGAGAAACATGGAGCATATGAGATGTTCGAGGAGCTGAAAATGGTTTTCCAAGCTCATGCCCGGGTCGAGAGATATGAAGTCTCCGACAAGTTCTTTAGCTGTAAAATGGAGGAGAATAGTTCTGTTAGTGAGCACATACTCAGAATGTCTGGGTTGCACAACCGCTTGTCTCAGCTGGGAGTTAATCTCCCGGATGATGCGGTCATTGACAGAATCCTTCAGTCGCTTCCACCAAGCTACAAGAGCTTTGTGATGAACTTCAATATGCAGGGGATGGAAAAGACCATTCCCGAGATATATTCAATGCTGAAGTCAGCGGAGGTGGAGATCAGAAAAGAACATCAAGTGTTGATGGTGAATAAAACCACTAAGTTCAAGAAGGGCAAGGGTAAGAAGAACTTCAAGAAGGACGGCAAGGGAGTTGCCGCGCCCGGTAAGCCAGTTACCGGGAAGAAGTCAAAGAATGGACCCAAGCCTGAAACTGAGTGCTTTTATTGCAAGGGGAGTGGTCACTGGAAGCGGAACTGCCCCAAATACTTAGCGGACAAGAAGGCCGGCAACACCAAAGGTATATGTGATATACATGTAATTGATGTGTACCTTACCAATACTCGTAGTAGCTCCTGGGTATTTGATACCGGTGCGGTTGCTCACATTTGTAACTCAAAATAGGAACTGCGGAATAAACGGAGACTGGCAAAGGACGAGGTGATGATGCGCGTCGGGAATGGTTCCAAGGTCGATGTGATCGCCGTCGGCACGCTACCTCTGCATCTACCTACGGGATTAGTTTTAAACCTCAATAATTGTTATTTAGTGCCAGCTTTGAGCATGAACATTGTATCTAGATCTCGTTTAATTCGAGATGGCTACTCATTTAAATCTGAGAATAATGGTTGTTCTATTTATATGAGAGATATGTTTTATGGTCATGCCCCGCTGGTCAATGGTCTATTTTTGATGAATCTCGACCGTGATGTTACACATGTTCATAGTGTGAATACCAAAAGATGTAAAGTTGATAACGATAGTCCCACATACTTGTGGCACTGCCGCCTTGGTCACATTGGCGTCAAGCGCATGAAGAAGCACCATGCAGATGGACTTTTGGAGTCTCTTGATTACGAATCATTTGACACGTGCGAACCATGCCTCATGGGTAAGATGACCAAGACTCCGTTCTCCGGAACAATGGAGCGATCAACCAACTTATTGGAAATCATACATACCGATGTGTGCGGTCCAATGAGTGTTGAGGCTCGCGGAGGATATCGTTATGTTCTCACTCTCACTGATGACTTAAGTAGATATGGGTATGTCTACCTAATGAAGCACAAGTCTGAAACCTTTGAAAAGTTCATGGAATTTTAGAATGAGGTTGAGAATCAACGTGACAGAAAAATAAAATTCTTACGATCAGATCGTGGTGGAGAATATTTAAGTCACGAGTTTGGTACACACTTAAGGAAATGTGGACTAGTTTCGCAACTCACGCCGCCTGGAACACCTCAGAGAAATGGTGTGTCCGAACGTCGTAATCGCACTCTATTGGATATGGTGCGATCTATGATGTCTCTTACCGATTTACCGCTCTCATTTTGGGGCTATGCCTTAGAGACTGCCGCATTCACTTTAAATAGGGCTCCGTCGAAATCCGTTGAGACGACACCGTATGAATTATGGTTTGGGAAGAAACCTAAGATGTCGTTTCTAAAAGTTTGGGGATGCGATGCTTATGTCAAGAAACTTCAACCTGAAAAGCTCAAACCCAAGTCGGAGAAATGCATCTTCATAGGATACCCTAAGGAAATTATTGGGTATACCTTCTACCTCAGATCCGAAGGCAAGATCTTCGTTGCCAAGAACGGGTCCTTTCTGGAGAAGGAGTTTCTCTCGAAAGAATTGAGTGGGAGGAAAGTGGAACTTGATGAGGTGATAGTCACCCCCTCCGTGCCGGAAAGTAGCGCAGCGCGGGAAGATGTTCCTATGGTGCCTACACCGACTGGGGAGGAAGTTAATGATGATGATCATGAAGTTTCGGATCAAGTTACTACTGAACTTCGTAGGTCCACAAGGACACGTTCCGCACCAGAGTGGTACGGCAACCCTGTCCTGGAAATCATGTTGTTAGACAACGGTGAACCTTCGAACTATGAAGAAGCGATGGCGGGCCCGGATTCCGACAAATGGCTAGAAGCCATGAAATCCGAGATAGGATCCATGTATGAAAACGAAGTATGGACTTTGACTGACTTGCCCGATGATCGGCGAGCCAGAGAAAACAAATGGATCTTTAAGAAGAAGACGGACACGGATGGTAATGTGACCATCTACAAATCTCGACTTGTCACTAAGGATTATCGACAAATTCAAGGGGTTGACTACGATGAGACTTTCTCACCCGTAGCGAAGCTGAAGTCCGTCCGAATCATGTTAGCGATTGCCGCATACTATGATTATGAGATATGGCAGATGGACGTCAAAACGGCATTCCTTAACGGCTTCCTTAAGGAAGAGTTGTATATGATGCAGCCGGAAGGTTTTGTCAATCCTAAGAATGCTAACAAAGTATGGAAGCTCCAGCGCTCAATCTATGGGCTGGTGCAAGCATCTCGGAGTTGGAACATTCGCTTTGATGAGATGATCAAAGCGTTTGTGTTTACACAGACTTATGGAGAAGCCTGTGTTTACAAGAAAGTGAGTGGGAGCTCTGTAGCATTTCTCATATTATATGTGGATGACATATTATTGATGGGAAATGATATAGAATTCTTGGAAAGTATAAAGGCCTATTTGAATAAGTGTTTTTCAATGAAGGACCTTGGAGAAGCTGCTTATATATTAGGCATCAAGATCTATAGAGATTGATCAAGACGCCTCATTGGTCTTTCACAGAGTACATACCTTGACAAGATATTGAAGAAGTTCAATATGGATCAGTCCAAGAAGGGGTTCTTGCATGTATTGCAAGGTGTGCAATTGAGCACGGCTCAATGCCCGACCACGGCAGAAGATAGAGAAAAGATGAGTGTCATCCCCTATGCCTCGGCCATAGGGTCTATTATGTATGCCATGCTGTGTACCAGACCTGATGTAAACCTTGCCGTAAGTTTGGTAGGAAGGTACCAAAGTAATCCCGACATGGAACACTGGACAGCGGTCAAGAATATCCTGAAGTACCTGAAGAGGACTAAGGATATGTTTCTCGTTTATGGAGGTGACGAAGAGCTCGGCGTAAAGGGTTACGTCGACGCTAGCTTCGACACAGATCTGGATGACTCGAAGTCACAAACCAGATACGTGTATATTTTGAATGGAGGAGCAGTAAGCTGGTGCAGTGGCAAGCAAAGCGTCGTGGCGGGATCTACATGTGAAGCGGAGTACATGGCAGCCTCGGAGGCAGCACAGGAAGCAGTCTGGATGAAGGAGTTCATTACCAACCTAGGGGTGATTCCCAATGCGTTGGGCCTGATGACTCTCTTCTGTGACAACACTGGAGCTATTGCCCTTGCGAAGGAGCCCAGGTTTCACAGGAAGACCAGGCATATCAAGCGTCGCTTCAACTCCATTCGTGAAAGTGTTCAAAATGGAGACATAGATATTTGTAAAGTACATACGGACCTGAATGTAGCAGATCCATTGACTAAACCTCCCCCTAGAGCAAAACATGATCAACACCAGGACGCAATGGGTGTTCGATTCATCACAATGTAACTAGATTATTGACTCTAGTGCAAGTGGGAGACTGTTGGAAATATTCCCTACAGGCAATAATAAATGGTTATTATTATATTTCGTTGTTCATGATAATTGTCTATTGTTCATGCTATAATTGTGTTATCCGGAAATCGTAATACATGTGTGAATACATAGACCACAACGTGTCACTAGTAAGCCTCTAGGTGACTAGCTCGTTGATCAACAGATAGTCATGGTTTCCTGACTATGGACATTGGATGTCGTTGATAACGGGATCACATCATTTGGAGAATAATTTGATGGACAAGACCCAATCCTAAGCATAGCATAAAAAATCCTGTAGTTTCGTTTGCTAGAGCTTTTCCAATGTCAAGTATCTTTTCCTTAGACCATGAGATCGTGCAACTCCCGGATACCGTAGGAGTGCTTTGGGTGTGCCAAACGTCACAACGTAACTGGGTGACTATAAAGGTGCACTACGGGTATCTCCGAAAGTGTCTGTTGGGTTGGCACGGATCGAGACTGGGATTTGTCACTCCGTGTGACGGAGAGGTATCTCTGGGCCCACTCGGTAATGCATCATCATAATGAGCTCAATGTGACTAAGGCGTTAGTCACGGGATCATGCATTGCGGTACGAGTAAAGAGACTTGCCGGTAATGAGATTAAACAAGGTATTGGGATACCGACGATCGAATCTCGGGCAAGTAACATACCTATTGACAAAGGGAATTGTATACAGGATTGATTGAATCCTCGACATCGTGGTTCATCCAATGAGATCATCGTGGAACATGTGGGAGCCAACATGGGTATCCAGATCCTGCTGTTGGTTATTGACCGGAGAGGCGTCTCGGTCATGTCTGCATGTCTGCCGAACCCGTAGGGTCTACACACTTAAGGTTCGGTGACGCTAGGGTTGTAGAGATATGTGTATGCGGAAACCCGGAAGTTGTTCGGATTCCCGGATGAGATCCCGGACGTCACGAGGAGTTCCGGAATGGTCCGGAGGTGAAGAATTATATATAGGAAGTCAAGTTTCGGCCACCGGGAAAGTTTCGGGGGTCACCGGTATTGTACCGGGACCACCGGAAGGGTCCCGGGAGTCCACCGGGTGGGGCCACCTATCCCGGAGGGCCCCATGGGCTGAAGTGGGAGGGCAACCAGCCCTTAGTGGGCTGGGGCATCCCCCATGGGCCTTCCTCCTGCGCCTAGGGTTGGAAACCCTAGGGTGGGGGGGCGCCCACTTGCCTTGGGGGGCAAGTCTTCCCCCCTGGCCGCCGCCCCCCATCCAGATGGGATCCTGGCCGGCGCCCCCCTTCCCAGGGGGCCTGTATAAAGGGGGGGAGGGAGGGAAGTAGTATTACAGCCTTGGGCACCTACCTCCTCCCCTGCTACTCCTCTCCCTCTCGTAGAAGCTCGGTGAAGCCCTGCCGAGACCCGCTACATCCACCACCATGCCGTCGTGCTGCTGGATCTCCATCAACCTCTCCTTCCCCTTGCTGGATCAAGAAGGAGGAGACGTCGCTGCACCGTACGTGTGTTGAACGCGGAGGTGCCCTCCGTTCGGCACTCGGTCATCGGTGATTTGAATCACGGCGAGTACGACTCCGTCATCCACGTTCATTGGAACGCTTCCGCTCGCGATCTACAAGGGTATGTAGATGCACTCCTTTCCCCTCGTTGCTAGTATACTCCATAGATGGATCTTGGTGAGCGTAGGAAAATTTTATAATTATGCTACGATTCCCAACACTTGCCAGTTTCTAGGGGTCACGTCCTACAGTCAACATGTGCTCTGATACCATCTTGTAGCGACCCGATCCGAATGGGTCGAAGTCTCTGTGCTTAAGTGGCATCCCTGGATCGGTATGCTAACACACACAGTACTCAAGGATTTATAACAGAGGTAAATCACATGTGTAAAGTAACGTAAATACTATTACCTCAATCCATATAGCGGAAGTAACAACAAAGTTGTGGAGTCCCAACAACACCAACGACAAAGTTGAGTGTAGACATCGTAACCCTAACGTATCACTTACTCGTCCTAAGAATCCTGCAACATGAGACTTTGTAGCCATGTAGGTCAGTACATTGAATGTACTAGCACATTCACACCATAGAATAATAATGAGAAGGTCTATCTCTATATGCATATTTGGCTGGTGGAGGATCTAGGTTTAATTTTGCATAAAGCTAATTTTCCCTACAACAAAGGAATAGTTTTATTTAACTACCAAGTTAAATTACCCATATTGAGAAGGTAACCGCAACTCAATCCCAAAAATCACCAAATCATTAATAACCCAACAATTTCATTAAATAGAGTGATGAGATCAACCAATAATGCGAATACCAGATACTCAAGTTGTCCATAACCGGGGACAGGGCTAATCATGATTAGTTAGTACACTCTACAGAGGTTTGCACACTTTTCCCCACAAGACTCGATCTCCTCCGTTGTATTTCTCGCACTGCCTGATGTTTGAGAAACGGATGATCGAGACATAGTCTTTCCGAAGAGGTCCCCTTAACCGATAGATAGGCCGGTACACCTACAATCCCCTACATCTGCTAGCCTATCATGGAAAGGTTTCCCACAACTTACTCAATTATGCCAGAGCCCATAATGGCTTGTGGCTGCACACGGAAGTTTCTAGCATGAATAATCTTATGACCCCTTTGAGGCTGGGTGGCATTCCATAGGATGATCACACGGATACCCCGGAATCTCCTAGGACAACACTGGATTCCCCAGGTGCCCGAGCAAGCCACTAGTATATCCCTAGGGTGCCCCAACCATTTCACCCAAATGTGTATTAAAGTAGCCACCTTAAGTTTCCCTTAATTATTTTATCACTCTCATCTTTCATGAATCACACATACCAACCCACGTCTACGAGCAAGGCTAAACAATATGAGCATAAAATAAATTCCCTTGGTGAATCGAAAAGGTAATAGGTTCCTACTTCATCAACTACATAGCAATACCCCAATTCCCAATCCTACTCATGCAATCTTTGAGGGTGAAACTAATGCAAGTAAAACTGGGTATAAAAGAGTATGATCAAAGTGTGAACTTGCCTTGTACCGTTGATGAAGATTCGTCGCACTCATAACCGGTGATAGATCTACTCATCACACTCCGATCAATCTATCGTAAGCAAGCAATTGCATACATAAGCACTCATGCAAAAGAATCGAAGAAGAGATCTCGGAAAACTTCGAAAACAAGCAATTAACTCTTGCAATAGAAAACAATTTCTAACAGTACCAAAATTATGTGGATTGGTTCTTAACAGAAAGTTTAGATCAAGAGCTTCAATTTGCAAAAAGAATCAACTAAATCGGAGTTACGAAACTCAAGTTATGAACAAAAGAAATTCAAATTCAAAATTGTTTGATAAAATTTTAAACTTTCAAAAATATGTTTAAGTTGGTTATCTAGATAGAGGGGATCATAATGAAGAATTTGGTGTTGGTTTCGTTTGATTTGGATAAGCGAGCGAAAAGTTGTGAGGGTTCAAAGATCAGGGACTAATCTGTGATGAAAATAATTACGGATCGGTCCCTGGCTGAAAATAAACAGAAAAAGAAAAAATGTAACGAACGAACGTTCGCTAACGAAACCTAACGAACGAAAACTGTTCGCTACCGAAAACTAACGGACGAACGTCTGCTAAATAAGCTAACCTAATAATAAACCAGGTTTTTTTTATTAAAAAACCGAAAACCGGGTCAGGATTATACCGGTTCGGGCAAGGAAAACCGACGGCGACGGTTGACGGCAGTGGCGACTCCAGCGACGGTTGGCGGTGGCGCGTGGCTGGCGGCGGAGAGGTGCGAGGCGGCAGCGGCGGGCTACGGTGGCGCGGGCGGCGGCGGCTTGGCTTGTGGTGGAGGGGGCCGGGGCCTCGGCTATTAAAAGGCGGCCGGGGGGGTGCTTGCAGGAGGAGCAAAGGCGGCGGTGAAGCCGAGTCCGAGCCGGACTCACGAGGCGGCGCGGCGTGCGGCGTCCGGACTCCACTGGGAGTCGGTCGCGGGGAAGGCGGTGCTGCTGGGCCGGCTGGGCTTCCGCCCAGTCGGTCGGAAGTTTTTTTCAGAAAAAAAACAAACGCAACAAAATAAAAGTAAAACCAAATAAAAATAAAATATAACATAGGCATATTATATATCAAAATTTTCAGAAAAAGATTTCCTACAACATGAACATTAGTTTCAAGGGCAAATAAATTACAAAAAATTCAAATAAAGCAAACAGTGCTACTGGTGCAATAAAACCCAATAAAAAACATTTTAAAAATACAAAAATGATTTTAAATTTATTTCTTTCCATTTTTCTACTTTAGGGAATCATTTTACCCTATTTTCCATATATTTTATTTTTGGAGAAAAATAATTTGAATAAAACCAAATAACTCCAAATTGGAAATAATTTCAACGGGACGTTAAATTTGATTCTTTGAAACTTCCAACTCTCTTTCATATGATTTGAAGAAGTCATTTTATCTTCTCTCATGAAAATCATTGAGTTGCATAAAGTTTCTGAATTTGAAATATTTCCAAATGGAATTCAAATATTTTCAAAACCCTTTTGATTTATTTAAATGGAAGAAGTCATGTCATCTTCACTCTAGAATTTTTTGATGGAATGAATTTGATTCATGGAGATTATAATGCAAAGTGAAAGTTTGGTAAAATCCTTTTATTCCCTCTCATTCAATCTTTCAAAAAGTTTCAAATTTCACTCAATTTCACACAAGTAACCACACCACAATCAAACAATCAATCAAAACTATTATTTAATATAACATTCCAAAATTTAGAATCTTGGGATGTTACAGCCGGCGGAAAATTTCTTTCCGGTGGCTCTCCGGGGGTCCCAATATTTGAGAATTTATGGAAGGTTAATTAGGTCATACGGAGGCACGTGGGACCCACAAGGCATTAGGGCGTGCCCTACCCCTTGGGTGCACCCTGTTGCCTTGCCGTCTCCTTGCTTCTCGCCTGGTGTCCTCCCGAGGCTTTTAGGGTCTCTTTTGTCTAGATAAAATCATCAAAAAGTTTCATAGCATTTTGACTCCATTTGGTACAGATTTCCTGGAAAACCAAAAACAAGCAGAAAATAGCAACTGGCACTAGGCACCGGGCTAATAGGTTAGTATCCAAGATTGATAATATAATAGCATGAAACAATCAAAAATTATAGATACATTGAAGACATACCAATGAAATATATATTTGTCAAAAAAATATTGTATTATTCAATAAAAATGTCAAAATCAATGCACGAGCAATATAAAATCTTAGGGCATCTTGAGTGACATCCATGCAATCAGACTCATTATCCATCCGCGGACATGGATACGAGAGTCGTCCATCCAATGCTATACCTCAAATGTCCTTTTGCCAAATGGTGTTGCTATTTGTCCAAATTTCGGTCATGTATTGTTCCCTTGTTTCCACCATATAGCAGCTCTCACAAGTCAGACTCGATTTCTGAAACTTGTTTTAATCACTTCTTCCGCCAAATAGCAGTGACCTTCCGCCTTGTTGCTTGGGTGGAGATGAGAGAGGGGTTGTGGTGTGGGGCACGTGATGACTTTTGATACACCAGACGACCCTTAAAAAAGATAGGTCAGATGGATGTCCGGAATCCCGCAAAGATTCCATGGGCTTGGTTTTGATTTGCGGGAATTCGGACACGCGGAGGCATCCGCGGACCGATACGGCGGGCTGTGTCGTGCCAGCCGCCCGCGTGCCCAGGCTCCAGGCCCAGGCACGGCCCAAGGCGTGCCGCATGCCGGGCACGACCCGTTTAGCCCGTGTCGTGCCTGCCCCATGGCGGGCCGTGTCGGCGTGCTCGCGGGCTGGCCTGTTTGGCCCGACCCATTTGACCAGCTATAAACTACACACTTTTGTGCAGAAACGACCCTCACTTCTTGTTATTTCTAGGAGAAAGTATCAGGTGATACGGTGCTCCACTCTATCATGCACCATTAGATCATTCTCGGAGGGACAGGATGAATGTGCATGTGATGCCCAGCTCCTCCATCGGGAAATATTCAACTAACACCCTTGATTTACTCTTAACTGAGTGTGAGGCTTGAAGCAATAAGAAGAAAAAGATGTCTAGATTTCCTCAGACTTCTCCATTATTTATTTAACAGCATATGTGAGATGCGAAAATCCGGAAAAGGCTTTTCCTAAAAAAAGATGTCAAAAAATTCCAAAGAAAATTTGACCCGTACATCTCGATATTCTATGTGCGCATGCCAAGTTTCACGGAAAACTGACAAATTTTGTGGCTTGTGTAAAAAATACAAAGAGATGCCTTGTGAAAAGCCCTTTTAAAACACTTAATTTTGTCTTTTTCACACGCGACAGAAAAGTTGTCGGTTTTTCGTGAAACAACTTTACGAGAACGTAGAAGGTCGAGATGTGCGTGCGAGGCATTTTATACGAATTTTGTGACATTTCAAAAATACATTTAAAACACATTTTAAAAATCAGGAGCATATGGTTCCGGATGCCAAAACGACCCTCTCCGTGAGATGGTGCATTTTATTGAAACAAAATATTCACTCAAATAGATTCCGCTCCTCTTCAAGATAAATGCAAATGTTACCAACAAAAAAAAGGATAATGCAAATGCTTGTTCGCATGTTCTCTAAAAGACTCAATTAGCTTTAGTGGAACCAAAGATAACATATATGGGTCGTTTGTCTAGCTGCATCAGTTTTTTTAAATTTTACAGACTAGAACAAACATGGAATTTGTGAAGACCAACCACACAAATTAAAATTAGTACTTTTATAGATTTTCATCATTGAAAGTAATATAATAAAAATAAAAAAATGTCCATGAACAAAAACATACTAGTTTGGTATGTTAAGTCTGTCAATTTTCATACTTATTCTCTTGTTTTTTTATATTACTTTCAGTTATGATAATCTATAAAATTACTAGTTTTCAATTATCGATAAAGTTCAACAAAATAAATTCTCTTATATTTATAAACAGACACTGAATTTTTGGGTTACTTTGTCGGACAATATAACAACAAAATGTGGAGATGGCACAATATAAGATAATTTATTTTGTGTAATTTTTAACAATATAACAACAAAACAAGGAGATGGCCCAATAACAAGACTTGAGAGGAACTCTGGATTTGAGTGTGTGTGTGTGTGTGTGTGTGTGTGTGTGTGTGTGTGTGTGTGTGTGTGTGTGATCGCACATTGAAACTAAAGCATTTTCGAACGATCAACGGAAGTGCAGCTGGTAGACTAGCATAGGAAAAGGCCTCATGTTCAATTAAGAACATAATTCGGGGTGTATTTTGCATATTTCAAAGTGGGGTTGCTGGCCAACCTCATGTGCATGCGAACGTGATCCAGTGGTCCAGAATAGACCGGTGCATGTATCACCATATAAGCCGTATCACCTGGTATGCTCTCTTATTTCTAGTCTTCTTCGAGTCCCTCCGCAGCGGTGGCACAGTTCAGAAATTCCCTATTGTGTACGTGAATATTATGTCTTGGGTCCATTTCTTAGTTCATTTGTATAGTTAAGATTATGGCCTTTCTTTGTACATCATATATACGTGCCTGGTGCATCGATTAATGCAAGTGTGTTGCACAGCCTATTCCAGTCTTCTGCATGCATGATATCTATCGCAGGTCGTTCCTAGACCTAGCCGCCACCGCCGCGCCTCCATCGCGCCACCGCCACAGCTTCCTCCCTTCGCCGCTGCCGCCGCCGCCGCTGGTCCCTCCGGTCAGCGCCGCCCTCCGACCCGCCGTCGCGCCTCCCGCCGCCGCGGCGGCTTCCTCCTCAGCCGTCGCCGCCGCCGGTCGCAGCTGTGCCCCCAAGCTTCCGCACCTCCCTCCTCACCCCGCGCCGCACTGCTCTCCCCACCCGACGCCGCCGCCACTCGCCGCCGGCGGCGGCTCCTTTTAGCCGCCGCCGCTCCCTCCTCTCCCGCTTCCGCACCGCCTCTCCACCACCCGTCCAGCCGCCGCCGGTCCCCTCCATGCGCCGCCGTCACAGCGGGCCACCGCCACCGCATCCAGCAACCGCCGCCACCCATCCCCATCCCCACCGCGCCGCCGTGCCGCCTCCCCCAGCCGTCGCCGCCGCTGCGATGTCTTCTGCGGCGCCGTCTCTCTTAGGCTACATGTACACGGACGCGCCGGCTCCCTTCACCACGCCGCAGGTTTTTCCGGCGGGCCATCCGGCCTACTTCGCCGTGCCGCAGCAGTCGGCCGGTGTTGGCTCCGCGGCTCTGCTGGCCACGCCGATGGCTGGCGGCCATGCTCTGCCCGCCCCGGTTCAGCCCTACGACGGCTTCGCCTCGCTGCCCGTCTCACCGCCATGGGACACTACCTCCTTGGCTGCACTGCACTCGGCCCCATCACCGGCGGCGCTTGGTACATGGACTCGGGCGCCACCGCCCACATGACATCACATCCCGGTACTCGAACCTCCTCCACTCCGGTTCATACTCCTACTTGCATCACTGTTGGTAACAGTTCCTCTTTAGCTATCACACATGTTGGCCGTACTTCGTTTCCTTCCACATCTACGCCTATCACTATGTCTGATGTTCTTGTTTCTCCTGATTTAGTTACGAACCTTGTATCTGTTCGTCGTCTTCCTCGTGAGAATCCCATTACCGTTGAATTTGATGATGTCAGTTTTTCTGTGAAGGACGCATGTACTCGGATGGTCCTTCACCGTTGCGATAGTCCTGACGAGCTCTATCCGGTGCACTCCTCCACCACCGCCTCCACCACCCCAGTCGCCCTTGCCGCAGGTGCCGACCTTTGGCATGCTCATTTGGGACACCCGAACCCCACCACTTTGCGTCAAATCCTTAAGAGTTTTTAATTCTCATGCAATAAGATCGACGACCATACTTGTGAGGCTTGTCGTCTTGGCAAGCACGTTCGTCTTCCCTTTAGCGCATCTACAACTATTTCCACTTTTCCGTTTCAGTTATTGCATAGTGATGTTTGGACATCCCCGGTTGCAAGCAACACGGGCTACCTATACTATTTGGTGATCTTAGATGATTTCTCTCATTATGTGTGGACATTTCCTCTTCGTCGCAAGTCCGACACCCTTGCCACACTCACCGCCTTTTATTCCTATCTCACCACATAGTCCGGTCGTCCTATCCTTGCATTACAAACTGACAACGGAAAAGAGTTTGACAACGTCACTGTTCGTAACCTTCTAGCTTCCCATGGCACTATCTTCCGCCTCACTTGTCCCTACACGTCCGAAAAAAATGGCCGTGCCGAGCGTATCTGCTACTTCTTGAGCTTGTGTTGGTTTTTCCCTTGATGAGGAAAGGGTGATGCAGCAAAGTAAAGATAAGTATTTCCCTCAGTTAGAGAACCAAGGTATCAATCCAGTAGGAGAAACGCACAAATCACCAATACCTGCACAAACAATCAAACACTTGCACCCAACGCGATAAAAGGGGTTGTCAAAACCTTCACGGTCACTTGCAAAAGTGAGATCTGATAGAGATAGATGAAACAAAGCAAAAGATAAAGTAAATATTTTTGGGTTTTTTGATTTATAGATCGGAAAGTAAAAGATTGCAAAATAGTAGATCAGAAACTTATATGATGGAAAATAGACCCGGGGGCCATAGGTTTCACTAGAGGTTTCTCTCAATATAGCATATAATACGGTGGGTGAACAAATTAATGTCGAGCAATTGATAGAAAAGCGCAAAGTTATGACGATATCTAAGGCAATGATTGTGTAATATAGGCACCACGTCTGTGTCAAGTAGACCGACTCCTGCCTGCATCTACTACTATTGCTCCACACATCGACTGACTCCTGCCTGCATCTAGAGTATTAAGTTCATGAAGAACAGAGTAACACTTTAAGTAAGATGACATCCTGTAGAGGAGTAAACTCAAGCAATATGATGTAAACCCCATCTTTTTATCCTCGATGGCAACAATACAATACGTGCCTTGCTGCCCCTACTGTCACTGGGAAAGGACACCGCAAGATTGAACCCAAAGCTAAACACTTCTCCCATTGCAAGAAAAACCAATCTAGTTGGCCAAACTAAACCGATAGTTCGAAGAGAATTACAAAGATATCAAATCATGCATATAATAATTTAGAGAAGATTCAAATAATATTCATAGATAGGCTGATCATAAATCCACAATTCATCGGATCTCGACAAACACACCTCATAAGAAGATTACATCGGATAGATCTCCAAGAACATCGAGGAGAACATGGTAATGAGAATCAAAGAGAGAGAAGAAGCCATCTAGCTACTAGCTATGGACCAATAGGTCCGTGGTAAACTACTCACGCTTCATCGGAAGGGCAATAGAGTTGATGTAGAAGCCCTCCGTGATCGAATCCCCCTCCCGCAGGATGCCGAAAAAGGCCCCAAGATGGGATCTCACGGGAACAGAAGGTTGCGGCGGTGGAAAAATGTTTTCGTGGATGCTTCTGAGGGTTTTGCAATATATGTGAGTTTATAGGACGAAGAAGTAGGTCAGGGGGTGTTGGAGTATGCCACAAGCCAGGGGCGCGCCCACCCCCCTAGGGCGCGCCCCTGTGGCTTGTCGTCTACTCCATGGTCTTCTAACTTGGAGTCCAAGTCCCATAGGTGTCTTCTGGTCAAAGAAAAATCATCACGAAAGTTTTATTCCGTTTGGACTCCGTTTGGTATTCCTTTTCTGCGAAACTCAAAAACAAGGAAAAAACAGAAACTGGCACTGGGCTCTAGGTTAATAGGTTAGTCCCAAAAATAATATTAAATAGCATATTAATGCATATAAAACTTCCAAAACAGATAATATAATAGCATTGAATAATAAAAAATTATAGATACGTTGGAGACGTATCAAGCATCCCCAAGCTTAATTCCTACTCGTCCTCGAGTAGGTAATTGATAAAAACAGAATTTTTTTATGTGGAATGCTACCTAACATATTTATCCATGTAATTTTTCTTTATTGTGGCATGAATGTTCAGATCCATAAGATTCAAAAAAAAGTTTAATATTGACATAAAAACAATAATACTTCAAGCATGCTAACAAAGCAATCATGTCTTCTCAAATTAACGTGGCCAAAGAAAGTTTATCCCTACAAAATCATATAGTCTGGCTATGCTCCATCTTCATCAAATATTCAAATCATGCACAACCCCAATGACAAGCCAAGCAATTGTTTCATACTTTCGATGTTCTCAAACTTTTTCAACTTTCACGCAATACATGAGCCTGAGCCATGGACATAGCACTATAGGTGGAATAAAATATGGTGGTTGTGGAGAAGACAAAAAGGAGATAGTCTCACATCAACTAGGCGTATTAACGGGCTATGGAGATGCCCATCAATAGATATCAATGTGAGTGAGTAGGGATTTCCATGCAACAGATGCACTAGAGCTAAGTTATGAAAGCTCAAAAAAGAAACGAAATGGGTGTGCATCCAACTTGCTTGCTCATGAAGACCTAGGGCAATTTGAGGAAGCCCATCATTGGAATATACAAGCCAAGTTCAATAATGAAAAATTCCCACTAGTATATGAAAGTGACAATATAGGAGACTCTCTATCATGAAGATCATGGTGCTTCTTTGAAGCATAAGTGTGGTAAAAAGATAGTAACATTGTCCCTTCTCTATTTTCTCTCTTTTTTTGGGCTTCTTTGGCCTCTCTTTTTTTCGTCCGGAGTCTCATCCCGACTTGTGG
Organism: Aegilops tauschii subsp. strangulata; assembly: GCF_002575655.3. NCBI lineage: Eukaryota > Viridiplantae > Streptophyta > Magnoliopsida > Poales > Poaceae > Aegilops > Aegilops tauschii. Next base: position 106,748,713 of record NC_053036.3, on the reverse strand, counting down.
GGGAATCATAGTCTCCATCATCCTTTCCTCACATGGGACAATGCTCTAATAATGATGATCATCACACTTTTATTTACTTACAACTCAAGAATTACAACTCGATACTTAGAACAAAATATGACTATAAGAATGCCTCCGGCGGTGTACCGGGATGTGCAATGACTCAAGAGTGACATGTATGAAAGAATTATGAAAGGTGGCTTTGCCACAATATGATGTCAACTACATGATCATGCAAAGCAGTATGACAATGATGGATCGTGTCTTAATAAACCGGAACGGTGGAAAGTTGCATGGCAATATATCTCGGAATGGCTATGGAAATGCCATAATAGGTAGGTATGGTGGCTGTTTTGAGGAAGTTATATGGTAGGTGTATGGTACCGGCGAAAGTTGCGCGGCGCTAGAGAGGCTAGCAATGATGGAAGGGTGAGAGTGCGTATAATCCATGGACTCAACATTAGTCATAAAGAACTCACATACTTATTGCAAAAATCTATTAGTCATCGAAACAAAATACTACGCGCATGCTCCTAGGGGGATAGATTGGTAGGAAAAGACCATCGCTCGTCCCCGACCGCCACTCATAAGGAAGACAATCAAGAAATAAACCATGCTCCGACTTCATCACATAAGGGTTCACCATACGTGCATGCTACGGGAATCACAAACTTTAACACAAGTATTTATACAATCCACAATTACTCACTAGCATGACTCTAATATCACCATCTTTAAATCTCAAAACAATCATAAGGAATCAAACTTCTCATAGTATTCCATGCACTTTCTATGAAAGTTTTTATTATATCCCTCTTGGATGTCTATCATATTAGGACTAAATTTATAACCAACGCAAATTACCATGCTGTTTAAAAAGACTCTCAAAATAATACTCCCTCCATTCCTAAATATTTGTCTTTCTAGAGATTTCAAATGGACTACCACATACGGATGTATATAGACATAGTTTAGAGTGTAGATTCACTCATTTTGCTCCGTATGTAGTCACTTGTTGAAATCTCTAGAAAGACAAATATTTAGGAATGAAGGGAGTATAAGTGAAGCATGAGAATTAAATAATTCTACAAACTAAAGCCACCGCCGTGCTCTAAAAAGATATAACTGAAGCACTAGAGCAAAATTGCCTACCTAATTAAAAGATATAAGTGAAGCACATAGAGTATTGTAATAAATCACGATTCATGCGTGTCCCTCTCAAAAGGTGTCTACAGCAAGGATTATTGTGGCAAACTAACAAGTAAAGACTCATATCATATAAGATGCTCCAAGCAAAACACATATCATGTGCTGAATAAAAATATAGCCTCAAGTAAAGTTACCGATAGACGAAGGCGAAAGAGGGGATGCCTTCTGGGGCATCCCCAAGCTTAGGCTCTTGGTTGTCCTTGCATATTACCTTGGGGTGCCTTGGGCATCCCCAAGCTTAGTCTCTTGCCACTCATTATTCCATAGTCCATCAAATCTTTACCCAAAACTTGAAAACTTCACAACACAAACTCAATAGAAAATCTCATAAGCTTTGTTAGTATAAGAAAATAAATCACCACTTTTGGTACTGTTGTGAACTCATTCTTTATTTTTTTATGTGTAATATCTACTGTATTCCAACTTTTCTATGGTTCATACCCCCTCATACTACTCATAGATTCATCAAAATAAGCAAACAACACATAGAAAACATAATCTGTCAAAAATAGAACAGTCTGTAGTAATCTGTAACTCTCGAATACTTCTGTAACTCCAAAAATTCTGAAAATTAGGAAAACAGAGGCAATTTGTATATCAATCTTCTGCAAGAAGAGTCATTATTTTATCGCGCTTCTATTATTTTTAACAATACCGGGACTGGGTGCAAAATTTTCTGTTTTTCAGTAAGATCAAATCAACTATCACCGTAAGCTATCCCAAAGGTGTTACTTGGCACAAACACTAATTAAAACACCAAAACACAATTACTACAGAGGTAATAATGTGTATACTCATAAAAACAGAAAAGCAAAATATTGGGTTGTCTCCCAACAAGCGCTTTTCTTTATAGCCTTTTAGCTAGGCGTTGATAATTTTAGTGATGCTCACATAAAAGATAAAAATTGAAGCTCAAAGAGAGCATCATAAAGCATGTGAAAAACACATCTAAATCTAACATACTTCCTATTCGTAGGCATCTTATAGGAAAACAAATTATCAAGACAAGCAAAAACTAACATATGCAAAGAAGAAGAACGAAACAATAGCAATCTCAACATAGCGAGAGGTAATTTAGTAACATGAAAATTTCTACAACCATATTTCCCTCTCTCATAATAATTACATGTAGGATCATAATCAAATTCAACAATAGAACTATCACATAAAATATGCTCTTCATGATCCACATGCATACAAAGTTGACACTCTTCCAAAATGGTGGGATTAACATTAACTAAAGTCATGACCTCTCCAAGCCCATTTTTATCAAATATTTCATAAGATTGATCATACTCCAAAGTAGTTTGATCATTATTACCTAGAGTTGACACTCTTCGAAACCCACTTTCAATATTATTGCAAACATATTCATCATGAGGCTTAGATAAATTTTCAAGATCATAAGAAAAATCACCCCAATCATGATCATTGCAACAAGTTGTGGACTAGGAAAATTAGCATCCCCAAGCTTAGGGTTTTGCATATTATTAGCACAATTGACATTAATAGAATTTATAATAACATCATTTCAATCATGCTTTTCATCCGAGGAGCTATCGTGAATCACTTCATAAATTTCTTCTTTTAACACTTCATCATAATTTTCAGATTCATGAATTTCAAGCAAAACTTTATAAAGATAATCTAGTGCACTCAACTCACTAGCAATAGGTTCATCATAATTGGATCTCTTAAAAAGATTAGCAAGTGAATGAGGATCCATAAACTCTTTGCTTACTGTTTTTCAATAAAATGTACAAATATGCCAAGCAAACGAGCAAACAAACCAAGTAAGACATAAAGGCAAATGGAAAATATGAACAAAAGAAGGGCGAATAAAAAAGGTGAATCTTTTCGAAAATCGTTTTAGAAGTGGGGGAGAGGAAAACGAGAGGCAAATGGCGAATAATGTAATGCAAGAGATGAGATTTTTATGATGGGTACTTGGTATGTCTTGACTTGGCATAGATCTCGCCGGCAACGGCGCGAGAAATTCTTCCTGCTACTTCTTGAGCTTGTGTTGGTTTTTCCCTTGAAGAGGAAACGGTGATGCAGCAAAGTAGAGATAAGTATTTCTCTCAGTTATAGAACTAAGGTATCAATCCAGTAGGAGACAACGCACAAATCACAAATACATGCATAAACAATCAAACACTTGCACCCAACGCGATAAAGGGGTTGTCAATCCCTTCACAGTCACTTGCAAAAGTGAGATTGATGACCCACAAGTATATGCGTTCAATTGTAGCTCTTTTTGATAAGTAAGAGTGTCGAACCCAACAAGGACAGAAGGAAATGACAAGTGGTTTTTAGCAAGGTAATGTCTGATAGTGCTGAAATTGTAAGTAACTGAGTAGTTTGATAGGAAGATAATTTGTAACGAGCAAGTAATGATAATAGTAACAAAAGTGCAGCAAGATAGCCCAATCCTTTTGAGGAAAAGGACATGACAAAATGGTCTCTTATAGTAAGCAAAGCGTTCTTGAGGGTACACGGGAATTTCATCTAGTCACTTTCATCATGTTGATTCGATCTGTGTTTACTACTTTGATAATTTGATATCTGGGTGGACTGGTGCTTAGGTGCCGTTCTTCCCCTCGCAAGCATCCGCAACTACGAGAAAAGTATTAAGAATAAATTCTAACCATAGCATTAAACTTTTGGATCCATTCGGTCCCTTACGGAATATCGCATAAACTAGGGTTTAAGCTTCTGTCACTCTCACAACCCATCATCTAATAACTACTCCACAATGCATTCCCTTAGGCTCAAATATGGTGAAGTGTCATGTAGTCGACGTTCACATGACACCACTAAGGGAATCACAACATACATACTATCAAAATATCGAACACATATCAAGTTCACATGATTACTTGCAACATGATTTCTCTCGTGACCTCAAGAACAAAAGTAACTACTCACAAATGATAATCATGCTCAAGATCAGAGGGGTATTAAATAGAACTTGGATCTGAACATATAATCTTCCACCAAATAAATCATTTAGTAATCAACTACAAGATGTAATCAACACTACTAGTCACCCACAAGCACCAATCTATAGTTCCGGTACAAAGATTGAACACAAGAGATGAACTAGGGTTTGAGATGAGATGGTGTTGTTGAAGATGTTGATGGAGATTGCCCTCCCCAAGATGGGAGAAAAGAGTTGTTGGTGATGATGATGACGATGATTTCCCCCCCGGGAGGGAAGTCCCCCTGGCGGAATCGCTCCACCGGAGGGCAAAAGTGCTCCTGCCCAAGTTCCGCCTCGAGACGGCGGCGCTCCGTCCCGAAAGACCTCTCCTTATTTTTTGTAGGTCAAAATGACTTATATACCAGAAGATGGGCACTTGAGGTGGGCCGAGGGGAGCACACCCCACCAGGGCGCGCCTAGGCTCCCTAGCGCGCCCAGGTGGGCTGTGCCCACCTTGTGGGCCCCTCTAGTACTTATTGGCTCCAATATTCCTCAAATATTCCATAAAAAATCTCCGTAAAGTTTCAGCTTGTTTGGAGCTGTGCAGAATAGGTGGCCTGACGTAGCTTTTCCAGGTCCAGATTTCCAGCTGCCGGGATTCTCCCTCTTTGTGTGTACCTTGCATATTATGAGAGAAAATGCATTAGAATTACTCCAAAAAGCATTATTATGCATAAAAACATCATAAATAATAGTAGGAAAACATGATGCAAAAAATGGACGTATCAACTCCCCCAAGCTTAGACCTCGCATGTCCTCAAGCGAAAACCAAAATCAAATAACATGTCCACATGCTTAGAGAGAGACAGAGAGGTGTCGATAAAAACAAAATACGGATATAGAAGCATCATGCTCATTATTATAACAGCAACAAACTTAAACATAAGACTCTTGTCATAAAGCTCTTATCATAGAATTCTCATGAATAAGTGACAATTCATCGCACTATTGAAGTATAAAGCAAAAAACTCTATTAAGAACCAACAAACTATGTTCTCAGTCAACTATGCAACTAAAATTCATCATCTTTTCAGGAAGGGTCACGTATCGGAGCCTTTAGGCAAGTCCACATACTCGACCATCATATAGTCTTCTATGATTGCTAACACTCACCGCATACACATGAGCAAAACGTTTCAACCGGACACATAGAAAGATAGGGGCTTATAGTTTCGCCTCCCAATGTATTCACCTCAAGGGTGATGTCAACAATAATAACTCATGCTACCCATATTCAACTGGACATATGTGCCTAGATCTTTCCTCACCACATGATGCTTGCCAAAGGGGAAAAATAAAAAGGAATAGAGAGAAAAACTTTGACTCTTGGATAAAAGTAAAAATTTAAAGTAAAAGATAGGCCCTTCACAGAGGAAAGCAGAGGTTGCCATGCGCTTATTTGTTTGTATGCTCAACCCCTTAGTGCAAAAGAACGTCAAGTTGTATTGCCCCTTGTGATGGCAACCTTTATTATGCAGTCTGTTGCTTTTATTCTTCACCATCACAAGTTTGTACAACGCTCAAATTTCTCTTACACTAAATGATCTCACACTTTTAGAAGCAATTTTTATTGCCTTATTGCACCGGTGACAACTTACTTGAGGGATCTTGCTCAATCCCTAGGCAGATATGGTGGACTCTTGAAAATAATATTTGGGTTTAAGGGTTTTTGGATGCACAAGTAGTATTTCTACTTACTGCGGAATGTTTGGCTAGCAAAGATAGGGGGCAAGCACCACATGTTGAAGGATCTATGACAATATAACTTCTATGTGAATATGAACAAACATAAACCATTACGTTGTCTTCCTTGTCCAACGTCAACAATTTTGGCATATAATATTTTGATGGGGGCTCACAATCACAAAAGATTTCCAGGATAGTGTATTTATATGTGAATCTTCTCTTCCCTTATTAATTCTTTCATGAGTTGCATCATTGACCAATGCTATGCTTGTCAATTTCTAACAAAATTTTCTACTTATACTTTTCCTTATGTGGTGTCATCACCTACCATAAGATTAGAATATGATCTTTTTAATTTATTTCCTTTGTTTTTATTGCAACATGAAAGTAAAGAAAGCAAAAACTCAAACTAAACTTTATTATATATCTCGCACACGATTACAAGGATAGATCACTAAGCAAACTCTCGAAAAGAAAGGATCGAACTAAACTTTTATTCATCTAAAACAAAAGATTGAACTAAAATAAGTAAAGGCAAAAGATAGTGGGGTTGATACGATACCGGAGCTGTTGGGGAACATAGTAATTCAAAAAAATTCCTACGATCACGCAAGATCTATCGAGGAGATGCATAGCAACGAGAGGGGAGAGTGTGTCCACGTACCCTCGTAGACCGAAAGTGGAAGCGTTTAGTAACGCAGTTGAGGTAGTCGAACGTCTTCACGATCCAACCGATCCAAGTACCGAACGTACGGCACCTCCGTGTTCAGCACACGTTCAGCATGATGACGTCCCTCGAGCTCTTGATCCAGTAGAGGGTCGAGGGAGAGTTCCGTCAGCACGATGGCATGGCGACGGTGTTGGTGATATGATCCGCGCAGGGCTTCGCCTAAGCACTACGACAATATGACCGAGGTGGTAAACTGTGGAGGGGGGCACGGCACACGGCTAAGAAACAACTGTTGTGCTTTGGGGTGCCCCTGCTCACGTATATAAAGGAGGGGGAGGAGGAGGCCGGCCCAAGGGGGCGCGCCAAGAGGGGGGAGTCCTACTAGGACTCCATTCCTAATAGGATTCACCCCCTCCTTCCATTTAACGGAGAGGGGAAAGGGGAAAGGAGGGAGAGGGAGAAGGAAAGGGGGCCGCGCCCCCACCCCTTGTCCAATTCGGTTGGGGCTTGGGGGGCACCTCCTGTGGCAGCCTCCCTCTCTCCACTATGGCCCAATAGGTCCATTAACTTTCCCCGGGGGTTCCGGTTACCTTCCGGTACTCCAAAAAATCCCCGATCTTGTTCGGAACCATTCCGGTGTCCGTATATAACCTTCCAATATATGAATCTTTACCTCTTGACCATTTCGAGACTCCTCGTCATGTCCATGATCTCATCCGGGACTCCAAACAAACTTCGGTCACCAAAACACATAACTCATAATACAAATCATCATCGAACGTTAAGCGTGCGGACCCTACGGGTTCGAGAACTATGTAGACATGACCGAGACACATCTCCGGTCAATAACCAATAGCAGAACCTGGATGCTCATGTTGGCTCCTACATATTCTACGTAAGATCTTTATCGATCAAACTGCATAACAACATACGTCATTTCCTTTGTCATCGGTATGTTACTTGCCCGAGATTCGATCGTCGGTATCATCATACCTAATTAAATCTTGTGACCGGCAAGTCTCTTTACTCGTTCCGTAATGCATCATCCCGCAACTAAGTCATTGGTCACATTGCTGGCAAGGCTTATAGTGATGTGCATTGTCGAGAGGGCCCAGAGATACCTCTCCGATACATGAAGTGACAAATCCTAATCTCGATCTATGCCAACCCAACAATCACCTTCGGAGACACCTGTAGAGCATCTTTATAATCACCCAGTTACGTTGTAATGTTTGATAGCAAACAAGGTGTTCCTCCGGTATTCCGGAGTTGCATAATCTCATAGTCAGAGGAACATGTATAAGTTATGAAGAAAGCAATAGCAATAATACTAAACGATCATTATGCTAAGCTAACGAATGGGTCTTGTCCATCATCTCTAATGATCTGATCCCGTTCATCAAATGACAACAGATGTCTATGGTCAGGAAACTTAACCATCTTTGATTAACGAGCTAGTCAAGTAGAGGCATACTAGGGACACTCAGTTTTGTCTATGTATTCACACATGTATTAAGTTTCCAGTTAATACAATTGTAGCATGAATTATAAACATTTATCATGATATAAGGAAATATAAATAACAAGTTTATTATTGCCTCTAGGGCATATTTCCTTCAGTCTCCCACTTGCACTAGAGTCAATAATCTAGATTACTTAGTAATGATTCTAACACCCATGGAGTCTTGGTGCTGATCATGTTTTTCTCGTGGAAGAGGCTTAGTCGACGGGTCTACAACATTCAGATCCGTATGTATTTTGCAAAATCTCTATGTCTCCCTCCTTGACTTGATCGCGGATGGAATTGAAGCGTCTCTTGATGTGTTTGGTTCTCTTGTGAAATCTGGATTCCTTCGCCAAGGCTATTGCTCCAGTATTGTCACAAAAGATTTTCATTGGACCTGATGTACTAGGTATTACACCTAGATCAGATATGAATTCCTTCATCCAGACTCCTTCATTTGCTGCTTCCGAAGCAGCTATGTACTCCACTTCACACGTAGATCCCGCCACGATGCTCTGCTTGGAACTGCACCAACTGACAGCTCCACCATTCAATATAAATACATATCCGATTTGCGACTTAGATCCATCCGGATCAGTGTAAAAGCTTGCATCGACGCAACCATTTACGACGAGCTCTTTGTCAACTCCATAAACGAGAATCATATCCTTAGTCCTTTTCAGGTATTTCAGGATGTTCTTGACCGCTGTCCAGTGATCCAGTCCTGGATTACTTTGGTACCTCCCTGCTAAACTTATAGCAAGGCACACATCAGGCCTGGTACACAACATTGCATACATGATAGAACCTATGGCTGAGGCATAGGGAATGACTTTCATTTTCTCAACGTTTTCTGCAGTGGTCGGGCATTGAGTCGGGCTCAACTTCACACCTTGTAACACAGGCAAGAACCCTTTCTTTGACTAATCCATTTTTGTTGTGGGATATCCGCGGCCACCTATGGGACCGGGCGGCCCCTTGCTGGTTCGGCGGGGGGACGTCGCATTGCACAAAGAGCATATCAGTGTACGACAGCGTGACAGAATGCACACGAGATATTTACCTAGGTTCGGGCCGCCGCGAGGCGTAAGACCCTACTCCTACTTTGATGGATTGATGATGGAATGGAAGTGGTGGTGCGTAGTACACTTTCCCGGCAAGGTTTGCCTCAGGGCTACAGCGACTACGCGCGTATGGTGGCTCGGGCTTGTCAAATCTCCAACCCTCTAACCCCTCCTACGAGTGCCATGGGCTTCCTTTTATAGATTAAGGGGTCACCACAGTGGCAAAGTGGTCATTATCCACTAATATGATAGCAAACAGTGCTATCATACCTAACTCTGTGGGCTGACAGGGCGCATTAAATGCACCGCTTAGTGTCACATCACTGGTTGCCCGACAAGGCCTGTCGGGCTATCTCGCCAGCTCCGCATATGTTCTCTTGACACGTCGCAGGACGGGTGTCATCTGTGAGTTTCTTCTGTAGGAGATGGCTGCCATGTGGCGAATGGTTGCCACTTAATCACCTTGCGGCTTGACAGCGCACTGATTGACAACGTGGGTCGTGCTTGAGTAGTTGGCGGGGTGCTTCAGTCCCCCGCGAGCCCCGGCAGGCTCTGCCGGGAGTCTTGGTCGCTTGGTTCTGGTTGGTGGCCTCGCCCCTTGCCGGGCTCGCCTGCTCGGCAAGGGAGGCCCTTTCCTTGTAGATATCTCGTTCTTCTGGCTTGATCTTGGTCTCTCTAAGCTGCATGTTGGTTCTTCAATCTCTGGCTTGAGCTGGTGCCTCAATCTTGATCTTGTGCCTGTGCACAGTTGGGCAACATACCCGGGGTTTGTTGCACCGAAAATTTTGAACTTCTTCAAAACTTTATCAAGGTATGTGCTTTGTGAAAGTCCAATTAAGCGTCTTGATCTATCTCTATAGATGTTGATGCCTAATATATAAGCAGCTTCACCGAGGTCTTTCATTGAAAAATCCTTATTCAAGTATCCTTTTATGCTATCCAAAAATTCTATAATATGTCATCCACATATAATATCAAAAATTCTACAGAGCTCCCACTCACTTTCTTGTAAATACAGGCTTCTCCAAAAGTCTGTATAAAACCATATGCTTTGATCACATTATCAAAGCGTATATTCCAACTCTGAGAGGCTTGCACCAGTCCATAAATGGATCGCTGGAGCTTGCACACTTTGTTAGCACCTTTAGCATCGACAAAACCTTCTGGTTGCATCATATACAACTATTCTTTAAGATATCCATTAAGGAATGTAGTTTTTGACATCCATTTGCCCAAATTCATAACCATAAAATGCGGCAATTGCTAACATGATTCGGACAGACTTAAGCATTGCTACGGGTGAGAAGGTCTCATCGTAGTCAACTCCTTGAACTTGTCGAAAACCTTTTGTAACAAGTCGAGATTTGTAGACAGTAACATTACCGTCAGTGTCAGTCTTCTTCTTGAAGATCCATATATTCTCTATGGCTTTCTTATCATTGGGCAAGTCAACCAAAGTCCACACTTTGTTCTCATACATGGATCCCATCTCAGATTTCATGGCCTCAAGCCATTTTGCGGAACCTGGGCTCATCATCGCTTCCTCATAGTTCGTAGGTTCGTCGTCAAGTAACATGACCTCCAGAACAGGATTACCTTACCACTCTGGTGCGGATCGTACTCTGGTTGACCTAGGAGGTTCGGTAGTAACTTGATCTGAAGTTTCATGATCATTATCATTAGCTTCCTCACTAATTGGTGTAGGAATCACTGGAACTGATTTCTGTGATGAACTACTTTCCAATTCGAGAGAAGGTACAACTACCTCATCAAGTTCTACTTTCCTCCCACTCACTTCTTTCGAGAGAAACTCCTTCTCTAGAAAGGATCCATTCTTAGCAACTGTGGCACCCCGACTCAGAGCGACCGGTTTACCATGCATTGCCAGCCCAGAGACCATGTCTTCTGGCAACACACAACATCTTGGTACAGAAAACAACCGCTTTATTGATGCTAGCGGACCAGAGTTTATATTACAACAGATGTCGAGGCCATGCAGCACGCCCGGTGCGGCTGAACAATATGTACATTATTTAGTGAACATAAATGGGCCTCGATCATAACAACTACGCGACAGCGGAACAACGTCGTAGCGGAAGCTCCATATCACAGGGACACCAATGTGGACACGATCTAGACTCGAGCAGCACTCCTTTCCAACGAGACTTTCCTGAAATCTGGCATGCCACGCCAGGTCAGTACATTGAATGTACTTGCAAGCTCACAACATGCATAATCATAATGGCAAACAATATCATGATAATTAACCAATTAATTATAATGCAACACTATATGTCCAACATGCTGTGATCATGCTCGAACGTCCCTCAGGACGGGCTTACCAACCGTGATCATTCTCGGATCACAAACAAACCACCATCATGGTCTTGACAAGAGTAACTCGTGATCCTTACGGCGATAAGAACCACGACCAATACTTGGTCCCGAACATCTCGATGGCCTTTCAGCCATCCTCAACAGTGCAAAGTTCATAACTTAGTGTGAAAATTATATTAAACGTTGACTCATGGTGGGACCTACTACGAGGTGTCCGTGACCGTGGACTCGGCTATCGATAGATTATACACTCTGTAGAGGTAGCACACTGTACCCACACCACAGAACCCATGGCCTCGTACTCCCATTCGGGTGGACCAACGACATTCCGATGAAACCCTTCCATTGCCATGACACTCTCCCGGCCACTCTGACCCAATCCCCAACGGGCTAGTCCTGGGTGGCCCCGTGTCTACCAAAGACACAAAGACCACCGTCGTGGCCAAAACGATCCCACTCGGGGACCCGGTACCATAATCTCAACAACGGGCACACAAGGTTATGCCTGCTTACCGGGCCAGGGTAAGCATGCCATAACCTTCCCTAGTTGGAGGCACCGACCAGAGGCAACGTCAATGGAGCGAATCAAGGCCTTCCCACAAAGGCAAATGTGGTTGCACCGGGAAAAACTCGATTCAGCGGCACCATGACCCAGTCAACAATTTATTCAAGTTGAGTTATATTCAGGTTCAACTTAAAACGAAAATGACCGGTGTCATAGGATGCCATGAAATGCAAAACTACACATGCATCACATATTAACAAAAATGACTGATGTCAACCATATTCACACTACGCATAAACATCAACAACTTATATTATTTTCCTGGTCAGGGTAACTCACACTTTAACCAAAATATTTTACTGCAAGTTTTATTATTTTCTCACGCAAGAAAGTAACTTTGATAAATTTCTGACATGCATAGCAAAGATTATACCACAAACAATTCCTAATTTCTTTACCAACCAAGTTAGGCTCAAACATTCTGTAAGTCAAGTAAAATGGCTAAACAAGTACTTAGCAGAATATTTTCTAGCAAATTTTCCTATGTTATTTATGCAAGAAAATAACTTTAAGTAATTACTAACATGCATAAGAAAATTATTTTTATCATCACCACAAATAGATCTTAGCTTTGCTTTACCAACTAAGCTAGTTTCAACATTCTGTAAATCAAACATAATAACCAACACACACTTAACAGAATATAAATAACATAATAGTTATTTAAATGCATGGATTAATCATTTCACTCAAGTAAGAAAAATCATAAATATTGAAATGACACCATGAAAATGTTGCTGTGGCTTGCCTTAGTGCAGATGAGATTCACAAGCCTTCTGGTGATGCTCAAGACAAGCCTCACCCTCTGAAAATAATTTTAAGCACAAAAAGAAAATATCAAGAACACTTCTGAAAATCACCAGAAATTGTAAACAGCTCAGAAAATCACATCTTTGGTGAGCTGCTAGATTTCTTTGCAAAGAACAAAATGCAAAAAGAATCAATTCATTTGGACTTATGGTTGAAGAGTTATGGCAGTTTCAAGTGTTCTGTAAATTCAAATGAACTTGAATAAGAATAAACAAACTAGGGGGGGTGACGTCGAAGGCGTAAAGCCCAGGGGCGCCACCACTCGTACCGCTTCGCGCGCATACAGAGTGGCTGACTAGCGGGCCCTGCTAGTCAGGTGAGGAGGAAGGGGAGAAGGAAACAGAGGGAGTCGCGGCTTCGCCGGAGCTCTCGCCGGCGACGAGGGCTCCTTGGCCAAAACAAGAGGGGGGATGGAGAGAGGGGACGGAGGCGCACCTGCCCGTACCCGTAGCGTAGCTAGGGGCGGTCGGACGGCGTCAGAATCAACCTCGCAAGCGGAGGCAGAACACAGTGGTCGCCGGAGATGAGGAAGACGGCGAGCAGAGGCAACTCCAGGGGCTCCAGGGGGATGGGATGGCTTTACCGGAGAGAGGCGGAGGCCCTGTAAGGGTCGCCCTGGCCTGGGAGGGGCTAGAGCTACCGCGGCGACCAGAGGGGATCGCCGGCGAGCTCGAGCTCGAGGACGGCGGCCTGCGGCCTGCCTGACCGGGCTACGGTTTCCTACGCGTTTGTGGGTTGTGTGGGAGTCGTGGATAGTGCTCGAGGAGGCTGGGGCGGCTCCATTTATAGGCGAGAAGAGAGGGGGGGTTCGGGCTCCGCCGGTGGACACCTGTCCACGACACCCGGCGACGAGCGGCGTCTGTGAGAGGGGGAGAAGGCGACGCAGCTCACGCGGCAACTGTTGGCGAACGGGGACGAGCACAGGAACGAGGAGAAGGCAATGAGCACAATGCGCACCGCACTGTTGGGTTGGCCGGACCGTGCCCGTGCTCGCTGCGGCGAGCTCCAGCGTCGGCGAGCGCCAGAGGGAAGTTAATGGCATTGAGACGAGGATGCTGGCGAAGTTTGGCACGCTCGGGCAGGCCGGGGAAGCGAGCACGCGCGAACAGAGCGCTCGGCGGCACTCAGAGCGCGTCGACACGCAGGCATGACACGGTGGACACCGCGCGAACTCTTCCCTCAGGCCAGCCTACGTCCAAAAATCATATCTGGCATGTTGTTCGTGGTGGTTTTGAAGTTTACCACGCTTTGGTTTGGATCCAGGTGCAGTAGAGGAGTTTTTACATGCCAGGTAAGTTTCTGGTCAGTAACTTTGAGATGTTACTGAGGTCAAACGGCTGGGAGTTGGGGGCTGTGCTTTGGAGGTTAGCCATGATCTACTAAGGTGAAAATGCACAAGAAAACCCAGGCACAATGGAGCAAGTAAAATGGTAGTTGCTGTAGAAACCACCATTTCTGTCCAGAACAGAAAATATTTTCTGTAGCAAAAATATTCCAAAAAGTGATGAAATATTTTTGCTCAGGAAGGTGCCCTAGGGTTCAAAGAATATTTGTGAATTATCTCAGATTTTTCTGGGCCATAAAAATTGGGGTTGCTGTGGAGCATATAGATCTAGCTAGGGTTTTTGAGAGAAAAATGAATATTTTTCATTTAAGAAAAATATTCCAAAGATTATTTTGGGGTGGATCAGAAGGGGAATGAAGATTAGGGAGGGAAATGAAGCACTTGGGTGAAAGCCAAGGGTACCTAAGTGTTTAAGTCCATATGAAAAGATTCAAAAACTCCAAATTTCAAATGACTCCAAATGAAAATCAAGCAAATGAGAGAGGGCAAAAACCAGGCTGTCACGAACCTCCCCCACTTAGAATGAATCTCGTCCTTGAGATTCGGTTGCTTGGGAAAACCACTCTGGATAATGTGACTATAGAAATTCTTCCTGCTCCCAAGTTGATTCTAACTCTGTGTGATGCTCCCACTGAACTTTGTAAAATTTTCTTACTTTACTGCGAGTGACCCTTTCCATCTGATCCAAAATTCTAAACGGTATCTTTCATAAGTTAAATCATTTGCCAACTCTACCTCAGCCATAACAGTCCTTTTCTCAGGCGGGGATATGCATCGTCTCAATTGTGAAACATGAAACATGTTGTGCACGTTTGCCAATTCAGCGGGTAGTTCCAATTGATATTCAACAATACCCACTCGAGACATAACCGGGAATGGACCAATAAATCTGGGTGGCAACTTTCCACGAGTCTGAAATCTCTTGACTCCTTTCATAGGTGTGACTCGGAGGTATACGTGTTCTCCGGGTTCAAAATTGATCTGTCGGTGCTTTGCATCATAATAACTTTTCTGTCGAGATTTGGCCAATTGCAATCTGTCTCTGATTTCCTTAACTTGTTTCTCAGCTTCCATAATGAGATCTGTTCCGAAGATACGGCTATCTCCAGTTTGAGACAAATTTAAAGGAGTGCGGCACTTACGGCCATACAGAGCTTCATACGGTGACATTTTTAGACTGGTCTGGAAGCTGTTGTTATAGGAAAACTCGGCATATGGCAAGCAGTCTTCCCATTTAGGTCCTTGGGCTAAAGCACAAGCTCACAACATATCTTCGAGTATTTGATTGACCCGTTCTGTCTGTCCATCCGTCTGCGGATGATAAGCAGTACTATATTTCAGTGCTGTCCCCAAGGCTTGATGGAGATGTGACCAAAAAGCGGAGGTAAACAGGGAACCTCGGTCGGAAGTGATAGTTCGGGGTACTCCATGCAGACTGACTATTCTGGATACATACAACTGTGCAAGTTGATCTGCTCTGTATCTGGTGCTGATCGGAATGAAGTGAGCAACCTTGGTTAGGGTGTCTACTATGACCCAGATTGCATCATTGCCTCGTTGAGTCTTAGGTAAACCCGTAATGAAATCCATACAAATGTCATCCCATTTCCATTGTGAAACCGGCAGCGGTTGGAGGCACTACAAAAAAAAGACACATCAGTGACATTTTGGGCCAAACGAATTTTTTTTCTGTCATACGTATGACACTTCTATGACGATAATTGTGACAAAACCCGGTGTCATCATAGATGTGGTGGGCTCCTACTTCTATGACAAAAAATCATGACAGAAAATGGGCTTTTCGTCCTGGGCGGGCCAGAGACGCAGCTGCATGACATTCTTTGGGCCGTCCATGACGGAAAAACCGTGGTAGAAGCGAGGGCGAGGAAAATTTCGGAGAGTTCCCGGTTACGGTGGGAGGTCGGGGGCCGAGCGATGCGCGTTTCTCTCGTACACGTACGCGCGTGTGTGCGAGGCGTTGGCTCTAACTGAACCCGAGCGAGGCGTGGGCTCTAACTAAACCCGAGCGATTGCACTGCAGGCTACGCGTTACTGAACCCGATTGATCGATCGATGGCTGTTAACTGAACCAGATCGAGCGATTCCTTCGCTACTGCTGCTAACTGAAGCCGATCGATGCTGCCTCTGGGATGAACAGTGAGCGTTGCGGGGGGGGGGGGGTTGGATGAACAGTGAGCGCTGGCGTTGCCTCTGGATGAACAGGACCCCGTGGTGTGGTGGAGGGCTGGATGAACAGTAGACGGTGGAGGGGTGGTTGAACAGGACCCCGTGGTGTGGAGGGCTGGATGAACAGTAGACGGTGGAGGGGTGCCCGTGGAGGGGTAGTTGATCAGTAGCCGGTGGAGTAGCGCGCGGTGGAGGCTGGATGAACAGGAGCCTGTGGAGGCTGGATGTCCCGCCCAATATGCGATACTATCCTAAAGAGACTCGAAGGCCCCACCAAGGATAGAACCGCATATTGAAACGCTTTTGCAAGGTGGATATCATTACATCAACATTACATAATAGATGGGGATACATACAAGGCATACAAATGCCGCAAGAATACAACAATATCATACAAGAGATCAACATCCGACTACAGATGAAACACAAACAGAAGCCGATCAGTCTCGCAATCCCGGTTACAAGACATTTCGACAATGGTAAAACAAGACCAGCAAAGTCGCCCGATGCGCCGACAATCCCGATAGGAGCTGCACATATCTCGTTCTTAGGGCAACATCGGATGAGACTAGCTACGAGTAAAACCAGACTTCGAGTTTCCCCGAGGTGGCCCCGCAGGCAGCTCGGTTCAGACCAACACTTAGAGAAGCACTGGCCGGGGGGGGGGTTAAAATAAAGATGACCCCCGGGATGCGCGACTCCCAAGGGAAAAAGGCTAGGTGAGGCAAATGTAAAACCAAGGTTGGGCCTTGTTGGAAGGGTTTTATTCAAAGCGAACTGTCAAGGGGGTCCCATAAATCACCCAACCGCGTAAGGGATGCAACATCAAGGAACATAACACCGGTATGACGGAAACTAGGGCGGCAAGAGTGGAACAAAACACCAGGCATAAGGCCGAGCCTTCCACCTTTTACCAAGTATATAGATGCATTAATAATATAAGAGATATTGTGATATCCCAAATAAACATAATCCAACATGGAGCAATCTTCATCTTCACCTGCAACTAGCAACGGTATAAGAGGGGCTGAGCAAAGCGGTAACATAGCCAAACAATGGTTTGCTAGGAAGGGTGACAAAGGTTAGAGGTTCATGGCAATTTGGGAGGCTTGAAGAGCAAGTGAATAGGTAGCGCAGCATAGCGATAGAACGAAGTAACTAGCATAGCAATGATAGTAATGAGATCCAAGGTGATGGTCATCTTGCCTGAAATCCCGCTAGGAAGAAGAACGAGTCCATGAAGAAGATGAAGCCACGAAGACGAACGAATCCTCACGATCGCAATGACACGGGAACTATCGAGAAGAAGCACACAACATGGTAAACACACCACACATGAACAAGGCATCATGCTCAATCAAGTATGATGCATGACAAGGCTATATGAATCTACTCATGGCAAGAGATGATGCATACAAGAGCAACACATCAAAGCAAGTTTAAATGAGGCCGGAACTAACATATAACAATTCCGGTAAGTCCTCATCTGCAAATTTCGAAAATGGTCCAGATCTGAATAAACCTTATGTTCAAGTTGTTAAACAGCAAGTTAAAATGCACCAAGATGATCTACACGAAATTCTAGTCAAGTTACATATAAAGTTCATTAGATTCGGAGCTACGGCCTAGAAGATATGAGCCAAACAAGTTAAACATGGCATTGATGCAAGATGTATTCAAACATCAAACAAACACACTCAAAACAAGGATGCAACAAGGTAACATGAAACTACATGCAAAACTAAGCAAGTTACATATAGAACATGCTCAAAACGGAGCAACGGTGCAACACATACACTCCAAACAAGATATAGCAACAATCTGTCCAAAACAGCAACTAGGCATATTGCAAGCCCAAAGCAATATACTACCGCACCACAACATGAAAACAAAAGGCATGGACATGATGTACAGGTAAAGCATGACAAAACATGAACACTGAGCTATCTACAGAAATCACTAGAACATGCTCAAAAGGACATGGAAAAATTGCAAATAATAACAGTTTCATAGACTTGGAAGAAATCACTGGACATGACAGAAATAACATCAGGTTGCAAAGTTTAGAGCTATCAAACAGCATGCTACAGGAACTTATCATGGCAACCAAAGGCATGGCATGAATCTACTAATTTCATATAACAAAAGTCCCTTAATGATCACGAGCCAAAAAGGTACAGAAGATATGATGGGACCCATGTAAACATAGCAAGTTTCATAAACTGATTCGGACTTGGAAGAAAACAGAGCATGGCAGAAATAACGAGAAGTAGGCATGTTGGTGAGCTTGAACCACTCGCTACAGAGCATTACAAGGCATGGCAAGGTAACCAGAAGTAAGAAGGTATAATTATGAAGCTAGGCATGGCCATATCATAGTCATAGGGTGCATGGATCACTAACGAAACACATGTCAAAACTGAACTTACTGTTAACAGGCTGACAGCAACATTATTTAACAATTTGAGAGCAAGTTTGCAACAAGCTACAGCAGGCTATAAATACAACCAAGGGCATAGATGGATACATCATAACATGTATAACAAAACATCCTTAGTGAACATCTCCAGATTATGCATAGAACTCATGGTGTCAGCAGGTTTACAGGGCATCACAATGTTACAGCTACAGACTCGGCAGAAATTACCAAGTCACAGAAATCAGCAACATCATGGAGGCTAGTTTTCATGCTTGTGGTAGTCACCACAGAGATCACAAAAATACAAGACAAGCACCACTGTAAATATGGCATGATTTATTACAAAACTCATGTAGACATCAAGCTCATAGGATGCACACACAAAATGCAATGAAAATGACAATTCATCAAGTTCTGATAACAGACAACAGTTAACATCATATAGCACTTTTGCAACGATGATTAGGGCAACAAGATGGACTCAACCAAGCATGTCACAGTAGAACAAAGAGAATAGCATCTCACAATGAACATTTTGATATATTATATGCTCCAAACGGATTAACATGCACAAAGATACGCTAGGTCAAACATGCACACTTAACATAGAAAATCTGGGACTTGGTCATATTACTGAAAAAAACGAAGTGGGCGCAAAATGACTAAATGTCGCCCGGGCGAGGGATAGGGCTGGCGGGGTGCTCACCTAGTGGGCTGCAGGCCCAGGTCGGTGGAGGAAGCGGCCTGGCAGGCCGGCTCGAGCTGGGCCGGGGCGCCTTGGCTAGGCCTTGGCGGGGCCCACGCGGCAGCCCACGCGCGGGCAGGGAGGCGCGCGAGGCCACGCGCTCGCTGGCCTTCGCCTTCCCGAACAAGGACGGGGCGGCGACAGCTGCTCTCCGGCGAGCGGGCAGGCGCGAGGGGGGCGCTGGGAACCGGCGGATCCGGGCGGCGCGGTGCCGGATCCGACCACGGGAGGAGGTCAGAGGGACTCCGGCGCCGGCGACTCGCAGCGGCGGCGAGCTCCACGGAGGCCATGGCGGCGCTGCAACAGAGGGAGAGAGAGGTTAGAGGAGGAAGGAGAGGAGAGGAAGGGAGAGTGGGGCGGCGCTGGCCTTGGGGTCGGCGGCGGTGATCGACGCCGGTGATGGTCGCCGGCAGGGGCGACGTGGAGGCGCGGTCGAACGGGCGCGGGAGGCGGAGGAGTGCACGGGCGGCGCGGGGCGCGCTGGCGGAGCGAGGCGGCTCGGGCCCGGTCGGGCTCGCGCCGGGCCGCGGGTGGGCCTACAGGGCCGCGGCGGCGGGGGAGCTGGAGGGGACAGGTGGCGGCGATTGGTTGGCTGGAGGCGACGGCTGGCGGCGGCGCGGCGAAGGGGGCGGCGACAAGTGGCGGCGGGGCAGTGGTGCGGCATGGAAAACGAGGAGGGTGCGGCGGCTGGAGGTGGGAGTGGGGCATAGGGTAGGTTTAGTCCTAAAATGGACTAGGGGAGGCTATATATAGCAGATTTGCTAGGGTTAGGGGAGTTTGAGGGGGGTTTCGGAGCTCCGATCACGATCCGACGGATCCGATCGAGAGAGGGGGTTGGCAGGCCTAGTGGGCTGTGTGGAGGGGTTGGGCTGAGGAGAGAGGGAAGAAATGCAGCCCGGCAAATGTTTCTGGAGAACGAAACGGCCGACGATTAAACCGGCAACGGTGCCGCTACGGATGACAGTTGGGCTATCAAACGGACTCCGAATGCGATGAAATTTGCCAGGCGGCCTACCTACACTATAATAAGACCGCATGCCAACTTTCACCCCATTCCGAGAACATTTTTATGCCACTCATAAAATAATATTTCAGAGGTGCCGCGGGCGCATGCAAGTGTGGTTGGGCTCAGAACGGACAACGGAGAGAACCGGGGGAACCCGAATGGATGCAAGTTTTGAAAAAACATGAGGATGCAATGCAGATGATGACATGGCAAAGTGCAACATCCAAGCAAATGACATGGCAACGACGGCGAATAAACGGAAGACACGTGGCGCATCGGATCCAGGGCGTTACACTAGAGGAGGTCGACGGTAGCCCGTGGAGGCTGGAGGAGGTCGACGGTGGAGATGAACAGTATCCCGTGGAGTCCCGTTTTGCGGTACGCCACACCCCTCCCGATGAACAGGACCCCCGTTTTGACCATAGGAGGACCGTTTCGTCCGTTTTGCGGTACGCCACACCCCTCCCGATCAACAGGACCCCCGTTTCGACCGTAGGAGTTCCGTTTCGTCCGTCTTGCGGTATGCCACACCCCTCCCGATCAACAGGACCCCCATTTCGATCATAGGAGGTCCGTTTCCTCCGTTTTGCGGTACGCCAGACCCCTCCCGATCAACAGGACCCCGTTCCAAACGTCGGAGGTCCGTTTCCTCCGTTGTGCGGTACGCCAGGCCTCGTTTCCATCGCCTGTTCCGTCCAAGCCCTCCCGATGAACACGACCACGCATTCCGTTCCGACCCAGCCGGTTGGCTCCCACGCGTTCCGTTGCCTCCGGATGAACACAAGCATTCCGTTGCCTTCCCATGAACACGACGCATTCCGTGGCCTCCCCATGAACACGAGGACGATGCTGTTTCTCCGTTTCGACCCAGCCATGTACACGAGTCCTGGCCGTACGTATGCGCGAGTAGGCGTTCGAGACCCCGCCTGTATGTACACATACGTCGCCGTATTTTCTTTCTTGCACCCTGGCCGCTGTACGTACGTGTACATGCTACGTGCGCGCCTCTACTACGACACGTACGCGCCTCTACTACGACACGTGCGCGCCTCTATATCCACCAGTATATATGTACGTACATGTTCGCGACCAGAATGACAACGCTACGTATGCTTCAACCAGGTGGGTCCCGACCGTCAGGCACTTCCTTGCCTGCGAAGATGTAGCTGGTGGGTCCCAACAGTCAGGGGGGCGAATCAATTTTTTTGCCCGGACGCACTTCCTTGCGTGCGAAGATGTAGGTGGTGGGTCCCAGCAGTCAGGGGCAAACGTTTTTTTTTGTGAAATACGGTGGCCCGTCCGGTGGGTCCCCGCTGTCAGATGGAGGAATAATTATTTTGCACGTAATAAGGACCCAGCTGTCAGCCTCTCCACGTACAGTCCACGTCCGATGGAAGCCGTTCCTTGACCACGTTGACCACGCCGCGCCGAGAGCACCAGGGCGGTGGACGATGGCGAAGCCTAGGAAGGGGACGACGCGGAGCCGGGGAAGACGCGGCAGTGGATGCCCACGCATAGAGGAGTACGAGGGTTCACTGGTTCACTACGGTGTGAGGCTGCCGTCGCCGCAGAATAACAGGGGGTGTGGGTGAGTAGAGGGACGGCCTGGCCAGCGGTGGGAGTAGTAGGGGGTGGTGAGGCCTCCGCCGCATCGCAGCCGGCCACGGGAGGCAGGAGCACGAGGCACGAGCGGCGCTGGTTTGGGCGGCTGGAGCAAGAAGACCAGATGTTGAAGAAGCACTACGGCCGTTGGATGGACATCGTACGGTCACTGGAGCTAGAATCGTGCATATTGACTAAGTTGACAAAGCCCTCCGTCCCCGTCAACTTAGTAGGCCCACAAGTCAGCCTGCCACTATACTGTGTCCCAGCTAACAGGGGGAGTATTCATTTTTTTGTGCGTAATAAGGAGGCACTTCCTTGCGTGCGAAGATATAGCTAGTAGGTCCGAGCTGTCAGCGGCGGTAACGTTTTTTCGCGAAATACAGAGGCCCTTTCGGTGGGTCCCTGATGTCAGGTGGAGGAATCATTATTTTGCACGTAATAAGGAGGCATTTCCTTGCGTGCGGCCGTGGACCCAGCTGTCGGCCTCTCCATGTACAGTCCACTTCAGATGCATGTCGGTCGCTGACCACGTTGACCAGGCCACGCCGAAAGCACCAGGGCGGTGGACGACGGCGAGGCCTAGGAAGGGAACGACACAGAGGCAGGGAAGACTCGGCAGTTGTTTCCCACACGGAGGGGAGTACAAATCTATGAGGGTTTACAGGTTCGTCTGCCGTCGCCGGAGAATAACAGCAGGTGTGGGTGAGTAGAGGGATGGCTAGGCCACCGATGGGAGTACGGTGGGGCGGTGAGGCCTGCGCGGCAGCAGAGCCGGCCGCGGGGAGGAGGGAGCAGGCAGTCCCGCCGGCGCTTGTTTGAGCGGCTAGAGCAGGAAGAGCAGAGATTGAAGAAGCACGACGGCCGTTGGATGGCCATCCAACAGTCACTGCTTGTGCGTCAACCTTTTTTTTAGGAAAGCCTCAAATCTGTGGAAAACAGAATACAACCCATCTGCCATTATTTCTAATAATTTACAGCCCATTTGCTAATTACTAAGGTTTTTTTTGAGCCCATATTCTTTTTGTTAGCATTACAGCCCATATTGTGGCCACGGTTAAAAAATTATACGAAATTTTGCATATTTCGGTGCGGTCCGAACTGTTTTTAATTCCGAAATTTCGACTCACATTCAAACTGATTTTAAAAATAAATGTATATCAATATAAAATCCAACAAATTCTCCATGCATAAAAATTAATGTAATTTAAAATCTCGAAATGAAAAAAAAGATATTTGAAACTAATGCCGGTTTGATGTGTTTTAAAAATGTACAGCCCATTTTCATTACTGATGGGCCATTTTCTCGGCCAGCTGAATGAAAGCTCTCCTCGTCTTGAAAGATTTGCAGCCCAACAGGACTGACAAAGCGACTTACTTGGCAAATCACAAAAAAACTGGGCTGTGGCTGTGGACCCAGTTGTCAGCCTCTCCACGTACAGTACTCTTCTGATGGAAGTCGTTCCTTGACCACGTTGACCACGCCGCGCGGAGAGCACCACGGCAGTGGATGACGGCGAGGCCTAGGAAGGGGACGACGTGGAGCCGGGGAAGACGCGGCAGTGGAAGCCTGCGTAGAGAGGAGTACGAGGGTTCACTCGTTCGGCTGCGGTGTGAGGCTGTCGTCGCCGCAGGGCCTGGCCAGCGGTGGGAATAGTAGGGGGCGGTGTGGCCTCCGCGGCAGCACAGCCGGCCACGGGAGGCAGGAGCATGCGGCATGACCGGCGCTGCTTTAGGCGGCTGGAGCAAGAAGACCAGAGGTTGAAGAAGCACTACGGCCATTGGATGGACATCGTACGGTCACTGGAGCTAGAATCGTTCATATTGACTAAGTTGACAAAGCCCTTTGTCCCCGTCAACTTAGTAGGTCCACAAGTCAGCCTCCCACCAAGGTGGGTCCCAGCTAGCCGGGGGAGTATTCATTTTTCTGTGCGTAATAAGGAGGCACTTCCGGTGGGTCCGAGCTGACAGCGGAGGGAACGTTTTTTTAGCGAAATACGATGGCCCGTCAGGTGGGTCCCAACAGTCAGGGGGCAAACGTTTTTTTTTGCAAAATATGGTGGCCCGTCCAGTGGGTCCCTGCTGTCAGTTGGAGGAATCATTATTTTCCGCGTAATAAGGAGGCACTTACTTGCTGCGGCCGTGGACCCAGCTGAGACTCTCCACGTACAGTATACTTCCGATGGAAGTCGTTCCTTGACCACGTTGACCTTGCCGCGTTCCGTTGCATGCATGCGTCCATGGGTGTGCTGCGTCCCCACTGTCAGCCTCTCACGTACAGTCATCTTCCAATGACTCTCGGTTGTTGACCACGTTGACCACACCGTGCCGAGCGCACCCAGACTGGAACGACCCGGAGATGGGGAAGACGGGGCAGTCGAGTCGCAGATGGAGAGGAGTGGGAAACTTCACTGGTTCGGGTGCGCGGCAGCACAGCCGCGGTGCCGCCCACGGGAGACGGGAGCAAGAACAGAGGTTGAAGAAGGAGCACGGCTGTTGGATTAACATCCAACGGTCCAGCTGCTAGAATCATTTGTTGATTAAGTTGACAAAGCCGTGCGTACACGTCCGCTTAGTAGGCCCACAAGTCAGTCACCAAATCTGACGGGTCCTAGCTGTCAACGGGATGAATAATTTTTTTCGCAAAACAAGGAGGCACTTCCTTCCGTGTGAAGATACAGCCGGTGGGTCCCAGCTGTCAGGTGGAGGAAACATTTTTTCCAGCTTAATAAGGAGGAACTTTCCTTGCTTGCGAACATGGACCTCGTGGGTCCCAGCCGCCAGGCTCTCCACGTACAGTCCTCTTCCGATGACTCTCGTTTGTTGACCACGCCGCACAGAACATAGCGAGGCGGTGGACGACGGGGAGGCCCCAGACGGGAACGACTCGGAGATGGGAAAGCGCGGCAGTGGAGTCGCAGATTGAGAGGAGCAGAAGGGTTATAACTGGTTCTGTTGCGTCGTGGGGCTGTAGTCCGTGGAGAATAACTGGAGGTGTCGAGGGGTGGAGGGAAAGCCTGGCCGGCGGTGGGGTAGCGCTTCGCAGCGATGCGTGCTAAGCAGAGCCGCTAGCCGCCGGAGGCCGGACCAGGCGGTCCCGGTGACGCTGGAGGAAGAAGACGAGAGATTGAAGGTGCATGACGGCCGTTGGATATAAATCCAATGGCTATGGATGACACAATCATTTGTTGACCAAGTTGACAACGCCCTGCGTAGGCTTCGACCTATTGGCCCACATGTCAGCCTGCAAAAATGTGGCATATACTTAACCCATGTTTTCTAGAATGTACAGTCCATTTGCTGGGCTGGGTGAACAAATAATTTCGCGTCAATCATGCCCATTTATATTTTCTAAGAAATCCCAGCCCATTTGCACTTCCTTGAAATACACGTATTAGGTGGGCTCGTTATATATATAATGTTATGTTAGAAGGAGCAATTAATATCAAAGAATAAACCGGAGAGGCACATTTATATATATATAATTAAGAAATTAGCGAGTTATTGCTCAAAATAAAAATGAGCGCGTTATTATTAAATTGGTGCTTCAAATCTTCGCAAGCTTTTGTACGCAATCACCAGGATTTTCCTTGTGTGTGAGTCAAAAACAACCAGGATTTTCCTTGCCAACTTCCGTTAAACATTTACTTTTATAAGTTAATAACACGTGGGATGTTTTTATAATGTATATATAAGTCTCTATAAAATATACGATAATAGTAATAATATAAATATATATAATGTGGTTAGAAGGGAAAACATAAATTGGACACAGCATTACTTTTATAAGAGACCTACGTTTTATACCCCACAGTAGGCATACTAACATGTTCACACACAAATACAACAGAAAAGGTAAACATTCATATCAAACTAAGGTTCACAGGACACGTTCATATTCATAGCCAACATTCACTATCAACAACTCAAAAGATTCATATATACACAAGCTCAGCATATCTATGCATCCAAATGATTGATAGATCACACGACAATATTTATACATAATTCACAAAAAGATTCAGATATACACATGTTCAGTATGTTTATGCATCCAAATGATTGAGATCACAACCAATATGATCCATGGACGAACTCTAATTACCTAGGGTACAGACTGGTAAATGGTGTTCAATCGGAGGTAGTTCTTGCTAAAATTAGTTCTTGTACGAGTAAACTTTCGAGTACATAAGAGGCAGCACAGACAATCTGAACTTTGCTTGTAGGTTTATCCTCAAATAGTGGCCTCGTGCCGAGGGAGGTTTGAGCAACTTGGCCACTACTTTCATCCAACTAGTTTACTGACTCATCTTGGTCCTGTATCTCGCCAAAATTCTACATTGCAGACGAGAAAGGAGGCGGTTGAGAAAATGAACCACCCAATTTTTTTGTGTAGTTCAACTGAAATGGAGCATCCTTGGCGTGCAGACTGATTAAGTGCCAGATGAATATACGCATCAACCAACTTGTCTAGAATCTTTAGAGTCCATGCGATATAGTTCGCTACCATATGTGCCGATAACCAAAAGGCACAAGTTGGGACCAAAGACTGGACTGTGTTTTTCTGGGCTATGCACCAAGCAATATTGCGTTCACTCTCCTAATACTTGGAGTTTGACAATTGGTTGACGCCGGTTGATACTCGAATGAATATAGGCACTTCTTGTCAACATCGATGCTTGTCTGAGTGAACTTTGGAGTACATAGCAGCAGCATAAGTACCTGTCCATCTGATCATTTTGTGCAGTTCTACTGAAATCACCCGATGTAATGATTTGGCTGCGAGTTCAGGCTCCAAATTACGCCTTTATGAAATCGGCAAACAGTAGCACAATACCAAATTACCAATACATATGACAGGCACAATAATCAGGATAAAGACCAGTACCAACCTGTGTGAGGTAGCATATCAATTACTATTTCCTTTGACTGGAAGCCGAGATAAGCCAAGCGACTGACAACAAAGGAAGAAAGCAAGCGGAGATTAGCGACTGATAGGAAAGGACGGAAGCTGTTGAGGCAATGAAGCACCCAAAGTTTTTGTGCAGTTCCACCAAAATCGAGCATCCCTGTTGGCACATATATTGAGACAGTGAGATTACTGTAATAGTGGGACTAGTTGATGAAACATACACTAACAAATAGAAGCACCCTCATTATCTTAATGCGTGAAGTTAGTAGCATAGTAGTCTTGCTTAAAGAGAGGTATTAGTTTATTTAATCAGTGCCAATTAGCTCAACTCAACACTCAAAGCATTGCCGTTTATCATAGGTTGCAAAACTTTAACGTGCAAAGATAAAGGAGTTTCTCATGACAGTAGCATGATACAAATAGAGATGACAGCAAACTAATATGGATGAAGGCCTTAGGCCCGTACCAACCTGAGAAAAAAAGCTTATTCATGTAGTCCCATAAGAGATGATAAAGCACTCACTGGAATCACACAATAGTATATATTTTTGTGCACTTCAAATGTATGGTTGAAATCACTCTTGTTTACCAGTGCTGAGATTATATCGAAAGATTATCAAGAACTTCCAGCAGAGTTAAAGCACTGGGTGGGATACAGTTCATTGTATTGTCTTGTGTAGTTCCACTAAAATGTATGATTGGCACAACATGATCTCTGTTTGCACAAGTAGGAACAAGGTGAAACCTTCATTAGCTTAGTGAGAAAGGATAGGAAGACATTAGCATATTACTCAAACAGTAGCATCAAATTCATGATGGACAATATGCAAAACATTGCCTCATTGAACCAATGGCAATAAATTGACATGCAAAACAATAGCACTATGATGTCATGACACTAATAATATTCCCTCCCTGCTCCACCACATGATTCACCTCCATAGACAAACATACACACGTACATGATTCAGCATAGGGTCCTACTAAAGATTTGTTTAACTCCAACAGGAAAATTAGGCAGTAATAAATTAGTGGTACTTAAGTACTCCTAATTAATTAAGTGAGACAGCAGAAGTGGAAGGGATCCCTGGAGGATCGTCTCACATGTAAGGTAGTCGTTGCCGGAGCCCTTGAATGGCCTCGACTGAGGCCTCTGGCTTCAACAAGATCGCCTTGGCATTGTTTATTCTTCTTCTTCTTCTTCCTCTTCATGCTCTGTTTCTCTTTCTCCTCACCAGTTGGTGAAACCAAGTACATGATTGGCCTTCTAATTCAGAATTGGTTTTGTTAGTGAGGGAGTACAAGTGTACTGAAAATCAGCATTATTTTCTCATGGCAATCGAAAAATAGAGATGAACACATGCATTAAATATCATTCTTACCTAAAGGAAGGTTATGGCGCCAATATGGATGATGAGGATTGGAACACAGATCTCCCTTTGTGTAGTTCCACCAAAATGAACCAACGGTTCCATTCTGACATTCCAGTTAAACAGCACAAAAGTCACTTCTTTTAAGAAGAGTTTTGTGCAGTGCACCAAAAGGTCACAACAGCAACCGGGTGAATTGGATATCCCCGTTTGCAAAAAAGGCACAGAGGAAACAGTCAGAGTCTCAAACAATTACAGGCAAAAACGTTTGGCTAAACTTGTCATGGCTTATAACAGTGGCATGGCTTCATTTTTACCAGGGACATTAGATTAAGAACAACTAAGGCTGCGTTCGGTTCACAGGTTTGGTGCAGGATTTTCGTAGGAACACAATTCCTACAGTTTTCTTTCCCTTCCAACCGTTCGGAACACGAGAAAGGTGAATAGTGTTTCATAGGAAAGCTGGTCTGGTAGTACTGATTCCATAGGATTAGAAACATCCACGCGCTGCTCATTTTTTGGGCGGAAGCCCGAGGCAGGCGCTCGCTGCCATGCGTTAGACTGGTTGCTGTGCTGTGTTGCCGGAATAAAAAAATCAACCTATGTGTGGTACGTGAGGTGAGGACAAGAGTAGTCACTGTGCAGCTGAATAAACAAATAGCATCTCATACTGCCAAGCATGCTACTCTAAAAAACAAATCTGTACATTTCGTAGTCCATCCGAACACATTCTCTTGAGAGTTTCCTCCGGTTCGCTGTTCCATAGTTTTATACCTACATTGCTTTCCTATTCCTCTATTTTCATCAAGACCTATGTTTTCTGCCCCTTTATTCCGAACGGAGCCTAATTATTTGGTATAAGGGCATGGGACAGTGGGTGCACCAGCAGTCCAGCACCATGTACGAAAACAGGGGCATAAAGTGGTGATTCATAGTTTGTTGCCCCGAGAAACAAACATCCAAGAAACATATCTGGGTTGGTCCCATTTTTGTTCACTCTAGCCACCTACTCCTATGTGTGGATAGCAAATCTAGTCCTGGTCATACCACTGTGTACAGCGTTACCCCTATATTTCCCTTTTCGACCAAGAGACCGGTTGGATGACCAGTCTGTACTACTTTCATCCCCTTTCCTTCCTGTTTGTACCAAGTCCGATGTACATACTAAATTCCCCCACCCCCACTTTATTTCTTGTTTGAACCAAGTACTCCCTCCGTCCGGAATTACTTGTCATCAAAATGGATGTGTCTAGAACTAAAATACATCTAGATACATCCATTTCAATGACAAGTATTTTCGGACGGAGGGAGTACAAGATTCGACTCCATGAAGTAGCTTTACCTCTAACAATAGAAGAAGAAATATGTGACGTTGGACCATCCGATCGAGAGGGGCAGACAGGTAGAAAATGATGCACATGCAGCAACGTAGCGAGCTGGGGAAGTAGAGCTAAGGTGGTTTCGAACGAAGATATACCTGAAGGTCATCGGGATGTGGATAGGTGGGCGGCGGGAGGCCGGATCCGCCCACAGGCAACGACGAAGGGATCGGAGGACCTCCCGCACCGGCGCTCGGCCAGAGATAACGGTGCGGCCGGCAGTGGGTCTCCTCCCTCGCTGTCGACGACGGTCTAAACGCTGCCCCTCCTCCCCTTCACCGGCGGAGGGGCATACGTCCGGATCTGTAACCAGCGGTGAGGATAGAAAGCCAGTGTTTTTTGAAGGGAGAAAGACAGTGTTACTACCCCTATCTTGTTTAGATCTGGAGAGGATGAGAGTGTGTGAATAGAGCAACCCTAGCAAGCAAGCGCGGAGGCTCCGGCCTATATATACGTAGTGGGGTAGTTTTCCTTTTTCACTCCATCAAAACATGAAGGAAATATGCCCTAGATGCAATAATAAAGTATTATTTATTTCCTTATATCATGATAAATGTTTATTATTCATGCTAGAATTGTATTAACCGGAAACATAATACATGTGTGAATACATAGACAAACAGTGTGTCACTAGTATGCCTCTACTTGACTAGCTCGTTAATCAAAGATGGTTATGTTTCCTAGCCATAGACATGAGTTGTCATTTGATTAACGAGATCACCTCATTAGGAGAATGACGTGATTGACCTGACCCATTCCGTTAGCTTAGCACCCGATCGTTTAGTATGTTGCTATTGCTTTCTTCATGACTTATACATGTTCCTGTGACTATGATATTATGCAACTCCCGTTCACCGGAGGAACACTTTGTGTGCTACCAAACGTCACAACGTAAATGGGTGATTATAAAGGTGCTCTACATGTGTCTCCAAAGGTACTTGTTGGTTGGCGTATTTCGAGATTAGGATTTGTCCCTCCGATAGTCCGAGAGGTATCTCTGGGCCCACTCGGTAATGCACATCACTATAAGCCTTGCAAGCATTGTGACTAATGAGTTAGTTGCGGGATGATGTATTACGGAACGAGTAAAGAGACTTGCCGGTAACGAGATTGAACTAGGTATCGAGATACCGACGATCAAATCTCGGGCAAGTAACATACCGATGACAAAGGGAACAACGTATGTTGGTATGCGGTTTGACCGATAAAGATCTTCGTAGAATATGTGGGAACCAATATGAGCATCCAGGTTCCGCTATTGGTTATTGACCGGAGAGGTGTCTCGGTCATGTCTACATAGTTCTCGAACCCGTAGGGTCCGCACGCTTAACGTTACGATGACAGTTATATTATGAGTTTGTATTTTTTGATGTACCGAAGGTTGTTCGGAGTCCCGGATGTGATCACGGACATGACGAGGAGTCTCGAAATGGTTGAGACATAAAGATTGATATATTGGACGACTATATTCGGACACCGGAAGTGTTCCGGAGAAGTTCCGGATTAAACCGGAGTGCCGGAGGGTTACCGGAACCCCCCGGGGAAGTATTGGGCCTTAGTGGGCCTTGAGGGGAGAGAGAGGGCAGAAGCCAGGAGGTGGTGCGCCCCCTCCCATGAGGAATCCTAGTTGGACTAGGAGAGGGGGGCGCAGCCCCTCTTTCCCTCTCTCTCTCCCTCTCTTTCCTTCCCCCCCTCTTTTCCTAGTTGGACTAGGAAAGGGGAGTCCTACTCCTACTAGGAGGAGGACTCCCCCCCTCTCCTTGGCGCGCCTAGGGCAGCCGGCCTCCCCCTTGCTCCTTTATATACGGGGGCAGGGGGGGCACCTCTATACACACTTGATATACGATATTTTAGCCATGTGCGGTGCCCCCCTCCACCATATTACACCTCGATAATACCGTCGCGGAGCTTAGGCGAAGCCCTGCGTCGGTGGAACATCATCATCGTCACCACGCCGTCGTGCTGACGAAACTCTCCCTCAACACTCGGCTGGATCGGAGTTCGAGGGACTTCATCGAGCTGAACGTGTGCTGTACTCGGAGGTGCCGTGCGTTCGGTACTTGATCGGTCGGATCGTGAAGACGTACGACTACATCAACCGCGTTGTGATAACGCTTCCGCTGTCGGTCTATGAGGGCACGTGGACAACACTCTCCCCTCTCGTTGCTATGCATCACCATGTTCTTGCGTGTGCGTAGGAATTTTTTTGAAATTACTACGTTCCCCAATAGTGGCATTCGAGCCTGGTTTTATGTGTTGATGCTATGCACGAGTAGAACACAAGTGAGTTGTGGACGATATAAGTCATACTGCTTACCAGCATGTCATACTTTGGTTCAGCGGTATTGTGAGATGAAGCGGCCCGGACCGACATTACGCGTACGCTTACGCGAGACTGGTTTCACCGTTGCGAGCACTCGTTGCTTAAAGGTGACCGGCGGGTGTCTGTCTCTCTCACTTTAGTTGAACGAGTGTGGCTACGCCCGGTCCTTGCGAAGGTTAAAACAGCACCAAGTTGACAAACTATCGTTGTGGTTTTGATGCATAGGTAAGAACGGTTCTTGCTAAGCCCGTAGCAGCCACGTAAAACTTGCAACAACAAAATAGAGGACGTCTAACTTGTTTTTGCAGGGCATGTTGTGATGTGATATGGTCAAGACATGATGTGATATAATTTGTTGTATGAGATGATCATGTTTTGTAACCGAGTTATCGGCAACTGGCAGGAGCCATATGGTTGTCGCTTTATTGTATGAAATGCAATCACCATGTAATAGTTTTACTTTATCACTATGCGGTAGCGATAGTAGTAAAATCAATAAGTTGGCGAGACGACAACGATACTACGATGGAGATCAAGGTGTCGCGCCGGTGACGATGGTGATCATGACGGTGCTTCGGAGATGGAGATCACAAGCACGGTGCTTCGGAGATGGAGATCACAAGCACAAGATGATGATGGCCATATCATATCACTTATATTGATTGCATGTGATGTTAATCCTTTATGCATCTTATCTTGCTTTGATTGACGGTAGCATTATAAGATGATCTCTCACTAAAATTTCAAGATAAAAGTGTTCTCCCTGAGTATGCACCGTTGCGAAAGTTCTTCGTGCTGAGACACCACGTGATGATCAGGTGTGATAGGCTCTACGTTCAAATACAACGGGTGCAAAACAGTTGCACACGCGGAATACTCAGGTTAAACTTGACGAGCCTAGCATATGCAGATATGGCCTCGGAACACGGAGACCGAAAGGTCGAGCGTGAATCATATAGTAGATATGATCAACATAGTGATGTTCACCATTGAAACTACTCCATCTCACGTGATGATCGGACATGGTTTAGTTGATTTGGATCACGTAATCACTTAGATGATTAGAGGGATATCTATCTAAGTGGGAGTTCTTAAGTAATATGATTAATTGAACTTAAATTTATCATGAACTTAGTACCAGATAGTATCTTGCTTGTCTATGTTAATTGTAGATAAATGGCCCGTGCTGTTGTTCCGTTGAATTTTAATGCGTTCCTTGAGAAAGCTAAGTTGAAAGATGATGGTAGCAATTACACGGACTGGGTCCGTAACTTGAGGATTATCCTCATTGCTGCACAGAAGAATTACGTCCTGGAAGCACCGCTAGGTGCCAGGCCTCCTGCGAGAGCAACACCAGAAGTTATGAACGTCTGGCAGAGCAAAGCTGATGACTACTCGATAGTTCAGTGTGCCATGCTTTACGGCTTAGAACCGGGTCCTCAACGATGTTTTGAACGTCATGGAGCATATGAGATGTTCCAGGAGTTGAAGTTAATATTTCAAGCAAATGCCCGGATTGAGAGATATGAAGTCTCCAATAAGTTCTACAGCTGCAAGATGGAAGAGAATAGTTCTGTCAGTGAGCATATACTCAAAATGTCTGGGTATAATAATCACTTGATTCAACTGGGAGTTAATCTTCCGGATGATAGCGTCATTGACAGAATTCTTCAATCACTACCACCAAGCTACAAGAGCTTCGTGATGAACTATAACATGCAAGGGATGAATAAGACAATTCCCGAGCTCTTCGCAATGCTAAAGGCAGCGGAGGTAGAAATCAAAAAGGAGCATCAAGTGTTGATGGTCAGTAAAACCACTAGTTTCAAGAAAAAGGGCAAAGGAAAGAAGAAGGGGAACTTCAAGAAGAATAGCAAGCAAGTTGCTGTTCAGGAGAAGAAACCCAAGTTTGCACCTAAGCCTGAAACTGAGTGCTTCTACTGCAAGCAGACTGGTCACTGGAAGCGGAACTGCCCCAAGTATTTGGCGGATAAGAAGGATGGCAAGGTTAACAAAGGTATATGTGATATACATGTTATTGATCTGTACCTTACTAATGCTTGCAGTAGCACCTGGGTATTTGATACTGGTTCTGTTGCTAATATTTGCAACTCGAAACAGGGGCTACGGATTAAGCGAAGATTGGCTAAGGACGAGGTGACGATGCAGGTGGGAAATGGTTCCAAAGTCGATGTGATCGCCGTCGGCACGCTACCTCTACATCTACCTTCGGGATTAGTTTTAGACCTAAATAATTGTTATTTGGTGCCAGCGTTGAGCATGAACATTATATCTGGATCTTGTTTAA
This sequence comes from Aegilops tauschii subsp. strangulata, assembly GCF_002575655.3. NCBI lineage: Eukaryota > Viridiplantae > Streptophyta > Magnoliopsida > Poales > Poaceae > Aegilops > Aegilops tauschii. The sequence continues at coordinate 106,714,289 of NC_053036.3, read as the reverse complement.
TGCGAGACGGTTATTCATTTAAATCAGAGAATAATGGTTGTTCTATTTATATGAATAATATCTTTTATGGTCATGCACCCTTGAAGAGTGGTCTATTTTTAATGAATCTCGATAGTAGTGACACACATATTCATAATGTCGAAGCCAAAAGATGCAGAGTTGATAATGACAGTGCAACTTATTTGTGGCACTGCCGTTTAGGTCATATCGGTGTAAAGCGCATGAAGAAACTCCATGCTGATGGACTTTTGGAATCACTTGATTATGAATCACTTGGTACTTGCGAACCGTGCCTCATGGGCAAGATGACAAAAACACCGTTCTCCGGGACTATGGAGAGAGCAACAGATTTGTTGGAAATCATACATACAGATGTATGTGGTCCGATTAATATTGAGGCTCGTGGCGGATATTGTTATTTTCTCACCTTCACAGATGATTTGAGCAGATATGGGTATATCTACTTAATGAAACATAAGTCTGAAACATTTGAAAAGTTCAAAGAATTTCAGAGTGAAGTTGAAAATCATCGTACCAAGAAAATAAAATTCCTACGATCTGATCGTGGAGGAGAATATTTGAGTTACGAGTTTGGCCTACATTTGAAACAAGGCGGAATAGTTTCGCAACTCACGCCACCTGGAACACCACAGCGTAATGGTGTGTCCGAACGTTGTAATCATACATTATTAGATATGGTGCGATCTATGATGTCTCTTACTGATTTACCGCTATCGTTTTGGGGTTATGCTTTAGAGACGGCTGCATTCACTCTAAATAGGGCACCATCGAAATCCGTTGAAACGACACCTTATGAACTATGGTTTGGCAAGAAACCAAAGTTGTCGTATCTTAAAGTTTGGGGTTGCGATGCTTATGTGAAGAAACTTCAACCTGATAAGCTCAAACCCAAATCGGAGAAATGTGTCTTCATAGGATACCCAAAGGAGACTGTTGGGTACACCTTCTATCACAGATCCGAAGGCAAGATATTCGTTGCTAAGAATGGATCCTTTCTAGAGAAGGAGTTTCTCTCGAAAGAAGTGAGTGGGAGGAAAGTAGAACTTGATGAGGTAACTGTACCTGCTCCCTTATTGGAAGTAGATCATCACAGAAATCAGTTTCTGCGACACCTACACCAATTAGTGAGGAAGTTAATGATAATGATCATGAAACTTCAGATCAAGTTATTACTGAACCTCGCAGGTCAACTAGATCAAGATCCGCACCAGAGTGGTATGGTAATCCTGTTCTGGAGGTTATGTTACTAGACCATGACAGAACCTACGAACTATGAAGAAGCGATGGTGAGCCCAGATTCCACAAAATGGCTTGAAGCCATGAAATCCGAGATGGGATCCATGTATGAGAACAAAGTATGGACTTTTGTTGACTTGCCCGATGGTCGGCAAGCCATTGAAAATAAATGGATCTTCAAGAAGAAGACTGACGCTGATGGTAATGTTACTGTCTATAAAGCTCGACTTGTTGCGAAAGGTTTTCGACAAGTTCAAGGAATTGACTACGATGAGACCTTCTCACCCGTAGCGATGCTTAAGTCTGTCCGAATCATGTTAGCAATTGCCGCATTTTATGATTATGAAATTTGGCAAATGGATGTCAAAACTGCATTCCTGAATGGATTTTTGGAAGAAGAGTTGTATATGATGCAACTGGAAGGTTTTGTCGATCGAAAGGGAACTAACAAAGTGTGCAAGCTCCAGCGATCCATCTATGGACTGGTGCAAGCCTCTCGGAGTTGGAATAAACGCTTTGATAGTGTGATCAAAGCATTTGGTTTTATACAGACTTTTGGAGAAGCCTGTATTTACAAGAAAGTGAGTGGGAGCTCAGTAGCATTTCTGATATTATATGTGGATGACATATTACTGATTGGAAATGATATAGAATTTCTGGATAGCATAAAGGGATACTTGAATAAGAGTTTTTCAATGAAAGACCTCGGTGAAGCTGCATATATATTAGGCATTAAGATCTATAGAGATAGATCAAGACGCTTAATAGGACTTTCACAAAGCACATACCTTGACAAAGTTTTGAAGAAGTTCAAAATGGATCAAGCAAAGAAAGGGTTCTTGCCTGTACTACAAGGTGTGAGATTGAGTAAGACTCAATGCCCGACCACTGCAGAAGATAGAGACAAGATGAAAGATGTTCCCTATGCTTCTGCCATAGGCTCTATCATGTATGCAATGCTGTGTACCAGACCTGATGTGTGCCTTGCTATAAGTTTAGCAGGGAGGTACCAAAGTAATCCAGGAGTGGATCACTGGACAGCGGTCAAGAACATCCTGAAATACCTGAAAAGTACTAAGGATATGTTTCTCGTTTATGGAGGTGACAAAGAGCTCATCGTAAGTGGTTACGTTGATGCAAGCTTTGACACTGATCCGGACGATTGTAAATCGCAAACCGGATACGTATTTACATTGAACGGTGGAGCTGTCAGTTGGTGCAGTTCTAAGCAAAGTGTCGTGGCGGGATCTACGTGTGAAGCGGAATACATAGCTGCTTCAGAAGCAGCAAATGAAGGAGTCTGGATGAAGGAGTTCATATCCGATCTAGGTGTCATACCTAGTGCATCGGGACCAATGAAAATCTTTTGTGACAATACTGGTGCGATTGCCTTAGTAAAGGAATCCAGATTTCACAAGAGAACCAAGCACATCAAAAGACGCTTCAATTCCATCCGGGATTTAGTCCAGGTGGGAGAAATAGAAATTTGCAAGATACATACGGATCTGAATGTTGCAGACCCGTTGACTAAGCCTCTTCCACGAGCAAAACATGATCAGCACCAAGACTCCATGGGTGTAAGAATCATTACTATGTAATCTAGATTATTGACTCTAGTGCAAGTGGGATACTGAAGGAAATATGCCCTAGAGGCAATAATAAAGTATTATTTATTTCCTTATATCATGATAAATGTTTATTATTCATGCTAGAATTGTATTAACCGGAAACATAATACATGTGTGAATAGATAGACAAACAGTGTGTCACTAGTATGCCTATACTTGACTAGCTCGTTAATCAAAGATGGTTATGTTTCCTAGCCATAGACATGAGTTGTCATTTGATTAACGAGATCACCTCATTAGGAGAATGATGTGATTGACCTGACCCATTCCGTTAGCTTAGCACCTGATCGTTTAGTATGTTGCTATTGCTTTCTTCATGACTTATACATGTTCCTACGACTATGAGATTATGCAACTCCCGTTTACCGGAGGAACACTTTGTGTGCTACCAAATGTCACAACGTAAATGGGTGATTATAAAGGTGCTCTACAGGTGTCTCCAAAGGTACTTGTTGGTTGGCGTATTTCGAGATTAGGATTTGTCACTCCGATAGTCGGAGAGGTATCTCTGGGCCCACTCGGTAATGCACATCACTATAAGCCTTGCAAGCATTGTGACTAATGAGTTAGTTGCGGGATGATGTATTACGGAACGAGTAAAGAGACTTGCCGGTAACGAGATTGAACTAGGTATCGAGATACCGACGATCAAATCTCGGGCAAGTAACATACCGATGACAAAGGGAACAACGTATGTTGGTATGCGGTTTGACCGATAAAGATCTTCGTAGAATATGTGGGAACCAATATGAGCATCCAGGTTTCGCTATTGGTTATTGACCGGAGAGGTGTCTCGGTCATGTCTACATAGTTCTCGAACCCGTAGGGTCCGCACGCTTAACGTTACGATGACAGTTATATTATGAGTTTGTATGTTTTGATGTACCAAAGGTTGTTCGGAGTCCCGGATGTGATCACGGACATGACGAGGAGTCTCGAAATGGTCGAGATATAAGGATTGATATATTGGACGACTATATTCGGACACCGGAAGTGTTCCGGAGAAGTTTCGGATTAAACCGGAGTGCCGGAGGGTTACCGGAACCCCCCGGGGAAGTATTGGGCCTTAGTGGGCCTTGAGGGGAGAGAGAGGGCAGCAGCCAGGAGGTGGCGCGCCCCCTCCCATGAGGAATCCCAGTTGGACTAGGAGAGGGGGACGCAGCCCCTCTTTCCCTCTCCCTCTCCCTCTCTTTCCTTCCCCCCTCTTTTCCTAGTTGGACTAGGAAAGGGGAGTCCTACTCCTACTAGGAGGAGGACTCCCCCCCTCTCCTTGGCGCGCCTAGGGCAGCTGTGACACCCAAAAATTTTATTTGGCTTTATCAAAAAATTTATTTGGTTTGAAGGAGGTTATTTAAACATTTTTTTTAAAAAGGACCCTTCTTCTCAAAAACTTTCTTTCTATGACAAGTATTTTGTTTGGTTCCATCCAAGACTTGATCTTTGGTCTTGGAGGTTTTTCATCTTGTGTTGACTCAACACAAATGTTTTTCATTGGAAAAGTTTTTGGAAATCTTTTCTTTATAAAATAGCCCTATGGCAGATGGAGTGATTCTTTCCCTTTCAAAATCTCCTCTTGCCATGACCTAAGTGTAAATCCCCTCCCAAAAGCCATCTCCCCTCTTTGTGTCAAGATATACTTCAAATCCAGCAAGTTGAACTCCCCCATGATTTTATTTCCATTTATTTCTTATCAAAAACCTTTTCTGCCCTCTACTTTGACCCTTGGAGATTTACAAAGGAACCACTAGTTCTCCTTTGAGTTTTGCCTCCAAACAAATTTCCCAGGCTAGTCCTTAGAGCCCTCAACCAAGATCCATGAAGATCCACTGGTCTCAGTTCAAAATTTTCAAAATGAGCTTGCTGCAAGTTTGGGCCATATTTGTCAAATTTGATGAAATTCAATTATTTTCTCCTCCTAAAAATCTGAGAAAATTCAGGCAGCCTCTGGATGCATCAAGAGGTCACCACACCAAGTCCCAGCTCCAGAAACATTTCCCTCGTGCCCAAATCTTTTCGTCGAACACCTGGAGGGCACTGTACCTGTCAAAGTTCAGTGTTCAGTAAACAGTTTCAGAAAGCCGGTGTCGTTTTCTTCAGAAACTCACCTCGATCTCGCCAGTAGCCGCGGTGGCGCCTTGCTCCCTGTTCCCCATTCTTATCCCTGCGCCGCACGATCGCCTGGACACTTGCGGATGTCGGCGGCGGGCTGGCCGAGGTGCAGCACCCCATGCGCGGCAGCAGCAGCGCCCGCTGCGGCTGCCAGAGAGGCGCAGCGTGGGACGGCGCCGTCCAGCACCGCCCAAGCCACCAGAGGCCACCGCGTGGCCGTCCCCTCCTCTGTGCGCGCCGCAGAGCCGTCGTCGTGAACTAGGAGGCACGGAGCGCGCTCCCTGCCGCCGTCGTGCCCGTACGGCCGTTCTGTCGAGGGCCAGAGCATTACACCAAGTCCGACCGAGGTTTAGCGGAGAAACGGTGCGAGTGGACCACCGCGAAGATGCCAAGCCGCCTAAACCTCCTGCCCGACCTCTGCCTCGCCGTAATTGCTCGCCGGCGTTATCCCGTTCACGGCCACCTCCTCGGATCGCCTATAAAAGGAGGTCCCGAGCTCGAACTCGAGCACGCACCATCCCTACACCTCACAAGTACCACGCCAAGCTACTGGGAAGACCTCGAGGAAGTCTTCTTCCCCAACTCCGGCCGCCTCAACCCGCTTCGGGATCCAGCACGATTCACTCCCGTGCGTGTAGCCCTGCCTCTCAGCTCATGCCAGTAGTCTCCTAGTGCATCCACATCTCTGACCCGCGCACCAATTTGAAGTTTGCAGCACCCACCGGAGAGCTCCACCCTCGCCCGAACCACCGTCCGCCGGAGATAGGGTCGCCGTCGACGTGGTGCTCGCCGACGGTCAAGTCCACCACCCACCGACGCGGAAGAACACCCTGAACCCGTAGGTACCCTCCGATCACCCTACCTCGCCATGGATCAACGCCGGCGACCACCGCAGCCTTCGGGTGCCGGCGAGCTCTGTTGGATTTGAACCTGACGGGTGGGACCCCCCCGTCAGCCTCTCTTTATTTTCCCTTCGAACCGTTTTCTGAAGGCGCCTTCGGGCAAAGTGTGTTTCCTCTCTGGGCTGGCGTATTTCATACTGAAGCGTTTTCTGCTTTTTCAAACAAGTCCCTGGATCTTTTCTGTTTCATCACAGATTAGTCCTTGGACTAAAACCCTTCTATCTTTTAAACAAAAGATGCTTTTTGATTGATTCTTTTTCTGTCAGTCTTATATTTTTGTCTAGTTTTTTATAGTATTTATTTGGAAAATTGTTGGAACAATTTTTATACACGCAACGGTATTCACGTTAGTATACGGTTTCTTTATACCGTAGATTCCGGAAGAGGTGACGGAGCCGCGAACTTCGCCGAGCTAGACTCCGACTTCTCCGAACCAGGCAAGCATGTTTGTACCTTTGATATGATGAGTGTTTTACATGTTTGCTTGAATAGTTTGTGCATGGCATATGAGCATCGGTGAGTGTTACGTTGCATGCAAGGCAACTAACCGTGTGCTTCGAAGTTGCTGTGATGTTTTGATGAGAGATGACCTGATCATGTGGTGACATGAGAGGTGATAAGATGGTATTGTTGTAGCATGCCAGTCTTATGTCATCCGATAAACTCCGACGTTAACGTGGACAAGCCACGTTACCGTTCGTTCCCTTCCGTGCTGCCACATGTTTTCTGCAAAGAATACGGTTTAGTAGGTTGCAAACCTCTTTCCTTGTACACACCAAATAGAGGGGCCGGGATGAGGGTTCCATGGCCCTGGATTAAAGCCAGTCATCCGGTTAGGGGGCATGGGTGTTTCCGGTTGGGACCGAGAGGGGGGCACCCCTTAGAGCGCGCGGTATAAATTTGATCCCATGCTATGCGAGGTTGTAGCCTCCCCATCTCAAAGTTTTTCTTGAACGTTGCTTGGGGTGATTCCTGGCAACGGAATGTGGAATGGGTGTGTACTGGTTAGATGTGTTTCTCCTAAAATACCGTAAACGGAACTAGTCCCTTGTGACTACTGAAATCCGTTGGCTGTGGTTAAGAGTACAAACTCTACAGATTCAAAACCTTCCGAGTCATCGTGTCCATGGTTGAGGACCTGGGTCAATGTATCCCAACAGTATCCATATCAGTCTCAGTGTCAGTCCCTGTGTCAGTCTCCGTGGAAATCCCCGGTGAACGAGTTTGAGTGGTAAACCCGGTCGAATGTTATTCCTGTGGATGGACTAACCATTTTATTATTTCGTACCTGAGTATTTCCTTGAGATGATTTAACTTCATGAGCTACTGGAATATTAAGTTATGAAATATAAGCCCTTTATGTGATGTCGCTCAGACGTCCGACTGTGGCACTCTCGTTATTTACTTTTGATATAAGCCCCTTATGTGATGTCGCTCAGACGTCCGACGGTGGCACTCTCGTTATTTACTTTTGATATAAGCACTTTATGTGATGTCGCTCAGATGTCCGACTGTGGTACTCTCGTTATTTACTTTTGATATAAGCCCTTTATGTGATGTCGCTCAGACGTCCGACTGTGGCACTCTCGTTATTTATTTTTGATATAAGCCCTTTACGTGATGTCGCTTAGACGTCCGACTGTGGCATGCACTGTCATTTATATTCCATTATAAGCCCTTTTTGTGGTGTCGCCTTGACGCCCGACTGCGGCATTGTTAATTTATTTGTAACCTTTCGAGGAGTCAATTCAGACCCTCGATTGGCATTCAGTATTACATTGGGATTTCGGGAGGACTACCGCCCGACTTCCTTTTTACCTCCCGCGCATTGCCATTTTATTATCTGAGTGCGCATTATTAATCTGTTCATATGCACCATGTTTGCATTTCTTATATCTTATGTCTAAACTGTCTTGCGAGTACTTTCATAGTACTCACCTGGCTTGTTGATTTGGCCAGATGTTGACGAAGGCGATCTCATGGATGATGAGTTTGATAGCGAGTCCGACGCCTAGAGGAGTCCCAGTCAGTCCCGTGCGATCCTGGATTTTGGTCACTTGTATTATATACGCTTCCGCCACCCACAATAAGAGTCCTCGAGCCTAACTCCGACGCTCGATGAGCTGTAAGATTCAGGAGTCATGTCACCCACTTCACTGTGACATATCCACCACCGCTCTTATTACGAGTCAGTAGTTATGCCACCATATCCCTTGTGCCATATCTGCCTTTATGTATAATATCGGCGTGCTTGTAATAAATTGTTGAGCGTCCTCCGCTCAAGCTTCTTTTATATTTAGTACTCCTGGATTTTTTCTGTAATCAAGAATCTGTCTACCAGTAAGAAGGAATTCTTCTCTACTGGTCCATTAAAGGGATCGGTTTCTCAACAAATATTTTATTGGAAAATCGGTCGTGACAGCAGCCGGCCTCCCCCTTGCTCCTTTATATACGGGGGCAGGGGGCACCTCTATACACACTTGATATACGATATTTTAGCCGTGTGCGGTGCCCCCCTCCACCATATTACACCTCGATAATACCGTCGCGGAGCTTAGGCGAAGCCGTGCGTCGGTGGAACATCATCATCGTCACCATGCCGTCGTGCTGACGAAGCTCTCCCTCATCACTCGGCTGGATCGGAGTTCGAGGGACGTCATCGAGCTGAACGTGTGCTGAACTCGGAGGTGCCATGCGTTCGGTACTTGATCGGTCGGATCGTGAAGACATACGACTACATCAACCGCGTTGTGATAACGCTTCCACTGTCAGTCTACGAGGGTACGTGGACAACACTCTCCCCTCTCGTTGCTATGCATCACCATGTTCTTGCATGTGTGTAGGAAATTTTTTGAAATTACTACGTTCCCCAACAAAACAATCGTTTAAAATTGTGTACTACTACATGCCAGGTCGCAGTTTTTTTAGTTGTTGATTGTTTTTTGAGATAACCCGCTTGTTCCAAGTGGTGTTACGGTATGCCAGGTCGCACTTTGTATCGTTCAAGTCTGGTACTACAAGTCCCTCCATTAAATGAACAACCACCCCCTTGTAAAAATTGTGAACAAGCCCACGGCTAAAATTAACGGAAACGTGGGTTGCCCCAACATGCATTATTATTTATATTTTCTACTCCCTCCGTTCCTAAATATAAGTCTTTTTTATAAGCCACACCTAAGACAAGAATTTTTTTATTAGCAGTGAACCCCACATGTCATAGACACAAAAATTGTGGCAACATTCCCTTAGGCAAGCCAAAGTGTGTCTAACAATTTGAGAAACTCAGGTCAGGCAAGTGTGGCAAGTGTGGGAAAAATAATGTGGCAACATAAGACAAACATAGTCACAATCCAAACAGCCCCATAATTTTTTGTGACATGCATGAAAATTTGGTTAGTTAAATTTATAGTCAAAATTTGGCAAGGTGCATCAAATCAACACATGCAAGTATCAAAAGGAAAGTCACGGCATGCATGCATGCGTTGTACTCCCTCCGTTTCCAAATATAAGTCTTTTTAGAGATTGCAAAAAGTGACTACATACGAAGCAGAATATGTCTACTCCTACATACGAAGTAGCCCATTTGAAATGTGTAAAAAGACTTATATCGAGTGCAGTGCTTTGGTGTGTCGCGTCAACTTGTACAAGACCGAGAAATTTGATAACTACAACGCCCTCTCCCTCGCAGACTGAGCTCCGGTGCCTTAACTGCACCTGCCTTTGGCTACATGACAGGAGGGCCAACCACCTGTTGGGCCCACCTGTCATAGACGCAAAGGCAGGAGCAGTAAGTAGAAGCTTTCGCTACACACTATCCTTCCCGCACGAGGTGGACGGACATGCAGCAGTGGATTCGATACTGTAGAAGTAGGAGTAACATCATTGTTCGTGTTCTCGAAGAGGCGAAGAGCCAAGCGCAACCCGAACGTGGCAGTTGCGAACGCTCGCGTGGTGCGGTTCCTTGGAGTACTAGCCAGGCTCTTGCATGAGACAAAATTGCTATTGTTTAACAATTAAACTCCATTATCCATTGGTTGATACTCATTCTGCATAGGTCCACGCGCTTAGCACCGTTTCCTCCTGGGGTCACCAATGTTTATTTGCTAATTAATAGCATTGCATGCAATGAACCAGCCATTGCAAGTCATTAAAAGCATGCACACCTCTCATCTCTTATTGGTTGATATGTCAAGAAATAAGAAACAAGGTAGAAGTTAATGCACCCCGCCTAAGTGTTTTGGGACTATTTGGTTTTCGTAAGATGACTTACACACCTAGACGGAGGGATTAGTATAGCCCTGTAAACCGGAAAGGAGTATTTGCCTTTCTAGAGATTTCAACAAGTGACTAGACTACACCGTGTGCAGTACTCCCTCCCTTCCGGTTTATAGGGCTCAAATCTCAAATCTCATGAACCAAGGCATTTTGCGATTGGAGAACGTATCTCGTACTTTACAAAACTAACCTAATTAAACTCATGCATTAATTACGTAGTTCTCTCGTTTTCCTCTCCGCCTTGGTCGCGGTGCACAATATTGAGCACTCCTATATGACTAGCCGCTCTATCTACATGCGGGACATTTCAAAGCATCCGGGTCCGCGTGCCATCCACCAAATCACAACGAGGTGCTACAGTCGAGACTCATCTGTCACCCTGGTGTGGCCGTCATGACCCGTCATATCACAAAACCCACACCTTTACCAGCAGTGGTAAGGTGGCCTCCAAGTTGGACTGGACAAAGCAACCATCATTTCACTGGAATGCTCGTTCAAGCCCTTTCTTCCCTTTCTTGAAGAAAACCTCACTCCAGGCTACTCACTTCTGCCATTTTTCTTCTGTACCGACGAAGGAAAGGTGGGCGAATCAGTTATGCTGCTATATTTTCATTCCAAGAATCTTCTTTTTGCGAAGCACCGACCGATTCTCACATCCTATTCTTTTCCCGTTTTCATTGCGATTGTTGTTTCCTTTCGATTGCTTTTTGTTTGTCAGTTCATTGATGGATCCTGGAGCACTAGGCATGCTAGTGGACAACCCACTAGAGACAGCGATCTCCAGGAAGCGAGCACTGACCAACGAGTTGACCATGTTGGCGGGCCAACCCATGGAGACGAAGAACTCCAAGAAACAAGCACTGGCCAAAGAGTTGAGGACGTTGGCGGACGAACTCCTCAAAGAAAGTTGGAAGAACAGCAAGGGCCCCACTGTGCCTACCCCAGGAACTCTGATTGCCACCTATGTGAGGCTCATGACCGAGTTTGAGGAGATAGTCGCCGTTGAGAAGCAGTATTCCCCTCGCAAGGTGATGGCCCTCATCGAGGACGAGGAGATGGCCCCCGGGGGGATGAGATCCCCTGGTGAGCCGCACAAGGTAAAAAATAATGGCTTATTACCATAGTTGTGGTTTTTGATTATTTGCAATGTGCTTGCTAATATGTTAGGGTTGTGCAGGTGCCGGTGGACGTCCTTGATGATTCCGATGTCGTGGCCCGTCCTGTTGGCATCGCCCCGGAGATCGATTCCGATGCCGCTGTCCATCCTGTGGACATCGCCCCAGAGATCGATTCCGATGTCGCAGTCAGTCCTGTGGACATCACCCTAGAAATCGATTCCCATGCCGCTGTCCGTTCTGTGGTCAGTGCCCGAGAGATCGATGACAAGAAATAGTTGGTCGCGCTAATCCTTTAGGGTAGTTTGCATTGCCCTGTGTTTAATTACTAGAACGATGCATGTTATCAAACCATCTTAGGGCTAGTGCACTGTCTTGTGTGGGCGGATCTTGCTACTTTTGTTTGATAGTGAATCATGCAATGAATCATGCGAACCCTCTCCGAGTTATGGAAACAGATGTATCCTCACCAGCTTTTGATGTAATATATGGCATGCTTAGATGTAAGTTTGAACTATTTATCATATCAGCAGGGCTTGTTTGATGATTCTTGGTGTTAGTAGGCTAGGTACTGTGCGAGCTATAGTACTTGCAAAACACTCACCGAAGAGAAACGTTGGGGCTGATGAGCTCTTGGTACGCTTATACTTATCCCTCGTCGATCGACCAATAGCCCTAGCTCCTAAAATTGTAGGCTTAGCGATTGATCAGACAATAGTCGACATACATTCAGGCCTCATTTGGTTCATAGGGTAGGAAAATCGTAGCAAAAGTACAGAGAACGTGCAACACAAAATCAAAGCAGTGCAGAGACGTACTCCCTCCGTTCCAAAATAGATGACCTAGGCGGGCTAGTTTGGCCTAGTGGGTTTCAGTGATATGACGTGGTACAGTGCCGTCCAGTCTTCGCGTGTGGTAGCAGTATTGCGGGTACAGTAAGTTTTCTTGAAGAAGCGGAATTCAACGAAGTCATGATGGTTCCTTCGTCCGAACAACTTACAATGGGAAAGGTTGGCCCTGCGATACGACCGGGGTAGACCAGGATAATTTTGTGCATGGCAGGTGGACCAGGATGGTCGACGTCCCACATGTCGGCGAATGAAAGTATTCTTTCCGATATAGAGGACGAGCAACGAGTATTCATTGTTTATTTTTGATGAAAGCTATTGTCTCCACTGTTACGACGGAGGAGTGTGAAACACGGCAGCCCAGTGAACTTGGCATGTGCACCACTCCCTCCTTCCTCATGTAATGCCCAGGTTACTGTTGGGGATCGTAGCATAAATTAAAATTTTCTACGCATCACCAAGGTCAATCTATGGAGTTTACTAGCAACGAGAGGGGAGGAGTGCATCTACATACCCTTGTAGATCGCGAGCAGAAGCGTTCAAGAGAACGGGGTTGATGGAGTCGTACTCGTCGTGATCCAAATCACCGATGATCCAAGCGCCGAACGGACGGCACCTCCGCGTTCAACACACGTACGGAGCGGTGACGTCTCCCACGCCTTGATCTAGCAAGGAGGAGGGAGAGGTTGAGGAAGAAGGCTCCAACGGCAGCACGACGGCGTGGTGGTGGTGGAGTGACAGTTCTCCGGCAGGGCTTCACCAAGCACACGCGGAGGAGAGGTGTTGGGGAGGGGAGGGGCTGCGCCTTGGATGTGGTGCTGCAGCCCTCCCCTCACCCCTCTATTTATAGGGAGAAGGGGGAAGGGGGCTGGCCCCTCTAGATGGGATCTAGAGGGGGGGCGGCGGCCAAGGGGGAGGTGGCTTGCCCCCCAAGCAAGGGGGGCGCGCCCCCCTTTAGGGTTTCCCCCAAACCCCAGGCGCATGAGCCCTAGGGGGTTTGGCGCCCAGCCCACTAAGGGCTGGTTCCCTTCCACCTACAGCCCATAAGGCCCTCCGGGGCAGGTGGACCCTCCCGGTGGACCGCCGGAACCCCTCCGGTGGTCCCGGTACAATACCGGTATACCCCCGAATATTTCCGGTGACCGTATGGTGAGTTCCCATATATAAATCTTTACCTCCGGACCATTCCGGAACTCCTCTTGACGTCCGGGATCTCATCCGGGACTCCGAACAACATTCGGTAATCACATACAAACCTTCCTTATAACCCTAGCGTCATCGAACCTTAAGTGTGTAGACCCTACGGGTTCGGCAATCATGCAGACATGACCGAGACACCTCTGTAGCCAATAACCAACAGCGGGATCTGGATACCCATGTTGGCTCCTACATGTTCCACGATGATCTCATCGGATGAACCACGATGTCGGGATTCAAGCAATCCCGTATACAATTCCCTTTGTCAATCGGTACGTTACTTGCCCGAGATTCGATCGTCGGTATCCCAATACCTCGTTCAATCTCGTTACCGGCAAGTCACTTTACTCGTTCCGTAATGCATGATCCCATGACTAACTACTTAGTCACATTGAGCTCATTATGATGATGCAATACTGAGTGGGCCCAGAGATACCTCTCCGTCATACGGAGTGACAAATCCCAGTCTCGATCCGAGCCAACCCAACAGACACTTTCGGAGATACCTGTAGTGCACCTTTATAGACACCCATTTACGTGTGACATTTGGTACACCCAAAGCATTCCTACGGTATCCGGGGGTTGCACTATCTCATGGTCTAAGGAAATGATACTTGACATTAGAAAAGCTTCAGCAAACGAACTACACGATCTAGTGCTATGCTTAGGATTGGGTCTTGTCCATCACATCATTCTCCTAATGATGTGATCCCGTTAACAATGACATCCAATGTCCATGGTCAGGAAATCGTAACCATCTATTGATCAACGAGCTAGTCAACTAGAGGCTCACTAGGGACATGTTATGGTCTATGTGTTCACACATGTATACGATTTCCGGATAACACAATTATAGCATGAACAATAAACAATTATCATGAACATGGAAATATAATAATAACCATTTTATTATTGCCTCTAGGGCATATTTCCAACAGTCTCCCACTTGCACTAGAGTCAATAATCTAGTTACATTGTGATGAATCGTACACCCATAGAGTTCTGGTGTTGATAATGTTTTGCCCGTGGAAGAGGTTTAGTCAACGGATCTGTGACATTCAAATCCGTATGTACTTTACAAATATCTATGTCTCCATTTTGAACATTTTCACGAATGGAGTTGAAACGACGCTTGATGTGCCTGGTCTTCTTGTGAAACCTGGGCTCCTTGGCAAGGGCAATAGCTCCAGTGTTGTCACAGAAGAGAGTCTTCGGCCCCGATGCATTGGGAATAACTCCTAGGTCGGCAATGAACTCCTTCATCCAGATTGCTTCATGTGCTGCCTCCGAGGCTGCCATGTACTCCGCTTCACATGTAGATCCCGCCACGTCACTTTGCTTGCAACTGCACCAGCTGACTGCCCCACCATTCAAAATATACACGTATTCGGTTTGTGACTTAGAGTCATCCAGATCTGTGTCGAAGCTAGCATCAACGTAACCCTTTACGACGAGCTCTTCGTCACCTCCACAAACGAGAAACACATCCTTAGTCCTTTTCAGGTACTTCAGGATGTTCTTGACCGCTGGCCAGTGTTCCTTGCCGGGATTACTTTGGTACCTTCCTACCAAACTTACGGCAAGGTTTACATCAGGTCTGGTACACAACATGGCATACATAATAGACCCTATGGCAGAGGCATAGGGGACGACACTCATCTTTTCTCTATCTTCTGCCGTGGGTGGGCATTGAGCCGTGCTCAATCTCACACCTTGCAATACAGGCAAGAACCCCTTCTTGGACTGATCCATATTGAACTTCTTCAATACCTTGTCAAGGTATGTGCTTTGTGAAAGACCTATGAGGCGTCTCGATCTATCTCTATAGATCTTGATGCCTAATATGTAAGCAGCTTCTCCAAGGTCCTTCATTGAAAAACACTTATTCAAGTAGGCCTTTATACTTTCCAAGAATTCTATATCATTTCCCATCAATAGTATGTCATCCACATATAATATGAGAAATGCTACAGAGCTCCCACTCACTTTCTTGTAAACACAGGCTTCTCCATAAGTCTGTGTAAACCCAAACGCTTTGATCATCTCATCAAAGCGAATGTTCCAACTCCGAGATGCCTGCACCAGCCCATAGATTGAGCGCTGGAGCTTGCATACTTTGCCAGCATTCTTAGGATCGACAAAACCTTCCGGCTGCATCATATACAATTCTTCCTTAAGGAAGCCGTTAAGGAATGCCGTTTTGACGTCCATTTGTCATATTTCATAATCGTAGAATGCGGCAATTACTAACATGATTCGGACGGACTTCAGCTTTGCTACGGGTGAGAAGGTCTCATCGTAGTCAACTCCTTGAACTTGTCGATAACCCTTTGCGACAAGTCGAGCTTTATAGATGGTAACATTTCCATCCCCGTCCGTCTTCTTCTTAAAGATCCATTTATTTTCTATCGCTCGCCGATCATCGGGCAAGTCTGTCAAAGTCCACACTTTGTTTTCATACATGGATCCTATCTCGGATTGCATGGCTTCAAGCCATTTGTTGGAATCTGGACCCGCCATTGCGTCTTCATAGTTCGAAGGTTCACCGTTGTCCAACAACATGATTTCCAGGACAGGGTTGCCGTACCACTCTGGTGCGGAACGTGTCCTTGTGGACCTACGAAGTTCAGTGGTAACTTGATCATGATCGTCATCATTAACTTCCTCTCTTGTCGGTGCAGGCACCACAGAAACATTTTCTTGTGCTGCGCTACTTTCCGGTTCGAGAGGGGTCATCTCATCAAGTTCCACTTTCCTCCCACTTACTTCTTTCGAGAGAAACTCTTTCTCCAGAAAGGACCCGTTTTTGGCAATGAAGATCTTGCCTTCGGATCTGAGGTAGAAGGCATACCCAATGGTTTCCTTAGGGTATCCTATGAAGACGCATTTTTCCGACTTGGGTTCGAGCTTTTCAGGTTGAAGTTTCTTGACATAAGCATCGCATCCCCAAACTTTAAGAAACGACAGCTTAGGTTTCTTTCCAAACCATAATTCATACGGTGTCGCCTCAACGAATTTCGATGGAGCCCTATTTAAAGTGAATGCGGCAGTCTCTAAAGCATAACCCCAGAATTATAGCGGTAGATCGGTAAGAAACATCATAGATCGCACCATATCCAATAGAGTGCGATTACGATGTTCGGACACACCATTACGCTGAGGTGTTCCAGGCGGCGTGAGTTGTGAAACAATTCCACATTTCCTTAAGTGTGTGCCAAATTCGTGACTCAAATATTCCCTCCACGATCTGATCGTAAGAACTTTATTTTCCTGTCACGTTGATTCTCAACCTCACTCTGAAATTCCTTGAACTTTTCAAAGGTGTCAGACTTGTGTTTCATTAAGTAGACATACCCATATCTACTCAAGTCATCAGTGAGGGTGAGCACATAACTATAGCCACCTTGAGCCTCAACGCTCATTGGACCGCACACATCAATATGTATGATTTCCAATAAGTTGGTTGCTCGCTCCACTGTTCCGGAGAACGGAGTCTTGGTCATTTTTCCCATGAGGCATGGTTCGCACGTGTCAAATGATTCATAATCAAGAGACTCCAAAAGTCCATCTGCATGGAGTTTCTTCATGCGTTTGACACCAATGTGACCAAGGCGGCAGTGCCACAAGTATGTGGGACTATCATTATCAACCTTACATTTCTTGGCATTCACACTATGAATATGTGTAACATCACATTCGAGATTCATTAAGAATAAACCATTGACCAGCGGGGCATGACCATAAAACATATCTCTCATATAAATAGAACAACCATTATTCTCGGATTTAAATGAGTAGCCATCTCACATTAAACGAGATCCAGATACAATGTTCATGCTCAAAGCTGGCACTAAATAACAATTATTGAGGTTTAAAACTAGTCCCGTAGGTAAATGTAGAGGTAGCGTGCCGACGGCGATCACATCGACCTTGGAACCATTCCCGACGCGCATCGTCACCTCGTCCTTCGCCAGTCTCCGCTTATTCCGCAACTCCTGCTTTGAGTTACAAATATGAGCAACCGCACCGGTATCAAATACCTAGGATCTACTATGAGCGCTGGTTAGGTACACATCTATAACATGTATATCACATATACCTTTGGTATTGCCAGCCTTCTTATCCGCTAAGTACTTGGGGCAGTTCCGCTTCCAGTGACCGTTTCCCTTGCAATAAAAGCACTCAGTCTCAGGCTTGGGTCCATTCTTTGTCTTCTTCCCGGCAGCTTGCTTACCGGGCGCGGCAACTCCCTTGCCGTCTTTCTTGAAGTTCTTCTTACCCTTGCCTTTCTTGAACTTAGTGGTTTTATTCACCATCAACACTTGATGTTCCGTTTTTGATCTCCACCTCCGCTGATTTCAGCATTGAATATACCTCAGGAATGGTCTTTTCCATCCCCTGCATATTGAAGTTCATCACAAAGCTCTTGTAGCTAGGTGGGAGCGACTGAAGGATTCTGTCAACGACCGCGTCATCCGGGAGATTAACTCCCAGCTGAGACAAGCGGTTGTGCAACCCAGACATTTTGAGTATGTGTTCGCTGACGGAACTATTCCCCTCCATCTTACAACTGTAGAACTTGTCGGAGACTTCATATCTCTCGACCCGGGCATGAGCTTGGAAAACCATTTTTAGCTCTTTGAACATCTCATATGCTCCATGCTGCTCAAAACGCTTTTGGAGCCCTGGTTCTAAGCTGTAAAGCATGCCGCACTGAGCCAGGGAGTAATCATCACTATGTGACTGCCAGGCGTTCAGAACGTCTTGAGTTGCTGGGAAAACAGGCGCATCACCTAGCGGTGCTTCAAGGACATATGCTTTCTTGGCAGCTATGAGGATAATCCTCAGGTTACGGACCCAGTCCGTGTAGTTGCTACCATCGTCTTTCAGCTTGGTTTTCTCTAGGAACGCGTTGAAGTTGAGGGCAACATAAGCGTGGGCCATTTGATCTACAAGACATATTGTAAAGGTTTTTAGACTAAGTTCATGATAATTAAGTTCATCTAATCAAATTATTAACGAACTCCCACTCAGACAGACATCCCTCTAGTCATCTAAGTGATACATGATCCGAGTCAACTTGGCCGTGTCCGATCATCACGTGAGACGGAATAGTCATCATCGGTGAACATCTTCATGTTGATCGTATCTGCTATACGACTCATGTTCGACCTTTCGGTCTCTTTTGTTCCGAGGCCATGTCTATACATGCTAGGCTCGTCAAGTCAACCTAAGTGTATTGCGTGTGTAAATCTGGCTTACACCCGTTGTATGCGAACGTTAGAACCTATCACATCCGATCATCACGTGGTGCTTCGGAACAACGAACCTTCGCAACGGTGCACAGTTAGGGGGGACACTTTCTTGAAATTTTAGCGAGGGATCATCTTATTTATGCTACCGTCGTTCTAAGCAAATAAGATGTAAAACATGATAAACATCACATGCAATCAAATAGTAACAAGATATGCCCAATATCATTTTGCTCCTTTTGATCTCCATCTTCGGGGTTCCATGTTCATCATCGTCAACGGCATGACACCATGATCTCCATCATCATGATCTCCATCATCATGATCTCCATCATCGTGTCTTCATGAAGTTGTCTCGCCAATAATTACTTCTACTACCTCAGCTAACGGTTAGCAATAAAGTAAAGTAATTGCATGACATTTCAGTTGACACGCAGGTCATAAATAAATTAAGACAACTCCTAGGCTCCTGCCGGTTGTCATACTCATCGACATGCAAGTCGTGATTCCTATTACAAGAACATGATCAATCTCATACATCACATATATCATTCATCACATCCTTCTGGCCATATCACATCACATGACACTTGCTGCAAAAACAAGTTAGACGTCCTCTAATTATTGTTGCAAACTTTTACGTGGCTGCTATAGGTTTCTAGAAAGAACGATTCTTACCTACGCCAAAACCACAACGTGATATGACAATTTCTATTTACCCTTCATAAGGACCCTTTTCATCGAATCCAATCCGACTAAAGTGAGAGAGACAGACACCCGCTAGCCACCTTATGCAACTAGTGCATGTCAGTCGGTGGAACCTGTCTCACGTAAGCGTATGTGTAAGGTCGGTCCGGGCCGCTTCATCCCACGATGCCGCCGAATCAAGATAAGACTAGTAACGGCAAGTAAATTGACAAAATCAACGCCCACAACAACTTGTGTTCTACTTGTGCATAGAAACTACGCATAGACCTGGCTCTGATACCACTGTTGGGGATCGTAGCATAAATTAAAATTTTCTACGCATCACCAAGATCAATCTATGGAGTTTACTAGCAACGAGAGGGGAGGAGTGCATCTACATACCCTTGTAGATCGCGAGCGGAAGCGTTCAAGAGAACGAGGTTGATGGAGTCGTACTCGTCGTGATCCAAATCACCGATGATCCAAGCGCCGAACGGACGGCACCTCCGCGTTCAACACACGTACGGCGCGGTGACGTCTCCCACGCCTTGATCCAGCAAGGAGGAGGGAGAAGTTGAGGAAGAAGGCTCCAACAGCAGCACGACGGCGTGGTGGTGGTGGAGTGACAGTTCTCCGGCAGGGCTTCGCCAAGCACACGCGGAGGAGGAGAGGTGTTGGGGAGGGGAGGGGCTGCGCCTTGGATGTGGTGCTGCAGCCCTCCCCTCACCCCTCTATTTATAGGAAGAAGGGGAAGGGGGCCGGCCCCTCTAGATGTGATCTAGAGGGGGGCGGCGGCCAAGGGGGAGGTGGCTTGCCCCCCAAGCAAGGGGGGGCCCCCTTTAGGGTTTCCCCCAAACCCTAGGCGCATGGGCCCTAGGGGGTTTGGCGCCCAGCCCACTAAGGGCTGGTTCCCTTCCACCTACAGCCCATAAGGCCCTCCGGGGCAGGTGGACCCTCCTGGTGGACCCCCGGAACCCCTCCGGTGGTCCCGGTACAATACCGGTATACCCCGAATATTTCCGGTGACCGTATGGTGACTTCCCATATATAAATCTTTACCTCCGGACCATTCCGGAACTCCTCGTGACGTCTGGGATCTCATCGGGACTCCGAACAACATTCGGTAATCACATACAAACCTTCCTTATAACCCTAGCATCATCGAACCTTAAGTGTGTAGACCCTACGGGTTCGGGAATCATGCAGACATGACTGAGACACCTCTCTAGCCAATAACCAACAGCGGGATCTGGATACCCATGTTGGCTCCCACATCTTCCACGATGATCTCATCGGATGAACCATGATGTTGAGGATTCAAGCAATCCCGTATACAATTCCCTTTGTGAATCGGTATGTTACTTGCCCGAGATTCGATCGTCGGTATCCCAATACCTCGTTCAATCTCGTTACCGGGAAGTCACTTTACTCGTTCCGTAATGCATGATCCCGTGACTAACTACTTAGTCACATTGAGCTCATTATGATGATCCAATACCGAGTGGGCCAAGAGATACCTCTCCGTCATACGGAGTGACAAATCCCAGTCTCGATCCGAGCCAACCCAACAGACACTTTCGGAGATACCTGTAGTGCACCTTTATAGCCACCCAATTACATTGTGACGTTTGGTACACCCAAAGCATTCCTACGGTATCCGGGAGTTGCACGATCTCATGGTCTAAGGAAATGATACTTGACATTAGAAAATCTTCAGCAAACGAACTACACGATCTAGTGCTATGCTTAGGATTGGGTCTTGTCCATCACATCATTCTCCTAATGATGTGATCCGTTATCAATGACATCCAATGTCCATGGTCAGGAAACCGTAACCATCTATTGATCAACGAGCTAGTCAACTAGAGGCTCACTAGGGACATGTTATGGTCTATGTGTTCACACATGTATTACGATTTCCGGATAACACAATTATAGCATGAACAATTGACAATTATCATGAACAAGGAAATATAATAATAACCATTTTATTATTGCCACTAGGGCATATTTCCAACAGTTACAACTTTTTCTCACTTTCTCTCTATCTATTTCCTCTCAAATGTTTTTTACCTTTCTTTTTTTAAGACACAATTGTTTTTTATGCCTTTTTTAGAATTATTTTTTTATACCTAGGAGCACATGTAGAGACGGGCTCTTGCAGAGCCCACTCCTTGACTTTGTCAATGCCTCTCTTTCCTCCACATAAGGAGTACTACTTGCTATGCATGCATGCGGCGGGCAGCTGGCGTCTTGAGGGGCTAGGGCGGTGAGAGCGGGCTCCGGAAGCGGTCCGGACTCCAGCATGGCCCACCTCACATTATCACCATATATTTCTTGGAGTCCGTGTGCGGTGGGCGGGCGATCTCTTCTCCCTCCCCCGTTTCTCTCTTCTCAGCCGACGCCCGCCGAGCGATTAGATTTTGGCTATCGACTGTTTATTCAATTACGGTCCCACATGTCAGTGAAATTGCAAGACAACGCATGTCCCCTCTGGTGAGCGGCGTGCGAGCCGGACTGTCGGGGTTGCGACGCGTACGAGTCGTAAGTGTGCCGCCTTTTCCTTTAGAACTTGCGAAGCGTAACATTTTCACGCGATCGATCGATAGAAATCTAGAACAAAATGACGAGGGCGATGCTTTCCCGCTCGTTAGGCGGGCTAGTTTGAGTGATATGACGTGCTACAGTGCCGTCCACTTGCTCCATTTTTATGTAAGCAAGAGTTTACACTCTTACGCGGGAGGAGTGCGAAACACCGCATATCTGATTTTGATCGAGGGATAACTGTCCCCTGCCAAATAATGGAGGATTGTTAGCGATTATAGCATGATAGTTAGGGCATCTCCAGCCTGGCCCACAAATTTACACCGGCATCTGTCCGAGGACACTGATGGATGCCATCCAATGCTGCCCGCATACCTTTCGACAACTATATGAAATAACCGGACGAAATTCATGCAAACAAAGCAAATTTCAAAATAACCGGATGAAATTCATTACATTTTGAAAACTTTTCCTACAAACTGGACGAAATTCATTACATATTTCGCACAAACCGTACTAAAACCTACTGTAAACCTAATCTAAATGATCGTCGGCGCCCGACCACAATGTCCGGCCATGAACCCGAGAAAGCCGGCCATTGCCTTTGCCTCCTCCTCATCCGCCTCGATAACCTCCTCCTCCGGAGCACAAGGTTCTGAAGATTTCCGCCTCCACGTCGCTGTCAAGCGGCTAATCGGCCGCCGATGTTTACCCCACCAAGCTTGGCTTCGACTGAGTGGAGTAGCGGTGGCCTTCCCGGGACCAGAGCGGCAGCGACCTACCGTGTACTACTCTTCCTCGCAGCCGGCTGCGCCCGCGCACGTGCGCCGACTTCATGGTCGTGGCGGCGGAGGGCAGCCGGGGGGTGCCGGCGATCTCCTTCGTTTGCTCCTGCGACCGTACATCGAAGAGAGATTTGGAGCGCGCCCGGAGCGGAGCCGCCGATGTCCCTCGTCTGCTCCTGCGACAGTACGTCCAAGAGAGCTTCGGAGCGCTAGGAGGCCATGGTTGAAGTGGTGCCGACAGAAGGAAGGGACCGGAGGAGAATAAGTGTGGGTCTTTGGCTATGGCTGGGAGCTGGGGCTCAAGTTAATATACCGGGCAAATGGCAATGAGCCGCGGCAGACGGATGGACAACTGGCGCCGGAGTAGGTTCGTCGGGCGTGAATGCGGATGCTGCTTCAGTGACTTAACTGCAGATGCGTTTGGGTTACTAACATGTGGGCCTAACGACTATCTGGCCCGCATGTCAGTGACACACCAATTGCACCTGCAGTTAAGTCCGGTGAATGCGGCATTGACATTCTGGAGAGACGGTGACCGTTTCCGGCGGGAAGCGCGCGCTAGCGATGGAAGGGGTTTCGGTGTGCAGTGGCACTAAGATCGGTCGCTCACGATAGTACATACTCTGTACCATACTACCATAGTACCCTCACTAGCTTAGGCTGTTTTATAGATTGTCGTTGTGATGGACGATATACATGAGCAAGGCGGTTCGAGTATGACCGTTGGTGTTGAGGCAGGGGAATACATGCTCGGCGTTCGCGTAGGCCTCCATCAAACGTCTAAACAGTAATGTCAGGCACCGCCGCGGCGCGCAGGTGATGGGCTCGCCGTTTGCGTTGCGCCATGAGCAGGACTTTGATTTAGAGGGCGACGTGCATGCATTAGCATGCTTTGACAGCGTGAGCGTGAGTGTCTGACGCAAAGTATTTCATTTTCATTTGGCTGATGAGGGTGCGTTGCAGCGACGAGTCCGTGGTTTGATTCCCCACATACGCATAATTTTGGTTTTTACAGTATTTCTTTCTCCATTGACAGGTAGGCCCGCGTAGATAGATAAAGAACATGAGCTGATGGGGCGCATGCGGACTGTTTGACTGGTCAACCAGACAAATACGGAGCTATACGCTGAGCCAGTGACCGTATAATCACCATATCTCGTATACAATGATCAAAGTGAGCTATCAAGACAAGTTCGATGACCGCCAATGCATTTTACTTGGTAATAAATGACCAGGATTGAAGGGGAATCCAAATTTGCTTCGTCTTCTGTCCTTGAGCTCTTGACAAACCAATGCACTATACGGTTGTCCGACCACTCCACCCCAGAGATCTCATCAAGCGTCGTTCATGCCACCGCGCCGCACACTAAACGGTAAAGCAGCGATGGCATCCCGCCGCGCCGAGTTCCTCGCCGCCCACGACCGCACACAAAATGGTAGGGAAGCGATGGCATCCCGCCGTGCCGAGTTCATCGCCGCTCGCGACCTCACAACTATGTGGGAGGAATTTGAACATGCCAAGGCCGAATGGGCGGTAGAGCAAGAGGTGGCCAAAGCCGCACAGAGGGAGCGGAAAAGTCAGAAAGCACTCAAGGAAAGAGAGGCCCGCCGCCGCAAGAAAGAAAAGGACGCACGCGCTGCTGCGGAGAGGTCGGCGGAGATCCAAGCACGGTGGGGTGTCGCCGACAAAGCCGGGAAGGAGAACGACGGTGTCTGGCCAGCATGTGAGAAGTAGTAGTACTAGTAGTTAGTGTGTGTGTCTGTGTCTGAGTACGAGCATGTACCAATACTACTAGTTACTACTGTAGTTTTTAGAGCAAATTACCAGTACATTAGCCTAGACTAAATGGAAAATTCCTATCCTAAGCATCAAATGGCATCTCTTTCTCTATAGGAATTGAGATGCATGTCATCTCACTTCCTATGATTTCCATATTCCTATCCTATGAACGAAAGGAGGCCTCTGTTGGAGTAACTACTGTAGCTAGCAGTACTGCTGGTACAGTAGTTTTCTTCAAGAAGTGGAATTCAACGAAGTCATGATGGTTCCTTCATCCGAGCAACTTCAAAGTGGGAAGTGGGCATGTGATTTGACGGCTCATTAGTCATTGTTACTGCGGCGCGACGACCTGGGTGACTCTCCCTTGGAGTTCTGCATGCATGGCAAGTGGACCTGGATGGTCGACGTCCCACATGTTGGCGAACGGAAGTATTCTTTCCGATATCGAGGAGCAAGGAAACCGTGTGGTATAGTATCACTGCTGATTGGTTCGCAAAAAAATAGTATCACTGCCGATTTATAATTATTTTTTATTTCTGATGAATGCTAGCGTTTCAACTCTTACGACGAAGGGTGCCAAACACGGCACGTGCTGGATGTCCCACACGTCAGCGAAAGGAGTGGGACATGAACAGCGTGGTAGAGCCCAGTGTAAAAAAACAGCGTGGTACAGCCTCTCCACTTCTTCCACTTCTGGGTCGGAGACCACACGTAGTAGTACTTAGTGGTATGAACGATATAAAGTGCGACCTGGAGAGAAAGACACGTCTAGTTGGAAGGTCTCGGGGCATACACGTAAACAAATATAAAAGTTAATATGTGCCTCCAACTAATATAGTAGTAGTAGAGTACTTAGGCACGTACTCCATAACATCACTGTGCATTGCACGTACAACATTTAGTGGTAGTACGTAGTAAGAGACAAATGCCGCCCAAGAGTTCCCTTCTCGACCTACTTTTGGGTGTTTGGTAGAGTGTATGGAGGGTGCATGAGTCCACACTAGTTTAGCACAAATACACTAGAAGCATGCATGAAGAGGGGTGTTGAGTTGAGCATGCATGAAGAGGGAACAACTATGCTGAGACGAGAACGCAACCAAACACACCCTATATGCCACGCATGTTCATACCATTTGTGCCTTTCTACTTCACTTACTGCGCTACATTACTCAGGTTGTACGTCCACTCCTGGGTACATGTCCGTCTCGTAGTTCCAGTCCCATGTGTTCTTCATATAGATGGAACGATCCTTGCATAACACGTGCACCTTGATGCTAGATGTCTCGCGTGTTGGCAAAAGGATGAACAAAGCTCACGTAAAAAAAAATAGAGTGGAAGAACATATTTTCTGGACGACCGAGAAGGAGCAAGGAACCTCGTGGTGGAGCGTCTGCACTCATAATATTTAATATTATTCAGCGATATAAAATTAACCAATCATCTCCACAGTGGACTGGAAGAGTACGAAACATGGCAGCCCAGTGTAGTCACCATATTTCTTGGCTTCCGTGCGACACCTATCTCTAGTAATCCAGCAACCTGTATCGCTTCTCCCACCCCATCTCTATCAAAGTGCGGCGGGCTGGCGTTTCTGCCGTCTATTGAGGTCGGTTAACTATCACATGTTAGCGACATGCCAAGAGCATTCTAGAAAAAATTCCTTTCATGTTCCGTTTTCAAAATGAAAAAAATCCTTTCACGTACGAATTTGCCTGTATGGTTTGAGCAACTTGCATGTCCTATACTGCTCCTGTTTGATACTCTAACTTAGCTAGAGGTTAGACTAACTCATGACTAACCATGAACTAACTGTAGCCAAAGAGGTGTTTGGGTGACAGGGTTAGATTGACAATAAATGCACTTCATTGAGAGAGAAAAGTGATTTTTCAGTGGTCCCAATGAGAACTATCTCCAGTTAGCACCTCTTGGGTGGGATAGTTTTTTTGGTGGGTTCGGTGCAACTTGCTCCAATTTAAACCCTCATGCTTGGATACTTTAGGGCTATTTGAGCCCCAACTAGCTCAAACTAACTCTAACCCATGGATCCAAACAGGGCCTATGGCCAGTCTCGATGCGGAGCAGTCGCGTGCACCGGGAAGCGGCGCTCTCTCGGCCGTCGCGCCACTTCAAAGCCGGCGCCAGTGAGAGGTTGCCTCCGCTCTGGCCGGGCATTAATGCGGCACTCACGCTCCAGGGCGACGCTGACCGTTTCACGCGGGAAGCCCGCGCTGGCAAGGGAGTATAGGTTTTGAACCGTTTCAGGTGTAGTACTGGTAGTTTGCAAAACTACTCAATTATTGCACTCAGTTTCCCAAGAAACTGTGGTAAAAACGTTACTCCACAGCCCGCTTCCCTTCTCCTTCCTCTTCCACCGCCCGCGCACGTCCGCAGGAAGCGACCGGTCAACCCTTATATAGGAGTGCTAGCACAAAAAGATGCATGCATGACCACTAAAATTTCCATATTAAAGCGCCGCTCCGGCGGGAGTATGGCGTATGTTGTTAACTTCGGCCGGCCCATGGCTACCGGGCGACGGCGACCAGAGAAGAGGCGGCGGGAGGGGAATGAATGCAGCTACTGTTTGGGTTCGCCTTCCGGCTTAAATAAATGCGCAGCATCACGTGTACCCGCGGGTGCACAAATTGTAACATACGTGTCTGCTTAAGTGGGCGTCACGTAACTGGTGTGTGTGAGAGAGAGATTCTGAGAGACAGAGTGCGTGTGTGCGACTCTACTTTTCAGACATGTACTCAACCTTTTGCATCGGGATATAAGTATAATGGTATTTACTTTAGCTAGTGATTTACGTGGCCATGTTAACGTTGTTGTTTCAAAAAAATGTCACTTCCTGCTCGTGATTTGCGTTATATAATTACAAGCAAGATTCTCGTGCATTGCATGGAACATCAATATGCATTTTTTTACAGAACACCTGTTGTGATTGACCCATGCAGGAGTAATCCCATGTGTAAAAACTAATGATATCTCGAGAATTTTATCGGAAAACTGGTATCTCGAGAATGTCATCGAAAAAATGAAAGATGAGAGATAAGGCGAGGAGGAGTGGAGCGTGGTGGTGACTGGTGGTCGGTATGGGCAGAGGCATGGGGATGGACGGCGCCGGCAGGCGGCAGCGACCACCATTCATGCTAGATTGTTCCAGATACTTATTCCTTTTTTAATTGCTGAGCAATGAGGTTGCGGGAGATAATGATGTGGAGAGAGGTGCGGGTATCTTTTGTAAAATTATCATAGTTTGCTTTCTATCCTCAGATATAGATCATACGGTCTGTATTACAAGATGGCAGGCACACCATCACCGCCAACTCATTTTTTTATAAGGGTACAGATGATAAGTTTGTTGACTACTAAAGTAAAGTGGAATTTGTCCATGTTATGCAAGTAAATAAAGGTGATTGTTTATCATACGGGTAAGGTTGGATGAAGGGTGGTAGGAACAAATGTTCCGCCTAGAGCATGTGTGTGTGAGATGGAGTCTTGGTGTGTGTGTGGTGTGTGTGTGTGTGAGAGAGAGAGGAGAGAGAGATGGAGTCTTAGTTTGTGTGTGTGTGTGAGAGAGAGAGAGAGATGGAGTCTTAGTGTGTGTGGGGGGGTGTGCGTGCGTGCGTGCGTGTGTGTGTGTGTGTTTGTGTGTGAGAGAGAGAGAGATGGAGTCTTAGTGTGCGTGTGTGGGGGGGTGCGTGCGTGTGTGTGTGTGTGCGTGTGTGTGTGTCGCGGGGTCCTCTGTGGAGGATGTAATTTAAGTGTGCATGGCTTCATCATAGAGAGGTGATGTGTATGGCAAAGGCCACCAACGATGGGGTGCGAGAGAGAAAATGCCCGTAGAGAGGGAAGAGAAGGTGTGTGCGCGTGAGAGGAGTCGACATCGAGAGAACGTGTTTGTTCGAGAGACACCGAGGAAGACTACTATATATCGATGGTGCATGTAGGCGGGAATTAAACAAAGGGATGGTCTTATTGGTTTCGGGGATATAGGGGAAGAGTGAGAGGCGCGGGGGGGGGGGGGGGGGTAGCTAGAAGGAGATTGTTAAGTGTGAGTGTGTGTTTTACCCATCCAGGCCGATGTGGCGTTAGGATTGAGGGTAATTAAATGTATGGAGACATAGAGACCTTGAACGTGCATGTGTGAGAGGTATACATGTATACGTGGGATGTGTGTGTGCGCGCGTGCATGATCGAGATAAAAGAAAGAAGACATAAGTCATAAGATCAACGACATGGGAGAGACGGATCGGTATGACAATATGCATGCATGTGAGAATGCAGGGAAGAAGGCCCGACAATTGAGCATGTGTTTTTGTCTTTAAGAGATAGTGGTGTGGGCTGGAGCATGCATCTATGGCGAGCAGAGGGAGTGAGGCGCAACGATTGTGCAAAAGAGACCAACCTATAAATGCATATGTATGGAGAGACATATATAGTGTGGGTGATAGGAAGCAAGACTCCGTGCGAGAAAGAAATGTTGACGGAGAAACTACAGATAGATACAGAGATCGAGATGCTAGCTAGAGGGACATCCGCTAGTTTGGGTGTTGGAGATGACCGTCGGGTGGTTCAAAGGGTGAAGTTATATATGTGTGTGAGAGGGCACTTGACTGCATGTAGAGAGAAACATATGTAGTGTGCGTGATAGGAATCAAGAGTGAGGGCGAGAAAGAAGGTTGATGGAGAAACAGATAAATAGAAAGATAAAGATGCTAGCTAGTGTGCGTTAGAGATAGGAGTTGAGTGGATCAGAAGGCTGGGTTATGTGTGTGGGTGTGAGAGAGAAAGAGAGAGGGTGCATGTGAGTCACATACAAACAGATATCAGAGAGAAATGAGATCCAGAGAGACGGAGTTTTGTGTCTGCGAGAGAGAAAGATATTTCACAACGAGAGTGATAGCTAGAGAAACATACGAGGGAACACAAGATATCTCTAGGGAGAGAGGGTGTGTGTGAGCGACATACAAGAGAACAATGGAGAAATATGAGACCCTGGGAGACAGAGTTTGTGTTTGTATGTGAGAAAGAGATATTGAAGAGGAAGAGTCGTAGGTTCTCATATCTAAGGAGCGAAAGACATCTCTGTATTAGGGGTGTCCGAGTGGCACACATGGGAATAGTAGAGAGAAATGAGACCCCGTGAGACAAAGTTTTGTGTTTGTGTGAGAGAAAGAGATTCCACACGGAGAATCATAGTTAGATACACATAGCAGGGAGCGAGATATACTTAGAGAGAGATAGAGTGATGAAGGTCGAGGGAGAGAGTACCGTCAGTGTGTTACGAAGATAAAAGATCATTGTCGACATACAGGTAGCACGAGAGATACCTGAGAGACGATGAACGCGTATAGGTCCAGAGAGATAGTCCTATATAAGCATGAGTGATAGCTATATGAGACGAATATCTGGATTAAAGGGGATTCAAATATTTAAACTGGAGATCATGACATCATTAATATCATAACGCAATTGGTGTATCAAACATGCATATTCATTTGAATTTGGGCACACGTGTAATGTTATATAGTTTATCAATATTGGTGATCCATAGATTCTTCAGTTACAAACAATGCATGGTTTATATGCAATTAATGTCTAAACGGGATTACACTATATGTTGCGTGCGTGAAACACATTATACATGTTTGAGAAGTAAAAAAAAAACCCGCATGAAACACACATTAATTGGAGACAGTTAGCGAGGAATGCATACATTGGATTTCAACATAAAGTGGTTTCAAATATTTGAAAATCCAAATTGATGGATACAACCTTATGAATCTGAGATCATGCCATTTGTAAACCATATTTATGTATAAATGGTGTTGTGCTTTTGAAAGTATATATAAAAAATGATGTATATAGAATGTAATTCCAATTGAAAATGGATCCCGCCCGAAAAAAATAGAATACAAACGGGATTCAAATTGAGTTGGCACGGTAAACGTGCACTCTGCAAAATTTGAACGAAGCGGGGAAAGTCGCAGTAATCGCCCGAAACAAAATCTGCGAGATGGAAATCACTACTGCCTATCCCTGCCACGCAAAGCCTATCTGCTGGATTTCTATAGGTTTCGATAGGGGTAGGTTTGTAATTTCACCCAAACGTGACGTAACCGCCTCTCACCCGGATTCATACACGGTGGGCGCCAAAACACAGTGTGTCTTCGGCCGAAATCGACTCCCTCCCCGAGTCATATTCATACACGGTGGGCGCCAAAAACAAACTCTCGTCGGCAAATATTTGGTGTATGCGAGATTACCGTCCTATCCCCAACCGACTAATGTTGCTGTGATGTAGTAGAAATTTGAAACGGGGGCTAAGTTTGTAAATTTCCTCGCATTTGAGACAAGCGCGCCCTGAATACATGGTTCCCCCTTCCTCTCTACCTCCCTTTTCCCCATTCGTACTCCGGGGGCGCTAAAACACCCTCTCCACCCCACCCTCCTTCGTCCGCCGTCGTCCGCCACCCCATCCACCGCCGTCCTCCTCCACCATGCCGGAGCTGATACCCCGACGCCGCCATCCATTACAAGAGATCGACCTCTCTCATCCACGGCTTCGGACCGGGATCCTTGCATCCCGTCCTCTCGCTTCATCCCTGCCGTCGTCCACCTTGCCGGCGCCGCTCCTACGACCGTCTCGTCCACCGCGCCCCGCCGCCACCGTCTACCCTCCTAGATCTGCTTCCACGCCGCCGACAGCCATCGCTACCGCAGCACCGTCAAATTCTCAGCAGATGCGTACACGGTGCCACACCAGAGGCGGTACTCTTTCGTATCTGCTCAACTTATTTATCGCAGCAAGAAAATAGATCGCCACTGCTTTACTCTGATTTCTTGTCTTGGTTGCGAAGTTGCCTTTGTCCGGTTTGCACCTTCAGATCCGCCATGGCATGCTCAACACTATACTCCCAATGCTTATGGTTTTCCCCTTTTATATTCCACACTAGTTAAATCACAGTAGACTAAATTTCAAAATTGGGTCAGTCGATTTTTCAGAGCTCGCCGGAGTTCGCCGGTGCGATCGAAGGGGCTCGGGTCGTTGTGGGGCCTCGCCGAATGAAGAAAACTCGACGCGGGTGGGGGTTGGGGCGGGGGTGGGGGGTGGGGGTGGCGGAGGAACACAGGCGGTGGGGGCCGGTGGTCCGGCCGGCGGCCCGTGCGGTGTTCTGTATTGGAAGAATCAGAGACGAGGAAGAAGAAGGGTTAGGAGACGTAGGATCTTCATCCAACCGCCTAAAATGGTCGAGAGACAGCTGGGAGTTGCATTCTTAATGCGCTCTAGTTCATCATGTGTGGGCACTGCGCAACCAATATTTTATTATCCAAAATCTGCTTGCTCTTCTTTACCATGTTCCTCTTCCATTCTTCTTTAATATGTACTCTCTCCGTTCCTAAATACAAGTCTTTGTATATATTCCACCATGGACTACATATGGAGCAAAATGAGTGAATCTACACTCTAATATGTATCTGGATACATCTGTATGTGATCCATAGTGGAAATCTCTACCAAGACTTATATTTTGGAACGGAGGGAGTATGATAGTAGTACAGTATGTTCCTTGTACTGAAGATGAGCATGGACATTTGCAATGTAGAGGTCTATACGGTCGGTTGTGATGGACACTTTGAGCCTCTTTGATTCGTAGGATCTTGTAAACATAGGAATAGGATTTGTAGTGGCCTGCCCACTTGAATCCTATAAGAATAGCAAGGAAATGCGGGGAGCTGTGTCGCCTTTGAGAGTTACACTGATATTAACAGTACCGCACCTTCACTAGAAGAGAGCTGGTATCCGAAGCCTTTCTAGCCGTACCGGCAATACTAGCACATATATTCCAGCAAGTTCCACTTTGCTGATTTTACTCTAATGCTTAAGGTTTTCCCGTTATATCTACAGTATGATCTGTGTAGCTGCTTTGTGTCGCACTAGCAGCAGTCCACTCTTGAAGCTAAACACTGCACTGACTTACAAAATTGGCACCAAGGCATTGAGTGCCGTTCTGGATGCAATGAAACTCATACGCTCCCCACCTGTTGATTCTTGTTCAGAATATGATCCTAATGACTATTCTAACCTCGAGGAGTCAAAGGCAGATGGCCTGTCCTGTTCACCCATCAAGGTGCCTATTCTAATTTGGCAATGTTTTATTGATTGCGGGTATCTTGCATATGTTGTCTTGCATTTCTTCTATTTTGTTGCACCGCCATCTTCTTAGTTTACTCATCATATATGTCGAGATGCCATGCCCATCCATTATCAATACATATTCCATCTGTCATCATACCATGTTTTTCCACTCAAATGTTGTTCTTGTGCATCAGACATCAAAAAGGAAGAGGGTGATTGCCGAACCTGAAGGAGCACCAGCAAAGTCCTTGAAAAACGTGGTGGTGCCGGAGAAATCAGACGGCACCCCACTTATATTGGCTGTACAACCAGTGACACAAAACATAGGACCGACTCCAGCAGACTGTACCCATACTTCACTGGCCACACCACTAGCCCCACCACACAGGACCTGCACTCCAGCAAAAGGTATACCGATTTCATTTGCGATAGCACCAGCTGTACCACAGAAAAATCCCACTCCAGCAAAAAGTACAGCAAGTCCACCGGCCGAAGACCTATCCCAACTGCAGAGACGACCAATTCCTGCAGATTGGAACCCCATTCCATTTATTCCCAGTTTAAAAGAAAATTCTTTCAATGTTGTTAGGGACTACGTGCATATATTCCCATCATGGGAAGATTATTGTGAAGACAAACACCATTTTCACATCTTCCTGTCCAACTTATGTGTAAGTGCTATTATTCATGGTTATTATTTACCTGTTTTCTGCTGATTGAACACACCAGTGATTTACATTACATTGTTGTAACTAGGCGAGGTTCAATCTGGATAGTCATGATGAGCAAAGCTTGCTTGTGCTTTTCAAGGAAGCATTGCGGCAGTATCGGTGTTACCTAAGGAAATCACACTTTGATGGCAAGTCTATAAATGAATTTCCGGTGAAGTCTCCTGTGCTAAATTTAGAAGACATTGAATGGAAAAACCTTGTTATGCACTGGTCTCGTTCCCAGGATGAGGTACTGTCTATGAAATCACATGACAATTTGAACTTCTACTTTTCCGCATGTGCCTTACGGATCTTTTTTGCACTGCTCGAAGAAGAATTCCGGTTTGACAAGAACGACAGGATATCGCCAATATGCTACCCGCTGCTTTACTCTTGTTAGTACCTGTTATCCCATATCACTGTACTTGCATACATACCTGGTTCATTATGTGACAGCAGTATGCATGATAGCTTGCTTATCAATTGTTCGCTCCAAATTATCTGATCTGTATGAATGGTTACATTAGTGTAGAATATATCCAATGCCAATGTTTTTTTAGCTCTGCATTGTTCTTGTAAGTACATGTTGTCCTTTATCAGTGTACTTATAATGACAGGTAGTTGTTCATGTACCATCACTCTGCAACTTATTTTCCTTTGCCCTCCATTTTCTACACATCAGATCTATATTTACTCTTACCATAAGGTTGGTACTGAAGAAGTTTAGTTGTGCATTGCTCTTGGCTGTACCTTTTGCATGTATCGCTGCACTTACATTTATAGCTACTTGGTTATGTAGCATCACTCTTCATCTTATCTTAAATATTCTCCATTTTTTCGTATATTATCACATCTATATTTACTCTTAACAAAATGTAGAATAAAGTCAATGCTTTTGAAGAAGATTATGTGGTAAACTTCTTGAATTGCCCCCCATCAGCATGGACAAGGCCTTTATAGAGCCTGTCTTCACCAATAATGTAAGTTTGTCCATCTCAAGCCTTCAAACTTTGTTGTATATATTTGGTTAGGCATGACTGCAACAGCTGTTTATTTTTGGTGTTTGCGTCAAATTGCTTGTTTAAAGTTTATTATGTAGTTCATAAACAAAAGTTTGTCCTTTCTCAATTTACGTTTTCAGTTGTACAAACAAGTTCCTTCTTCATACCATGTAAATTAAACCATACAGAGCAAGTGATCTTCTTTTGCACTGCATGTATGCTTCTGTTCTTCATCCGTAATCCAGTGGTGTGGTGAACCTACCCACTACAGCACAATGTCATATTCTGCAATGTCTTAACTATGAACAATGTCATATCATTCTACTATTATTTAAACCGTCTCTTTATTTGCCAATCTGAAATGGTATAAATTGACAGCACACTAACCATTGATACTTATGAGTCCTTGATCTGTAATCCAGTGGTGTCGTGAAGCTGCCAACTCCTTCACAATGTCATTTCCTGCCATGTCTTGACCTGAACAATACCATATTGTGTTAATGCAATTTTAAACTGTGTCACTTTATTCGTCAGTAAGAAATGTGATGAATTGTCAGCACTGATACTTTTATGTGCAAAACCTGTCATCTGTCCGCTTGTTTATCTTTCAGAGTGAGGAAGATATAAGTGTTGAACAAGCGCGGTCTCATCATCTTGCTCAGCTGCTTGCGCTGCAGCTCCCCACCAGGGCTAACCTTTCTTGAACTCTATTGAAGTTCTGTCGGTTTTGTATATTATTTTGTCGGCGTGTTTATTTGCACTGGTGGCGATCTTTGATGCCCAGTGTATGTAATCTGCTGTCTGCTTGTGCTTTATTATCATAGTGGCGAACTTTGATGCCCAGTGGATGTAATATGCCGTAATATCTTTATTGTATAGTCTAGGTTTTTTCTTATTCATGATGCTGAAGTTATTTTACTGTATATATATCCTGTCTTTGCAGTAAACCGGCCAAACCATAAAATTACGGTACATAATCGGGCCGTCATGCAATCACGATGTAGGTTGGGCCTGAAACGTGCCGAACAGCTCACGGGTCGGCGGGGCCGGCAGCAGCCCGAAATGAACCCCAGCCCATGATTGTGCGAATCAAATCACGGGCTTTTAACAGGCCAAAATTGTCTCAGTCCTTGTTTGGCCCAATCAGATATCGGCTGCGAGCAGGCCGGATGCAAACCGGGCTGTAGTTAGGCCCAACTATATGACGGGCTTTTAACATGCCGAAATGAATATAGGGCCGAAATTTTACATGGGCCTTTAAC
The DNA here is from genome assembly GCF_002575655.3 of Aegilops tauschii subsp. strangulata. NCBI lineage: Eukaryota > Viridiplantae > Streptophyta > Magnoliopsida > Poales > Poaceae > Aegilops > Aegilops tauschii. Next base: position 106,678,794 of record NC_053036.3, on the reverse strand, counting down.
AGGCCAAAACTAATATCAGGCCGAATTACTAAGTGGGCCTTTAGCAAGTGGGCCCAAAAGCATAGTGTCCAGTTGACGGGCCGAATCTGATATGGGCCATAATTGAGCCCAAAGCCTCTTAAAGGGTCGGACCTGACCTGGGCCGTAATTTGGCCCAGAACATGGTAGGCTTTTAACGGGCCGGATCTCATATGGGCCACAATTAGGCCCGGAGTGTGGCATGCCATTAATGGACCGGATCAAATATGGGCCGGCATTTGGCCCAAAACATGGCAGCCAGTTAATGGGCCGGCCTACTAGGGTCCTCAAAATCTTGTGGGCCTACAGCTGGGCCGACCCATTAATGTCGGCGAAATCTCGTGGGCCTTTAGCTAGGCCGGCACATTATGATCCGCAAGAATCTTGTGGGCCTTTACCTGGGCCGGCCCATTATGCCACACAAAAATCTTGTGGGCCTTTACCTGGGCCAGCCCATTATGGCCCGCAAAATCTTGTGGGCCTTTAGCTGGGCTAGCCCATTATGGTCCGCAAAATCTCGTGGGCCTTTAGCTGGGCCGTCCCATTATGGTCCGCAAAATCTTGTGGGCCTTCAGTTGGGCCGGCCCATTTAAACTTGATGGGCCGGTCCATGTGTCAACATATCATAGGCGCATCTCGCCCATTGGATGAGTGACACCTATGCCAACGCGGACCTGACACGTGTCTCCTCCAGTCAGTGATGATTTTACACGTAGAAAATCCCCATTGGTCGGGGTTGTTAACGGGTTATCGGATCCAAAACCTGACCCGATAGCTTAACGGCGTTGCGTTACGGTGGATGCCACGTGTCGGTCACCCTTGACGAAAGCACTTCTGTGACGCGCGATTTATCGTCATGGAAGTGGACACTTCCGTGATGATAATTTTGGTAATGCCATGGAACACTTCTACGACAGCACAGGTATGACTATCTTGATTCTGTCATAAATTTGTCATGGATGTACATGCATGACAAAAAACGCGACCTACTGTGACAACCACGTATCATCACGGAAGTGTATTTTTTTGTAGTGAGGAGTCCGGCTGGCTTCTGATGCTCTGCCTTCACCTTGTCACATATGTCGCAACAGGCCACAAAATAGGCAATGTCTTTCTTCATTCCATCCCACCAGAATATTTTTCTAAGGTCCTCATACATTTTCGTATCTCCCGGGTGAATGGAGTATGAGGATTCGTGTGCTTCTGACAGGATTTTCTTCTTTAAGTCCGGTTGATTGGGTACACAAATCCGTCCACGGAATCGAAGTGTACCGAATTTGTCCTTGAAGAAATCTGGGGTCTGCTCTGCCATCTGGCCCTTGGCACGTCTTTGCAGCTCGACGTCAGCTGGCTGGACCTTGCAGATCTCTAACTCAAGTGTGGGGGTAACTTCCAAAATATTAGCGAGGCCAGCATCTACTATGACCAGGTTGAGCTGAGCGATCTCCTCTTGGAGTTCGGGAGGCAAGGATTTCAATATGACATTTAAGCGGATGGGCTTTCGACTAAGTGCATCGGCAACCACGTTGGCCTTACCCGGGTGGTAATTTATTCCAAGGTCATAATCATTGACCGACTCTAGCCATCTTCGTTGACGGAGGTTTAAATCTGGCTGAGTAAAGATGTATTTGAGACTTTTGTGGTCGGTAAAAATTTGGCACCTTTTTCCAATGAGGTAGTGTCTCCAAATTTTTAGCGCATGAACCACCGCAGCCAATTCCAAATCATGAGTAGGATAATTTCCCTCGTGGGGTCATAGCTGTCGCGATGCATATGCTACTACCTTGCTGTCTTGCATAAGTACGCAACCAATGCCTTGCCTGGAGGCGTCACAATACACATTAAAACTGCGATAAATGTCTGGAAGAGTCAATACAGGTGCGGTTGTCAGACGTATCTTTAGCTCATTAAAACTTTTGTCACAGTCCTTCGTCCATTCAAACTTCTTATCCTTTTTTAGCAGCTCCGTCATGGGTTTAGCAATCTTGGAAAACCCTTCAATGAAACGACGGTAATATCCAGCTAATCCGAGAAAACTCCGGATCTGCGTCACGATCGTGGGCGGCACCCAATCGAGCACATCCTTTACTTTGCTCGGGTCCACGGCTATACCTTCGGCTGATAGTACATGTCCGAGAAACCCAACTTGCTTGAGCCAAAATTCGCATTTACTGAATTTGGCGTATAGCTGATGGTCGCGGAGTCGTTGTAGCACTGCTCGGAGGTGATCCTTGTGCTCTTCTTCACCCTTGGAGTAAATGAGGATGTCATCAATGAAGACTACCACGAATTTGTCAAGGAAGTCCATGAATACTTTGTTCATCATATGCATGAAGAAAGCAGGGGCATTGGTGAGACCACAGGACATTACAGTATATTCATAAAGACCGTACCGAGTAGTGAATGCGGTCTTAGGAATATCTTCCTTTTTAATCTTGAGCTGATGATATCCGGTCCGTAAATCGATCTTAGAGAATACTTTAGCCCCACTGAGCTGATCAAACAGATCATCAATTCTTGGCAGTGGATATTTATTTTTGATGGTGACCTCATTCAGCTGGCGGTAATCTACGCACATGCGGAGACTGCCATCCTTTTTGTCCACGAAAATAGCAGGTGATCCCCATGGTGAAGAGCTGGGACGAACATATCCTTTCTGGAGCAGTTCATCAAGTTGTTTCTTTAGCTCCACTAATTCTGATGAGGGCATCCGGTAGTATTTCTTGTATAACGGTGCAGTTCTGGGCACAAGATCTATGGCAAATTCCAGTTCCCGATCTGGTGGCATGCCTGGCAGTTCTTCTGGAAATACATCAGGGTACTCGCTGACCACAGGAATTAATTCCAACTCAGCCACAGCGGTGAAAACCAATTCTTGCTTGGGTATATTTTTGCGAGCATAGAATTTGGTAGTCTGCCCATTCAGACTGGTCAAATTGACTTCTCGTGTTGCGCAGTTTATGCAAACTTGATATTTGGTCAACCAATTCATACCCAATATAATATCCAACTTTTCGGACTCAATGATTATCACAGAGGTTGGAAAGTAGACTCCGTTGATATTGATTTCCAGATCACGGCAGACCAGATTGCTCTTGATTATAGATCCCGGGGTTTGTACCAGCATATTTTTGCCCAAAAGCGTACAAGGAAATTTGTTTTGAGCAGCAAAACTCCGAGAAATAAAAGAATGGGAAGCCCTAGAGTCAAATAAAATTACGGAAGGTATGTCATTAACAGAAAACATACCAATGACGACTTCTGGGTTCTCTTGGGCTTCATCGGCTGAGATATGATGCACGTGCCCAGTGAAGTTTTGCTGGGTCGGGCATGACTCCATAAAGTTGACTTGTGGCCTGATTAGGGCATTCGCCTTGTTGTTCTTGGGGCACTGCCCGGCATAATGTCCGTTCTGCCCACAACTGAAGCAAGAATTATTGCGCTGACGCTCCTCATGCATTGGGTTGGTCACGACATTCTTGACTTGAGTGGTGGTCTTGTTAACATTCTGTTGCCAATTTGGCTTGTATTCCACCTGAGTCTGCTGCCAGGTACGAGCCTTTTGCACTGGTTGCCCATCCTTCTTTGGCTCAAACTTATGCTTGTTGTCGTTGTTCAGAGGCCTATTATCTGATATAAGCTTGTGCTCCCGTTCAGCAATGAAAGCCTTGTTCACCAGAGTTTGGAAATCTGGGAAATCAAGCATACTGAGAGTACACCGGAGTTGCGGATTTAAGCCTCCAAGAAATCTGTCAATCTTCCTTTCTTCGGTGGCCACGTCATAAAGAGAGTAATGGGCCAGATGATTGAATTTTTGCAAATATTCACCCACAGACTGATTTCCTTGGACGAGTGCGAGAAATTCACGCTGCTTAGTCTTCATAACTCCAGTAGGGATATGATATTTCCGGAACTGATCCTTCAACTTTTCCCAGGTGATTTCTTCATCAACAGGCCACATGGCTTTTGCATTTTCCCACCATATGGCAGCTGCGCCTTCAAGGTAATGAGTGGCAAATGGAACTTTATCATTTTCTTCAGTAGGAGCAATCTCAAGCTTTTTCTCAATGGTACGCAACCAATCGTCTGCATCTAATGGGTCAACAATCTGACTGAAACTGGGTGGCTTGGTCCTTTGAAAATCTGACAGCTTTGAGTGATGACTGTTCTGATTTCCATTATGTCCAACCATAGCTTGCACACTTCTTAATATTTCGATCAGATCATTGTTCCTTCTTTCCTCAAACATACGCAGAATTTGCTCGTTGGAGGGCGGATTTGGCGGTGGAGGCGGTGGCGGAATGTACGGCTCGGGAGAATGTCCTGCCTGTCGTGCGGAACGACGAATAGGAGTTCCCTCACGAACGTTGCTACTGCTGCCTCCCCGCGTCATCCTATTGTGGATTTTTCCCAAGACAACGCAATCGAGATGAGAAACATCCAAGAAATAAATTTGTGGAAAAGCCAGCAACAAATCCCGGAAGAAAACAAAAGAGCGAAGAAAATACGGCGAATAAAGTCCCAACATAATTATACATAGACTCATACATAAAAGATAAACAACACGCCAGGTTCAACTACTCTCATACATGCTACGAAACATCATGACTCTTACGACTACATCCGTACATCATCCGGACGACTGCGAATACTCAAGGATACTACTGCTCTGCTAGTGCTGCGGTGTCCTCCCCTGAAGCGGTCTCGGATCCTGAACTGACGAGGTTAACGGAAACCTCCGGGTTAAAGGTGACACGATGACGCTGCCTTCAGGGCTCTCCCTTAGGGGCAGGGGTAGGGTGAATCATCGGAGCTACAGGAGTAGCGAGAAGTGAAATCCACTCGGCAGGAGCACTGAGAGGATTCACGGCCGAGACGCCCCGTGCTACTCGGAGGAGTAACCGGCGAAATAGGGGAACTAGAACTGGCTGGAATATAAGGAGTAAATCCCAGAGAGGATGGAGTAGTGGCAGATCTAGTAGTGACTAAAGCAGCGGCTAAAGCAGTATGGGCACGAGTCAGCTCTCGAGCCAGCTCGTGGATCATAAGATAGCTAGGAGTGACATAACGAGCAAGGTGGCTAGCAACACTATCAGATTCCGGATCAATGATAGGGAAACAGACACGACCATTGTCGTGCAGAGAAGGGTAGTAATAGAAACCTGGGTGGTTCTGCATTCGGACCTCGTTGCAGCGAAGCTCGACAAGGACCTCGAATGCAGCAAACTGGACAGCCTGAGAAGCGGTGGCGGCGTAACCGCTCCGTGAAGTAATAGTGTAAGAGCTGGAATCGGAACTAGTGCGCAGAGTGACCACTACATGATACTCATACACTGAATCAGCTAGACGCTTCCGGTACACACGATAGACTGGGTCGTCTCCGAGAGGGTACAGCCGACGCCACACGTTGCGAAGGAGGTGCGGTGGCGTGTACGGCATCTGCTGCAACTGGCACGGATACGACACCGAAGCCATCTACACTCACAACCATTAGCAGGTTAGCATAAAAATATAAACCAAATGCATGCAATGCAACAACCAGCTACAATTGCTACCGGCACTCAACTTAAACTCGTATCTAACGTCCAGTTAACACGTCGTAGTCTAGCATGGCCTACAATCAGCGCGGCTCTGATACCAAGCGTTGTGGCACCCCGGCTCAGAGCGACCGGTTTACCATGCATTGCCAGCCCAGAGACCATGTCTTCTGGCAACACACAACATCTTGGTACAGAAAACAACCGCTTTATTGATGCTAGCGGATCAGATTTTATATTACAACAGATGTCGAGGCCAAGCAGCACACGCGGTGTGGCTGAACAATATGTACATTATTTAGTGAACATAAATGGGCCTCGATCATAACAACTACGTGGCAGCGGAACAACATCGTAGCGGAAGCTCCATATCACAGGGACACCGATGTGGACACGATCTAGACTCGAGTAGCACTCCTTTCCAACGAGACTTTCCTGAAATCTGGCATGACACGCCAGGTCAGTACATTGAATGTACTTGCAAGCTCACAACAGGCATAATCATAATGGCAAACAATATGATGATAATTAACCAATTAATTATAATGCAACAAAATATGTCCAACATGTTGTGATAATGCTCGAACGTCCCTCAGGATGGGCTTACCAACCGTGATCATTCTCGGATCACAAACAAACCACCATCATGGTCTTGACAAGAGTAACTCGTGATCCTTACGGCGATCACAACCACGACCAATACTTGGTCCCGAACATCTCTATGGCCTTTCAGCCATCCTCAACAGTGCAAAGTTCATAAGTTAGTGTGCAAATTTTATTAAACGTTGACTCATGGTGGGACCTACTACGAGGTGTCCGTGACCGTGGACTCGGCTATTGATAGATTATACACTCTGCAGAGGTAGCACACTGTACCCACACCACGGAACCCATGGCCGCGCACTCCCATTCGGAAGGACCAACGGCATTCCGACGAAACCCTTCCATTGCCATGACACTCTCCCGGCCACTCCGACCCAATCCCCAACGGGCTAGTCCTGGGTGGCCCCGTGTCTACCAAAGACACAACGACCACCATCGTGGCCAAAACGATCCCACTCGGGGACCCATTACCATAATCTCAACAACGGGCACACAAGGTTATGCCTGCTTACCGGGCCAGGGTAAGCATGCCATAACCTTCCCTAGTTGGAGGCACCGACCAGAGGCAATGTCAATGGACCGAATCTAGGCCTTCCCACAAAGGCAAATGTGGTTGCACTGGGAAAAACACGATTCAGCGGCACCATGACCCAGTCAACGATTTATTCAAGTTGAGTTATATTCAGGTTCAACTTAAAACGAAAATGACCGGTGTCATAGGATGCCATGAAATGCAAAACTACACATGCATCACATATTAACAAAAATGACTGATGTCAACCATATTCACACTAAGCATAAACATCAACAACTTATATTATTTTCCTGGTCAGGGTAACTCACACTTTAACCAAAATATTTTGCTGCAAGTTTTATTATTTTCTCACACAAGAAAGTAACTTCGATAAATTTCTGACATGCATAGCAAAGATTATACCACAGAAAATTCCTAATTTCCTTACCAACCAAGTTAGGTTCAAACATTCTGTAAGTCAAGTAAAATGGCTAAATAAGTACTTAACAGAATATTTTCTAGCAAATTTTCCTATGTTATTTATGCGAGAAAATAACTTTAAGTAATTACTAACATGCATAATAAAATTATTTTTATCATCACCACAAATAGATCTTAGCTTTGCTTTACCAACTAAGCTAGTTTCAACATTCTGTAAATCAAACATAATAACCAACAAACACTTAACAGAATATAAATAACATAATAGTTATTTAAATGCAAGGATTAATCATTTCATTCAAGTAAGAAAAAACATGAATATTGAAATGCCACCATGAAAATGTTGTTGTGGCTTGCCTTAGTGCAGATGAGGTTCACAAGCCGTCTGGTGATCCTCAAGAATAGCCTCACCCTCTGAAAATAATTTTAAGCACAAAAAGAAAATATCAAGAACACTTCTGAAAATCACCAGAAATTCTAAACAGCTCAAAAAAATCTCATCTTCGGTGAGCTGCTAGATTTCTTTGCAAAGAACAAAATGCAAAAAGAATCAATTCATTTGGACTTATGGTTGAAGAGTTATGGCTGTTTGAAGTGTTCTGTAAATTCAAATGAATTGGAATAATAATAAACAAACTTTGGGGGGTGACGTCGAAGGCGTAAAGCCCAGGGGCGCCACCACTCGTACCGCTTCACGCGCGCGTACAGAGTGGCTGACTAGCGGGCCCCGCTAGCCAGGTGAGGAGGAGGGGGAGAAGGAAGCAGAGGGAGTCGCGGCTTCGCCAAAGCTCTCGCCAGCGACGAGGGCTCCTTGGCCAAAATGAGAGGGAGGGATGTAGAGAGGGGACGGAGGCGCACCTGCCCATACCCGTAGCGTATCTAGGGGTGGTCGGACGGCGTCAGAATCAACCTCACAAGTGGAGGCAGAACACGGTGGTCGCCGGAGATGAGGAAGACGGCGAGCAGAGGCAACTCCAAGGGCTCCAGGGGGACGAGATGGCTTCACCGGAGAGAGGCGGAGGCCCTGGAAGGGTCGCCCTGGCCTGGGAGGGGATGGAGCTACCGCGGCAACCAGAGGGGATCGCCGGTGAGCTCGAACTCGAGGACGGCGGCCCGCGGCCTGCCCGGCCGGGCTACAGTTTCCTACGCGCTTGTGGGTTGTGTGGGAGTGGTGGATGGTGCTCGAGGAGGCTGGGGGCGGCTCCATTTATAGGCGAGCGGAGAGGGGGGTTCGGGCTCCGCTGATGGACACCTGTCCACGGCGCCCGGCGACGAGCGGCGTCAGTGAGAGGGGGAGAAGGCGACGCAGCTCACGCGGCAACTGTTGGCGAACGGGGACGACCACAGGAACAAGGAGAAGGCGACGAGCACAGTGCACACCGCACTGTTGGGTTGGCCGGACCGTGCCCGTGCTCGCTGCGGCGAGCTCCGGCGTCGGCAAGCGCCAGAGGGAAGTTAATGGCGTTGAGACGAGGATGGTGGCGAAGTTTGGCATGCTTGGGCAGGCGGGGGAAGCGAGAACGCGCGAACAGAGCGCTCGGCGGCACTCAAAGCGCGTCGACACGCAGGCATGACACGGTGGACACACGTGGTCACCACGCGAAATCTTCCCTCAGGCCAGCCTACGTCCAAAAATCATGTCTGGCATGTTGTGCATGGTGGTTTTGAAGTTTACCACGCTTTGGTTTGGATCCAGGTGCAGTAGAGGAGTTTTTACATGCCAGGTAAGTTTCTGGTCAGTAACTTTGAGATGTTACTGAGGTCAAACGGCTGGGAGTTGGGGGCTGTGCTTTGGAGGTTAGCCATGATCTACTAAGTTGAAAATGCACAAGAAAACCCAGGCACAATTGAGCAAGTAAAATGGTAGTTGCTGCAGAAACCACCATTTCTGTCCAGAACAGAAAATATTTTCTGTAGCAAAAATATTCCAAAAAGTGATGAAATATTTTTGCTCAAGAAGGTGCCCTAGGGTTCAAAGAATATTTGTGAATTATCTCAGATTTTTCTGGGCCATAAAAATTGGGTTTGCTTTGGAGCATATAGATCTAGCTAGGGTTTTTGAGAGAAAAATGAATATTTTTCATTTAAGAAAAATATTCCAAAGATTATTTTGGGGTGGATCAGAAGGGAAATGATGATTAGGGAGGGAAATGAAGCACTTGGGTGAAAGCAAAGGGTACCCAAGTGTTTAAGTCCATATGAAAAGATTCAAAAACTCCAAATTTCAAATGACTCCAAATGAAAATCAAGCAAATGAGAGAGGGCAAAAACCAGGCTGTCACAGCAACGAATATCTTGCCTTCAGATCTGTGATAGAAGGTGTACCCAACAGTCTCCTTTGGGTATCCTATGAAGACACATTTCTCCGATTTGGGTTCGAGCTTATCAGGTTGAAGCTCTTTCACGTAAGCATCACAGCCCAAAACTTTAAGAAACGACAGCTAAGGTTTCTTGCCAAACCACAGTTCATATGGTGTCGTCTCAACGGATTTAGATGGTGCCCTATTTAACGTGAATGCAGTCGTCTCTAAAGCATAACCCCAAAACGATGGTGGTAAATCGGTAAGAGACATCATAGATCACACCATATATAATAAAGTAGGTTACGACGTTCGGACACACCATTACGCTGTGGTGTTCAAGGTGGTGTGAGTTGCGAAACTATTCCACATTGTTTCAAATGAAGATCAAACTCATAACTCAAATATTCACCTCCACGACCAGATCATAGAAATTTTGTTTTCTTGTTATGATGATTTTCCACTTCACTCTGAAATTCTTTGAACTTTTCAAATGTTTCAGACTTATGTTTCATCAAGTAGATATACCCATATCTACTCAAATCATCTGTGAAGGTCAGAAAATAACGATACCCACCATGAGCCTCAACACTCATCGGACCACATACATCAGTATGTGTTGTTTCCAACAAGTCAGTTGCTCGCTCCATTGTTCGAGAGAACGGAGTCTTAGTCATCTTGCCCATGAGGCATGGTTCGCAAGCATCAAGTGATTCCAAAAGCCCATTACCATGGAGTTTCTTCATGCGCTTTACACCAATATGACCTAAACGGTAGTGCCACAAATAAGTTGCACTATCATTATTAACTTTGCATCTTTAGGCTTCAATATTATGAATATGTGTATCACTACAATCGAGATTCAATAAAAATAGACCACTCATCAGGGGTGCATGAACATAAAAGATATTACCCATATAAATAGAACAACCATTAATCTCTGATTTAAATGAATAACCATCTCGCATCAAACAAGATCCAGATATAATATTCATGCTCAACGCTCGCACCAAATAACAATTATTCAGGTCTAAAACTAATCCCAACAATAGATGTAGAGGTAGCGTGCTGACGGTGATCACATCGACTTTGGAACCATTTCCCAAGTGCATCGTCACCTCGTCCTTAGCCAATCTTCGTTTAATTTGTAGCCCCTATTTCAAGTTGCATATATGAGCAACAGAACCAGTATCAAATACCCAGGCGCTACTACGAGCATTAGTAAGGTACACATCAATAACATGTATATCAAATATACGTTTCACTTTGCCCTCCTTCTTATCCACCAAATACTTGGGGCAGTTCCGCTTCCAGTGACTAGTCCCTTTGCAGTAGAAGCACCCAGTCTCAGGCTTAGGTCCAGACTTGGGCTTCTTCACTTGAGCAGCAACTTGCTTGCTGTTCTTCTTGAAGTTCCCCTTCTTCCCTTTGACCTTTTTCTTAAAACTAGTGGTCTTGTTAACCATCAACACTTGATGCTCCTTCTTGATTTCTACCTCTGCGGCCTTTAGCATCGCGAAGAGCTTGGGAATTGTCTTATCCATCCCTTGCATATTATAGTTCATCACGAAGCCTTTATAGCTTGGTGGCAGTGATTGAAGAACTCTGTCAATGACACTATCATCAAGAAGATTAACTCCCAGTTGAGTCAAGTGGTTGGGTACCCATACATTCTGAGTATATGTTCACCGACAGAACTATTCTCCTCCATCTTGCAGCTATAGAACTTATTCGAGACTTCATATCTCTCAATTCGGGCATTTGCTTGAAATATTAACTTCAACTCCTGGAACATCTCATATGCTCGATGACGTTCAAAACATCTTTGAAGTCTCGATTCTAAGCCGTAAAGCATGGCACACTAAACTATCGAGTAGTCAACATCTTTGCTCTGCCAGACGTTCATAACGTCCGGAGTTGCTCCTGCAGCGGGTCTTGCACCTAGCGGTGCTTCAAGGACGTAATTCTTTTGTGCAGAAATGAGGATAATCCTCAAGTTATGATACATCCATTTTTGCATCATGTTTTCTTACTGTTATTTACAAAGTTTTTATCCATAATAATGCTTTTTGGAATAATTCTAATGCCTTTTCTCTCATAAGTTGCAAGGAACACACCAAGAGGGAGAATTCTGGCAGTTGGAAATCTGGACCTGAAAAAGCTACGTCAGGCCACCTATTCTGCACAACTCCAAATGATCTGAAACTCAATGAGGATTTTTTATGGAATATTTAAGAAATACTGGAGCCAATAAACACTAGAGGGGGGCCACCAGGTGGGCACAACCCACCTGGGCGCGCCAGGCCCCCCTGGCGCGCCCTGGTGGGTTGTGGCCTCCTCCGCCCACCTCCGGTGCCCATCTTCTGGTATATAAGTCATTTTGACCTAGAAAAAATAAAAAAGACATTCGGGACGGAGCGCCGCCGTCTCGAGGCGGAACTTGGGCAGGAGCACTTTTGCCCTCCGGCGGAGTGATTCTGCCGAGGGAACTTCCCTCCCAGAGGGGGAAATCATCGTCATCATCATGACCAACAACTATCCCATCTTGGGACAGCAATCTCCATCAACATCTTCACCAGCACCATCTCATCTCAAACCCTAGTTCATCTCTTGTATTCAATCTTGTTACCGGAACTATAGATTGTTGCTAGGGGGTGACTAGTAGTGTTGTTGATTACATCTTGTAGTTGATTACTATATTGTTTATTTGGTGGAAGATTATATGTTCAGATCCATTATGCATATTAATATCCCTCTGATCATGAGCATGTTTGTTGTTTGTGAGTAGTTACTTTCGTTCTTGAGGTCCGAGATAAATCATGTTGCAAGTAATCATGTGAATTTGATATGTGTTCGATATTTTGATGGTATGTATGTTGTCATTCCCTTTGTGATGTCATGTGAACGTCGACTACATGACACTTCACCATATTTGGGCCTAAGGTAATGTATTGTGGAGTACTAAATAGATGGTGGGTTGCGAGAGTGACAGAAACTTAAACCCCAGTTTATGCACTATTCCGTAAGGGACCGATTGGATCCTAGAGTTTAATGCTATGGTTAGAATTTATTCTTAATACTTTTCTCATAGTTACGGATGCTTGCGGGAGGGTTAATCATAAGTAGGAGGTTTGTTCAAGTAAGAACAGCACCTAAGCACCGGTCCACTGATGTCTACTACTCAACCTTCTTCTTGTAGACGTTGTTGGGCCTCCAAGTGCAGAGGTTTGTAGGACAGTAGCAAATTTCCCTCAAGTGGATGACCTAAGGTTTATCAAAACGTGGGAGGTGTAGGATGAAGATGGTCTCTCTCAAAAAACCCTGCAACCAAATAACAAAGAGTCTCTTGTGTCCCCAACACACCCAATACAATGATAAGTTGTATAGGTGCACTAGTTCGGCGAAGAGATGGTGATACAAGTGCAATATGGATGGTAGATATAGGTTTTTGTAATCTGAAAATATAAAAACAGCAAGGTAGCAAGCGATAAAAGTGAGCGTACACGGTATTGCAATGCTAGGAAACAAGGCCTAAGTTCTCTCAACAATAATAACATAATTGGATCATATAACTATCCCTCAACATGCTACAAAGAGTCACTCCAAAGTAACTAATAGCGGAGAAAAAACAAAGAGATTATTGTAGGGTACGAAACCACCTCAAAGTTATCCTTTCCGATCGATCTATTCAAGAGTCCGCAGTAAAATAACACGAAGCTATTCTTTCCATTCGATCTATCCTAGAGTTCGTACTAGAATAACACCTTAAGACACAAATCAACAAAAACCCTAATGTCACCTAGATACTCCAATGTCACCTCATGTATCTGTGGGTATCATTATCCGATATGCATCACACAATCTAAGATTCATTTATTCAACCAACACAAAGAACTTCAAAGAGTGCCCCAAAGTTTTTACCGGAGAGTCAAGACGAAAACATGTGCCAACCCCTATGCATAAGTTCACAAGGTCACAGAACCCGCAAGTTGATCACCAAAACATACATCAAGTAGATCACGTGAATATCCCATTGTCACCACAGATAAGCACATGCATGACATACATCAAGTGTTCTCAAATCCTTAAAGACTCAATCCGATAAGATAACTTCAAAGGGAAAACTCAATCCATTACAAGAGAGTAGAGGGGGAGAAACATCATAAGATCCAACTTAATAGCAAAGCTCGCGGTACATCAAGATCGTGCCAAATCAAGAACACGAGAGAGAGAGAGAGATAGATCAAACACATAGCTACTAGTACACACCCTCAGCCCCGAGGGTGAACTACTCCCTCCTCGTCATGGAGAGCGCCGGGATGATGAACATGGCCACCGGTGAGGGATGACCCCTCCGGCAGGGTGCCGGAACAGGGTCCCTATTGGTTTTTGGTGGCTACAGAGGCTTGGGCGATGGAACTGCCGGTCTAGGTTATTTTCTGGAGGTTTCTGTATTTATAGGAATTTTTGGCATAGGTCTCACGGCAGGGGGGTCTCCGAGTCGTCCACGAGATAGGGGCCCATGCCCAGGGGGTATGGCGCGCCCCCCACCCTCGTGGACAGCCCGGGACCCTTCTGGCCCAACTCTTTTACTCCGGGGGCTTCTTTTGGTCCATAAATAATCATCAAAAATTGGCACGTCAATTGGACTCCGTTTGGTATTCCTTTTCTTTAAAACTCAAAAACAAGGAAAAAACAGAAACTGGCACTGGGCTCTAGGCTAATAGGTTAGTCCCAAAAATCATGTAAAATAGCATATAAATGCATATAAAACATCCTAGATGGATAATATAATAGCATGGAACAATAAAAAATTATAGAACGTTGGAGACGTATCAACATCCCCAAGCTTAATTCATGCTCGTCCTCGAGCAGGTAAATGATAAAAACGGAATTTTTGATGTGGAATGCTACCTAACATAATTTTCAATGTAATTTTCCTTATTGTGGCAAGAATATTCAGATCCATAAGATTGAAAACAAAAGTTTAATATTGACATGAAAACAAAAATACTTCAAGCATACTAACAAAGCAATCATGTCTTCTCAAAATAACATGGCCAAAGAAAGCTATCCCTACAAAATCATATAGTCTGCCTATGCTCTATCTTCATCACACAAAATATTTAATCATGCACAACCCCGATGACAAGCCAAGCAATTGTTTCATACTTTTGATGTTCTCAAACTTTTTCAATATTCACGCAATACATGAGCGTGAGCCTTGGACATAGCACTATAGGTGGAATAGAATGGTGGTTGTGGAGAAGACAAAAAGGGAGAAGATAGTCTCACATCAACTAGGCGTATCAACGGGCTATGAAGTTACCCATAAATACATATCAATGTGAGTGAGTAGGGATTTCCATGTAACGGATGCACTAGAGCTATAAGTGTATGAAAGCTAAAAAAGAAACTAAGCGGGTGTGCATCCAACTCGCTTGCTCACAAAGACCTAGGGCATTTTGAGGAAGTCCATCATTGGAATATGCAAGCCAAGTTCTATAATGAAAGATTCCCACTAGTATATGAAAGTGACAACATAGGAGACTCTCTATCATGAAGATCACGGTGCTACTTTGAAGCACAAGTGTGGTAAAAGGATAGTAGCATTGCCCCTTCTCTCTTTTTGTCTCATTTGTTTTTGTTTTTTTGGGCCCTCTCCTTTTTTGGCCTCTTTTTTTATTTTTTCTTTGTCCGGACTCTCATCCCGACTTGTGGGGGGATCATAGTCTCCATCATCCTTTCCTCACTGGGACAATGCTCTAATAATGAAGATCATCACACTTTTTTTTACTTACAACTCAAGAATCACAAATGATACTTAAAACAAAATATGACTCTATATGAATGCCTCCAGCGGTGTACCGGGATGTGCAATGAATCAAGAGTGACATGTATGAAAGAATTATGAATGGTGGCTTTTCCACAAATACGATGTCAACTACATGATCATGCAAAGCAATATGACAATGATGGAGCGTGTCATAATAAACGGAACGGTGGAAAGTTGCATGGCAATATATCTCGGAGTGGCTATTGAAATGCCATAATAGGTAGGTATGGTGTCTGTTTTGAGGAAGGTAATGGTGGGTGTTATGGTACCGGCGAAAGTTGCGCGGCACAAGAGAGACTAGCAATGGTGGAAGGGTGAGAGTGTGTACAATCCATGGAGTCAACATTAGTCATAAAGAACTCAAATACTTATTGCAAAAATCTATTAGTTATTGAAATG
The DNA here is from genome assembly GCF_002575655.3 of Aegilops tauschii subsp. strangulata. Classification (NCBI taxonomy): domain Eukaryota; kingdom Viridiplantae; phylum Streptophyta; class Magnoliopsida; order Poales; family Poaceae; genus Aegilops; species Aegilops tauschii. The sequence continues at coordinate 106,663,146 of NC_053036.3, read as the reverse complement.
AAGTACTACGCGCATGCTCCTAGGGGGATATATTGGTAGGAAAAGACCATCGCTTGTCCCCGACCGCCACTCATAAGAAAGACAATCAATAAATAAATCATGCTCCGACTTCATCACATAACGGTTCACCATACGTGCATGCTACGGGAATCACAAACTTTAACTCAAGTATCTCTCAAATTCACAACTACTCAATTAACATGACTCTAATATCACCATCTTCATATCTCAGAACAATCATAAGGAATCAAACTTCTCATAGTATTCAATGCACTCTATATGAAAGTTTTTATTATACCCATCTTGGATGCCCATCATATTAGGACTAATTTTATAACCCAAGAAAATTAACATGCTGTTCTAAAGACTCTCAAAATAATATAAGTGAAGCATGAGAGTTCATCTATTTCTTCAAAATAAAACCACCGTCGTGCTCTAAAAGATATAAGTGAAGCACTAGAGCAAACGACAAACTACTCCGAAAGATATAAGTGAAGATCAATGAGTATTCGAATAATCATGCAACTATGTGAAGACTCTCTAACATTTAAGAATGTCAGATCTTGGTATTTTATTCAAACAGCAAGCAAAACAAAAGAAAATAAAATAACACTCCAAGCAAAATACATATCATGTGGTGAATAAAAATATAGCTCCGAGTAAAGTTACCGATGAACGAAGACGAAAGAGGGGATGCCATCCGGGGCATCCCCAAGATTAGGCTCTTGGTTGTCCTTGAATATTATCTTAGGGTGCCCTGGGCATCCCCAAGCTTAGGCTCTTGCCACTCCTTATTCCATAGTCCATCGAATCTTTATCCAAAACTTGAAAACTTCACAACACAAAACTTAACAGAAAACTCGTAAGCTCCGTTAGTATAAGAAAACAAACCACAACTTTAAGGTACTGTAATGAACTCATGTTTTATTTATATTGGTGTTAAACCTATGGTATTCCAATTTCTATATGGTTCATACCCCCCGATACTAGCCATAGATTCATCAAAATAAGCAAACAACACACGAAAAACAGAATCTGTCAAAAACAGAACAGTATGTAGTAATCTGTATCAAACACATACTTTCTGTAACTCAAAAATTCTTCCAAAATAGGAAGTCCTAAATAATTTGTTTATTGATCTACTGCAATTGGAATCAGTATTTTATCACTTTCTGGTGATTTTTAACAATTGTTTTCGTCACCATAAAGTTTCTGACTTTTTCAGCAAGATCAAATAACTATCATCCAAGAAGATCCTATAGGTTTTACTTGGCACAAACACTAATTAAAACATAAAACCACATCTAACCAGAGTATAGATGAATTATTTATTACTAAACAGAACCAAAAATCAAGGAACAGAAATAAAATTGGGTTGCCTCCCAACAAGCGCTATCATTTAACGCCCTAGCTAGGCATAGAGATTTCGATGATGCTCACATGAAAGACAAGAATTGAAGCGCAAAGAGAGCATCATGATACACGTGACAAACACATCTAAGTCTAACATACTTCCTATGCATAGTCATCTTATAGGCAAACAAATTATTAAGGAAAGCAAACGCTAGCATATGCAAGGAAGCGGAAAGAAACAATAGCAATCTAAACATAACGAGAGGTTATTTAGTAACATGAAAATTTCTACAACCATATTTTCCTCTCTCATAATAATTACATGTAGGATCATAAGCAAATTCAAAAATATAGATATCACAAAACATATTCTTAACATGATCCACATGTATGCAAAATTGACACTCTTCCAAAATAGTGGGATTAACATTAACTAAAGTCATGACCTCTCCAAACCCACTTTTATCAAAAACTTCATAAGATTGAACATTCTCCAAATATGTGGGATCTAAAGTTGACACTCTTCCAAACCCACTTTTAATATTATTGCAAACATTATAATCAATCTCATATTCATCATGGGGCTTAAATAAATTTTCAAGATCATAAGAAGAATCACCCCAATCATGATCATTGCAACAAGTAGTAGACATAGCAAACCTAGCATCCCCATGCTTAGGGTTTTGCATATTATTAGGACAACTGACATCGAGGGAATTTATAGTAAAACCATTGCAATCATGCTTTTTATTGAAGGAGCTATCGTGAATCTCTGCATAAATTTCTTTATCACAATTTTCAGATTCACGAATTTCAAGCAAAACCTCATAAAGATAATCTAGTGCACTCAAATCACTAGAAATTTGTTCATCATAATTGGATCTCTTAAAAAGATTAGCAAGGGGATGAGGATCCATAAACTTTTAGCTAGCGAAGATGCAAGCAAAAAGAAGGCACATGGAAGAGGGCGAATAAAACGGCAAAGGTGAAGTGGGGGAGAGGAAAACGAGAGGCAAATGGCCAATAATGTAATGCGAGGGATAAGAGTTGGTGATGGGTACTTGGTATGTCTTGACTTGACTTGATTGGCATAGATCTCCCCGGCAAAGGCGCCAGAAATTGCTTGATGTCTACTACGCAACCTTCTTCTTGTAGACGTTGTTGGGCCTCCAAGTGCAGAGTTTGTAGGACAGTAGCAAATTTCCCTCAAGTGGATGACCTAAGGTTTATCAATCCGTAGGAGGTGTCGGATGAAGATGGTCTCTCTCAAAAAACCCTGCAACCAAATAACAAAGAGCCTCTTGTGTCCCCAACACACCCAATACAATGGTAAATTGTATAGGTGCACTAGTTCGGCGAAGAGCTGGTGATACAAGTGAAATATGGATGGTAGCTATAGGTTTTTGTAATATGAAAATATAAAAACGGCAAGGTAGAAAGTGATAAAAGTGAGCGTAAACAGTATTGCAATGCTAGGAAACAAGACCTAGGGTTCATAATTTCACCAGTGCAAGTTCTCTCAATAATAATAACATAATTGGATCATATAACTATCCCTTAACATGCAACCAAGTGTCACTCCAAAGTCACTAATAGCAGAGAACAAACGAAGAGATTATTGTAGGGTACGAAACCACCTCAAAGTTATCCTTTCTGATGGATCTATTCAAGAGTCTGTAGTAAAATAACACGAAGCTATTCTTTCCATTCGATCTATCCTAGAGTTTGTACTAGAATAACACCTTAAGACACAAATCAACCAAAACCCTAATGTCACCTAGATACTCCAATGTCACCTCAAGTATCTGTGGGTATGATTATACGATATGCATCACACAATCTCAGATTCATCTATTCAACCAACACAAAGAACTTCAAAGAGTGCCCCAAAGTTTCTACCGGAGAGTCAAAACGAAAACGTGTGCCAACCCCTATGCATAAGTTCACAAGGTCACTGAACCCGCAAGTTGATCACCAAAACATACATCAAGTAGATCACGTGAATATCCCATTGTTACCACAGATAAGCACATGCAAGACATAGATCAAGTGTTCTCAAATCCTTAAAGACTCAATCCGATAAGGTAACTTCAAAGGGAAAACTCAATCCATTACAAGAGAGTAGAGGGGGAGAAACATCATAAGATCCAACTATAATAGCAAAGCTCGCGGTACATCTAGATCGTGCCAAATCAAGAACACGAGAGAGAGAGAGAGAGAGAGAGAGATCAAACACATAGCTACAGGTACATACTCTCAGCCCCAAGGGTAGACTACTCCCTCCTCGTCATGGAGAGCACTGGGATGATGAAGATGGCTACCGATGAGGGATCCCCCTCCGGCAGGGTGCCGGAATAGGGTCCCTATTGGTTTTTGGTGGCTACAGAGGCTTGCGGCGGCGGAACTCCCGATCTAGGTTATTTTCTGGAGGTTTCTGTATTTATAGGAATTTTTGGCATAGGTCTCACGTCACGGGGGTCTCCGAGTCATACACAAGATAGGGGCCCACGCCCAGGGGGGTAGGACGCGCCCCCACCCTCGTGGACGGCCCGGGACTCTTCTGGCCCAACTCTTTTACTCTGGGGGCTTCTTTTGGTCCATAAAAAATCATCAAAAATTGGCACGTCAATTGGACTCCGTTTGGTATTCCTTTTCTGTAAAACTCAAAAACAAGGAAAAAAACAGAAACTCGCACTGGGCTCTAGGTTAATAGGTTAGTCCCAAAAATCATATAAAATAGTATATAAATGCATATAAAACATGCTAGATGGATAATATAATAGCATGTAACAATAAAAAATTATAGATACGTTGGAGACGTATCATCCACCCATATATCAAATTATCATAGTAGCGAACGCAAATCAAACCAACATGATGAAAGTGACTAGATGAAATTCCCGTGTACCCTCAAGAACGCTTGGCTTATCATAAGAGACCGTTTTGGCCTGTCCTTTGGCTCAAAAGGATTGGGCTACCTTGCTGCATACTTGTAACAATTATCGTTACTTGCTCGTTACAAATTACCTTACTATCAAACTACTCGCTACTTACAATTTCAGCACTTACAGACATTACCTTACTGAAAACTACTTGTCATTTCCTTCTGCTCCTTGTTGGGTTCGACACTCTTACCTATTGAAAAGAGCTACAATTGATCCCCTATACTTGTGGGTCATCAAGGCTATTTTCTGGCGCCGTTTCCGGGGAGTGAAGTGCCTTTGGTAAGTGGAATTTGGTAAGGAAACATTTATATAGTGTGCTGAAATTTATTGTCACTTGTTACTATGGAAAACAATCCTTTGAGGGGTTTGTTTGGGGGTATCTTCACCTCGTACGGAACCACAATTAATTGCCCCTCAACCTACTGCACCTATTGATAATATTGAATATGAAATTCCTTCGGGTATGATAGAACAACTGCTAGTTAATCCTTATGCAGGAGATGGAACCGAACATCCTGATATACACTTGATATATGTAGAACAAATTTGTGGACTGTTCAAGCTTGCAGGTTTACCCGGAGATGAGGTGATGAAAAAGGGTTTTCCTTTACTTTGAAGGTAAAAGCATTGGCATGGTATAGGCTATGCGATGATATTGGATCATGGAATTGGAATCATTTGAAATTGGAGTTCCACCAAAAATTTTATCCTATGCATCTAGTTCATCGTGATCAGAATTATATATATAATTTTTGGCCTCAGGAAGGAGAAAGTATCGCTCTAGCTTGGGGGAGGCTTAAGTCAATGTTATATTCATGCCCAATCATGAGCTCTCAAGAGAAATTATTATTCAGAACTTTTATGCTCGGCTTTCTCGTAGTGATCGAACCATGCTGGATACTTCTTGTGCTGGTTCTTTTATGAAGAAAACTATTGAATTCCGGTGGGATCTTTTGGAAAGAATTAAATGCAACTCTGAAGATTGGGAACTCGACGACGGTAAAGAGTCAGGTATAAATCTTAAGTATGATTGTGTTAAATCTTTTGTGGATATCGATGCTTTCCAAAAGTTTAGCACTAAATATGGACTTGACTCTGAGATAGTAGCCTCCTTTTGTGAATCATTTGCGACTCATGTTGAACTCCCTAAAGTGAAGTGGCTTAAATATCACCCACCTATTAAAGATGATATTAAAGGACCGGTACCGGTTAAAGAAGAAACTATACTTTATAATGATGATCCAGTTGTTCCTACTACTTATATTGAGAAACCACCTTTTCCTGTTAGGATAAAGTAACATGCTAAAGTTTCAACTGTGGTTAACAAAAGCTTTGTTAGAACACCTAAACAAGATGAACAAATTAAATTAGAACATATTGTTGCTATGGTTAAAGATATCTTAGAAGAAGACATAGATGGGCATGTTATTTACTTCTGTGTAGAAGCTGCTAGAATTGCTAAACCCAAAAAAGGGTTAAAAATAGACCAGTTGTTGGCCTGCCTATCATTTCAGTTAAAATAGGGGATCACTGTTACCATGGTTTATATATGTGACATGGGTGCTAGTGTGAGTGCTATTCCTTACACTTTGTATCAAGAAATTAGGAAAGACATAGCACCTACAGAGTTAGAAGACATAGATGTTACTATTAAAATTGCAAATAGAGACACCATATCACCTTGTGGAATTATTAGAGATGTTGAAGTCTTGTGTGGGAAAATAAATTACCCTACTAATTTTCTTGCTCTTGGTTCTCCACAAGATGGCTTATGTCCCATTATCTTTGGTAGACCTTTCTTTAACACAGTTAATGCTAAGATAGATTGCAAGAAACAAACTGTCGGTGTTAGTTTTGGTGATGAGTCTCATGAGTTTAAGTTTTCCAAGTTTAGTAGAAATCATAATGAAAAAGAATTGCCTAGTAAGGATGAATTAATTGGTCTTGCTTCTATTGCTATGCCACCTACTGATCCTTTAGAACAATACTTGCTAGAGCATGAAAATGATTTACATATGCATGAAAGAAATGAGATAGATAAGATTTTCTTTGAACAACGTCCTCTGCTTAAACACAATTTGCCTATTGAAACTCTAGGAGGTCCACCTCCACCTAAAGGTGATCCTGTGTTTGAATTAAAACAATTGCCAAACACTTTGAAATATGGTTATCTTGATGACAAGAAGATATATCCTGTTATTATTAGTGCCAACCTTTCAAAACATGAACAAGAAAGATTATTGAAAGTTCTAAGGAAGCACCGAGCTGCTATTGAATATATTCTTGATGATTTAAAGGGCATTAGTCCCACTCTATGTCAGCACAAAATTAATATGGAACCTGATGCTAAACCAGTTGTTGATCACCAACGTTGGTTAAATCCGAAGATGAAAGAGGTGGTAAGAACGGATATATTAAAACTTCTGAAAGCAGGTATAATCTATCCTATAGCTGATAGTAGATGGGTAAGTCCTGTTCATTGTGTCCCTAAGAAAGGAGGTATAACTGTTGTTCCTAATGATAAGAATTAACTTATTCCACAAAGAATTGTTATAGGCTAGAATGGTAATTGATTTTAGAAAATTAGATAAAGCTACTTGTCGGGGATATACCCCGCGGTATGACCCGGCCGGACTTGGCGACTCACCAGAGACCCGGCTGGAGCTTGGCGACTCACTGGTGATCCGCCCGGACATGGCGGTTTACATGTAACCCGCCTGGACATTGTGACTCACTGGAAACCGGGCGGGCGGATCAGACAGATGACAACCCCCAAGGCCTAGAAGGCCGGCTCATGCTATGGTGGGCCGGTTTACGAGGAAAGACACTAGGAGTTTTCCCTTAAAGGGGCAGACTAGGACTCCACTTGTTATAGAATAGTCCAAGTCCAACTAGGACTCCATATGTAACCCGCCCCTCCAACTTATATAAGGAGGGGCAGGGCACCCCAAGAGGGACAAGCAAGAAGAAACAATCTCTAGGGCTAGACACAAAGAGCCGGCTTACCGGCGACTCCCTCATGATCATAATGAGACCTAGCCACAAACAACATGTAGGGTTATTACCAGATGATGTTTCCCGAGGCCCGAAGCTGTCTAAATCCTTGTCTTATGTTACGTCTCTCGATTCCGCCCAACCCCTCTCAAGCTACCACATAGATGCGTTGGCCTCGCGACTAAGTCCTCACACTAAGGACATCTGTCGTGACAATTTCACGATAGTTGACGCCCACCGTGGGGCCTGCGCACGGTGGTGTTGAGTTTTTGAAGGGATCTATCCCAGGGATTGAGAAGGTCGCGTTTGGCCGGATTAAGATGATCCGGCACGGAAGGATCTAAATCGACTTTGAGTTCACCAGTCGAGATCGAAAGAATTTTTTCATGGTTATTTCGCGTGCTGATTCAAACGATCTGCTCAAACCGATGTATTCGACAGCAGACGTGTGGTGCGCCTTGACTAGGATGATGTCAACCTCAACTTTGTTAGTCAAGGTCGGAGACAATTCAGATACTGCCCTCAAAGGCGCGGCATGTCACCTCGTTGAGGTCTCGAGGACAATATGCTCTGCTTGTTTCGTGCTACGGCCGATCACGTTAAAGACAATAAGGACGTCATCAAGAGAAGGGATCAAGAAGCAATCCGCCGCGGCTGTTGTTTTTATCGTTCTAGGTTAAAAAAGGAAAGGATGAATCGCCTGTTTCCAAATGCCACGAGTGTGGACCGAAATCGACTCGGACGTATACAGACCTGTTCAGAATGACCCAAAGTAGACGTAACCACGGCGGTTTTGACCGGCCACCGGTGCTCTCAAGATCAGACTAGCGGCGACCACGCGAGACCAACAGTATGAGATGGCGGAGCCGTCGGCCGCCCTGCCGGTCCCAACTGACGCAGAGAGGGAGGACACCCTGGACCGGATACTCATGCGGCTGGCCTTCGCTGATGACGCCCGCCTTGTGCCACTTCTCGTCTGCGTGCTCCCTTACTCCTCCACCTCCATGATCATCCGCAAGCTCGCTGTGGAGATACTCAGCCACATCAGCAAACGGTCAGAAGTTGGGTATCAAGATCAATGAAAGAATACAAAGGCTCCCACAGCGTGTCCATGATAGAAAAAAGGGCAAGAGAAATTCATCACGGGAAGCCATCGCTACTCCAAGTACAAAGCAATCAAGCAAACCAAAGGGTAGGAACTCCACGTACGTGGTAGTCAGAATCCACAGAAGACATCAAACACGCCCTGGCGAAGCTCGTCGAGGGATCAGGCTTGGCCTGAACAGCAAAGCCACGCACGCGGAAGTCCACGACTGGGACGCGGACTCAATCTTCGATGAAGCATCGACCACGTCGCCGGCTCGGCCATCGCACCCTCGCTGCCGCGCCCGTACCACTACTCCCGTTCTCACTGGCTAGGCTCCGTCTCCGCCCCGCTCGCAGACGGGTGCTGCACCTGGACGCCTCATCAAGATAGACGTGCCTGAGTCGCTGCACCTCTTCTGTGCCAAACCGCCGGCCGCGCCAAAGCCACCATCCAGTCGTCGGAGTTTCGCGGCGCCGTCTTCAACCGCGGCAGGGGCGAGACGCTCTGCATCGCCAAGCTGCCGTCACTGACTCGCCCTCGCCTCCACCTTGTAATAGCCTCCGCCCGCGCCTCTCGCCTTGGCCTCACTTTGAGCCGCCGCCACGGGCCGCCCGCGCCTGGCCGACCTCGCCTCCGCATTTGCCGTGAGTCGCTGCAGCCTCAAGTCAACCCCGCCGCTGTTGCTGACCTCCACCGTCGCATCGCCGGCTGTCACTATGATCTGCCTTGCCGACTGTGAGCGGATATGACCACAATCCGGAGGATCGACAACGCGGACTCATCAACTACAGGCGCACTCGGATTCACCTTCACCTGACTCGCCGAGTCACCGCCCTTGCACGCCAGCTCCGGCCGGCGCCGGGCTGCCGATACTACTTTTGCTGGCCTCTCGCGCCGCGCGTCCGCACTCTTCTCGGAACTGCGCGCCCGCCTCACGCGGCGTGCCACTTCACTTCAAGCCGCTGCCATGGATCGTCAGTCTCCGCCTTGCCTCCGCCTTGCTGGGGAGCCGTGCGGCCTCACCGTCCCCGGCCCGGCCATCTGCTGCTCTGGCCTCGACCATCGCCGTTGACCCGCTGCTCCACTGTTGTCTCACCCCGCTGCCTTGAGCCGACCTCGTCTCTGTTGCGAGCCGTTGGGCCCCTCTGCCACTACCTCACGCCGTCATCGCTAAATCGCCAGCACATCGCTCTGCCGTCGGGCGTCAAGCCGCCCTCGCGCTGACCCGCCTCCAAGCCGCCCCTGCGCCACGGGTCGCCGTGCCAAGTTGCTCCTGCAACAAATCGCCCCATCAGCCGCCGTTGTTGGAACCTCCTTGCGTCGTTGCTCGCTTCCACCTAAGAGACGCTCGCGCAAGGCTCCGCCTCGTTCTGCCGCTGTAGCGGCCTTTACGCCTTTGAGCCGCCTCCGTTGCCGTGGGCCGTTTCCACTGTAACCCGCTGGGCTGAGCCTCCTTGCCTCGCCGGATCGCTGCGCCTGACTCTGCCTTGCCCGAGCCGCCTCGCTTCTGGAGACCCGCCGCACGGTTTCGTTTCGCTGTTCACCTCCGTTGACTTGCCTGCTCTCGATTACCCTTTGAGTCTCTCAATTCCGCCCAACCCCTCTCAAGCTACCACATAGATGCGTTGGCCTCGCGACTAAGTCCTCACACTAAGGACATCTGCCGTGACAATTCCACGACACTACTAGAAAAGATCATTACCCTTTGCCTTTTATTAATCAAATGCTTGAAATATTATCTAAGCACACATACTTTTGCTTCCTTGATGGATATTCTGGCTTTTCACTAATACCTGTTTCTCAACCTGATCAAGAAAAGACCACTTTTACTTGTCCTTTTGGAACCTATGCTTATAGACGCCTTTTGGTTTATGTAATGCACCTGCTACCTTTCAAAGATGCATGATGGCTATATTCTCTAATTTTTGTGAAAAGATTGTTGAGGTTATCATGGATGACTTCCCTGTCTATGGGAAGTCTTCTGATGATTGTTTAAGCAATCTTGATCAAGTTTTGCAGAGATGTGAACAAACAAATCTTGTCTTTAATTGGGAGAAGTGCCACTTTATGGTTAATGAAGGCATTATCTTGGGTGATAAAATTTCCGAAAGAGGTATTGAAGTGGACCAAGCTAAGGATGCCATGTCCTAAGGACATAAAAGGTATTCATAGTTTCCTAGGTCATGCTGGTTTCTATAGGAGGTTTATCAAGGACTTTTCTAAAATTTCTAGGCCTCTTACTAATCTTTTGCAAAAGGATATTCCTTTTGTTTTTGATGATGAATGTCTTGAAGCCTTTGAAACACTCAAGAAAGCTTTAATCTCTACACCTATTGTTCAACCACCTGATTGGAACTTGCCTTTTGAAATTATGTGTGATGCTAGTGATTATGCTGTTGGTGCTGTTCTAGGACAAAGAGTTGATAGTAAATTCAATGTTATTCATTATGCTAGTAAAACTCTAGATGGTGCTCAAAGAAATTATGCTACTACTGAAAAAAATTCTTAGTGGTGGTGTTTGCTTGTGATAAATTTAGACCTTATATTAATGATTCCAAAGTAACTGTTCACATAGACCATGCTGCTATTAAATATCTTATGGAAACGAAAGATGCTAAACCTAGACTTATTCATTGGGTTCTCTTGTTACAAGAATTTGATTTGCATATTATTGATAGAAAGGGAGCTGAGAACCCCATAGCTGATAACTTGTCTAGGCTTGAAAATGTGCTTGATGACCCACTTCCTATTGATGATAGTTTTCCTGATGAGCAGTTAGCTGCAATAAATGTTGCTAATAGTACTCCTTGGTATGCTGACCATGCTAATTACATTGTTGCTAAATATTTGCCACCTAGCTTTACATACCAACAAAAGAAAAAAAAAGCTTCTATGATTTAAGGCATTACTTTTGGGATGCCCCACATCTTTATAAAGAAGGAGTAGATGGTATTATTAGACTTTGTGTACCTGAGCATTAACAGGGACAAATCCTACGGAAATGTCACTCCGAAGCTTATGGAGGGCATCATGCTGGAGATAGAACTGCCCACAAGGTATTGCAGTCTGGATTTTATTGGCCTACTCTCTTCAAAGATACTCGTAAGTATGTCTCATCTTGTGATGAATGCCAAAGAATAGGTAATATTGGTAAGCGTCAAGAAATGTCTATGAATTATTCACTTGCTGTTGTACCATTTGATGTTTGGGGATTTGATTATATGGGACCTTTTCCTTCCTCTAATGGGTATACGCATATTTGGGTTGCTGTTGATTATGTCACTAAATGGGTAGTAGCTATTCCAACTAGTAGTGTTGATCACACACCTCTATTAAAATGCTTAAGGAAGTTATTTTCCCAAGGTTTGGAGTCCCTAGATATTTAATGACTGATGGTGGTTCACACTTTATTCATGGTGATTTTCGTAAGATGCTTGCTAAGTATGATGTTAACCATAGAGTTGCATCACCTTATTGAAGGAAATGTGAGGCAATAATAAAGTTGTTATTTACATTTCCTTATATCATGAAAAATGTTTATTATTCATGCTAGAATTGTATTAACCGGAAACTTAGTACATGTGTGAATACATAGACAAACAGAGTGTCCCTAGTATGCCTCTACTTGACTAGCTTGTTTATCAAAGATGGTTATGTTTCCTAGCCATAGACATGTGTTGTCATTTGATGAATGGGATCACATCATTAGAGAATGATGTGATGGACAAGACCCATCTGTTAGCTTAGCAATATGATCGTCTAGTTTGTTGCTATTGCTTTCATCATGACTTATACATGTTCTTCTGACTATGAGATTATGCAACTCCCAAATACCGGAGGAACACTTAGTGTGCTATCAAACGTCACAACCTAACTGGGTGCTTATAAAGATGCTCTACAGGTGTCTCCGATGGTGTTTGTTGAGTTGGCATAGATTGAGATTAGGATTTGTCACTCCGATTGTCGGAGAGGTATCTCTGGGCCCTCTCGGTAATGCACATCACAATAAGCCTTGCAAGCAATGTGACTAATGAGTTAGTTGCGGGATGATGCATTACGGAACGAGTAAAGAGACTTGCCGGTAACGAGATTGAACTAGGTATGGTGATACCGATGATCGAATCTCGGGCAAGTAACATATCAATGACAAAGGGAACAACGTATGTGGTTATGCGGTTTGACCGATAAAGATCTTCGTAGAATATGTAGGAACCAATATGAGCATCCAGGTTCCGCTTTTGGTTATTGACCGGAGATGTGTCTCGGTCATGTCTACAAAGTGCTCGAACCCGTAGGGTCCGCACGCTTAACGTTCGATGACGATTGGTATTACGAGTTTATGTGATTTGATGTACCAAAGGTTGTTCGGAGTCCCGGATGAGATAACAGACATGACGAGGAGTCTCGAAATGGTCGAGACATAAAGATTCATATATTGGAAGGCTACATTCGGACACCGGAATGGTTCAGGTCGTTTCGGATAAGTTTTGGAGTACCGGGGGTTACCGGAATCCCCCCCCCCCGAGAAGTTATTGGGCCTCATGGGCCTAGTGGTGGAAGAGAGGAGACAGGCCAAGGTGTGGCGCGTGCCCCCCTAGCGCAAACCGAATTGGGCTAGGGCTAGGGGGCCGGCCCCCCTTTCCTTCTCTTCTTCCTCTCCTTCCTTCTTCTCCTACTTGGACTTGGAAAGGGGGAACCTACTCCTACTAGGAGTAGGAATCCCCCCTTTGGGCACGCCCCTTGTGGCCGGCCCTCCTCCTCCTCCCCTCCTTATATACGGGGGTGGGGGCACCCCATAGACACACAAGTTGATCTTTAGCCGTGTGCGGTGCCCCCTCCACAGTTTTACACCTCGGTCATATCGTTCTAGTGCTTAGGCGAGGCCCTGCACCGGTAACTTCATCATCAGCATCACCACACCGTCGTGCTGACGAAACTCTCCCCCGGCCTCAGCTGGATCTAGAGTTCGAGGGACGTCACCATGCTGAACATGTGCAGATCGCGGAGGTGCCGTGCGTTTGGTACTTGATCGGTTGGATCGCGAAGACGTTCGACTACATCAATCGCGTTACTTAACACTTCCGCTTTCGGTCTACGAGGGTACGTGGACACACTCTCCCCGCTCATTCCTATGCTTCTCCTAGATAGATCTTGCGTGGTCGTAGGAATTGTTTTGAAATACTACGTTCCCCAACAGTGGCATCCGAGCCAGGTCTATGCGTAGATGTTATATGCACGAGTAGAACACAAAGAGTTGTGGGCGATAATAGTCACACTGCTTACCAGCATGTCATACTTTGATTCGGCGATATTGTTGGATGAAGCGGCCCAGACCGACATTAAATGACCGCGTACATGAGACTGGTTCTACCGCTGTGCTTCGCACATAGGTGGCTAGTCGGTGTCTGTTTCTCCAACTTTAGTTGAATTGAGTGTGACTACGCCCGGTCCTTGTTGAAGGTTAAAACAGCACACTTGACAAAAAACCGTTGTGGTTTTGATGTGTAGGTAAGAACGGTTCTTGATGAGCCCGTAGCAGCCACGTAAAACTTGCAACAACAAAGTAGAGGGCGTCTAACTTGTTTTTGCAGGGCTTGCTGTGATGTGATATGGTCAAGACGTGATGATATATAATTTGTTGTATGAGATGATCATGTTTTGTAACAGTTATCGGCAACTGGCAGGAGCCATATGGTTGTCGCTTTATTGTATGAAATGCAATCGCCATGTAATTGCTTTACTTTATCACTAAGCGGTAGCGATAGTCGTAGAAGCAATAGTTGGCGAGACGACAACGATGCTTCGATGGAGATCAAGGTGTCAAGCCGGTGACGATGGTGATCATGACGGCGCTTTGGAGATGGAGATCAAAGGCACAAGATGATGATGGCCATATCATATCACTTATATTGGTTGCATGTGATGTTTATCCTTTATGCATCTTATTTTGCTTAGTACGTGATACGTCTCCAACGTATCTATAATTTGTGATTGTTCCATGCTATTATATTATCTGTTTTGGATGTTTAATGGGCTTTAATATGCTCTTTTATATTATTTTTGGGACTAACCTATTAACTGGAGGCCCAGTGTCAGTTTCTGTTTTTTTTGCCTATTTTAGAGTTTTGTAGAAAAGGAATACCAAACGGAGTCCAAACGGAATGAAACCTTCGCGATGATCTTTCTTGGACCGAAAGCAAACCAGAAGACTTGGAGTTGAAGTCTGGAACGCCACGAGGTGGCCATGAGGTAGGAGGGCGCGCCCAGGGGGGTAGGCGTGCCCCCCACCTTCGTGGGCCCCTCGTAGCTCCACCGACGTACTTCTTTCGCCTATATATACTCTTATACCCTAAAAACATCAGGGGGAGCCATGAAACCACTTTTCCACCGCCCCAACCTTATGTACCCATGAGATCCCATCTTGGGGCCTTTTCCGACGATCTGCTGGAGGGGGAATCGATCACAGAGGGCTTCTACATCAACACCATAGCCTCTCTGTTGAAGCGTGAGTAGTTTACCACAGACCTTTGGGTCCATAGTTATTAGCTAGATGGCTTCTTCTCTCTCTTTGGTTCTCAATACAAAGTACTCCTTGATGTTCTTGGAGATCTATTCGCTGTAATACTCTTTTGCGGTGTCACTACTAGAAAAAGGCCTACTAGTGGCGCACCAGTTTTGCCTACTAATGGCGCACTACTGGTGCGCCACTAGCATCACGCCACTAGTAATTTTTACTAATGGCGCACCGCTGGTGCGCCATTAGTATCTGGTATACTAATGGCGCACCAGTGGTGCGCCATTAGTATATGCCACGGTGCGCCATTACTATCTGACTTAGTAATGGCGCACCACATAGAAGTGCGCCATTAGTAACAATTTTTTTTCAAATATTTTTTCAGAAATATTTTTTTCAAAAAAAAAGTTTTCCAAAATTTTTTTTTAAAATTTTTTTCAAAAAATTTTCAAAATTTTTGTTCCAATTTTTTCTTAATCTCGGGTCACTATGGCTTAATCTCAAGTCAAATCGCACTAAGTGGTCAAACTTCCTGGAAGGTCACCCATCCTCACACTACTCCAGCCCGACCACGCTTAACTTCGCCGTTCTATCCAACCCCAACACCACCTCACTTAACAGCCACTTGTTGATATATCTATCATATCAATCCTATTAAACCTTGTTGATGTCTAGGACTTTGTTCATATTCATGAGTATGATGAAATTTTGAAAAATATTTCAAACTTCCCTGTCATATTACGAATCATTTTTTGAAAAAAAAATCAAAACCAATATTTTTTTCTGTTACTAGTGGCGCACCTAGCAACCGGTGCGCCACTAGTAAGTTTGAATTTTTTTGAATTTTTTTACCTCCAGATCTTGAAAGCCCCGTATCTTTTTTTTCTGTTAAGTTTTTGAGGATTTTGAAAATGTTTAACGGGGTTCCTTTTCATCCGAGTTCGAATGCAAAAGTTATGCCCATTTTCGAGTAGATGATTTTTCATATAAAAAACTTTTTCATCCGAGTTCGTATGCAAAAGTTATGCCCATTTTAAGAAATTCCAGAGAGATTTTGCAAATAAAGTCGAAATTCATATTTGTTAATTTTCCCAACAACTAGACCACATATCACATGGGAAACTTATTTTATTTTATTTTTTTGACATTTCCATCATTTTCTTTTATTTTTTAAAAAACTGAAAAGGCGGTCCACGGGGGGGGGGGGGGTGCATTCGGTGGAATGGGCCAAGTTACTAATGGCGCACCGTGGGGGTGGTGCGCCATTAGTAGTTCAACTAGTAATGACGCACCACCCCAACCGTGCCCCATTAGTAGTTTTTCAAAAAAACAAAATTTGTAACAAAATTACTAATGGCGCACCTGTGAGTGGTGCGCCATTAGTAGTTCAACTAGTAATGGCGCACCGTGGGAGTGGTGCGCCATTAGTAGTTGAACTAGTAATGGCGCACCGTCCCACGGTGCGCCATTAGTAGTTTAAAAAATAAAAATAAAAAAATTTGAATTTTTTTTGAAACTTAATTACTAATGGCGCACCGTGGGATGGTGTGCCATTACTAGTTGAACTACTAATGGCGCACCATTCCACGGTGCGCCATTAGTAGTTTTGAAAAAATTTAAATTTTTTTTTTACTAATGGCGCACCGTGGATGTGGTGCGCCATTAGTATTTTCACACTAATGGCGCACCAACACATGGTGCGCCATTAGTATTTAGTAATGGCGCACCACATGTACAGTGCGCCATTAGTGTCCATATTGGCTATAGCTGTTTTTGTAGTACTGTGTATTTAGTAATGGCGCACCACATGTACAGTGCGCCAGCTGGCCACCAGGCCGACTAGGCCGGCCCACCCCACTCCCTATACACCCCCTGCCCAAACCCTAACCGATACCCAGCACCCCACTCCCCCCACTCGCTCGCCTCTACCTCTCCTCTCGATCCCATCTGGATCGGGGAGGGGCCCGACCTCGACGCGCCGACCGCGCCGCCCGTCCACCCCGCGACATGCCGCCGCCGCCGCACACCATCGCCGCCTCGCCGCCACCGGAGCCCCGCCGTTCGCTGGTCCTCCCCACCGGACTGCCTCCCCATCTCCCCATGCCTCCGTGGTCCCCGTCGACCTCCCCGCACCCGACTGCCCCGAACCCTACGACCCCGCCGTGAGCACCGCACCTTCCCCTCTCTTCCTCCCCCGCGCACGCGCTCGACATCCATGCCGATTCCGCCATAGCCGAACGCCCGCATCCCACTGCCCGTGGCCCGTGCTCACCCTACCCCTCGCGCGCTCGTCGGCTCACGCCGCCCGCACCTCGCCCCGTCTCGGCATGCTGCCGCTCGCGGCCGTGCTCGCCGTGCGCCCTGCCTATTCAAGCGCCTAGACCACCCCGCACCCCACGGCTCCGCTCGCCGGGTTGCCCTTGCAGCCGCATCGCGCCGAACCCCGCCGCCTGCTGTGCGCTGCCGCCCGCTCACTGCCCCTTTTCCCCACGCACACGCGCACCACGCCGAGGCCGCGCCCGCCTCGCTCTGCCGCTGCCGCTTGCCGCCAACAGCGCGCGCCCTCCACCGCGGCCCTCCGCTCCCACGCCGGAGCTCGCGATCGCTGCCGCTGCTGTGGTTGTGCTCCTCAAGCCCCTCGCCGTGCCACTGCACTGCTTCCCTGCTGCTCCGCCCGGTTGCAGCCCGCCGGAGCTCCACACCGGCGCGCCGGCACTCGCTCCTGCCAGCCGCCCCGCAGCGCCCGGTTGGGTGCGCCCCTGTTCGGGCTATGCCCGACGCCCGCGCCCACTATGCCTCCCCCAGAGCCACTTACTAGGGGGCCCACGCCCCAGAAAATATTAAAAAAGAGATTAAACTAAATAAATAAATAATTAGTTAATTAACTTAATTAATTATGTTTAATTAAACTAATGAAACTTAGTTAACCTAATTAACTAATTAAACTAATAAATCATGTTTAGTTAGTCTGAGTCAATGACGAACGGGACCCACACGTCTGTTGACCCAGTCAACAGATGGTTGACTCATGACATCATGCCGACATCATAATTACATTTTATAATTAAATTAAGTGTGTTAATATAAAAAATGAATTAAAACTTCGAAAATTAATATAAAATAAACCGTAACTCGGATGAAAATGTTTTGTACATGAAAGTTGCTCAGAACGACGAGTCGAATCTGAATACGCAGCCCGTTCGTCCGCCACACATCCCTAGCATAGGAAACATGCAACTTTCCCCCTCCGGTTCATCTGTCCGAAAACGCGAAACACCGGGGATACTTTCCCGGATGTTTCCCCCCTTCGTCGGTATCACCTCCTACCGCGTTAGGGCACACCTAGCACTACGAATTGTCATGTCATGCATCATCATGCATATGGTTGCATTATATTTATTGTTTCTTCCCCCTCTTCGCTCATTAGACACCGAGAGCGACGCCGTTGCTACCCAGCACGACTACGGTGTTGACGACCCCTCCTTCTCGGCTGAGCTTCCAGGCAAGCCCCCCCCCCTGATCAACCTGATATCGCCTATTCCTTCTCTCTACTGCTTGCATTAGAGTAGTGTAGCATGTTACTGCTTTCGGTTAATCCTATTCTGCTGCATAGCCTGTCATTGTTGCTACAGTTGTTACCCTTACCTGCAATCCTAAATGCTTAGTATAGGATGCTAGTATTAAATCAGTGGCCCTACATTCTTGTCCGTCTGCCATACTATACTACCGGGCCGTGATCACTCGGGAGGTGATCACGGGTATATACTTACATACATATTATATGATACTGATAGAGATGATAAGATATTATTTTTGGTATTTTTATGATATAGACTAAAAGTAAAGAAAGCATAATAAACAGCGACAGAAATAGCTTGTTGACGGGAGATTAATATGATGGAAGATAGACCCGGGGGCCATAGGTTTCACTAGTGGCTTCTCGCAAGATAGCATAAGTATTATGGTGGGTGAACAAATTACTGTCAAGCAATTGATAGAAAAGTGCATAATTACAAGAATATCTAGGCATGATCATGTATATAGGCATCACGTCTGCAACAAGTAGACCGACTCCTGCCTGCATCTACTACTATTACTCCACACATCGACCGCTATCCAGCATGCATCTAGAGTATTAAGTTCATAAGAACAGAGTAACGCATTAGGTAAGATGACATGATGTAGAGGGATAAACTCATGCAATATGATATAAGCCCCATCTTTTTATCCTCGATGGCAACAATACAATACGTGTCGTTTCCCCTACTGTCACTGGGATTGAGCACCGCATGATTGAACCGAAAGCTAAGCACTTCTCCCATTGCAAGAAAGATCAATCTAGTAGGCCAAACCAAACTGATAATTCGAAGAGACTTGCAAAGATAACCAATCATACATAAAACAATTCAGAGAAGATTCAAATATTGTTCATAGATAATCTTGATCATAAACCCACAATTTATCGGATCTCGACAAACACACTGCAAAAGGAGTTACATCGAATAGATCTCCAAGAAGATCGAGGAGAACTTTGTATTGTGATCCAAAGAGAGAGAAGAAGCCATCTAGCTAATAACTATGGACCCGAAGGTCTATGGTAAACTACTCACACATCATCGGAGAGGCTATGGTGTTGATGTAGAAGCCGTCCGTGATCGATGCCCCCTCCGCCAGAGCGCCGGAAAAGGCCCCAAGATGGGATCTCACGGGTACAGAAGGTTGCGGCGGTGGAATTAGGTTTTCGTGGTGCTCCTCGATGGTTTCGGGGTACGTAGGTATATATAGGAGGAAGAAGTAGATCGGTGGAGCCACGAGGGGCCCACGAGGGTGGAGGGCGCGCCCGGGGGGGGGGGGGGGGGGGATAGGCGCGCCCCCATGCCTTGTGGCCTCCTCGTTGATTGCTTGACGTCCACTCCAAGTCATCTGGATCATGTTTGTTCCAAAAATAACTCTCCCGAAGGTTTCATTCCGTTTGGACTCCGTTTGATATTCCTTTTCTGCGAAACACTGAAATAGGCAAAAAAACAGCAATTTGCAATGGGCCTTGGGTTAATAGGTTAGTCCCAACAATAATATAAAAGTGTATAAATAAGCCCATTAAACATCCAAAACAGAATATATAATAGCATGGAACAATAAAAAATTATAGATACGTTGGAGACGGATCAAGCATCCCCAAGCTTAATTCCTGCTCGTCCTCGAGTAGGTAAATGATAAAAACAGAATTTTTGGTGTGGAATGCTACCTAGCATATTTCTCAATGTAATTTTCTTTATTGTGGCATGAATGTTGAGATCCGAAAGATTCAAGATAAAAGTTTAATATTGACATAAAAATAATAATACTTTAAGCATGCTAACCAAGCAATTATGTCTTATCAAAATAACATAGCCAAAGAAAGCTTATCCCTACAAAATCATATAGTTTGGCTATGCTTCATTTTCGTCACACAAAATGCTCTCATCATGCACAACCCCGATGACAAGCCAAGCAATTGTTTCATACTTAGCCTTTTCAAACTCTTTCAACTTTTACGCAATATATGAGCGCGAGCCATGGACATAGCACTATGGGTGGAATAGAATATAATGATTGAGGTTGTGTGAGAAAAAAAGAGAAAGTCTCACATTGACGCTGCTAATCAACGGGCTATGGAGATGCCCATCAATTGATGTCAATGCAAGGAGTAGGGATTGCCATGCAACAGATGCACTAGAGCTATAAATATATGAAGCTCAACAAAATAAACTAAGTGGGTGTGCATCCAACTTGCTTGCTCACGAAGACCTAGGGCATTTGAGGAAGCCCATTGTTGGAATATACAAGCCAAGTTCTATAATGTAAGATTCCCACCAGTATATGAAAGTGAAAAAATAGGAGACTCTCTATCATGAAGATCATGGTGCTATTTTGAAGCACAAGTGTGGTAAAAGGATAGTAACATTGTCCCTTCTCTCTTTTTCTCTCTTTTTTTCTCTTTTTTTATTGGGCCTTCTTCTCTTTTCTTCTTTTTTTTGCCTCTTTTCTTTCTTTCTTTTTCGTCCGGAGTCTCATCCCGACTTGTGGGGGAATCATAGTCTCCATCATCCTTTCCTCACTTGGGACAATGCTCTAATAATGATGATCATCACACGTTTATTTACTAACAACTCAAAGATTACAACTGAATACTTAGAACAAAAGATGACTCTATGTGAATGCCTCCGGCGGTGTACAGGGATATGCAATAAATCAAGAGTGACATGTATGAAAGAATTATAAAGGTGGCTTTGCCGCAAATACGATGTCAACTACATGATCATGCAAAGCAATATGACAATGATGATGCGTGTCATAATAAACGGAACGGTGGAAAGTTGCATGGCAATATATCTCGGAATGGCTATGGAAATGCCATAATAGGTAGGTATGGTGGCTGTTTTCAGGAAGATATAAGGAGGTTTATGTGTGATAGAGCATATCATATCGCGGGGTTTGGATGCACCGGCGAAGTTTGCACCAACTCTCAAGGTGAGAAAGGGCAATGCATGGTACCGAAGAGGCTAGCAATGATGGAAGGGTGAGAGTGCGTATAATCCATGGACTCAACATTAGTCAAAAAGAACTCACATAGTTATTGCAAAAATCTACATGTCATGAAACCAAGCACTACGCGCATGCTCCTAGGGGGATAGATTGGTAGGAAAAGACCATCGCTCGTCCCCGACCACCACTCATAAGGAAAGCAATCAAAGAACACCTCATGCTTCAAATTTGTTACACAACGTTTACCATACGTGCAAGCTACGGGACTTGCAAACTTCAACACAAGTATTTCTCAATTTCACAATTGCTCAACTAGCACACCTCTAATATTACCACCTTTATATCTCAAAACAACTATCAAGTATCAAACTTCTCTTACTATTCAATGCACTTTGTAAACTACCATGCTGTTCTAAAGGACTCTCAAAATAATATAAGGGAAGCATGAGAGATCAATAATTTCTATAAAATATAACCACCACCATGCTCTAAAAGATATAAGTGAAGCACTAGAGCAAAATTGTTTAGCTCAAAAGATATAATTGAAGCACATAGAGTATTCTAATAAATTTCGATTAATGTGTGTCTCTCTCGAAAGGTATGTACAGAAAGGATGATTGTGGTGAACTAAAAAGCAAAGACTCAAATCATACAGACGCTCCAAGCAAAACACATATCATGTGGTGAATAAAAATATAGCTCCAAGTAAAGTTACCTATGGACGAAGACAAAAGAAGGGATGCCTTCCGGGGTATCCCCAAGCTTAGGATTTTTGTGTTGTACTTATATTTTACCTTGGGGTGCCTTGGGCATCCCCAAGCTTAGGCTCTTGCCACTCCTTGTTCCATAATCCATCAAATCTTTACCCAAAACTTAAAAACTTCACAACACAAAACTTGACAGAAAATCTCATGAGCTGCGTTAGCGAAAGAAAACAAAACACCACTTCAAGGTACTGTAATTAACTCATTCTTTATTTATATTGGTGTTAAAAATACTGCATTCCAACTTTTCTATGGTTCATAAACTCCATTACTAGCCATAGATTCATCAAAATAAGAAAACAACACACGAAAAACAGAATCTGTCAAAAACAGAACAGTCTGTAGTAATCTGTAACTAACGCAAACTAATGGAACTCCAAAAATTATAAAATAAATTTCTGGACGTGAGGAATTTATCTGTTAATCATCTGCAAAAAGAATCAACTAAATAACACTCTCCAGTAAAAATTTGAAGCTAATCTCGTGAGCGCTAAAGTTTCTGTTTTTTACAGCAAGATCGCAAAGACTTTCCACAAGTCTTCCCAAAGGTTCTACTTGGCACAAACACTAATTAAAACACAAAACCACATATAAACAGAAGCTAGATGGATTATTTATTCCTAAATATAACAAATAAGAAAAAAATAAAAATAAATTGGGTTGCCTCCCAACAAGCCCTATTGTTTAACGCCCCTAGCTAGGCATAAAGGCAAGGATAGATCTAGGTGTTACCATCTTTGATAGGAAATTCTTCAATAAGAAACCTATGACCTCTAGGGGTTTCTTTATTTTTATTAATTATCAAAATCCTAGGCACGAAATCGAGAAAATCATTTGTAGCAAAAGGTTCCTTAAGGATAGCGAGAAAGTTGGGGTGAACACTTATGGATTTGAGATCCGCATTTCCCTTACTAGAAGTTTCACCCTTATTTTTAGGAACATACATCAATTTGGCAATCTTAGCATTAGAAGGAGTGTTTTTCATGGAAGAAAAGGTAGACCCTAGGTTGGTAATAATATCCTCAATTTTATCAATTCTAGTGGAATCTTGATCTATCTTTTCATTAACCATAGGTTCCTTTTCTTTAAAAAAATTAAGAGCAACTCCTACCTTAGATCCGTATTGGGTAATTTGGTTGTGGATCTTTCTATCCAAATTTTCAATCAACTCTACGGTGGCAACCTTATTTTCAATAATTTCAGGCCGTTGCATCACATGTTCCAAAGTTAAAATAGTTCCTTTAACCAAAAGAGGTGCTGGGCCAAACAAAAGTATAGCTACCCAATTTCCTCCGGCAATGGTATCAAGAATATATCTATTCCAAGGAGTGATGCCTACATAAAAAATGCGAAGAAGAACGAAAGTAGATTGCTTCCTAGTAGATCTATTTTGTGCATTGCAAATTCTGTACCAAGCATCTTTTGGATTTTCTCCCTCCCTTTGTTTAAAATTAAGGACTTCATTCTCAGGAGACAAAGGAGTAGATAAAGGACTAGCCATGACGGCACACGGGACACAAAAGGCAAGCGAAAAAGAAGCAAACGGGAAAAGAGGGCGAATAAAACGGCAAGGGTGAAGTGGGGGAGAGGAAAACGAGAGGCAAATGGCAAATAATGTAATGCGAGGGATAAGAGTTTGTGATGGGTACTTGGTATGTCTTGACTTGTGCGTAGACTCCCCGGCAACGGCGCCAGAAATCCTTCTTGCTAACTCTTGAGCATGCGTTGGTTTTTCCCTTGAAGAGGAAAGGGTGATGCAGCAAAGTAGCATAAGTATTTCCCTAAGTTTTTGAGAACCAAGGTATCAATCCAGTAGGAGGCCACACGCAAGTCCTTCGTACCTACACAAACAAATAAGAACCTTGCAACCAACAGGATAAAGGGGTTTTCAATCCCTTCATGGCCACTTGCAAAAGTGAGATCTGATAGAGATGATAAGATAATATTTTTGGTATTTTATGATAAAGACTAAAAGTAAAGAAGGCAAAATAAACGGCGACAGAAATAGCTTGTTGACGGGAGATTAATATGATGGAAGATAGACCCGGGGGCCATAGGTTTCACTAGTGGCTTCTCTCAAGATAGCATAAGTATTACGGTGGGTGAACAAATTACTGTCGAGCAATTGATAGAAAAGTGCATAATTATGAGAATATCTAGGCATGATCATGTATATAGGCATCACGTCCATGACAAGTAGACCGACTCCTGCCTGCATCTACTACTATTACTCCACACATCGACCACTATCCAGTATGCATCTAGAGTATTAAGTTCATAAGAATAGAGTAACGCATTAGGTAAGATGACATGATGTAGAGGGATAAACTCATGCAATATGATATAAACCCCATCTTTTTATCCTCGATGGCAACAATACAACATGTGTCGTTTCCCCTACTGTCACTTGGATCGAGCACCGCATGATTGAACCGAAAGCTAAGCACTTCTCCCATTGCAAGAAAGATCAATCTAGTAGGCCAAACCAAACTGATAATTCGAAGAGACTTGCAAAGATAACCAATCATACATAAAAAGAATTAAGAGAAGATTCAAATATTGTTCATAGATAATCTTGATCGTAAACCCACAATTCATCGGATCTCGACAATATCCAAAACATCCAAAACAGAATATATAATAGCATGGAACAATCAAAAATTATAGATAAGTTGGAGACGTATCAAGTACCCGCAAGTGTTCCGATGTGGGGGGCTGAAAGGTCAGGTGACTGCATCCCGGTAGAGGTGGGCCTGGGTTCCCGACAGCCCCCGACTTTTACTTTGTGGCAGAGCGACAGGGCAGGTTGAGACCACCTAGGTGAGAAGTGGGACTGGCCCTGGTCGGCGTACGCGGTTACTTTAAAATAACGCCATTAACGAGATCTTGGTATTTGATCTGAGTCTGGCCACTGGCCTATACGCACTAACCAACTACGCGGGGACAGTTATGGGCACTCGACGTCGTGGTATCAGCCGAAGCCTTCGTGACGTCAGCGACTGAGCAGCGCGCGCCGGGTTGGACCGCGTAACGCAAGTTCCTTTGTAATGGAGGTTGCTAGGTCTGCTCACCGGCCGCGTACGCAACGTGGAGGTGTGCAATGGGCGATGGGCTCAGACCCCTGCGCGCATAGGATTTAGACCGGCGTGCTGAACTCTCTGTTGTGCCAAGGTGGGGCTGCGATGTGTTGATCTTCCGAGGCCGGGCATGACCAAGGAAAGTGTGTCCGGCCAATGGGGATCGAGCGTGTTGGGTAATGTGGTGCACCCCTGTAGGGAAGTTTATTTATTCGAATAGCCGGGGTCCCTCGGTAAAAGGACGACCCGGAGTTGTAGCTTGACCTTATGACAACTAGAACCGGATACTTAATAAAACACACCCTTTCAAGTGCCAGATACAACCCGGTGATCGCTCTCTAACAGGGCGACAAGGGGAGGATCGCCGCGTAGGATTATGCTATGCGATGATACTTGGTGAAGTTACCATCTACTCTCTCCTACATGGTGCAAGATGGAGGCTGCCAGAAGCGTAGTCTTCGATAGGATTAGCTATCCCCCTCTTATTCTGGCATTCTGCAGTTCAGTCCACCGATATTGCCCCTTTACACAGATACCCATGCACACGTAGTGTAGATCCTTGCTTGCGAGTACTTTGGATGAGTACTCACGGTTGCTTTTCTCCCTCTCCCCCCTTTCCTTTCTTCCTAGTTGTCGCAACCAGATGCTGGAGCCCAGGAGCTAGACGCCACCGTTGACGACGACTCGTGCTACACTGGAGGTGCCTACTACTACGTGCACGCCGCTGACGACAACCAGGAGTAGTTTAGGAGGATCCCAGGCAGAAGGCCTGTGCCTCTTTCGATCTGTATCCCAGTTTGTGCTAGCCATCTTATGGCAACTTGTTTAACTTATGTCTGTACTCAGATATTGTTGCTTCTGCTGACTCGTCTATGATCGAGCACTTTTATTCGAGCCCTCGAGGCCCCTAGCTTGTATTATGATGCTTGTATGACTTATATCATTTTTAGAGTTGTGTTGTGATATCTTCCCGTGAGTCCCTGATCTTGATCGTACACATTGGCGTGTATGATTAGTGTACGGTTGAATCGGGGGCGTCACAAGTTGGTAACAGAGCCGACTACCTGTAGGAATCCCCCTTCCACACTCCTTGGCCGAAGTCGAGTCTAGACATTGCAAAACTTCTACTAACATGGCTGTGCGGCTTACGAGCCCACGTCGCCATAGGGTGGTATTAGGATCTTTTATTCCTCGTCTATACTCTGGGACTCTGATCTCTCCTATATTCGGGTTAAATGAATTTGCTAACTCTGACATTAGGATATCGTCATCGCATCCACCTGGAGAGCCCCTTATTGCAGAGGATCGCCTGTTGCAACAGAAGATTCCGAAGATACTCTGCAATGTTCTCTCGATACTTTGTGCCATCGCTTTTGCAATTCCCTTTCATCGATAAAACCCCCATGGATAACCATGTACACTTGCCAATCATACAATCAATCCCGGTTGATACTGTTATTACAAGATACCCCGAAATTATCTCTATTGTTCTGGGAATACCCTGTGCCTACTACCTTGCAGTTCTTTGCCACATGAATACCCCTACGGATATTCCTTGCACTTACTGAGCATCCGTTCATCCCCAATTGTTTATGTGTTTCACAAAATTCTTCGAAATGCTATTAGATCTTCCGAAATCCTTGGTAGCCTATTGCTCCTGATCTTCCTTACCTGCTTGCAATATGGTTAATTCCATATGACTAGCGATATTCATTAGCATCCTTTGACATCGTCATAATGAGCATTTGATTCGATATGTTTGCGAATGCCCGCAATTATCGTTGATCCTTATAAATTACTTTTCCGGCTGAACTGCCATTCTTTTAACTGAATTGGTTCTCGACCAATAAAATCATCGTCGATTGTACCCCTAAGGCTATTCAACTTATCCATCCCTAATCCGAGCATTGCTTCTGATCCCTTGTCTTGGAATTCATAATTCCTTTGCATTTGAGCTTTGAGTTAGTCAGTTATTTCTATAATCTGATCTCCTTGCATTCTTTCTTCCTCTAGTTGAGTAGCGATGCTCACATCAGATCCCTTGTGGACCACCAGACCCTTTGTCGGATATTATCCGACAACGTCCTTCATATTCAATAAGCTTGAGAGCCTTTCCTCGGATACATAATGCCTTTGGTAAATTGTATCCTCTGCTTTCTCAACCATGTGCTGCTTTCGAGCTTGTATGAATTACTCCTGGAGTTGAGGTATATGTTTCTAAGATGCCCCGATGGGTTGAACATATACCTTCCTTAATTTGTGTGAACCCCAAAGTCTTCATGGGTCATAACCTTCTGGTATCCCGCCAGTTAAACTTTCAAACTCTAAACATTCTTAACTGAGAGCAGTAAATGAGAAGTTGTGTATTGGAGAAGTGGGAGTCGACCTTGAACCTTGCGTTCATGCCCATGGACACGATGCTAATCTTATCATGGATGCTTCTCGTAAACCCTCTTTGGTATAAGATCATCTTATATATGGGAATTGGTCTTTTGCAACCGTGGTTACGACCATATTTTCTTCTTGATTACATTTCTCGGACAAGTTAGATTACTTGCCTTCTGCAGATCAATACGCCTGCCCAACCTCTATTTTTTATCTGTCTTCTTGTATTAGCCCCATGGTATCTCGAGGATATATCTTATGAATTTCTGATGAAGTTGTACCTTCCCTGTCATAGTGACTCCACGGGTTTTGGGTTGTCGTGAACCGGGAACATGAATCGATTCCGCTCTCCGATATGATAACTCTAAGTAATTTTCATTGCTTATGAGTTTAATAATCCTCCAAGTCAGTCCTAGCCTGATTGGCTATATCCTTATCATGCTAAATTTTAACTGTGCTACCTGGTCCTTCTTCCCGAAGCACAATTTTCGAT
This sequence comes from Aegilops tauschii subsp. strangulata, assembly GCF_002575655.3. Lineage (NCBI taxonomy): Eukaryota > Viridiplantae > Streptophyta > Magnoliopsida > Poales > Poaceae > Aegilops > Aegilops tauschii. Next base: position 106,635,009 of record NC_053036.3, on the reverse strand, counting down.
GATGGGCTAAGCTTACGTCGATCTTCATCATCATATCATTTTGCCTTGAACCGCAAGCTTGGTTTCGAGTTTGTGTCATATCCGTGGTTCCAATAACCTTTCGCTTCATCATTCCTTTGACTTGATGTCATCGTTGATCGATTACATCTTCAGGTAATCTCTCGACAAATGTGTCGTGATCATCATTAGCATTCTGAGCTCTTCTGAAATATCAATCGAATTCATGATGAGAAATACCATCCTTGCCCTCGATGATTTGTGTTATCATTGACCACTTTATTGCCTTCCCTCCAACACAAACTTGTTCGCGTTTTGTGTTATACCTTGATATCCTTGCTATCCAGCTTGTATTATGTTCTATCTTGAAGTATTACCATCTTTTATGTCAAGATTGTCGTGAGAATTTCACCACCTCTTAAGAATTCTTGATACAGGTGATACTGCTTGCCATATTCGTTCATTCCTTGGTCCCCGTGTTGTTTCTAACCGGAAAACCGACAATTAAACTATGATGTGCGACTTCAATACTTCTAGCAACCCTATTGCTTTGAAGTTAATGGTCGATAGTTTCATTCTAAGTCTATTGCTTATTGGATCATCATTCAAACATTGATCGTGCTACCTAGTCCAGATTTCCAGGTGCACCCTTCTATCATTGTTAAGTTGTGTATGTTTTCCTCGAGCATACATCATTATATCATTTGATCTAACAAATGTTATCTCCTTGTTCACATAATTATGGAATCCCATCTTTTTGGAAATCCCGATGAGTTGTCGCTGAGTCCATCAGCCACATCCTCATCCTCTCCTTGATTTAATGACGAACTCTCGTTTCATAACTCGCTTCCATAGTTCATTTCCCGAGAATCTTACAATGTCATCTCGTCAATTTGTGTTGCACCTTTTCTTCTCAGACATCCTGAGTCCGAGGTATCCTGACACCAATCATATCTGAATCTTGGCCAGATATGATGGTTGGAACATATTTCCAAGAGTTATAACACTGGTCTTTATATGACTCGGTAAGGTGATGTCAAGCGTAGCACACCTGGCCGGACAACCTATTGTTATAGTTTCCTATTTAGCAAGGTTAACCATTCTTCCATGAGGAAATCGTAAGACTTATTCTATATGTTGTTCCTAATGAATCCTTTGTGTATCCAAGTTTGATCTTTGCTTGAAGACCATGTCAATGCTATCTCGAAGCATGTCCGTGGTACTCCGATTTTCAACAAGAACATTTGAAGCCCAATGCTAAATGTTTCTTGCTCAATTATCCAAACACCATTGTATGGGTAATGTCATGAAATTAATCTCCCCTTACCTAAAGGGTTTTCTTCTTTATACCCTGTCATGGATATCATGCTCTGCTTGTCGTTGGGGAGGAAATACCCTTGAAATATGTGCTTAAACACACTTTCCTTTCCATTGCTCTGTTGAAGCTGATAATTATATTTTCCTTTCCATTGTTTGGTTTGACCTTTCTGGTGATATATATGATCTAAGCAGTAATATTCTCTTGCTTATGTAAGCACCTCGGTGTACAATTCGGTCAGCAAGACCCTTTTACTATTGTTGATGACATTCCGGTAGCCACCAATGGACGAGAACCTTGCCTATTGGTCCGCCTCGTTCAACGAGCAGGAAGAATGGTTCTCTTCGTCCCTCGCCCTTGGTACCGATGTTGTTGCTGATATAACTGGCAGGCGACACTCTGACCCGCCTTGCTATCTTGACCGTGCAAATTGATTAGCGCCTTCCTGCTGTTAACCCACATGGTGGACCCATAACCCACAGTTCCACAGGATCGAAACCTGACTCTCCTGTACACCCCTGTTTGTAAAGTTATTCCTCATGCTTGGCCTCGTATGAAAGATCATGAGCCACCTTCCTAGTGATCTATTCTGGTATCAGGCGCAATACTTATTCCCATTGCTCTGAACCCCTTTCACCCTCTGTTTCAGGCAACGGACGGTTGCCTACCCGCTTAGAGCTTCTTGTTGCCCATCCTCACCTTGCTCTCGATAACTTTCATGAATTCCAACTCAAGAGATGCCTCTATGCCACGTTCACTGAGATAGCCCCCAGGTACCTAACATATGTTGAGCTTCGTCCTTCCCGGGTTTTTCCCCTTAGCTTCCCGTAAGAACGATGGAGATCCTAAAGTAAGAATGACGCCTTCATTAGGATAACCTGAAGCAGACAAATGAAGATGTCAATGTAATGGACCGATCTCTTCGAGAAGAGCAGCCAACACCGAGAAAACCAATTAGAATTTCGTAAACAAATCCCATCCCCCCTTACACCCACTCCTAAATCTCGGGACGAGATTTCTTGTAGTGGAGGAGAATTGTGACGCCTGGATAGTTAAGCTACAGTAACCATCTACTAATGATGTCACGTCACCACGATTACTGTTGTTAGTTTCACGATGATTCAAATCTCGTTCCGAACTCAAATTCAAAATCAAGTCAAACAATTAAAGTTTTCAAAAGTCAAAACTAAAAATGTTCTTAATGTGACAAATAAATCGTGGATAATATTGGTGGAGAAACAACATCTTTATAAAATAATTAAATACCCTAAAGTGATTAAAACAGCAGCAAAAACAATTAATTATACTCCCATTATATTTTATAAAATACTAAACTATTTTAGCTAGGTGCCAAAGTTATTGTGGCAGTGGTATAAGTAATGTTACAATGTTAGGTGCTAATTGAATATTTTATAAAACTAAAACAATTTGGGAAATAAAATTAAAACAGAAAAGAAAAATAAGAAAGTAAAAGACTAAAAAAATAAAATAAGAAGAAAAGCCCCCCCCCCACTGGGCCAACCGGCCCAGTTGGCCACCAGGCTGACTAGGCCGGCCAACCCCACTCCCTATACACCCCCTGCCCAAACCCTAACCGACACCCAACACCCCACTCCCCTCACTCGCTCGCCTCTCCCTCTCCTCCCTCTCCTCTCGATCCCATCTGGATCGGGGAGGGGCCCGACCTCGAGGCGCCGGCCGCGCCGCCCGTCCTCCCCGCGACCTGCCTCCACCGCCGCACACCATCGCCGCCTCGCCGCCACCGGAGCCCCACCGTTCGCTGGTCCTCCCCGCCGGACTGCCTCCCCATCTCCCCAATGTCGCCGTCGTCCCCGTCGACCTCCCCGCGCCCCACTGCCCCGAACCCTACGACCCCGCCGTGAGCACCGCACCTTCCCCTCCGTGTCGATTCCGCCGTAGCCGAACGCCCGCATCTCACTGCCCGTGGCCTGTGCTCACCCTACCCCTCGCGCGCTCGTCGGCTCGCGCCGCCTGCACCTCGCCCCGTCTCGCTGTGCTGCTGCTCGCGGCCGTGCTTGCGGCGCGCCCTGCCTATTCAAGCGCCTGGACCACCCCGCACCCCACGGCTTCGCTCGCCGGGTTGCCCTTGCAGCCGCATCGCGCCGAACCCCGCCGCCTGCTGTGCGCTCCCACCCGCTAGCTGCCCCTTTTCCCCATGCACACGCACACCACGCCGAGGCCACGCCCGCCTTCCTCTGCCACTGCCGCTTGCCGCCAACCGCGCATGCCCTCCACCGCGGCCCTCCGCTCCTGCGCCGGAGCTCGCGATCGCAGCCGCTGCGGTGGTTGTGCTCCTCAAGCCCCTCACCGCGCCGCTGCACTGCTCCCCTGCTGCTCCGCCCGGTTGCAGCCCGCGGGAGCTCCACGACGGCACGCCGGCACTCGCTCCCGCCAGCCGCCCCGCAACGCCCGGTCGGGTGCGCCCCTGTTCAGGCTGTGCCCGACGCCCGCGCCCGCTATGTCTCCCCAGAGCCACTTACTAGGGGGCCCCACGCCCGGAAAACATTAAAAAAGAGATTAAAATAAATAAATAAATAGTTAGTTAATTAATTAATTAAGTAACTTAATTAATTACGTTTAATTAAACTAATGAAACTTGGTTAACCTAATTAACTAATTAAACTAATAAATCATGTTTAGTTAGTCTGAGTCAATGACGAACGAGACCCACACGTCTGCTGACCCAGTCAACAGATGGTTGACTGATGACATCATGCTGACATCACGCCGACATCATAATTACATTTCATAATTAAATTAATTCTGTTAATATAAAAAATGAATTAAAACTTTGAAAATTAATATAAAATAAACCGTAATTCAGATGAAAATGTTTTGTACATGAAAGTTGCTCAGAACGACGAGTCGAATCAGAATACGCAGCCCCTTCGTCCGCCACACATCCCTATCATAACGAACATGCAACTTTCCGCCTCCGGTTCATCTGTCTGAAAACGCGAAACACCGGCGATACTTTCCCGGATGTTTCCCCCCTTCGTCTGTATCACCTCCTACCGCGGTAGGGCATACCTAGCACCGTGCATTGTCATGTCATGCATCGTCATGCATATGTTTGCATTATATTTATTGTTTCTTCCCCCTCTTCTCTCGTTAGACACCGAGACCGACGCCGTTGCTACCTAGTACTACTACGGTGTTGACGGCCCCTCCTTCTCCGCTGAGCTTCCAGGAAAGCCCCCCCCCTTGATCAACCTGATATCGCCTATTCCTTCTCTCTACTGCTTGCATTAGAGTAGTGTAGCATGTTACTGCTTTCGGTTAATCCTATTCTGCTGCATAGCCTGTCATTGTTGCTACAGTTGTTACCCTTACCTGCAATCCTAAATGCTTAGTATAGGATGCTAGTATTCCATTAGTGACCCTACATTCTTGTCCGTCTGCCATGCTATACTACCGGGTCGTGATCATTCGGGAGGTGATCACGTGTATATACTTACAGACATATTATATGATACATGTGGTGACTAAAGTCGGGTCGGCTCGTAGAGTACCCGAAAGTGATTCCGATGTGGGGGCTGAAAGGACAGGTGGCTCCATCCCGGTAGAGGTGGGCCTGGGTTCCCGACAGCCCCCGACTGTTACTTTGTGGCGGAGCGACAGGGCAGGTTGAGACCACCTAGGTGAGAGGTGGGCCTGGCCTTAGTCGGCGTCCGCGGTTACTTTAAAAAAATGCGCTTAACGAGACACTACTAGAAAAAGGCTTACTAGTGGCGCACCAGTTTTGCCTACTAATGGCGCACTACTGGTGTGCCACTAGCACCACGCCACTAGTATTTTTTACTAATGGCGCACCAGGCAGTGCGCCATTAGTATAGGCCACGGTGCGCCATTAGTATGCCTCCCAGGGGGCCATATATACCCATGTGCTTTGCCATACTAATGGCGCATTGCGGTGTGATGCGCCATTAGTATCCTTTGGCATACTAATGGCGCACTGCTGGGTGATGCGCCATTAGTATCCTCTAGCATACTAATGGCGCACTGTGGTGTGATGCGCCATTAGTATCCTTTGGCATACTAATGGCGCACGTTGGTGTGATGCGCCTTTAGTATGTATATTAGGGATTTTTTTCTTTTCTAATTTTTGCACAGATTACAAAATATATTATTGGACAGAATATAAGCAGCACCACACAGCAATAGCAGATTCATCGAATACAATAGAAGATTAGTCTCCGAATACAATTCATCATATTAGTCTCCGAATTCAAAAGATCGAACAAAGATAGAACATTACAAGTCTCGAGACCGCGAGTAGCGAGTTTGTCTTCACATTACAAAGTCGATATCGATCATCTAAACTACCATCACATAGAAGAGAGCTGCGGTCATCACAATGAGCATCATCGCGATGAAACTGGTCTTCATCCGGTTCCTCCAACGCTCCCTCCTCTCTCCCGCTAGATAGCGCGCGTATCTAGATTCCGCCTCTGCCCTAGTGGTGTACCCTTTGTAACTGTTACCGCTGAAACGGTGAACCTGTCTCCGACACTCCTCCCAGTCGTCGTAGACTCCGGGAACCTTACGCTTGTACACGACATACGACGGCATCTCTATGCACTAGCCAAACAACAGACAATACATAAGCAATATATAAGTATGCAACAAAAGGATCGGAAGAGAAAAGCAAGACATTAATAGCACGATTCATGGTGCTACTAATAAATAGCATCAATTACATCTAAGTTGAACGACTGTCCAAACCAAAGAGACATACAAGTTCATTAAAGTTTAATTACAACATGAGCTAATCAATGTTTCAGAACTACACATAGCATCACTACTTTCGACTCGACTCATGGGACCGGAGCGTGGATGAAGCCGTCGTCTGTCGTGATGGTCATGAAGTCGCGGGCGTTGTTAGCCTGCATTTGTAGCGTTGTGTCTATCTCACTGTTGGACGGTTGAAATTTGAGGTAGAACTGCCCCGAGGTACGAAGGACATCTTGATGGATGATTTCTGCAAAGTCCAACTGGATGCGAAAGAATTCTTGTCGGATGTCCGCGTCCTGGATTGCCGCCAAGCTTGCGGCCCAATCTTTGAGATTATTTGGTAGCAGAAGGTGATTATGGTCCCGCAGGATCGCCCGCATGTGATGGAGGGCGTAGTAGGCATCCTTCTGACCGCCAGGCGGCTGCTTAACGCAGGGGAACGTCGTATTGTGGGTGAACACGTGCCTGCCGTACCTACGAACTGGCCTCTTAAAGGTGCCTCCAGATGCGGTGTAGCCGGGGAGGGCATCATCAAGAACTTTCTTGATATTTGTGTAGTCTATCTTGGAGTCACGGTCCGGGTCGAAAGACGTGGCCATGGAATATTTCGGGCTTAAGAGGATGAGTGTCCAATGTGTGTCACTACACAGAACACGGAATGTTAGAAAAAAAAGAACGATCGAAATCTAAGAAATCATATGTTACGGGGCGGTTAGGAGATGACTTACTCGGGAAAGTAAGGCACGAGGAAGTTATCCTTATCTGGGTTTGCCAGAATGACGCCTTCGAGGTGTGAACTCGTGACTTGCCGGTCCCCAGCACTGCCCAAGAGCTTGGCACGCATGTAGAAGGGGTCGACTATCACAATGTCCGGGGTCTTGTCTCTAATGATCCGCATCTCCATACTCAGCAAAAACAGCCGAACAAAGGTGTAGTGCAGTGGATGAAGGTTAAGCATAGCAAAGATGTCATCAAACTGCAGGACGATCGTACCCCCGACGGCGCTATCCACAAAGCCCTTGAACTCTGGCACCTTGGCCATGAAAACCGGTATGCCGCATCATTCTCTCTGAGACGCCGCTTCTCCAAAGAAAGAACACTGTCATGCAGACTCCGCATAGCACCGGTCGCAGCATTGAGCATATTTGTCGGTAGCATCGGCCTACCCGCCACATGCACCCTCCTCGAGATATCCTTAGGTGAAGGTGGCCCGTCCTGAGCACGGATCGTACTCGGTGCCGGCTGGCTCGCACTGGCGTCCTTGTTAGTCTTTCGTTTCCGTCTCTTCTTCCTGATCTGCTGTAATGGGATCGAGTTCTGCTCACAGACCGCCTTCTTCAGCTTGTTGGGGCTGATAATACTTGGCACCTCAGCTATCTGAGGCTCAGTGAAGGCGGCAGCTGGAGGCGTCTCCTGAGAACTGAACGCCAGACGACGCCTGTTGCAATTGGGTTTCTCCGCCGTACCAGCTAGATCGCGGTCGTCTTTTACAGGGTTAGGTTCTTGAGAAGGAGGCCCGCATAACTCGTCACCGTACCCATGTTCGGCAAAGTACTTCTCGACGTTGGAAAATGTACCGCCGTCGTTGTCGTCGTCGTCCGGATCCTGTGCCATATGCATGTCCGGATCCTGTGCCATAGGGATGTCCGGCATGTCCGGTAGCGTTGCGGAGTTCTTGCCATGGCTTGGCGCTGGCACGACTGGGGGTCTTGTCTGTGGGGTGGTGTCCCCCGCCCCCAAACGAATCTGGCTCTTCGGCCAAAGCAGGGGCCAGCTTACACAGGCGTTGAGGGTCATCACATCATCGTCGTCGGCCCCAACGGGTCGAATCAGAGGTAACAACTCGTCGCAGCCTGGCAGCACCCGAACCGGTTCAACCCTATACAAGGTGGGTGGCATCGGATTACCGTGGAACACGCGGTTGCCCGGTTGAACAATTCTGCCCTTGGCGACATCGACCAACTCGCCGCCCACGAAGTGCAGGAGAGTGCAAGGAACATCGGTGGCGCCCTGCGAAAACATGTAGGGCGTCAGGGATGCCCAGTCAAAGGCAAGGAGATGAAGTCATCGGCCGAGAGGCTTAGTTACCGTGATGCCGTCGAGCTCGGCTAATGTCGAGGCACCGCCAACGGCGGGCGTGCGCGTGCAACTGACGGAGGGGCCGCTTGCTGGCGAGGTGCCGGCCGGCGTACACCCGGGTGCATTAAGCTCCAATGCCCGTGCCGGCGCCGGAGACACGAATACCGCCTCCACTCGAGACACCAATGGCGCCGCCTGCCCGTTGTGCGAGTTGCTGGCCGTGAAGCTGGGAACCGGGGGAGGCCCCTGTTGGCCGCCCGCAATCCACGTCGTCAGCCCCTGAATCAAGGTAGGCACAATGGCAGTGAGCGTCGTTCCCAGTTGTTGTTGCACTTGCTCTTGGACAATCTCCGGAATCCGCGCCACTTGTGCCTTGAGTTCTTGAACCTCGCGCGACTGGCTTTCCGAGCTGGTCTTTTTCTCCTTTCGCCCACCCACTACTAGGAAAAGGCCTACTAATGGCGCACCTAATTTGTCCATTAATGGCGCATTAGTGGTGCGCCATTAGTGCCACGCCATTAGTATATTTTACTAATGGCGCACCACTGGTGCGCCATTAGTATCTGGTATACTAATGGCGCACCCCAGATGCGCCATTAGTATATACAACAGTGCGCCATTAGTATGCCTTCCAGGGGGCCATCTATACCCAGGTGCTTTGGCATACTAATGGCCCACAACAACAGGATGCGCCATTAGTAACTTCGGCATACTAATGGCGCACTGTTTAGTGATGCGCCATTAGTATCCTTTGGCATACTAATGGCGCACTATGATGTGATGCGCCATTAGTATGAATATTAGGTTTTTTTTAATTTTCTGTTTTTTGCACAGGTTACAAAATGTATAATTGGACAAAATATAGACAGCACACATCAACAACAGATTCATCGAATACAATAGAAGATTAGTCTCTGAATACAATTCATCATTTTAGTCTCCGAATACAATTCATCATATTAGTCTCCGAATTGAAAAGACCGAACAAGGATAGAACATTATATCAGTGGTGGCATCAGTGGGGTCATCCTCGGCGGTACCATCAGTGGTCTCAGGATCGGTGGGGAAGGCGGCGTCCTCATACAAGTGAGGTTGTTCCTCCATCTCCTGGGACAGCTTCCAGAATGCCTTGACGCCCGAACCCCCGGCCTCATCGTTGTTGGCCATGTTTCTCTCTAAATAGGAACAAAGTTTGGTCAAAAAGTTGGTTATTGTCAAGGAACAAGATCATGGTCTCATCATTTAGGTTTTGTCGACACCGAGGCATCCTAAAAGCTAAGCTTTTATCATTGAGGGTTTTTCGACGCCGAGGCACCCTAAAATCCTAAGCTTTCATCATTTCGGTTTTTATCGACACCGAGGCACCCTAAAAGCCATGCATTATTCACAAGTACGCCGGGGCACTTGATCCTACTTAATTAACTACTAAGATACCCCGGCCCATGCATTAGTCACAAGTACCCCATATGTCCTATTTTTTAGCAAAGTCATGCTAAAATTCACGGAAAATTTCAGCATGACCTTTGCTGAAAATAGGACATATGGAGTACCCGAATTTGCCGGAACGGAAGTTAATCGACATTCCGGCAAACTCAAGGGCCTCTCGGGTGGACAAGGCAAAAAAGGCCTCCATCACAACATGGAAAATACATTGGCATGTGAAGAGGTGAAACAATATATGCATCGCCAAGCAGTATCATTCAACATTTTGGACAAAACACTACAAGCAACATGAGACACTGAAAACAATTATTGCTACCAATGAATCTACACTTCTATAACAAAATAAATCGGAAACTTAGTCTGTCATCATTAGGCAGCCACCATTAGTTATTCCGTTATGTTAAAGCAGAAATAGAAAAATAGACTGAAAACACTAAAATCAGAAACAAATCCAACTGTACAGGCCAATGCATATAGGAAAAGTGAGGGGTTGAACTTCATTTTTTTCAGGTTTTCTTGGGTGTATGAGGTATGCTCTAATTTCTTTTGAAAAGTGAACCTGCTGTATTGGCCAATGCATATAGGAAAAGTGAACCTGCTGTACAGGCCAATGCATATAGGAAAATTAAGTCATGGAGAGTTGTTCATGATGTTCCTTGCCTTTTTTTGTGATACATAAGGTAAGGTTCAACAGCTTCAGAACTTTTTCTGTGATACAAATACAGCTTCAGTTTAAGAACATGTCTTAGTTTTGAATTCTCTTAGTGAAAACCTACTTCAGAGCATCAACACAAGTTGGGATACACAGCCAGACAGACGCACATGAACATAAATGAATTCAGATCTAAAAAACTCATACAAAATTCGTTTTGCAGGAATTCGTTTACTCCCTATGCACACTCTATCAGTATAACAAACTTCCAACTAAAAAAAGAAAGAAACTACGGGTGTTGGTAGCAAGAAACAATGCAACCACCTGAAAACTTCTTATGTTTCAGTCAATCATCACAACCAATAAGATTTGCTTGGAGATTCAGAGCACAACCATGATACTGAGGATATCAGAGTGGTGGAGACATTGACTGCAATAAAGATGACTAAAAGAGAACTTTTCTGCCTCCTTAGATCTATCAAACGAAAAAGTGTACAAAATGGGCTGTCTTTGAGTGGAATGCATTTTCTCAAGGTAAAACAATCCAAGGTAAACCAGATATAAAGTTGTATTCCTTTATGCTGATCTTGACCATCAAAACTACTCCTCGAAAACAATTATAATGACCTGGTGTTTATAGTGATTCCATCAGGACTCATGCATAAGCTACTCATAGTGTACAAGCTGATTTCTCTTGCTAACCCCATTCTCTTTAAAAGGCAACCGAAACAAACAAGACAAGAAACACAATTATGTTCCCGAGCTTTCTTAGTTTTCCCATGAGCACAAGAAATGAGACGCTACTAAATCAAACAAGAATTAGCAATTGTCATAATGAACATGAAGCAATAGACAAGTCCGGGTGGTGGTGAAGCTCACGGGGGCGGTGGTGTGGACGGGGCGACGAGGTGGGGCGACGAGGTCCGGGTTGTGGTGGTGCGACGAGGTCCGGGAGGCGACGAGGTCCGGGTGGTGGTGGTGCTCCGAGGAGACGAGGAGAGCGGCGCCGAGGAGACGAGGATGACGGGGCGGCGGGGCGGCGGCGTCGGGAGAGGAGAGGGCGGCGTCGGGGCGTCGGGGCGGAGACGAGGACGACGGGGCGGCGTCGAGGCGGCGGGGCAGCGGCGTCGGGAGAGGAGAGGGGAAGTGGATCGAGGGCGAGGGCGAGGGAGAGAGAGGGGATAGGTTTGGGCCGGGGATAGGAGAGGGGAAGGGGATCGAGGGCGAGGGCACAATACTAATGGCGCACCACCCCTCGGTGCGCCATAAGTACATCCATACTAATGGCGCACCTCACCCTGGTGCGCCATTAGTTTTTTTTTGATTTCTGCTCGAGCCAACAGGTTATCTTCCACCTGACCTGATCCACACCAAGTTCCCTCTACTAGCTCGACTGGTCAGCAGCTAGTTCTCACACCAGGAGGTCCTGGGTTCGATTCCCAGGCTCCACAATTTTTTTATGCATTTAAAATGCTGTTTGATATTTATTTGTGTTTAAATATGTTCAAACTTGTTTAAATCATAACAGTAATATTTTTTTATAAGACAGTAATAATTTTTTAAAAATATGATCAAACAGTAATGCCGGTGGAGCGGGGGAGGGTGCGCGGGGTGCGGGGGGCCGGTGGACCGGGGGGTGCTCGGCGGCGAGGGGGACCGGATCTGGCGAGGTGGGATAGCGATCGAGATGGAGGGGGATCGAGATCGAGTGTCCATGAAATTTAAAAATATTCATGATAGTTCAAAAAGTGCCCATGAAATACAATCGAGAAATGAAGGCTACGATTTAAATACAATCGATCTTAGCTAGCTATCTGTTCACAATCTTCTTGCCCTTCTTTTTCGCAAATGGAGTTCTTCTGTGGAACGGACGTCCTTTAGGTAGGGTGGTCCTGCTTCTTCTTGTGGTGTATGCTGCTACTTCATCATCGTCGTCATGTTCGATTCTCGGGTCGCCGTACTTGTCGAAGTCTTGCTCATTGGCTACTCCATCCATTCTGATGATCTTCCTTTTGCCTCTCCTCACGACAACACGACTGGGCTTTGACGGGTCGGTAATGAAGAAGCATTAGTCCACTTGGGAAGCCAGTACCCATGGCTCATTTTTCGCGGTGACGTTTGCGCCTGCGGTCTTGGATTTGGCTTCGGGTATAACCATGGTGGTGAAATACCGGCCTTCTTTTAGGACGCTCTTGGCCCATCTGACACGGAACATCGGGACCTTCTCTCCAGCGTAGCTCAGCTCCCAGATCTCCTCGATCCTTCCGTAGTATCTGTCCTTGTCGTTATCGGTGTAGGATTCCATCGTTACCCGGAGTTCTGATAACCATCGCTCTTCATGTCCTTGGCCTTGGTGTAGAATGTGTAGTCGTTGATATCGTACGCCTCATAGGTCATCAGGTTGTGCTCGGCGCCCTATGACAAGGCGAATATGAGTTGTTCTTCCACGGAAGAATCCTCATGTAAAGGGTACGACAGAAGCTTCTGCTTGAACCAACGCGTGAAACATGAGTTGTGCTCTTTGAGTATATCTCCGTCCGTCCTCTGTTGGCCTCGGTCATTGTACGTCTTCTTAATAAAGGTTTTGTGCTCTACCACCCAAGGATCGACCACGTCTATGTGTTGTAGCGTGACTAGGTTTGCTCTTTGAAAGTCGGCGAGTCGGCCCTCGAAGTCGACATGCATTTCGCGGCGACCCTCACGGTGACCCCATCCAGCGAGCCTGCCGAGGTGCCTGTTGACGGGCAGACCAACGGGGTTCTCGATGCCTAGATAATTCGTGCAGTAGGAGATGCACTCTTCGGTCAGAAAGCCCCTGGATATGCTTCCCTCTGGACGTGACATGTTGCGAACGTATCCTTTGATGACACCATTCATCCTTTCGAACGGCATCATGCTGTGCAGGAACGTCGGCCCGAGTTGGATGATTTTGTCCACGATATGGACCAGCAGATGCACCATAACGTCGAAGAATGCGGGCGGGAAGTACATCTCAAGCTCGCATAGTATCACCACGATCTCTTCCTGTAGCCTTCTGAGTTGCCTCACGCCAACAGACTTCCGAGAGATGACGTCGAAAAAGTTGCATAGGCGAAATAGCGTTTCACGGACGTGCGCGTCCATGATCCCACGGATTGCAACTGGAAGTATCTGCGTCATCAGCACGTGACAGTCGTGAGACTTCATCCCGCTAAACTTCAGCTTCGCTAGGTCTAGGTATCTGCTTATCTTCCCCGCGTAACCGTAAGGAAGTTTTACTCCTACGAGGCAGGTGAAAAACTGCTCGATCTCCTCCTGACTTAGAGTGAAGCACGCGGGAGGGTAGTCATTTCCGGTCTTCTTGGCCTTTTTGCCTTTGCGACGACTTTCCGTGTCCTGCTTCGCCTCATCATCATCATCATCATATATAGCGTGAAGCTCCTGCCAGATGCCCATTGATTTCAAGTCTGCCCTTGCTTTCGGCCCATCTTTGGTCCTCTCTGGCATGTTGAGCAGGGTACCAAGCAGACTCTCGCACACGTTCTTCGTGATATGCATGACATCAAGGCTGTGAGGCACACGGTGGATCTTCTAGTACGGCAAGTCCCAGAAAACAGACCTCGTTTTCCATACCTTCAGCAGTGGCTCTGGCGCCTTTCGCTTCTTTCCCGGCTCTGGCGCCTTTTGCTTCTTTCCCGGCAGTGGGCAGTCTTTCCAATTTTTCAACAGCTCGTCTATTTCCTTGCCGCTCCTCGTACGCGGGTGTCCTCGGGGTTCGGTTTCACCATCGAATAGATCCTTGCGTTTTCTCCACGGGTCATCGTCGTGAAGGCACCTTCGATGTCCCATGAACACGGTTTTCGAAGACCCGGGATCTCTATCTAGCTGGCGATACGTTGTGTCATCCATGCACCTGACGCATCCAGAAAATCCATGGACCACCTGCCCCGCGAAATATCCGTAACCGAGATAGTCGTGCACCGTCGTGAGCAGCGCGGCTCTCATAGGGAAATATTCTTTCTCTGCAGCGTCCCACGTATTGGCTGGCGTTTTCCACAGGGTGTCTAGCTCCTCTTTCAGCAGCCCCAGATACAGATTGATGTCGTTCCCTGGTTGTTTCGGTCCTTCAATTAGCATACTCATGTGAATGTACTTCCTCTTCATGCACAACCAGGGGGGAAGGTTGTACATCCACACAAACACAGGCCAGGTGCTATGTGTGCTTTTCTGGCTGCCAAATGGATTGACTCCATCGGTGCTCGTGCCCAGCACGATGTTCCTTGGATCGTTCCCAAATTCTAGGTCTTCAAAGTTCAACGCTTGCCACTGGCTCGCATCCTTAGGGTGACTCAGCATCTTGTCTTTTTTATCTATCTCCGGATCATTTGCGTCATCTTCTCGCTTCTTCTCCTCCCTATCCGCGTGCCAACGCAGGAGCTTTGCTACCTTAGGGTCCGCGAAATACCGCTGCAGACGAGGAGTGATCGGAAAGTACCACACCACTTTTCGAGGAGCTTTCTTCCTCTTCTTGTATCGAGTGATGCCGCACACCGGACATATGGTAGACTCCGCATGCTCGTCCTGATAAATGATGCAATTGTTCATGCACACATGGTATTTCACGTGCGGTAAATCCAGAGGACACACGATTTTCATCGCCTCCTCCAAACTGGTCGGGCACTTGTTCCCCTTGGGAAGACGTTCGTGCCAGAATGACATGTTCTCGTCGAAGCATGCGTCGGTCATTTTGTGTTTTACCTTCATCTCCAGAGCCATGAGCGTTACTTTCAGGCGGGTATCCTCGGGCCTGCATCCTTCATACAATGGAGTAACCGCGTCTAACTCAAGTTGATCCATCTTGGCTTTCTCTCGGGCGGCAGCTCTTGCGTTATCCGTCTGCTTGAGAAGCAGCTCTTGAATATGAGGGTCCTGCACCCAGCCCATCGATGGTCCAGCGTCGTCTGCTCCGCCGGCATCATCATCTTCATGATCATGCCCGTCGTCTGCTCTGGCATCTTCCTCATCATTATGTCCTGCATCTTCTACATGATGACTGTGTACAGCATCACCGTTGTGATCATCTCCTGGGGATTCTTCGTCTTCTCGCCCACCCGAGCCGCGGTGGTTGTCTTGCTGCCCTTCCTCATTTCTTGCCCGGCCCCCATGGACGACTTCGTAGTCATCTTCATCACCTTGCCACCGATAGCCATCCATGAAACCACGCAAGAGCAGGTGGTCCCGCACCTGCCCGGATTCCGGGTCCGCAATAAGGCTCTTCAGCTTGCATCTTCGGCACGGACATCTTATCTCCGTCTCATTCTTTTGAAGCATCTCGGCCTTCGCGGACCTCAAAAACCTATTCACGATGCCTTCGGTCATCATGCGGACCATGGTCGCCTGCGGGGTAGAGCAAAACGATATTTTAGAACCAAGAAAAAATTTGGCATGACTTTCCCTAAAAATAGGACCAAAAAGAATGCTTAGTGCCAAAATTCTCGCCGAAACGGAAATGAATCAACATTCCGGCAAAATATTGGCAACTATCGCATTTCAAATACCGGTACACCTCCAAACACAAACACATATGCAACACCACAAACATATGCAACACCACGAACATACATAGATCTAGCTAGGCCATAAAAAGTGCATGTGCACATTGTTGTAGGGAGAACAACATAAATATAGCTTCCCCCCTTACTTACCTATCAAAACAAGGTAATTTAACCACTTAAATTGAATGAATCTATGGTGGAAATGAGGTGAAAAAGAGGAGGCACCCGAGACAAGGAGGAGGTGGAGACAATGAAGTGGGGAGAAAGTGAGTGTGGGTAGGAGAGGCTGTCCAAAATATCTTGTTGCTGCCCACTTACTAATGGCGCACCAACTCTAAATGCGCCATTAGTAATCCAGGTTACTAATGGCGCACCTTCTGGTGGTGCGCCATTAGTAGTTTTGCAAAAAAAAACATAGTAATGGCGCAATGTTCCACAGTGCTCCATTACTAGTTTAAACTAGTAATGGCGCACGGTGGAAAAGTGCGCCATTAGTAGTTTTGCAAAAAAGGGAATAAAAAATATAATAGAAAAAACAACATTAGTGGCGCACTTTCCGGCAGGTGCGCCATTACTAGTTACAACTAGTAATGGCGCACTGTGTCTGGATGCGCCATTAGTATGTTTGGACAGGCGCACTAGTTAAAAAAAATTATACTAATGGCGCACCCTGGGCCAGGTGCGCCATTAGTAGTTTCAACTCTAATGGCGTATCAGAAGGTGGTGCGCTATTAGTATATACTAATGGCGCACCGCTTGTCTGGTGCGCCATTAGTGTCAATCCCATCTATAGCCCTTTTTCTAGTACTGACCAGCGGTATAGTATGACGACCATTTTGTGGACAAGCCTTTGCCGGCCACACGACCAGCTGACGACGGCTTACTGAGCTTATCCTTGTTTTTCATTATGTTCAACGCCCTATTTAAAGGGGTGTCAAAAGGGGAGCTCTGAGACGACCCCACGCTACTGCTTTCAGCCTCCTGCGGAAGGAATGTGAACCATTTAGAAATTTGGCTTCATTAATTAGAATGCAACCATATGGAGCTAATTACGCGGGGGTGTATTCCTTACCAGAACAAGCTCAAGCGCCCTGGTCTTCGGATCCGTGGTAAGCTCCTTTGTTACCGGGTCCTCCTTGTATCGGGCCCTGACAAAGTTCCTGGTCTGCTTGTCACGTAATTTCTCGAAGCGGGGCGGTAGGCCTTGCTCGGCACGCTCTGCGTCCTCCTTGTCCCATATAGGCTCCGCAACTCTGTAACCGCCGGGACCGAGTTGGTGGACCCTAAGTTCAACTCCCGCATTTCTTTCCCCCACTGACTTGATTCGGAGGTTGCGCTACTCTCGCACTTGATCTTGAACTCCTTGTAGTCATCTTCGCTCATCAAAGGATATTTCGCCTTGATCTTGTCATAACTATCACCTTTTTCAATCACTGCCTTCACCGTGCTTCTCCATGTAGACAGGGTCGTGCTCATCCTCGTGAGGGCGGCACTGTTCACTTTATTCCCTGAGAGGCGTGTGTTTGCAAACTCAGCGGGAAACTTGTATCATTCATGCAGCTTCGTGAAGAGGAGGCTGCGCAAATTCCCTCGGTCCTTATGCCTTAGGTTCTCGGTGTTGATCGAGACGGTGCTCTGGAGAATGCACCCGAGCTGAACCGAGTACCCCTTGACTACATGTTTGGGCGCCGTTGGATGCCCATCGGAGTTCACTTCAGTAAATTCCTCCTTGATGGTGCCGAGCACGTTCGGGCGCCGGTCCTTCCGTTGCCTCTTCGGTTGGCTGCCATCTGTGCGTGCGCCGCCATCATCAGTGGTGGCATCCTCGGTGGCACCATCAGTGGTGTCATCCCCGACGCCACTAGGGGTTGTGTAGTCAGGATCGGTGTCTTCCGCGGCGTCCTCATAGCGGTGAGGTTCTTCCTCCATCTCCTGGGACAGCTCCCAGAATTGCTTGCCGCCCAAACCGCCGGCCTCATCGTTGTGGGCCATGTTTCGCTCTAAATAGGAAAAAAGTTTGGTCAAAAAGTTGGTTATTGTCAAGGAACAAGATCATGGTCTCATCATTTAGGGTTTGTCGACACCGAGGCATCCTAAAAGCTAAGCTTTTATCATTTAGGGTTTGTCGACGCCGAGGCACCCTAAAGGACTAAGCGTACATCATTTAGGTTCTCATCGACACCGAGGCACCCTATAGAAGCCAAGGTTTCATCATTTAGGGTTTGTTGACGCCGAGGCACCCTAAATGCTAAGTTAAGTTTTCATCATTTAGGGTTTATCGATGCCGAGGCACCCTAGGTTGGGCCTAATCACTTGGCACTAATCACTTGGCTCTATTGCCACCTATGTTGGGTTTATCATCTAGGGTTTATCGATGCTAAGGAGAATTCTAAGTTGGGCCTAATCACTTGGCTCTATTGCCACCTATGGTTTAATGCAGCAAGAATGGCGGGGCAGTTGATCCTACTTAACTAAGTACTAAGATACCCCGGCCCATGCATTAGTCGCAAGTACCCCATATGTCCTATTTTTAGCAAAGTCATGCTAAAATTCACGGAAAATTTCAGCATGACCTTTGCTGAAAATAGGACATATGGAGTACCCGAATTTGCCGGAATGGAAGTTAATCGACATTCCAGTAAACTCAAGGGCCTCTCGGGGTACCTGCAAATTCATCACGACACAATGGTCGGAGACAAAACCCAGTAAACTAGCAATGTTACTGACGTGTTTACTGAAATTGTTTTCTGTAAAAGATGATCATCATCTTTGCAAGTCTTTCTGAATGTGATCACAAGTAATTCAGAGGCATCACAATAAAGCAACACCCTGCACTAGCCTAAAAACAAGTGAAGTTTCACCCATATAAGAACAACTTTATAAAATCAGAGAAGTTGCTAAATTTTTTGTATCCTTCATACACACTGGAGTACAATGCTTTATAATGTTCCATCATCATTACAGAAATCCAAGAAACACATGGTCTTGAGGATATTCTTTATGACTGATTATTTCAGTTTTACATGCAGATTTTGACCAAAAAACACATGGTCTTTTTAACAGTTTTCAGTTTGGACAGAATACTGAAAACTACAGTTTGGACAGAATTCCTAACACTTTGGTCTTCTAGTTACAAAACAAACCTGACATAATTCTAGATGCCATAACTGATTTTTTTTATAGTAGCTCAAGTTTTTGACAGTAGCTCCTCACTGTCTGTCGCCTGCAACACTTTTAATGCTAGCAGCTCAAGTTTGTGCCATTGGAGCAAATAAGCAGGAACCAACATATGTAAGGTTTCAACAAGACTCATCATCAGTATATATAAGCAGGATCTTTGTAAACAAACGAACACTAAGAGCAGAATGTTCTTGCAACAAACATTATTGTGTGACATCGAAAGGCATCACTCTGCTTAAAGGGAAGGATGGCTTAAGTGGCCAGATGTATATGATTGCACCACTTGATCTGCACTTCTCTATATTATATGATGTACTGAAGAACTTGAGCAAAAAAAGATAAATATGAACATATTTCTCACCTTGGAGGTGTTTCTGCTACTGCACTGTCTGGACTTCACTTCCTTTACCTCCTCGGAAACCTGAAATATGCAGATGTTAGAAAGGTTCTAATTTGTATATGATGATTCTAAGAAAAGGGAAAAGGAGTATCAAGAACAGATTCACATGTCTGGCTGTTAGCCATTACAAACTTAAATTTATCTATTTCTGTATCACACAAACTATCATAAATGAATAATAGTATTATAGTTCAGCTATTCCATGGAATAATGGGCTTAAGATTAATGAACCAACAGATGCCCTAATGGAAGTAATAACAACATGACAGCAAACAACCAACAAACATGATGGGCAGGCCAAATACTCATGTCACTTCCATTAGGGCATCATCTTCCTACAACTACTCATCTTCAGCAGCACATGATACTGCTACTGTATCTAATACAACAACATGACACTTGTTACTGTAGCACATGATACTGCTACTGTATCTACAACTACAACATAAAACTACTATGCACCATCTTCCTACTATACTTGCTACAACAACAACCAAACATCAGCAAAAACAGAACAAGAGAGGAACAGGGAACAGTGACATGGACAAGAAGCATAGAGGCAAGGAAGAGAGGCTCACCCCAGGCCGTGGTCGAAGGAGAGCAGCCGCTGGCCACGCGCAGGAAGAGACGGCGGGAGGTGGCGGCGAGGGTCACGGCACCGTCCTTGGCTCGCCGGCTGCTGCGGAGGTGACCGGTGGCGGTGGACGGCAGGGGCAGGCGGGGTGTGGGCACGTCGGGGCTGCGCTCGCCGGCTGCTGCAGGGGCCGGAGGAGGCCCTCGCTCGTCGGAGGGAGGAGGAGAGGAGAGGAGCGCTCGGCCGATCTCGTTCGGGGGGCGCGGGGGCGGCGGGGGTGGAGTCTTGCGGGGGTCGGGGCGGCGGCGTCGGGGCAGCGCAAGACCACAGCGGCGGCGGCGTCGCCGACGGCGTGCAGGAGCGGCGGACAGAGGGGGCGGAGCAAGTGGGCGGCGGCATACGGTTGGGGTCGAGTGGGGGATCTGGCGAGGGAGGGAGGGAGGCCACAGTGCGAGGGGAATAGGTGGAGTGGGGGAGGGTTAGCAATGGAGCACCTCCCCCAAGTGCGCCATAAGTACGACGATAGCAATGGCGGACCTCACCCTGGTGCGCCATTAGAAATTACTAGCCCGACTGGTCAGGTTATATTCCACCTAACCCTATCTCCATCAGAACATGCCCACTAGCCTGACTGGTTAGCACGCAGCACACACACTAGGAGGTCTTGGGTTCGATTCCCAGGCTCCCCAATTTTTGTTTTTATGCATTTAAAATGCTGTTTGATATTTATTTGTGTTTAAATATGTTCAAACTTGTTTAAATCATAACAGTAATATTTTTTTATAAAAACAATAATAATTTTTTTAAAAATATCATCAAATTTATTATTTGAAAATATCATCAAATTTGTTTTTTGAAAATATAATCAAGTTTGTTTTTTTTGCAATTTTAGTTGCATTCATTTGTGACGGTGGAGCGGGTTGGGGAGGGTGTGGGGAGAGGGTCCGGTGGGTCGTCGGCGGCGGTGGAGTGGGGGAGGATGCGGGGGGGTCGGCGGCGGCGGCCGGTGGAGCGGGGGGTGCTCGGCGGCGAGGGGGACCAGATCTGGCGAGGTGGGATAGCGATCGAGATGGAGGGGGATCGAGATCGAGTGTCCATGAAATTTAAAAACATTCATGAGTTCAAAAAGTGCCCATGAAATACAATCGAGAAATGAAGACTACAATTTAAATATAATCGATCTTAGCTAGCTATCTGTTCACAATCTTCTTGCCCTTATTTTTCGTAAATGGAGTTCTTCTCTTGAACGGACGTCCTTTAGGTAGGGTGGTCCTGCTTCTTCTTGTGGTGTATGCTGATACTTCATCGTCGTTGTCATGTTCCATCTTCGGGTCGCCGTACTTGTCGAAGTCTTGCTCATTGGCGACTCCATCCATTCCGATGATCTTCCTTTTGCCTCTCCTCACGACAACACGACTGGGCTTTGGCGGGTCGGTAATGAAGAAGCATTGGTCCACTTGGGAAGCCAGTACCCATGGCTCATTTTTCGCGGTGACGTTCGCGCCTGCGCTCTTGGATTTGGCTTCGGGTATAACCATGGTGGTGAAATACCTGTCTTCTTTTATGACGCTCTTGGCCCATCTGACACGGAACATCGGGACCTTCTCTCCAGCGTAGCTCAGCTCCCAGATCTCCTCGATCCTTCCGTAGTATCTGTCCTTGTCGTTACCGGTGTAGGATTCCATCGTTACCCCGGAGTTCTGTTAACCATCGCTCTTCATGTCCTTGTCCTCGGTGTAGAATGTGTAGCCGTTGATATCGTACGCCTCATACGTCATCAGGTTGTGCTCGGCACCCTGTGACAAGGCGAATATGAGTTCTTCTTCCGCGGAAGAATCCTCATGTAAAGGGTATGACAGAAGCTTCTGCTTGAACCAACGCGTGAAACATGTGTTGTGCTCTTTGATTATATCTCCGTCCGTCCTCTGTTGGCCTCGGTCATTGTACGTCTTCTCAATAAACGTTTTGTGCTCTACCACCCAAGGATCGACCACGTCTACGTGTTGTAGCGCGACTAGGTTTGCTCTTTCAAAGTCGGCGAGTCGACCATCGAAGTCGACATGCATTTCGCGGTGACCCTCACGGTGACCCCATCCAGCGAGCCTGCCGAGGTGCCTATTGACGGGCAGACCAATGGGGTTCCCGATGCCTAGATAATTCGTGCAGTAGGAGATGCACTCTTCGGTCAGAAAGCCCCTGGCTATGCTTCCCTCTGGACGTGACATGTTGCGAACGTATCCTTTGATGACACCATTCATCCTTTCGAATGGCATCATGCTGTGCAAGAACGTCGGCCTGAGTTCGATGATATCCTCCACGATATGGACCAGCAGATGCACCATAACATCGAAGAATGCGAGCGGGAGGTACATCTCAAGCTCGCATAGTATCACCACGATCTCTTCCTGTAGCATTCTGAGTTGCCTCACGCCAACCGACTTCCGAGAGATGACGTCGAAAAAGTTGCATAGGCCAAATAGCATTTCACGGACGTGCGCGTCCATGATCCCACGGATTGCAACTGGAAGTATCTACGTCATCCGCACGTGACAGTCGTGAGACTTCATCCCGCTGAACTTCTGCTTCGCTGAGTCTAGGTATCTGCTTATCTTCCCCGCGTAACCGTAAGGAAGTTTTACTCCTACGAGGCAGGTGAAAAACTGATCGATCTCCTCCTGACTTAAAGTGAAGCATGCGGGAGGGAAGTCATTTCCGGTCTTCTTCGCCTTTTTGCCTTTGCAACGACTTTCCGTGTCCTGCTTCACCTCATCATCATCATCATCATCATTAGCGTGAAGCTCCTCCCTGATGCCCATTGATTTCAAGTCTGCCCTTCCTTTCGGCCCATCTTTGGTCCTCTCTGGCATGTTGAGCAGGGTACCAAGTAGACTCTCGCACACGTTCTTCGTGATATGCATGACATCAAGGCTGTGAGGCACACAGTGGATCTTCCAGTACGGCAAGTCCCAGAAAACAGACCTCGTTTTCCATACCTTCAGCAGTGGCTCTGGCGCCTTAAGTTTTCACTTCTTTCCCGGCTCTGGCGCCTTTTGCTTCTTTCCCGGCAGTGGGCAATCTTTCCAATTTTTCAACAACTGGTCTATTTCCTCGCCGCTCCTCGTACGCGGGCGTCTTCGGGGTTCGGTTTCACCATCGAACAGATCCTTGCGTTTCCTCCACGGGTCATCGTCGCGAAGCCACCTTTGATATCCCATGAACACGGTTTTCGAAGACCCGGGATCTCTATCTAGCTGGCGATACGTTGTGTCATCCTTGCACCTGAAGCATCCAGAAAATCCGTGGACCACCTACCCCGCGAGATATCAGTAACCGAGATAGTCGTGCACCGTCGTGAGCAGTTCGGCTCTCATAGGGAAATATTCTTTCTCTGCGGCGTCCCACGTATTGGCTGGCGTTTTCCACAGCGTGTCTAGCTCCTCTTTCAGCAGCCCCAGATACAGATTGATGTCGTTCCCTGGTTGTTTCGGCCCTTCAATTAGCATACTCATGTGAATGTACTTCCTCTTCATGCACAACCAGGGGGGAAGGTTGTACATCCACACAAACATAGGCCAGGTGCTATGTGTGCTTCTCTGGCTACCAAACGGATTGACTCCATCGGTGCTCGCGCCCAGCACGATGTTCCTTGGATCGTTCCCAAATTCTGGGTGTTTGAAGTTCAACGCTTGCCACTGGCTCCCATCCTTAGGGTGACTCATCATCTTGTCTTTTTTATTTATCTCCGGATCATTTGTGTCATCTTCTCGCTTCTTCTCCTCCCTATCCGCGTGCCAACGCATGAGCTTTGCTACCTTAGGGTCCGCGAAATACCGCTGCAGACGAGGAGTGACCGGAAAGTACCACACCACTTTTCGAGGAGCTTTCTTCCTCTTCTTGTATCGAGTGACGCCGCACACCGGACATATGGTAGACTCCGCGTGCTCGTCCTGATAAATGATGCAATTGTTCATGCACACATGGTATTTCACGTGCGGTAAATCCAGAGGACACACGATTTTCTTCGCCTCCTTGAAACTGGTCGGGGCACTTGTTCCCCTTGGGAAGACGTTCGTGCCAGAATGACATGTTCTCGTCGAAGCAGGCGTCGGTCATTTTCTGTTTTACCTTCATCTCCAGAGCCATGAGCGTTACTTTCAGGTGGGTATCCTCGGGCCTGCATCCTTCATACAATGGAGTAACCGCGTCTATCTCCAGTTGATCCAGCTTGGCTTTCTCTCGGGCGGCAGTTCTTGCGTTATCCGTCTGCTTGAGAAGCAGCTCTTGAATATGAGGGTCCTGCACCCAGCCCATCGATGGTCCATCGTCGTCTGCTCTGCCGGCATCTTCATCTTCATGATCATGCCCTTCGTCTGCTCCCGCATCTTCCTCATCATCATGTCCGGCATCTTCTACATGATGACTGTGTACAGCATCACCGTCGTGATCATGTCCTGGAGATTCTTCGTCTTCTCGCCCGCCCGAGCCGCGGTGGTTGTCTTGCTGCTCATCCTCATTTCTTGCCCGACCCCCATGGATGACTTCATAGTCATCTTCATCACCTTGCCACCGATAGCCATCCATGAAACCACGCAAGAGCAGGTGGTCCCGCACCTGCCCGGAATCCGGGTCCGCAATAAGGCTCTTCAGCTTGCATCTTCGACACGGACATCTTATCTCCGTCTCGTTCTTTTCAAGCATCTCGGCCTTCGCGGAGCTCAAAAACCTATTCACGATGCCTTCGGTCATCGTGCGGACCATGGTCGCCTGCGGGGTAGAGCAAAACGATATTTTAGAACCAAGAAAAAATTTGGCATGACTTTCCCTAAAAATAGGACCAAAAAGAATGCATAGTGCCAAAATTCTCGCCGAAACGGAAATGAATCAACATTCCGGCAAAATATTGGCAACTATCGCATTTCAAATACCGGTACCTGCAAACACAAACATATATGCAACACCACAAACATATGCAACACCACAAACATACATAGATCTAGCTAGGACATAAAAAGTGCATGTGCACGTTGTTGGAGGGAGAACAACATAAAGATAGCTTCCCCCTTACTTACCTATCAAAAAAAGGGGGTTTAACCACATAATTTGGATGAATTTATGGTGCAAATGAGGTGAGGAGAGGAGGCAGCCGAGACAAGCTTGGAGGAGGAGGAGAGAATGAAGTTGGGAAAGTGAGTGGGTAGGTGTGGCTGTCCAAAATATCTAGCTCGTCCCAGGTTACTAATGGCGCACCACCACCTAATGCGCCATTAGTAACCCTGGTTACTAATGGCGCACCTGCTGGTGGTGCGCCATTAGTAGTTTTGCAAAAAAAGACACTAATGGCGCACCTGGTAACAGTGCGCCATTACTAGTTTAAACTAGTAATGGTGCACTGTTCTCTGGTGCGCCATTAGTAGTTTTGCAAAAAAATAAAAAATAAAAAAATATAGTAGTGGCGCACTATGTGGCTGGTGCGCCATTACTAGTTAGAACTAGTAATGGCGCACTGTGCCCTGGTGCGCCATTAGTATGTTTGGAAAAAAAATGTTACTAATGGCGCACCGTGTGTCTGGTGCGCCATTAGTGTATTTCACACTAATGGCGCACCAGCACATGGTGCACCACTGCTACATAGCAATGGCGCACCACATGTCCGGTGCGCCATTAGTGGCCATTCCATCTATAGCCCTTTTCCTAGTAGTGAGATCTTGGTATTTGATCTGAGTCTGGCCACTGGCCTATACGCACTAACCAACTACGCGGGAACAGTTATGGGCACTCGACGTCGTGGTATCAGCCGAAGCCTTCGTGACGTCAGCGACTGAGCGGCGCGCGCCGGGTTGTACCACGTAACACAACTTCCTTTTAAATGGAGGTTGCTAGGTCTACTCACCGGCCGCGTACGCAACGTGCAGGTGTGCAATGGGCGATGGGCCCGCGCATAGGATTTAGACCGGCGTGCTGACCTCTCTGTTGTGCCTAGGTGGAGCTGCGACGTGTTGATCTTCCGAGGCCAGGCATGACCCAAGAAAGTGTGTCTGGCCAAAGGGGATCGAGCGTGTTGGTTAAGGTGGTGCACCCCTGCAGGGAAGTTTATCTATTCGAGTAGCCGTTTCCCTCGGTAAAAGGATGACCCAGAGTTGTACCTTGACCTTATGACAACTAGAACCGGATACTTAATAAAACACACCCTTTCAAGTGCCAGATACAACCCGGTGATCACTCTCTAACAGGGCGACGAGGGGAGGATCGCCGGGTAGGATTATGCTATGCGATGATACTTGGTGAACTTACCATCTACTCTCTCCTACATGCTAAAAGATGGAGGCTGCCAGAAGCACAGTCTTCGATAGGATTAGCTATCCCCCTCTTATTCTGGCATTCTGCAGTTCAGTCCACCGATATTGCCCCTTTACACAAATACCCATGCATATGTAGTGTAGATCCTTGCTTGCGAGTACTTTGGATGAGTACTCACGGTTGCTTTTCTCCCTCTTCCCCCCTTTCCTTTCTTCCTGGTTGTCGCAACCAGATGGTGGAGCCCAGGAGCTAGAAGCCACCGTCGACGACGACTCCTGCTACACCGGAGATGCCTACTACTCTGTGCAGGCCACTGACGACGACCAGGAGTAGTTTAGGAGGATCCCAGGCAGGAGGCCTGCGCCTCTTTCGATCTGTATCCTAGTTTGTGCTAGCCATCTTATGGCAAGTTGTTTAACTTATGTCTGTACTTAGATATTGTTGCTTCCGCTGACTCGTCTATGATCGAGCACTTGTATTCGAGTCCTCGAGGCCCCTAGCTTGTATTATGATGCTTGTATGACTTATTTTATTTTTAGAATTGTGTTGTGATATCTTCCCGCGAGTCCCTGATCTTGATCGTACACGTTTGCGTTTATGATTAGTGTACGGTTGAATCGGGGGCGTCACAGGGTGTTAGAATCATTACTATGTAGTCTAGATTATTGACTCTAGTGCAAGGAGACTGAAGGAAATGTGCCCTAGAGGCAATAATAAAGTTATTATTTACATTTCCTTATATCATGATAAATGTTTATTATTCATTCTAGAATTGTATTAACCGGAAACTTAGTACATGTGTGAATACATAGACAAACAGAGTGTC
The DNA here is from genome assembly GCF_002575655.3 of Aegilops tauschii subsp. strangulata. Lineage (NCBI taxonomy): Eukaryota > Viridiplantae > Streptophyta > Magnoliopsida > Poales > Poaceae > Aegilops > Aegilops tauschii. The sequence continues at coordinate 106,607,954 of NC_053036.3, read as the reverse complement.
CCTAGTATGCCTCTACTTGATTAGCTTATTTATCAAAGATGGTTATATGTTTCCTAGCCATAGACATGTTTTGTCATTTGATGAACGGGATCACATCATTAGAGAATGATGTGATGGACAAGACCCATCCATTAGCTTAGCACCATGATCGTCTAGTTTGTGACTTATACATGTTCCTCTAACTATGAGATTATGCCACTCCCGAATACCGGAGGAACAATTAGTGTGCTGTCAAACATCACAACATAACTGGGTGATTATAAAGATGCTCTACAGGTGTCTCCGATGGTGTTTGTTGAGTTGGCATAGATCGAGATTAGGATTTGTCACTCTGATTGTGGGAGAGGTATCTCTGGGCCCTCTCGGTAATGCACATCACAATAAGCCTTGCATGCAATGTGACTAATGAGTTAGTTGTGGGATGATGCATTACGGAAGGAGTAAAGAGACTTGCCGGTACCGAGATTGAACTAGGTATGGTGGTACCGATGATCGAATCTCGGGCAAGTAACATACCGATGACAAAGGGAACAACGTATGTTGTTATGCGGTTTGACCGATAAAGATCTTCGTAGAATATGTAGGAACCAATATGACCATCCAGGTTCCGCTATTGGTTATTGACCGGAGATGTGTCTCGGTCATGTCTACATAGTTCTTGAACTCGTAGGGTCCGCACACTTAACGTTCGATGACGATTGGTATTATGAGTTTATGTGATTTGATGTACCGAAGGTTGTTCGGAGTCCCGGATGAGATCACGGACATGACGAGGAGTCTCGAAATGGTCGAGACATAAAGATTCATATATTGGAAGGCTACATTCGGACACCGGAATGGTTCAGGTTGTTTCGGATAAGTTTCGGAGTACCGGAGGTCACCGGAACCCCCCCCCCCCCCGGGAAGTTATTAGGCCTCATGGTCCTAGTGGTGGAAGAGAGGAGGCAGGCCAAGGTGTGGCAGTCCCCTCTAGCCCAAACCGAATTGGACTAGGGCTAGGGGGTTGGCCCCCCTTTCCTTCTCTTCTTCCTCCCCTTCCTTCTTCTCCTACTTGGAGTAGGAAAGGGGGAAACCTACTCCTACTAGGAGTAGGAATCCCCCCTTTGGGCGTGCCCCTTGTGGCCGGCCCTCCTCCTCCTCCCCTCCTTTATATACAGGGGAGGGGGGCACCCCATAGACAGACAAGTTGATGTTTAGCCGTGTGCGGTGCCCCCTACACAGTTTTACACCTCGGTCATAACGTCGTAGTGCTTAGGCGAAGCCCTGCGCCGGTAACTTCATCATCACCGTCACCACGCCGTCGTGCTGACGGAAGTCTCCCTCGGCCTCAGCTGGCTCTAGAGTTCGAGGGACGTCACCGAGCTGAACATGTGCAGATCGTGGAGGTGCCGTGCGTTTGGTACTTGATCGGTTGGATCGCGAAGACGTTCGACTACATCAACCGCGTTACTTAACGCTTCCGCTTTCGGTCTATGAGATTACATGGACACACTCTCCCCACTCGTTGCTATGCTTCTCCTAGATAGATCTTGCATGATCGTAGGAATTTTTTTGAAATACTACATTCCCCAACACTTATCATCGTGAGTCAAGTGGTCAATTTGAGCTTAGCAATAGGGAAATAAAATTAGTTTTGCAAAAGACTGTTAATAGGTCCAGGAAGAATTGGTCTAAGAAATTAGATAATGCACTTTGGGCTTATAGAACAGCATATAAAAATCCTATGGGTATGTCTCCTTATAAAATGGTTTATGGAAAAGCTTGTCATTTGCCTCTTGAGTTAGAACATATAGCAGACTGGGCAGTTAAAGAACTCAACTATGATTTCAAACTTGCTGGTGAAAAGAGGTTATTTGATATTAGCTCATTAGATGAATGGAGAACCCAAGCTTATGAAAATGCAAAGTTATTCAAAGAAAAGGTTAAAAGATGGCATGACAAAAGAATCCAAAAGCGTGAGTTTAAGGTCGGAGAATATGTTCTTTTGTACAACTCTCGTTTTAGATTTTTTGGAGGGAAGCTCCTCTCGGAATGGGAAGGCCCATTTGTCATCGAGGAGGTTTACCTGTCTGGAGCCATCAAAATAAATAATTTCGAAGGCACTAACCCAAAGGTTGTCAACGGGCAACGAATAAAGCATTATATCTCAGGTACGCCTATTAATGTTGAAAGCAATATTGTCCAAACTTTGACTCCAGAAGAACAAATAAAAGAGTCCTCCCGTAACACTCCAGAATCGTCAAAATAAGGAGGTATGTGGTTCGGTAAGTAAATAGACTCCGAAAAATCTACAAAAATATTTTTTGATCAGTTTTGGAATATTTTAGAATTTTGGGAATAAAGAAACTTCCAGGAAGCGTCCCCTGGTGGGCATAAGACACCAGGGTGCGCCAGGCATACCTGGGGTGCCCAGGTGGGTTGTGCCCATCTGGGGCACCTTCCGGACTCCGTTTTTCTTATGTTTACTTGTCCTCCAAGATAAAAAATCTATATATACTTCCCGAACCTATTAACCATCGTATTGCGGAGAAATCCTCTGTTCTCTTTTCTTGCTGTTTTCTGTCAGATCCCATCTAAGGAAAACTGAGTATTGGGTATGGGCACTCCCCTTGGCTTCTGCCAAGCTTGGGGGAGGTGCCCCAGTATCGTATCATCCCACTATCCTTTTGCTTTTACTTATCTTAGTTCAATCTTTTGCTTAGATGAATAAAGTTTAGTTCGAACTTTTCTTCTTTGAGAGTTTGCTTAGTGATCTATCATTGTATCGTGTGCAAGTTATATAATAAAGTTAGTTCGAGTTTTTACTTTCTTCACTTTCATACTACAAATAAAGAAAAGAAAAAGAGAAAGAGAGCAAACAAAAGAAAGGAAATGAATCAATAAGATCATATACTAATCCTATGGTAGGTGATAGCACCACATAAGGAATAGTATAAGTAAGAAATTTTTATTAGAGATTGACAAACATATCATTGGTCAATGATGCAACTCATGAAAGAATTAATAAGGCAAGGGAATATTCACATATAAATATACCATCCTAGAAATCTTTTGTGATTGTGAGCCCTCATCAAAATATTATATGCCAAAATTGTTGACGTTGGACAAGGAAGACAACGCAATGGTTTATGTATGTTTATATTCACATAGAAGTCATATTGTCATAGATCCTTTAACATGTGATGCTTGCCCCCTATCTTTGCTAGCCAAAATTCCGCACTAAGTAGAGATACTACTTGTGCATCCAAAAACCCTTAAACCCAAATATTTTCAAGTGTCCACCATACCTACCTAGGGATTGAACAAGATCCCTCAAGTAAGTTGTCATCGGTGCGAAAAGGCAATAAAATTTGCTTCTAAATATGCGAGATCGTTTAGTGTAAGAGAAAATTGAGCGTTGCACGAACTTGGATGACAAAGAATAAAAGCGACAGACTGCATAATAAAGGTTGTCATCTTATGGGGCAATGTAACGTGACGTTCTATTGCACTAAGGGGTTGAGCATGCCAACAAATAAGCGCATGGCAACCTCTGCTTCCCTCTGCGAAGGGCCTATCTTTTACTTTTATGTATTTAATTAAATGCAAAGAGTCAAAGTTTTCCTTCTATTCCTTTTTATTTTCTCTTTTGGCAAGCATCATGTGGTGGGGAAAGATCTAGGCACATATGTCCAGTTGAATATAGATAGCATGAGTTATTATTGTTGACATCACCCTTGAGGTGAGTATGTTGGGAGGCGAAACTATCAGCCCCTATCTTTCTATGTGTCCAGTTCAAACCTTTTGCTCATGGGTATGAGGTGAGTTTTAGCAATCATAGAAGACTATATGATGGTTGAGTATGTGGACTTGCTTAAAAAGGCTCCGACACGTGACCCTTCCTGAAAAAGATGATGAATTGTAGTTGCAAAGTTCACTGAGAACATAGTTTGTTGGTTTCTAATAGAGTTTTTGCTTCATACTTCGATTGTGTGATGAACTATTACTTATTCATGGGAAGTGTATGATAGAAGTTCTATGATAAAAGTATTATGTTTAAATTTGTTGTTGTTATAATAATCAACATGATGCTTCTATGTCCGTATTTGTTTTTATCGACACCTCTCTCTCAAAGCATGTGGACATGTTTTTCGATTTCGGTTTTCACTTGAGGACAAGCGAGGTCTAAGCTTGGAGTAGTTGATACGTCCATTTTGCATCATGTTTTCTTACTGTTATATACAATTTTTTAATCCATAATAATGCTTTTTGGAGTAATTCTATGCCTTTTCTCTCAGAATTTGCAAGGAACACACCAAGAGGGAGAATTTTGGCAGCTGGAAATCTGGACCTGAAAAAGCTACGTCAGGTCACCTATTCTGCACAACTCCAAATGAGCTGAAACTCAACGATGATTTTTATGGAATATTTAAGAAGTACTGGAGCCAATAAACACCAGAGGGGGTCCACTGTACGTCTCCAACGTATCTACAATTTTTGATTGTTCCATGCTATTATGTTATCTGTTTTGGATGTTTAATGGGCTTTATTATGCACTTTTATATTATTTTTGGGACTAACCTACTAACCAAAGGCCGAGTGCAAATTGCTGTTTTTTTGCCTATTTCAGTGTTTCGCAGAAAACGAATATCAAACAGAATGCAAACGGAATGAAACCTTCGGGAGATTTATTTTTCGAAGAAACGCAATCTAGGAGACTTGGAGTGGACGTCAAGGAAGCAACGAGGCAGCCACGAGGTAGGGAGGCATGCCCAGGGGGGTAGGGGCGACCCCCACCCTCGTGGGCCCCTCGTGGCTCCACCGACCTACTTCTTTCGCCTATATATACTCATATACCCCGAAAACATCCGAGAGCACCACGAAACCCTATTTCCACCGCCACAACCTTCTATACCCGTGAGATCCCATCTTGGGGCCTTTTCCGGTGCTCCGCCGGAGGGGGAATCGATCACGGAGGGCTTCTACATAGCCTCTCCGATGATGTGTGAGTAGTTTACCACAGACCTTCGGGTCCAAAGTTATTAGCTAGATGGCTTGTTCTCTCTCTTTGGATCTCAATACAAAGTTCTCCTCGATTCTCTTGGAGATCTATTCGATGTAATTCTTTTTGTGGTGTGTTTGTCGAGATCCGATGAATTGTGGGTTTATGATCAAGATTATCTATGAACAATATTTGGTTCTTCTCTGAATTCTTATATGTATGATTTGATATCTTTGCAAGTCTCTTCGAATTATCAGTTTGGTTTGGCCTACTAGATTGATCTTTCTTGCAATGGGAGAAGTGCTTAGCTTTGGGTTCAATCTTGTAGTGTCCTTTCCCAGTGACAGCAGGGGCAGCATGGCACGTATTGTATTGTTGCCATCGAGGATAAAAAGATGGGTCTTATATCATTTTGCTTGAGTTTATCCCTCTACATCATGTCATCTTGCCTAATGCGTTACTCAGTTCTTATGAACTTAATACTCTAGATGCATGCTGGATAGCGGCCGATGTGTGGAGTAATAGTAGTAGATGCAGAATCGTTTCGGTCTACTTGTCACGGATGTGATGCCTATATACATGATCATGCCTAGATATTCTCATAACTATGCGCTTTTCTATCAATTGCTCGACAGTAATTTGTTCACCCATGCACCGTAGATTATCCTATCTTGAGAGAAGTCACAAGTGAAACCTATGGCCCCCGGGTCTATTTTCCATCATATAAGTTTCCGATCTATTTTATTTTGCAATCTTTACTTTCCAATCTATATCATAAAAATACCAAAAATATTTATCTTATTATCTTTATCATATCTCACTTTTGCAAGTGGTCGTGAAGGGATTGACAACCCCTTTATCGCGTTGGTTGCAAGGTTCTTATTTGTTTGTGCAGGTACAAGGTGACTTGCGTGTAACCTCCTACTGGATTGATACCTTGGTTCTCATAAACTGAGGGAAATACTTATGCAACTTTGCTGCATCACCCTTTCCTCTTCAAGGGAAAACCAACGCATGCTCAAGAGGTAGCAGCCACCAGGTGGGCACAACACACCTGGGCGCGCCAGGCCCCCCTGGCGCGCCCTGGTGGGTTGTGGCCTCCTCGGCCCACCTCTGGTGCCCATCTTATGGTATATAAGTCATTTTGACCTAGAAAAATTAAAAAAGACTTTCGGGACGGAGCGCCGCCGTGTCGAGGCGGAACTTGGGCAGGAGCACTTTTGCCCTTCGGTGGAGCGATTCTGCCGGGGGAACTTCCCTCCCGGAGGGGGAAATCATTGTCATAATCATCACCAACAACTCTCCCATCTTGGGGAGGGCAATCTCCATCAACATCTTCACCAGCACCATCTCATCTCAAACCCTAGTTCATCTCTTGTATTCAATCTTGTTACCGGAACTATAGATTGTTGCTAGGGGGTGACTAGTAGTGTTGATTACATCTTGTAGTTGATTACTATATGGTTTATTTGGTGGAAGATCATATGTTCAGATCGATTATGCATATTAATATCCCTCTGATCATGAGCATGTTTGTTGTTTGTGAGTAGTTACTTTTGTTCTTGAGGTCACGGGATAAATCATGTTGCAAGTAATCATGTGAATTTGATATGTGTTCGATATTTTGATGGTATGTATGTTGTGATTCCCTTAGTGGTGTCATGTGAACGTCAACTACATGATACTTCACCATATTTGGGCCTAAGGGAATGCATTGTGGAGTAGTATATAGATGGTGGGTTGCGAGAGTGACAAAAACTTAAACCCCTGTTTATGCACTATTCCGTAAGGGACCGATGGGATCCTAGAGTTTAATGCTATGGTTAGAATTTATTCTTAATACTTTTCTCGTACTTGCGGATGCTTGTGGGTGGGTTAATCATAAGTAGGAGATTTGTTCAAGTAAGAACAACACCTAAGCACCGGTCCACCCACATATCAAATTATCAAAGTAGCGAACGCAAATCAAGCCAACATGATGAAAGTGACTAGATAAATTCCCGTGTACCCTCAAGAACGCTTTGCTTATCATAAGAGACCATTTTGGCATGTCATTTGCCTCAAAAGGATTGGGCTACCTTGCTGCATACTTGTTACAATTATCGTTACATGCTCGTTACAAATTACCTTGCTATCAAACTACTCGCTACTTACAATCTCACCACTTGCAGACAGTACCTTACTGAAAACTACTTGTCATTTCCTTCTGCTCCACGTTGGTTCGACACTCTTACTTATCGAAAAGAGCTACAATTGATCCCCTATACTTGTGGGTCATCAAGTTACGGACCCAGTCCGTGTTGTTTCTACCATCATCTTTGAACTTAGCTTTCTCTAGGAACACATTAAAATTCAAGGGAAAGGTAGCACGTGCCATTGATCTACAACAACATAGACATGCAAAAACTATCAGGTACTAAGTTTCACTACAGAAAAAAGATACTTCTGTGATGATACATGTTTGTCACAGTAGGTCACGTTTTCTGTCATGCATGTACATCCATGACGATTTTATGACAGAATCAAGATAGTCATACCTGTGCTGTCGTAGAAGTGTTCCATGACATTACCAAAATTATCATCACGGAAGTGTCCACTTCCATCACGATAAATCGTGCGTCATAGAAGTGCTTTCGTCAAGGGTGACCAACACCTGGCATCCACCGTAACGGGGCGCCAGTAAGCTATCGGGTCCGGTTTTGGATTTGATAAGCCGCTAACAGCCACGACCAATGCCGAATTTCTACGTGTCAAATTCTCATTGGCTGACGGAATCACGTTTCAGCTCCGCGTTGGCACAGGTGTCACTCATCGAATGGGCGAGATGCACCTATGATACGTTGACACGTGGATCGGCCCAAAAGTGGCCCATAAAGATTAAATGGGCCAGCCCAACTAAAGGCCCACAAGATTTAGCGGGACATAATGGGCCGGCCCAACTAAAGGCCCACAAGATTTAGCGGGCCATAATGGGCCGGGCCAGCTAAAGGCCCACAAGATTTTGCAGACCATAATGGGCCGGCCCAGCTAAAGGCCCAACATTATCAGTTAAGGCCCATACGGCTAGTGTCAAATCGGCCCATCAACGGCCCGTCCTAAACTTGTCATCATCGCGGCCCATGGTCACTTTTGGCCTATTAACAGTCCGCTAAGAATTTGGGCCGAATTAAGGCCCGGCGTGTTTCCGGCCTGTTAAAGGTCCTGCTTCATTTGGGCCCATTTATAGGCCATTGAAACTTTCGGCCCATAAATGACCGTGAAGGATATGGGTCATATTCGGCCATGTCTGACATTCGGCCTGTTAGAGGCCCACTACAGATTTGGGCCACTTTCAGCCTGTCATGACTTTCGGCCTGTTAACGCCGGACGAAATCCATGGGCCTACTAACGGCCCATATAAAAATGACACTAATCAAGCCCGACCGAACTTCCGGCCTGTTAAAGGCCCGTGTAGTAGGTCAGCACATTTACGGCCCGTGTGAATTTCGGCCTGTGGACGATCCGCATTGTAAATGGGCCACCATTTCGGCCTGCTAAGACCAGTGGGTTATTTGGCACAATCAGGGCCCAACCTTACTTTTGGCCTATTAAAGGCCCATGTTTTTATGGGCTCGAGATATTTACACAAGTAAATGGCCTATTATTACTGAGGGCCCAAATTATTTTAGGCCCGTTAAAGGCCCTCTATGGGCATAGGCCTACCAGAAAAATATGAAAGCTTATGCTGATTTAGGCACATATATTTTTAGTGGGCTACATGCAAATTTCGGCCCAGAATTGTTTTTAGCCCAACTGGAATGGGCCCGACGAATGTTGGCAAGTTGGGCTCCTATGAAGCTTTCGGCCGAATACATTACTAAGATAAACCTGCACTATACAAAAATAGCGTCGTAATTACAACAACATCATAAATGATGTATCACAACAACAAAAAATTCCAACCATACAACAAAAGGCCTGTTGGCATAAAGTTTACAGTCCTTGCAGATAAAAGCACCATCAGATGTATAGAAGCACAAATCATTTGACCTGAGTGCTTATGTTTCAGGCTGTAGAATCTGATGGAGCAGCACGATCTTCCCCTTTTTCCGCCATTGCTCTTGAACAACGAAGCAAATGTCTGATAGTCTGGTTTCAAAACCATTCATATCTTCACGACATTTGTCAACCACTATTTTTGTTTCCGACACAACGTCCATTAGGGATTGGATTTGTGTCTGGAGCATAGATATATCACTCTGTCTAGCTGGAAGATTTTTTTCAGTAGGCGATTTGGACGAGGTTACCTTGTACCAACCCAGAATTACGCAGGAAGGTGCTTTTTGCACTGTTAGTGGAGTGACACTGACGCACTGCAGCAAGAGGTGACATTGTGCCTGTGGTAGCCTCGTCACCTTCAGGTGGTTGTGGCTCTTCAATCATTTGTTCTATAGCTTGCTGAAAGTTTGAACTTGTAGATTAGTGTACCAGATGTCGGTGTACAAAAGTAGGGGCACACCTTTGTACCCCTTTACTTGTGCACGGGTAGTCGGAGCCGCATGCCATGGCCACACTAAGCAGGGCAGAGGAGGGGAGCCGGAGAGAAGCCGAAGCACAAGATGGCCAAGGCGACGCCAAGACCAAAGAGCGAGAGGGCAAGGTGGACTCCCCCGACAGGGCCCTTGCCGGGGCGGCCTCCGCGGCCCCGGCAAGAGCCTTGCTGGGGCAACTTGCCCGATGCTAACAGAGCGAGCCACCCTTGAGCCCACGGGTTCCAACTCAACCAAGCACATTGAAACTAGGGCTCGGGAGGCACCTTCGTGGTAGCATGCAAATCTTTGTCAAGACCATAAAGATATGAGATCAGATGAGAACCAGAAGGCGGCGACCCTAGGCGGGATCCTTGCCGAGGAGATCCACAAGACCCCCGGCAAGCGCCTTGCCGGGGACGACTGCAACGCCATGGCAAGACCCTTGTCGGGCCCCCGGCAAGGCCCTTGCCGAGGGCGTCAGCGGGGCCACAGCCAGGCCCGCGTCGACCAAGACTCCACCGCCGTCCCCAAGCAGCTGCTAGCTCAGCTAGCTGGGCAGGCACCTGCATGGTGAAGGGCGGCCTCTACGCCAACTCAGCAAGCACCTGTGCAGTGGCATGCAGATCTTCGTGAAGACCCTACCACCGCGCCACCTTAGCTGCCTGCCTGCCTACATGGCGCCGCATGCACCGCTGGCCTGGGCGCGTGTCGAAGCAAGGCGAGGCGGCAACGGACGGGACGGGCCTCGTTCCCGTCCCCAATAAAGATAAGGGACACCTAAGCTACACATTAAATGCATCTTGTCCTGTAACACGAGCGATAAGCTCGCAGCACTGTAGGCCTTTCCACCTCCTGTGTGCCACTGTGGCAGCCCCTTTCGACTATAAAAGGAGGCCCTTGGCATACTGGAGAGGATTCGGCTCTTTTGAACTACGCAGCCACCGTAGCTAGTTCGGGAGCTCAAGAACTCTCTCAAATACACACCAAAGCAGGACTAGGGTATTACGCATCCTCGTGGCCCGAACCTGGGTAAACGATCCTGGTGTTGACTGCTAATCCTTCTATTCTCACAACCCCGCGCCCCGGCAACCGTAGTAGGGATTCTTTTGATCACATAGGTGTCGTTTCCCACCGACATCTTTGGCGCGCCAGGTAGGGGGCGCAATTGTGAGAATCTGGTCTTGTAGTGAGCCTAGCAGTTCTTCATCGCCATGGCTCCCGAGAAGAAGACGACCAGGAGAAAACTACGCCGCCTGCAAGCGCGAAGGACGCCAGCGCGGCAACAGAAAAGATAAGTCATCCAGAGCCTTGAGCAATTTCCTTTTATACATAAGGTTAGCATCCTCGGAGATTCCGCCTATGTATGGAAAATCTGCACGCAAAGGGGCCCTCCCGCAATTGGCAACACCTTTGTTCTGTTTCGAGTCCGCTCAATAGCTCAAGCGGCCGCGTCGAGAGTGACAGGGTAGCCTTCCACAGCTTGGCAACGCTCTTGATTCTGACTCGAGTCAAGCTCGACAGTTCGAGCGGCCGTGTCGGGGGCGGTGAGGTAGTTTGCCCGGCAGCAAGCACACCCGGCAGGCCAATGGGGATCCTTCCTCAAGACGCCGGCCTAGGTTTATGCACCGACAAGCCTACCCAGTTAACGTAGGGTGGACATACAAAAGAAAATCGAACAGGAAAATAACATGCATAATATCAAAAGTCCTGCAGAGTTATATTACATCAAATTGTTGCTGCTGTTCTAACTAAAGATAGAAATTGTCTTGGTCATGAACCTGCAGCGGCGATAAGAAACGGGGTGCCTAATCCCGGCGCTGGCCCTCCACCCTTTGAATCCCGTCGAGGCTGATGATGGGCTCGATATGCTCCTTGAGCGGTGCGAGGTCAGTACCCTTCGGCAAGCTCTCCAGCGCGGCGTCGAAGTCAACGGTGGGGTTCCAGTACGCCACCTTGGTGAGGACCTTGGTCATGGCACCCCGGCAAAGCCTTCGGTTCTCGTCGGCCAGTGAAGCCGCCCTGTTGGAGTGGAACTGCTCCAGGGCCCCAAAAACACCCTCGAAGAACAGGGTGAGCTTGGCATTGGTAGTCCCGCTGCGCTCTGGGGCGTACCTCACATTTGGCATCCCCATGGCAGCCAGCTGCCTGGTGATCCTGCCGGCGACGTCCTCGAGGCGGCTGATCCAGCGATTCTCGCCCTCCATGAAATCCTTGTGGCTGGCGGCTTCGTTCCTCCGCTTCAGCTTCTCGGCCTCCATATCCTTGGCCAGGGTCTCCTCCCGAGCCTTGGCCTCTGAGAGCATCTCCTCAAGGCCCTCCAGCTTCAGCTTGAGGTCTTTGATGGAGTTGTTGGCCTCGGAGAGCTCCCCGGCCCTGCTGACGACCGCGCCCCGCGCCTCCGTCAGGGCGCCGTTGAGCGTGTCCTTCTCGTGGGACAGCTTCAGGGCCTGCTCCTTCAGCCCGTCCCGCTCCACCTCCAGCTCCTTCACCTCTCCAGCGTGAACCAGACCCTGGGCATCGAGCGTCTGTGCCTCTGCTCCAGCTCTTGGGTCCGCTGTGCGACAAGCTTCTCCACCACCTCGTCCTTGGCATGGAGTTTGGCGTCGAGGTCCGCCTCGCGTTTGGCGAGGTCCTCCTCCTGGGAGTTCAGCGCGGCCTGATGCTGGGTCCGAGCGGCCTCGGCTGCAGCGACCAAGCCCTCCGCCGTCTCCTGGGCCTTCTCGATGTCGGCCAGCTTCATGGTGAGCTCCACGTCGTGCTTGGCCAGCTTGCCCTGGGCGGCCTTCAGCTCTTCGCTAGCTTGGCGGAACCAAGTCTGCGCCTCGGCGACGCGCACCTTGAGGTCCGCCTCCGCCTTGTTTGCCGTTGCCATCCTGGACTTGTCCTTGTCCAGGCGGGCGTGGTGGAGCGCCTGGAGCTTCCGGAAATTGGCACCCATGGCCTGGAGAAGCCGCTCCTCCTAAGAGCCGTCGCCACCGGCGCTCGGCTTGTCGACAACCTCGAGCCCGGCGGCGGCAAGCATCTCTTCGTCGAACACCTCTCCCTCGATGGGCGCCCTGGAGCTGGATGCCCCTGGGAGGTGCATGAAGAGGTCATCGGTCACCCTCAGATACCTGCCGGAGCCGGAGGCAGCAGAGGAGGAAGGCTGGTCATCGACCACCTCCTCCTCGGTGGCGGCTTTGCCGGGCTCCCCGGCAGGCACTTGGCGGCGTCTTCGGCATCACCCTTGGCGGACTCCTCGGCAGCGACCTTCTCGGCCTCTGCCGCGGCGTCCTTGGCGACGTCCTCGATGATGGCGTCTATGTCCTCCTGGTCCGCTGGTGGACGATCTAGACACCAAGAAGGGAATGAGACGAAGCCAAGACCAAGAATCAGCAAGAAAAGAAAAAGAACAGGGACGAAAGGCGAGCGGCTTACCTGTGCCGGGCTGGTGATCATAGGTTCCCTCCCCGCGAACATTTGGTGCCGAGGCAAAGCCACCGGCGCCCGAGTTCTCCTCCCCCTCCTCCGTGTGCATGGGCTCGGTGCTTGGCGCCCTTGTCGGGGACGCCCCTCGTAGCGGCGTGATCGATGGGGGCGGTGTGTTAGGGGTAGCCCTCTGTGGCTCCTCCTGCTGCTGTCCTCCTCCTGCGACTACGACAAGGTTAGCACCAGGACATCGTGCCCCCCAACACATGTTGACGAGGGGTGAATGATGAACTTACGCTGGCGGCTGTGCCGGGGGCTGCTGTCCGGGCTGCTCAGCACCACCAGTGGTGCCCTCGAAGTGCCCGCCGGGGGCTGATCGCCCGCCGAGGCTTTGGCCCTCTTCACCCTCTGGGCCAGCATCTCCGCATCCCTGCAAAGATGAAAACAATTCAAGACAAGCAGTACAGATTGGGGAGACGGAGATGACAGAAAAGAGCAAGATACTTACTCGTCATCCACCTCCTCCTCTGTTGATTTCCTCTTCCTCCTTGGGCTGAGGGACCCGAAGTCAAAGGTGACCCCCGCGTCGACGTCTGCTGGAGGAGGGGAGGAGGGCGGAGTCTGTGCATGCTTGGATGAAGAGGAGGCAGATGCTTTCTTCTTCGCCACCACGGTCTTGACGACCTTCTTCGCCGCCGCGGCCCTCGTCTGACGCGCGGACTCCTCCGGAGACTTTGGCCGCCGCGCGGCCTTGACGGGCCGTACCGGCTCGCCGGAAGTGGCCCACCACAAGACTCGCCCTCTCCCTATGAGTGGAGGGTCAACAGCCTCAGCCTCCTCCGACGACGACTCGTCGACCACCTCCTCGATGAGAAGAGCCCTGGTGCCGGTGCTGCTGACCTCCCTAGCGGCCTCCGCCCACTGGGTGAGCTATTTCTCCTCCACCTCCGCCGCGGCCTTGTCCTCCACGCCACCAGTGCTGCCGGCCTCCTCGGCAAGCTTCGCCTCCATCGCCCTGGCAGCGATGTAGTCCAGCTCTACCTGGGTGGTGTCCTGGACGAGCCGCGGCTCGGCAGTGACGCACCTCTCGTGCAAGGTGTCGAAGAACTCCGGCGTGAGTTGTTGCTCAGCGGAACTACTCCTGCCGGCAACTTGAACAAGGGCCCCTTGGCGACCTTGCCAGCCTTCGCGGCGGCCCTCGCGGCCTTGCTGGTCCACTCGACATCGCCGTCGCGGTTCACGTCGAGCTGGAAGAGCCGCTGGCAGAAGTGGGCGTGCCCCATCACTGTGAAGTTGTGGTCGAGGCCGGGGCGAAGCCTCATGATGTCGGCGGCGTTCATGAAAAGCCAGGCCGGCCTCCCCTTGTTGTGCAGCGGAGCGATTCGACGGCGGATGAAATCCGCCACGATCATCTCGAGGGTGAGCCCAGCCTCGGTGAGGCGGAGAATCTTGGTGGTGGCGACCGTAAGCTTCGCGTCGTCAGCATCGACATCGCTCCAATCGCTTCTGTTGACCGGCGGCACCTTGCGAACCCGGCAAAAGTCCGGCGGGTCCTTCTCCTCAATCCAGAACCACCAGCCCCGCCATTCTTCCCACCTCTCCTTCAAGGCGCCCTCCGGGTACGCCCCCTTGGACCTTGGGATCCAGGTGACGCAACCGGAAATGGCGCCCCCAGTTGGATCCGAGGGGGTAGTGGCGGAAGAGCGCCGTGTTGGGATGCACCCCGGTGAAGCCCTCGCAGAGGTGCGCGAAAAGAGCCATGCACGCCACGGCATTTGGAGTAAAATCCAAAAGGTGGAAGCCGTAGGTGTGCATGACGTCGCTGAAGAAATCGGAGAAAGCGGGACAGAGCCCGCAGGAGAAGTAGTCGACAAAGAAAGGGTACCGATTTGGGGCGGCCTCGTCGCAATTGGCGGGGATGACGCGCGTGGCTGGATGCCCCGTCGTCTCTCCCCCCGTCTTCACCCCCAGAGTGGTTTGAAGGCCTCCCGGAGCTCGAACACGTTGACCGTCGAGGGGTAGTAGGCGAGCTGCGTCCGCTGAGCCGCCAGCGCACTCTCCGGCGGCTCCGTCGCTCCGGCTTCCTTGGCCACTCCCTTGCCCATGGTGGATTTGGGCGCCATGGCGACTAGGGGGAGCAAGAGATAAAGGACGGCGGAGACGCAGCGGCGGCAAGCAAAGGCAAGAACCCGAGAAGGAGGAAGAAAGGGGGCGACGGCTCTGAGATTGGAGAAGACGCGGGGAAGGGGTAAAGTGAGCAGCGCGCCCGCGGTTATTCCTTTTTACGGGGAAGGCGCGGGCCGCCTCCTTTCCCATTAACTGCGACATGAAGCATGCATGCGGGAACCGCCCCACGCATGCCCCCCACGTCACACACGATCCTCCACGACACGCGTTCAACGCGGGTCGTGTGGAAGCGCAGCGGACGAAGAGTTACTGCGGTGAAAATCCGCCCCGCCTGCCCGCGCACCGTCCCGGGCCTGGCCCAACAACGTGTCGCGCTTATGTGTGGCCTAGGCCCAGGGGCTCCTGTCGGTGTACAAAAGTAGGGGCACACCTTTGTACCCCTTCACTTGTGCACGAGCAGTCGGAGCCGCACGCCACGACCACACTAAGCAGGGCAGAGGAGGGGAGCTGGAGAGAAGCCGAAGCACAAGATGGCCAAGGCGACGCCAAGACCAAAGAGCGGGAGGGCGAGGTGGACTCCCCCGGAAAGGCTCTTGCCGGAGCGGCCTCCGCGGCCCCGGCAAGAGCCTTGCCAGGGCAACTTGCCCAATGCTAACGGAGCGAGCCACCCTTGAGCCCACGGATTCCAACTCAACCAACCACATTGGAACTAGGGCTCGGGAGGCACCTCCGTGGTGGCATGCAAATCTTTGTCAAGACCATAAAGGTATGAGATTAGATGAGAACCAGAAGACGGCGACCCTCGGCGGGATCCTTGCCGAGGAGATCCACAAGACCCCCGGCAAGCGCCTTGCCGGGGACGACTGCAATGCCACGGCAAGACCCTTGCCGGGCCCCCGGCAAGGCCCTTGCCGAGGGCGTCAGCGGGGCCACAGCCAAGCCCGCGTCGACCAAGACTCCACTGCCCTCCCCAAGCAGATGCTAGCTCAACCAGCTGGGCAGGCACCTGCGTGGCGACGGGCGGCCTCTACGCCAACTCAGCAAGCACCTGCGCGGTGGCATGCAGATCTTCGTGAAGACCCTACCACCGCGCCACCTCAGCTGCCTGCCTGCCTACATGGCGCCGCATGCACCGCTGGCCTGGGCGCGTGTCGAAGCAAGGCGAGGCAGCAACGAACGGGACAAGCCTCGTTCCCGTCCCAATAAAGCTAAGGGACACCTAAGCTACACATTAAATGCGTCTTGTCCTGTAACACGAGCGATAAGCTCGCAGCACTGTAGGCCTTTCTACCTCCTGTGTGCCACTGTGGCAGCCCCTTTCGACTATAAAAGGAGGCCCTTAGCATACTGGAGAGGGATTCGGCTCTTTTGAACTACGCAGCCACCGTAGCTAGTTCGGGAGCTCAAGAACTCTCTCAAATACACACCAAAGCAGGACTAGGGTATTACGCATCCTCGTGGCCCGAACCTGGGTAATCGATCCTTGTGTTGACTGCTAATCCTGCTCTTCTCACAACCCCGCGCCCCGGCCACCGTAGTAGGGATTCTTGTGATCCCATAGGCGTCGTTTCCCACCGACACCAGATAAGTTACTTGAGACAAAAACAAACAAAGTAGGTTTCACGTTTATACATAACTTATTTTGGTGAACTATTGTAATACATTAGCATGTATTGTAGTGCCAACTACATAATAAAATCACTTTCGGAACATATGTCCATGTAGCATGCCTACTGTATTGTCCATTTCCTCACATTCGTTGACATCTAAGGGTAAAGAGACATGGTTTAAAGTAGGATGAACATAGTATGACATCATTCATATCATGGGCAAACAGATATAAAACAAACAGGCTATTCTTTCATTGTGTGCGCACGTGAACATCACAACTAGATTACAGATCAAGACCAAAAGAATATCCTTCATCTCTTTTAAACCATGTAAGGTGAAATGATACATTAAGACAACTGTGTATAAAAGAGAACAGAGTAACTGACATTGGCTGCAAACCAAGCAGTTAAATGAACACATCACAATACCAATCAGTTCAAAGGCAAGAGAAGTAAGGACTTACAACAGCGGCCTGAACTGGTGTGCTCATGCCCTTCGTCTTGCTGGTCTGGCAATCCTTGAAGATTTGCACTGCATTCGGTTCAGGTTCTTTTTGGTCCGCATGGCTTTTCCTGTGTATTTGGAACAAGTCAATATAGATACGATAATATGGCACCGAAAAAAGAAGGAAGTACCAGCTATTTACAAGAGCCTCGCAGTGTGCAATATAGCTAAGAGATCCTGTTGTCTGTTGGAATTTCACTTTAGAACGGTTGGTCTTGTTCTTCAAACAGTTTGCCTAGAAGAAGATACACTTGTAAGGCACATACATAAATACAAGTTCAATATGTGGTCTGATAGAATACATATACCCTACCTCATACTTTGGATCAGACCAGTGTTTAACAAGGGTTGTCCAGTCTTCATCTGTAATATATTCCACTGGAGATGTTTGGGCGATTTCATTGTTAGCCTTGCCTTCAAAGTGAGATTTTCTAAGGTGGTACCGATACTGTCGCAGAGAAGACTAAAAAACATGAGTGCATGCTTGTTTAATTGCATCATCTTTTGGATCCAACTTGAACCTCATCTGTTGAAAAAAAATGTGAGTCTTATTAGGAGGAAGCTAGAAAGTATGGCACAGAGCAAGACAATATTACAAATTGCGATGAATAACATTACTTACGGATAAATGGTCAAGGAAGGTGTTAAACTGGGTATTGTCTTTCTCATTCCTATACTGGATCTATGTTGGGAGGATACGTGCATGACACCTAACAGCAATGGCTGCCTCTGATACTAACTTGGCTGACTCTGTAGCATCACATGGCCTTTTTAAACCTGCCTCAAAATGGATCTCCATTCTTCCTCCTTTAGATTTTGTTAATCTGTTAAGCATTATCCCTGATGTCTGTTTCCGCTTGTGCCGTGGTGCTAGTTCAACAACGAATATGGAAAGTGTTAGTGCGCATCAAACTGTGAGAGTGCATATAAAGGAGCATGCAACTGCAACTTGACTCGGTCAGGTACTGTCTTGGTGTTGATGCTCATGAGGTTCATCTGATCTTCCCAAGTCCTGTTGTGTCAGCAGTGCTTCGGAAGTAGTGTTAGGTGTGAATGCAGCTTGGGAACTGGCCAGTTCCGGAGCAAACGAACGAGTAACTCGTTGAGATGCTGGTACAGTTGAAGCGGATCCTGCAGCTGGTGGAGCAGGTGATACTGTGTTTGTAGATTTAGCCGGTGGACTTGGACCTTCTACTGCACTATAAGTACCAGCAGAATCTTGAGGGTAGATCCTTTTCCGTTTCACCCGACGAGTAACACCATTCCCTACTATATTCTTTTCCTTCCTCTTTTTTGACTTTGCCATGTCAAGGCATACCCACAACACAAAAGAATAAAATCACTCTTCAGAACTCAAGGATGCATGATACAGACAAGCAATACTTTGATGTAAGACAACCATATGAGGATGGAATATGTAAGAAAAACAGGACGGCGTGACATATTCACAGCTACCATGTGTAAACTAAGCAGAAGGATTTTCAAGAAAAGAGAAGTAATGCAAGCTAGACACCATATGAAAGATGCAACCAATATCACTCTGCCTAGTTAAAAGTGTCTTGAAATAAGTGGCATTTCGAAAAATTAGAAGCAGTACAACGTCGAAATCAATGCAAGATGCAACCACTATCAAACTGCCATGTTAAAAGCGTCCAATCATCAGTGACTGATGTGGGATACACAACAGCAGTACTTTGTTGTAAGAACATGGTATGATTGATAGATGCAGTGTATTCTAGACACAGAAAGGCATGTCATATGCACATGTATAACGTATAAACTCAGCAGGTGCAATTTAGTCAAAAGAGAAGAAATACAGGCTAGACAACATATGCAACATGAAACCAATTATAACACTGTCAACTTAGAGCAAGCACCTGCGATGGTGGAGTACGGGAGATGAACTCATCATGTAGACTAGGGACTTCAACTTCATTAGCAGTAGAAGTGGCAAATCTAGAGAGTCTCTGTTTGCGTCGGTCCGGAGGACCACCAACATCCCCTAACTTACTCTTTTCCTTCCTATTTTCTAATATTGCCTTATGAAGTCAAAACCAAAAGAAGATGAATAAAATTAGCTCTGCATAACTGGTTGATGCATGATACAGACGAACACTACTTTGATGTAAGGCAAGCGCAGGATAGGAGGATGGAATATATACAAAAAATGACAGCATTGCATATTCAGACGTACGATAGGAGGATGGAATACGTATAAAAACAGTAAGCAGAAGGCATATAAACAAAATTAGAAGAAATGAAAGCTAGGCACCATATGAACATGCAACCAATATCACTCTATCAGGTAAAAAGTGGCTCGTCGTAAGTGCCATTTCAAGAAATGAGAAGCAGTACAAGCTAGAAGACAATGCAAGTTGCAACCTACATCACACTCCCAAGTTAAATGTGTCTTATGGGTAAGTGACCGTTGGAGGTATAAGTTGTAAGCTTCGCAGATGCAATTCAACAAAATCAGAAGCAATACAAACTAGACATCATATGGAACACGCAACCACATATAACAGTTCCAAGTTAGAGCAAGCACCTGTGATGGTGGAGTAGGGGAGATGTGCTCATCATCTACACGTATGTATGTTGTAGAAACAGGAACATGTGTCATATTTACAGGCATTATGTGTAAAGTAAGCAGATGCAATTCAACAAAGTTAGAAGCAATACAAGCTATACATCATACGCAACATGCAACCACATATAATAGCGCCAAGTTAGAGCAAGCACCTGTGATGATGGAGTAGGGGAGATGTGCTCATCATCTACATAGCTACGTTGACTGTCCAGCCTTGTGTTGTCTTGCGAATCTTGTTGGTAGGATGGCGGAGTAGAATCTGTAGAGACCAACTGTTTGAGTTGCTCCGAAGGACCACCATCATCCACTTTCATACTAATTTCCTTCAGCTGTATTGATTTTGCATTGTGAAGTCAAACCAATAAGAAAAGGAATAAAATTCGCTCTTTAGAACTCATTCATGCATGATACTGACGTACACTACTTGTATGAAAGGCAAATACATGATACGAGGATGGAATATGTACGAAAAACAGGACGGCGTGACATATTCACACCTATGATGTGGTAACTAAGCAGAAGGCATTTCAACAAATTAGAAGCACTGCAAGCTACACACCATATGAAAGGTGCAACCAATATCACTCTGCCAAGTTCAAACTGTCTGGCGTTTCAACAAATTAGAAGCACTACATGCTAGAAATCATATGCAAGACACAACCAATATCACAGTGGCGACTTAAAGGTGCCTTATCATAAGTGACTGATGCGGGATATGCAAGAATAGTAGTCTGATGTAAGAAAATGGTGTGATCAGATATAGTATGTTCTAGAAACAGGAACACGTGTCATATTCACAGGCATTATGTGTAAAGTAAGCAGATGCAATTCAACAAAGTTAGAGGAAATACAAGCTAGACATCATACGCAACATGCAACCACATATAATAGTGCCCAGTTAGAGCAAGCACCTATGATGGTGGAGTAGGGGAGATGTGCTCATTATCTACACAGCTACGTTGACTGTCTAGCCTTGTGTTGTCTTGCGAATCTTGTTGGGAGGATGGTGGAGTAGAATCTGTAGAGACCCTCCATTTCAGTTGCTTGGAAGGACCACCATCATCCAATGCCTTACAAATTTCCTTCCGCTTTATTGATTTTGCATTGTGAGGTCAAACCGACAAGAAAAAGGAATAAAATTCACTCTTCAGAACTCATTCATGCATGATACTGACGAACACTACTCTGATGAAAGGCAAAGTCATGATACGAGGATGGAATATGTACGAAAAACTGGATAGCTTAACATATTCACACCTATGATGTGGTAACTAACCAGAAAGCAATTCAACAAATTAGACGCACTGCAAGCTAGACACCATATGGAAGGTGCAATCAATATCACTCTGCCAAGTTAAAACTATCTCATCATAGGTGGCGTTCATCAAACTAGAAGCACTACATGCTAGAAATCATATTCAAGACACAAACCAATATCACACTGCCAACTTAAAGGTGTCCCATCATATGTGACTGACGCAGGATACACAAGAAGAGTAGTTTCATGTAAGAACATGGCGTGATAGACAAATATAGTATGTACCAAAAAAAGGAAACCGTGTCATATTCACACGTATCATGTGTAAGCTAAGAAGATGTAGTTTACACTAATTAGGAGCAATACAAGCTAGACACCATATGCAACATGCAACCAGATATCACACTGCCAAGTTAGAGCAAGCACCTTGGATGGTGGAGTAGGGGAGCGGAGACTTGGAACTTGTAATGCACTAGCAGTATAAGGAGAATCCATACAGATGCTCCGTTTACGTTGCTGCAGAGGACCACCATCATCGCCTTCCTTCCTCTTTTTTGATTTTGCCTTGTCAAGTCAAACCCACAAGAAAAAGGAATAAAATTTGCTCTTCAGAACTCATTGATCCATGATACTGACGAGCACTACTTTCATGTAAGACAGCCACATGATGGGAGGATGGAATATGTATGAAAAACAGGACGGGATGACATATTGACATGTATGATGTATAAAGTGTAAACTAAGCACAAGGTGTTTGAACTAGTTAGAAGCAATGCAATTTAGAAACCATATGAAAGATGAAACCAATATTACTCTGCCAAATTAAAAGGGCGGCCTAACAAATGTTTTTGACCAAATTAGAAGCAATACATCGCAACAGGCTAGAAATAATATGCAATATGCAACGAATAAAGGTGTCTCATCTTAAGTGATTGATGCAGGATATAGAAGAGAGGTAGTTTCATGTAAGAACATGGTTAACACATAGATGTAGTGTGTAACAAAAATAGGAAGGCATGTATTCATAGGTATAATGTGTAAACTAAGCAGATGCAATTTACCCTAATTAGAAGCATTACAAGCTAGACACCGTATGTAACATGCAACCACATATCACACTATGAAGTTAGAGCAAGCACCTGCGATGGTGGTGTAGGGGAAGTGCGGTCTTCAAGTATAGAGCTACATTTAATATCTTCATTTAGGCTTGCTGTTTCTTGAGAATCATGTGGAGAGGATGAAATTGCACTCTTTCTAAGAGTAGCGCGTATCATACTAACCCACGGGCGTGACCGTCTGATCATAAGCGATAGATGCAGGATACACAAGAACAGTAGTTTGATGTAAGAACATGGTGTGATAGGCAGATGTAGTATGTACCAAAAAACAAGAAGGCGTGTCATATTTACATGTATAATGTGTAAGATAAGGAGATGCAATTTAACAAATTAGGAGCAATACAAGCTAGGCATCGTATGCAACATGCAACCAGATATCACACTGCCATGTTAGAGCAAGCACCTGGGGTTGTGGAGTAGGGAAAATGAGATTTGGAACTTGCACTGCAGTAGGAGTAGCAGGAGAACCTGCAGAGATCATCTGTTTTGGTTGCTCCAGAGGACCACCATCATTTCGTGCCTTCGTCCTTTTAGATTTTGCCTTGTCAAGTAAACACACAAGAAAAAGGAATGAAATTCGCACTTCCAAATTCGTTGATGCATGGTACTGACAAACACAACTTTTATGTATGGCAACCACATTGTAGGAGGATGGAATATGTACGAGAAATGCTAAGCAGAAGGCATTTCAACAAATTGGAAGCAATGCAATCTAGAGACCATATGAAAGATCCAACCAAAATCACTCTACCAAGTTAGATGTGTCTCATTATAAGTGGCACTTCAACAAATTAGAGGCAATACATGTTTGAAATGATATGCAAGATGCAACCAATATTACACTGTCAACTTGAAAGTGTCTCATCAGAAGTGATTGATGAGGGATACACAAGAAAAGTAGTTTGATTAAGAACATGGTTAATAGAAAGACGTAATACGTACCAAAAACAGGAACGCATGTCATATTCACAGGTATAATGTGTTAAGTAAGCAGGTGCAATTGACCCTAATTAGAAGCATTACAAGGTAGACACCATATGGAACATGCAACCACATATCACACTGCCAAGTAAGGGCAAGCACCTGCGATGGTGGTGTGGGGGAATTGCGGTCATCAACTAGAGAGCTACGTTGACTATCTTCATTTAGCCTTGCTGTTTCTTGAGAATCATGTGGGGAGGATGACACTGCACTCTTTAAACGAGTAGCGCGTCTCACAGTAACCCACTGGGGTGACTGTCTCGTCATAAGTGATTGATGAGGGATACAAAAGAGCATTAGTTTGATGTACGAACATGGTTAATAGACATATGTAGTATGTATCAAAAACAGGAAGACATGTCATTATCAAAGGTATAATGGGTAAAGTAAGCTGATGCAGTTTGACCAAATTGGAAGCAATACAAGCTAGACACCATATGCAACATGCACCCACATTTGACAGCGCGAAGTTAAAGAAAGCACCTAGGATGGTTGTGTGTGGCAATTGAGATCATCAACTACAGAGCTACGTTTACTGTCTCCATCTGCTGGCACTGCACCCTTTAGAGCGCTGAGACGCTTAGTGCTTATCTTCGAATTACACTAGAGCGACTTCTGTCTTTTCTTTTTTGTATTCATCAACACTGCGTCAGAGTCTGAAATACCCATGCATAAAAAAACAATAGTGTGAGTATGGGTGAAGTGTGTGCACAAGTAGTACAATGTAAAGGTAGCAGATAGCAGGTCGGCGAGAAATAAATGACGGGAGACATATGATAGCTCTACAACATGCATGGCACACGAAATTACTAGATTCTAGGAGTTTGAAATATGAGCACGGGGATGGCTGGGAAACGCAGATGCTCCTCCAGCACACCACAAGGTGTGGTCCTATGAAAATAATAGTCGACTGAAGACAAATAGGTCAGTCCGTTTTTTCTGCACCGTTCGATGTACAAAGAACGGGCAGATCGCCTTCATCTACCCCCAACCAGTCAGTGTTACGATCTTCCTCGAAAGCCAGCGACCACAGGCCCAGTCCCCTGCCTCCGCCCTCCCCTCAACCTCACCACACCACCGTGCTTGGCACTGCCCCCGGCCATCCCTTCAAGCCCCGCCGACCTCCAGATCGGGCGCAAGAAGCTCCTGCGCCCACACCCCTATGATAGACACCGATGCGCCGCTTCCCCGGTGAACACGCGGACTAGGTGCTCCGCGCGCCTAAGCGGGTGCTGCTTCTTTTAATTGCGATTCGACTGACCATGAATTGAAATCCAGGCGGGCTACTGACCTCTAGCAAAGATGAAATAGTAAATGGGAGGAAACCTTGTGCATTTAGTATCACAAAGAAGATGCAGTACGAAGCGCTCAACTAGTTTCTTTCATGGGATGAATACGGTTTGAGCAGAGACGTAAGATTTGCACGAATAAGGGAAGAGGAGTACCTCTTTCTGCTGGTAGTGTTGTGTCCTCCTTCTGTTTTTCCAACGATCTTCTTATGGTTTGCTGGAAACGAGAAGTTGTGGAGGACGGTGCAGCCTTGGACAAACCCATGGCCAAGTTGTTGAGTGTGGTGCGGTGGCCGTCTGTCGGCGGCGAGGAACCAGATCCGGGGCGGCGAACGACGGCGTAGAGGGAACATCTCCAATGCGGTGGACGGTTGTCACAGTGGAGCGGCAGCGGTGAGGCGTAGGACGGCATGGTCAAAGTGGTTCTGGTACGGCGCACGTCGGCGTCGTGGTGACAGCTCTGCCTTGGCTTCAGGTGCTAAGTCCTTGAGGGCGTTGCGGTTGCAGTTGCATTGGACGACGACATCGGTGTACCGGCTCCAGCGTGATGGAGGAGGGTGGCGGTGGATTGGGCATGATGGGGTGGAGGACGGAGGAGGCTGGGGTTTCGCGCTGGTGGAGAGGGCGTTTTGGCGCCCACGGAGTATGAATGGGGAAAGGGAGGGGGAGGAACTAAGGGTGAACAATGTTTCGGTTTGGGACGCGCTTGTTTGAAATTTGGGGAAAGTTACGAACTTTGCCCCCATCTAAAATTTCGGACATATTGCAGGTTGGGGGTAGGACAGTAATCTCAGGTGTCCCAAATGGTGGGCGGGATAGATTTCGGCCGAGGGCATGGGTGTTTAGGCGCCCATGGCGTATGAATGCTTCTCGGAGGGGGTTGAGACTGGCGTCTTGGTGAAGTTACAAACCTACCCTGGTTTAGACATTTGGACATCGGGCCGATAGGTAACACGTGCCAGAGTCAGGACAGTAATTTTCTAACACCAAACATTAGTCTCGCGCGGTTTCGGATGTCAGAGGCTTATTTGGCGCTTCGTTCAATATTTGGGAGCAGAAGCATTAACGTTTTCGGTTCTCTTGAATTGAAGTTTCAGGATTTGTCAAACTTCACAAATCGTTACTCTTGAAAATCATAAAACTACGATTATTTTGGAATGGAGGGGGTACATTTGAATATACATTGTACACGAGTATATATTAAAAAATATGCAACTTACCTCAGTTCATGCATGGTTCCAGATATAATCTCCTTGGTTGCAAAAAAAATAGTTAGACATGCGCATGAATATATAGCATGTTCAAACGCACAACAAAGATTGATGCCCCCTTTTAGATCTGATTTACAAATGCCATTATCTCGGGTTCAAATAGATGGATGCACTTCCTATGAATTCGAATCTTCGAAACCCCCTTTATGTTGAATTCAATATGTATTCTATTTCGTAGCTAGCAATTCGGAATGTATCCATGTAAGTGACAAATGTATAAAGTGCTTCACACTAACAACATGGTGTGCACTAATTAATGTTTATATATGAATTGCAAAAGCAATGCATTGACTGCATTCAAACCACTCTCACTCTATGTATCGATAATATGAAATAAACACATGCAGATGTTAGAATTCAATAGAGTATGGGTGTCTGATAGACCAATTTTCATTCATACGCAAATTGCAAAATTCATGATCTCATCCAAAAATAATAATGCCATTTATATTTTAATTTAATGCGTAGAACCGCCTTTTACACGTAGATGCACTATGCCTCGGCCCGTTCTCACAAACGTGCTATATATCTCTCTATCTAACGCATAAGTGCACACACTTTATATACATCGGCATTTCTCTTTCACACATGCTCACAATCTCTCCCGGGGTGTCGGGGTGTCTCACGCATACACTCTCTCTGTATCTCTCTCTCTCTCTCTCTCTCTGACTACTATGTACCACTCTTTTAACTAATCTCAGTTGGAAAACACTATTTCTCTCACATGCATATATACACACGCACGGTCTCTACTAGCCCTTTATACGCACATATATGTGCCTACGTGTCTTCCGCGCGCACATTATCTTTAGGCCTCTCTCACACACATTGCCCCCCCCCCACAGACACACCTCTCTCTTAGTAGTTGGCAGATATGATTCCATCAGATCATTCGGCAGGATATCCCTGACAGTTAGGCTGGATAGTAATATGAGGCAAGGTTTTACCCAAGTTCGGACCCTTGCAGTTGAGGAAAAACCCTACTCCTGGTACTGTATATTAGTGATAGGGGTGTGTACAAAATACACGTGAATACCAGGCATTATGCGTGTGTGTATACTATCGACGAACTAGCCCCCATGCTTCTATAACATACTCGGGGCCTAGGGTTACAAATCATATATAGTCGGCTTATCACTAGTGGGGATAGAGTCCTCCACGACTCTGGTAGCTCCGTGTTGTACGCCGAGTCCTCCACATGGGTCTTCGTTTAATCCGTCTCGGTCCAACCTATGTGGCGCAGGATGGAACCGACCCATGAGTCCTCATGTTGACCCACCACAACTAGAAATGATGTGCCCACCCCAATTAGAAATGATGTGCCCACCACACCACACACGCAATCGGCCACTAAGAAAATAAGCATATACAATAATACAATGTTATACATGAAAGTTAATTGCATGGTGTATCCAACAATATTTGTTCTGCATTGTGAATGTTTATATTTTCTCCTAAAATATTAGTCACGGGAAAGAGAAACGAAGGGCATATCTCTCCTTGTCTCCACCGGACACCCCCTCTTTCTACACCACTTTCACGTACGCACACAAACTATCTCTCGGCCCTCTAAAAGTATGCATGCCCATGACACATTCACGCGTGACGGTCACTGTATTTCAAGCGAAAGCACTATACAGTTGGTGGACTTCAGAACATGCTCATTACGGTCACCGTATATATTCTCGTGGTGATCATACGGTATCTAGCTCACGATACGTCTCCGTATTTTGTTGATGACACTGACGGACATTGTATTTGATGCGTGCTCCGTATTTTGTTGACGACACTTACGGTCAGTGTATTTGAAGCGAAAGCACGATATGGTCACTAGACTTCAGAATAAGCTCATCACGGTCAGCACATACATTTTGTGGTGCTAACCAACCTGTGGTTGGATGGTTAGGAGGACAGTGGTTTCTCGAGCCCACCAGGGTTAACGTCCTGGTGCTCGCATTTATCATGGGTTAATTTCAGTATTTTTCCGGCGATGTGCGTTCAGTGGGAGGAGATGTTCCACTCGACTACGAGGCACCTATGGTGACTTCGTAAAATCTCAAGATCATATGCAGGCTCACTTTCTCGAAGGTGCTCATAGGGGTAGGGTCTGCGTGTGTGCGCTTATAGCGGTGAGTGCTTGCGCGTATATATGAGCGCTTGCGTCTGTACCGTGTTAAAAAAATACATGTCATGATTATACGGTCACTGGCTCACGCGTATAACTTCGTATTTTGTTGATGACACAACCAATTGACCAGTCAAACGTTCCATGTGGCACAACTAGTGTTGCACCATCGGGGCACGTAGCCATGGGGCCCACCTGTCAGCGCGTATATGAAAGAAAGAAATGGTAGTTTGAGTCTGTACAGTGTTAATAAAAATACATTTTAGGGTGATCATACGGTCACTGGCTCACCATACAGCTCCGCAATTTGTTGATGACACGATCAATTGACCAGTCAAACGGTCCACATTCAGCAGCGCACATTACCATAGGGCCCACCCGTCAACGCGTATATGAAGGACAGAAATGTTAATAAATTAATGGTTGGTGGGGATTCGAAGTCGTGAGACCCCTAGTTGGCAGTCGCCGGCGGTGGGGGCGCGCGGTGATTGGGCGGTGGCATGGGGATCGCCGGAGAAAAAGCTCGGCGCGGGGGGGGGGGGGGGAGGGGCTAGAGGGAGGGCCGGGGCGGCGGCGGACCGGCGGTGGGGAGTGGTTTCGGGGCGGGCAGGGCGGCGTGGCCGCGCGGGCCGGCCTCGGGCGGCGGCGGCCGGCGGTGGCTGGTGGCTCAGGGGGTGGAGGTTGAAGATAAACTGCAGGCCCTTGATTTCGTATCCAACGGCTGGAAAATCTACTGACTAGAGATGAAAACTGGTTTAAGGTATGTTTGGAAGCACAAGTAGTATTTCTACTTGGTGCAAAGAATTTGGCTAGCATGAGAGGGAAAGGCAAGCTCAACATGTTGGATGATCCAAGACAATATAACGTTTGGATATAGGAAAACATAACCCATTAAGTTGTCTTCGTTGTCCAACATCAACCATTTAGCATGTCATATTTTAATGAGTGCTCACAATTACAAAAGATGTCCAATATAGTGTATTTATATGTGAAATCTCTCTTCCTTTAATATTCTTTCATGAATTTTTCAAGTGACCAATTCTGTGTTTGCTAACTTTCAATAAATTTACCACCTATACTTATTATGTGTGAAGTCATTACTCCCCATGGTATAAGCATATGAAACATATATAAATTCAGGTTTATGATATTCAATTCATTCAACCATTTACTCATAGGATATATGTGAGGCACATGAGTAAATGACAAACTACTCCAAAAAGATATAAGTGAAGAACACTGAGTAGTCAAATAATTAACTAGCCATGGGAGGATTCTTTTTCACTCAAGATTTCAGATCCAATGATTTTATTCAAACATCAAGTAAAATTAAAAATACGCTCCAAGCAAAACACATATCATGTGACGAATAAAAATATAGCTTCAAGTAAGGTATACCGATAGTTTTCAAGACGAAGGAGGGGATGCCTTTCGGGGCATCCCCAAGCTTAGGCGCTTGAGTCTTCCTTGAATATTACCTGGGGGTGCCTTGGGCATCCCCAAGCTTAGGGTCTTTTCACTCCTTATTCTCCTCATATCGATATCTCACCCAAAACTTGAAAACTTCAATCACACAAAACTTAACGGAACTTCGTGAGATGAGTTAGTATGATAATGAGTAAACCATTCACTTTGGTACTGTCAAAGACAAGATTCATAATTTTTATCACACAATTCCTACTGTACCATATCATTTCTGCAATTTATATTGAGAAATATAAGCCATAGAAACTAGAAAACAAGCAAACTATGCAATGAAAACAGAATCTGTCGGAAACAGAACAGACTGTAATGATCTGAACAGAAACCATACTTCTGCTACTCCAAAAATTATGAAATAAATTGGTGGACGTGAGGAATTTGTCTATTAATCTTCTGAATAAATAATCAACTCAAAAGCACTCTTATGTAAAAAAATGACAGCTAATCTCGTGAGCGCAAAGTTTCTGTTATTTACAGCAAGATCACATTAACTTTCACCCAAGTCTTCCCAAAGGTCTTACTTGGCACTTTATTCAAAAAAAACTATAATACATGATTACTACTGTAGCTTAATCATGTTAACACACAAAAACAGTAAGGGTAAATATTGGGTTGTCTCCCAACAAGCGCTTTCCTTTAATGCCTTTTAGCTAGGCATGATGATTTCAATGATGCTCACATAAAAGATAAGAATTGAAGCATAAAGATAGCATCATGAAGAATATGACTAGCACATTTAAATCTAACCCACTTCTTATGCCTAGGGATTTTGTGAGCACATAATTTATAGGAACAAGAATAAAGTAGCATAGGAAGGCAAAACAAGTATAACTTCAAAACTTTAAGCACATACAAAGGAAACTTGATATTATTGCAACTCCTACAAGCATATATTCCTCCCTCATAATAATTTTCAGTAGCATCATGAACGAATTCAACAATATAACCATCATAAAGCATTCTTTTCATGATCTACAAGCATAGAAACTTTCTACTCTCCACATAAGCAAAATTCTTCTCATTCGGAATAATGGGAGCAAACTCAACAGAATAACGGTCATGTGACGCATAATCCAATTGAAAATTAAAATCATGATGACAAGTTTCATGGTTAACATTATTCTTTATAGCATACATGTCATCACAATAATCATCATAGATAGCAGCTTTGTTCTCATAATCAATTGGAACATCTTCCGAAATAGTGGAATCATAACTAACTAAAGTTGACACTCTTCCAAATCCACTTTCACAAATATCACACTAAGATTCAACACCCTCCAAAATAGTGGGATCACTAATTCCTAAAGTTGACACTCCTCCAAACCCGCTTTAGATGATAGTATTATTCATACTCCAAAACATATAAGTGAAGTTCATGGAGAATTCTACAATTAATATAGTCTAACCAATATCCAAACTCAAAATATATAAGTGAAGCACATGAATCATTCTATAAATTGATGAAGGGATATCTCATACTAGCATGGTTCTTAAAGAAAAATAAAAACACAAAGGACACAATCATGTGAACAAAACAAAAACCGAGGTATACCGATAATTGTTGAAGAAGAAAGATGGGATGCCAACCGAGGCATCCCCAAGCTTAGATGCTTGAGTATCCTTGTAATATTTACTTGGGGTTCCATGGACATCCCCAAGCTTGAACTCTTGCCTCTCTTTATTCTTCTCACATCGGTAACTCCTCGTTCTTCGAACACTTCATCCACAAAAACTTAACAACAACTTTGTGAGATCCGTTAGTATACTAGAGCAAATCACTACCTTTAGGTACTGTTGCAAACTCATTCCAATTTCATATTAGCACTTTATCTACTGTATTCCAACCTCACCATGGTTCATACCCCCCGATACTACCCATAGATTCATTAAAATAAGCAAACAACACACGAAAAACAGAACCTGTCAAAAACAGGACAGTCTGTAGTAATCTGGAAGTTTAGTAAATTTCTGTAACTCCAACAAATTCTAAACAAATATGAAAATTTAAACAATTTGTACAGAAGTAATGTGCAAAATGTTTCAGACCCATTTGACTTTCCAGTAAAAAATGTAAATTCACGCGCTATAGCCAAAGTTTCTGTTTTTGTACTGCACATAGTAAACAAGCAATCTAATCATACTAAAACCGAAGCTTGGCACATTATTTTTATAATACAATGGATATATACAAGGGGATAATTATTTTCAGAGAAGCTTCCATCAATTTTTTTACATTGTTTCCATGAGCATGAACACAAGTGTTCAAGGTCAACCCTCACTTCTCAATGCATAACCTTCCAATCACTTCTCTTATTGAAAAACTTTTTAGGCATGAGAGGCAAGTAATTTTTTTGTATTTTCATTCCTTTAATTTTTTTGTATGTTTCACCCACAACTAAAAAAAGAAAAAGGAAAAGAAAAATCTACTTGGTGAAGAAAGCAAACAAGCACACACGAGAATATCAACCCCACGCTATTGCTCCCCGGCAACGGCGCCAGAAAAGAGCTTGATAATCCCCAAGTGCAGGGAATCATCGTAGCAATTCCCAAAGGTGGAAGTGATAAGTATGGAGTGCCGAACCCACAAGGATCTAAAAGTAATATCAATATTCTCTCAAGTCCTATCTTCCACTGATACAACTCTACGTACACCGAACGTTTGCTTCCAACTAGAAACGAGAAATAAAACTACATTGTGGGTATGAAGAGGATAACTTTGCATGGTATCGGAGAGCTAAAATATAAAAGTAGGTGTTGTTATCATAAATTTAGAATATATTACTTAATATTATAAATAGCGAGAGTGGAATAATGATGGGTCGGTATGCGGAATTATCCTAGGCAATTGTTAACAAGACCGGTAGTCGTCATTGCAATTTCATATGAGGGAGAGGCATAAGATAACATACTTTCTCTTCTTGGATCATATGCACTTATGGTTGGAACTCTACCAAGCATCCGCAACTACTAAAGATCATTAAGGTAAAAGCCAACCATAGCATTAACATATCAATTCCCCTTTATCCCATACGCAACAACCCCCTTACTTGGGTTTATGCTTCTGTCACTCAAGCAACCCACTATAAGCGAATCATGAATGTATTGCAACACCCTACAGTGGGAATCCCTCACGCTTGCGCGACATGGAGGGCACAATAGGACAACACAAAAATAAAACATACAACTCATACCAATCTAGATCATCAATCAACCCAAAGACAAAGGATATCTACTCAAAACATCATAGGATGGCAACACATCATTGGATCATAATACGTGGCATAAAGAACCATGTTTAAGTAGGGATTACAGCGGGTGCGGGAGAGTGGGCCGCGTAAAGTAGCTGAGGATGGTGATGATGATGGTGATGTTGATGAAGATGATCACCGCGGCGATGATTCCCCTCCCGATGGCACTCCGGCGCCACCGAGAGAGAGGAGGAGAGGTTCTCCCCCTTGTGCTTCCTCCTCCATGGCCTCCCCCCTAGATGGGCAGAGGTTCTCCCTCTGGATCTTGGCTTTCATCGCGATGATGGCCCCTCCGGGATCCTTCTCCATGGCCTCCGATGATGATGGCCCCCTCCGGCAGGGTGCCGAAGAGGGCCTAGATTGATTTCTCGTGGCTACAGAGGTTGCGGCGGCGAAACTTCCGATCTAGGTTATTTTCTAGAGGTTTGGGTATTTATAGGAGAGGTTGGCGTCGAGAACAAGTCAGGGGGCCCCACGGGAAGTCCACGAGGCACAGGGACGCGCCCTCCACCTTCGTGGGGCCCACGGGCCTCCACTCCGGTAACTCTTCCTTCCAGTATTTTTTATATTTTCCGGAAAAAATATCTGTTGATTTTCATCGCATTCCGAGAACTTTTATTTCTGCACAAAAACAACACCACAGTAGTTCTGCTGAAAACTGCGTCAGTCCGGGTTAGTTCTAATCAAATCATACCAAAATCATATAAAACTATTGTAAACATGGCATGAATACTTCATAAATTAGAGATACGTTGGAGATGTATCAGCATCCCCAAGCTTAATTCCTGCTCGTCCTCAAGTAGGTAAATGATAAAATAAATAATTTATGAAGTGTGAATGCTAGCAAGGGCATAAGTTTGATCAATGATAGTTCCAATCACTTTTTCTAGCATCATTATATATCATAACCGTAGCTCAACTCCTGAAACTTCTCAGGATCAAGTAACAAGCTATTCACATGTTAAAGTATAGATCATAAACTTTCTTGAAAACTAACAAACCGTGCTCTTAGTCATCAAACAATTGCAATCCATCTTATTTTCGGGAAGGGTCTATGTAAGAGCTTTGATTCAGCAAACTCCACATACTCAACTATCATTTAATCTTTCACAATTGCTAACACTGATGTGATATTTATGGGTTCAATGTTTTAATCGGACATAGAGAAAGATAGGGGCTTATAGTTTCGCCTCCCAACCTTTTACCTCAAGGGTATTGTCAACAATAATAATTTATGAAAACCTCCATCCAAGTGAATATATATATCCGGATCGCTCCAACACAAAGTGCTTGCCAAAGGAGAAAGTGTAAAAAGGAAAGGTGATGATCACCATGACTCTTGTATAAGGGTGGAAGATAAAAGTAAAAGATAGGCCCTTCGCAGAGGGAAGCAGAGGTTGTCATGCGATTTTATGGTTGGATCCACAAAATCTTAATGCAAAAGAACGTCACTTTATATTGCCGCTTGTGATAAAGACCTTTATTATGCAGCCGTCGCTTTTATTTCTTCCCTATCACAAGTTCGTATAAAGCTTATTTTCTTCGCACTAATAGATCATACATATTTAGAGAGCAATTTTTATTACATGCACCGATGACAACTTACTTGAAGGATCTTACTCAATCCATAGGTAGGTATGGTGGACTCTCATGGCAAAACTGGTTTAAGGGATGTTTGCAAGCACAAGTAGTATTTCTACTTGGTGCAAATAATTTGGCTAGCATGAGAGGGAAAGGCAAGCTCAACATGTTGGATGATCCAAGACAATATAACGTTTCGGATATAGGAAAACATAACCCATTAAGTTGTCTTCATTGTCCAACATCAACCTTTTAGCATGTCATATTTTAATGAGTTCTCACATTTACAAAAGATGTCCAAGATAGTGTATTTATTTGTGAAATCTCTCTTCCTTTAATATTCTTTCATGAATTGTTCAAGTGTCCAATTCTGTGTTTGCTAACTTTCAATAAATTTACCACCTATGATTATTATGTGTGAGTTCATTACTCCCCATGGTATAAGAATATGAAACATATATAAATTCAGATTTATGATATTAAATTCATTCAACCATTTACTCATAGGATATATGTGAGGCACATGAGTAGATGACAAACTACTCCAAAAAGATATAAGTGAAGAACACTGAGTAGTCAAATAATTAATTAGCCATGGGAGGATTCTTTTTCACTCAAGATTTCAGATCCAATGATTTTATTCAGACATCAAGTAGAATTAAAAATATGCTCCAAGCAAAACAAATATCATGTGACAAATAAAAATATAGCTCCGAGTAAGGTATACCGATAGTTTTGAAGAAGAAAGAGGGGATGCCTTTCGGGACATCCCCAAGCTTAGGCGCTTCAGTATTCCTTTAATATTACCTTGGGGTGCCTTGGGCATCCCCAATATTAGGGTCTTTTTACTCCTTATTCTCCTCATATCGATATCTCACCCAAAACTTGAAAACTTCAATCACACAAAACTTAACAGAACTTCGTGAGATGTGTTAGTATGATAATGAGTAAACCATTTATTTTGGTACTGTCAAAGACAAGATTCATTATTTTTATCACACAATGCCTACTGTACCATATCATTTCTACAATTTATATTGAGAAATATAAGCCATAGAAACTAGAAAACAAGCAAACTATGCAATGAAAACAGAATCTGTCAGAAACAGAACAGTGTGTAATGATCTGGACAACAAGCATACTTCTGCTATGCCAAAAATTATGAAATAAGTTGGTGGACGTCAGGAATTTGTCTATTAATCTTCTGAAAAAAGAATCAACACAAGAGCACTCTTCAGTAAAAAAAATGACAGCTAATCTCGTGAGCGCAAAGTTTCTGTTTTTTATAGCAAGATCACATTAACTTTCAACCAAGTCTTCCCAAAGGTCTTACTTGGCACTTTATTGAAAAAAGATATAATACATGATTACTACTGTATCTTAATCATGTGAACACACAAAAACAGTAAGGGTAAATATTGGGTTGTCTCCCAACAAGCGCTTTTCTTTAAAGCCTTTTAGCTAGGCATGATGATTTCAATGATGCTCACATAAAAGATAAGAATTGAAACATAAAGAGAGCATCATGAAGTATATGACTAGCACATTTAAATCTAACCCACTTCCGATATGTTTTTCCCCTCTCGCTAGGGTTGCACCTCTCAGCTGCGGTGACGCAAACGTTGAGTCCCCCATCCTCCGCCGCCGTCGTCCTCCCTCCTGGTACGCGCTCGGGCTGACTCTGGGCGTCCTCGCGGCGCTGCCCGGCCTTGCCTGGTACCTCCTGGGATCGGGCGGTTGGAGTTCTCACCCTGCTCCCGCGTGGACTAGGGTTAGGTTTTCCTTGCCATGGCGTCAGTTGGTGCAGATTCGGTTGTAGGAGACGATGATCTTCAGGAGATGATGAAACAGCTGGGAATTGAGGATACGGTTCTGAGTGATGTGATCTATGAGGAGGTGTGCCCGGAGCCGGTGGCTGATTCGATTCGCTTGCTGGCAATCGGGCGTGTGCACACTACAAAGGAGTTTGGCGACTTCTGGTTTTACAAGAACATGTGCAGTGCATGGGATCTCGCACAAGATGTCAGGTTCAGATCATTAGGGGACGGGCTATACACGATGCAATTCTCATGTCTTGGCGATTGGGACAAGGTGATGGAGGGTGGCCCTTGGACCTTCCGTGGCAATCCTGTTCTAATGGCGGCTTATGATGGATTCACAAGACCCTCTTCCATTGATCTAAACAGTTTTATAATATGGATGCAAATCATAGACCTGCCGGATGGTTTTGAGCCCCTGGTCACAACTCTTGCAGGAACAGCAGGGGAGTTCTACTCCCTGGACAACAGAGGACGAGATGTGGCTGGCAATTTTTACCATGTAAGAATTGTTCTTGATGTTCGGCAGAAATTAAAGAACCACGTTTCTGTTGTGAGAAAGAAGAAGGGGCATATATTCAGAGTCAAGTACGAGCGCCTTCCGGACTGGTGTGCTCTATGCGGCATGATCGGCCATCTCCATACTGAACATGGTGATGGAGTGCATCCAGTTTCGGCTCTGTTCTTCAAGGATCTTCGAGCTACATGGGGGGAGGCAACACGTGCAAATCGTAACACGGATGATGACCCTCGTACTAATTCTTCTTAGGTAAATGATGGGAAAGTGATGGAGGTTGATGCTAGTAAAAAGGATGGTGCAGATATAGACCTAGATGCAAGCAGGAAAAGGGGGCTGACCGGGTTTGGGCAGAATGTTACTACGCCTAGTGGTGTCAAGGGCCAGCTCCTTCTGCCTACGCCGGCGAGTGTGCCTGCTAGCCCATCCGCAAAACAAGAGCAAAAGAGGTTGAGGTCAGATCAGAATGCAAACAAATCAAAAACATTGTCCACTACGGCGGGTTCCCAGGCGGAACGCCGCCAGGACAAATGAATCTCCTGAGTTGGAACTGCCGGGGAGGGGGGAACTCACGGACAGTTCGTGATTTAGCGACTATGGTTCAGTCGCATTCCCCCACCATGGTGTTTCTATGTGAAACTCGGCAATCAAAAAATCGTATGAAAAGATATCGAGCTCGTTTGGGACTTCAAGGTTTTGATGCAGTAGACAGTATTGGTAATAGTGGTGGCTTGGCGCTGTTTTGGCACGAATTGCTGTCTGTTGAGGTGGTTTTCTCGAATCAGCGATGCATTGATGCACCGGTTAAGGCAGGAGCAGATGATCCACCTTGGCGCCTAACTTGTGTTTATGGAGAACCAAGGGTAGAAGATCGACACAATATGTGGTCCCTGTTGGAAAATTTGGGTGCTCAGTCTGATCTCCCCTGGCTTGTGGTTGGTGATTTTAATGAATGCATGTGGGATTTTGAACACTTCTCGATGACACCACGACCAGCTGGGTAAATGCAAGCTTTTAGAGATGTTTTAGAAACAAGTCAGCTGGCTGATTTGGTCTTTGTGGGTGTTCCCTACACCTATGATAACAAGAGGTCAGGTAATGCAAATGTTAAAGTTCGCTTGGATAGGGCAGTGGCTAACCCAG
Organism: Aegilops tauschii subsp. strangulata; assembly: GCF_002575655.3. Taxonomy (NCBI): domain Eukaryota; kingdom Viridiplantae; phylum Streptophyta; class Magnoliopsida; order Poales; family Poaceae; genus Aegilops; species Aegilops tauschii. Next base: position 106,570,392 of record NC_053036.3, on the reverse strand, counting down.
CATGGAGGAATCGATTTGATTACTCGCTGGTCCAGCACCTTACCTCTCCTTGTTCGGATCATGCGCCTCTTTACGTAGCTACTGAGTTACTGGAGGATCAGCAGTACAAACCGAGGATTAGGCGTTATGAAGTTATGTGGGAACGGGAGCCGGCTTTACAGGAAGTCATTGCGAATGCATGGGAGGCTGCTGGTCAAAAAGGTTCTCTGGGTGATGTACATGGAGCTCTACGTGAAAAAATGCGTAAACTTTGTCAATGGAGTAAAACAAAGTTTGGTAGCGTTGTTAGAGATATAGAAAAAACACGTACTCAACTAGAAGAACTTATGTTAATGAACGCCGACAGAATGGAAATACGAAGAGTTACAGATAAAATGAATGAACTGTTGTATAGAGAGGAACTTATGTGGATGCAGCGCTCACGTATTACTTGGCTGAAGGACGGCGATCGCAATACAAATTTTTTTCACGCCAAGGCTGTTTGGCGAGCCAGGAAAATCGAATAAAGAAACTTGAAGACATCAATGGTGTTATCCACACTGATAGTAAGGAGATGGGTGCAGCAGCGACTAGATATTTTGAGGATATTTTCACGGCTGAAAGTAATCTGGACTCTTCTCCTATCATTGATCTTATTGCACCTTTGGTAGGTGAGGAAACAAATGATATATTGTGTGGAGAGTTCACAGAAAAAGAAATATCTGATGCACTCTTCCAGATTGGCCCCCTAAAGGCACCGGGTCCTGATGGATTCCTGGCACGATTTTTCAGAGGAACTGGTCTACTCTCAAGGAAAGTGTTATAGGCGCTGTGAAGGAATTTTTTCGCACGTGAGTAATGCCACCGGAGGTAAATGATACAGTGATTGTCATGATTCCTAAAATTCAAAACCCAGTGAAGGTTACTGATTTTCGCCCTATAAGCTTATGTAATGTTATTTACAAAGTAGTTTCAAATTGCTTGGTTAATAGGCTTAGACCTGTTTTGGATGATATTATTTCCCCCTATCAAAGTGCTTCCATCCCAGGGCGTATGATTACTGATAATGCATTGATAGCTTTTGAATGTATCCATCACATCAAGCAAGAGAAGGATCCGACCAGGAGTTATTGTGCATACAAACTTGACCTCTCAAAGGCATATGATCGGGTAGATTGGTCTTACCTTAAGAAAATGATGCAAAAGCTTGGCTTCGCTCACAAATGGGTTAACTGGATAATGACTTGTGTGACCTCAGTGAGATACTCCGTAAAATTTAATGGAGCCATCTTGGATTCGTTTGCACCGACGTGTGGTCTTCGGCAAGGTGATCCGCTATCCCTATATTTGTTTCTGTTTGTTGCTGATGGTCTGTCTGCTCTGATAAATCAAGGTATTGTACTTGGTAATATTTCTCCATTGAGAATAACAAGAAGGGCCCCTAGTATATCCCATTTGCTATTTGCTGATGACACTCTACTCTTCTTCAAATCTTCTTACCAACAAGCCACACATGTTAAAAACATCCTAGATGCTTATGGTCATGCTACAGGACAACTAATCAATCCTGCTAAGTGCTCTATTTTATTTGGTAACTCCTGCCCTAAGAACAACATGGACTCGGTCAAGGATGCTCTTCAAGTCCTGACTATTGGGTTTGAGGAAAAGTATCTTGGTCTTCCAACCCCGGATGGCAGAATGACAAAGGGTAAATTTCAGAATCTCCAAGTAAAACTTACGAAGCGATTGTTCTCTTTTGATGGCCACCCAACTCAAGCTGGTAAGGAGGTACTAATTAAATCTGTTGCACAGGAAATTCCAAACTATTTAATGAGTGTCTTTAAGCTCCCCTTTGAAGTTTGTGATGATTTGAACCGCATGGTCAAAAATTATTTCTGGGGTGCGGAGAAGGCGAAGGGGAAAACACATTGGTATGCATGGAACAAAATGACAAGGCCAAAGTGTCAAGGTGGTTTGGGCTTTAGAGATTTCAGATTGTTTAATCAAGCTTTGTTAGCACGAGAGGCTTGGCGTCTCCTAACCCATCCTGATGGTCTCTGTGCTAGGCTACTGAAGGCAAAATACTACCCTAATGGGAGATTGGAAGACACTGTGTTCACAGGTAATCCATCACCTACTTGGCAAGCTGTTTGCCATGGCCTGGAACTGTTAAAGAAGGGTATAGTTTGGAGGATTGCAAATGGTCAAAATGTTAGAATTTGGCGTGATAGATGGATTGTTCGGGATCCTACTGGTGGGCTTATATCTCCAAAAGGTCGATGTAGATTTAAGTGGGTTTCTGAGCTTATGGACCACAATGGAAATTGGGACAATACGAAATTGCAGCAATTCTTTCTCCCAGTTGACATTTGTGAGACCCAGAAAATTCGGCCTTCTCATCGCTTGAGTGAAGATTCCATTGCCTGGGCTCCTGAAAAATCGGGTGTTTTTAGTGTGCGAAGTGCTTACCGTCTGGCCTCGGATGATCTTCATAATGGGCTCATGGTCACTTCGAGCAACCGGCCGGATGGACGCCGTGAGGGCTAGAAGGCTCTATGGTCTTGTCCGACTCCCCCGAAAGTATTGAGTTTTGCATGGCGCCTTGCAAATAATTCCCTTGCTACTTGGAGTAACAAGTTGAAACGGAATCTGGAGACATGCTCGCTATGCCCTATTTGTGGTGCTAATGAAGAAGACACGTTCCATACATTCTGTTCATGCACGAACGCAAGAGCTCTATGGAGAGCCATGGCTGCTGAATGGTTCTTGCCGGATGTATCTTTGATCAAGTCAACTGGGCCTGATTGGTTTATTCAGTATATCTGCGAGGTTGATGAGTCTACACGAGTTCGACTGGTGATGGTCTTCTGGCGAATTTGGTATGTTAGAAACGAGCTCGTGCATTTTAAACCCGCCCCTCCTTTGGATGCCTCTGTCAGATTTTTATTAAGCTACCTAACACGTTCTGGTGATGTTCATGTGAAAGGGAAAGCCCCACTTCAATACCGTTTCCCTCTTACAGCTCACGCATGCAATAATGCTTCCACTAATCTTGTTTCTTGGATACCCCCGGCCATAGGGCATGTAAAGCTAAATACAGATGGATCTGTTTTGAATGGAGTTGGAGGAACTGGTATGCTGCTCCGTGACCACACCGGCGCCATCATCTTCAGCTCTTGTAGACACCTTTTTTCTTGTGATGATATTTTGGAGGCTGAGATCTTAGCAATCCGGGAGGGACTCATGCTCGCTCTACAGTGGAGCAGTCTACCAATTTATATTGAAAGCGACAGTTTGGAAGCAGTGAAAATGGTGAAAAGTGGAGATACAAATAGATCAAAATATGCCTTTTTATTAGAGAGATTAAAGATAGTATGTCCGAACGTAGTTCTTGTATTACTCATATCCATCGTAGTTGTAATAATTCTAGTCATGTTTTGGCCAACTTTGGGAGGACTCAAGGCTGAATTGCTGTATGGCTTGGGTCAGGACCAGATGCCGTTTTGGACGCTGTTAAGCATGACTGTAACCGTGTTTTGATTGAGTAATACAAGAATTATTCCGCAAAAAAAATCTAACCCACTTCCTATTCCTAGGGATTTTGTGGGCACGTAATTTATAGGAACAAGAATCAACTAGCATAGGAAGGCAAAACAAGTATAACTTCAAAACTTTAAGCACATACAGAGGAAACTTGATATTATTGCAACTCCTACAAGCATATATTCCTCCCTCATAATAATTTTCAGTAGCATCATGAACGAATTCAACAATATAACCATCACATAAAGCATTCTTTTCATGATCTACAAGCATAGAAAATTTTCTACTCTCCACATAAGCAAAATTCTTCTCATTCAGAATAATGGGAGCAAACTCAATAGAATAACGGTCATGTGACGCATAATCCAATTGAAAATTAAAATCATGATGACAAGTTTCATGGTTAACATTATTCTTTATAGCATACATGGCATCACAATAATCATCATAGATAGCAGCTTTGTTCTCCTAATCAATTGGAACCTCTTCCGAAATAGTGGAATCATTGCTAACTAAAGTTGACACTCTTCCAAATTCACTTTCACAAATATCACGCTAAGATTCAACACCCTCCAAAATAGTGGGATCACTAATTCCTAAAGTTGACACTCCTCCAATCCCGCTTTAGATGATAGTATTATTCATACTCCAAAAGATATAAGTGAAGTTCATGGAGAAATCTACAATTAATATAGTCTAACTAACATCCAAGCTCAATATATATAAGTGAAGCACATGAATCATTCTATAAATCGATGAACGGATATCTCATACTAGCATGGTTCTTAAAGAAAAAGAAAAACACAAAGGACACAATCATGTGAATAAAACAAAAACCGAGGTATACCGACAATTGTTGATGAAGTAAGATGGGATGCCAACTGGGGCATCCCCAAGCTTAGATGGTTGAGTATCCTTGTAATATTTACTTGGGGTGCCTTGGACATCCCCAAGCTTGAACTCTTGCCTCTCTTTATTCTTCTCACATCGGTAACTCCTCGTTCTTCGAACACTTCATCCACAAAAACTTTGTGAGATCCGTTAGTATACTAGAGCAAATCACTACCTTTAGGTACTGTTGCAAACTCATTTCAATTTCATATTAGCACTTTATCTACTGTATTCCAACTTCACCATGGTTCATACTCCCCGATACTACACATAGATTCATTAAAATAAGCAAACAACACACGAAAAATAGAATCTTTCAAAAACATGACAGTCTGTAGTAATCTGGAAGTTTAGTAAACTTTTGTAACTCCAAAAAATTCTAAAAAAATGAAAATTTAAAAAATTTGTAGAGAAGTAATGTGCGAAAAATTTCAGACCCATTTGACTTTCCAGTAAAAAAATTAAATTCACGCGCTATAGCCAAAGTTTCTGTTTTTGTACTGCACATAGTAAACAAGCAATCTAATCATCGTAAAACCGAAGCTTGGCACATTATTTATATAATACAATGGATATATACAAGGGGATAATTATTTTCAGAGAAGCTTCCATCAAAAAATTTACATTGTTTCCATTAGCATGAACGCAAGTGTTCAAGGTCGACCCTCACTTCTCAATGCATAACCTTCCAATCACTTCTCTTATTGAAAAACTTTTTAGGCATGAGAGGCAAGTAAATTTTTTTGTATTTTCATTCCTTTAAATTTTTTGTATGTTTCACACACAACTAAACAGAAACAAAAAGGAAAAACAAAACTACTTAGTGAAGAAAGCAAACAAGCACACATGAGAGTATCAACCCCACGCGATTGCTCCCCGGCAACGGCGCCAGACAAGAGCTTGATAATCCCCAAGTGCAGGGAATCATCGTAGCAATTCCCATAGGTGGAAGTGATAAGTATGGAGTTCGAACCCACAAGGAACTAAAGGTAAGATCAATATTCTCTCAAGTCCTATCTGCCACTGATACGACTCTACGTACACCGAACGTTTGCTTCCAACTAGAAACGAGAAATAAAACTACGTTGTGGGTATGAAGAGGAACTTTGCATGGTATCGTGGTGCTAAAATATAAAATTAGGTGTTGTTATCATAAAGTTAGAATATATTACTTAATATTATAAATAGTGAGTGTGGAATAATGATGGGTCGGTGTGCGGAATTATCCTAGGCAATTGTTAACAAGACCGGTAGTCGTCATTGCAATTTCATATGAGGGAGAGGCATAAGGTAACATACTTTCTCTTCTTGGATCATATGCACTTATGATTGGAACTCTAGCAAGCATCCGCAACTGCTAAAGATCATTAAGATAAAACCCAACCATAGGATTAACATATCAAGTCCCCTTTATCCCATACGCAACAACCCCCTTACTCGGGTTTATGCTTCTATCACTCAAGCAACCCACTATAAGCGAATCATGAATGTATTGCAACACCCTACAACGGAATCCCTCACACTTGCGCGACACGGAGGGCACAATAGGACAGCACCAAAATAAAACATACAACTCATACCAATCTAGATCATCAATCAACTCAAAGACAAAGGATATCTACTCAAAACATCATAGGATGGCAACACATCATTGGGTCATAATATGTGGCATAAAGCACCATGTTCAAGTAGGGATTACAGCGGGGTGCGGTAGAGTGGACCGCGTAAAATAGATGAGGATGGTGATGATGATGGTGATGTTGATGAAGACGATCACCGCGGCGATGATTCCCCTCTCGATGGCACTCCGGCGCCACCGAGAGAGAGGAGGAGATGTTCTCCCCCTTGTGCTTCCTCCTCCATGGCCTCCCCCCTAGATGGGGAGAGGTTCTCCCTCTAGATCTTGGCCTTCATGGTGATGATGGCCCCTCCGGGATCCTTCTCCATGGCCTCCTGTGATGATGGCCCCCTTCGTCAGGGTGCCAGAGAGGGCCTATATTGATTTATCGTGGCTACAGAGGCTTGCCGCGGCCGAACTTCCGATCTAGATTATTTTCTGGAGGTTTGGGTATTTATAGGAGAGGTTGGCATTGAGAACAAGTCAGGGGGGCCACGGGAAGTCCACGAGGCACAGGGGCGCGCCCTAGGGGGGTGGGCGCGCCCTCCACCTTCATGGGGCCCACGGGCCTCCCCTCCGGTAACTCTTCGTTCCAGTATTTTTTTATATTTTCCAGAAAAATTCTCCGTTGATTTTCATCGCATTCCGAGAACTTTTATTTCTGCACAAAAACAACACCACGGTAGTTCTGCTGAAAACAGTGTCAGTCCGGGTTAGTTCTAATCAAATCATACCAAAATCATATAAAACTATTGGAAACATGGCATGAATACTTCATAAATTATAGATACGTTGGAGATGTATCATTATATAGTAGACTTATCTAGATTAAATAGATGACGTCACACTCAATGAACAATCATCGGTTTATGAAATGCTCGCTTCTGACCGCCCATGCCCACCAAAAGTACCTCTGCCATGCGCTGCCTGCGTTGGGTCACTGACATGTAGGCCATGTACCCAAAGAGCCCACACGTCAGTGGAAGAACGGCGCGGTGTCGTACGTCAGAGTCGAGGGCGCCACTCGATGCACGCCCGGCTGAACAAGCCTCCTTGCCGCATTCAAACGCCTCCATGAAACCCGTGTGGAAGCCGAGAAACCCACTCTGGACACACGTCCCTTCATGACCGGGCCGGCATTAAACGCAACGCAGGCCGAGCTCCTCCCGTCCGCCGTCTATTTAATCTCCTATTTAAACGAGGCCAAACGCCGGCCAAGAATCGCAGCCCTCCGCCGCTCCCCTATCTCCTCCTTCACCATTTTGTCCACTCTTACAATGGCTTACGATGAGTAGTTATCCCGTATCCAAGCCGGCTGGGTGGCCCGTCGAGCCCGCCGAATACAAGCTATGCAGCTCGCTGATCCACCTCCCTCCCCTCGCCCAACGGAGCCAGTTGCCGCCCCAAGCCGGCGCGCGGTTCAGCAACTCGCCACTCCGGGCCAACTCGAAGAGGAGCAGCGCACGGGCGTCATCGCTGCCGTCCACGCCGCCGCCTCGTACCGCGCCTCCCATGTTTGCGACCGCGTCTCCCGTTTCTGTGGCCGAGACTCCCATGTCGGCGGCCGCGCCATGCAAGAAGAGACAGAAGTCAGATGCGCGGAGAGTGACGAGTCGGTGGCCAGCGCCTCCGGGTCCGCCGCCATCATCGAGGAGAAGTAGAACACGGGAGGCCGCCGCTGCTTGGGTCCCATGAAGGCCACCGCGGAGGCGACACCGGCGTACACAGTAGGTGTCTTGCCGGATCCTTTTGTTGCGAGGACCTTCGTCGACCCCGCATGGGCTCCACGAAAGCGGAGAAGCCCCCTTCCACCATCATCTTGGGCATCAACCAACCATATCAGTTGGGCAGTAGGGAAGCGAGCCGTCCTTCGTGCTGAAGCATATACCTCCGGGGCTCCCGGCAGTCCGGTGATCGTGCTGCCGGACATGAGGAACACAAATGGATCAGCGGGCGACCATTTAGGCTAGGTATTATATACCTGTGCTGTCCAGAACTAGCACCGCCTTGTTGATTTGAATGTAATGAAATCCATCATGTTTGTATGAAAATCCAGTATTTTATATGAATTCCGTCATTGTTTATGAGAAATATCGTCGTGTTTGCATGAATTTCGTCCCGTTGGTTGAGTTGCTATCAGAATGTGTGCGGCCATGGTTGTACGGCGTAATATGCGGGTCGCCGGTCGGTCTACGGCCGGCTCGGGCGGCGTGGTGGGACAAAAAAGCACAACTCATGCGAGCTCGTGTCCAACATGCGCACTGGAGGATGCATGAGCACCCGAGCCATTGCTCGTTCATCGGTGGCAAAGGCACGGGTGGATAAAAGGGTCGCCAATATTTTGGCTACCCCAGGCAAAATCTAAACAGCCCCTCCCAGCAGATTCAGATCCCTCGTTCACCTTGAAATTTTGCCATGTGTTGTTTTCATGGACTAGCAAGATGCCCGTGCATTGCACGGAACATCAAGATGCATTTTTTTTACAAAACCCCTGTTGTGATTGACCCATGCAGGAGTAATCCCATGTGTAAAAACTAATGATATCTCGAGAATTTTATCGGAAAAATGGTATCTCGAGAATTTCATCGAAAAAATGATATCTCGAGAAAGATGAGAGATAAGGTGAGGAGAAGTGGGGCGTGGTGGTGACTGGTGGTCGGACTGGGAGGAGGCATGGGGATGGACGGTGCATTATGTCTAGGTTTGTACCTCTCTCACATACACCCACGTAGGTGGGGGACGTGCACGAACAGAAGAGGTGCACGCACGACGCACGTACTCCCGTCTCTTTGCCAACCACACCCGTGTGGGTATACGGTGGAGCTCATTTCTGTACGAAAAGGCAGCCCACGTGGTAATTTGACACGTGTACTGGTTGTCCACTTGATGGAGGATCGTCTACCACGGGTGGACAAACCAATTGTGACTTGACGCGTTATGTTAAAAAAGAGGCAAACCATGGGGGGCCCACCTTAGAGGCAAGGTTCTATACACTCGAGATGCTCTGTACGTATTACTTATGATGGGTGCCGTCAACTCGCAGAACGAGGAGAAGCTTGCTTAGTATGCCGTCTCCCCCGCCCACGGGCGCGGTGGCTCGGAGGAGGAGGTGAAGCTTGCTTACTACTACTCATTGTATATTGGTTTATTGGTCCCCATTGTATATTGTGTCAAATTTTGACTATAGATTGAACTAACAAAACGTTCGTGCATGTTACCAAAAATTATATCATTGAAAACTATGTTGAAATACGAATCCAATAATATAACTTTTGTTGACATGCATTAACATTTTGTTAGCTAAATATTTGGTCAAAATTTGGCACGAACTACAAAGGTGACCTATAAACCAGGACGGAGGTAGTAGTACTACGCCTTACGCCCGCTCCCTCGCCCACGCGCGCGGTGGCTCGCAGGACGAGGAGAAAATTTTACTACTCCCTCCGTTTACTCCTTGTCCCTACCTTGGTTAGAGAGATTATCATATTGTTTGGAATATATGTCTTTTAGTAGTACTCCCTCCTTTCCAGTTTATGGCTCAATTTCCTTGGAGTAGTATATAGGAGTAGTACTACTACAGTAATTCACTGGTGCTCGTCGATCCTAAACAAACGGTTTTTAACCCCTTTCCGCGATGGCATTTCGAACCGTCGCCAAGTGAGTGTGGGCGATAGGGGGGTCCTTCCCACACGACCAAGAAATCGTCGGGGATAGGGAGCCTTGATGCATATAGTTGTCCCTATATAACCGTTTCAGATATCTCGAATATCCCAAACGCTTCATCCTTGCTACTCGTTTGTGGTCGCATTGATATCGTAGTCGGAGTTTTGTGGTTCTGCCTAAAACCAGGTAGATTCCAGGCACGGGAATTTTCTAGGCAGATTCTAGGCACGGGAGTTTTACGATGCCTGGCACATCACAAACAGTTCATGATTATAAACCGTGTACGATGGGTAGACAATCACACACATTTAGTTTTCCCGCACCGTATGTGATTGTGTCTGACATCACACACGCTTTGCAAATGGTAACTGTGTGCATGCTTGCACACGTTTGCTCTCTGTGAACCGTCTCGGATTATGGTGTATATCACAAATGTTTGTGTTGTACCAACCGTGTGTGCCGTAATGACCTGCACAACGTAATTTCGCCCTAATTTAATTGCTGCTATTTAAAATTTTACCTAATTTAAACTTGAAAGTAGACTATAGCTTTATTCATATCCATCGGGTTCAAACAACTAATGCATTATTCGATTCACAGGTACATATGTTTAAGAATTACATAAGCACCAAATAAAGAATGATGTACTAGGGTTCTATACTTGTACTATTACAGATGGTAAAGAAAGAGGCGATAGACATTCTAGTTGCTGAACAAGGTGAAGCGGAATGGCCCTATTGTGCTCTCCTGGATGCAGAAGGCATGCAGGACTCTAGTCCAACCCCTTGTGATGGCCGGCTGCCAATCTTGTAGTTTGAGAGGTAATCTTGAGTAAACTGCTTCAGGATCCACTGCAAAAGAAAAAAGATTCAGATATTGTCAGCTAACACAACTCATTACGGGCAGTAAAAAGAAGGCTACAGGGTTATTACTTACCATCCTGGAGTTCACTGTTCTCTTACATAAAGTGTAAACAAATAGTTCGATTGACATCTTTTGACCCATTTTAATAACAATCTTTATCAGTTTCCTCACTTGATGCTGGTTCATGAATATCTCACTGCCCCATACGCAGAAAGGGTCGAAGTGTGGATCTTTGGCAATGATATATGTACCTAAAAGCACCAAGTTAATATTAGAAGATAAACAACAATTGGAAAATGATGTAGTACAACACTCCGTCCATCCCATTATTTAAGATTTTATTACATGTATATCTAGACATCATCAGAACATTAAGGTAACACTTCCTTGTTGCTATGTAGCCTGGGATTGCATATTTAGTCATTCAGTACAATGCATGTTGCTAAACAACAATTGAAAAACGAAAAGGCATGTTAACTGCAATTGAAAAACGAAAAGGCATGTTAACTGCAATTGAAAAACGAAAAGGCATGTTAACTGCAATATCCTTAACAGCAACCAAATATCAGAATTCATAGTGGTATTGTTGAAACTGTTATTGATGAAATTGAACTGCGCGGCAAATAGTTGCACATATAGAGCATCACATTGTGAAGAACTGAAATAAACAAGTCATAAGGACATCTCTAGGCGATCCTTAAAAAGTTAAAGGACTAAAACCCTTAGTGGATATATATACTCCAGCAATTTTTGGCCTTTTCTAGTCGATCCCCTAAACTTAAGGTTGTTGTAACATCCCAATTTTTATTAAATTTGGATGTTAATAGAATCATTCAATGCATATCATATTTCTTTGCATTTTGGAGTTTTTAAATATTCAAATAATATTTTTCCACTCGAGAAAAACAAATGATAGGGGATAAGATGACTTCCTCAAAATATAAAAGAGTGGGAAATTTTATTTTGAATATTATTTGAAGTTTTGGAGTTTACTGGTATTTATTTTATCTGCAAAAAGTGCATTAATTGCATTAGGAAAATATTTTAAAAATGTGTTGTGCTTAAGTTAATGTTCATTATGCTCTAAATATTGTATAGTTATTATAGAAATTATTGTGGTGGTTTTATTAATTCGTTTGAACTTATTTAGGGCCACTTTAGTCTTCGGTTTAAAAAAACAAAACACACGCACGTAGCCTGGACCGAAACTGGGTTCGGCCTAGGAGCGCCCGATCGGCTCAGCTGGCCACTTGGCCCAAGGCCAGCGCCCCAGCGCCCGACGCCTTCCGCCCGGTCGACCGCCCGCGCTCCCTCTCGCTCGCTGCCGCTGCCAGGCGGGCCCCGCTCCTCATCGTCTTCAACTTCCCGAGCCGCACGGGATAAACACCGCGCCCGCGCTCCCGAACCCACCGGCCGTCTTCCTCGCTCGGATGAGGCTTATCCCGCAGCCCCGCGCCATCTCTCTGCGCCTGTACAAACCTCGGAGCCCCCTCTCTCCATTCTGCCACCCCGTTTCGCCTCACACCACCCGTAGCTGACGCCCTACCGCGTTGGATCTCGCCGGAGCCGCGCAACTCGCCGGAACATTTTGTCAACCGTAGACCACTCCGACCCTCTGTTTTTCTGTATTTTTTTCTTAGCTCGCCGAGGCGCATCCGCTTGACATAATTTTTGCCCCTAGGTCCCGTTGGAGCCGCCGCACCGTCGACGTCGGAGCCGCCGGAGCATCGAGCCCCGTCGTCTTCGCCTCGCCCCGTCTCGACGCCGCTCACGAACGCCGACACCACCTTTGCGATGCCCTCGATGCGCTGCCCCTTCCCGTGTTCTTCCCCGTCGACGAGGAGCACCGCAGCCGCCGCCCCCCTCCGTCACCGACGCCGTGCCGCCGTCTTCATCGTCGCCAGCCACCACCACCACCCACTATGAGCCACCACCCCACCCTCTTCCGTTCGATGTACCATGGACGACCCAAATTAGATTAGGTTTGTTTTTTTGCAAAGAGGTACACGGTTAACCGCGGTTCCCTTAGACCGTGCGGTTTTATTTAAACCGAGCGTCGGTTTTTCTTTAGTTAGCCGCCGTTGTTGTTTTTTTTCTTATTTAACGGTCGTTCACCGTATAACCTCCGCAGCGGACGCTGCTCGGCCAGCCACGAGCCGCCACATGGCCACGGACATGTTTGCGATAGTTCTTTCTCTGTTTAGTCCCTGTAATTAGCAGATTAGTCCCTGAACTTCGAGTAGCCACGACTTTTTAACCGTAGATCCAAACTTGATGAAACCAACGGCAAATTCTTCGTCATGTTTAGATATATCCAGTGTATCCTTTTTGCAAACTTTTGTCAGATTCAAATTTGAATTTATTCAGATTCAAATTCAAACTTCAACTGGCCATATCTCCCAAACCGAAGCTCCGATTAAGTTGATTCTTTTTGCACTTTGTCACCATAGCCAAACCATATCACCCGAACCTTTGTCACTACAATTTTCACACACTAGAATCTGTCCATTAATATTTTTACTAGTATGCATAGTATGCACTATAGTTCACATCACTTTTTAAACCATAGGCCTATGTTGTTTTGCACTTAGAATATTTTCATGCTAGTTAAGTGTGTTGCTTGTTCATTTGGTTGTTTCCGAGACTTTTTGCTTTGCATGTTCTCCTTGGTTCTCTGAAATGTTTGCTTATGTTTGTTTATCTTTTTTGCCATAGATTGCCCAGAGTGCGAAGCAGAATATTATCAGTCTTTAGAATTCAATCAGCAGTACCAAGGCAAGTTGCATCTTGATCATGTTTCATTACCTATGTTTTTATTATGCACTTAGTTCTTTGCGGTAGGACTGCATGGTAGTAACTAATGCTGTATGACTATGCCCAGTAGTTCATTGAGGTAGGTTTGAACCTTACAACATTGTCGCCATCGTTTTACATTATGTTGCTTCGATAAGTAGATGTGGATTGGGGAGTGGTCATTGTAAAGTATGAGTGACAATGTAGTAAATAGGACCTAAGAGAATTAATGAACTACCTGGGCGGAAACTTGTTGGGATGGTGGTGAAGTACAGTGGGGCACGCATGGGAAATCCATGGTGGTGCACCACTAGTAAACCGTCCGCTCAGGCTCAAAGAGATAAATCGTATTCTCATGTCTAGAAGCTTACGTGTGCAACCACAAGCCAATATGGGCTCTGGCTTAGTTGAGTAGTTAGTGTGACCCCTTCCGGGATGGGCTAGCAGATGTAGAATGATGTAGGTGTACCGGCCTATCCGTGGGTTAAGGGGGAACATTTTCGAAAGACTATGTCTCGATCTTCCGATCATGGAGGTGGTCGAGTCTTGTGGGGAAAAGTGCGCAACCTCTGCAGAGTGTCAACCTAATCGATTAGCCGTGTCCCCGGTTACGGACATCTTGAGCATCTAGTAGTGGAAATGCCGGGAGATCTCCTCATCTTTAATTAAACAGTTGGGTTTTAAATGAAACTTGGGAACGGATGGAGTTGGGTTTGCCAACTCATCCTATGCAAATGTGTAGTAGTAGAATAACATCTTTTCTAATAGGGAAAAACTAGCTTTATGCAAAAACTAAGCTTAGAGCTCTCCACCAGCCAAATTGCATGTACAAGTAGGTTCATTACACTTATGATGTGACTTGCCAGTACATTTAATGTACTGACCTATATGGCTGCAACTTATCACGTTGCAGATATATCCGACGAGGATTAAGGTGCGATAGGTCGATGTTCTACACTCAACCTTGCTCGTGGAGTTGGACTCATTTACTACTTTGCTTCCGCAGTATTTGCTTATTGGCTCTATGCCCTATTTTGTAATAAATGTATTGCTCCTGGACTATCGATGTAATAAAGAGATGTGTGTTATTTCTGTTATTTCATCGAGTACTGTGTGTGCTAGCAAGTCGATCCAGGGACTAGCATGGTAAGCACAGAGACTTCAACTCTTACCGAGTCGGGTCGCTACAAGATGTTATCAGAGCACACATTGGTTGTAGAACGTGACCCCTAAGAAATGGAAAGCCGTAGGATAAAAAAAATTCACTTTCCCTATATATCCTTTGTCTCGTACCTTCTCTGCTTCATTACTAATTTCTTCCCACTTTCAAAATGTAGATGTCGTCCGCCATTGGTGAGTTCGACCAGCCGATGAGACCATGCCCTTTGGACGGCAGCTGGTGAAGATCGTGAAGCACCTGAAGATTGGGCTTCCCACATTCACTGGAACTTTCACAGCCACCTTGCCCGAGGAGACGCGTTGGAGGATCGATGCCCATATCTCCGGGCGCATCCTTGGAAACCGCATAAATCCCATTGATTTCCATCTGGATACTGCAACATGGGGCTTGGGAAGGGGCATCGCTACTCACATTGCTCTCGGACGCATTCGGGAGGAGTATGACGAGGACCTCAAGAAGACCTCCTTCGTGATGTACGGACGCCGCGACGCAAATGGAGATGTGGTGCGTACCCTGGAGGACGAGACGATAGCATCCCATATCCAGGACATGGAGGAGCACATTCGCATGATGGAGTTGGAGCTGACCGACAACATGATCGTCATCAAGAACCTCATGACCCGCAAGGCTGAGCTCGAGGAGGAGCTCCAGGATGCTCGCATCGAGCACGAGGGGAGCTGGACGCACTACAGGAGAAGATCGACAACCTGAAGCTTAAGCTTGAGGAGGCCGAGGAGAAGCTGGATGAGGGAGAAAATATCCAGGAGGATCACTCTTATGGAGATTACGTCAGCCAGGACAAGGAACAGGATGATGAGCTTGGAGATGACGACACAGACAGTGATGCAAGGACACCTGATGTCAACATGGTTGACTAGTCCTCATCCGATGAGAGTTCGATTTTACCACCATGAGAGTTTAGGAAGTCAATTTCGTTATCCGATTAGTTTTATTTCATTTGTGAGACCTTGTCAAATATTGTGACATGGCTTACCTTAGGTTTGATTGTTCTTGTGAACCTCTTTGATTGGAATTGAATTGGAGTGATTTGAAGTTTTACTCAATAGGCCTTATTCTATTCTAACTTCTCATCCACTCTAAACCCATCACATGCCTCCAAGACGTGACCCCGGATTCAACTTTCCGCTGGAGCTCACCCAATTGATCCAGCAGCAGAATGCTCTAATGCAGATGCTCATTCAGAACCAGAACCAGAACCACAACAACAACAACAACAACAACAAAAACAACAACAACAACAACAACAACAACAACAACCCACCGCCGCCACCCCCAGTTGACAGTCTTACCCGATTTCTGAGGCTGAACCCACCCGTGTTCTCCAGCAGCACGGAGCCGATAGTCGCAGATGACTGGCTCCGCAAGATAGGAAGGGAGCTGGCCACAGCAGGATGCAATGATGCTAAGAAGGTGCGGTTTGCCGCCCCCCAGTTGGATGGACCGGCAGCTGCTTGATGGGATAACTACACCACCACATATCCCATGGATACTGTGACTTGGACTCAGTTCCAGCAGGCGTTCCGCACTGCTCATGTCTCAGCTGGAGCCATGAGTCTAAAGAAGTAGGAGTTCCGCAGCTTGCACCAGGGAGGACGCACGGTATCTCAGTATGTTGATGAGTTCAGTAAGTTGGCCCGTTATGCCCTAGAGGACGTGGCCACTGATGCAGCCAAGCAGGAGAAGTTTCTGGAGGGACTGAACGATGAGTTGGGAGTTCAGTTGACTTTGGCGACCTTTGCGAACTATCAGGAGCTAGTTGATAAGGCTACCATTCTCGAAGGCAAGCACCATCAGATGGAGAATCGTAAGAGGAAGTACGGTCATGGGAAGTATAACTCTGAAGTTCAACAGAAACCCCGCTACAGCTGGTACTCAGGAAGTTCTGGATCAGGCACTAGCAAGTTTGGAGGGAATCATCATAACCATGGAGGCCACATTCAGCATGGAGGAAATGGACACAACCACCATGGTCAAAAGCATGGCAATGGCAATGGAGGGAATGGCAATCCACAACATTTCAACTCTTCGACACCAATGAAGAAAGATCTGAGTCACATCATTTGCTTCAAATGCAAGAAGACAGGGCACTACTCCAATGAGTGTCCCGAGCAGCAAAATGGAAATGGCAATGGGAATTCTGGAGGCAAGAAGCCCAATCCTTTCACTAAGGGGCATGTGAATCATGTCAATGTGGAAGAGGTCTATGAGCAGCCTGACGCAGTGATTGGTAAGTTCTTGGTTAATTCATTTCCAGCACTCATTCTTTTTGACACTGGTGCATCGCATTCATTCATATCAAAGGGGATTTGTGGATAAACATAAGTTGCCTACCATAGCTCTTAAGTCACCCATTTTAGTGAGTTCCCCAGGGGTCGACTCTATGGCTAGTCAGGGATGTTTCCAGTTGCCTTTGAACATAGGGGGACATGTTTTTCCCACGGATATGATCATACTAGAGTCACAAGGGTTGGATGTAATCCTAGGGATGGATTGGATGTCCAAGTATGAGGGAAACATTGATTGTGCTAGTAGATCAATTTCTCTCACCACCCCAGAGAAGAAGAGGATCAAGTATGTATCTAGGCTTAAGCCTAAGAGGACTCGGGTGAACTCTCTTACGGGAGTTGTCCAGGAAGAAGTACAAGTGGTGATGGATTATCTCGATGTATTTTCGGAGGAGTTACCGGGTATGCCGCCAGATCGGGAGATTGAGTTTTTGATTGAGTGGCTGCCAGGTACAGGACCTATCTCCAAGAGGCCTTATCGGATGCCCGCTAATGATTTGGATGAAGTCAAGAAACAGATTAAGGAGTTGCTAGAGAAAGGGTATATTCGCCCGAGTTCATCACCTTGGGGAGCCCGAGTACTCTTAGTGGAGAAGAAGGCTGGAACCTTGAGGATGTGTGTGGATTACCGCTCTTTGAACAAGGTGACCATCAAGAACAAGTATCCCCTGCCGATGATCAATGACTTGTTTGACCAGCTAGAAGGAGCTAGTGTTTTCTCCAAGATCGATCTTCGATCGGGTTATCACGAGTTGAAGATCCGTGAGAAGGATATACCCAAGACAACTTTTACCACAAGGTATGGGCTTTATGAGTATACAGTCATGTTCTTTGGTTTGACTAATGCCCCTGCCTATTTTATCAGCATGATGAACAAGGTGTTCATGGAGTTCTTGGATAAGTTTGTTGTGGTATTCATTGATGATATATTGATTTTCTCCAAGAATGAGCAGGAACACGCGGGACATCTGCGCTTAGTTCTGGAGAAGCTCAGAGAACATCAACTTTATGCCAAGTTCAGCAAGTGTGAGTTTTGGCTGAAGGAAATCAAATTTCTTGGACATGTTGTGTCAGGTGAAGGGATTGTAGTGGACCCTACCAAGGTAGAGGCAGTCACAGAATGGAATGCACCCACCACAGTTGGCAAGATTCGCAGTTTCCTTGGACTTGCTGGATATTACCGGAGATTTATTGAAAAGGCCCATGACAGCGTTGTTGAAGAAGGACACCAAGTTCATTTGGACTGAAGAGTGTGACGCCAGCTTTCAAGAGTTGAAGAAGCGTTTGGTTACAGCCCCAGTGCTAATCCTGCCTGACGTACACAAGGACTTTCAAGTGTACTATGATGCTCCCCGTCAAGGACTTGGAGGTGTTCTTATGCAAGAGGGAAAGGTTGTAGCTTATGCTACACGATAACTTCGACCTCATGAGTTGAACTATGCTACACATGATTTGGAGTTGGCAGCCGTAGTGCATGCACTCAAGACATGGAGACACTATCTTGTTGGGAATCGTTGTGATGTTTACACGGATCACAAGAGTTTGAAGTATATCTTCACGCAGAAGGAGTTGAATCTCAGGCAAAGGAGATGGTTGGAACTTATAAAGGATTATGACATGAGTCTGCATTATCATCCAGGAAAAGCCAATGTTGTGGCGGATGCTTTGAGCCGTAAGAGTTACGTTAATACCCTTACAACAGGAGGTTTACCTCAGGAGTTATGTGATGAGCTTAGAGACCTTCAGTTGGAAATAGTTCCAAGAGGTGCAGTCCACCTTGTTGGGAAGAATCAGAGAAGCCCAGAAATTGGACCAAGGTATTGCTGAGATAAAGGAGATGATGAGCAAAGGGAAAGCAGAAGGATTCCGTGAGGATGAACATGGAACCATATGGTTTGAGCAACGGATTTGTGTACCCAATGATCCAGAGATCAGGAAGTTGATTCTTCAGGAGGCTCATGACTTACCATATTCGATACACCCAGGCAACACCAAGATGTATTTGGACTTGAAGTAAAGTTTTTGGTGGGCCGGTATGAAAAGAGAAATTGCCGAGTATGTGACAATATGTGATGTATGTCAGAGAGTGAAGGCAGAACATCAGAAACCAGCAGGTTTACTTCAGCCATTGCCGATACCTGATTGGAAATGGGATAAACTTGGTATGGACTTTATCACGGGGTTACCCAGGACCCGTTCAGGTTATGATTCCATTTGGGTGATAGTTGATCGTTTGACCAAGGTTGCTCACTTCATTCTAGTGAAGACCACCTATACAAGTGCTAAGCTGGCAAAGATATATATGACCAGGATCGTATGTATGCATGGAGTTCCGAGGAGCATCGTATCAGATAGAGGAACACAGTTTACCTCAAAGTTTTGGGAACAGTTACACGAAACTTTGGGTACTGGGCTAGAGTTCAATACAGCCTTCCATCCGCAGACTGGTGGGCAGACAGAGAGAGTCAATCAGATTCTGGAGGACATGTTGAGAGCTTGTGCGCTAGACTATGGGTCCAGTTGGGATGATAACTTAACCTACGCAGAGTTTTCGTACAACAACAGCTACCAAGCAAGTTTGCAGATGGCCCCTTTCGAGGCATTGTATGGCAGGAAATGAAGGACACCTTTGATGTGGAATGGAGTTGGAGATCGCAAATTGTTTGGACCAGATTTGATCAGGGATTGTGAAGAGAAGGTCAAGTTGATTCGCGACAGACTTAAGATAGCTCAGTCCAGACAGAAGAGTTATGCCGATGCTAAACGTAAGGAAGTGACCTATGAAATGGGAGGTAGAGCATATCTTCGAGTATCCCCACTTCAAGGTATTAAGAGATTTGGAGTCAAAGGAAAGTTAGCACCACGATTTTTGGGGCCATACAGAGTTCTGGAATGCAGAGGAGAGGTTGCATACCAGTTGGAATTACTAGAGGCTTTGTCAGGAGTTCATGATGTGTTTCATGTTTCCCAGCTGAAGAAGTGTCATGCAGAGATGGTGGACATTCCTTTGAGAGATACAGTGCCACTTGAGGCAATTTAGTTGGCGAATGATCTGACTTATGAGGAGAAGCCTATTAAGATTCTTGAGACTGCAGAGAGGATCACTCGCACCAAGATCATCAAGTTCTGCAAGGTTCAGTGGAGTCACCACACCGAGGAGGAAGCCACTTAGGAACGAGAGGAAGATCTTAGACAGGACCATCCACACCTTATTGCTGGCCAACCCGAATCTCGAGGACGAGATTCATCTTAAGAGGGGTAGGTTTGTAACATCCCAATTTTTATTAAATTTGGACGTTAATAGAATCATTCAATGCATATCATATTGTCACGCCCAAGATGCGACCCTATCCTAAAGGAACACGAAGGTCCCACCAAGGATAGAAGCGCATCTTGAAGACGCTTTTGCAAGGTGGATATCATTACATCAACATTACATAATATTTGGGGATACATACAAAGCATACAAATGCCGCAAGAATACATCAAAACATCATACATGAGATCAACATCCGACTACGGATGAAACACAAGCAGAAGCTCAAACGACATCCACCCTGCTAGCCCAGGCTGCCGACCTGGAACCTATCCCCTGATCGAAGAAGAGGCAGAAGAAGAACTCCAAAACAAGTAACATCGCTCTCGCATCATGATCATCGCAAAACCTGTACCTGCAACTAGTGTTGTAGTAATCTGTGAGCCACGAGGACTCAGCAATCCCATTACCATGGGTATCAAGACTAGCAAAGCTTAATGGGAAAGGAAAGGATAAGTGGTGAGGTTGCAGCAGCGACTAAGCAAGTATGGTGGCTAACTTACGCAAATGAGAGCGAGAAGAGATACAAAGGAACGGTCGTGAACTAGCAATGATCAAGAAGTGATCCTGAACTCCTACTTACGTCAAACATAACCCAACACCGTGTTCAGTTCCCGGACTGCGCCGAGAAGAGACCATCACGGCTACACACGCGGTTGATGCGTTTTAATTAAGGTCAAGTGTCAAGTTCTCTACAACCGGATATTAACAAATTCCCATCTGCCACATAACCGCGGGCACGGCTTTCGAAAGATAATACCCTGTAGGGGTGTCCCAACTTAGCCCATTATAAGCTCTCACGGTCAACGAAGGATATTCCTTCTCCTGGGAAGACCCGATCAGTCTCGGAATCCCGGTTACAAGACATTTCGACAATGGTAAAACAAAACCAGCAAAGCCGCCTGATGTGCCGACAATCCCGATAGGAGATGCACATATCTCGTTCTCAGGGAAACACCAGATGAGACATCCTACGAGTAAAACCAGACCTCGAGTTTCCACGAGGGGGCCCCGCAGTCTACTCAGTTCGGACCAACACTTCGAGAAGTACTGGCCCGGGGGGGTTAAATAAAGATGACCCTCGAGAGAGCGACTCCCCAGGGAAAAGAAATAGGCTAGGCAAATGGTAAAACCAAGGTTGGGCCTTGCTGGAAGAGTTTTATTCAAGGCGAACTGTCAAGGGGGTCCCATAAATCACCCAACCGTGTGAGGGACGCAAAATCAAGGAACATAACACCGGTATGACGGAAACTAGGGCGGCAAGAGTGGAACAAAACACCAGGCATAAGGCCGAGCCTTCCACCCTTTACCAAGTATATAGATGCATTAATAATATAAGAGATATTGTGATATCCCAACATAAACATAATCCAACATGGAGCAATCTTCATCTTGACCTGCAGCTAGCAACGCTATAAGAGGGGCTGAGCAAAGCGGTAACATAGCCAAACAACGGTTTGCTAGGAAGGGTGACAAAGGTTAGAGGTTCATGGCAATTTGGGAGGCTTGAGGAGCAAGTGATAGGTAGCGCAGCAAAGCGATAGAAGGAAGCAACTAGCATAGCAATGATATTAATGAGATCCAAGGTGACGGTCATCTTGCCTGAAATCCCGCTAGGAAGAAGAACGAGTCCATGAGGAAGATGAAGCCACGAAGACGAACGAATCCTCACGATCGCAACGACACGGGAACTATCGAGAAGAAGCACACAACAAGGTAAACACACCACACATGAACAAGGAATGATGCTCAATCAAGAATGATGCATGACAATGCTATATGAAGCTACTCATGACAAGAGATGATGCATACAAGAACAACACATCAAGGCAAGTTTAAATGAGGCCGGAAACAACATATAACAATTCCGGTAAGTCCTCATATGCAAATTTCGAAATTGGTCCAGAACTGAATAAACCTTACGTTCAAGTTATTAAACAGCAAGTTAAAGAGCACCAAGATGATCTACACGAAATTCTAGTCAGGTTACATATAAAGTTCATTAGATTCGGAGCTACGGTCTAAAAGATATGAGCAAAACAAGTTAAACATGGCATTGATGCAAAACGCATACAACCATCAAGCAAACACCTCAAAACAAGGATGCAACATGATAATATGTAACTACATACAAATCTAAGCAAGTTTCATATAGAGCATGCTCAAAACGGAGCAACGGTGCAACACGTACACTCCAAACATTATATAGCAACAATCTGTCCAAAACAGCAACTAGGCATATAGCAAGCATCAAAACAATATGCTACATCAACTCAACATGCAAACAAAAGGCATGGACATGATGTACAGGTAAAGCAAAACAAAACATGAACACTGAGCTGTCTCCATAAATCACTAGAACATGCTCAAAAGGACATGGCAAGATTGCAAATAATAACAGATTCACAGACTTGGCAGAAATACTGGACCTGGCAGAAACAGCATCAGGTTGCAATGTTCAGAGCACGAAATCAACATGCTACAGGAACTTAACATGGCAAAACAAGGCATGAAATATTCTACTAAATGCATATAACAAAAGTCCCTCACTGACCATAAGCCAAAAATGACCAGAAGATATGATGGAAACCATGTAAATATAGCAAGTTTCGTTATCAGGTTCCAGACTTAGCAGAAAACAGAGCATGGCAGAAACTATAATATGAAGGCATATTGGTGAGCCTGATGCACTCATCCCAAAGCAATTCACGACAAAACAAGCATACCTACAGCAATATGGCATGTTTATGAAGCTATTCATGGCAAGAAAAAATACATAGCATGTATGAAACAACTACAACAATCTTGGCAATATTGAATATCATGTTAACAATCTGCCAGAAATATTTTATAGCAAAACTAGAGCAAGATTGAGTCAAGCTATAGCACTCCATAATTGCAAACAAGGGTAGGAATGGATCAATTACAACAATATCTACAAAAAATACTTAGTGAACATCTCCAAAATATGCATGGATCTCACTGTAGCATCAAATTTACATGGCAACAAAATAACAGCAGACAAAGACTTGGAGAAATTACTGAGTCTCAGAAATCAGAAACATTACAGGGTCTAGTTTGCATGCTTGTGCTAGTCACCACAGAGATCACAAAAATACATGGCATACACCACTGGAAAGATGGCATGGCATACAACAAAAAACCTGTAGAGCTCATACTCATGAGATGCACAGATTAAATGCAACAAAAATAACAAATTACCAAGTTCTGATAAGTAACAGCAGTTAACATCATATAGCACTTTTGCAACGATGGTTTGGGCATCAAGATGGACTCAAACAAACATGCCACAATGGAACAAAATGAATAGCACCTCATGATGAACATTTTGATATATAATATGCATGAATCGGAGCAGCACACGTGATGTTACACACAGTTGAACATGCACACATACTGTCAATTTTCAGGGACTTAGCCGATTTTCAGAAGAAGAAAAAAACAGACGGGCGTGACTTAGCTATAAGTCGCACATGCGCTGAAAAAAAGGGGGTGCTCACGTTGGGCCACTTGGGCCGGTCGGTTGAGGAGATAGGCCGGGCAGAGGCGGAGCTGGCTGGGCCGGTCGCTGGCCGCGGCTGGGCCTGGGTTTGCGGGGCCCACGCGGGCACAAGGCCCAGCCCAAGCGGGCGCTCACACGCACGCGCAGGCGAGGGAGGGTGCGCCGGCGGCGTTTCCGGCGAGCCTTGGACGGCGAGCTAGGGGAGAAATGGCGCGGGGCGGCGGGAATGGACGGATCCGGGCGGCGCGGTGCCGGATCCGGCCACGGGAGGAGGTCGAAGGGGCTCCGGCGACGAGATCCGAGCGGCGGCGGCGAGCTCTTGTGAATCCCTGCGGGAGAGAGAGGTCATGAGGAAAAAGGAGAGGAAGAAGAGGGCGAGGCGGAAGAAGAACGGGAAGGAGAGGGGCAGCGAGGCCTGGCCTGGACGCCGGAGTTCGTCGCCGGCGGCGGGGTCCGGCGAAGACGACGAAACGGCGGGGGCCGGAGGAAGCTCGGGACCGGCTCCTCCCGATCTAGATCGAGCGGAAACAGGGGTGCGTGGGCGGCGCGCGAGCGGCGGCGGATGGGCCTCGCGGGCCCGCTGCGGGCTCGCGGGCCGGCGGCGGAGAACGGCGGCGGGTGCCACATGGCACGCCCGGATTGGTCGAGAGCGGCGGCGCGGACATGTCCTGCGGAGGGGATCTTTGTCCGGTGGCACGAGGTGGAAGGTGCTAGGGTTTGTACCGCGAAAATTCGGGGGGAGGTGCAAATATATAGGCAGAAGGAGTTAGGAGAGTCCAAACGGGGTGCGGTTTTCGCCCACGCGATCGTGATCGAACGACCGAGAGCATGGCGGAGACTTAGAGGGGTTTTGGGGCTGTTTGAAGGGGGTTTTTCTGTAACACACGAACGGACTTTGCGGATGCCCGGTTAACCGTTGGAGTACCAAACGACCTCCAAATGGAACGAAACTTGACAGGTGGTCTACCGGTGGTATACCAAGGCCACTTGGCAAGAATCGGTCCATTCCGAGAACGTTCAACACCCGCTCACGAAAAGAAACAAGAGGGGTGCGCCGGAGGAGGTGGGAGTGCCGGATTGCAAAACGGACAACGGGGAAAATGCTCGGATGCATGGGACGAACACGTATGCAAATGCGATGCACATGATGACATGATAGGAAATGCAGATGTTGACATGAACAAAAATGCAACACGCAAGCAGATGACAAGGCAAGGACAGCGAATAACTGGGAGACACCTGGCGCATCGGATCCGGGGCGTTACACATATTTCTTTGCATTTTGGAGTTTTTAAATATTCAAATAATATTCTTCCACTCGAGAAAAACAAATGAGAGGGGATAAGATGACTTCCTCAAAATAAAAAAGAGTGGGAAATTTTATTTTGAATATTATTTGAAGTTTTGGAGTTTACTGGTATTTATTTTATCTGCAAAAAGTGCATTAATTGCATTAGGAAAATATTTTAAAAATGTTCTGTGCTTAAGTTAATGCACATTAGGCTCTAAATATTGTATAGTTACTATAGAAATTATTGTGGTGGTTTTATAAATTCGTTTGAACTTATTTAGGGCCACTTTAGTCTTCGGTTTTAAAAAAACAAAACACACGCACGTAGCCTGGACCGAAACTTTGTTCGGCCCAGGAGCACCCGGTCGGCTCAGCTGGCCATTTGGCCCAAGGCCAGCGCCTAACGCCTTCCACCCGGTCGACCACCCGCGCCCCCTCTCGCTCGCTGCCGCTGCCAGGCGGGCCCCGCTCCTCATCGTCTTCAACCTCCCGAGCCGCACGGGATAAACACCGCGCCCACGCTCCCGAACCCAGCGGCCATCTTCCTCGCTCGGATGAGGCTTATCCCGCAGCCCCGCGCCATCTCTCCACGCCTATGTAAACCCCGGAGCCCCCTCTCTCCATTCTGCCACCCCGTTTCGCCTCACACCACCCGTAGCCGACGCCCTACCGCGTTGGATCTCGCCGGAGCCGCGCAACTCGCCGGAGCATTTCGTCGCCCGTAGACCACTCTGACCCTCCGTTTTTCTGTATTTTTTTCTTAGCTCGCCGAGGCGCATCCATTTGACATAATTTTTGCCCCTAGGTCCGGTCGGAGCCGTCGCACCGTCGACGCCGGAGCAGCCGGAGCACCGAGCCCCGTCATCTTTGCCTCGCCCCGTCCTGACACTCCGACGAACGCCGACACCACCTTTGTGATGCCCTCGATGCGCCACACCTCCCTCTCTTCTTCCCCATTGACGAGGACCACCGCAGCCGCCGCCCCCTCCGTCACCGACACCGCGCCGCCGTCTTCATCGTCGCCGGCCACCACCACCACCCACTCTGAGCCACCACCCCACCCTCGCCCGTTCGATCTACCATGGACAGCCCAGATTAGATTAGGTTCGTTTTTTTTGCGAAGAGGTACACGGTTAACCGCGGTTCCCTTAGACCGTGCGGTTTTATTTAAACCGAGCGTCGGTTTTATTTAGTTAGCCGCTGCCGTTTTTTTCTTATTTAGCGGCCGTTCACTGTATAGCCTCCGCAGCGAACGCTGCTCGGCCAGCCACGAGCCGCCACGTGGCCAGGGACTTGTTTGCGATAGTTCTTTCTCTATTTAGTCACTGTAATTAGCAGATTAGTCCCTGAACTTCGAGTAGCCACAACTTTTTAACCGTAGATCCAAACTCGATGAAACCAACGGAAAATTCTTCGTCATGTTTAGATCTATCCAGTGGTATCCCTTTTGCAAACTTCTGTCAGATTCAAATTTGAATTTATTCATATTCGAATTCAAACTTCAACTGGCCATATCTCCCAAACCGAAGCTCCGATTAAGTTGATTCTTTTTGCACTTTGTCACCATAGCCAAACCCTATCACCTGAACCTTTGTCACAATAAGTTTCACACACTAGAATCTGTCCATTAATATTTTTACTAGTGTGCATAGTTTGCACTATAGTTCACATCACTTTTTAAACCATAGGCCTATGTTGTTTTGCACTTAGAAGATTTTCGTGCTAGTTAAGTGTGTTTCATGTTCATTTGGTTTTCTCTGAGACTTTTTGCTTTGCATGTTCTTCTTGGTTCTCTGAAATGTTTGCTTATGTTTGTTTATCTTCTTTGCGATGATTAACCAGAGTGCGAAGCAGAATATTATCAGTCTTTAGAATTCAACCAGAAGTACCAAGGCAAGTTGCATCTTGATCATGGTTCATTACCTATGTTTTTATTATGCACTTAGTTCTTTGCGGTAGGACTGCATGGTAGGAACTAATGTTGTATGACTATGCCCAGTAGTTCATTGAGGTAGGTCTGAACCTTGCAACATTGTCGCCATCATTTTACATTATGTTGCTTCCCTAAGTACACGTGGATCGGGGAGTGATTATTGTAAAGTATGAGTGATAATGTAGTAAATAGGACCTAAGAGAATTAATGAACTACCTGGGCGGAAACTTGTTGGAATGGTGGCGAAGTACAGTGGGGCACGCATGGGAAATCCATGGTGGTGCACCACTAGTGGACCGTCGGCTCAGGCTCAAATAGATCAATCGTATTCTCATGTCTAGAAGCTTACGTGTGCAGCCACAAGCCAATATGGGCTCTGGCTTAGTTGAGTAGCTAGTGTGACCCCTTCCGGGATGGGCTAGCAGATGTAGAATGATGTAGATGTACCAGCCTATCCATGGGTTAAGGGGGAACATTTTTGAAAGACTATGTCTCGATCTTCCAATCATGAAGGTGGTCAAGTCTTGTGGGGAAAAGTGCGCAACCTCTGCAGAGTGTCAACCTAATCGATTAGCCGTGTCCCCGGTTACGGACATCTTGAGCATCTAGTAGTGGAAATGCCGGGAGATCTCCTCATCTTTAATTAAACAGTTGGGTTTTAAATGAAACTTGGGAACGGATAGAGTTGGGTTTGCCAACTCATCTTATGAAAATGTCTAGTAGTAGAATATCATCTTTTCTAATAGGGAAAAACTAGCTTTATGCAAAAACTAAACTTAGTGCTTTCCACCAGCCAAATTGCATGTACAAGTAGGTTCATTACACTTATGATGTGACTTGCCAGTACATTCAATGTTCTGACCTATATGGCTGCAACTTATCACGTTGCAGATATATCCGACGAGGATTAAGGTGCGATAGGTCGATGTTCTACACTCAACCTTGCTCGTGGAGTTGGACTCATTTACTACTTTGCTTCCGCGGTATTTGCTTATTGGCTCTATGCCCTATTTTGTAATAAATGTATTGCTCCTGTACTATCAATGTAATAAAGAGATGTGTGTTATTTCTGTTATTTCATCGAGTACTGTGTGTGCTAGCAAGTCGATCCAGGGACTAGCACGGTAAGCACAGAGACTTCGACTGTTACCGAGTCGGGTCGCTATAGTTGTAAAGCTCTAGTGGTGAAGCTCAATTTGATCAGGTTCAAAGCAGGTTTAACCGAAAGTGGCATGCATTCAAACATAAACATAGATAGTTTTGCATAACCGAACATGAAACATAAATTTAAACTAAGCTAAACTACTTTCGGTCGAAGTAGAGGTCGAGCCAGTCCTTCCTCGTCATGTATGGTGTGCCGCGAGCCGGGTCCGGGCCAGTACCGTCATCAGGGTCGTTGGGGAAGGCACTCCTCCACTCATCGACGTTGATCTCCTCGTCCTCGGGGCCCACCTCAACGCCCTCCGCGCCATCGTCGCCGCCGCCTTCAACCTCGTCAACAGAGGAGAGCGCGATAACCTCGCCGCACTCCGCGCCGCCGTCCTTGCCGCCTTCTACCTCGTCATCGAAGGAGAGCGTGATAACCTTGCCACCCTCCGCGCCGACAAAGATCGCCCGCTCCGCCTCCACGAGCTCCGGGTGCTGCCGGCGGAGCTATTTCATGTAGGCCTTGAGGCGCTCCCATGCCTCACGGTCCTCCCGCGCCATAGCTGAGCTCACCACCCCTGGCTCTGATGGAACGAGGTGGACCAGACTTGTGTCGAAGGGGAAATTGAGCCTTGCCGCCGCGCCATGGTAGCGGACCTGCCAGCGGTCGTACTCCATGGCCGCGAGCTCGGCCGTGTGGAAGCTAACGAGCCACCGGCGGGTGTGGGTCTCTCGATATGTAATCTCGGCAACCCACGTCCCCCACCGCCGCTGCCGGACCCTGAGGTAGGATTTCGTCGGCTGCCGGGTCTGAGGGAGGACGGGGAAGTCCTCGAACCGGCGTAGGGGCGCAGCGGCGGGCGGATTGGGGGGCCGGCGACGGCGGATCGGGCCTGCGGAGGACGGGGACACCTCGGCGGCCACCTCGCCGGTGTCAGGCGAAAAGGCCGCAATAAACCTCTTTTTGGCGATTAGCTCCTCGAGCTCCCCGGCACACGGGCAAAGGTTGAGGATGGAGGCACCGGTGATGGCGGCGACCTACCAATGGTTTCGAGGGTTGTGTGTGTCTGTGTGAGTGGAGGTTTTGGGGTGTGTGTGGAGGGGGGGTGATGTCTACTACACAACCTTCTTCTTGTAGACGTTGTTGGGCCTCCAAGTGCAGAGGTTTGTAGGACAGTAGCAAATTTCCCTCAAGTGGATGACCTAAGGTTTATCAATCCGTGGGAGGCGTAGGATGAAGATGGTCTCTCTCAAACAACCCTGCAACCAAATAACAAAGAGTCTCTTGTGTCCCCAACACACCCAATACAATGGTTAATTGTATAGGTGCACTAGTTCGGCGAAGAGATGGTGATACAAATGCAATATGGATGCTGGATATAGGTTTTTGTAATCTGAAAATACAAAAACAGCAAGGTAACTAATGATAAAAGTGAGCACAAACGGTATTGCAATGCGTTGAAACAAGGCCTAGGGTTCATACTTTCACTAGTGCAAGTTCTCTCAACAATAATAACATTACTGGACCATATAACTATCCCTCAACATACAACAAAGTGTCACTCGAAAGTCACTAATAGCGGAGAACAAACGAAGATATTATTGTAGCGTACGAAACCACCTCAAAGTTATTCTTTCGAATCGATCTATTCAAGAGTTTCATACTAAAATAACACCTTAAGACACAAATCAACCAAAACCCTAATGTCACATAGATACTCCAATGTCACCTCAAGTATCCGTGGGTATGATTATACGATATGCATCACACAATCTCAGATTCATCTATTCAACCAACACAAAGTACTTCAAAGAGTGCCCCAAAGTTTCTACCGGAGAGTAAAGACGAAAACGTGTGCCAACCCCTATGCATAAGTTCACAAGGTCACTGAACCCGCAAGTTGATCACCAAAACATACATCATGTAGATCACGTGAATATCCCATTGTCACCACAGATAAGCACATGCAAGACATATATCAAGTGTTCTCAAATCCTTGAAGACTCAATCCGATAAGATATCTTCGAAGGGAAAAATCAATCCATTACAAGAGAGTAGAGGGGGGGGAAACATCATAAGATCCAACTATAATAGCAAACCTCGCGATACATCAAGATCATGCCGAATCAAGAACACGAGAGACAGAGAAAGATCAAACACATAGCTACTGGTACATACCCTCAGCCCAAAGGGTGAAATACTCCCTCCTCGTCATGGAGAGCGCCGGGATGATGAAGATGGCCACCGGTGAGGGTTCCCCCTTCCGACAGGGTGCCGGAATGGGTCTAGATTGGTTTTCGGTAGCTATAGAAGCTTGCGGCGGCGGAACTCCCGATCTAGGTTATGTTCTGGGGGTTTCTATATATATAAGAGGTTTTGGCATCGGGAACAAGTCAGGGGGGTCTCCGGGCTGTCCACGAGGTAGGGGGGCGCGCCCAGGGGGTGGGCGCACCTCCCACCCTCGTGGGCAGCCCGGGACTCTTCTGGCCCAACTCTTTTACTCCATGGCCTTCTTCTGGTCCAAAATTAAGCTCCGTCAAGTTTCAGGTCAATTGGACTCCGTTTGGTTTTCCTTTTCTGCGATACTCAAAAACAAGGAAAAAAAACAGAAACTGGCACTGGGCTCTAGGTTAATAGGTTAGTCCCAAAAATCATATAAAATAGCATATAAATGCATATAAAACATCCTAGAAGGATGAATACTTCATAAATTATAGATACGTTGGAGACGTATCAGGGGGCAAGGTTGTGTTTGAGAAAATTTTACTAGGCGGGAGTAACAAGGCAGGGCTACTGAAAATTTCGATCAAGGGCGAGCAGATATTTTTGAGATTGTGAGGGATGCAGAGGCGGGAGTAAAATGCCGGGGCTACTGAAAATTTGAATCAACGTACTGAAGCAGAGCAGGAGTAACAGACATCGCACACGGTGCGCACATACTAATCGTGTGTTATCAAACATTAAAACCTTCCTTGCGGTAGATATTTTTGAGATTGCGAGGGATGCGGAGGTGGGAGTTTTTGGGGAGTGAGCTAGTGTGCTTGACACACCGGCTATGGACTGTAGCCGATGCACCTTCTCGCGTAAGCCATAGGCGTACTATACACCGACGGTGCTCCAAGATATTTTGTACTACATCTCGCACGGTTGGTGATAGTAAACTATGTGGGATCTACTTGATTTGAATTACAAAATGGGGTCACAATGGCAATGTACGTTGTTTGAATTGCTAGACCTTTTATCTGCAGTGAACATGTAGCTATATGTGTGTCGTAAAAGAATTGGAATTATTCAGGGTTCGGTGGGACATTTTATACAATAAACTGGTTTTCTAGCCATATCACGTGCACAATTCAAAATTAAACTACATGCACATGCTCCGGTGCATACAAATTGGTTGAAAAATCAAATCTGTGTCCTTCAGTGCATGCTTAGGTCCCATGCAAGAAATGGGAAAGAATTTTTCAGGGTCCATTTCGCCTTTTTTATACATTAACTGGGTTTCCTAGGCATTTTATGTGCATAATTCAAATTTGAACTACAAGCACATGCTCCAATGCACCAAAGTTGGTTGAAAAATCACATGTGTGTCCTTGGGTGAATTTCTAGGTTCCATGCAAGAGATGGGAATGAATTTCAAACACCAGGGCACTGTTGATTGCCGGCAAAACGTTACCTGCTTTTTAAATTTTAGTAAATCCAAAACTCGTCTGAAATTCATGGAACTTGGCATGCTATCATGGAGCGGTATCAACATGCCGTGGTGAAAATTTAGTCCCATTTGGGGCAGGTTTGGGTATAAGCTTCTCACAAACCAGAGCTTCTCAAAACAAGCATGATGGTTTCGATAGGGAACGTACCACCTTTGGGGACGGGGTGATATCCATTACCTCTTATTGCTTTCAAAAAAATTCTAGTGTCAGCATAGAACAACAGGAGTGTTGTGTTTAATCTTTGATTTTTTCGTGGTTCATTTGGCCTTTCTTATACATTAACTGGGTTTTGTAGGCATTTTATGTGCATATTTCAAATTTGAACTACAAGCACATGCTCCAATGCACCAAAGTTGGTTGAAAATCACATGTGTGTCCTAGGGTGAATTTCTAGGTCCCATGCAAGAGATTGGAATGAAATTCAAACACCAAGGCACTGTTGATTGCCGGCAAAACGTTGAGACGCCAGGTTTTTAAATTCTAGTAAATCCAAAACTCGTCTGAAATTCATGAAACTTGGCATGCTATCATGGAGCGGCATCAACATGCCATGGTAAAAAAATTGTCCCATTAGGGCAGGTTCGGGTATAAGCTTCTCACAAACCAGAGCTTCTCACAACAAGCATGGTGGTTTTGATAGGGAACGTCCCACCTTTGGGGACGAAACGATATACATTGCCTCTTATTGCTTTCAAAAAATTTCTAGTGTCAACATAGAACAACAGGAGTGTTGTGTCATTTTTTGTGATTTTTCGGGGTTCATTCGGACATTTTTATGCATTAATTGGATTTTCCAGGCATTTTATGTGCATAATTCAAATTTGAACTACAAGCACATGCTCCAATGCACTAAACTTGGTTGAAAAATCAAATCTGTGTCCTTGGGTGAATTTCTAGGTCCCATGCAAGAAATGAGAATGAAATTCAAACACCAGGGCACTGTTGATTGCCGCCAAAACGTTGAGATGCCTGGTTTTTAAATTCTAGTAAATCCAAAACTTGTCTGAAATTCATGAAACTTGGTATGCTATCATGGAGCGGCATAAACATGACGTGGTAAAAAAATTGTCCCATTTGGGGAAGGTTTGGGTATAAGCTTCTCACAAACCAGAGCTTCTCACAACAAGCATGATTGTTTCGATAGGGAACGTACCACCTTTGGGGACGGGACGATAGCCGTTGCCTCATATTGCTTTCAAAAAAAATCTAGTGTCAACATAGAACAACAGGAGTGTTGTGTTAAATCTTTGGAATCTTTCGGTGTTCGTTTGGCCTTTTTTATACATTAACTGGGTTTTGTAGGCATTTTATGTGCATATTTCAAATTTGAACTACAAGCACATGCTCCAATGCAGCAAAGTTGGTTGAAAAATCACATGTGTGTCCTAGGGTGAATTTCTAAGTCCCATGCAAGAGATTGGAATGAAATTCAAACACCAGGGCTCTGTTGGTTGCCGGCAAAACGTTGAGATGCCTTGTTTTTAAATTCTAGTAAATCCAAAACTCGTCGGAAATTCATGAAACTTGGCATGCTATCATGGAGTGGCATCAACATGTCGTGGTAAAAACATTGTCCCATTTGGGGCAGGTTTGGGTATATGCTTCTCACAAATCAGAGCTTCTCACAACAAGCATGATGGTTTCGATAGGGAACGTACCACCTTTCAGGACGGGACGATATCCGTTGCCTCTTATTGCTTTCAAAAAATTTCTAGTGTCAACATAGAACAACATGAGTGTTGTGTTTAATCTTGGATTTTTTTTGGGGTTCGTTTGGCCTTTTTTATACATTAACTGGGTTTTGTAGGCATTTTATGTGCATATTTCAAATTTGAACTACAAGCACATGCTCCAATGCACCAAAGTTGGTTGAAAATCACGTGTGTGTCCTAGGGGTGAATTTCTAGGTCCCACGCAAGAGATTGGAATGAAATTCAAACACCAGGGCACTGTTGATTGCCGACAAAACGTTGAGATGCCTGGTTTTTAAATTCTAGTAAATCCAAAACTCGTCTGAATTTCATGAAACTTGGCATGCTATCATGGAGCGGCATCAACATGCCGTGGTAAAAAATTTGTCCCATTTGGTGCAGGTTCGGGTATAAGCTTCTCACAAACCAGAGCTTCTCACAACAAGCATGATGGTTTCTATAGGGAACGTCCCACCTTTGGGGACGAAATGATATCCATTGCCTCTTATTTCTTTCAAAAAATTTCTAGTGTCAACATAGAAAAACAGGAGTGTTGTGTCAATTTTTGTGATTTTTCGGGGTTCGTTTGGAAATATTTATGCATTAATTCATTTTCTAGTCATTTTATGTGCATAATTAAAATTTGAACTACAAGCACATGCTCCAATGCACTAAAGTTGGTTGAAAAATCAAATCTGTGTCCTTGGGTGAATTTCTAGGTCCCATGCAAGAGATGAGAATGAAATTCAAACACCAGGGCACTGTTGATTGCCGGCAAAATGTGCAGATGCTTGGTATTTAAATTCTAGTAAATCCAAAACTCGTCTAAAATTCATGAAACTTGGCATGCTATCATGGAGTGGCATCGACATGTCATGGTAAAAATATTGTCCCATTCAGGGCAGGTTCGGGTATACGCTTCTCACAAACCAGAGCTTCTCACAACAAGCATGATGGTTTCGGTAGGGAACGTCGCACCTTTGGGTACGAAACGATATGCATTGCCTCTTATTGCTTTCAAAAAATTTCTCGTGTCAATATAGAACAACAGGAGTGTTGTGTCAATTTCTGCGATTTTTCGGGGTTCGTTTGGATATTTCTATGCATTAACTGAGTTTTGAATGCATTATGTGCATAATTCAAATTTGAACTACATGCACATGCTCCAGTGCATATAAATTGGTTAAAAAATCAAATATGTGTCCTTGGGTGCATGCTTAGGTCCCATGCAAGAAATGGGAATGAATTTCAAACACCAGGGCAGCGTTGATTGCCGGCAAAACATTGAGATGCCTGGTTTTTAAATTCTAGTAAATCCAAAACTCGTCTGAAATTCATGAAACTTGGCATGCTATCATGGAATGGCACACGACATGCTGTGGCATTTTTCGTGTCCATTTTGAGAGAATGCGCACTCGAATAATGACAGCCAACAAAGGCATTTTGAAAAATAGCCGCCACTTTAATATCACAAATGTTTGTAGAATTCAAACCGTGTGCGTTTTGTTAACCATTCACGTGATGCCACATGTCTTTGTTTTAATGGTTGTAGTAGGTGCCATGTGGACAGCTGCTTGACCTTGACTGAACGGGAGGCGTGCGAGTGCAGTCTGGTGCGCAGGCTGACTGAGAGGCGTGCAAGCTGTCGTCCAATGTGCAGGCTCAACGGGAAAAGTGCGAGTTGTACGCTGCGCAGGCTCACTGAGAAGCGAGCCCTTTGACTTCCATGGTCGCCCGCCTTCCTATCCATTAATGGCGCCCGAGCCGCTGTTTAATACGAGCGGCCTTACTGTTCGCCTCCCATTCCCCTCCCTCCCGCAGACCTCCACCAACACCATGGCACAGAACGATCATCTGCCACTAGTCTTAAAGTTTGATGAAGTCGACTCCGAGCCGGGGGAGATAGAAAATAAGGAGGAATGGGGCCTCATGGACATGGCCCAGAACGAGCTGGCCGCGGCAGTTGCGCCCCCGCTCCCGTCCCAGCTCACATCCCCGCGCCCGCGCCAGCGACCATCCCCGTAGCATTAACGGGCTGGTCGCCGAGCACTATCGCAGAGTTGGAAGCCGCGGGCGTCAGCGAGGTCTCCACGGACCCACGCGAGCTCGTGTACATGCCAGTGCCAGCGCCCGTGCCCATGCGTGCCCCTCCACCGACCGTGGCGCCGGCCCCCGTGCGTTTGGCTACACCCTCCACGCCCGTGCCCGTGCACGCGCCCCCCTCAGCGGCATGGGACGCTGCCGTTGACCGCTACCTCTCAGCGGCGCCAGTTGCCGTCCTCCCGTGCCCCGCCCCTCGATCGCGCGACGACATGATGTTTGATTTACAAGTGAAGAACATTTTGTGCTGCCTTGAAGACTTCAACAACGGCGTCCTGAAGGACGACAATGACAACGATGGCGCAACACGCCGCCTCCACCGCCGCCAGAAATAGTTTTTTTAGGGTTTAATACTGTATCTCGAATTCTCGATCATATGAATATAAATTCGTAGTGTGACTGAATGAAAGATATGGTTTGAACGAACTTGCGTTTTTCTCTCCTAATGTACAGACTTATCAAATGATTTTCTTTTGAAAAAAATGTCAATGGTTTTTAAATATAAAATACTCATCGCAAACGTTTTAGTTAGAACACCCGGATGCAAACCGATAGCTTCCCCAGGAAACCGAGGGAAAATGTGCCGAGCAGGATTTCTGCATCCCTTCAATGCAAACGGTATTTTGCATGACCCGTGTGTAACCACGTACAACCAATTGGGTAAGATTTGCATATCTGTCATTTTGGGTATGTTGCCAGTTGTCGAACTGGAAAGCTTGACATTTGTTTGTCTAGTAACATTGCATTTGTCAACCTTGTAACACTGCGATTTGTCAAAATATGCAGCTAAAAATCACTAGCACTATCTAATTTTTGCAACTAAAATCACTAGCACTGTTCATATGGACACATATGCAAATGCAAATGTACCATTGATTACATACAACAAGTCATCATCCCACCACGACATCTAGGATACACGTTGGATTATAGATCATTTCCAACAAAACATTCTAGTAATGTTTTTCTCACACAAAAAATAACAAAGCGATGAAATGAACTTCAGCTCAACCACTCGTCGGCGTTGGAAAAGCTTGCTTTGAACCAGAAGTGATTCTCTGGGAAGGGCCAGCTACTGTCGATCTCAAGACCAATGCAGGACTGATCATCTAGGCTGAAGCGGCCTATGTCAGGACCCATATTGGGACAGTAGGGAAGCATAGTAATGTCTGAGGTATGGATACAGTTGCTTCTCATAAATGGTAGTAAGGTTGTGTCAACAGCATCTGGATCGCCTTCCACCATCATTGGATAGTTTTGTCCAAGGAAGAGCGAGTTTCCTCCAAGACTTTCAGTACTGAACCAGGGAGAAGGTGTTGGCGCTAGTACACTAGTATCCATCCCGAATACCCTGCAACAGATGTTGGAATACGTCCGGAGAGTGCGACCATGCGAGACAACACCTGCTTCCTTAGTAACATCAGCAGTGCCTTGTATACAGACAAGAAGAGGTGATCCATCGGAATAAGTTGCCAGGCGCCACTGAGTATATGGGTCCTGCTCTTCCTCATGCTCGTGATCATCAGCATCGTCATCTCCCCCTTGGTTATAAACATTTTCAAGTATAGGTGGTGGAATGTTCACAGGACCTTGGAAACACAAGAAGGTTAATTAGTAAAGGGAAACTAGCTAACCCGCATGCATGTGGATGAAACAATTATAATTACGGTGGAAGGCGAACGTACCGAAATCATAAGGATTCCATGCAAAAACAGTGCCACGAGTGGTGGCAGCAAACACAAGACCCTCGTATTGAATTGCATCACAGTACTCATCCGTATGTAGGAACTGATTTTTGAGAAATATCCATCGAGTTGAACTATGAGGGAAGGCAACAAGCTTGTCGAAGATAGCAACAACACAATCATTCCGTTAACCCCAAGAGTGGTCGGGAACTCGACAAATTGCTATCTTCCGTAGACGACAGTCACCATGATCGTAGTTGAACGTACGTAGAATACCGATGTGCTCAATCTCTGGGCAGTCTGAGATTTTTGGAAGTGGAACCCGGTGATGAGTGTACACATTCACAAGTTCCCACATGCAGTTGTACCCAATATAAACAACCCAATCTCCATTTCCACCTGCCCAAGCCTTCCCCTCAAGCGATGGCATCTTAACATCATACGTATCATTATCAAGCGGCATCAACTTGCACAAGGCAAGGCTTCCCTCATCCCCGCGCCAGCCAGCAGGGTCACGGCGAAGAAGATAGGGGAGATCAAACCGCTCCTGGACCCTTGGGTTCCTTGTAATGATGTTATTAGCTGAGTCGAGAATGGTCTCGAACGAACCTACCATGCTAGCCGAGGTGATGACGTCACACCGATCAATGAGTTCCTCCACCACATCATCATTCAGATCGGGGCAAGAATAACGGGGTCGTTTCCGGCCTGTTTCCTCCATGGAGAAGATGATCGAACAAAGGCAGAAGGAAGGGTGAAGGGAAATGGAGGGAGGAAGAGCGTGCGACAGCAGTTCCAAATCGAGAGGGAAAGGCGAAGAGGCGGTTGACGGTTGCCACGGTACAAGAAGAGGCTAGCGGGGAGCGAACGGTTGCCACAGAGGTCACACACTGACGACAAGGCCGAGTGAACCGCATGTCGTATATCACACACACCTTGATATGGCTGACCGTTTCTTTTGTGTTGCCTAATCACAAACAGTTCATCCGAGTGAACCGTATGCTGTACATTCCACACACCTTCATCTGGCTTCCCGTTTCTTTTGTGTTGCCTAATCACAAACAGTTCATTCGAGTGAACCGCGTGCTGTATATCGCACACACCTTGATCTGGCTGCCCGTTTCTTTTGTGTTGCCTAATCACAAACAGTTCATCCAAGTGAACCGTATGCTGTGTATCACACATGCCTTCATCTGGCTGCCCGTTTCTTTTGTTCCTCCTCATTGCAAACGGTTAATTGAACTGAACCGTATGCCCTTTATCGCACACGCAACTAAAATCTAGACAGTGTTTGATGCATCCGTCATCGCAAATGTTTTATACATTTTTGACGGTTTTCATACAGCATCGTTTGCGATTATTGCATTGCACACAGTTTCTCGAAGGGTCTCTGGTCGTAGTGTCGCATTAGCAGCATCCAGCAGTAGTGATTTCCTTGGAGTCCGTGGTGCAGCAAGCTACCCTAGGCTATGTTACTACTCCCTCCTTTCCAGTTTATGGCTCAATTTCAAAATCTCTCCAACCAAGGTAGACGATGAGTGTTGGAATTAATTTTGTAGTTTGCACAAGTAATGTACGCTCGTTTTTCTCAGGAAGTTATGTTTACCGAGGCATTAATTAGAACGAATGCATGCATGACCACTAAATTTCCATGAACTTCTACATGCGTTGGTGAGTTTTCTCTTGACAATGCTTGCATCAGGTGATTTAGCGCACCTCAAAATCCAATGTGTGATGGTACTACTACTACTAGTATAATTGAGACTTATAAAATGGAAAAACAAATTTTTTTAGACGAGCCCTATAAACCAGAAAGGAGGGAGTACTAAGTAGTATACTACCTCCATAGTGGGTACGTACTCCGTAAAATCAGATTTTCCCAAAACTAAGTCGCTCAACCTTTATTTGCTTGTTTCCCTTCCTGCCTCGCTTCCTCGAACAGACATTGCCAAACTCCCCTGCCTACCGCGCGGGAAAAGACCCGCCCTCGCCTTTTTTTAGTCCGGGTTTGTATCGATGGATCGCGCGAAGCAGCAAAAACCAAGCCGTGTCTTGTACTCCTCCGTCGACGCTCGCTTTCATGAATTCTGTACTTTCTCTCGCCGACATGTGGGACATATAGCAACCGGGTCGACGTGTCATGCACCAAATAACAGTGTAGAACAGCAGGGGGACGCACCCCAGTCGCACCACCCTAGTAGTAGTAATAAGCAATGAGACGTCAAATCACAATGCCGCACCTTCCCAGACAGACGAAGCAACCATTATTTCACACTTAGCTTCGCCATCATCTCCTTCAAGAAAACCACATAGTATTGCTTCTCCCATTGTTCTGCCTCAAGAGGGACACGCGCATCGCCTTGGTACATCATGACATGTGGGACCGCATGACAGGCCATGCTCCCCCGCCCATCGCTCGGTAAAATCACCTCATTTTTACTACTTCCTCCGTATTGGTTTACAGGGCATGCACGTCGTTCTAGGTTGAGAATTTAACTGGCTATATATGTGATGAACAGTATAGGTTTAGAAACTACATCCGCTTAAGAATTGAATGATATACTTTTTGTGACATAGTAACTCATATTTAGTTAGTCAAATGGATGACCGAGAACTACGTGCGCACCCTATAAACCGAGACGGAGAGGGTAGTACAATACGTATCTTTTTAGATCAATATAGTCGGGATTCACCAAGGAGCAAAACTAAGTGGTAGGCTACTCCTGTCGTGTTGGCGTAGCAACTCAATCAGGGTCAGTCCACACACGAAATGGTGACACACTTAATAGGATCCCTTTGGCCGACATGTGGCTCATCCACCGTTTTGTTCCACATGCGATGCACCAAATTATAGTTCGGAGCAGCGGTTGGACTTGGAGGCACCCTGGTCGTAGCGCCGCAGTAGTAGTAAATGATCGATGAGGGGTCATATCACAAAGCCCCACCTTTCCCGCATTAAGCTGGACGGACGAAGCAACCATCATTTCACTCTAGGGC
Organism: Aegilops tauschii subsp. strangulata; assembly: GCF_002575655.3. Taxonomy (NCBI): domain Eukaryota; kingdom Viridiplantae; phylum Streptophyta; class Magnoliopsida; order Poales; family Poaceae; genus Aegilops; species Aegilops tauschii. The sequence goes on along the minus strand of NC_053036.3, from coordinate 106,530,159 downwards.
GCAAGAGCATAAAGAAAAGAGAAAACCAATGATGCGTGCGGCAGCTACCTAGGGCACCCTAGGGTAGGGGCCTCCACTACAAATCCATTTTTTGAAAGCGCCTCCACTACAAATCCGCTTCTCCCTCGTCCTCTTGAAGAAAACAGATGATGCGTGCAGCGGTAGGGTTTGTAGGAGTACTATGGCGTGCGGGGCCAAGTCGTAGTAAACGGGAGAGGGATTGAGTTCGAGTCGATGCCTTAATATGTGTGGGCCGCTTGGTTTTACGGGAATGAGGCAACATTTTGGGTTCACGGACCAGTGGATATATACGTACAAAAAATTGTGGACGTAGGTTCGATCGAAAGGCAATGATGCTTGGGCCCTGCATTTTGATATACCCGCGGCCGCGTGAAATTTTCTACTTTACTCAAAACTAGTAAGGTACACATGCATTGAATGCATGAGATTTGGAAACCAAATTATGAATAAATACACACTATACACTACAAAAAAAGATACATCCGTGACATTTTCGGCCGAACGAAATTTTTTTCTGTCATACTTATGACACTTCTATGACAATAATTGTGACAAAACCCGGTATCATCATAGATGTGGTGGGCTCCTACTTCTATGACAAAAAATCATGACAGAAAATGGGCTTTTCATCCTGGGCAGGCCGGAGACGCAGCTGCATGACATTCTTTGGGCCGTCCATGACGAAAAAAACCGTGGTAGAAGCGAGGGCAAGGAAAATATCGGGGTGTTCCCGGTTACGGTGGTGGTCGGGGCCAAGCGATGCGCGTTTCTCTCATACACGCACGCGCGTGGGTGCGAGGCGTTGGGCTCTAACTGAACCCGAGCGAGGCATTGGGCTCTAACTGAACCCGAGTAATTGCACTGCAGGCTACGCGTTACTGAACTCGAGCGATCGATTGATGGCTGTTAACTAAACCCGATCGAGCGATTCCTTCGCTACTACTGCTAACTGAAGCCGATCGATGCTCCCTCTGGATGAACAGTGAGCGTTGCTGGGGGGTTGGATGAACAATTCCCGGTGGGGGTCGATGAACAGGACACCGTGGTGTTGCCTCTGGATGAATAGGACCCCGATCGATCGAGCCGGTTGGGGCTGGATGAACAAGACCCCGTGGAGGGCTGGATGAACAGGACCACCCCGTGGAGGGCTGGATGAACAGTAGATGGTGGAGGGCTAGATGAACAGTAACCCGTGGAGGGGTGGTTGAATAGGAGCCCGTGGAGAGGGCTGGTTGAACAGTTGCCGGTGGAGTAGCGTGCGGTGGAGGCTGGATGAACAGGAGCCCGTGGATGAACAGTCGCAGGTGGAGGCTCGAGGAGGTCGAGGTAGATGAACAGTTGCCCGTGGAGGCTGGAGGGGGTCGATGGTGGAGATGAACAGTATCCCGTGGAGTCCCGTTTTGCGGTACGCCACACCCCTCCCGATGAATAGGACCCCCGTTTCAACCGTAGCGCTCAAACACAAGTCCATTTCCTCCGTTTTGCGGTACGCCACACCCCTCCCGATCAACAGGACCCCTGTCTCGACCGTAGGAAGTCCGTTTCCTCCGTTTTGCGGTACGCTAGACCCCTCCCGATGAACAGGATCCCGTTTCGAACGTGGCCGGTCGAACACAAGGCCGTTTCCTCCGTTCTGCGGTACGCTAGGCCTCATTTCCATCGGCTGTTCCGTCCAAGCCAGTTGGCTCGCACACGTTCCATTGCCTCCCGATGAACACGACGGATTCCGTTGCCTCCCCATGAACACGATGATGACACAGTTTCTCCGTTTCGACCCAGCCATGTACACGACCCCTAGCCGTACGTACGCGCGAGTAGGCGTTCGAGACCCTGCCCGTATGTACGTACGTGGCCGTATTTACTTCCTTGCACCCTGGCCGCTGTATGTACGTGTACATGCTACGTGCGCGCCTCTACTACGACACGTGGGCGCCTCTACATCGACTAGTATGTATGTACATGTTCGCGACCAGAATGACAACGCTACGTACGCTTCGACCAGGTGGGTCCCGACTGTTAGGCACTTCCTTGCATGTGAAGATGTAGCTGGTGGGTCCCAGCAGTCAGGGGGGCGAATCATTTTTTTGCCCGGACGCACTTCCTTGCGTGCGAAGATGTAGCTGGTGGGCCCCAACAGTTAGGGGAAATGTTTTTTTCACAAAATACGGTGGCCCGTCCGGTGGGTCCCCGCTGTCAGGTGGAGGAATAATTATTTTGCGCGTAATAAGGAGGCACTTCCTTGCTGCGGCCGTGGACCCAGCTGTCAGCCTCTCCACGTACAGTACTCTTCCGATGGAAGTCATTCCTTGACCACGTTGACCACGCCGCGCCGAGAGCACCAGGGCGGTGGATGACGGCGAGGCCTAGGAACAGGACGACGCGGAGCCGGGGAAGACGCGGCAGTGGAAGCCCGCGCGGACAGGAGTATGAGGGTTCACTGGTTCGGCTGCGGTGTGAGGCTACCGTCGCCGCAGGGCCTGGCCAGCGGTGGCAATAGTAGAGGGCGGTGAGGGCTCCACGGCAGCACAGCCGGCCACGGGAGGCAGGAGCATGCGGCACGACCAGTGCTACTTTGGGCGGCTGGAGCAAGAAGACTAGAGGTTGAAGAAGCACTACGGCCGTTGGATGAACATCGTACGTTAACTGGAGCTAGAATCGTTCATATTGACTAAGTTGACAAAACCCTTCGTCCCCGTCAACTTGGTAGGCCCACAAGTCAGGCTCCCACTATGCTGGGTTCCAGCTGGCAGGGGGAGTATTCATTTTTTTGTGCGTAATAAGGAGGCACTTCCTTGCGTGCGAAGATAGCTGGTGGGTCCGACCTGTCAGCGGGGGGCACGTTTTTTTCGCGAAACACCGAGGCCCTTCCGGTGGGTCCCAGATGTCAGGTGGAGAAATCAAAGACTTGAGAAGGCGTACAGAACAAGCTAGTGTACCAATAAAGTGTAACATCCGAAAATTCTAAATTTTGGAATGTTATATTAAATAAATAGTTTTGGTTGTTTGTTTGATTGTTGTGTGATTGATTGACTGAAAGTGAGTGAAATTTGAAACTTTCCCAAACTTTCATTTTTTTTCATATATGATCTTCGTGAATTCAAATTCTTTCCAAATACAAAACCCTAGAGAGAAGATAACATGACTTCTTCCATTTAATTAAATGAAAAGGGTTTTAAAAATATTTGAATTGCCTTTGGGAATATTTGAAATTCAGAAACTTTAAGCAACTCAGTGACTTTCATGAGAGAAGATAAAATGACTTCTTCAAATTATATGAAATATGAGTTGGAAGTTCTAAAAGAATTAAATTTAAAGTCCTTTTGAAAAAAATCAATTTGGAGTTATTTTGGTTTTTATTCAAATTATTTTTCTCCAAAAATAAAATTTATGGAAAATAGGGTAAAATGATTCCCTACATCAGAAAATTGGAGAGAAATAAATTTGAAATCATTTTGGTATTTTTAAAATGATTTTTATTGGGTTTTATTATAGCAGTACCACTCTTTGCTTTATTTAAATTTCTGTATTTTATTTGACGTTAGAAAAATGTCCATGCTGTAGAAAATCTTTTTATGAAAATTTTGATATATTGTATGCATATAGTATATTTTTAGTTTATTTGGTTTTATTTTATTTTTCTGTAAAATTGTTTTGTTAAAAAAAGTTCCGCCAACTGGGCCGGCCCAGCTCCAACCGGGCCAGGCCAAAGCCCAGCGCGCCGCGCTGCTCGTCCCCTAGCTCGGGACGAAGTCCCGAGCGCTGCCGTGACCGCCGCAGCCTCGACGTCCGTGCCGCCTCCGGACTCCGCGCCGCCTCTTGCCCCTTCCCCACGCCACGCCTCGCCCTCCTCTCCTTAAATACCGGCCCCGGGCCCCGCCTCTCTCTCCTCGCCCCGCCCGCATCTCGCCGCGCCGCCGCACTCCGCCGCGCCGTAGCCGCCGCTGCCGCAAGCGCGCCGCGCCGCCGCCTCTTTGCCGCCAGCGCCGCCGCCCCGCACCACCGCCAACCGTCGCCGGAGCTGCTGCTGCCATCAACCGTCGTCGTTGGTTCTCTTGCTCAAACCGCTGAACCGGTAAACCGCCCGGCCCGGTTTATTTCCTTTAGGGTTTAGGTTTTTTTTTTGGTTTTTCGTTTTAAAATCCGGTTTTACTTTTAACCTAGTTAGTTATTGAACGTTCGCTGGTTAGGTCTTCTCAGCGAAAGGATTCGTTCGTTAGCGTTTGGTAGCGAACGTTTGTTCGATATGATTTTTCTTTTTATTTTAGTTTTTCATCAGGGACCTATCTGCGATTATAGTTTTTACAGATTAGTCCCTGATCTGGCAACACTCGTAACTTTTTACTCGTTTGTCCAAATCCAACGAAACCAACGCCCACTTCTTCGTTACGATCCCCTCTGTCCAGTTAATCAATTTCAAAATGTTTTTAAAAGTTTAAAATTTGATTTCAAATAGATTTGTATTTGAACTTCGTTTGACCGTAACTTGAGTTTCTAACACCGATTTGGTTGATTCTTTTTGCAAATCGAAGATCTTGACTTAAACTTTCTGATAAGGCCAAATTCACCCAATTTTGGTACTGTTAGAAATAGTTTTCTGTTGCAAGAGTTATTTGCTTGTTTTCGAAGTTTTCCGAGATCTTTTCGTCGATTCTTTTGCTTGATTGCTTATGTGTGGTTACTATTGTTTGCTCTCGATAGATTGAACGGAGTGTGATGAGTAGAACTATCAGGAGTTATGAGTGCGAATCATCTTCATCAACAGTACAAGACAAGTTCACACTTTGATCATATCCCTTTATTACCCAGTTTTATGCATTAGTTTCAATCCTCAAACACTGCATGGTTAGGACTTGATAACATGTGGGTACTGGGAAGTAGTTGATGAGGTAGGAACCTATTGCCCTGTTTATTATCAAACCTTGGGAGTTACTTCTACGTTATGCTTATACTGCTATGCTATGCTCGTAGACGTGGATTGGGTTTGAGTGTATACATGACAGATGTGAGATTATTATTTAATGGTTAACTTAAGGTAGCTACTTTAATACACATCTGGGTGGAATGGTAGGGGCACCCTGGAGCACCCAGTGGTTTGCCCGGGCACCTGAAGAACCCAGTGCTTGCCCAAGGGGATCCCGGAGGACCCGTGTGATCACCCTATGGAATGCCACCCAGGCTCAAAGGGATCCTAAGATTATTCATGCTAGAAACTTCCGTGTGCAGCCACAAGCCATTATGGGCTCTGGCATAGTTGAGTATGTTGCGTGACCTCTTTTAGTGGTAGGCTAGCAGATGTAGAGGGAAAGTAGGTGTAACTGTCTACCCAGAGTAAAGAGTTAATGCTTCTGAAAGACTGTGTCTCGGTCATCCGTTTCTCAACACCATGTATTGCGAGAAATCCAACGGAGGAGATTGAGTCTTGTGGGGAAAAGTGCGCAAACCTCTGCAGAGTGTACAAAATAATCATGATTAGTCGTGTCCCCAGTTATGGACATCTTGAGTATCTGGTTCTTGGGTTATCATATGGATCTCATCACTTTACTTAATTCATTTGTTGGGTTGTTAACTTTTAATTGGGGATTGAGTTGGAGGAACCTTCTCAATATTTATCAACCAACTTTGTAGTTAAATAAAATTTATTCCTTTGCAGTAGGGAAAACTTGGCTTTTCGCAAAAACCGGTTAACCATAGAGCTTTTCCACCAGCCAAATATGCATATAGTGATAGCTATTATTCATCATTATCCTATGGTGTGAATTTGCCAGTACATTCAATGTACTGACCCTTTGTGGCTGCAACGTCTCATGTTGCAGGATTCTTACGACGAGTAAGTGATACGTTAGGGTTACAATTTCTACACTCAACTTTGCCGTTGGTGTTGATGGGAATCCACAACCTTGTTGTTACTTCCGCTATTTGGATTGAGGTAATAGTATTTACGTTACTTTATACATGTGATTTATCTCTATTATAAATCCTCGAGTACTGTGTGTGTCAGCATACCGATCCAGGGATGACACTTAAGCACGGAGACTTGACCGTCTGAGGTCGGGTCGCTACAAGATGGTATCAGAGCACATGTTAACTGTAGGACGTGACCCCTAGAAACTAGCAAGCCCATAGGAAAGATTTTCTCTACAACTTTTTTTTCAAAAGATCTTTTACCTCTCTTCTCTTGTGAGCTTATTCAAATATTCCCTTTAGAGAGACTATACCCTTTCCCCTTTTGACCACGAAGATTCGACTTACGAGACCACTCCAAGAAGGACAAGATATCGGACAACTAAGACCATTCGGAATGAAGAGGATTTTTGTCGTGCATTATAAATAATGGAAACTACAACGGTTGAAGACTCTGAAGACTAGGAGAAATTGAAGCCTCTGAAGAATTTCCAGATTGGTATGACCTAGGAAGGCTACCCTTATGGAACTTGTCAAACTATGGAAGCTGTCAATACCTGAGATCAAGGTGTATCGGAGAAAGACCGGAACATGGAGCATTAGAACTCAAAGTTTTTGTCAACAAAACCCCAAGTCAGGAGATATCAATTATGGAATGAAAGCTCATGGCAGTAACATGGGCATAGACACGGCTAACCATGGAGTTATCATTGCTTACGCTATTATCACCATGCTGAGTTAAGCATGCATATGCATGGAAGGATTGGATGGTAGAAGGCTAATGGAGCACCTATCAGCAAGAGATGAAGTTTTAAACTTAGCTGGAGTATCACCAGGATCTGGAGTGTTACATCAAGAAGTTTAGGGTGGACCTTTCTGAAGCCGTATTTTGACAAGGAAGCATTTCGTGAAGAACTCAGGACCCAGAAGTTGGAAGTAGCCAAGATGGAGGAGCAAAACCTCGAGATACCGGAGATTCGTTAGGAACTTAAGGATAGTAGGACCATGGTTCATGCCAAGGATGTTGAAATCCAGAAGTTTGGAATGCAACTCCAGAAATATTGAAGGATGTAATGAGAGACTTCGCGTCAACAAAGATGATCTGTCAAAAGAACTTGAGAAGAACAAGCACAATTGGAAGAAGCCATCTGAGACATGAACAAGACTTGAAGAGTTTGATGACTTTGAAGACTTATTGACCTTTGGAAGACCAAACCCCTGTTATATACCTACGTTAGATGCGACGATTGTGAGCTGTCAATTGTTTGTTGTTTTTTTTTACAGCCACAATAAAATCTGTCTTTTTAAAACTATTGTTTGCATTGTGTGTATCCCTCTCTATCTCTCTTATCTCACCCAAAACCCATGGACCCAATAGAGGATGAATGGAGATGAACTCATGTTTTCGGGACCGATAAGTCAACTGGAGACGGATCAATGGATTCAGAACATGGAGGATCATATGGAAAATAACACTATAGCCGAAAAGGATATGACCCAGCATGCTCTTCAGTGCTTTGAAAGAGGTGCTGCTACTTGGTGGAGGATGTATCAAAACTTAAATGGATGGCAAGGAGTAACCACTTGGAAAGAATTTAAGTTGGCCCTGCTAAAGTCTCGGGTTGTGTCCTAGAAATTGAAGCCTTATGGAAATGATATGAATAAGCCTTGTGCATGCAAACTCTATGGAGAAATATGACACAACCATAAGGAATACAAGGGTGAATGCCCTAATTGTGAAGGAAGTCACCCAGCCGAAGAATGCCCAACTAGGTAGGTTACTTGTGTCTTGTGTGAAGGAACTACCCTCTACCCCGCTCAGTGTCGCATTTACCCCATGGTTCGACGAACCATCCAACAAAAGAAAGAAGAAATGAAAGGAGCCCTCATGAAAATTTTAGAAGAACCGGTGATGAAGGAAGAGGTGGAGGACACGCCCAAAGCAGACCCAATTAAACCCTGCAACAAGTCATACTATTCATGTGGAGAAGAAGGACACATCTCCCAAAATTGTCTGAATGGGGATCCAGTAGAATTCCCGACAAAGGAAGTAGAGTATGACCCACAGGAAATAGAAGCCCTGATTGGAACGGGAAAGTCCAGGAAGAGAAGTAGATTGGATTACAGGAAGGACCTGAGTCATATCACATGTTTCAAGTGCAAGGAGTTAGGGCACTACTTCAGCAGTTGCCCAAAAATGAAGCCGAGGACCCAAGGAGGCTAAGTAGTCATAAGGAAACCACGAGACTTGTCAGAAGTAATATGTTTTCGTTGTAATGAAGCAGGGCACTTTGCCAGATATTGTCCCAAGGAGAAGGAGACTTGTGATAATTAGTTGTGTCTACGAGAAGTATAGTAGTAGTAGTGAGAACATTTCCTTTATATTGAGGTGTTGAGTTGACGCATGTAATGGAAATGCAGGAGATTGAAGTAATTTGAGAAGCAAAAGCGATTCCCGTAGTAGTGGCGAGCGAAATGGGAGCAGCCTAAACCGTGAAAACGGGGTTGTGGGAGAGCAATACAAGCGTTGTGCTGCTAGGCGAAGCGGTTGAGTGCCGCACCCTAGATGGCTAAAGTCCAGTCATGATCGGGATAGCGGACGTAAAGCTATTGAACTTAGGTATGCTCTTTCCTTTTGTCGAAGTGGAATCATAGAACAGAATGTGATACGATGAGTAAAGTTAGCATTGTTGGTACTGATTTGGATTTTATGAGTTGTTACTCTATGAAGAAAGATTTTTGACCATTTTCGAGGATATGAGAAATATGGTCTATGGAAGATTTGTTCATTTTAAGGGTGGTAGTACCCTGTGAGGACATTTCACCCATGGAAAGGAGAATGATATGCCACGGAGGGGATTTCGGACAAAATGTGTACGAGTTTTATCTTGATATGTGGGATATCCCAAAAATATGAAGGGATGAAGTACTCCCTCCGTTCCTTTATATAAGGTGCATTTGTTTTTCGATAAAATTCCAGAATGTAAGGTGCATTTCTTCTAATTCCTCATAATTCCCTTGTTAGCCCTCCAGAAAAAAGCAAAATATCTCTCTCCCGATTGTCCATATCTCTCCTTGTAGCAAAATATGGAAACTATGTCTGTGTTGATTGCACGTATCTCTTACTTTCCTGGACTAACTGATTTACATGCCTCCAACCAAAAAAATTGCCAAGGGTAATTTTGTCCTAACATGTCTATAATTATGTGCCTTGGTCACCGTGCTAAAAATAATACACCTTACATAAAGAAACGGAGGGAGTACTATTGGATATAAAGGAGGTATGATGTTGGTAATATGGAGCAATTGTAACTCCATAATGAGTCTGAGTAATCACGTCTTAGTTTGGTACCAATAGAAGGAAGGGAGATGGTACAATTGGATGGATTTAAGATGCTAGGAAGCTGGATGTTGGAATAATGATCAGTTCCCCGAGGATGAGTTCAAGGTTTACAAGTGATGAGTGGGCCATAACCCACAGGCCCCAGAACCTGCCAAGAAGCAAGCACACTCTTGCTGAAGGGAAAACCCTGGAAGAAGTTACATTTATCGGCAGACGATTTTATAGGAGTTTACGGAAAACCTAAGAGTGTGAAGAAACGATAGATGTTTTGTTCAAGTTGCAGAATCAATGGATTTACCCGAACCCAGTTCGTGGACAAGAGAAATTCTACAATGCTTGTGAGGATAACCGAGTGTTAGAATGCGAGATTCGCTAAACCATATACAAGGTAATGATTTGGGTGCGGGATGGATTGATCACCATACCGACTTACTCTTATTATTCGCCTTGCTATGTGGGATGGTAAATCTGAGTGACTTGCCCATAGTAGAGCGACGATGATCAAAACCTTGTTTAAACCGTAGAATGGTATAGCACTTTTTCCCTTGTACAAGGCAGTTGTTGCAAATCGTAGGATATACGGTGGGAACGAAGCCCAGACCCATTTTCCTGCAGGAGAAACCATAAATTGATGACCACCAAGAGATATCGATAGTTGTTTAGTATTGGCACCAGACCCGTCAGCTAAGAAGACCCAGTCTCGGAATAACCTTACCAAGATGAAAGGACAGAAGAATTGAGGAAAAGGTTATGCCGCTACCGGAAGAGCCAAAGAAGGAATTTTCCCGAGAATTTGAGAAGACCGGCCCCGTCAAGAATAATGGATGGAGTATATGAGTATTGATGGGACCGTAACCATGTTTCTAAGGGTGGTAGCACCCCAGACCGCTGAGAAGACCCCAAACCCTAACCTATTTCTTGCTAGCCTCTCCGAATCTCGAGGACGAGATTCATTTTAAGGATGGTTTGTAAAATCCCAAAATTCTAAATTTTGGAATGTTATATTAAATAAATAGTTTTGATTGTTTGTTTGATTGTTATGTGATTGATTGACTAAAAGTGAGTGAAATTTGAAACTTTTGAAAGTTAAATGAGAGGGAATAAAAGGACTTTCCCAAACTTTCATTTTTTTCATTTATCATCTTCGTGAATTCAAATTCTTTCCAAATACAAAACCCTAGAGAGAAGATGACATGACTTCTTCCATTTAATTAAATGAAAATGGTTTTGAAAATATTTGAATTTCCTTTGGAAATATTTCAAATTCAGAAACTTTAAGCAACTCAATGATTTTCATGAGAGAAGATAAAATGACTTCTTCAAATTATATGAAATATGAGTTGGAAGTTTTAAAAGAATTAAATTTGAAGTCCTTTTGAAAAAAAATCAATTTGGAGTTATTTTGGTTTTTATTCAAATTATTTTTCTCCAAAAATTAAATTTATGGAAAATAGGGTAAAATGATTCACTACATCAGAAAATTGGAGAGAAATAAATTTGAAATCATTTTGGTATTTTTAAAATGATTTTTATTGGGTTTTATGATAGCAGTAACACTCTTTGCTTTATTTAAATTTCTGTGTATTTTATTTGACGTTAGAAAAATGTCCACGCTGTAGAAAATCTTTTTTTGAAAATTTTGATATATTATATGCCTATAGTATATTTTTAGTTTATTTGGTTTTATTTTATTTTTCTGTAAAATTGTTTTGTTAAAAAAACGTTCCACCGACTGGGCCGGCCCAGCTCCAACCGGGCCGGGCCAAAGCCCAGCGCGCCGCGCTGCTCGTCCCCGCCGCCTCCGGACTCCCCGCCGCCTCTTGCCCCTTCCCCACGCCGCGCCTTGCCCTCCTCTCCTTAAATACCGGCCCCGGGCCCCACCTCTCTCTCCTCGCCCCTCCCACATCTCGCCGCGCCTGCTGCCGCATCTCGCCGCGCCGCCACCCCGTGCCACCGCCAACCGTCGCCGGAGCTGCGGCTGCCGTCAACCGTCGTCGTGAGTTCTCTTGCTCGAACCGCTGAACCGGTAAACCGCGCGGCCCGGTTTATTTCCTTTAGGGTTTAGTTTTTTTTTGGTTTTTCGTTTTAAAATCCGGTTTTTCTTTTAACCTAGTTAGTTAGTGAACGTTCGCTGGTTAGGTCTTCTCCGCGAACGTTCGTTCAATAGGATTTTTCTTTTTATTTTAGTCTTTCGTCAGGGACCTATCTGCGATTAAAGTTTTTACAGATTAGTCCCTGATCTTGCACCGCTCGTAACTTTTTACTTGTTTGTCCAAATCCAACGAAACCAATGCCCACTTCTTCGTTACGATCCCTTCTATCCAGTTAATCAACTTAAACATGTTTTTGAAAGTTTAAAATTTCATTTCAAACAGATTTGTATTTGAACTTCGTTTGACTGTAACTTGAGTTTCGTAACTCCGATTTGGTTGATTCTTTTTGCAAATCGAAGCTCTTGACCTAAACTTTATGATAAAGCCAAATTCACCCAATTTTGGTATTGTTAGAAATTGTTTTCTGTTGCAAGAGTTATTTGCTTGTTTTCGAAGTTTTCCGAGATCTTTTCGTCGATTCTTTTGCTTGATTGCTTATGTGTGGTTACTATTGTTTTCTCTCGATAGATTGAACGGAGTGTGACGAGTAGAACTATCAGGAGTTATGAGTGCGAATCATCTTCATCAACAGTACAAGCCAGGTTCACACTTAGATCATATCCCTTTATTACCCAGTTTTATGCATTAGTTTCAATCCTCAAACATTGCATGGTTAGGACTTGATAACATGTGGGTATTGGGAAGTAATTGATGAGGTAGGAACCTATTGTCCTGTTTATTATCAAACCTTGGGAGTTACTTCTACGTTATGCTTATACTACTATGCTATGCTCGTAGACGTGGATTGGGTTTGAGTGTATCCATGACAGATGTGAGATTATTATTTAATCGTTAACTTAAGGTGGCTACTTTAATACACATCTGGGTGGAATGGTAGGGGCACCCTGGAGCACCCAGTGGTTTGCTCGGGCACCTGAAGCACCCAGTGCTTGCCCAAGGGGATCCCGGCAGACCCGTGTGATCACCCTATGGAATGCCACCCGGGCTAAAAGGGATCATCAGATTATTCATGCTAGAAACTTCCGTGTGCAGCCACAAGCCATTATGGGCTCTGGCATAGTTGAGTATGTTGCGTGACCTCTTTCAGTGGTAGGCTAGCAGATGTAGAGGGAAAGTAGGTGTAACTGTCTACCCAGAGTAAAGAGTTAATGCTTCTGAAAGACTGTGTCTCGATCATCCGTTTCTCAAACACCATGTAGTGCGAGAAATCCAACGGAGGAGATCGAGTCTTGTGGGGAAAAGTGCGCAAACCTCTGCAGAGTGTACAAACTAATCATGATTAGTCGTGTCCGCAGTTATGGACATCTTGAGTATCTGGTTCTTGGATTATCATATGGATCTCATCACTTTACTTAATTAATTTGTTGGGTTGTTAACTTTTAATTGGGGATTGAGTTGGAGGAACCTTCTCAATATTTATCAACCAACTTTGTAGTTAAATAAAATTTATTCCTTTGCAGTAGGGAAAACTTGGCTTTTCGCAAAAACCTGTTAACCATAGAGCTTTTCCACCAGCCAAATATGCATATAGTGATAGCTATTATTCATCATTATCCAATGGTGTGAATTTGCCAGTACATTCAATGTACTCACCCTTTGTGGCTGCAACGTCTCATGTTGCAGGATTCTTATGACGAGTAAGTGATACGTTAGGGTTACGATTTCTACACTCAACTTTGCCGTTGGTGTTGATGGGAATCCACAACCTTGTTGTTACTTCCGCTATTTGCACTAAGGTAATAGTATTTACATTACTTTATACATGTGATTTACCTCTGTTATAAATCCTCGAGTACTGTGTGTGTCAGCATACCGATCCAGGGATGACACTTAAGCACAGAGACTTGACCGTCTGAGGTCGGGTCGCTACATAAAGAGACGTTGATGAGTTTTAGAAAAGAGAGAGACGTGCTCCTGTAGCTGGTTCGAATCCAAACCTAGACTATGACTATATATGGTGCTATGCTACTCTGCAAGTAATGAAACTTACATATCCAAGGTTCGCTTCTCCTCTTCTCTACTTACTCTGGCTAGCATCAGAAGCTCTAGCCGCAGCAACCATGTCCTCTGGCTACTCGTCCACCTGCTCTTCAGCAGGCAACAACCAAATATGCGCCAAGTCGCCAACCGTACCATCACCTGTGGGTCTTATCACACCCCCGCCGGCACGCGCACTGCAGCCGGTTGCTCATCGCAACCCGCTGCCGTTGGTGTGGTGCCACTGCTGCCAATCACGCAAAGTCATCCGTCGCGTCTCAACCACAATCCTCAACCCTGGCCGAGTCTTCTACAAATGCCTGAATCATGGGGTAATAATATGTTTAAGTGTTGTTCTGTTGCTTTCGGTTGCTGTTTTTTTAGTAGTTTGGTTGATGATCTTCCAATTTGATTCGTGCAGAAAAGGGAAGATTCATGTGATTTGTATTTCTAGGAAGTTGCTGATGTGGGGGAGTGCAACTACGCTGATTATTTGGTTAGTTGAGGAATCCCAATACCAGCAGGTTGGGGTGTTGGATAAGTAACTGAAGGAATGACAGAAGAGGAAGATGCAGAGCAGAAGGTTAAAGATGCAGTTCCTCTGATCATGGCCAAGCAACAGCTGCTGAACGGCCTTGACAGCAATGAGGAGATGAAAGAGCTTGTGAAGATAATGGGCAAAATCGATGTGCTCTGTAGGATGATTGTCTCTTTATTTGTAGTGTATATAACACTCGTGATGTATTCAGTGGCTATGACATGAGCACTTTGCTGAAACTAGTAATGAATGAAACCTATGTAGCAGGCTGGGCATAGTGTTGTGAACATCTAATGATTTCTATTAACGGAAATCAGGGGGTATCCCCTTTTGCTCATCAATAAATAAATAGCAGAGGCCCTTTTGGTAATTAATAAATAAATTAGCAAAGGCCATGTCGGGTCAGCTTTGTTCTCATTCGAAGACGTCGAGAAAATTGCAGTCCAACAGCAAACTATGTCATCAAATTCAAGTTTTACAGCCAAATATGAGTACAACTAAACAACAATGTCATCATGTTTTAGTCGTCATACAATCACCAAACACAAATCAGCATACATAACAAGTAATGTTCTCACAGGAAAATACTAAACAACATGTTCATCGGGTTTCTGTTGTCATAGCAAACACAATTTCACGTAGTAGATAAAAAACGTCTTCTGACAGGCAAATACGACAAAAGAAATGTAATCATCATCCGCAGCAGCAGCGTCAACATCTTCGCCATGTGTATCAGTCTGAATCGTAATTCCCCATGGTGTCATCTTCTTCTTCGTCCTCAACATCCTTGAACGTTGCCTTCTTCTTGATCAACTCTTGTATGTCCACAGCACGAGAGGCAATATTTTCGCCGGCATCATTGACGTGATGGTTCTCAAAGATATTAGGAACATCTGTGTTATCTTGTACATCAGGTGCAGTGTAAGCATCATCTTGTTGAGCAAATTCATTAAATGAATTCCTCTGCTCAACCCTTAGCAATACCCTCCAGTCATCGCTACGTTCAAATGTGTCTTCCAAGAAAAATATATGTATTGCTTGATTTGCCAAAATAAAAGGCTCGTTGGTCTGGTACACCACCTTGACATTGATGGATTTGAAATAATCATCAGCTCTGGGTTTTGTGATCCTGGAAAATAGGTTATACCAACGACAGCACAACAGAACCACACCGATGATCCTCGAAACTGGAGATATACTGCAACTGAACAATGTCTGTTATGTTAGCATACATTTCAGTTGTCTCTTTGTCATACGTATTCGTGCTCATGATGGCACTATTTTGTGTCTTCCTGCCTTCGTCTCGTGCAAGGGTGTTGTAGGGCACATCTCCAACAACGCAAGATTTATAATGTCTTACCCGAGTATCAGGACCCATTGCTAGTGAGTAAAGGGCATCATCAACTGCCTGCCCATCCTCCCGCATCTTCTTAACCTATGGTTAGAAAATAGACAAGCTGATCATCTTATGTACTCAATATATTAAAAAACTCACAGTGCAATTCAAAAGCTTACATGGCTCTTGAACCATTTCGCAAATCCTACCATAACCAGTTTGTCAATGTTTCTTGGATTTTGCGGCAGTAACTCCTTTTTGTAGATGCTGCACAACATAGTGATCGCGTCAAACATCTAAATATATAAGAATGTGCTGCAACTTTAGTAGATTACGATGTATAAGCTGCAGTACTTAGCACTTACTCGATATAAGGTAGTATCTCGGGACAGTTATTCAACACATACCAAACCATTTTGTCCAAATCTTTAGGTTTGTCCTCTTGTCGACTCTTCCCTGTAACTCGAACAGAATAATCAAAAACATTGAGCCCGGGATTGTCTTCATCCACCTCTTTGCTAAGATGATCAGCTGTTTCAATGTATTTTGAGCAGAATGTCAACGCTTCTGTAGCAATGTAGGCCTCTACAATGGAACCCTCGGGTCTAGCTCTGTTCCTAACATAGCCCTTGAAAGTGTCTAGCCGCCTTTCAATAGGGTACATCCAGCCATACTGTACTGGACCTCTAAGTAGTGCCTCATAAGGTAGATGAACAGCCAAATGCACCATCACATCAAAGAAGGCTGGAGGATATATCTTCTCAAGGTCGCATAGGATAGTTGGTATCTTGTCTCTAAGATGCTCCAAAGCATCTATCCTGATATTTCTACTGCTGAGTTCCCTGAAGAATTGTCCCAACTCTGCAACTGCTCTGTATAAGTCAGGGCGGCCCAATCCTCTAAGGATAACAGGTAAAACCCTTTGAAGTAGGACGTGGCAGTCATGAGTTTTCAACCCTTGTACCTTGTTTCCATCTGCACTGACTCTCCTTTCAGGGTTGGAAGCAAATCCATGTGGGAATCTCACACGTCACAGGACCTCGCAGAATTTTTTTTCTTTTTACCTTGTCCAAGACGTACACAGCTGGTGTCATATCCCGTGGTTTACCTTTTTCTCGCACATGCAAATACTGTCTGATACCCAGGTGTGTCAAATAATTCCTAGATTTTAAGGTATCTTTCATCTTGCCTTCAATATTAAGAAGTGTGCCGATAATGTATCACATATATTTTTCTCGATGTGCATCACATCAAGATTATGCCGCAGATCCAAATCTTTCCAATACTCCAAGTCCCACAAAGTGGACCTGCGGGTAAATAATAATCTCTCTTCTGCCCTGCCACACCTCCTTTTCCCGCCACCATTACCAGGATGGTTTCCTGGTGTAATATGCCTGACCTTCTCTAATTCCACTTGCAACTCATCGACGCTGAGCCTCTTTGGCGCATCACGGTTTTCATGCTTTGCATTGAACACATGTCTTCAGTATTTTCTAGGATGCGGCTTGTCCTTGGCAAGGAAACAGTGGTGCCAATGTAACAGATCTTGCTAAGTATTGCGTATGACAACGGATTCCTGTCACAGCGAACACATGCATTGTAACCATGTGTCGTTCGCCCTGACATAGTGCCCAAAGCCGGATAATCATGGATGCACCAAATTATAACAGCACGCAGAAAGAAATCAGCTGGTGGGCTGCTATATAGGTCTCGAGTGAGAAAACCCCTCCATAGCTGTTGAAGTTCCTCCACAAGAGGCTCCATGAACAAATCAAAATCCTTTCCAGGACTTCTTAGACCTGGGATGAGCAAGGCCATCATATAGTTTGATTCTTTGGTGCAGACATTTGGAGGCATGTTCTAAGGGATAACAAGCACTGGCCACATGCTATATGTGGCGCTCTGGTGGCCAAATGGGTTAAATCCATCTGAAGCTAAGCCAAGTCTAATGTTTCTCGGGTCAGCAGCAAACTTTTCGTGTTTCTGATTAAAGCTTTTCCACTCACTACCATGTGATGGATGGCTCATTACATTCTGGTCTCTGTACTCCTGGTTCCTAGAATGCCATAGTACATCCTCTCTTGTTTCAGCATCATGAAACAACCTCTGCAATCTTGGTGTAATTGGAAAATGTCTCAGAACATTATGAGGAATCCTCTTCACAGCATCGCCATCTTTCCATCTTGATGATTTGCATTTCGGGCATTCACTTAAGTTGGCATAATCCTTCCGGAACAGAACACAATTATTCATACAAACATGGATCATATCATATCCAATTCCAACTGCACGAAGGAAATTCTTCATTTTACTGTAGGTGTTGTTAGGACCGGTTTTTCGGGATATTAACTTTCCAGAAAATGGCCCTTGTGCTCACCAGCCCCAGGATTACTGTTAGCTGATGAGGCACCAACTTGATACAGAAATTCCAAGCAAGGTACAAAATATGTAGTACAAGACCATTGTGGTCTATGAGTACACACTTGGTTCCAAGTAGTTGATGGCGGAAGCGGTTTGTGGTTCATCTGCGTCTATGGGACTCCATTTCCCACAAGAACAGCTGACTAGGATAACTCCTATCTTCACGAGGCTGCTATCATCATTGCGTAGGTTCCGGGGCTGTCATCGCAATGCTCATCTCCATGCGAGAAATCTGGCCAAGACAATAGCCAGGGACAAGTCAGTGAGTACTTTTGAATGTACTCGCAAACATTTTGAACACGGGTATAATATAATAAGGGCTAATCATGCTCCGAAATATTCTATGATCATAACGTCTGTCACGAAATAAATGAAGTCCATGATGTACGCATGCGGGTTAAATATGAATATGCAATACGGGAGTAGAAATAGAATGCACCGATCGAGTGTCTGAAGCGACGCCTCGAATAAGATGAATCATGCCTCAGTCGGGCGTCTGAGTGACACCACATAAAGGACTTATAGACAATAAAAATAACAAGCATGCCACAGTCGGGCGTCTATGCGACACCACATAAAGGGCTTATAATACAAAGAAAAATAGCAAGCATGCCACAGTCGGGCGTCTATGCGACACCACATAAAGGGCTTATAATACAAAGAAAAAAATAGCAAGCATGCCACAGTCGGGCGTCTATGCGACACCACATAAAGGACTTATAATAATTGCAGTGAGTATCCAGGAGGTAGGACCGTCCCAGGGATGCTCAATATTTCAAATAATGTAAATGGTCAGTCCATAATAATAATAATCATCACAAGTCACAAGTCACAAGTCATGATCCAAGTTCTGGTGTAACAGTTTTCTCCTCCGAAGACCGACACTAAGACCGACACTTGACCCATCCCAAACTGTAGTCCTTAACCATGGACACGGCTATTCGAATAGATGTATAATCTCTGCAGAGGGTGTACTCTTTACCCACGGGTAACGGATTTCTTTAGTCCATCCGGACTAATTTCGTCTACGGTCTTTTAATTGAAAACACGCCTGACCTGCACACACCAGCTAATCTTACCGGTGTCTGGAATCACCCACGACACCTGTCAAGCAAAACTCTAAGTGGGGAGGCTAGAACCTCGACGTAGCATGGGATCACAAAATTTATACCGCGCGCAAACTAGGGGAGCTACCTCTTCGGCTACAACCGAAACACCCATGCCCCCTGACCGGATGACTGGCTTTAATCCATGGCCATGGGACCCTCATCACGGCCTCTCTGTACGGTGTGTGCTAGAAAGGGGTTGACAACTTACTGAACCGTACCCTACCTATGGGAGGGACAAGTGGTAGTATGAAGCAAGTATGGGGGTTACTGGAACAAGACTCGATCTACGGCCGACTCAGGAGGTTCAAGTATTCTCTGTATGATTAGCATAACCAAAAATATTTCCATTAATAGATAAACTCACCACTCATCAAGCCTCACCATGCCATACCGGATATACTCGTCTCAACGAGGAACTAGGGACAAGCTCGTGTTTACCCAAGACCGCGACTTTCCCGGCTTCCTTCCGGTATGCATGAGAAGCTTACGAGGATGATTACCATCACCAGCATATCCATTTCTAACAGCAAAGCATCTCCATTATGCACCCATGCGTATGATTTTATCGTCACATAAAATAACGTATGCTCCAAGTCAAGGTGGTGTTGTAACCGTATCAACAACACACAAAAATATTATGCCAGAGTTCAGAATGCTTGCCTTCAGGTTGTGGAGAGGAAGTGTTCATTCCAAAACTTTTTGAAAGTTTTCTTCTCTCTCCATTTCCTATTTTGAAAAATATTCAAATAACATACATTTCAAAAACAGTACAAAAAGTTGTCCTAAATATTTTTGAAATAAATCTTAAAATAAACTAGATGAAATTTGAGAGAGGTAGGAAAAGGAATCAACTCATTTGGAGTTTTATTTTAAAAGATATAGCCAGTCAAAGTTTAGTCAAAGTTCTGTTTTTAATAAAACCAGAAAAGAAAACGGTTCGGGGGAAAATACGCTTTCGAGGCAGAGGAGACGTACTCGAGACTTTTACGCTTTCACTTATCCAGAGTGGACGGGTGCGTGGGTCACTGACAGTGGGTCCAGGGGGCCCACTGGTCAGGTTTGACTAGTCTCTCCTCCCTCCTCTCCCTCTGCCCGAGCGGAGGCGGGACTCCGGCGATCGCCGTCGACGAACGGCAGCTCCCCACGGGGCCCCGAGGGTCCAGGGCGGTCCTCCCGGTGGTCGCTAGGTAGGTGAGGAAGGAGGGAGTCACCGGCGGCGAGCTCCGCGGCGGACGGTGGTTCGGGAGCAAATGGGGCTTCGGGCTACGGTGGCTCCCGATCAAGTTTGAGAGGTGGGGTGGCTCCGCAAGGTCTAGGAGGGTCGAATGGCGGCGCTGGATGGACCAGGGAGGTTCTACTCGCGACGCAAGGCACCAGAGCGCGGCGGCGGCCGAACTGGCCGGAGACGAGGAAGAAGGCCCTTCCCCGTTGATTGCTGGCTGCGGGAGTGCTATGGGGGTGGCCTGGGGTCGCCTGAGTGCTCGGAGGAGCCCGGGGCCTCCTTTTATAGTGCAACGAGGCTGGTTCCCGCGGTGGTGGATAAGAACGACGGCGAGTCGCCGTTCTGTAGCCAGGGGGCGCGTGGCGTTGGCCGGCGGGGTCTGGCAGAGAGAGGGGATAAGCTTGAGCTGATCCAGGGGCAGCTGGCGCGCTGGAGTGGCACGAGCGGCGCCGTCCATGGCAGGAGCCTACTGCCGACGCCGGCGTGCCGCCAAGGGCTCTGACGGCGGCGCTGTAGGGCACCAGGGGAAAAGCTTGGAGCATTCTGGCGAGCTGATAGGAATGGGGTGTGGCTCTGCGGGCGAGCAATGGCCAGGGGCGCGACGCGGCGACCCGTGCGCACGCACGTGCAAAACGCGCGCTCTGGCCGTGCCCAGAGCACGCACGCCAGGTGCTCGACAAAATGCCAGCGCGTGCTAGAGAGCTTGGATGATGCTGGTAGCTAATAGGCCAGGGTTAGGGATAGCTAGGAGCTTAGTGGACATGTTGGATGGGTCAGGGGCTCAAGTTCATAATGCAAACTAGAAAACATGCCAAAACTGTTCCTGCACACAAGGTGTTCGACAGAAAGCTAAGTGCATCTAGGCAACTCTTGGAGTGGCCAAAAACTCCAGATCAGGGTCTCCCTAGATGTAGGTGATGATGGCAAGATCATTTGGGCAAAACCAGAAACTTGTTAGTGCAAGTTTTGCAAACTTTCAGTTTTGGACAGAAAGAAGAAGGCCTTATTGCATGCACTTAAAACCCTCCAATGGGTCCACTCTCCTGGACTTAAGGGTTTTGCAGGGTGGTCTATAAGTAGGAAAAAGCTCAGCGTTACTAGAGCAAGATAATATATGGTTGCAGTACAAATCACCAAACTGGACCAGAATGAAGATGAGGATGATTTGCTCAAATTTTTCAAAGAACACCAATGGGTTTTTGCATAAAGTTGAATAATATGCATCTACTGGCATCTCCAAACACTTGGAAGAATTTTTAAAGGAATATTTAAATAGGTTGTAGTGCAAAAATACCTACTGGACCAGATTTGAAAAGTTGATGTAGAGCTCAAAATCTCCAATAACCAAAAGATATTTTTGCATAAAGGTGATGTGGAAACATCACATGACATCCCCAAATTTTGGTGAAAATTTTAAATGCATTAATCAAATGGTTGCAGTGCAATAGAGGCTCCAAGTTTATGAAAAATCATTTTAAAAGAATAAAGCTTAGGAAAAACAATTATGCAATTAAATCCACTGATAAAGAATTGTTTTATAGAGAGAGCATACAAATCCAATAATACTTTTGGAATGTTTCCACTTGAGGTAAAAACTCACAATATTAAAGAGAAGAGGGGTTCTGAAATCAAAAGAGAAATCCAGAAAAATAAAAATTTAATTTCCTGGCAAAATTTTAATTAATAAAACAAGGCCAAAATTTTGGAGTGTTACAACACTACCCCCCTTAAGAAAAATCTCGTCCTCGAGATTTGCTAAGGGTTGTTTTAAAAAATAATACTCCCATTAGTTGAAACCAAGAGTTTGCTCATAGCACAAACTTAGGGTACAATCCTAAGCTGCAACACACAAATAAACATAGCTATGACGTTTACAATGAAAACGGCATATGGATAGGGTCCCGAGAGAACGTCTCTGGTACTGGGGCGCACTCTTCTTCTATCGGGGGAAGCGGGTTGACCAGTCGATGAACGCGTCTCTCCTGGTCGGGCCTCAGTGGTCTGCCGATGGCGATCTGAGGATTTAAGTCAGCGAGGCTCTGGAGATAACCCATAACTCGCTGGGTCAAACGTTCTTGAGCGATGACATACTGGACAAGGTTGGCCAGTACTGGATCTCTCTCAATTCGCCCACCGGGAAAAGATGCTACTTCTCCGGGTGCTGCACGACTCGGAAAATAATAATATCCTCGTTCGCTGGCATAGGGTACCGCGAATCGAAGACGAGCGAGCGCTTCGTACGCGGCAGCTTCTATGGCCATATGCGGAGTCGGCATGGATTTCCCCACGAAGGAGACTTCCGTTGGGTCTTGGTTTGGGTTTGCGGGAGGGATGTGCACCACTGCCCAATATTTCGAGGTGGATGGGGTGATCCTCGATTTGAGCAACTCGTACTGGGGTGGATGGATGGCACTCATGGTACTGCAGGTAAAGTCCCACAATAATTTAACAAAACTACCCGGGGTTGCGTCTGGGGTCCTCAGATAAATACTGGGGGTCGGCATGGCAAAGAAATGGCTGTGAATGTTGCGCACAAGGGGAGGGATACTTGGCAAGGTCACGGGGTGGCCTTTTATATAGCATTGGGGCTGGGTTAATTACCGTGGTGAAAGGTAACTAGTTGTCGGTTCTGCTCTATGGGGTCGGGGTCAAAGCCACAGATACTCATATCTCATAAATGTGATGCATACTGTGGGTGTCGTCGGGGTGGTTTTGGTAGCTGCGCCCGGAATAATAATAAAAATGTAACTGTACACTGACGTACTTATGCATGGCTATTATACAAAAGCAGGGGCGCACAAGCAGACATCATTTAATAAAGGTGATACAGGATCACACAATTACAAGGTGTAGAAATATTAAGGCTCGTTACTACTCGAGCGACTTAGTCTACTTCGTTAAAATCTAAGCGGGCTTGCCTTGCGGACGTCGAGGCTTCTCCACGGGTTTCACCGTCGGGATTAGCCGGATGAGGTTGAGGGGCTGCAGGGCGGGGTAGCGATGATGACCATCGCGGGGGTTGTTGGCCACAATCCCGTTGGAGCGTGTTCCCAAAAGGCGACGAAGCACTTCTGGGGACACCAAAGTATTTTGGTCGATGGCTGGGGCAGACCTCAAGGGCTCGATCGGGTGTCCCAATAGCATGAGTCGGCGTCGGGCTCCACTTCTCCTCTCGCCGGGGCTCGGCGAACCAGTTCTCCACGAGCTGCGATCAGATCAAGGGTGATTTGATCGAACAGTTCCTCTAGTGCACTTACATAGCGCACCAGATGCAACAATCCAGGATCCATCTCGTGATCTCCGTTGGCAACCTGGGGCGGCCTACCATACCCGTCACGGTTGGGGTAGTAGTAGAACGAGCGACAGTTAACTCTGGGCGACAAGTGCCGGAGTTGAACTATAACTTCTCGAGCTGCCAGTTGGATGGCTTGTGGCTCAAAGGAAGTGGTCCTTCCAGTGAACCTGTAGGGGCGTTCGGGTGATAGACCCCTACCATAGATGTGTACAGTGGCCCAGAACTGACGGCTCTCACCGCTCATGAGTCCTTGGTACACAACATATTCTGGGGGCTCTTCTAATGCATAGGCACAGCGGGTGAGGTTTGCGAGCACGGTCACAAAACCTCCAAGGTTGGTTGCTGTGGTCTCATTGTGAACAATGGGGCCAGGCATTATGGCTTGGTTTGGGAAAGAGGCTGTGTTGTGTTGTGTTGAGGCTAGCGTGCCCTTTTTATAGAAAAGGGGACGGAGTCTTCCTTCGCACGCTTGCGAATGAGACATTTTAGGTGTCGGTCACTGGCGCGGGATCGACGGGCTAGGCTGATAGGTTGGGCACCGACTTCCAAAAGCGTCGGGGTCACTGTGTGGCTATCTTACACGAGAAGCTTGGCCGGGGTTGGGTTAAGGTCTGGTGGGTTGGTTAACCTAGGTTTATTGACCTGGCTAAGATAGGTTTAGCCAATGGTCAGCCTGGCTCTGATACCAAGTTTGTCAGGACCGGTTTTTCGGGATATTAATTTTCCAGAAAATGGCCCTTGTGCTCACCAGCCCCAGGATTACTGTTAGCTGATGAGGCACCAACTTGATACAGAAATTCCAAGCAAGGTACAAAATATGTAGTACAAGACCATTGTGGCCTATGAGTACACACTTGGTTTCTAGTGGTTGATGGCGGAAGCGGTTTGTGGTTCATCTGCGTCTATGGGACTCCATTTCCCACAAGAACAGCTGACCAGGATAACTCCTATCTTCGCGAGGCCGCTATCATCATTGCGTAGGTTCCGGGGCTGTCATCGCAATGCTCATCTCCATGCGAGAAATCTGGCCAAGACAATAGCCAGGGACAAGCCAGTGAGTACTTTTGAATGTACTCGCAAACATTTTGAACACGAGTATAATATAATAAGGGATAATCATGCTCCGAAATATTCAATGATCATAACGTCTGTCACGAAATAAACGAAGTCCATGATGTACGCATGCGGGTTAAATATGAATATGCAATACGTGAGTAGAAATAGAATGCACCGATCGAGTGTCTGAAGCGACGCCTCGAATAAGATGAATCATGCCTCAGTCGGGCGTCTGAGTGACACCACATAAAGGACTTATAGACAATAAAAATAACAAGCATGACACAGTCGGGCGTCTATGCGACAGCACATAAAGGGCTTATAATACAAAGAAAAATAGCAAGCATGCCACAGTCGGGCGTCTATGCGACACCACATAAAGGGCTTATAATACAAATAAAAAAATAGCAAGCATGCCACAGTGGGGCGTCTATGCGACACCACATAAAGGGCTTATAATAATTGCAGTGAGTATCCAGGAGGTAGGACCGTCCCAGGGATGCTCAATATTTCAAATAATGTAAATGGTCAGTCCATAATAATAATAATCATAATCATCACAAGTCACAAGTCATGATCCAAGTTCTGGTTTAACAGTTTTCTCCTCCGAACACCGACACTAAGACCGACACTTGACCCATCCCAGACTGTAGTCCTTAACCATGGACACGGCTATTCGAATAGATGTATAATCTCTGCACAGGGTGTAGTCTTTACCCACGGGTAACGGATTTCTTTAGTCCATCCGGACTAATTCCGTCTACGGTCTTTTAATTGAAAACACGCCTGACCTGCACACACCAGCTAATCTTACCGGTGCCTGGAATCACCCACGACACCTGTCAAACAAAACTCTAAGTGGGGAGGCTAGAACCTCGACGTAGCATGGGATCACAAAATTTATACCGCGCGCAAACTAGGGGAGCTACCCCTTCGGCTACAACCGAAACACCCATGCCCCCTGAACAGATGACTGGCTTTAATCCATGGCCATGGGACCCTCATCACGGCCTCTCTGTACGATGTGTGCTAGAAAGGGGTTGACAACTTACTGAACCGTACCCTACCTGTGGCAGGGACAAGTGGTAGTACGAAGCAAGTATGGGGGTTACTGGAACAAGACTCGATCTACGGCCGACTCGGGAGGTTCAAGTATTCTCCGTATGATTAGCATAACCAAAAATATTTCCATTAACAGATAAACTCACCACTCATCAAGCCTCACCATGCCATACCGGGCATACTCGTCTCAACGAGGAACTAGGGACAAGCTCGTGTCTACCGAAGACCGCGACTTTCCCGGCTTCCTTCCGGTATGCATGAGAAGCTTACGAGGATGATTACCATCACCAGCATATCCATTTCTAACAGCAAAGCATCTCCATTATGCACCCATGCGTATGATTTTATCGTCACATAAAATAACGTATGCTCCAAGTCAAGGTGGTGTTGTAACCGTATCAACAACACACGAAAATATTATGCTAGAGTTCAGAATGCTTGCCTTCAGGTTGTGGAGAGGAAGTGTGCATTCCAAAACTTTTTGAAAGTTTTCTTCTCTCTCCATTTCCTATTTTGAAAATATTCAAATAACATACATTTCAAAAACAGTACAAAAAGTTGTGCTAAATATTTTTGAAATAAATCTTAAAATAAACTAGATGAAATTTGAGAGAGGTAGGAAAAGGAATCAACTCATTTGGAGTTTTATTTTAAAAGATATAGCCAGTCAAAGTTCTGTTTTTAATAAAACAGAAAAGAAAATGTTTCGGGGGAAAATACGCTTTCGAGGCAGAGGAGACGTACTCGAGACTTTTACGCTTTCACTTATCCAGAGTGAACGGGTGTGTGGTTCACTGACAGTGGGTCCAGGGGGCCCACTGGTCAGGTTTGACTAGTCTCTCCTCCCTCCTCTCCCTCTGCCCGAGCGGAGGCGGGACTCCGGCGATCGCCGTCGACGAACGGCAGCTCCCCACGGGGCCCCGAGGGTCCAGGGCGGTCCTCCCGGTGGTCGCTAGGCAGGTGAGGACGGAGGGAGTCACCGACGGCGAGCTCCGCGGCGGACGGTGGTTCGGGAGCAAATGGGGCTTCGGGCTACGGTGGCTCCCGATCAAGTTTGAGAGGTGGGGTGGCTCCGCAAGGTCTAGGAGGGTCGAATGGCGGCGCTGGATGGACCGGGGAGGTTCTACTCGCGACGCAAGGCACCGGAGCGCGGCGGCGGCCGAACTGGCCGGAGACGAGGAAGAAGGCCCTTCCCCGTTGATTGCTGGCTGCGGGAGTGCTATGGGGGTGGCCTAGGGTCGCCTGAGTGCTCGGAGGAGCCCGGGGCCTCCTTTTATAGTGCAACGAGGCTGGTTCCCGCGGTGGTGGATAAGAACGACGGCGAGTCGCCGTTCTGTAGCCAGGGGCGCGTGGGGTTGGCTGGCGGGGTCTGGCAGAGAGAGGGGATAAGCTTGAGCTGATCCAGGGGCAGCTAGCGCTGGAGTGGCTCGGGCGGCGCCGTCCATGGCAGGAGCCTACTGCCGACGCTGGCGTGCCGCCAAGGGCTCTGACGGCGGCGCTGTAGGGCGCCAGGGGAAAAGCTTGGAGCGTTCTGGCGAGCGGATAAGAACGGGGCGTGGCTCTGCGGGCGAGCAACGGCCAGGGGCGCGATGCGGCGACCCGTGCGCACGCACGTGCAAAACGCGCGCTCTGGCCGTGCCCAGAGCACGCACGCCAGGTGCTCGACGAAATGCCAGCGCGTGCTAGAGAGCTTGGATGATGCTGGTAGCTAACAGGCCAGGGTTAGGGATAGCTAGGAGCTTAGTGGACATGTTGGATGGGTCAGGGGCTCAAGTTCATAATGCAAACTAGAAAACATGCCAAAACTGTTCCTGCACACAAGGTGTTCGACAGAAAGCTAAGTGCATCTAGGCAACTCTTGGAGTGGCCAAAAACTCCAGATCAGGGTCTCCCTAGATGTAGGTGATGATGGCAAGATCATTTGGGCAAAACCAGAAACTTGTTAGTGCAAGTTTTGCAAACTTTCAGTTTTGGACAGAAAGAAGAAGGCCTTATTGCATGCACTTAAAACCCTCCAATGGGTCCACTCTCCTGGACTTAAGGGTTTTGCAGGGTGGTCTATAAGTAGGAAAAAGCTCAGGGTTACTAGAGCAAGATAATATATGGTTGCAGTACAAATCACCAAACTAGACCAGAATGAAGATGAGGATGATTTGCTCAAATTTTTCAAAGAACACCAATGGGTTTTTGCATAAAGTTGAATAATATGCATCTACTGGCATCTCCAAACACTTGGAAGAATTTTTAAAGGAATATTTAAATAGGTTGTAGTGCAAAAATACCTACTGGACCAGATTTGAAAAGTTGATGTAGAGCTCAAAATCTCCAATAACCAAAAGATATTTTTGCATAAAGGTGATGTGGAAACATCACATGACATCCCCAAATTTTGGTGAAAATTTAAATGCATTAATCAAATGGTTGCAGTGCAACAGAGGCTCCAAATTTATGAAAAATCATTTTAAAAGAATAAAGCTCAGGAAAAACAAATATATAATTAAATCCACTGATAAAGAATTGTTTTATAGAGAGAGCATACAAATCCAATAATACTTTTGGAAAGTGTCCACTTGAGGTAAAAACTCACAATATTAAAGAGAAGAGGGGTTCTGAAATCAAAAGAGAAATCCAGAAAAATAAAAATTTAATTTCCTGGCAAAATTTTAATTAATAAAACAAGGTCAAAATTTTGGGGTGTTACAGGTGTGTGGTAGCTCACACGCATCTGGGAAAGCTTTCCGGAAAGCAGCCAACATCGCATTGATTGATTTGTTGGTCATCCGCTCAGATGTCTTCACCTGAATAAAGTGGACCATAGCTGAGAATACTGACGGCTTATTTCCTGGGGTGACAGCCACGTTGCATTGTTCCAACATGCGGGCCCACCGTTTTTCTTCTGCAAGTGAAAGTTCACGGAATGCATGAGCATTTCGTAGCATTGTTTCAATGTTGGTCAAACTCACTCGCTCCGCCACCACCTCCTCCTCTTCCTCTTCCACCTGAGCATCACGCAGATCAAGATGGTGATCTACGGCTTCCACGTAGTCAATAACATTGACGTTCACAGCTTCACCATGATGAACCCACCTAGTATATGTGACCGACTTCCCATAAAAGTGTAGATGATTTTGCATAGTTGACTGGGGTCTTCTAACTGAATTCATACAACTGCTACACGGCAGAGCACATCTGATTTCGATCCACTGTACTCAGCTCTGATAAAGTTCATTAAGTTTTCAACCCCCTCGACATATGCAGCGGAGAATCTTCGAGCAGAAGTTATCCAAGTCATGTCCATCTATTAGACATACAAATTAGTTCTTCTACTAGATATTACAGGAAAAACATCTATGCTTTTTTATGAAGTCAAGAAAAAAATACCTAGGTCGATGTCTAAAGCTATGGCAAGATATTTGGACGAGCAGATCTAAGTAACGAAATATATGTAAAGCTAATTCAGCAAAAAAAATTGAGTGCTACATTATGGCAGACTGTTTCAGCAGTCAATGAGGCCGAGCACACAGCCATCAAACTATCGAAGGCCATCACAGCAACAAAGATCGAGTATAAAACGGTGTAGAGCTATTTCACCTAACAGATTGGCTACTAGACCATGGCAATCTACGTCACAATAAATACATGGCAGGATATTTTAGCAACTAATCGGCCTTGGCATGCCATCTCAACTAAGCAGATTGAGTGCAGAACAGGGCAAGGAAGCTTCTTAAGCAGAGCATATTGACTGTAAACTACTTCGGCAAACAGTGAGATTAACAGCGTCTATCAGCTAACATTCAGCGCTACACCGACATGCACGGGGCCTCAGTCTAGAATGCGTGTACCGTGGGAGAAGCTGACCGCCGTGCTTCTCCACACGAACATCGCCAGCGGTGGCGGCACTGACCGTCGTGCACCTCCACAAGAACGTCGCCAGCGGTGGCGGCGCGACTAGAGGACGGCAGTCTACGAGAGCGTACTGTGGGAGCGAGAGGATCGCCGTGTGTCCCCCTTGACGAACAGCGGTGCCAACGTATCGGCGCGGCAGGGAGGGCGGCTTTGGCGGAGCGAATGGAGTGGAGGGGGCGGGGGGAGGGGGTTTGGGGAATATTATTGGCTAGTTGGCCGAAGGGCGGTTGAATCTAGGATTTGGGGGGAATTTTTGGGTGGGGGAGGATTTTCGCGCGATGGGCGGGGACGAGTTTGGCGCATGGTCGGTTTCTCCAAGTGCAGTCCCACGTGTCAGTGAAGAGGCAAGCCGAAGCGTGTTCCGTTTGCGTGAGCCGTGTGCAGGACCGAACGTGTGTGGGGTGCAATGCGACCGCGACAGGGGTGCTGTGAGTGTACTGGCTTTTTTCCTTTTAAAACTAGGTGCTTCGCCCCCTCAAATAAAACTTGTTGCTTCGCGCGATCCATCGATACTACTACTAGTAATCCGGTAATCCCGACTAAAACAGCGCGGCCGGGTCTTTTCCCGCGCGATATGTTGGGAGGTTGGCTTAGTTGGGTTTTTGGGGACGAGTAACGCTACACCTACGTAATCTCAGTTACGTAATTAATGTAATGTGAAACGTGTGAGCTGTTGATTGTATATTGAGGGGAGGGAGGGGCCCACCACCATGAAAATCAGGGGAGGAGAGAGAGAGGCAATTTACATTAACCCTTTCGTAGGTTCCCGTAGATGTAGAAAGATGTGAAATGCGTGAATGTGTAGTGTACGTACTATTGGAGTGCCTAAGATAAATTGTGTATGTATAGACCCTATGTGTTTATTTTACTTCGTATGTTAGCTTTGCCTCGGTTCAATAAAAAGCAGAGTTGGTGATGATGGTGTGCATGTCATCCTGCAAAATAGGCCGTTCGATCTATATCTAACGGATAGGAAGGAAACTATGACAATTTACCGGCACTCCTCTCCACATTTGCAGATAAGGCCTTCCCTCGTTCATCCTTTTCTCTCAAGGGATCTTGATCTTCCGTGCAACGCACGGGCATCTTGCTAGTACTCCTACAATATACTATATTATTGTGAAAGTTCATTTACACCGGCCGAGATTAATGCAAACACGGCAGATTTTCATTACATTTCGAACTTTTCTAGGACAGAAAAATAAAAGAAACCCGACCCTAAACCTATTCTACGGCGGCGACCGACGTCCTCCATCCGCGATCTCTATGTACGGGGGCCGGGTTCAAGACCCGTGAAGTGAAGGTGCAGTCTTCGGCAAGGAAGAGTAAAACACGAGATACGGACCAGCCAGTTGGCACAACATGCCCTGCCGCCTCCCATGCCCTACTCATCCTCGGAGGAGTCCCCAACCTCGGCGATGCCGGACGTTGGACGGCGGCAAGTAGGACGCGTGGCTGACGGTGCTCCCGTCGTCGGCTGCCAGCGTGGCCACTGCTTGTGCGGTCGCGTCCGCGTCCGGCTACGCCGCTATTGCGTCGCGAGAGGCGACTTGAGGGAGGGCGGCGACCTCGAGCTTCATCCCCGAAGACAAGCTCTCCCGCCGAGCGTTCGCGCTTGTGGTCATGGCGGATGTGGTGCCAGGTAGGAGGACGATGCGCTATGGTGTGGAGGTTAGCTGGGCGTTGCCGCTTTAAGTAGCGCATTCCGGTGAGGCCAAGCGTCCTGGTGCGTCATTAAGTCGCCGGAGTTGGTTCCTCGGGCACCGAGCCTCTTAACGACGGCATACGGATGGACGGCATGAATGCGGGCAGCTGGCGCCGACTGGGAAGGCACCGCGCGACGGCGCGAGGGATGAGGGTTTTTGGTGTGCCAGGGTAGTCAGCTGCTGTCGTGGCAACGTTGTAGAGATGCCCTTTGCTCACATGCGATCGACGCGTGTCATTGAAAAAGCAAGACGACCCGGCATGGTCTCAGGTCCTGAGGATGCAGTTGGACGCGCTACACCACTCCGCGGACGCGTCCCGGCGCCCCGTGCATCCTCGACGAGCCGGGTGTTGGGGTGTGTTTGGATTGTGGCCAAAGTGCACCTTACCAAAATTTTGGTCATGACCCAAAGATTGGTCTTTGTTTGGATGGTTGCCATTTTTTTGGCATGCCAATGAACTCTAGCCAACTCTAGTTCATCATTCTTGCCAATGTTGGCCAAATCATGGGCAACCAAAACCTCAGCCAAAATTTTGGCTACCCAATGCTTTGATGGGGCAACCTTGGGCACAAACCAAACATACTGTTGGTCGTGCCACAACACTAACGCCACCCTTGACACACTGAAACCGACCGCGTCTAGCAACGATGAGTGTGTCGCTCACCGCGGTCGCCGTGTCCAGAGGCGGTGCTGGAGCTGCGCCACGTTGTTGGCCCCCACGACCCACATGAATGGTTGTCGGTGGCGAGGAGGTCGTGGGACGGCTCCTCCATTGAACTACTCTGCACTACATCGTCCCGACAGGTGTGCCCAACATGTCGGTTTCCCTGTTTTGCCGGCCATATTTGAGCGGCAGTGCTCCGCGTTGCGCATTAGGCCTTTCACTATGTAGGCCAAGCGAGACAACTTATTGTTTATTTGAGCCGTTCAAGTATAATCATGTGGCGTTTGCTTATTTCTTATTCCTCTCCAACCCTCTTCTCCATCGATCATGTCGCCCTCCGGTCGAGTCCATCCTCCCGCATGCCTCATTTGAACATGTCGCCGAGTATCATTCGCATGTGGGCCTAGACCATGCTTGTATTTCCAATGTTTTGTAATTTGTCCGACATGCATACAAACAAACAGTTCATTTAAAGTTTCACTTTGCCTCCACTACGTGTCGCTTCGTGTCCTAGTTTTGACATCCCATTCGGCCCGACACATGTTGACGAGATCGATTGATGTTCAGAGATCAATTGTGTGTCGTGCAAGGAGATAAAGGTTTGGTCTGTTTCTATGATAGAAAAGACCCGCGGGGGGGGGGGGGGTCTGTGGGGATCAGAGGGAGTATATTGTACGTTCATAAGCGACACGAATGTATTGTACCCACCCTAGTCCTCTTTCAACCGATCTCCGGACCCCGAGATGAAATCGAGAGAGAACGAGTGGGGGCATGTGTGATACCTAAGGCGGATTCAAAATTTTGAACCGGTGCTCGTAGCATCCGCAAATCATATATAAAGAGTATTCAATGTTCGTTTCGTTTTGGAACGTACAATATACTCCCTCCTATCCTTTCTAGTTTACATATAAGTTTTATGTGTAGTCAAAGTATCTCTACTTTGATAAAAAAAAGTATCAACATTCAACAACGCCCAATCAATATTGTTAGATTCGTACGTACTCCTAGATTTGTACTCGAGATGGTTTCCAATTTGTTTTCAACCACGTGAATGTTCTTGTTCTCGCGCATGCTCTTCCTACTAGGATTTCGCCACGTATAGCCAGTCCAATAGTAACTTTTTAAGCTCCCTGTCCAATAGTACTAGTGGAGTACTGACAACATCTGTACTAGAGTATGCAGTGCTGATAGTAGTACTCCCTCCTTCATTTTATATAGGGCCTATGTGGAGGAGAGAGATGTGAAAAAGTAAGGGGAGTGAGCTCTCATGCAAGAGCCTAGCTATATACGCATTCCTAGTTAAATACAATAAATATGAACAAAGAGATGGAGAGGAGATGGAAAAAAGTACTAATACAATAGCAAACCTTATAAATTTTTTTGCGGGAAATACCAACCTTATAGCCCACACTACTGTATCAATGCATATAATAGATGATGGCTATAGATGACATGGCAGTTCCTTATAGCCA
The DNA here is from genome assembly GCF_002575655.3 of Aegilops tauschii subsp. strangulata. Lineage (NCBI taxonomy): Eukaryota > Viridiplantae > Streptophyta > Magnoliopsida > Poales > Poaceae > Aegilops > Aegilops tauschii. Next base: position 106,497,016 of record NC_053036.3, on the reverse strand, counting down.
TCGACCGGCTATATTATTAACCATGCTCTAATGCGTTTTTCAAAACTGCATTTGACTATTGACAAGATTAATAGTACATGAGATGTATAATGTGAAAATTATATCATTGGAAGCTCCTTTCACATACGAATTTGACCATATGCTTTGTGTAAGTTGCATGTCATATATTATTACTCTAACATTTGGTCAAAGTTAGCCTCGAAAAACGCATTAGGCCCTATATAGTAAATGGAAGGAGGGAGTAGTAGTGGAAGTGGATCCTCTGACGTAGGTATCCCTGCCCTACCCTCTCTTTCGGTCACTTACTGGCGGACCCCATGCTTGCTAGGCCCCGCATGTCAGTTACTCAATGGGTTCGGCCACGTTAGGGGATCCTCATCCGTAGTATACTCCCTCTATTTTTATTTACTCCGCATAAAATGGAGGGAGTGGTAGTATAAATGACACGGGCGAGGGAGGGGGAGGGACGTTGATTTGCTCTCAACTGCGGTCCCACAAGCGAGTGAAAACGCAAGACGAAGCGCGTCCCATTCGGTGAGCGACGTGGAGGGGCCAGCATGCCGGGCTGCAACGCGAACGAGACAAGAGCGATGTATAGTCAAAACCGATTGACCGGTCGTCACCGGAACCACTATTCACACCAGAACCTTCGCTGCTCGGCCTACGCCAGCCACTGCCCTAAAACCACACCTTATCTCTAGCCCCTTCCCCACCTTTTGATCCCCTAGCCAGCATCAAGCATCCCCTAGTTTGCCGGAAAGCCATGGTGCGCCGCAAGATCACGTACTACAAGATGCTGATGCCGGAGCGCCGCGCAGAAATCGCGATGGCGGTCGGTGCCACAGACCTCCGTTCCCAAGCTCGCTTTGCGGCGGGCCAATCCCTGAGTTCTCTGGAGCCAAGCTACGAGGAGGAGGAAGCCGATCCAATGTTCATGGCGGAGGTCGCGGCGCAGAAGGCCCCCGATGGGTATGAGACGATGGACGTCGACTTCGTGCCGGCGTCCGAGTCCCCCATGGTGCAGGCGGACCAGCGGTTCAACCTGGCGATACTAAAGGAGGACCATGAGGCAGAGGCTCAACTCGATGCAGAGTGCGTGCATGCCGCTGCCATCGAGGCTCTCCTGCAGGCGGAACCAGATATCGTGGATGTGAACCGGGCGGCAGAGCCTCAACTTGAGGCGGAGCGCGCGGATGCCGCTGCCATCGAGGCCCTCCTGCAGGCAGAACCGGACGTCCTGGACTTGAACCGGGCGGTAGAGGCTCAACTCGACGTGGAGCGCGCGGATGCCGCTCTCATCGAGGCCCTCCTGCAGGCGGAACCGGACGTCTTGGACTTGAACCGGGCGGCAGAGGCTCGACTCGACGCGGAGCGCGCGAATGTCGCTGCCATTGAGGCCCTCCTGCAGGCGGAACCGGACGTCCTCGACTTGAACCGGGCGGTGCTCTCGTCCGTGCAGAGCGCCCGCATGCTCCGCGTGAACAAGTAGCTGGAGGCCGAGGATAACCACGGTGCGGAGACACACGTCGGCAGCTACGGCTGGTTCGCGCCGGTAGCCAAAGACGACGAGGCCGTCTCGTTCCACGAGCAGTGATAGTTTTTCTTTATGTTGTTGTTTTTATGGATCTTTTGCTGTGTAAAAACATATATTGTAATGAAAGTCGCCTGACTTGGGTCAGTCTACCATTTCAGGCGGTTGGATGAATATCCTACGTCTGCTGACCCTTCTTCCTCACCTCTTGTTCTTCCCCAACAGACCACCGCACGGGCCGTACGGATACTCCCCAACATGCGGTTGGATAAACATACTCTATGAACGAAAATTATGTGTCAGCGGTAGGATGGCTGAGTTTGGTTTGTTCACATGCGACAGCAGTGTTAGTGAGGGTGCGTTCCCTTGGTTGGGTTTGCGGCGTGCGGGAGCGACTGTGTGGGGGTGCGGTGCGACCGCGGCGTGCAGGAGCAACCGTATGAGGGTGCGGTGCGATCGCGACAGCCGTGCGCAAGTGTACCTCCTTTTCATTTTGAAAACTTTAGGCAAGCTTGGCAAAAATGTGTGGCGACGTATGGCAATGCAAGGCCTAGACCCAAACAGGATAAGTATGTACTACGTACTAGGAGTACTAGTGTCAAAAAAGAAAGGCGGGGTTTTCCTTCGCGGGATTAATCGATACAAATCCTCGTTTCACGTGTCAATTAATGTGTTTTTTTTCAAAGCCCAAAGAGCTAACCATCTCACTCCTCATCGCTTGATTAATGCAGCGCCATGCAAACCAACCTTCTCACTTCCGCATGCATGCAGGGGATATTAATGTCCTTGGTTGCTAGTACGAGGCAAACCCCATCAATTTTGCCTCGATTAGTGTTAGTGGCCTTTCGCAAATTGTAATTTTGATATACTGGCCATGTGTATACAAAATGGAGGTAGTAACTATATTTGACTTCCTTCCCCATTGCGGTGACGTCGACGATATCTCGAACGTTGTGGTTTGGCGAAGTGCGTTCGACGGAGAACACCGAGTGAGGGAGACCACGGTAAGTCGTTCGCAAGTGCCGCCTACAAGCTGAGACAACCACCTTATTTGCATCCAGGAAGTCCGTTGAACAAAAGGACGCGTAAATGTACTAGTACTACTCGTACACAATAGTGTCGTCCGTCCAGCTTAGTACGGTGAGATGGTTTCTCGAAGAAGACGATGGAGAAGCGGGGTCAGCGAAGAGTGAAATGATGGTTGCTTCGTCCGTGCTTTGTGATTTGACGCCTCACTGCTTTGTGATTTGTGATAGAAGGGACAGGGGAGTAGACTCTGTGCTCTATACTGTACATGCGTCCAAGCACGGGAGAAAGAGGAGAGACGTTGCATTTTTCTATTCCTTCAATCAATCAATTAGGGAGCTTCGGTTCCATCCTTTTGGCTTTGGCAACACCGTCCACAATGGTTCCCACGATGCCAAAAGCTATTTTTACATTTGGCTACACATTATGGATGCCCTTAACCATACCACTTGGTTTTGCTCCTGTGTGCTATCTATACAAATCTCAATTATATTGATCTAAAAAATTATAGAATCAAGATTAGTAAAAAGGAGGTGATTTTGCCGCCTGGATGGCGGGGAAGGTTTCTTATTTTTAGAGGACGTTGTCCTGACGGTTTGTTAACATGTGGTCCCACGTGTCAGTGCTTTACCAAGCCGATCCGCTTCCCACATGAGGCAGAACAACGGCAGAAGCAACACGTGGTTAACTTGAAGAAGATGAGGGAGAAGCGGATTCGGCAACGAGTGAAATGATGGTTGCTTCGTCCCTCCAACTTCTTTTTTTAGCATTATTACTTCGTCCCTCCAACTTAACTACGGTAAAGGTGCAGCTTTGTGATTTGATGCCTGATTGCTCATTACTACGTCAGCGCCATGACTGGGTTCTTCACCCCGGCTGCACTGCACTGTATTCCGGTATGGTACGTGGACCCGGTAGCTTGATGTCCCACATGTCGGCGAAAGGCACTAGAAGATTTATGAAAGCGAGCGCTCCACTCTTACGACGGAGAAGTACACGACACGACGGCCCAGTGAACTGTCACTTGTACTGTATAGTACTATAGTTTTGTTGTTTCGCACAATCCATCGATACAAACCTGATTAAACAGGAAAGGGCGGGATTTTTCCCGCGCGGTATATGATACTGGCCATACATTTCAATGGCAATTTTAATGTATGCAAGCTGAACAATTAAGTAACAGTATGATATCTAGTAAAACTAAAAACACACACTACTGGAATCAGGGATTTTGCCGTCTGCCAGTTCTTTGCCGTCCGCTAGCAGACGGCAAAGAAGGTCTTTGCCATCAGCTACCAAAAAGCAGACGGCAAACAACTGGCAGACGGCAAAGAAGGTCTTTGCCATCTGTCACTTCTTTGCCGTCTGCTGGCTGACGGCAAAGAATCTTTGCCGTTAGCTGGCTGACGGCAAAGAGAGAGGTGGTCCCCAATAACGAGCCGATTAGAAAGAACTTAACGGCCCCCCTCTTTGTCGTCTGCTAGTAGACGGCAAAGATAAAAAAAAGCGGACGGCAAATGCTTGGCCGACGGCAAAGGCTAACTAACCTAACCTAACTTACGGCCGATCGAGCCCCCCCCCCCCCCCGCCCGTTACTTCTCTCTGTTTCTCTCCCTCTCTCCTCCCCGACGCCATGCCACCAGATCCACCCACCGCCGCCCCCGCCGCCCGGCGCCGCCCCCGCTTGCCCCGTCGCCCCACCACCCCGCCGTCCCCACCCCACCCGCCGACGCCCTGTCGCCCACCATCCCGCCGCCCGGCGCCGCCCCCGCCCCCGCTTGCCCCGTCGCCCCACCACCCCGCCGCCCCCACCCCACCCGCCGACGCCCCGTCGCTCCACCATCCCGGCGCGCCACCACGTCGCCGGCCCACCTACCCCGCTGCCCCGACCGTCCCATTGCCCCGGCGCACCACCACGTCGCCGGCCCACCCACCCGACTGCCCCGACCGTCCCATAGCTCCGGTGAGTTATTTTTTTCTTTTTTTCTGTTTTTCATTTTTTTTGCTGTTTAATTGTTAGTGATAGATTTAGTGCTAGATATGTGTTATATAGTGTTAGTGTTAGAAGAAAAGAAGTAGAAGAAAAAAGAATATGTAGAAGAAAAGAAGAAGAAGAAGAAGAAGAAGAAGAAGAAGAAGAAGAAGAAAAGAAGAAAAGAAAAGAAGTAGAAAAAGATGAAAAAAGAAGAAGAAGAAAAGAAGTAGAAGAAGAAGAAAGGAAGAAAAGAAAAGAAAAGAAGTAGAAAAAAGATGAAAAAAGAAGAAGAAGAAAAGAAGTAGAAGAAGTAGAAGAAGAAGAAGAAAAGAAGAAACGAAAAGAAGTAAAAGAAGTATAAAAAGATGAAAGAAGAAGAAGAAAGGAAAGAAGAAGAAGAAGAAGAAGAAGAAGAAGAAGAAGAAGAAGAAGAGAAAGAAAGAAGAAGAAGGATAGAAGGAAACACCCCGACCCCCTGACCCCGACACCACACCCCGACACCCCGATCCCCTGACCCCCTGACCTCGACACCCCGACCCCGACACCCCGAGACCACCCCCCGACACCCCGACCCCCTGACCTCCTAACCCCGACTCCCCGAGCCCGACACCCCGACCCCGACACGACACCCCGACACCCCGACGAATTGCAAGAAGCCTGGGATAATGGGTTCAAGACATACGACGCCTATAGCAAACGGAACTTCATAATGCGTGCTGGTACATGTACTCGACGCATCACTTGTCGGCGTATGCGCTATTCGTTGGCTGGTGTGTGCATGGAAGGTTCCCGTGCCCCACATGCAAGGGAGCTCTTGAGTTTCGTTGGCTTCAGGCGGGTCGCAAGTTTTCTTGCTTCGACATGCATAGACAGTTCCTGGATCCTCGCCATAAGTTCAGGAAAGACAAGAAGAACTTCATCAGAGCTAGAGATGTCAAAAACTCTGCACCACCTGCGTTGACAGGCCAACAGACCCTGGATCAGTTAAACGCTCTCGAGCAAGATCCAGAGCGTCCAGGGTACTTCAAGGGGTATAATTCTAAGCACGCCTGGACTCGCAAGACATGCTCATGGGATCTGCCTTACTTCAAAGACCTCCTTTGCCCACACAACATCGACGTGATGCACACTGAGAAGAATATCGCTGAGGCACTTTTTGGTACATTGTTCGGCAAAGATGGGAAGTCAAAGGATAATACTAAGGCTAGAGTCGATCTGGAGGCGCTATGTGATAGGCCGTTACAAAACATGAAAGAACCGAAAGGAAAGCAGAACTGGACGAAGCCAAAGGCATGGTTCAATCTTGGAAGGCCAGCTATGAGGGAAATTATCTTGTGGGTGAAAATGCAGTTGATGTTCCCCGATGGGTATGCAGCGAATCTAAATAGGGGAGCGAGTCTTGATAAATTGAAGATATTTGGTCCCAAGAGTCATGATTGGCACATATGGATTGAGCGGGTAATGCCGGTGATGTTGCGTGGCTTCATCCCTGAGGATGAATGGTAAGTTTCTTCTAGTGTTTTGCTTAACAAATGCATAAAGACCTAGACTTAGCCTTATTTCCTCCAATATGCTTACCACAATGACCTAGAGTTAGCTTCTTTTCCTCCAAAATGACTTAATAAGCTTACTAACCTCCAAAACCATCCATTTTACGTAAGTTAGCTCTAAAACGATCTATACTTAGCTTTGTTTCCTCCAAAATGACCTAAGTTAGCTCTAGTATGCTTAGTTAACTAGGTTTGCTCAATAATGACATGTACTTAGCTTACTTATGTCAAAAATGGCATAATTAGCTTAGTTAGCTCATAAACAATCCATTTTACCTAAGTTAGCTCTAAAATGACTCATTATACCTTAGTTAGCTCATAAATGATCCATTTTACCCAAGTTAGCTCTAAAATGACCCATTTTACCTAGACTAACTCCAAAATGATCCATTTTACCTATGTTAGCTCTAAAATGACCCATTTTACCTAGGTTAGCTCCAAAATGGCCCATCTTACCTAGGTTAGCTCCAAAATGATGCATTTTACCCAAGTTAGCTCTAAAATGACCCATTTTACCTAGATTAGCTCATAAACGATCCATTTCACCTAGATTAGCTCACAAACGATCCATTTTACCTAGTTTAGCTCCAAAATGACCCATCACACCTAGGTTAGCTCTAAAATGATGCATTTTACCAAAGTTAGCTCATAAACGATCTATTTCACCTAGGTTAGCTCATAAACGATCCATTTCACCTAACTTAGCTCAAAAACGATCCATTTCACCTAGGTTAGCTCCAAAATGACCCATCTTACCTAGGTTAGCTCTAAAATGATGCATTATACCTAAGTTAGCTCATAAACGATCTATTTCACCTAGGTTAGCTCATAAACGATCCATTTCAACAAAGTTAGCTCATAAATGATCCATTTCACCTAAGTTAGCTCATAAATGGCATATACTTCTTCTTCTAGTCACCTTTTTCTAACTTTCTTATTTGCCTTTTTGCAGATTTCATTCACTTCACGGAAGCTAGCTTGCAATGATGGAGTGCTTGTTTTTTCTTTCATTCTCCTCTAGTATTCTTCTAGCTTGCTATGATGGAACTTGCTATCTTGATGAAACTTTGCATTGTAATATGTATGGATGGAACAATGTGTATGTGCAACTTGCTATGTATGAATGGATGGAACTATATATGTATGCACGATGAAACTTATGTGCTGGATAGGTCATATGTTTGCTGTTAAATAGCCCTGTGAAATATATATATATATATGTCATATATTTGCTGTGAAAATTGCAGGATTTAAAAAAAACAGAAAAAAAGAGGCACCTTTGCCGTCAGCCGCTGATGGCAAAGGCGCCTTTGTCGTCCGCCACGGACGGCAAAGAAGCCACGCGGCGGCCACCTATGCTCCCTGGGAGCTGACCCATTTGGTTAGTTTGCCTACAGTGGCGGACGGCAAAGGCTTTGCCTACAGTGGCAGACGGCAAAGACTTGTCCCGCAGTGACGTCCAGCTGACGTCATTCGGCGGACAGCAAAGGCCGGATGCTCTTTGCCGTCAGCGGCGGACGGCAAAGGCTGCCGTTAGCCGCCTAACGGACTAACAGCACATTTATTGACGTCGGCTTTCTTTGCCGTCCACCGCTGATGGCAAAGGCCCCTTTGCCGTCCGCTTCAGAAAGCAGACGGCAAAGAAGCTCTTTACCGTAGCCTACTTTGCCGGAGCCTTTTGCCGTCCGCAGCAGACGGCAAAGGCCTTTGCCGTCCGCCATCCTTGCCTTTGCCGTCTACCGTGGCAGACGGCAAAGTAGCTGATTCCTGTAGTGACATATGATTTATTGTGTCAGAGTGTAGTAGTAGTGCTGTATTGCATAGTTGTTAGATGTAACATGCGAGAACATGTAGAGATGTAGTTTTGGAGGGCCTATAGAGAGAAAAGCGTAATACGTTCACCGAACTTCAGAATAAGCTGATTACGGTCACTATATATGTTTTGCGGTGCTTATACGGTCACTTGCCCACGGTTCAGCATCGGATTGCACTCTGTTGACCGGCCAAATAGTCTGCGTGGCACCATGTTGACTAGTTAAATTGACCACGTTCCTTGTGGGTCCCACCTGTCAATTCGCATAGGGAAAAGGTCAGATAAACACAAATTTACGCAGGCGCGACAAGACTCCACCCCGTGCACGGGAATAACCTGGTTGTGTATGTGTCTGTCAGGGCCTGATGTGTGCGCATGCACGTGTAGGTTGAGCACTTGAGCGTGAGAGTGTGTGTTGGTCGTGTGGTGTACTGGTGTGTGCAGGCATGCTTGCGCGTGTGCGTGTGAGTGTTGCGTGCGTGCGTGGCTGCGTGTGTACATGTGAGTGTTGCATGCGTGCGTGGCTGCGTGTGTACGTGTGAGTGTTGCGTGCGTGCGTGGGTGCATGTGTTCGTGTGAGTGTTGTGTGCATGCAGTTCGTGTGCACACGTGCGTGTGTGTATAATCACCACGCCAGCTCCTGTGTCTTAAAACAGACGGCTCAGCATACCAATACAAGGCCACCTTGTCCGCTGTGCCCGCGGTCATGACTTCGAACCTTCGTCCAATATTTTTTTGTCGTTTGTTTTTATTGTTACGAGCAAGATGCCCGTGCGTTGCACGTAACATCAAGATGCATTTGTATGACTAGTTTATCTTGTGAGAGAAAAGGATGAACGAGGGAAGGCCTTATTTGCAAATGTGGAGAGGTGTGTGGGTACCTTTTTGCAAAATTGTCATAGTTTCTTTCCTATCCGTCAGATATAAATCGGACGGCCTATATTGCAGGATGGCAGGCACACCATCATCACCAACTCTGTTTTTTATAAGAGTGTATTTTATATTTTATAAGAGTGTAGATGTAGAGTAGATACAAGCCAACAGGTGGGCCCGATGGTAGTGAGATAATGTGTTGCAACACTAGAGGTGCCATGTGGAGCGTTTAACTGGTCAACTAGTCGTGTCTTGAGCAAATACAGAGTTGTACGGTGAGCCCGTGACTGTATAATAACAACAAAACGTAAATGGTGACCATAATGAGTGGATTCTGAAGTCCAATGTACGTATTGTGCTTTCGCTTGAAATACAATGATCGTCACTGTATATATCGCAAGAGAAAGATGAAACATGCGTGAACGTGCTGGGGGCTTACTTTTAGAGGACCTAGAGATAGTTTGTGTGCGTACGTGAAAGGGGCGTAGAGGGGGGTATGCGATGGAGAGGGAGATGCTCTTCGTTTCTCTTTATTATGACTAACTTTATATATAGTATAAAAATATACAAATTCACAGTGCGGAATAAATATCATTTTGGGCACCATGCAATGCAAATTAGCGTTCATACTCCTCCATATAACTTTGTATGTTGTATATATGTAGAAATTCTAAAATAATTTTTTGGCCACACTTTATTCAAAAGGAATGTTGTATGCGAAATAAACATGAAGAGAGGGCTTTTTAGATCAATGGGGTACGTGATGTAACATGTGTGAATGTGTAGTTGATGCATTTGGCAGGGCCTAGAGAGGTATGTTTGTGTATTACGTATTCGAGAGAGGCATGGATAGAGGGGCCGGTGGGGGCGTGGGAGAGATAGCACAAGAATGAGAGTGGTCTAGAGAGAGAGAGACGAATATGACGTCACGGCGAGAGATTCCCCTGAGTGTGTATATGCAAGGGTGGAGTGGATAGAGGCACCAGGATAATACTTTTTTGTGTCTGGTGTCTGGGTTGGTATGTGTGGGTGTGAGAAGATAACGAGATGTGGGGGCAGAGGGTGTGTCACCGCGTGAGGTCCGGTGGGTCGAGGTGAGGCCCTTCGTTCGGTTCCGTCCTGCGCCACATTGGTCGGCCCGTGACGCATTTAGGGAGACCAATGGATGACTAGTCGTACAAGACAAAGATAGCATAATTGTGAAGGACACTGTGTCCACTGACAAAGCCGACTGGGATTTGTAACCCTAGGTTCTCGGACTAAGGTAACCCCTTTATCTCTGATATTACTATTCATCCAACCTAACTTTAAGGGGCATCCTACAGAATGCTCTGCTAGAATTATACTCATCGATTAGGAAGAGAGGTGTGAGACAATGCGTGAGAGACAGGCCTAAGGATAATGTGCCTACAGGAGACACGTAGGCTGGTCTATGTATATAGAAAGGGTCGATGGGGATTGTGTGTGTGTATGCTTGCGAGAGGAAGAGTGCTTGTGATAAAGGTTAGTGAAAACAGTCGTAAATGGTTACGAGAGGGAGGGAGGGTTATATCGAGAGCATGTGTGCGAGAAAGACACCTCGGGAGAGAGTGTGTGAGCATGTGTGAGAGACCACTGATGGAGAGAGAAACTACACGTAGAAGACTGTTGTACACATTGATTAAAGATATAAATTTTATCCAAATATTAGGATGGGATCATGATATTTGCAATTCGCGTAAGGAACGGTCATTGATCCATCAGACATCTAGATTCTATCGAATTTGAGCATGTCTATGTTATTATTAGACACCATTGATCCACATAGTTAGTATTTTGAACTCTAGACAATGCATCACTTTAGCAATCGAATATAAACGTGAGTATAGTTCATGTTGTGTGTGTAAAGCACATTATACATACGAAAGTTACACAATGAACACTATAAATAGCTACCTATGAACTAGCATACATTTGAATTCAACTTAAGGTGGTTTAAAAAAATCAAATTCAACATGAAGTCCATTCAATTATTTGAATTTGATATCATCGCATTTGTAAATCATACCTAAATTATGGGGGCACCAATCTTTGCTCTGATTTTGTACATAATATCATATGTAGTCGTGTACAAAATAGATGCAAATTTTGCTCCTCCATTCCAAAATAATCGTAGTTATAGGATTTTCAAGTGTCAAAATTTCAAAAAGAAGCGGATAATTTAATGAGGTTTTCAAATATACAAGGTCAAATTTAACGTTGTCTATTTAGGTCAATCCTCAAAGTTCAAGAGTACTCTAAACGTGAATGCTTGTGTTTCAAAATTTCGAACGAAGCGCCAAAAGAGCCTCTACTTGCCCGAAACCGCGTGAGACCAATGTTTGGTAGTACAAGGAAATTACTTTTCTAATAACTCCGACCCGTGAAACCTACCGGCCCGACATCCAAAGGTCTAAACCGGGGTAGGTTTGTAGCTTCATGTAGACGCCACGCAACCGATTCCGAAAAACATTCATACACAATGGCCGCCTAAGCACACATGCGCGCGGCCAAAATCGCTCCCGCCCATTATTTGGAACACTTGGGATTACCATCCTAGCCTCGACCCACAGTAGGTCCAAAATTTATGAGGGGGCAAAGTTTGTACTTTCCCCAAATTTCAAACACGAGCGTCCCATCTTCTGTTCAAAAAAGCCAAAAACAAGCGCGTCCCAGACCGAAACATGGTTCTCCCCCCTCCCCCCCGCCCACCCATCTGATTCCCCATTCGTACTCCGTGGGCGCAAAAACTACCTCTCCACCAGCCGCGAAACCCCGGCGTCCTCCGTCCACCACCCCATCCCACCCATCAACCGCCGCCCTCCTCCATCACGCCGGAGCCGATACCCTGACGTCGTCGTCCACCGCAACCTCAACCGCAACGCCCTCCACGTCTAGTAGTTGAAGCCGAGGTCGAGCAGTCCGTACCCGAGCCAGTTCAACCACGCCATCCTGTGCCTCACCGCTGTCGCTCCAACTTCACCACCCTCCACCACACCGGAGCTGTTCCTGCTACGCCGTCCTTCGCCGCCTTGGATTTGCTTCCCCTCCACCGACATACGGCCACGGCAACACAGTCAACAATTTGGCCATGGTTTCGTCCAAGCCTGCACCCTCCTCCAGAACATCGGTTTCCCCGGCAAAAAGAAGAGGATCGGCGCGACATGTGGAGGCGACCACACCGGCAACCGAAAACGGTACTCCTCTTCCCTTTATTCGTGCAAATCTTACGTGTCTGCTTGCACGGTATTCATCCCACAAAAGACACTAGTTGACCGCTTCTTCTTGATACTAGATGTTCCTAGTTAGTCGCGATGCATAAGGTTTCTCCTCATATACTATTTCACCTTAGCTAGAGGTCCGTCGCCCCCCTAGATTTCAATTCCTGGTCAGTTGATTCCCAATTAACGGAAGCATTCCCCGGCGTAACAGGCGCTAGTCCGCCTATTACGCCGGGGAAGCAGCGCCTCGGTGTTTATCTTAGGGGCGTGTGGGGCCTAGAGCTGCTGGCGCCCGATCTGCACGTCGGCCGGGATTAAAGGGATGGCCTGGGGGCGCTGCCAAGCACGGCGGTGGTGTGAGGTCGAGGGGAGGGCGGGGCGGCGGAGGCAGGGGTTTGAGCCGGTGGTCGCTGGCGGTTCGAGAAAGATCGTCACCAGTGACTGCGGGAGGTAGACGAAGGCCACCTGCCCGTTCCTTATAGATCAGACGGTTCATAAAAAAATCGACCGACCTATTTATTTTCAGTCGACTGTTATCTTGATAGGACAACATGTGGTGGTGTGATGGAGGAGTACCTGCATTTCCTATGCTCCTATATTACAAAATCATATGGAGTAGAATCTAATTTTGTTTGCCATGTAATGATGTAGAGCTATCATATGTCTCCTGACATTTATTTTTCAGCCACCTGCTATCTGCTACTTTTACAGTGCACTAGTTCTGCACACACTTCACCCATACTCTCACTATTGTGTTTTTATGCAAGGGTATTTCAGACCCTGCCTTGACAGAAGCAGAAAAGAATAGAGAGAAGTCGCTCCAGCGTGGTATGCGGCTAGGCCAGACACGTTTCAAGGCTTTAAAGGGTGTAGTGTCAGCAGATGGAGACGGGGAACGTAGCTCTGGAGTTGATGATCTCGCTCGCCGTGAACCACCATCCCACGTACTTGCTTTAACTTCACGGTGTCATATGTGGTTGCATGTTGCATATGGTGTCTAGCTTGTATTCGAAAGGCCGAAGTCGGTCTTTATCAAGATAAGGAAAGTTATTTTTTACATGAACCACCATCCCAGGAGCACCAGAAGACAAATAGCTAGTCAGGGCACTGGCCAAGCCAGTGACAAGCCCAGCACAGACATGCATCACCTGGAAGCCAACTAAAAAGCCACGATGGTGGCAAAGTAGCCCGCCTCCCACCAGGCTCTCAGGTCCTAGATGATCATGCTCACCACTCTAGCCGGATGTCTAGCTTGTATTGCTTCCAATTTGGTTAAATTGCATCTGCTTAGCTTACACACTATACCTTTGAATATGACACGCCTTCCTGTTTTTGGTACATACTAGCACATCTGTCTATTAACCATGTTCTTACATCAAACTAATGTTCTTGTGTATCCCTCATCAATCACTTATGATGAGGCAGTCAGGCCAGTGGACTACTGTGATAAAAGATCCTCATTTAAAGAATGCAGCGTCAGCCTCCCGACATGATTCTCAAGAAGCAGCAAGGCTAGATGAAGATAGTGAACATAGCTCTGTAGTTGATTACCGCATTTCCCCTACACTAGCATCGCAGGTGCTTGCTCTAACTTGGCACTGTGATATGTGGTTGCATGTTGCAAATGGTGTCTAGATTGTAATTCTTCCTATCTGGTTAAACTGCATGTGCTATTCTGCTTAGCTTATACATTATACCTGTTAATGTGACATGCCTTCCTGTATTTAGTACATAATACATCTGTCTATTAAGCATGTCCTTACATAAAACTATATTTTTTGTATCCCGCATCAATCAATATGACGAGACACCTTTAGTATATGCAGTGCGATATTCGTTGCATCTTTCATATGATTTATAGCATGCGCTGCTTCTAATTTGTTGAAATTCCATTTATGATGGGACGCTTTTAACTTGGCAGAGTCATATTGGTTGCATCTTTCATGTGGTGTCTAGCTTGCATTACTTCTTATTTGTTGGAATGGTTTCTTCTTAGTTTACACAAACAGTTATGAACATGTCATGTCGTCCTATTTTTCGTACATATTCCATCCTGGTATCATGTGTTTTCCTTACATCAAAGTAGTGATTGTCAGTATCATGCATGAATGAGTTCTGAAGAGAGAATTTTATTGCTTTTTCTTGTCGGTTTTACTTGACAATTCAAGATGATTTCCAAGGTGCTCCTTCCAAACGGAGGGCCTCTACAGTTTCTACTCCTCCATCCCCCCAAGATGATTTCCAAGACAACACATGCATAGACACTCCACGTAGCTGTGTTTATGATGAGCACGTCTCCCCTAGTGCACCATCACCGGTGCTCCCTCTAACTTGGCACTGTTATATGTGGTTGCGTGTTATGTGTGATGTCTAGCTTGTATTGCTTCTAATTTTGTTGAATTCCATCTGCTTACTTTACACATTATACTTGAATAAGACACATGTTCCTATTTCTAGAACATACAATATCTGTCTATCACACCATGTTCTTACATCAAATTACTACTGTTGTGTAACCTGCAACAATCACTTATCATAAGAAACGTTTGACTTCGGAGTGTGATATAGGTTACATCTCGCATTCTTTTCTAGCTTGTACTACTAATTTGTTGAAATGGCACTTATGACGAGACAGTTTTAACTTGGTAGAGTGATATTCGTTGCATCTTTCATATGGTGTCTAGTTTTCATTGCTTCTAATTTGTTGAAATGCCTTCTCCTTAGTTTACACATCATAAGCTATGAATATGCAATGTTGTGAATATGCAATGGCACTAATGACGAGAGACCTTTAACTTGATAGTGTGATGTTGTTTGCATCTTGCATATGATTTATTTCTTGTACTACTTCACACTTGTTTAAACAGCATTTATGATGAGACACTGTTAACTTGGCAAAGTGATATTTGTAGCATCTTTTTCATATGGTGTCTACCTTCCATTGCATTACTTCTAATTTAGTGAAATGTCTTCTGCTTAGTTTACACATCATAGTTCTGGTTATCTCATGCCGTCCTGTTTTTCTTACATATTACATCCTCCTATCATGTGGTTGTCTAACATCAAAGTTCAGTTCGTCTGTATCACGCATCAATTTGTTCTAAAGAACTAAATTGTTATTCGTTTTTCTTGTCGGCTTGACTTAACATGGCACAGAGAAAGAGGAAGCAAGACAGAACGATAGGGAAAGGGAAGCGGAAGAATCCTGCAGATTCTGCTGGTACTGATGGTGCAATAGAAGGTCAAAGTCCAGTGAAAAATTGTACCAACAGGGTATCCCGTGCTACACGAGCTGCAGAACAAGCCAAATAGAAACAAATGGCTTCCACCAAACAAGCAGAGACAACCCTAGTTGTTGCAACACCTTCCATAGTACCACCAGCTGCACGATTTACTCGTTGGTCAACTCAGCTAGCAGCACGTTCCCAAGCTCCCTTGCCACCTGACACTACTTCCGAAGCACTCTTGACACAAGATGAGTTGGCAAGATCAGATGAACTTTGTGAGCTTCAACACCAAGAAGGTAGTTGCTGGAGTCAAGTTACAGTTGCATGCTTCTTTATATGTAGTCTCGCAGTTTGATGTACACTAACACTTCCTATGTTTGTTGTTGGACTAGAACCTAGGCGCAAGAGGAAACAAACATCAGGGATAATGCTCGATAGGTTAACTAAATCTAGAGGAGGAAGAATGGAGACCCGTTTTGAGGCAGGTTTAAAAAGGCCACGTGATGCTACAGAGTCAGCCAAGTTAGTATCAGAGGCAGCGGTTGCTGTTAGGTGTCATGTACGTATCCTTCCAACATGGATTCAGTACAGGAATGACAAAGACGAAACCCAGTTCAACACCTTCCTCGACCATTTATCTGTAAGTATGGTTATGTATGGAAACTAGTAATATCGTCTTGCTCTGTCCAATACTTTCTAGGTTGCTGATAATGAGACTCCCATAATTTTCAACAGATGAGGTTCAAGTTGGATAGCCAAGATGATGCAACCAGACAAGCTTGCACCCATGTTTTCAAGTCTGCTCTGCGTAAGTATCGGTATAACTTGAGGAAAACTCACTTTGAAGGCAAGGCTAACAGTGAACTTGCCCAAACATCTCCAGTGGAAAATATATCTGATGAAGACTGGAGAGGCCTCGTTAAACACTGGTCCGATCTGAAGTATCAGGTACATTATATATATGTGATCAGATCACATGTTGAAGTCCTATTTACGCATGTGCCACACAAGTCTATCTTCTTGTAGGTGAACTGTTCAAAGAACAAGGCCAACCGTACGAAAGTGAAATTCCAACAGATGACAGGATCTCGTAGCTATATTGCACACTGCGAGGCTCTTGTAATTAGCTGCTGTTTCACTCTTTTCGTTGTACCATATTATCAGATCTATATTGACTTGTTCCAAATGTAGAGGAAAGCCCGCAAGGATCAAAAAGTACCTGAACCAAATGCTGTGGAAATCTTCAAGGACTGTCACACCAGCAAGAAGAAGGGCATGACTACACCAGTCAAAGCCACTGTTATAAGTCCTTAATCCTCATGCCTTTTAACTACTACTTACTCTGACTTGTGCCTTGAACTGCATGGTTTGCATCCAATGTCTATTACTATTTTCAATTTTATACACAATTTTCTTAGCGTATCATTGCACCTTACAAGGTTTAAAAGAGAGGAGTGATGTTCCTTTGATCTTGAACTGTAATCTAGTTCCGTGCTGGACTTGCCCACACAACGTTACAATTGCCTGTTTGTCTTTTCTCAGTTGTTTTGTGATATGAATGATGTCACACTATGCTTACCGTATTATAAACTTCGTCTCTTTATCCTTAGCCCTCAATACAATGTGAAGAAATAGACAATACATTAGCGATGGTACATGGTCATATGTTTGGAACCTGGTTTTATTATGTACTTTGCAATAAAATACAACTAATATTTTACATGGGTTCACCAGAATAAGTTCTGTATATAGACCAAAGCTATTTTGTTTGGTTTTGCTGCCTCCTTAATATCTTCTGTTCTGGTACTACTAATGTAAAACCTCAACTTTTCAGCAAGCATGGAAAAAATGGTGGAACCGCCACCTTTTGAAGGTGGCGAGGCAACTATAACCGCAATGTCAGCTCTTGCTGCAGTGGGTCAGTACATGTCCACTAACAGTGCCAAAAGCATGTTCCTGCGTAATACTGGGTTGGTTGTTAAGGCAATCTCATCCAAACTGCCTCATGATCAAGATATGCAAGCTCAAAACAATGTTGTATCTGCGCTTCAGACACAAGTCCATTCCCTAACAGAGACCCTTTGTGAAACAAGGAGAGACATTGTTCGATGTTGTCAAGATATGCATGGTTTTGAAACCAGACTATCAGACATTTGCTATGTTGTTCAGGAGCCTAGGAGAACTGAAGGCGAAGGTTATGGTGCTCCGTCAGACAATACAGCATGAAAACGTAACAGTCAGGTCAAATGAACTAAGCTTCTAAACTTCTGGTGGTGCATTTATCTGCTAGACTGTTAACTTTTATGCCAACCTTCCTTTTGTTTTATAGTTGTAATTTGTTTTGGTGCGATACAAAATTTGTTCTTAACATGCAGCCACCGGCTGAAGAAAACAGCAAGCCATTTTTGTATAGTGTAGGGTGTTCCCTATATTTGCACTGCTGGTGAACTTTGATGCCCAGTGGATGTAATATGTGTAATAGCCGTGATAGCCTAGCGTAAGTTGCTTGCTTATTTATTTCCTTATTGTCTTGTTTATTTGTTTTCTTGCAGTCAGCGCAGTTCTTTTTCCGCGGTTTGCTAGTGGCCGCAATAACCTATTTTTTAAAACTAGGCCACATTAACCATGGGATACATATTTACTGTAGTTAACATGGGCCTCCTACGGGCCGTAGAAACAATGGGCCTTCAAAGGGCCGTAGAAACAATGGGCCTTCTACGGGGCGTAGAAACAATGGGCCTTATACGGGCCGCAGACACAATGGGCCTTCTACGGGCCGTATCATCAATGGGCCTTCTACAGGTCGTATGATCGGTTGGCCAAACATGGGCCAATAACAGACCACATTATGGTCATAAATGGGCTAGAGTTGAAATCGTCCGTTCATGGGCCGACCATAACGGGCCGTCGTTAATCGGTCGTATTTGATGACGCTATGAAAACGGCCCAATGTTTTAACGGGCCACAAATGGGCCGACTGTAACCACGGGCTGAATTTGGCCCACAAGCAGAAAATGACAGTAACGGGTGTCGGTATCAAAATCGGCGGATCTCGGGTAGGGGGTCCCGAACTGTGCGTCTAAGGCTAATGGTAACAAGAGGCGGGGGACACAATGTTTACCCAGGTTCGGGCCCTCTCGATGGAGGTAATACCCTACTTCCTGCTTGATTGATCTTGATGATATGAGTATTACAAGAGTTGATCTACCACGAGATCGTAGAGGCTCAACCCTAGAAGCTAGCCTATGATTATGATTGTTGTTGTCCTACGGACTAAACCCTCCGGTTTATATAGACATCGGAGGGGACTAGGGTTACACGGAGTCGGTTACAAGGGAGGAGATCTACATATTCGAATTGCCAAGCTTGCCTTCCACGCAAAGGAGAGTCCCACCCGGACACGGGACGAAGTCTTCAATCTTGTATCTTCATAGTCCAACAGTCCGGCCAAAGTATATAGTCCGGCTGTCCGAGGACCCCCTAATCCAGGACTCCCTCAGTAGCCCCTGAACCAGGCTTCAATGACGATGAGTCCGGCGCGCAGATTGTCTTCAGCATTGCAAGGCGGGTTCCTCCTCCGAATACTCCATAAAATATTTTGAACACAAGGATCGTGTCCGGCTCTGGAAAACAAATTCCACATACCACCGTAGAGAGTACAATATCCCACAAATCTCATCTGCTGACATATTTCATAGCATGACATCACGCCACGGCCCGGTCATTATTCGAACCGTTTTTCTCAACCAGCTATTGCTGTGAGGCGGTTTTCTTGGCACGTCTTGTCGAAGCAGAGATCGTGTCCCCTTATCACGGGATTCTCATCAATACGGGTGTGGGTAACCCAACCGCGCCATCAATCACGACGCATGGGGAATAAGCGAGTTTACTAGGCAAATGGGGAGGCGCACAGTTTCTACTGCCCTTATAAAGGGACAAGGACTCCTCTTTTTCACCCACGCCGTCTTCTTCCCTGCCCATCCACTCTCGCGCACTCGAGCTCCAGCGCCCAAGTTCTCATTTTCTCCGCAAAACCATTCCAAACATGTCCGGAGCGGGAGGCAAGTAGATGGTCTCCTCCGTTACGGAGGAGAACATTACGAAGCTCCGGGAATCCGGATACCTGGCCGCAGACATCGCGCACCGGCTCCCAGACGCGGGGTAGATCGTCCCTACTCCAGAACCCCACGAGAGGGTTGTATTCCTTACCCACTTTGTCCGCGGGCTGGGATTTCCCCTCCACCCGTTTGTCCGCGGGCTAATGTTCTACTACGGGCTAGACTTAAATGATCTGGCCCCTAATTTCATCCTCAACATCTCGGCATTTATCATCGTGTGCGAGGCCTTCCTCCGCATCAAGCCCCACTTCGGCCTGTGGCTGAAGAACTTCAACGTGAAACCGAAGGTGGTGGTCGGCCAGTAAGCGGAGTGCGGAGGCGCCATGGTGGGCAAAATGCCCAACGTCACCTGGCTCGAAGGCTCCTATGTGGAGACCATGAAGGGGTGACAATCGGGGTGGTTCTACATCACCGAGCCGCGCGACACCAACTGGGTCGCGGCCCCCGAATTTTGATCCGGCAGCCCCATGCGGCTCACCTCCTGGAATGAGAAGGGCCTATTCCGGGGCTCATCGGTGGAGCTGACCGGACTCCAGAACTGTGTTAAAAACATGATAAGCAAGAAAATCAAGCTTGTCAACGTGGTCCAGGTCATGCTCTTCCGCCGGATCCTCCCGTGTCAAAGACGGGCATTCAATATGTAGGAGTTCGACCCGGCCAAGCACTAGACGCTGCGAGAGATTTTCGACACGACACACCAAGACATCCGGAAGGTGCTGTTCAAGGCCGCCGAGGTACCTCCTCCCCTTACCGAGGATCACGGACTCGGCGCAAAGCGCCATGCCAATCTGGTAAGCTCTTCATATCTCATAAGATGTTCCTTTCCCCAGTACAATTATGTGAGGGATCTGAGCCTCCACACCATTTTAACAGGACTAGGTAGCGACAGCGGAGCGGATCGATTGTCCGGCCCCACTGCCCGAAGATCCAGCAAGGGCTCTCTTAACGGAGATGCTGGTTCCGGCGCCTTATGAGGCGCCAGAGAAGAAGGCCAACAAGAAGGTCGCGGGGACCAGGAAAGGTCTCCGACGCAAGGTTGTAACGGACTCATCGTCCGATAACACCGAGGCGCCCTCCTCCCACGAAGACGAGGAGGAGGAAGAGGAAAGTTCTCCCCTCCCCCCCTCAGCCGGGGGAGATAAGAAAAGGAAGGCCGCCCCATCTGGGGAGGCCGAAGGGTCCAAGAAGGGAAGGACCCTCCTTCCGGACCACTCCACAACAGCCGCTTACAGCGACGAGGAGTAGTTGCCCAGGGACAATCCCCCGGCAAAGTAGTAAGTATCTGGATACCATAATAGTTCTGGTATGTTTTGTTTTATTGCTTCTTATCATGCCAAACATGATCATGCAATCCATCCAAAGCCCATATCAACGTATCCTCTTCGGATGAGTCTTTGGGCCAGTCGGCGATGAACAGCGATTCACTCCCGACCGCCACCTCCCCCCGCCCTATGAACGACGTCGAGGTGTTGTCTCAAAGGGAACTGAACCAAGGGGAGATAGTACTGGAGGCGCCCAAAAGCGACATCCCAGACGCTGGGCGCATGGGGAGCAAGACTCCCATGGGCTCTAATGACGGGGGCAGCCAGTTTGGCCCCCAGCCGAATACTACGCCGGAACCTCCAGTGGCTCCGGACTCTATCAGGCGACTCCTCACTAAGGGGGGCGAGCCGTCTGTGCTGATGGCCTTTGTCCATCCAGAGGCATCGGACAACTTGTTGGAAGCGCTTCGCGGCGCTTCCATTGATGAAGAGCACCGCACTATCATGAGTGCGGTGGTCGAGAAGGTTCGGTCCACCAAAAGCGGACTGACTGAAGCCTGTGCCAGCCTCCTAACAGGCTTTCAGGTAAGTGATCAAATTATGAGAAAATGTTACAGCATAGACAGTAGCCCTTGATGCTCTGTTTGGTGTTCGCAAAGAAAGGCCGAACAGAGGATCAAATAACAATCACATGAGTCTAATCAGAATATGTCTATGCGAATAAGCAGGCTTCGCTGCTGGCCGCTGCCGCTCGTACGGCGGAGGTCTCCGCACTGAAGCGGGACCTTGAGCGGTCCGAGGAAGAGCTCGGCCTTACCAAGAGGCAGCTCGAAGAGAACAAAGGTAAGTGATACCCCGTCTGTATATTGATAAAGAAAAAAGAAGGTGGTTGTTAGATCATAGGATCGTCATGAATTTTGCTAGGGGCCACGACCGAAGTGGCGGCCCTGAAGAAGGCGCTGTCCGAGGCCGAAGACAAAGTGGCCAAGGAGCGCACCAAGCGCGAGAAGCAAGAGGCCCAAGTCGGCGAGGTTCAGCAAGAGCTCCGGGATTTTGTCAAGAAATACGAGTCCTTGGAGCGTGACTCTAAGACGCAGGGGTCCGAGCTTGCGAAGGCCCTCGAGAACGCACAAAATGCCAAGGCCGAAGCCCAAAAGGCCCTCCAGGAGATTCAGGCGGTCAAGAAGATAGCGGCGGGCAAGGCATTCATTATGCAAAGCAAGCATGTGAAGGAAACTTTCCTTTTACTTACCCGAATTCGGAGCTCTCCAGGAGCGTTCGCAGATTTACCCAGCAGTGTATCGGATGCCGCGGAGTTCTACCGGGCCGAGGAAGGGAGCTCGACGGAGAAGTTGTTCTGGTCTCAGTATACTGGGACCGAACATCCGATGCCCTTGAGCGACCAGTTGAAGCAACTGGTCGAGCTTCACAAGGCGGCCGAACTGTCCATGAAGGGTCTCATAGTCTAGATGTGGCCTGGCGACCCCCTGCCTGGCAGCTACTTCGGCCTGGTAAAGCGGCTTGTGAATACCTGCCCACGGTTTGAAGTCATAAAGCGGTCCGTCTGCATTGAAGGTGCACGCAGGGCCTTTTGCCCGTGCGAAAGTGCACTGGGAGAAGATGGACGCCGAAAAGCTAGTGAAGGAGGGGCCGCCAGAGGGCAAGGAGCATCGCCACCCCAAAAAGTATTATGACAGTGTCCTGAAGGGTGCTCGCCTTGTGGCGGAGGAATGTGCTAAGGATGTAATATTTGAATGAATGTAGTCATGTGATCCTATAATATGAAAACGAGTTCATGTGCGCTATATAACGCTTGTTGATTTAAAATATTACCTTATGTGCGGCCGTTTATAAAATCTGAGAGTTGCCTAGTCGTCGGCTTCTGCCCCCATGTAAGTAGTACTGAGGTGTTCGGGATAAACCTGATCACTCTTTATCCCAGTTTTGGGTCCTTCGAAGGAGGTGTTCAGCACAGCGAACCAGGCAATCGGACTATAAAGCTTTATCACTCTCACTTAGCCATAGAAGTCTACAATTTTAAATTTTGGCGAAGCCCCTAGTATTCGGAAGGCCGAACTTGGGGCGCTATGTACGCCTAAATTGGGCAAGGCCGACTCCTCGCCCTAAGCGGAAAAAATCTTTAAGGATTTGAGACCTCTCGAACAGCGACCAGCTCTCGCCGCATCATGACAGTCAGTTTTCGGCTTTCTCTACTGAGGTGCTCGTCCGGAAGAACCGGGACACAATCGCAGTAGTTCTCCCAGTGCTACCTTAGCCAATATAGCGGAACGTAAGGTACCAAAACATGGGAGTCGGGCAAACCCAACTATTGACCCAAGACATGATTCGGAGCTGATGCATATAATGCTATAAGTTCGGGGTGCCGCACTGTCGAAAGTGTTCGGGCTTTTCATGCCGTGTTATGGGGTACACTGAAGCCCCTGGCGCACTGGACGTATCAGAATGTACGGGTGCAATTTGTCGTAAATAAGCAGACAAGGAAAAAAGATGAAGGAATGCAATAATGAGCTAATGTTGTACATTGTTATTTAAATGATACGTCAAAGCGTATGTATACAAGTAGTGGAATAAGTAAAAATAGGACTATTTGACATGTCCTATCCAAGGGCAAGCTGCGTGTGGGTATGTAAAACAGGTATATCGATCGTTATCAGAAACCACCTGGGGATTCCCTTGTACGTCAAAGCTTCTTGCTTCCTTGGTGTTTCCTTCCCGTGACGGGTCCGATAATCAGGCGATCGGAGAGGGCCTTCGGAGAATAGGGGCCTGAAAGGAAGAAAATGTTAAAGATATACGGGTCCTGAGGCGGTTGAGCCGCATTGTGGGACGTGCAATAGCCGTGCCTCCGCCTATGTCCATGGTATCTTGAGTGCGTAATTATGTACGCGCGGCGCAAATTTGCCGCTTGACTGGGAATAGGACG
The DNA here is from genome assembly GCF_002575655.3 of Aegilops tauschii subsp. strangulata. Classification (NCBI taxonomy): domain Eukaryota; kingdom Viridiplantae; phylum Streptophyta; class Magnoliopsida; order Poales; family Poaceae; genus Aegilops; species Aegilops tauschii. The sequence continues at coordinate 106,473,458 of NC_053036.3, read as the reverse complement.
GAGGCCGAATTGCTAGGCGAGCTCTGAACGTGCCGGGCGATCCTGTTGCAGGGTACTCCGGACTCGCTTGAAGGTGTCCGGGGGCTCTTTCGCCGAATTGGCAGTTTGTCTCAGAAGGCTGCTTTGCACTTCTGCTGTGAGGGCCGCAGTGTGCTCCTCCGTACGGAGCGAGCGTTCTGTGTTTCCATTAACTGTTATAACCCCGCGAGGTCCTGGCATTTTGAGCTTGAGGTATGCATAATGCGGTACCGCATTGAATCTGGCAAATGCGGTTCGTCCGAGCAGTGCGTGATAGCCACTGCGGAAGGGGACGATATCGAAGATTAACTCCTTGCTTCGGAAGTTGTCCGAAGATCTGAAGACCACCTCTGGTGTGATTGATCCCGTGCAACAAGGCCTCTACACCTGGTATGACACCTTTAAAGGTGGTTTTTGTGGGTTTGATCCTTGAGGGGTCTATACCCATTTTGCGCACTGTATCCTGATAGAGCAGGTTCAGGCTGTTGCCACCATCCATAAGGACTCGAGTGAGGTGAAATCCGTCAATGATGGGGTCAAGGACCAATGCGGCAGAACCGCCATGACGGATACTGGTGGGGTGGTCCCTGCGATCGAAAGTGATCGGACAAGAAGACCATGGGTTGAACTTTGGGGTGACTGGCTCCATCGCATAGACGTCCCTTAGTGCACGCTTCCGTTCCCGCTTGGGAATATGGGTTGCGTATATCATGTTCACCGTTTTCACTTGGGGAGGAAATTTCTTCTGTCCTCTTGTGTTCGGCGACCGGGGCTCCTCCTCGTCGTCGCTATGCAGCCCCTTTTCCTTGTTTTCGTCATTCATCTTGCCTGCCTGTTTGAACACCCAGCATTCTCTATTGGTGTGGTTGGCTGGTTTATCGGGGGTGCCATGAATTTGACACGAGCGATTGAGTATGCGGTCCAAACTGGACGGGCCCGGATTGCTTCTTTTGAACGGCTTTTTCCGCTGACTGGATTTAGAGCCACTGAATCCGGCATTGACTGTCGTGTCTTCGGCGTTGTCGACGTTGTTGCGGCGCTTGTGTCTGTTGCGACGTGGCCTGCCGTTGCTGTCTTTGGCATCTGAATTGCCAGGATTTCTTGATGTGTTGTTGCTGCGAGCCAGCCAGCTGTCCTCACCCGCACAAAAGCGGGTCATGAGTGTCGTGAGGGCTGCCATGGACTTCGGCTTCTCTTGGCCGAGGTGTCGGGCGAGCCACTCGTCGCGGATGTTATGCTTAAATGCCGCTAAGGCCTCGGCATCCGGACAGTCGACAATTTGGTTCTTTTTAATTAGGAACCGAGTCCAGAATTTCCTGGCTGATTCCCCTGGCTGTTGGGTTATGTGGCTCAAGTCATCGGCATCCGGTGGTTGCACATAAGTGCCCTGGAAGTTGTCAAGGAATGCGTCTTCCAAATTCTCCCAACTGCCAATGGAGTTTGCCGGCAGGCTATTCAGCCAATGCCGAGACGGCCCTTTGAGTTTTAGTGGGAGGTACTTGATGGCATATAGATCGTCACCGCGGGCCATGTGGATGTGGAGGAGGAAATCTTCAATCCATACCGCGGGGTCTGTTGTACCATCATAAGATTCAATGTTCATGGGTTTAAAACCTTCTGGGAATTCGTGATCCATTACTTCGTCCGTGAAGCATAGGGGGTGTGCGGCGCCTCTGTGCCGGGCTATGTCACGACACAGTTCATACGAGTCTTGTGTGCTGTATTCGGCCTGGCCGGATTTACTTTTAGTATATCCGGCGTGACGGTCGTCGTCACGCGTTGGGGCGCACCCCCGTGATCCGTAGATCGATCTTGTATGTCCTGCTTTGTTTTCCAATACGTCTCGCAGGTCCTGCGTGTTGCCCCGGGCCTTGGTGTTTTTGTTTGACTGGCGGCGAGGTGCGGGCTGGACTTCGAGCTGATATGCCGCTTTGTCTCGGCCATGAGGTGGCCGGTCAGCCACATCATACGCTGGAAGTGTAGGCTTTAATGCCTCCTCCTCGAGTTGGGGTAGCGACCTACGCTTTGGGTAACTTTTGGTTGGGCGCTCGAGTTCGTATTCCTCGGCCGCCAGGACCTCGGTCCATCTATCCGGTAGCAGATCTTGGTCAGCTTGAAGCTGTTGTTGCTTGTTCTTCAGGCTTTTTGCTGTGGCTATAAGCCTATGCTTGAAGCGCTCCTGCTCGACGGGATCCTCGGGCACGATAAATTCTTCGTCGCCGAGGCTCACCTCGTCTTCGGAGAGGGGCATGTAATTGTCATCCTCTGATTCTCCGTCTGCTGCCTGTTCCTTGGGACTAGTTTGTCCATCCTCCCGCTCGAAACCTGGCTGGAGGGGATTGTCTTCGTCTTCGGCACTATCCGCAGCGTTATTGTCTCTTGTGCCGGTATCACTGTTTTTGCTATGGCGGGGCTTAGAGCGGCGCCGATGACGCCGGTGATTAGATTGCTTCTTGGGGGGATTATCCTCCGTTGCCTTATTGCCATCGCTTTCTTTGGGGGTGTCCACCATTTATATATCATATGATGAGGTGGCAGTCCAGCGCCCTGTAGGCGCTGGTTCCTGTTCTTCTCCTGCATCGTCGTCCATACCGTCGATGTCTTCGGAGCCGAAATCGAGCATGTCGGTTAAGTCGTCGACAGTGGCTATTAAGTGGGTGGTGGGTGGGAAACAAATTTCTTTGTCGTCCGCTTCCCACTCAAGCCGGATATAGTTTGGCCAAGGGCCTCCTGACAAGGAGAGAGACCTTAATGAATTTAGCACGTCGCCCAGGGGCGAGTGCTGAAAGATATCCGCGGAGGAAAACTCCATGATCGGTGCCCAATCAGATTCGATAGGCACGGACGCAGGTGGTTCGGAGCCCGTGGCCGGGGACAAACCCAAGGGTCCGGCAACACAGGTCTCATAGGAGGTGAAGTCAGTATTCGGCTGTATCGCCACTGAGTGTGCGGCCTCCGTGGCGGGGTCCATCCACCCATCCTCGGACGGCGCGATCTGCTCCGGATTGAGGGCCGGAGTGGCCATAGGTGTGATCTCCCGAACACCGTCCGACGGCAGAGCTAAGTCATGCTCGTCATGACTGTGCGGCGCACCTGACATGGGCTCGAATCCGTCGAAGATCAAGTCTCCACGGATGTTGGCAGTATAGTTTAAGTTTCCAAACCTGACCTGACGACCAGGGGCGTAGCTCTCGATCTGCTCCAGACGGCCAAGCGAGTTGGCCCGCAATACGAAGCCGCCAAATACGAAGATCTGTTCGGGGAGAAAAACCTCACCCTGGATCGCATCGTTGCCGATGATCGAAGGAGCCATCAAGCCTTTATCATGACGGCACAGTGGAACTCTCAATGAAAGCACCAATGTCGGTGTCAAAACCGGCGGATCTCGGGTAGGGGGTCCCGAACTGTGCGTCTAAGGCTAATGGTAACATGAGGCGGGGGACACAATGTTTACCCAGGTTCGGGCCCTCTCGATGGAGGTAATACCCTACTTCCTACTTGATTGATCTTGATGATATGAGTATTACAAGAGTTGATCTACCACGAGATCGTAGAGGCTAAACCCTAGAAGCTAGCCTATGATTATGATTGTTGTTGTCCTACGGACTAAACCCTCCGGTTTATATAGACACCGATGGGGACTAGGGTTACACAGAGTCGGTTACAAGGGAGGAGATCTACATATCCGAATTGCCAAGCTTGCCTTCCACGCAAAGGAGAGTCCCACCCGGACACGGGACGAAGTCTTCAATCTTGTATCTTCATAGTCCAACAGTCCGGCCAAAGTATATAGTCTGGCTGTCCGAGGACCCCCTAATCCAGGACTCCCTCAACGGGCCATAAGTAAACGAATGCTAGAAATGAGCCCAAGAATAAATGGGCCCTAAGAAGGCCGAAAGATAACATGGGTTGGAAACGGCCCAACTGAATAATGGGCCGTTAATGGGTATAAAGTGATACACTCTTCATTACGGGCCAGTTTTACCACGGGCAGTTAAGGGGCCGAGGGTTACTAAGGGCCTCATATGGGCTGAAAGACGTCATGGGCCATACATGGGCCGGAAGTTAAAACGGGCTGGAATTATATTGGACGGCCCAGATGACACTACTGGGCCTAATTCGGATAGGCCATAAACGGGCCCTGGGTTAGCGGGCTGTAAATGGGCTATATGCGAGCAGGCCGTTAATAGGCTTGCCGTGGGCCAGCCCGCCACCTTTTGACCAAGTCAAACGGGACGGCCTTTTCACAGGAATGGGCCTCTGTTGGGCCGTGCCACGTGTCGATGTATCATAGGCGCTTTGGGTCCAATGAGTGCATGACATCTTTCCCAACGGTGAGCCGACACGTGTTTCCTCCAGCCAATGATGATTTTACACGTGGAAAATTCCCATTGGTCGGGGCTGTTAACGGGTTATCGGATCCAAAACCGGACCCGATAGCTTAACGGCGTTCCGTTATGGTGGATGCCACGTGTCGGTCACCCTTGACGAAAGCACTTCTGTGACGCGCGATTTATCGTCATGGAAGTGGACACTTCCGTGATGATAATTTTGGTAATGTCATGGAACACTTCTACTACAGCACGGGTATGACTATCTTGATTCTGTCATAAATTTGTCATGGATGTACATGCATGACAGAAAACGTGACCTACTATGACAAACACGTATCATCATGGTAGTGTATTTTTTTGTAGTGATAGCATGTAAAGCTTTGAGTCATATATGCATGATGTAGATGTTCGTTTAGTCCTTATAGTTAATCTCATTCAAAATCAATTAGTTTTATAAAAAGGTTAAGATTCATGGGATTGTGCATTGTAAAGCATAAAGTAAAAAACAAATAATGGCAATTCATTTAGAAAGAAAAAAAGTTTGGGCAATTATGATACGGAAGATTCTAGAACAAAGGAGAAGTGCTTGTGTTTTGGGGAAGCATGCACAGCCCACATCTCTTATTGACTGATATGTCACGAAAAAAGAAACGGGGAGGGAGTTAATGTACCATGCCAAAGTGTTTTGGGATTATTTGGTTTTCGGAAGATGACTTACACACCTAGACGGAGGGAGTACAAAGAGAAAAAATGAATTGCAGTTAAAAGAATGGCATTTCTAACAAAAATGTGAATGTGAACTACATATGTGTGCACGTGACCAGCACATACATTGTCAATGCAAAATTTAATGCAAGAAATAACTTATGAGTAACATGCATGAATTGATGATGTGGTGCTTGCATGCATAGAGTAGAAAAAACAATGTGATTTTGACTTGCATGCATGACGTGTTCTTGTGCCATAGTTGCATGCCTAGGAAAAAAGCTATTTAGGAATAGAAAATGTATACATGGAAGTTGTAGGGAAAGAGATGAGATGTATCTGAATTCCCATGAGTATGGATTGGAAAACACATGTCATTTGGTTCACATCATAGGAACTTTTCTATTGAATCTAGAGATGACATGTATCTCAATTCCTATGAGGAGGGATTAGAAAAGAGATGTCATTTGGTTCACATCATAGGAACTTTTCTATTGAATATACGCTAATGTTTATTTTTCATTGAAATTATGGGAGTATAGGAATCCATTCATATGAACCAAGTGGCTCTAAAGCTATAAAAATGATATCATGTTTATTTCCTTTGAAATGTGGAGTATATGAATCTATTCCTATGAACCAACTGGCTCTAAAGGAAAAAGTCCTATAAAAATCATATCATATAGAGTTCCTATGATATTCCTCCACACCAATGGATGGTTGAAATTGCTGCAGGTGATATGACGGTCTTTCTTTGTAGACTCCTCCCCCATCTTTATAGTTATCTCTCAAAGATGAATGAAATGATATATGGGTATTCTATATGTGCATTTTGGTACATGAAAACTCGGTAAAAGTTTGCGAGCTTTGAATTTTCAATAAAGCTATATGCACTGCATTTTGGAATGGGGGAGGAGCATACGGCAGTTGCTAACACTCACGTGGAAGATTTGTGTGTAGGAGGAGTGGCTGCTCTGTTAAATGATGTGGCAAAACTGACACTGTCGGATGCCGGTCTAAAGGTTCTTACGGCGTTCGTCTGGAAACGGCTTGTGGCGAATGTTTGTCAGATAATGATTTACGGACACATGCATTGCATTGATACGTGCCCCCTCTCTCTCACGCACACACGCACCCTCACGAGTCACGACTCTCCCGAGTCCTCTCGCACCCACCGTCTATCTTCAGGTAGACGTCCACACATATGTGCTCTTCACACCCTACCCTCAGAACTTCTAAAAACAAAAGACGTCGCCCACCTTTTATTTTAGCTCACACGTCACACACTTATACTATTACTCTTGTGGCAAACGTTCTTTGGGCATAGTATATTGTACTCTCACGAAAAGAAGCGGTGCACGCACGCACCAGTTCTCTCACACCCACTCGCGGGTACACGTAGGAGCACATTTTTTTGAAGCTGATAGAACAAAATCACTCCACTATATATATATATATATATATATAAGCAGGAGCCTTAGCGCTGGCTTTACTAGGGTTCCTCTCTTTCACCCTCTCATGCTCTCCAGATCTAAGCAAGACATAGGTGGCCACACTCTCTCTCTGCTCACGGCTGGTCACAAATCTGCCCGGACCACCTCGACCTGGGCAGGGGTGTAGATGCATCATTCACGCTGTCGTCGGCGGCGAGGGAGGAGACCAACGGCTGCCCGCGCGTCCCGATCGGCGGCCACGCCGGCTCAGGAGGGCCTCCGACCCTTTCTTCCTCCCTGCGGTATTGTGGCCAGGATACGGCCTCCCGACGCCGTCTTTGCCACATGCCGACGACCCTCAGGTATATATTCCTTTGAAACCTGCCTTGCCCTACGGCCCCAGCTCTCCACGTGGCTGCGTGTGGATCTTTTTCTACTTCCGTTGACTATTCCAAAGCCACCTAGACTTTTACTCTTATTAGAGGTAAAGCTAGTTCATACAGTCGAATCTAAGAGTTGGTTCAAACAGGGAAGAAAGTGGGAAAGCTGTAGCATGAATCTAGGACTTGGTTCTAAGAGGAAACGGGGGAAAGTAGTAGATACTGGCTATCCAACCGGTCTATTGGTTGAAAAGGCGAAGAAAGCATGGTGGATGGCGAAGGGTGGGGGAAGTGGACCTGTCTCTTGGTTGAAAAAGGAAAGAAAGTGAGGGGTGTAGGGGGACAATGCAAATGAGAATGAGCAGATCTAGATTCCGTGTGCTCACATAGGGAAATGTCGCCGAGGAGATAAAAAATGGGACAAATGCAGACATGTTGCGTGAGTGTTTGCCGCTCTCGGCAACCACATCTGCCTCACCAATTTGTGCCCCTATTGTCCCTACGCCCATATCGCTACCATTAATGTAAAATCACATGAAGCATTAAGCAATGCCACCTAATGTCACTATAAGTAATGGTCTAGTGCCATCGATAAATTGAAGCAATGCCACCACCATTTTATGAAGTGCTTCCGTCTTGCTTTATTTCCCATGAATTGTGTTTTTGCAGTTACACTTAAATCTCACACCGCTAACATTGCTTCATCCCAGTGGAACTGCACAAATTTGATTGTACATTTACTGACCATGTGCTACTCTCATGACAGTAATACTAATGCTATTTTTCTGCATGTTAATCTAGTGGCAGTGTTGATGTGATGTGATGCTACTTACTTAAGGGCACTTTCATACTGTCAATCTAGTGCAATTTATAACACAATAGATGTTGTTGTTAATCGTATGCCACTGCAAATATATGTCACTATTTAAATAACCGTATTTCATATTTGCGCAAACAGGGATGTCTGTCTCCATATCGTTTCTATCTGCGCAATCAAAAGTACACACCTCAGTTTTAGTACAACTGCACAAAATGAGATGGCTATTCCTAGCTGCCGTCCTCTAACCACCAGTCTTCCAGGTATTACTACATTGGTAGTAACTAGGTAGAATGACCAACGTAATCTAAAAGAAGCTGATTTGTACATTTTGCTTCCAGATTGCAGTGCAGGGACGAGCGAAAACAACTGCATCCTAGTCCGGAATGCACTTTCTACGAGGTGATATATGGACCGAGGACTAGCTGGCACGGCTGCATGAAGGTTTTTGGGACAGGTGCGCCGACAAGAGGCATTGTGGTCTGCTTATTTCTGCAAATAGCGGTGCTTAAATTTAGTGGAATGCACAAGCATTTCAGCTGGTCAGTACACTACATGGTTTAGTTCAGCATTCTAGCTGAGAACACAATTATAATTGGTTATTCTGAAATGAGAGAACCTAACCCTAGATGGTAGCAACAAGAAAAAACTAGAGTGAACTCCAGGAAATTTAAGCCTGCCGGGAGGCCCTTTGCTCAGAGAAGCCTTGCTTGTTTTTTCCTGATTTGTAAACCTTCTCACAACTTTGTCTTTTGTTGTGAACTAGTATATGTTTGTTATGTTCTATGAATCATTGAGATGTATAAAATTGCTTAACTTATGCTTTTCAGGTTTTTTATGAAGCCGAGTTTAATGTGAGTGTTCCACCTGAACGCTGGACTAGCGTGTGAACATTTGGAATTTACATTGTGGCCTCAGTTAACTGCATGAACCACTGTAACAAGATACATAGTTGCTTATATGTCAGACAGCAGATTATTGATCGTTAGCTGGTCGATAGCCTAGTTTTGAAGCGAGCTGAGCCAATGTGCCGTGTTTTGCCCAACTGCTTACAAGTGGGGTAGCACCAACAGTGTTTACAAGTACTTATGTATACGTCGGCGCACATTTCTCGAACGAGTACTCTATTTCATCAAACACACATTGCTCGTATGATAAACCGTGACAACTTATGTCTTACCATTCCATATTCATGGAAAAACTAGTGAGGATGCATCTGTTTCGGCAACAATTATGATGCTTCTCACATGATTCACGGGCACACAAAAGTAGCAGCAGTTCCCATAGACGGATTCAAACAGAGTACTAGCCCCAAGAGGACTCGATAATAGGCAAGGTTCGGATAAGTAGACACAATCCAAACTAGTATTAAACACTAGCTGGGGCAAATATTTCATGCCTCGATCTAATTTGGGCTGGACACAAGAGGGACCTTGCCATGAACATCATCGAGAACGTCCAGCAGCAGATCAATCATGTGAACCTTCATGAAGATAACCTTGTGGCCTTGCCACTCATAAACTTGTTTGTGGAGGCATGCCACGTCATCTTCTTGCCTAAGCTTGACAAGAACAGTATGCCTCACAAACGAAGGAGTAGCTTTGAACTTGTTGTGCTTCAGTGCACCCTGGACAACATGCCTGACAACAGTGAGGCTGGAATACAACTCGACATCGGTATAAGCGCAAATGGCTTCCAGGATCCAACAGCCTAAGGACTCTATTTTCCCAGTGCGTATATTCAGGTCATCCTCCTCATAGCGAGTGACATGTACAACCACACAATCCTTGTTTGCATCAGGGCTGTAATTGAAACAGAAACAAATTCTGAATTACTTTCCAGTATAAGAAACACAAGTTATTTAAACCACTATCTATAGCATGGCATCGAAGCTAATAAAATTTTGCATTATTCATCACCACATACTTAGATGAAAAACCACAATCGAGATTGGCAAAGAAGAAAATCACCTTGGGCAGCTCAGCGGGGGGGGGGCATCCTCGAAGGGGGAAAACTGCTCCTGTAGTGCCACGGGGGCTGTAATCTCAAACGGGGCATTGACCATCTCAGTAGTGGTCGTGAGCGTATCTGAGGTCGGCTCGGTGGCTGCCTCCATCTTCTTGGAGCTCTCTGTCTCGTGGGGATCAGCCTCCCGCGTCTGCTCCAATATCGGCAGATCTTTGCCTGGTTCTCCTTGGTCCATCATGAAACTGACGAATACTAGGAGACCACTGAAAGGAAAACACAATCTGAATGACAATGAAACAAAAAAGAGAGTGAGGATTGGTTACAGCTTTGCAAAAGTTCTTTTTTTTCTCTGAACGAAAATATACCAGTATCACGGATCCGCTTACCTTCCCTTCGTTGGGAGAGAAGAACAGTGGCAGATGCGGGTGTTGTCTTTCTTGAAGACGGTGAGGGAGAAGGGGATTTAGCGAAGAGTGAAATGATGGTTGCTTCGTCCGTCAAACTTAGACTGCGGGGAGGTGGGGTTTTGTGATATGATGGCTCGTTACTGCCGCGCTATGACCGGGGTTACTCTCCGCCTACATACTGCCTTCTAATTTGGTGGATGGCATTTGGCCCCGCGCGCGGCATGACCCGCATGTCGGTGAACAAAAGTAAAATGGCATTCAGTAGAGGGAGACGTTTCGATGACCTAGGAGGAGCCAGAAGCGGTAGTGTATCCACTGTACTAGTAGTAATTGTTTTTCTGGTAGCTGTAGAGTGTCTCCACTGTACTAGTAGTAATTGTTTCTCTGGGACCAAGACAAAACAGACCATCCACCCTAGTAAATAATAAAATCAATTCAAAATCCCATATATTTACTTAATGAGAGGCGCTACCCACACCCAGCACACCGCCCCCCAAAAAAACCTGGGTGCTCTTCTTCCTCCTCACTCCCACCCACCTCACGTCAGCTCGCTCCACTTGTACCGCCAAATTCCTCACCTCACTCCTACAGAAAACCCCAGCTCCCCTTCTTCCTCACTACTACAGAAAAACCCCAGCTCCCCTTCTTCTTCACTCACACTACAACTAGGCTCGTCATTCTTTACTCTGCTCAAATCCGTGAGCGCGACGTGACGCCCTCGAGGAAAATGGAGTCGGCTGACCCCAGCGCCAAGAAGATGAGGCTCCCGCCAGCGGTGACGCCTGTTGTAGATCCCGCACCCGGCAGCACGGGGAGAAGCGGCGACCCCGCCCCCACCGGATCCGAGGAACCCGTGGAATCTCGGGTGGACCGCATCAGCGATCTCCCGGACGCCATCCTTGGGGAGATCATCTCTCTTCTCCCCACCAAGGATTGCTGCCGCACCCAAGTCCTCTCAATTCGATGGCGCCCTCAATGGCGCGTCGTGCCCCTTAATCTCGACTATCGTCAGCTATCTCTCGTCAATGATTTTGAAATCCCCAGAGCCATCATCTCCTCCCACCAGGGCTCCGTTCAAAGCCTCTGCATCCCGTCATGCAACCTAAGCAAGCATACCACGCCCTGCACAGTGGACGCCTGGGTGAAATCCCTTGAATTCACAGAACTATAGCTGCTTGAGTTCTACTATTCCCCTAGAAATCACCTACCTGATACCGAACGCCATCTACCTGTGCCCTCAGCACCGATGTCCATCTCGCGGTTTTCCTCCTCTCTCCACACCGCCACCTTTGCGCTGTGCTACCTACCAGACAATCTGGTACTAAACCTTCGACTCCCATTTCTCAAGAAACTTTCACTTGTGCGGGTTCGTATATCGGAGGCCTCATTGCACAACATCATCCACTCTAGTTGCCCTGCCTTGGACAGCTTGGTGCTTGTTTTCACAGTTAGAATCAGTTGTCTCCAAATAAAGTCGCCTAACCTTGTAAGAATTGGAATTTCTTTTGACGGAAGGCAGCTCATCATCCAAGATGCCCCTTCACTTCAAAGGTTGATCCTTGATTCTAGTTATTCACCGTCGCAAATAACCGTCCTCTCTGCGCCTAAACTGGAGACCTTGGGTGTAATACATGATCTCTGTGCTCATTTCAAGGTGGTGTTTGGCTCCACAGTTCTTCAGGTACTTTATATTATCATCTACACTCGTAACCATAAGCTGCATTTTAAATTTCTATGCATAAGTTATATAGCATCTCGGAGTACACATTTTGTACTAATATTATGTTCTATGCTCAATGAAGAGTTTCTCCATGGATAGCCTATCAATGGTGCAGGATTCTGTCAAGATCTTATATATCCAAATGAATAGTTTTGATCTGAACAAGATTATTGGCTTGCTGCAATGCTTTCCATGTCTGGAGAAGTTGTATATAAAGGTGATAATTTCACGCACATTGGAAGCCCGCATATAGTGTACTAGAATTAACTGTTCAGCTGTTGCTCTTTCCACACTCTTTTTTTAGACCTTAACTGTTTTCAATCTTCGTGTCTATTTAGGCAGCAGGACGGGGTAAGAAAGTTATAACCAATCGCTGGATTCTTAAGCACCGGGATTTTCTCACTTCTCATGACATTCGATTGAAGACAATAACACTAGAACGATATGTAGCCAACCATGCAAACACTAGATTTGTCACATTCTTCCTGCTGAATGCGAGGTTACTATTGTCCATCAGGCTTAAGTTTATCAGCGGCATGGTTTTGACGGATGGGTATGTCGAAGAGCAAAAAAAGGAGTTTCAGGTGGGCAAAAGAGCTTCTGAATGTGCCGGGCTTCTATTTACAACATACTGTGGTCATAATCCAGTAAATTTTACGACCCAGGATGTTCATTCTATGTACCTGACCGATCCATTTGACTGTGACTGCCGAAAACAGTGCTGGAGTTAGATGTTGTTTCCCTTTTCAACCTGGGTTTTGTCTAAACCTGGTGAACAATTAACCCTCGCGCTTTTGTACAGTTTGTAAGCTGGAGTTAGATGTTCTTGCCCTTTTCAACTCGGCTGTGACTGTCATATTTTCTTTGAAACAAGGCAAATGGCTTGCGATTCATTTAATTTAGAGTGAAATATTGTAACAAATCCCAACCAAGGGAAATAACATCACTCTCGTCGGCTGCTTGAGCTCACTATGCATTATAGAAGCCAATTGATTAGCCCCCACCAGCACCCACAAACTTATTTCGAACTAGCACAACAAATGGGCTATAAATTTTCAGAGGAAAGGTTGCATCACCGTGACAGATTTGGATTCTGACATTTGGGACCCACGAGGAAATAGCCTATCCAAGGTGGTGTCGACTTACTAGCTAGTCAACAAACGATTCTGCCTACTAGCCGTTGGATTGACATCCAACATCTGTCGTGTATCTTCTATCTCTGGTCTTCTTCCTCCAACCGCCCAAACCAAACCACCCCGTCGGCTCCGCCTGCTCCCGCCTCCCATGGCTGGCTGCGCCTCCGCCGCCCTACCGTACCCTCCAATGTTGGCTAGTCCCCCCCTCTATTCCCCCACACGTCCTGTTATTCTCGGGCGACGTCAGCCCCAACACGCACCCGCACCCGAACCAGTCAACCCTCGTACTCCCCTCCGCCTACGACTGGACTGGTGCATCTTCCATGGCTCCTATTTGTTCCGTCCAAGGCCTTGCCATCGTCCTCGGCCTTGGTTCGCTCGCCGTGCGTGGTGCACCGCCCTCTTGCCTTGTCAACACCGTCAACAACCAAGAGGAACAAGGATATGACTATACGTGGAGAGGATGACAGTAGGGACCCACCAGCGTCATGGCAGTATGCAAGCAAGTGCCTCGTTATTATAAGCCCAAAAAATGGTTCCTCCTAATGGTTGGACATCTGGGGCTCACATCATTGTCAACGTAGTCAATAAACGAGAGAATTACACAACGAGTGGCTGGCACCAGGGACCCAGCAGGTCGCGCAGTTGTTATTTACTTTTTTTAGGAACAAGCAGTTGTTACTTATACTAGTTTTAGCAATGGATCAGGGTAACAACGGGGCTGTGCGGGGGCTGTGGCCCATCTAGCCAGGGTTTTATATATGTTTACCACATCATGAGCCCAGTTGTGTTTTTTTCTTGCTGAAAATGGCTAGCCCAGTTCTTTTTTTAAGAAATACCCAAACGAGGCCTACTTGCTTTATCAGCCCTGCTGGGCTGCAAATCTTCAAGACGAGGAGAGTTTCATTCGGTTTGCCCACAAATGGGCTGTACATTTTTAAAACACATCAAACCGGGAATCAGTTTCAATTTTTTTTAATTACAAGATTTTAAATTCCATTGATTTTTATGCATGGACAATTATTTGGATTTTATATTTATATAAATAAATTTTCAAAATAGTTTGAATGTGACTTGATATTTCGGGATTAAAAACAGTTGGCCGCACAGAAATATGCAAAATTTCGTACTCCCTCCGTTTTTATTTACTCCGCATATTAGAGTTGAGTGAAGTCAAACTTACTAAAATTTAACCAATTTTATAGAAAAAGAATATAAATATTTACCATACTATATGAAGTGGAAGTACATTCAATAATAAATCTACTGGTATTGATTTGTTATTGTATATGTTAATATTTTTTTCTATAAACTTTGTTAAAATTTATAAAGCTTGACTTTGACCAAACCTAATACGCGGAGTAAATAAAAACGGAGGGAGTATAATTTTTAACCGTGGCCACAATATGGGGTGTAATGCTAACAAAAAGAAGATGGGCTCCAAAAAATTCTTAAGAATTGGCAAATGGGCTGTAAATTATTAGAAACAATGGCAGATGGGATGTATGTTGTTGTTTTCCACAGATTTGAGGCTGACTTGTACGCCTACTACAGGTTGACCCGTATGCTTTCCTAAAAAATAAGGTTGACGCACACGCAACGCCGTGTCAACTTAGTCAACACACGAGAGCAGTGACTGTTGGATGTCCATCCAATGGCCGTTGTGCTTCTTCATTCTCTGCTCTTCCTGCTCCAGGCGCTCAAACAAGCGCCGGCGGGACTGCGTGCTCGCTCCTCCCGCGGCCGGCTATGCTGCCGCACAGGCCTCACCACCCCATCGTTCTCCCATCGCTGGCCTAGCCATCCCTCTACTCTCCCACACCTGCTGTTATTCTCCGGCGACGGCAGACGAACCAGTAAACCCTCGCAGTCCCCTGCGCGTGGGAAACAACCGCCGAGTTTTCCCTTGCTCTGTGCCGTTCCCTTCCTAGGCCTCGCCGTCGTCCACCGCCCTGGTGCTCTCGGCACGGCGTGGTCAACCTGGTGAACGAACGACATGCATCGGAAGTGGACTGTACGTGGAGAGGCTGACAGCTGGGTCCATGGCCGCACGCAAGGAAATGCCTCCTTATTACACGCAAAATAATGATTCCTCCACCTGACAGCTGCGACCCACCGGAAGGGCCTCTATATTTCGCGAAAAAAAGTTCCCCCGCTGACAGGTCGGACCCACCAGCTATATCTTCGCATGCAAGGAAGTGCCTCGTTATTACGCACACAAAAAATGAATACTCTCCCTGCTAGCTCGGACCCACCATAGTGGGAGGCTGACTTGTGGGCCTACTAAGATGACGGGGACGGAGGGCTTTCTCAACTTAGTCAATATGAACGATTCTAGCTCCAGTGACCGTACGATGTCCATCCAATGACCGTAGTGCTTCTTCAGCATCTGGTCTTCTTGCTCCAGCCGCCCAAACAAGCGTCGGCCGTGCCGCCTGCTCCTGCCTCCCGTGTCCGGCTGTGCTGCCACCGCTGGCCATGCCATCCCTCTATACTCACCCACACCACCTGTTATTCTCTGGCGACGGCAGCCTAACACCGCAGCCGAAGCAGTCAACCCACGTACTCCCCTCCACGTGGGCATCCACTGCCGCGTCTTCCCCGGCTCCGCATCGTCCCCTTCCTAGGCCTCGCCGTCATCCACCGCCCTGGTGCTCTCGGCGCGGCGTGGTCAATGTCGTCAACGAACGACTTCCATCGGAAGAGTACTGTACGTGGAGAGGCTGACAGCTGAGTCCACGGCCGCAGCAAGGAAGTGCCTCCTTAATACGCGCCAATTATTCCTCCACTTGACAGCAGGGACCCACCAAATGGGCCACCGTATTTCATGAAAAAAATGTTTCCCCCCTGACTGCTGGGACCCACCAGCAACATCTTCGCAAGCAAGGAAGTGCGTCCATATTACGGGCAAAAAGAAAAATGATTTGCCCCCCTGACTGTTGGGACCCACCAGCTACATCTTCGCATGCAAGGAAGTGCCTGACAGTCGGGACCCACCTGGTCGAAGCGGACGTAGCATTGTCATTCTGGTCGTGAACGTGTACGTACATATGATCGGGCTGTCTGCAGGCTGCAGCGATGAACCGTGGCCGTGTAAGGAAGGGCACGTGTGGTAGTAGAGGCGCGCACGTGTCGTAGTAGAGGCGCGCATGTAGCATGTACACATACATACAGCGGCCAGGGTGCAAGAAAGAAAATACGGCCACGTACGTACATACGGGCAGGGTCTCGAACGCCTAGTCGCGCATACATACGGCCAGGGCTCGTGTACATGGCAGGGTCGGAACGGAGAAACTGCGTCGTCGTCGTGTTCATGGGGAGGCAACGGAATGCGTCGTGTTCATCGGGAGGCAACGGAACGCATGCTGTTCATCGGGAGCCAACCGGCTTGGACGGAACAGCCAATGGAAACGAGGCCTGGCGTACCGCAGAACGGAGGAAACGGCCTTGTGTTCGACCGGCCACGGTCGAAACGGGATCTTGTTCATCGGGAGGGGTCTGGCGTACCGCAAAACGGAGGAAACGGACCTCCTACGGTCGAAACATGGTCCTGTTGATCGGGAGGGGTGTGCCGTACCGCAAAACAGAGGAAACGGACTTGTGTTGGAGCTCTACGGTCGAAACGGGGGTCCTGTTCATCGGGAGGGGTGTGGCGTACCGCAAAACAGGACTCCACGTGATACTGTTCATCTCCACCGTCGAATGCCTCCACGAGCTCCTATTCATCCACCGTCGACCTCCTCCAGCCTCAACCTATGACTGTTCATCCACGGGCTCCTGTTCATCCAGCCTCCACCGCGTGCTCCTCCACCGACTACTGTTCAACTAGCCCTCTCCACGGGGTCCTGTTCAACCACCCCTCCACGGGGTCCTGTTCATCCACCGGCTCGATCGATCGGGGTCCTGTTCATCCAGCGGCAGCAGCCTCTACTACCACGGGGTCCTGTTCATCCAACCCCCCACCAGAAACTATTCATCCAAACTGTAACACCCCGAGAATCATGCTACAGTAATCTCCCCCTAATGGTGGCCATGTCATCGTGATTACTATGTAGCTTGCCACTTGTCCAAAAATCAAAGCCTTTTTCAAATTTAAAATAAGTCGAATAAATTATTTCTTTGGGCAGTAAAACTAAAATGTTCACCTTATCCTATAAATTTCCCTGATCACTGTCATGTTGAACCAACCTCTTCTTAATTCCCAAAATGCCCATGGGAATTAATTTGGTGCTCCAGCAGCATTTAAATTGGACTTTTCAATTTCTAAAATTGATTAGGCAACTCCTTTTGACCCCAAACTTTTTGTTCCATCTCAAGGTTTTGTGCTAGTTTTATGTGCCAAGTTTTGTTGAAAACAAAACTCATTTTGGTACTGAAAGAAAAATGCAAAACAGAGCAAATAAAAGAAACAAAAAAGGAAAAAAGAAAAGGGAAAAGGCAGAGGAGAGAGAGAGAAGCCCGTGGCCTTCCCTTGGGCCTCGGCCCATCCCAGCAGGTCGGCCCACGCCCCCTCCCCGGTCGCTCTCCCCTCCCTCCTGTTCCACCGACCCGGTGCGCGCGCCGAGCGCGCCCCAACCGCACCCGCTCGCTGGTGTCGAGGTGGATAAGGGCGGCGCCTCGGGATCCCCTTTCCCTAGATCCCCCTCATCCACTCCCCCTAGACGCCTCCTCCATTCTCCCTCTCTCTCTCGCCTCTCCCTCGAGCTCTCTCCCTCTCCACCGAGCGCATCCGATGCCGCGTCTTCGTCGTCCGACCGGCGTTCCCGAGCCCGGCAACCGAGCCTGGGAGGTGCGCTGTCCTCTGCCTCATCGTCCTCGTGCATCAGCTGGAGCCGGGGAGGTCGGCGACGCCGGCATCGCCCTCTTCCCCTTCTCGGTGGTCACCGGCGATCACCGGAGCCACAGGCCTCCCTCTGCGCTCCCGACCCCCGAGAGGCCTCCGTGTGCCTGCCCCGTAAGCTCCGCATCCTCCCTCCCCATCCTTGCTCCTCCCTCCCTAGCTAGCTGGCCGTAAGCGCCGGCTCCGCTGACCGCCATTGTTGCCGTGCACGAGCTCCCGAGCTCCTCCTGCTCCGTCTAGTCCCCATAGCGCGCTCCTGGAGGACTGATGTTGCTGCCTAGCCGCTTAGCTTTCTTAGAATCAAGTCGTAGCCGCACCTGCACGTTTCCGAATTCCGGCCGCCGTGGTACCTCATCGTCCGGCCATCTCCGGTCGTTTCCGAGGCCCCGCGCTACCTCGTTTGGATGCGGCGTTGCTCACTTGTTCGAACGCACCAAACGCGGGGGCCAAATGGCCCCTATATGAGGATTCTGGCGAGGTCCCGAGCGCCTCCGCCGTGTTTTCGGTTGCCGGCGTTCAATCGCCGGCCACCGCCAACATGGCACACCTGGGGCCACCCCTGGGTCACTGCCAGCGGGCCCCGCAGGCCCCGTTGACTGGGTTTGACCCAGTCAACGTGCTGACTAGGCATCTCTTTGACGCTGACGTGCGGGCCCTACCGCTTAATCCTCTAATTAAAATGTTTTCATAATTAAAACTATTAGTTTAGTTAATTCGTCCATGACAGGTGGGGCCTTCCTGATAAATAACTCTATTAGTTAGTTTTAAAACTCTGTTAACTCTCTCTATGACATGTGGGTCTCGCTGGACCCACAGGTCAGATTTGACCCTGGTCAGCGAGTCTATTGACTGCTAACGTCATCCCCATGCAATGCTGACGTCATAATTCCATTTTTGTTAATTTAAATACTTTCTAGAAATGCTAAAATCTTTAGAAATTCGTAGTAAATAAACCGTAGCTCGGATCGAAAAACTTTATACATGAAAGTTGCTCAGAACGACGAGACGAATCCGAATAGCGAACATGCAACCTTTCCCCTCTGTTTCATCTGTCCGAAAATGCCAAACTTCAGGAAAGCATTCCCGGATGTTTTCCCCCTTCACCTATATCGTGTAACCATACGTTAGGTCACACCCGGCACAGCATATTGCCACGTTGTGCTTTTGTGATGCTATGTTTGCTTTATATTTACTGTTTCTTCCTCCTTTTCTCTCCGGTAGACCCCGAGACCGAGGCTGCCCCTGTGATCTACTACGTCGACGATGACCCCTCCTTGCCAAAGCAACCATGCAACCCCCCCCCCCTTTGATCATTCCGATATCGCCCATTCCATTCTCTCATGCTTGCATTAGATTTTGCTACTGTTATTGTTTGCTCCTATTCTGATGCATAACCTGCTTTTGTAACCTGCTCATTGTTACCTACCTGCTTATCCTAAAACTTCTTAGTATAGGTTGGTTAGTGATCCATCAATGACCCCCACCTTGTCCTTGTTGCCCCTGCTTCATCATTGAAGACCCGATCAACGGGATCGAAGACCAGGCCCCGGCACCGCACATCACTTTCCCCTTAGTTGTTCGACACTACTGGGTTACTATCGAGTGCCGAGGGTGAGACCTCTACAGCACTTCTGATGTTAACCCTGTAGTGTAGCTAATCGGTCGTGGTCATAGAGGGTGATTCCGCCTTAACCACTTCCGATACGACTCTGTCATGCAACCCCTCAAGTGTGAACCTCGGGGGTGGTTCCTCTTACGTTCACCTTGATGATTACATCGAGTGGAATTCACCGGGGGTGATTCCTCGGGTTTTCCCCTTGATGTTTGGACACACAGTTACTATGGTTACTATGACTTTACACTGGACCATGTTACTAAAGACGGGTCGGCCCTGAGGGGTACCCGCGCGAGCTTAATTGCGAGTGATGTGGAGACGGGTTGACCTGGAGGGTGCCCGCGAGATAATTACGAGGCGTGGCCGGGCAATCCTAGCCCTTGCCACAAGTACTCGAGATGGGGCAACGGGGTCACATCTTTCATGAGTCTCTGCTTGTTACCGCGCGTTCCTAATCCACTACGATTTGGATATTTGATCCAAGGGGCCTCTGGCCTGATAGCACTAACCATCACGTGGGCATAGTATGGGCGTTCTATGTCGTATGCATCAGCCGAAGGTTAATAGACGTCAGCGACTGAGCGGCGCGCGCCGGGTTGGACTGCGTAAGCACCTGCCTTGTTAAAGGAGGTAGCTAGGTCTGCTCACCGGCCGCGTACACAACGTGCAGGAGTTCCCAGGGAGATGGCCCATGACCCCTGGGGGCATAGGTTTAGTCCGGCGTGCTAACCTCTCTATTAAGCCTAGGTCAGGTTGCGGCGTATTGTTTGGCCGAGGCCGGGCATGACCCAGGAAAGTGTGTCCGACCGGAGATAATCGAGCGTGGTGAGTAAGTTGGTGCACCCCTGCAGGGAAGAAAACATCTATCGATAGCCTGTCCTACGGTAACGGACACTTGGAGTTGTATCCCGATCGATACAACTAGAACTGGATACTTGTGATGAGAATTGGATTGTGATGACAAATGGATAGTATGGCTCTGGGATTGCTTTCTCGCAGGGCGTCGAGAAAGGATCTCTGGCCGAGGTTGATAACACTACTACTACTTTACCTTATGCTACTCTACTCCCTCCTGTTGCTGCAAGATGGTGATTTCCAGAAGATGCTAGTCTTCGATAGGACTAGGTTCTCCCCTCTATTCTGACCTTTCTGCAGCCCAGTCCACATATACAACCTTCCTTTGATAATGTTGCATATATAGTGTAGATCCTTGCTTGCGAGTACTTTGGATGAGTATTCACGGTTGCTTTGCTCCCCCTTTTCCCCCTTTCTTCTCCTTTCCGGTTGATGCAACCAGATGTCGGAGCCCAGGAGCCAGATGCCACCGCCGATGCTTACTACTACGTGGAGGCCGCCAACGACCAGGAGTAGTTAGGAGGCTCCCGGGCAGGAGGCCTTGCCTTTTCGATCGATGTTGCTTTTGTGCTAGCCTTCTTAAGGCAAACTTGTCTAACTCATGTCTGTACTCAGATATTGTTGCTTCCGCTGACTCTTGTGTAATCAAGCTTATGTATTCGAGCCCTCGAGGCCCCTGGCTTGTAATATAAAGCTTGTATTATTTTAATTTGTGTCTAGAGTTGTGTTGTGATATCTTCCCGTGAGTCCTTGATCTTGATCGTACACATTTGCGTGTATGATTAGTGTACGATTGAATCGAGGGCGTCACACAAATCCCCCCCCCCCCAACAACGCCCACTGTTCATCAAGGGAAGGAGGCAGCAGTGTTCGATCAGCTTCAATTAGCAGCAGTAGCGAAGGAATCACTCGGGTTCAGTTAACAGCAAGGGATCGATCGATCGCTCGGGTTCAGTAACGCGTAGCCTGCAGTGCAATCGCTCGGGTTCAGTTAGAGCCCAACGCCTCGCTTGGGTTCAGTTAGAGCGCAACGCCTCGCACACACGCGCGTACGTACGTGAGAAACGCGCATCGCTCGGCCCCCGACCACCCACCATAACCAGGAACTCCCCGATATTTTCCTCGCCCTCGCTTCTACCACGGTTTTTTCCGTCATGGACGGCCCAAGGAATGTCATGCAGTTGCGTCTCCGGCCCGCCCAGGACGAAAAGCCCATTTTCTGTCATGATTTTTTGTCATAGAAGTAGGAGCCCACTAAATTTCAATTAATCATATTACTTAAAGTTCAATAATCATCATAGAAGTGTCATAAGTATGATAGAAAAAAATTCAAATTAAAGTTCAATTAATCATATTACTTAAGAACTACCACTTAGATAGACATCCCTCTAGTCATCTAAATGATCACGTGATCCATATCAACTAAACCATGTCCGATCATCACGTGAGATGGAGTAGTTTTCAATGGTGAACATCTCTATGTTGATCATATCTACTACATGATTCACGTTCGATCTTTCGATCTCAGTGTTCCGAGGCCATATCTGCATATGCTAGGCTCATCAAGTTTAACCCGAGCATTCTGCACGTGCAAAAGTGGCTTGCACCCGTTGTATGTGAACGTAGAGCTTATCACACCCGATCATCACGTGGTGCCTCGGCATGACGAACTGTAGCAATGATGCATACTCAGGGAGAACACTTATACCTTGAAATTTAGTGAGGGATCATCTTATAATGCTACCATCGTACTAAGCAAAATAAGATGCATAAAGGATAAACATCACATGCAATCAATATGTGACATGATATGGCCATTATCATCTTGTGCCTTTGATCTCCATCTCCAAAGCACCGTCATGATCTCCATCGTCACTGGCTTGACACCTTGATCTCCATCATAGCATCGTTGTCATCTCGCCAACTATTGCTTCTACGACTATCGCTACCGCTTAGTGATAAAGTAAAGCAATTACATGGCGATTGCATTTCATACAATAAAGCGACAACCATAAGGCTCCTGCCAGTTGCCGATAACTTATACAAAACATGATCATCTCATACAACAATTTATATCTCATCACGTCTTGACCATATCACATCACAACATGCCCTGCAAAAACAAGTTAGACGTCCTCTACTTTGTTGTTGCAAGTTTTACATGGCTGCTACGGGCTTCTAGCAAGAACCGTTCTAACCTACGCATCAAAACCACAACGATTTTTCGTCAAGTGTGCTGTTTTAACCTTCAACAAGGACCGGCCGTAGTCAAACTCGATTCAACTAAAGTTGGACAAACAGACACCCGCCAGCCACCTGTGTGCAAAGCACGTCGGTAGAACTAGTCTCATGAACGCGGTCATGTAATGTCGGTCCGGGCCACTTCATCCAACAATACCCCCGAATCAAAGTAAGACATTGGTGGTAAGTAGTATGACTATTATCGCCCACAAATCTTTGTGTTCTACTCGTGCATATCATCTACGCATAGACCTGGCTCGGATGCCACTGTTGGGGAAGGTAGTAATTCAAAAAAATTCCTACGATCACGCAACATCTATCTAGGAGATGCATAGCAACGAGAGGGGACAGTGTGTCCACGTACCCTCGTAGACCGAAAGCGGAAGCGTTTAGTAACACGGTTGATGTAGTCGAACGTCTTCACGATCCAACTGATCCAAGTACCGAACGTACGGCACCTCCGTGTTCAGCACACGTTCAGCACAATGACGTCCCTCGAGCTCTTGATCCAGTAGAGGATCAAGGGAGAGTTCCGTCAGCATGACAGCATGGCGATGGTGTTGGTGATATGATCCGCGCAGGGCTTCGCCTAAGCACTACGACAATATGACCGAGGTGGTAAACTAGGGAGGGGGGCACCGCACACGGCTAAGAAACAATTGTTTTGCTTTGGGGTTCCCCCTGCCCACATATATAAAGGAGGGGGAGGAGGAGGCCGGCCCAAGGGGGGCGCGCTAAGAGGGGGGAGTCCTACTAGGACTCCGTTCCTAGTAGGATTCGGCCCCCCTCCTTCCATCTAACGGAGAGGGGAAAGGGGATAGGAGGGAGAGGGAGAAGGAAAGGGGGGGCCGCCCCCCCCCCCCCCCAACCCCTTGTCCAATTCGGTTTGGGCTTGGGGGACTTCCGGCCACCTCTTGTGGCAGCCTCCCTCTCTCCACTATGGCACAATAGGCCCATTAACTTTCCCGGAGGGTTTCGATAACCTGCCGGTACTCTCAAAAATCTCCGATCTTCTTCGGAACCATTCCGGTGTCCGTATATAACCTTCCAATATATGAATATTTACCTCTCGACCATTTCGAGACTCCTCGTCATGTTCGTGATTTCATCTGGGACTCTGAACAAACTTCGGTCACCAAAACACATAACTCATAATACAAATCATCATCGAACGTTAAGCGTGCGGACCCTACGGGTTCAAGAACTATGTAGACATGACTGAGACACATCTCCGATAAATAACCAATAGCGGAACCTGGATGCTCATATTGGCTCCTACATATTCTACGAAGATCTTTATCGGTCAAACCGCATAACAACATACGTCATTCCCTTTGTCATCAGTATGTTACTTGCCCGAGATTCGATCGTCGGTATCATCATACCTAGTTCAATCTCGTTACCGGCAAGTCTCTTTACTCATTCCGTAATGCATCATCTTGCAACTAACTCATTAGTCACATTGCTTGCAAGGCTTATAGTGATGTGCATTACCGAGAGGGCCCAGAGATACCTCTCCTATACACGAAGTGACAAATCTTAATCTCGATCTATGCCAACCCAACAAACACCTTCGGAGACACCTGTAGAGCATCTTTATAATCACCCAGTTACATTCTGATGTTTGACAGCACACAAGGTGCCCCTCCGGTATTCGGGAGTTGCATATCTCATAGTCAGAGGAACATGTATAAGTTATGAAGAAAGCAATAGCAATAAAACTAAACGATCATTATGCTAAGCTAACGGATGGGTCTTGTCCATCACATCATTATCTAATGATGTGATCCCGTTCATCAAATGACAACACATGTCTATGGTCAGAAAACTTAACCATCTTTGATTAACAAGCTAGTCAAGTAGAGGCATACTAGCTAGGGACACTCAGTTTTGTCTATGTATTCACACATGTACTAAGTTTCCAGTTAATACAATTATAGCATGAATAATAAATATTTATCATGATATAAGGAAATATAAATAACAACTTTATTATTGCCTCTAGGGCATATTTCCTTCAGGGGCACCTCCCCCAAGCTTGGCAGAAGCCAAGGGGAGTGCCCATACCCGATACTCAATTTTCTTTTGCTGATGAAGAAGGTGGTGGTGATGAAGTAGAGATCTTGTCCTCGGATTTCCATGGCACAGGTCTACCATCATAAGAGGAGTGAGTCTCACAGGGTCCTGCAACCGGCAGCCAAACTCATACCTTCAAACCTCGCCTCATATTCAAAGACTTGGTTTTGGAGATCGTAGATCTGGCTTTGGAGGAAGTTGATTTGCTCGTTGAGGATGAAGACGATGTCCTTCATGGACTTGCCATCCACCTTGAGATCACGGGTTAAGTCTATGATCATGACGTGATTGGCATTGATTCAACGCTCCACCATCCCTTTGCACCGGAAGACCCCCCGCTCCATAGCTTCAAGCCTGGCCTCCATGGTTCCCATCCCCTTGGGACCTTGCACATCACGGATGTGCAGCACCCCCTCATGCATCCGGATGACCTGAGGGTGCTGCACCACCTCCCGCAAATATGGGTTGATGACGTTCTTGAAGAACTTGTCCTTGGAGGAGCTTGAAGCGGTCATGGTAGATGTGATCTGACAGAAAACAGCAAGGAAAAGAAAACAGAAGATTTCTCCGCGATACGATGGTCAACAGGTTCGGGGGGTATATAAAGATTTTTTATCTTGGGAAACAAGCAAACGGTAGAAAAACGGAGTCCGGAAGACACCCGAGGTGGGCACAACCCACATGGGCGCGCCTAGCAAGCCAGGCGCGCCCTGGTGTCTTGTGCCCACCAGGGTGACCTTCTTGGTTGTTTCTTATTTTCCTAATTTTTGTTATATTCCAAAACTAACAAAAAAAACATTTTGTGGATTTTTCGGAGTCCATTTACTTACCGTATCACGTACCTCCTTTTTTCAGGATTCTGGAGTGTTCCGGAATGACTCTTTTATATGTTCTTATGGTGTCAAAGTTTGGATAATATTAGTTTCAACATTAATGGGCGTAGCTGAGATATAATGTTTTATTCGTTGCCCATTAACAAACTTCGGGTTAGTACCTTCGGCATTATTTATTTTGATAGCTCCAGATTGATAAACCTCCTCGATAACATAGGTTCCTTCCCATTTGGAGAGGAGTTTTCCTGCAAAGAATCTAAAACGAGAGTTGTACAAAATAACATATTCTCCAACCTTGAACTCACTAATACGTCCATTTTGCATCATGTTTTCTTACTGTTATTTATGATGTTTTTATCAATAATAATGCTTTTTGGAGTAATTCTAATGCCTTTTCTCTCATAGTATGCAAGGTATATACAAAGAGGGAGAATTCCGGCAGCTGGAAATCTGCACCTGGAAAAGCTATATCATGCCACCTATTCTGTACAACTCCAAACAAGCTGAAACTTCATGAAGACTTTTTATTAAATATTTGAGGAATATTGGAGCAAATAATTTCCAGAGGGGGCCCACTAGGTGGGCACAACCCACTTGGGCGCGCCAGGGAGCCCAGGCACGCCCTGGTGGGTTGTGCTCACCCAGGCCCACCTCCGGTGCCCATCTTCTGGTATATAGGTCGTTTTTACCTAGAAAAAATAAGGAGAGGACTTTCGGGTGGGCAGGAGCACTTTTGCCCTCCGGCGGAGCGATTCTGCCGGGGGGAACTTCCCTCCCAGAGGGGGAAATCATCGTCATCATCATCACCAACAACTCTCCCATCTTGGGGAGGGCAATCTTCATCAACATCTTCAACAGCGCCATCTCATCTCAAACCCTAGTTCATCTCTTGTGTTCAATCTTGTTACCGAAACTATAGATTGGTGCATGTGGGTGACTACTAGTGTTGATTACATCTTGTAGTTGATTACTATATGGTTTATTTGGTGAAAGATTATATGTTCAGATCCAATATGATATTTAATAACCCTCTGA
This sequence comes from Aegilops tauschii subsp. strangulata, assembly GCF_002575655.3. NCBI lineage: Eukaryota > Viridiplantae > Streptophyta > Magnoliopsida > Poales > Poaceae > Aegilops > Aegilops tauschii. Next base: position 106,447,045 of record NC_053036.3, on the reverse strand, counting down.
TCTTAAGCATGATTATCATTTGCGAGTAGTTACTTTTGTTCTTGAGGTCACGGGAGAAATCATGTTGCAAGTAATCATGTGAACTTGATATGTGTTCGATATTTTGATAGTATGTATGTTGTGGTTCCCTTAGTGGTGTCATGCGAACGTCGACTACATGACACTTCACCATATTTGGGCCTAAGGGAATGCATTGTGGAGTAGCAATTAGGTGATGGGTTGCGAGAGTGACAGAAGCTTAAACCCCAGTTTATGCACTATTCCGTAAGGGACCGATAGGATCCGAAAGTTTAATGCTATGGTTAGAATTTATTCTTAATACTTTTCTCGTAGTTGTGGATGCTTGCGAGAGGGTTAATCATAATTAGGAGGTTTGTTCAAGTAAGAACAGCACCTAAGCACCGGTCCACCCACATATCGAATTATCAAAGTACCGAACACGAATCAAACCAACATGGTGAAAGTGACTAGATGAAAATCCCGTGTACCCTCAAGAACGGTTTGCTTATCATAAGAGACCGTTTTGTCCTGTCCTTTGCCTCAAAAGGATTGGGCTACCTTGCTGCACCTTTGATACTACTATCGTTACTTGCTCGTTACAAATTACCTTGCTATCAAACTACTCTGCTCTTATAATTTCAGCACTTGCAGACATTACCTTGGGTCATCCCAAAAGTAATGTCTTAAATCATAGAAGAATTTTTTTCTTTTGTTGATATGGAAAGCTAGGTGGTAAATATTTAGCAACAATGTAATTAGCATAGTCAGCATACCAAGGAGTGTTATGAGAGACATTTATTGCAGCTAACTGCTCATCAGGAAAACTGTCATCAATAGGTAGTGGGTCATCAAGCACATTTTCAAGCCTAGATAAGTTATCAGCTACATGATTCTCTGCTCCTTTTCTATCTATGATAAGTAAATCAAATTCTTGTAGCAAGAGAACCCAAAGAATAAGTCTAGGTTTAGCATCTTTATTTTCCATAAGATATTTAATAGCAGCATGGTCGGTGTGAACAATTACTTTTGAATCAACAATGTAAGATCTAAATTTATCACAAGCAAACACCACTGCTAGAAATTCGTTTTCAGTAGTTGCATAATTTCGTTGAGCACTATCTAGAGTTTTACTAGATTAATGAATAACATTCAGTTTCTTATCAACTCTTTGTCCTACAACAGCACCAACAGCATAATCACTAGCATCACACATAATTTCAAAAGGCAAGTTCCAATCAGGTGGTTGAACAATAGGTGCAGAAATTAAGACTTTCTTGAGTGTTTTGAAGTCTCTAAACAATCATCATCAAAAACAAAAGGAATATCCTTTTGAAAAAGATTTGTAAGAGGCCTAGAAATTTTAGATAACTCTTTGATAAATCTCCTATAGAAACCAACTTGACCTAGGAAACTACGAATACCTTTGATATCTTTAGGACATGTCATTTTCACAATTGCATCAACCTTAGCTTTGTCCACTTCAATACCTCTTTCAGAAATTTTATGGCCTAAAACAATACCTTCATTAACCATAAAGTGGCACTTCTCCCATTTCAAGACAAGATTTGTTTGCTCGCATCTCTGCAAAACTCGATCATGATTGCTTAAACAATCATCAAAAGACTTCCCATAAACAGAGAAGTCATCCATGAAAACCTCTACAATCTTTTCACAAAAGTCAAAGAATATAGCAGTCATACATCATTGAAAGGTTGCAGGTGCATTGCATAAACCGAAAGGCATGCGTCTATAAGCATAAGTTCCTAAGGGACAAGTGAAAGTGGTCTTTTCTTGATCAGGTTGAGAAACAGGTATTTGTGAAAAACCAGAATATCCATCAAGGAAGCAAAAATGTGTGTGCTTAGATAATCTTTCTAACATTTGATCGATAAAAGGCAGAGGGTAATGATCTTTTCTAGTTGCTTTGTTTAATTTTCTAAAATCAATTGCCTGTAACAATTCTTTGTGGAATAAGTTCATTCTTATCATTAGGAACAACAGTAATAGTTCATTTCTTAGGGACACAATGAATAGGACTTACCCATCTACTATCAGCTATAGGATAGATTATACCTACTTCCAGAAGTTTTAATATTTCCGTTCTTACCACTTCCTTCATTTTTGGATTTAACCGACGTTGGTGATCAACAACGGGTTTAGCATCAGGTTCCATATTAATCTTATGCTGACATAGAGTGGGACTAATGCCCTTTAAATCATCAAGACTATATATCCAATAGCAGCTTGGTGCTTCCTTAGAACTATCAATAATCTTTCTTCTTCATGTTCTGAAAGGTTAGCACTAATAATAACAGGATATATCTTCTTTTCATCAAGATAAGCATATTTCAAAGTGTCTGGCAATTGTTTTAATTCAAACACGGGATCACCTTTAGGTGGAGGAGGACCTTCTAGAGTTTCAATAAGCAAATTGTGTTCACGCAAAGGACGTTGTTCGAAGAAAATCTTATCTATTTCATTTCTTTCATACATATGTAAATCATTTTCATGGTCTAGCAAATATTGTTATAGTGGATCAGTAGGAGGCACAACAATAGAAGCAACACCAATTATTCATCCTTACTAGGCAATTCTTTTTCATGAAGCTTTCTACTAAACTTGGAAAAATTAAACTCATGAGACTCATCAGCAAAACTAACACCGACAGTTTGTTTCTCACAATCTATTCTAGCATTAACGACCAAAGATAATGGGACAAAAGTCATCTTGTGGGGAACTAAGAACAAGAAAATCAGTAGGGTATTTTATTTTCCCACGCAAGACTTCAACATCTCTAACAATCTCAAGTGGTGTGATGGTGTCTCTATTAGCAAGTTTAATAGTGGCATATATTTCTTCTACTTCAGCGGGTGCTATGTCATTCATAATTTCTTGATATAAGGTGTAAGGAATAGCACTCACGCTAGCACCTATGTCATATAAACCATGATAACAATGATCTCCTATTTTAACTGAGACAACGGGCATGCCAACAATAGGTACAGTCTATAGTCTATATTACACTGTAAATTTTAGTGTTTTCTTTTATTTTTTGTAACTTACAGTCTATATTAAACTGAATATCTTTGTACTAACAGTCTAAGTTAATGTACTTTAACTCTGTAACTTACTATTCTATGTACTAAAAGTTCCAGTCTAAATTGCAGTGTAATTACACTGTAATTCATTTGGATTTTATTCTACTTAATTACACTATATGTCACTATAATTCACACTATAATGTCACAGTGACTTCCAGTGTCGGTGCACTAACATTACAGTGTAATTACACTGCTCTTTTACACTGATAATTGCACTGTATATCCCTGTAATTTACAGTCCAATTTTCATTTGGAATATATTATATGTAATTACACTACAATGTTAGTGCACTTACACTATATATCCCTTTGTAATTACAGTGAATTACATTTGTAATTATAGTGTTTATTATTTTATATGTGTATTTTTTACTATGTATTTACACTGGATTGTCAGTGTACTTACACTGTAAATCCTTGTGTAATTTTAGTGGATTAATTCTGTAATCGGAGTGCTATAAATAATTTTGACCATGGTTAGTTGCAGTGTTGGTTTGTTGTGAGTGATGTAAATCATTTGGAAACAGATGAGTAGATTGATGAAGGATTGTGTGAGATATGTTGTCTTTTAGTTTACCACCATAATTCTTTCGTTGGTCTTCTCATTTTTAGTCTTTTATGGTGTTCATTCAGCTTCGATCCTTGCTTCATAATAATCAATTTTTTAACTATGGTTAGTGATACAGATGTGCAGATTGCGGAAGGCTTGTGGGCAGGAACCCGATGATATTTCTTCTGATGACAGTGTAGATTTTTCTTCTGTCCTTGTTCTGCCTTTCAGGTTGTGTTGGATCTTGCTGAAATTCTTCACTCATCTAACTCGGATAACCCAAGATTTCTGAAGAGTGGTCAGAGACGCTCGTTTTCAATGTGCTCGATTATCTTGCTCGGTCTTCATTCAACCTTTGGCCTCAATTTACTAATCTTCATAATGTACTTTACTGTTTTTTCATTTTGTAATTCTTGTTTAGGCTTACTGTAACTTTAGCCCAGTTAGCATTTTCAAATTCTGCAGCTCATTCTGCATGTTTAAAAAGATGAGTTGCAAGATAGACCAATAAATTTTGAACTATTTGCTTCTAGTATTTAAAATTACCGAGTTGTCTGAATGCCACAGATAACTATTTGAGCTAGTAATTGTGGCTTCATGATTATATTGTCTTTCTCTTGCGTGAATCTTGCTTGGCCTTGTTTTTGCTTCTCTGTTGTTTCTATTCTTGTTTCTTCATTATGCACCACTCCTTTTCAAATCCTCTGGCCTTGCTATCATCTTTGATTTCTTCTTTTTGTCCCTCTTGGCTTTTGGCCATCTCTTTTCCTATATGGTTTACTTTGTGACTTTTGGGGTTGAAGCTTTAGTTAGTGCTTTTTGGTTCAAGTTTCAGTTAATATATTGTCAGTTTCATTTCCAGTCCGAACTTTTCGGTCATGGATGATATATGGCTTTTACTTGGTTGTCAACTCTTATTTACAGTCTCAAAATGCATGAATTACAGTGTGCAATCAACTGTGGTAAACAATCTTGTACGTGTGCTTACAGTCTTGTAGAATTGCTTTTACAGCTTGATTGTGCATGAATTACTATATAGTTTACTATATAATTTTAAGTTCAGTTTACTGCTCTTGGGTCCAAGCTTTGGTGAGTCTGCCATGTGAATCTTATGCGACCTACTGGTTTAGATTTGTTGTGCAACTGTTCCTATGTTTCAGTTTTCAGATCATATAATTTGCTATGGCTGAACTTTTCAGTCAGTTCATGATCTTGTTTTTGTAGCATCGGTAATGCATGTTGTTTTAACTGCACTGTACTTTTTTTACAGTGTTGAAATACATGAATTACAGTGTCAAAGTATTTATTTTTTTGGTCGAATTTCACGTGTTGTACATGGATTACTGTCTATTTTACTATGTTTCACTGAGTTTTCAGCCCTTGTAATTTGCTCCATCACCATGAATGCTATGTGCTTGTCATGAATGCTATGCACTTGTCATGACTCCAAGCGGGGTCCAGTCCAACCCAATAAGCTTTTTCTGACGGGGCAGTTTTAAGCACGGCCTCGTTGAAACGTACATACATACAAGAGAACAAAGAGACATATAGGTGTCACAATTCTATTGGATGTAAAATTTGACTGAAAGCCAATTAGATTTCAGTCAGATGTTAAATAGACAGTCCTAAAAATTTTGAGAAGCCATCTGGGACACCTATCGGAAAATTAAGACATTCCTTTTGAGCTTTTAAACATATTTCGATACATTCCTTTTGAGCTTTTAAACATATTTCGATGACACTCGGTTTTGGCCCGGTTTTTTGTTAACTAACTGGGCAATTCTCTTCTTAATTAAGTGATGAAGCAAATGTTTTGCCTCTGTTTTGAAGAAAAAAAGTATTTCAATGACACGGGTAGTACGCCATTGATTTTGCAAGCATACTAATAAGATCAATATCGGCATGGTAAAAGTCCTATTGAGTGCCTGAACATAGATCAGATATACAAAAACCCTTCCCCTCATCAGACCCTTTCATTTCCTTTCACGGCTAATCTGAACATACACTCAAAGTCGCACACTCAGATGAAAGTTAAACGGAACAGATTTATTCATGACGAACTCAGCCAGACGCGTGAATCTTTTTGCCCGTGACAACGTGCTCACTATTCTATACAAACTCTGTCCAAGGATTGGCGTCAGGCGTCGAGTCTTGTGATGATCATCGGTAGCCCGTACTTTGGCCGCAGCGTGATCACGTCGGTGGGCGCGTGCACGTAGCTCGGGGAGAGCGACAGCGCGAACCTACGGAGGATGACGGCGACCTCGGCCTTGGCCTGGACCATGGCGAAGTTCTGCCCGATGCACGTCCTCGGACCCATGGAGAAGGACAAGAGCGCGTTGGCGTGCCTCGCGGCCCGGGCGGCGCCGCCGTCGAACCTCATCGGGTTGAACTCGTCGGCGTCCTCGCCCCACACCTCCCTGTCCCGGTGCATCGTCGCGATGGGGATGGTCAGGAGCGCGTCCCTCGGCACCGTGACGCCGCCGAGCTCCACCTCCGACCTCGTCCTCCTCCGGATGAGCGGGACCGGGCTGTACAGCCGCAGCGTCTCCAGCAGGAACAGGTTCACCAGCCTCAGCCTGCTGAGCGTGTCGTAGGTGGGGACCCCGCCGCACTCCCGCAGCACCTCCTCCCTGAGCCTCTGCTGCCACTCCGGGTGCGTGCCCAGCAGGAACATGGTCCAGTTGAGCATGTGCAGGCTCGTCTCCTGCCCGGCGAAGAAGAAGGTCTTGCACTCGTCGATCATCTCGTCCATGCTCAGCACCGGCGCCTGCCCGTGCTCCGGCGCGCACGCCTCCAGCATCAGCCCCAGCAGGTCGCTCCCGTAGCCGTCCGTGTCCTTGGCGGCGAGCCTGTTCTCGATGATCTGCACCAGCGTGCTTCTCATCGTCTTGTTCAGCTTCCACAGCCTCATGTTCTTCTTTGTTGGCACGAACCTACGGAACGAATCAACGTGAGACTCCAGAGTTCAATCGACCACATCTGGAGCGTGCAGCACTGTGCTTGATCGGTGGTGCACCTGAATCCTGGAATGTAGTCGGTCCAGAGGGTCGAGAAGGCGATGAACTGGATCTCGTTCAGCGCCAGGAAGATCTTCCTGCCCTCTCTGTAGCTGCTCCCGAACGCGGTGCGCGAGATCACATCCGCAGTCAGTTCCTCGAACTGGCTAGTCAGCTCGATCTCCTGGCAATCGTTCTTGCCCTGAGTAGCCAGCTGCGCCTCCCACCGGGACGCCATCGACAGCACGCAGTCCACCATTGTCGACGTCATCACCTACATATCAAAGGTAGCAACATGTTCGCGAAGCCAGCACACCACCATGCAAGCACACTGCTATGATGGACATACCTTGAGCTTGTCCACGTTGAAGGCCGGGTGCAGGACCTTCTTGTGGCGGTGCCAGACGTCGCCGTCGGTCATGACGAGGCCCTTGCCCACCAGCCGGACGATGGGGTTCATCCGGTTCTTGGGGAACAGCCCCGTCCGGTCCGAGAGCAGCTGCTTCGCCACGCCCAGGTCGGCCACGCAGATGTTGGGCGTCGACCCGAACCAGTACAGGAACACGCGCCCTGCACGCACGCACGCACGAACAGGCCATTCTCAAAAGGGAACACCACGACACTGCAGACTAGCTACTACTTCGGATGCCAAGTATGTATGTTACCGTAGAGGGGGATCCATTGGCGGAACTGGGGCTGGGAGATGGGGATGAAGTCGTGGGAGGAGACGTCGAGCACGAGGCCGGCGCCGGCCGCGCGGAGCCGCCGGATGTCGCCGAGGTTGCCGACGAAAAACCTGTAACACGGCCCGCGCACGCCCTGCCGCGCCAGCCTCCTGGCGATGGCGCGCGGCCTCCACACCAGGCGCACCAGCGCGTTGAACAGGCACGAGGCCAGCACGGCCGCGGCGAGCGCCACCGTGACCGTCCAAGCGGTGGCGTGCATGCCCATGGTCATCACGTCAATAAGCTGGGCGCAGCTAGCTGCATGCTTGGCTGCCGAGTGCGTACGCGTTGGAGGTTAAGTACGTGCAATTGTGGTGAAATTCCGATGGATAGGCGCATAGAGAATTCCGGTAACAAGTTGGACACTTACTGGACGGTGGTATCCTTCCTTGGTTGCTTGCTTGTCCTCTGCGCGTTTTCGTAAATGTAGACGTAATGCGATCCCACGATTGATTAGATTACGGTTCTCGGATTTCCTGGTGACAGAGTGATAGACTATGGGGCACACTCGACCGCAGAGTTCCAACAAGACCAACAAGACAAATGAGTTGCGGCTAGTGTGTAGGGAGAAATTCCTCCGGACCTGACGGTGCTTCTCTTGTGAGAACTACTAGGAGTCTTCTCATGTCTTGGGCGAAAAAGATGTACGTACTAGCCAGGTTCAACACGCACTCGGTCTCACACATAGTTTTCACCTTGGTCTAAGGGCAAACATCCACAGATAGATGTTCGGACCGAGGTGTCCGGACGATGTACCGCATTGGTCTATGGATGCCTCCACACGACCGAATTTTCGCAAACCTATAGGAGCATTGCGGGCGTTCAGATGTTCCGTCTAGTCTATCAAAAGTCATCACGTGCCCCACGCTACACCCCCTCTCTCCTCTCCATCCACGCAACAGGGCAGAAGGCCGCTGCTATTTGGCCAAAGGAGTTAATACAAGTTCTAGAAATCGGGACCGACTTGTTAGAGTTGCTATTCGGCTGCAACAAAGGAACACCACACGCGGAATTCGGATAAATAGCATTGCTATTTGGCGAAAGGGTTGAGCTCTCACAAGCTTTTGGCGGAACGTTGCTTTGTTTATGATAGAAGGCCAAACGGCCTTTTTTTTATCGATTTTGCTAAAGCACACCTAAATGTGTCTTAAGTATTTGCACATCTAAATTCTATGTCATCAGTTTTACGCCGAGATTCGTGTGGGCATTTTTCTTTTTGTTTTTATGTTTGATTGTCACACTTAGATGTGCAATAACTATAACACAACTAGATGTGCCCTAGACATATTTTTTTATTGGCATGCAAGAAGCAAGCCGTGAACTTGTAGCAAATGCAATATAGCTTGGTCGAAGGCAACTTGGTGGAGTATATGGCAGAAGGTCAAAAGGCCATTGCTATTTAAGTTGTAGATGCGGACATTTTAGTATAGCATTGGATGGACGGCTCTTGTACCCGTGTCTGTGGATGGATAGTGTGTCCGATTTAATATACATCATTGAAGATGCCTGAAGATTTTATATTGCTCGTGCATTAGTTTTGACTTTCTTTATTGGATAATACAATATTGTTTTTGTGAAAAGTACATCTTCCGTCCGTAAATGTTGTGAAGGTTACATCATCAACAAAACCACTCAAAACAGTCCAAGGGACTTTTTAGAGGTGAACAACCATTTATAAACTTCTAGCAACGATTTAGAGCCAGAAATTAAAAAAATGCTGAAAATCAGGTCACATAATCAACAAAACCACTCAAAATAGTCCAAGGAACTTTTCAGAGTTGAGCAACCATTTATAAGTTTCTAGCAACGATTGAGAGAAACATTTCCATTTTCCTCTTTTTTATGCATAGCACTAGCTAGTAAGCTGCATGTCCCATGAACATGAGAAAAAATTGTCAAGCAAAAAAGCACAGAAACTACTTATTACATATAAAAGGTACTTCCGTTCACAAATATAATTTGTTTTGTATATTTCAATAAGGACTACACATTGACAAGTGAACATACACATTAAATGTGTCTATATATACCCCGCAAAAAATGTGTCTTTATACATCCATAAAACTTATATTTGTGAACGGGGGGAGTAATACACAAGAGCTAATTAGTTTTTCACTTTTACTAAAATTTGGTCTAACCATCGATTGTTGTTTCCTTTCCTGGTTTTTGCCTTTTTTTTAGAACTAGAATGTTGTGGTTTTGCCTTTGCTTTTGCCAATTTTTTGGGGGGCATGGTTAATTTGGCAGCCATAATATGTGCCTTTATCATAATTTATTCTTTTCTAATGGGCTAGCCCGTGATACTGCTGGAAATGTAGTACGCCCAACTAAGCTATGTAATCCTTAAACAGGGAAAAAAACTCATTCATGCTGATCTAGAGGGAGGCGGCATCATAGTGTGTCCCTAATAACTTGTGATACAAGGTGCCTTTTTTTGCGGGTTGTGATACAAGGTGCCTGAAGGGAGGTGGCGCCGAAGGGACACAGGAAAGAAAGAGAATGCACACAAAATTATAGGAAGAGGAGGGGCAAGCCCTTGTGATTTTAGGGTATACCCTTTCAATTTTAACTAGGTTTGGGCCTAGGGCCCCATTTAGCTATTTGGGCCTAGAACAGTTTTAGGAAGGTTCCCTTTCGGGTTTTTTTTTACCAGATTTGGGAACCTTCAAGAATGTTCTTTTAAGTTCTTTGATCTGGTCTTTATTTGGGAAAATAAAGGTGACTGATGGTAAGAAAAATCAATAATTTATTAATAAAAACACTTTATTATTTATATTTACAAATAGGATACATTATATATCGATGATTTTACAAGCTTATCTAGTGCGCAACATAAGCTAAGTTCCAGTCAAATAATACAAAAACCCTGTGCTATACTTAACACCATACACATTTTTCTACATCTCGAGGCTCTTGAGGACCATAGGAAGCCCAAACTTAGGCCACAGCGTGATCACGTCCATCGGGGCATGGACATTCGTGCCAACCCAAAAGAAATATGTGTGTTGTTTTTCTAAAAAGGTTAATTTTTTGGTTGTTTCAAGTATTTCCTAATAAATGTTGTCAAATTAAAAGAAAACAAAAGTTTTAGAAGAAATATATTTTGTGCTATTCTGTAAAACGAACAAAAAACCGCTAGAAAACTGATCAGGGAAAGAAATATGGCAGCTCGCTATGCCGGACCGAAAGGTCAGCACGCTAGCTCGTTCCTATGCAAGACATCAATGATTTGATGCAATATGCATCAAATAGTCGGGGGAGATTTGTATGAGATCTCACCTTAGGTGATATCAATGAGATCAACCCTCAAAATTCATATTTAGATATTTTGAAAGCACAAACATATTTTGAAAGCACAAACACATTAGGATATTCTGAAAGCGCGAACATATTTTGAAAAACATGAATTTTAGTGATTTTAAGAAAGACAAACATTTTTTGGATTCTCTTTGCTTCATTATACATTACAAACAAGACCCAGAAGTATTGGTTTCGTTACAAACAAGACCTGGTTTTCTTAGAAACAAGACCCAAAGGTGTTGGTTTTGTTACAAAGAAGGCCAAAATTTGGACAAGTCGTGCAGTTTTTGGCTAGAAATTTCGGCAGCATAACGCATGGGGGAGAATCCAAATCAGAAAGAATAATCTCGTGTTGTTCATTCCAAAATGTATACATGCACTCCAAGTCAGTCAATACACTGGATGAAACATTCCATATCATCCTACCAAATCATTTCCACCACAAAAGCCGAACACAGCTAAATCTAACAGTTCCCACAAACTACTCCCTGCTGGCCCTTCCTTATGTTGTCATTCTTCAGTTTGAATCAATAGTCACAGGTATCAGGTACCGACGCACCGAGAAAGACTTGGAGCTTGTAGCGTTACTGGTGGAAGCTTGTAGCTTCACTTGACCAAGATGGACCTTGTAGCAGCACTTGAAACCAACCGATAAGCATCCAGTCGGCAGCAACAAGAACACGACCAAGCGACGCTACCAGATCCATCCATCAGTCTTCTCGCCCTTGCAATATCAAACTTTCGGGTGACCTGAGCAGAGAGAGAGAGATAGGAAACAAAATTAACTAGTGGCCTCAACCCATAAAGGACAAGCAATATATCGTGCCAACGGAAATATGCAGTACATGCATTCTATAGCAGGGAACATCACAGCTACCTAAAAGCCTACATATGCCTACATTGGTTGATAGCCACACCACCAAAATATTATCAACTGCAACTATGATGTCAGCAGGGCCATGTTCAGTTTGTCAGCACAAGCGCCATTGCACAAAAGAAATTCAGTGCACAATGCACCCATGTCCTGCCGTGGATTATCTATGCATTTTCATATCCAGCAAGCAACAGGAAAAGAAATCTGAACTGGGACCGTGGCATAACGCACACAGAATAATATGACTGCGTAAGCTAAGAAATAAAATTGAGCTGCACTCGCTATGATAACGATAACAGGTAAACAATTGCACCCATAATAGCAGATTCAGAGTCGATAGTAACCAAATAAGTACGCCTGGGGAACAAAGAAACTCACACGGTCCATCTGGCTGAGTAGGAAGGAGAAGAAGCAAGCAGAGGACATCAATGATCCAGCGCTTGGGGAACTGATGCCACCAAGAGGGAGCCAGCTTCATCTCTCCTCAAACAAAGCCATGATAAATAATCTTCTAAGACTGTCTCTTCCAGCGCTTTCAAGGCGCTGCTTCAGCAATGATATCTTTGCTTCTTCGGCATCCAACCAGTTGCTCCTGCGCAACAAAAAAAGAAAATAGAAATGAGCACATCAAGGAAGATGTTTTTGCGTTGAATAAAGTGATATAAGCAAGAAATCAACTTCTTTATGTCATGGTCAAGACACGCAACCAAGAAAAAATACGTTCTGATGATTTTGCTAACAGCTAAAGCAACATCCTACCGGTTGCAAGGCTGGAAGTGTTTTTTCTTCCATATGAAGCAGCAACAATAATTTACTCCAGCTTCCACTATCAGAGATAGCGAAACAAGCACACAGTTTAGCAATCAAACCAAAAAGCGAAGAAAAGAAACCATTGGCACCCAGCCTGATCGACCAACACTCATGTAGTAGTAAACGCAAGCTCCAGAAGCTGGCCAGTGGAAGGCTTGAGGTTTGTACCAGTTAATTAGATATTGCACAGTTTAATAAAATACACAAGCTATTGATATTTGATCAAATGAAGTACCAAAAGGAGAGTTAAATATTATTTCAGTTGCAGTGAATCACCCAAGATAATACACCAGTTGTTACAAACAAGTACAGACTAAAAATTGTAAGCATGCAATGGCAACTATTCCTAGCAAGTTACAATCATTCAAACGACCATGTTACTATACGCACATCACAACACATGGGAATAGGTCAAGTATGCCACAGTTATCAGCAACACAAAGCACAAGAACACTTGGTAAAAGGTCAAGTAGAGAATATGTATCTCCTTGTCCACTCCTATCAATACTGAACATATGATAGACTAAGGAACATTCTCACCTGATTGAACCAGGACAAGGTGGGCGTGCTTCTTAGCATGTGCCTGGAAGCCGTCGAACATGACACAACCGTCATTGTCGTCGTTCTAGACACAAAAGCCACAAATTATCTGCAACAATCAACAGATAAATGGCCAGCATAAGCAATTCTAGACACTATAGAATCACCTACCAATACTATAGCATTGCCAAAAAGCATATCTGTTGAATTGCAACGCAAAACAGTAGCAGAACCATGATCAATAGTCACTATATCATGCAACTCAAACATAGCTTATCATCATCTGGAAATAAACAACCCATACAAAGAGCAACTAAATTAGCCATGTTCTTGTCAACATTACTCCATACAAACAGCAACAAGATCATCACAACTACAATATTGTGGTGGCCGGAAGAGCACCACCACAGAATCAACCACAGCCTAGTGGCCGGCACACTGAGCGGCCATAGCTCAAAGGTCAAGTCCCAGAGCAAGTGGAAAAGAGGGGAGGACCAAGGTAATATACAAAATGAGTCAGGGAAGATAGACACTATGAACGACACATACACTTGGTAATAAGGAGCTACTACACAACAACAGTACATATATATGGTTTAAGCAATTATAGTAAATATTGACCAAACCAAAATTAAAAACAACAACCCTGTTCTCGAACCCTTGGTAACACATCAAGTAGAGAATCATCTGCCAATACTATAGAATTATCAAAAAGCATATCCGTTGAATTGCAACTCAAACAGTAGCATAACCATGATCAATAGTCACTATATCCTACAACTCAAACCTAGCATATCATCATCTGGAAACAAACAAGCTATACCAAACAGCAACGACAAGATCATCACAACTACAATATTGTGGTGTCGGAAGAGCACAACCACAGAATCAATCACAGCATTTTCTAGTGATTTTCAATTTCACCGTCATTTAGCTCTCTAAACAAATCGGTAAAAGACTGAAAACAGCAAATGATGTCAGAACGTGTTGGAAGTTGATGACGTCGCTTTGAATGATGCATACTGAACGCAAAAATAGGCTGGAGTTCAAATAAGTTTAAAAAACATTGAAGTGCCCGTGTAACAGATGAGTTCCCGTCCGAATCCCTGATACTCCGAAAGAGATTGTCCAGTTTGTACACGAGGTGCGTGCAGTTTTTGCCGTGACCCTCTCTACTCTTTTGCACATGCTATGCGGGTGAAATGATGATACCATGCCAAGTTCCAACATTTTCGGAGTTCATTTTGTAGTGATTTTCAATTTCACCGTCATTTAGCTCTATAAAAAATCAGTAAATAACTGAAAAACAGCAAATGATGTCAGAACGTGTTGGAAATTGATGACGTCGCTTTGAATGATGCATACTGAACACAAAAATAGGCTGGAGTTCAAATAAGTTTAAAAAACATGAAGTGCCCGTGTAACAGATGAGTTCTCGTCCGAAACCCTAATACTCCGAAAGAGATTGTCCAGTTTGTACACCAGGTGCGTCCAGTTTTCACTGTGACCCTCTCTACTCTTTTGCACATGCTATGCGGGTGAAATGATGATACCATGCCAGGTTCCAACATTTTCAGAGTTCATTTTGTAGTGATTTTCAATTTCACCGTCATTTAGCTCTCTAAACAAATCGGTAAATGACTGAAAAACAGCAAATGATGTCAGAACGTGTTGGAAATTGATGACGTGGCTTTGAATGATGCATACTGAACGCAAAAATAGGCTGAAGTTCAAATAAGTTTAAAAAACATTGAAGTGCCCGTGTAACAGATGAGTTCTCGTACGAAACCCTGATACTCCGAAAGAGATTGTCCAGTTTGTACACGAGGAGCGTCCAGTTTTTGCCGTGACCCTCTCTACTCTTTTGCACATGCTATGCGGGTGAAATGATGATACATGCCAAGTTCCAACATTTTCAGAGTTCATTTTGTAGTGATTTTGAATTTCACCGTCATTTAGCTCTCTAAACAAATCGGTAAATGACTGAAAAACAGCAAGTGATGCAGAACATGTTGGAAATTGATGACGTCGCTTTCAATGATGCATACTAAACGCAAAAATAGGCTGAATTTCAAATAAGCTTAAAAACATTGAAGTGCCCGTGTAACAGATGAGGTCTCGTCCGAAACCCTGATACTCCGAAAGAGATTGTCCAGTTTGTACACGAGATGCGTCCAGTTTTCGCCGTGACCCTCTCTACTCTTTTGCACATGCTATGCGGGTGAAATGATGATACCATGCCAAGTTCCAACATTTCCAGAGTTCATTTTGTAGTGATTTTCAATTTCACCGTCATTTAGCTCTCTAAACAAATCGGTAAATGACTGAAAAACAGTAAATGATGCAGAACGTCTTGGAAATGGATGACGTCGCTTTGAATGATGCATACTGAACACAAAAATAGGCTGGAGTTCAAATAAGTTTAAAAAACATGAAGTGCCCGTGTAACAGATGAGTTCTCGTCCGAAACCCTAATACTCCGAAAGAGATTGTCCAGTTTGTACACGAGGTGCGTCCAGTTTTCGCCGTGACCCTCTCTACTCTTTTGCACATGCTATGCGGGTGAAGTGATGATACCATGCCAAGGTCCAACATTTTCAGAGTTCATTTTGTAGTGATTTTGAATTTCACCGTCATTTACCTCTCTAAACAAATCGGTAAATTACTGAAAAACAGCAAATGATGTCAGAACGTGTTGGAAATTGATGACGTCGCTTTGAATGATGCATACTGAACGCAAAAATAGGCTGAAGTTCAAATAAGTTTAAAAAACATTGAAGTGCCCGTGTAACAGATGAGTTCTTGTCCGAAACCCTGATACTCCGAAACAGATTGTCCAGTTTGTACACGAGATGCGTCCAGTTTTTGCCGTGACCCTCTCTACTCTTTTCCACATGCTATGCGGGTGAAATGATGATACCATGCCAAGTTCCAACATTTTCAGAGTTCATTTTGTAGTGATTTTGAATTTCACCGTCATTTAGCTCTCTAAACAAATCGGTAAATGACTGAAAAACAGCAAGTGATGCAGAACATGTTGGAAATTGATGACGTCGCTTTCAATGATGCATACTAAACGCAAAAATAGGCTGAATTTCAAATAAGCTTAAAAACATTGAAGTGCCCGTGTAACAGATGAGGTCTCGTCCGAAACCCTGATGCTCCGAAAGAGATTGTCCAGTTTGTACACGAGGTGCGTCCAGTTTTCGCCGTGACCCTCTCTACTCTTTTGCACATGCTATGCGGGTGAAGTGATGATACCATGCCAAGGTCCAACATTTTCAGAGTTAATTTTGTAGTGATTTTCAATTTCACCGTCATTTAGCTCTCTAAACAAATCGGTAAATTACTGAAAAACAGCAAATGATGTCAGAACGTGTTGGAAATTGATGACGTCGCTTTGAATGATGCATACTGAACGCAAAAATAGGCTGAAGTTCAAATAAGTTTAAAAAACATTGAAGTGCCCGTGTAACAGATGAGTTCTTGTCCGAAACCCTGATACTCCGAAACAGATTGTCCAGTTTGTACACGAGATGCGTCCAGTTTTTGCCGTGACCCTCTCTACTCTTTTCCACATGCTATGCGGGTGAAATGATAATACCATGCCAAGTTCCAACATTTTCAGAGTTCATTTTGTAGTGATTTTGAATTTCACCGTCATTTAGCTCTCTAAACAAATCGGTAAATGACTGAAAAACAGCAAATGATGCAGAACGTCTTGGAAATGGATGACGTCGCTTTGAATAATGCATACTGAACACAAAAATAGACTGGAGTTCAAATAAGTTTAAAAAACATTGAAGTGCCCGTGTAACAGATGAGTTCTCGTCCGAAACCCTGATGTTCCGAAAAAGATTGTCCAGTTTGTACACGAGGTGCGTCCAGTTTTCGCCGTGACCCTCTCTACTCTTTTGCACATGCTATGTGGGTGAAATGATGATACCATGCCAAGTTCCAACATTTTCAGAGTTCATTTTGTAGTGATTTTCAATTTCACCGCCATTTAGCTCTCGAAACAAATCGGTAAATGACTGAAAAACAGCAAATGATGTCAGAACGTGTTAGAAATTGATGACGTCGCTTTGAATGATGCATACTGAACGCAAAAATAGGCTGGAGTTCAAATAAGTTTAAAAAACATTGAAGTGCCCGTGTAACAGATGAGTTCTCGTCCGAAACCCTGATACTCCGAAAGAGATTGTCCAGTTTGTACACGAGGTGCGTCCAGTTTTCGCCGTGACCCTCTCTACTCTTTTGCACATGCTATGCGGGTGAAATGATGATACCATGCCAAGTTCCAACATTTTCAGAGTGCATTTTGTATTGATTTTCGATTTCACCGTCATTTAGCTCTCTAAATAAATCAGTAAATGACTAAAAACAGCAAATGATGTCAGAACGTGTTGGAAATTGATGACGTCGCTTTGAATGATGCATACTGAACGCAAAAATTGGCTGGAGTTCAAATAAGTTTAAAAAACATTGATTATCATAAAAAATACATTGATTATCAATGATCTTTTTGTTTACAATCTGAATTGTCAATATGAGTCCTTAATGGTTTAGAAACCGGTGAAGACTCATATTGCGACCACAAATTCTATACATAGAGTTCAATGAAGACCAAGTGCTTGTGATAGTTTGAGAAATAACATATTTAAGGTCGTAAAAAATTTGCTAGGGGTGCGAGGTGAGACTAAAAACAGCCTGCCACAACCTCTTTACTACCGGTTCGTGCCACGAATCGGTACTAAAGGTGCTGGCCAGGCCCCATTCTCTTTAGTACCGGTTCGTGGCATGAACCGGTCCTAAAGATCTCCTCCCGCCTAGCCGTTTGAACCGGTACTAATGGACGCATTAGTGTCGGCTCAAATGCAAACCGGCACTAATGTGTCTCACATTTGGCCCTTTTTTACTAGTGTGCTCATATAGATGGGTATGTCTTTGGGCGGGAATATGTAGTCTTTCCAATTGAACTTCACTGAAGAGAAGCCAATAAACGGGCACATCTTTGTGATGTGCATGCGTCGACCATGATAAGAAGATGTTCACGAATAAATTTTGTACCAAAAATCTTGGTTGCTAGCATGCAGAACGATTGTAGTCCCGCTGTTCAATTAATGAAGGCTCTTGAGTCGCAAAAAGGAAAAAGAAAAATTCGAATGAAGCGAAACGGCGCAGTGCATGCGTGCGTGCTCACCAATCCACCACGCAGAGCATGAGAATGAGAGAGAGAGAGAGAGAGAGAGAGAGAGAGAGAGAGAGAGAGAGAGAGCAGAGTGGTGGCTTACCACCTACCCCGGTGCAGTGGAGGAAGAAGAACATGCCGGGACACCGCACCTGCGCGTGAGAGGAGACCGCACAGCGCAACCAAATCAAGACGATCCGCAGGAATTAGATGCGACCAAACCAGAAGAAGACCACTCCTTGTCGAGGTCTTGTCGATTGGAGGAGAGACGTGTGCTGCACCTCCTGCCTGCGGCGCGTACGGTCGCCATGGCCGGCCGCGGGCTAGGGTTTCGAGCGCGGTGGAGATTGGAGGGAGGGAGGGAGCGGCGCTGTGGAGGTTGGATGCCGCCGTCGGGTGTGTAGCGGGGTGGAAGCAGGAGGGCGCGGTGCGTGGTTGCCGCGGCCTGGCTTGAGCTGAGTGGATGTGGATCTGGGGCCTCCCTAGGAAGAGAAGGAGAGGGGAGGGGGCACCGGCGGTGTTAGAGGGAGGAGGTCGCTGCGTGGTCACCGGTGGGGATGGGCAATACGAGGTCTCCGCCGGTGGTTGGAAGAGAGGATGCCGGCGGCGGCTGGCTTTGGTGGGACTTGGAATCTGAACGGGGGGAGAGGAGAGGAGGAGGATTTGGGTGTGGTTGTGTTTGGTGGTTTGGTTGTGTTTGGTGGAGGTGTTGGTTGATTTTCGATTTCGATTGAATTGAGCGCGACCGCCCGCGGGCATCCAAATTTTGGGACAAGTCTTGAGCTTGAGCGGCGGGCGCCTCAAATTTTCGGTGAAAGTGAACCTGAGCGCGCGCGAACACCCCCAATATTTCGCGTCTCCCCGCCATCATCTCCATGAGGACGTGGACATCCTTCGGGTGACCGTCTTGATGCCGGCTGGACAACTGATTGATGGCTATGAACCGTACCAAGGCTACCTCTTCATGTGTACATCTCTCGTGTAAACAAATCCATTCTTCAAAGCATGCATCCAAGTGGGTGCACGTCCGATTGATGGCTATGAACCATACCAGGGCTAGATTGTAAAGCTGGCTATGCATGTCTCACTTCAGCAGTACCAAGTACTATAGCATGGCTTGTCACATCCAAGCACGCCATCTCTGTTTAATACTGTTGTCACCTGCAAGATGCATGAAATAATAGGCTAATGTGAATTTGTAACATGCTTAGGTTGGAGCATGGATTTAACCGAGGAGGAACCGCACCAAGTGCAAGACTTTGCATACAAGTCTTCTTTCTAAACTAAATTCTTGAGATATTTTAGTTAATATTATTGATCAGTATCTCTAATACTTATGCACATGAGGATAAATAGGCGATGGGTTATTAATTAGTACTACTACAATAACCGTTGATGAACATTTGATGAAAAGTTAACGTTTGAGTAATTTAAGAACGTACACTATCATGATCATGTTAAGTATGGCATATCAAGCATGGGGCGGTCGTCACCCAAAATAACGGGACGCGTCTAATTTAGTCAAAACTAGTGTGAGATGGAAAATGTCTCACACAAGTAGAGGACTCAACGTCATGATTCTTAGGGATAGGTATAGCATTGGTGAAGATAACGACGGTTATTAGTTTGTCTCTGCAGAGGTTATTTTTATAGGCTTGTGCAGTTGGTTAATTTATTTGCTCTTGTGAGGTGACAGGAGGCTAAACCATCTCTACCTTATATGTGTTTCTTTTGTAACCTACTAATTGTTGCATGCTTATATTCTTGATGAGAATATGTCCCAACATATTCATTATTTTTTTCTCTCCTCCGTGAGATGCACAATGTATGCGGGAAATGGGCATGGTGAAGAGTCAGGAGGAATGAATCAACACCTAGGATATGGTGTTATATTAGGAGTCTTTGGTTTAATCCTTGAATAGAGTGAGAATAATTTGAAGGAGTGCCTTCAGTGGATGTGCATCTGGTAGGCTTCACTAGTCTACCAGTTTGTCTCCGGTTATTTGCTAGTGTAAGCTGGTATGTAAGGAATAGCATGAAACTAAAGCATCCTCTGTATCCCTGAAGATCTGATTTTTGCTACTCATGCCTTGTGTGCTTATGAGTTGGTTAACCTCATAAGGACACGATGGTTGTCACTTTTATAGTACTCGAACAGTTGGGTCGTGACACGAGGGGCTCACCCCCTTGCAATTCAAGGGCGAGGTAATTAGTGTGAAGGGATGCATGTAAAACTTCAGTTGCTATCTATATGTCTAGGATTAATTGCACCCGCTTGCGAGATAGGTGATGATGGCATCACACGCATTCTGAGGTAGGTGATTTCCCATGCGCTCACGCCATCTCGTATGTCCTTCATAACAATTAATGCACCACGACATCATAGTCTAGTTGTGGATTCGTCGACGCTCGATAACCTACATATTGCATTCCCCATACCGCCCACATCGCCCTCGTCGAGAGGTGGGAGACCGGTTCACGTGCAGGGGGAGGGGGCAATGAATCATCACACACATATTATAATTATTATTTTAATGGGTATACCTATATGTCAGAGGAGCATCGAGTCCAAGTTTGACCCTGGTATAGTTTTGTGCGGGAAAAAAAGGGAAAACATTAACTAATATGTAGAGAGGATATAGGCCGTAAATTAAATCTTGTACACATGGCTTATAGCCTTTTGAAAAAAAACAAGAACGAGTGAATTGCTCAGATGATTACCTTCCTTGTGGTGAAAACAACCCATGAGAATTCAAGTCCTAGACTTGGCATTGGTGGTCGCATTTTCACGAATTTATTTCAGGTATTCTGACGATGTGCGCTTAGTGATAGAAGACGATCACATCGACTACGAAGGAGTCTGTGGCGACTTCATCAATAACAAAAAGATGTGCCGGCTCAGTCTTTTAGAGGTGCTCATATAGATAGGTATGTCTTCGGGCGGGAATATGTAGTCTTTCCAATTGAACTTCACTGAAGAGAAGCCAATAAACGGGCACATCTTTGTGATGTGCATGCGTCGACCATGATAAGAAGATGTTCATGAATAAATTTTGTACCAAAAATCTTGGTTGCTAGCATGCAGAACGATTGTAGTCCCGCTGTTCAATTAATGAAGCATCTTGAGTCGCAAAAAAGAAAAAGAAAAATTCGAATGAAGCGAAACGGCGCAGTGCATGCGTGCGTGCTCACCAATCCTTCTTTCTTCTAGTACTTTTAGCTGTGTACGTATAGGACAGCGATTCCCAAGCATGTCATGCACGTAGGTGCTGGCCTGGTCGCCGCAGCTCTCGCCGGCCGGCCGGCAGCTCCATGCGCATGCACGTACGTCGATCCGGCCGTCCTTGATCGTCAACAACTAGTCCGTCATCACACCGCTGCATGCATGCATGGGCTCGTGGACGTACGACGCGCACGCGTAGGCCGGGTCGTGCTCGCCGGCAGGGACCTTGGCGGCCACGTCGTCCGTTGGGCACGACACGATGCCGGCCCAGAGAGAGAGAGAAAGAGAAGGTTCAACGTTGATCTGCTTCCTCAGCGGCAGCCGGCCGGCGTCCATTATTTGACGGACCTCGTCAGCGGATTGCAGCTTTGAGGACGAGGAGGATAGGAGGCAATGTCATGCGGCAGGCGAGGAAAGAGTGCCGGCCGACGGTTTTTTGCATTGGGTGGTCGGGTGAAGGAGGGACACGTTTACGGCGGCGTGGTCGGGATCGGACGGGGCGACTCGCAAAAACTGGAAACTTGGAGAGGACGAGGACGTTGCCCGTCCCGTACGTGCGTCGGGGTAGAGCGGCATGCTCTGCGGCCACGCGCCGGACGTTGGGCAGGATGCGGGTGCGGCTACCGCTTCGATGACCAAAAGATCAACAATGGCCCAAGGTAGACGCAGTAGCCTGACGTAGAGCGTCGCGTGTCGGGGCAGCCAGCCCAGTCGGCATCCGAGTAGGCCACAAGGTCGGTGGAGGCGGAGGCTGTCAGGGTGAGTCCCAAAGACATGGTGCCGCGTATGTAACGGAGAATACGCTTCACCAGAGTCCAGTGAGAGTCACGCGGGGCGTGCATATGGAGGCACACCTGCTGGACAGCGTACTGCAGGTCGGGGCGAGTCAACGTCAGGTACTGTAAAGAACCGACAATAGAGCGATAAAACGCTCCATCGGACGCAAGAGACCCCTCAAGAGTAGAGACCTTCGCCTTCGTGTCGACCGGGGTGGGCGCCGACTTGCAGTTAAGCATACCGGCACGCTCCAGGAGCTCGTGGGCGTACTTCTGCTGATGCAGAAAGAAGTCGTCACTCCGCCGGACCACCTCCATGCCGAGGAAGTAGTGCAGGGGCCCCAAGTCCTTAAGGGCAAACTCATCACGAAGACGAGCAGTCAGCCGCTGAAGGAGGTCGGGGCGGATGCCGTGAGGATGATGTCGTCGACGTAGAGCAGCAGATATGCAGTGTCAACTCCCTGATGATACACGAAGAGTGAAGCATCAGAGCGAGTGGACCGAAATCCGAGAGACTGCAGGAAGGCTGCGATACGCTGGTACCAAGCCCGAGGCGCCTGCTTCAACCCGTAAAGAGAACGGGAGAGCAAGCACACGAAGTCAGGGTGCTCGGCGTCGATGAAACCAGTGGGCTGCTCATAGAACACCTGCTCGGCGAGATGGCCGTGCAAGAAGGCGTTGGAGACATCCCACTAGTGCACAGGCCAGGCGCGTGAGACCGCCAGCTGAAGCACGGCACGAACCGTGCCCGGTTTCACAACCGGGGCGAAGGTGTCGGTGAAGTCCACGCCCGCGCACTGCCGAAAATCACGAACCACCCACCGAGCCTTGTAGCGCTCGAGAGAACCGTCCGGGCGAGTCTTGTGGCGAAACACCCACTTGCCAGAGATGATGTTGGCACGAGGGGGTCGCGGAACAAGCTGCCACGTGTGGTTGCGCTGTAAGGCGTCGAACTCCTCCTGCATCGCAGCTAGCCAGTGGGGATCCTGAAGGGCAGCACGAGCGGAGGTGGGGACGGGTGATGGCGTCGACGTCGAGGCGGCGCACAGATACTCATCGGCGGAGTAGCGCGTGCTGGGCCGAAGCACTCCTGCTCGGGCACGGGTAGTCACGCCAAGTGACGGGGCAGTAGGGCCGGCGGGTGCCGCCGCGGCAGGGGCCGTGGCGGCGGGGGCACCCGGTGTGGCGGTGGGTGCCGCGGCGGAGGCCGCAGCGGCGGCGGTGGCAGCGGCGGTCGCAGCAGCGGCGGCGGCGGAAGAGGCGGCGGGCGAGGTTGACGTCGAGCCCGTCGCAGGGGTGGCGGGCGGGGTGCCGGGCTCAACCTCGTATGAGGGAGACGGGGACCCGGGGGCCCGCTCAGACTCGACCTCGGGGGAGGGAGTCACGAAGCCAGGTGGTGGCGGCAGAGGGCGCCGTGCCGGGGGGGCGCCGGGGGCTGCCGCCGCCCATCGCTCCACGAAGGGGGCGCGGGGGCCGGCGCCGAAGGGGCCGAAGCCGGAGGAACCTGAAAAAAAAGGGAACACCGTCTCGACAAAGTACACATGCCTCGAGGTGTACACACGATGAGTGACAGGATCATAGCACCGGTAACCTTTGGTGTTAGGAGGGTAGCCAAGGAAGATGCAGGGGACGGATCGTGGTGCGAGCTTGTGTGGCGTGGTGGACGCGGTGCTAGGATAACAGAGACTCCCGAAGATGCAGAGACCATCATAGGACGGTGGTGTGCCGAAGAGAAGGTGGTGAGGGGCGTAGTTCCACCGAGGGCGACACGGACGAATGTTAACAAAGAGAGTGGCGGTAGCGAGGGTATCGGGCCAAAACCGAGCGGGCACGTTAAGAGTGAAAGAGTAACGTGCGAACGCAGTCATTAAGAGTGCGGAGAATGCGCTCGGCGTGGCCGTTCTGCTGGGAAGTGTAGGGGCAAGTCAGACGGAAGGTGGTGCCGTGAGAGGCGAGAAGTGTGCGAAGAGCGACGTTGTCAAACTCCTTTCCGTTATCAGTTTGGAGTGCGAGTATGGGGCGACCGAACTGGGTGGTGACATAGGAGTAAAAAGCGCTGAGTGTGGCTAAAGCATCAGATTTACGACGAAGGGAAAAAGTCCACACATAATGAGAGTAATCATCTAAAATCACCAAGTAGTAAAGATAGCCCGTGTTACTCGCAACGGGAGATGTCCAAACATCACTATGAAGTAATTGAAACGGAAAAGTGGAAACTGAAGAAGACGCACTAAAGGGAAGACGAACGTGCTTGCCTAAGCGACAAGCCTCACAAGAGTGCTTGTCGAGCTTATCACATGAGAAAGAGAAACTCCTAAGAATTTGATGTAAGACGGTGTGGTTGAGGTGACCCAAGCGAGCGTGCCAAAGGTCAACGCCGGCGGCAAGGGCGATGGGTGTGGAGGTGGAGGCGCCGGCGTGCATGGGGTAGAGCTCATCGGGACTGTCACATCGGTGAAGGACCATCCGGGTATGGGCGTCTTTCACAGAAAAGCTAACACCGTCAAATTCAACAGTAAGAGGGTTCTCACGAGTAAGACGACGAACAGAAACTAGGTTCGTGACTAAATCAGGTGAAACAAGAACATTAGACATAGTGATGGGTGTGGAAGTGGAGGGAAAGCTAGTGCTACCGATATGAGTAATAGGTAAGGAGGAGCCGTTGCCGACAGTGATACGAGTGGGTGTGTGAACTGGAGTGGAGGAGGTTAGGTTACCGGGATGAGCTGCCATGTGCGCAGTAGCACCTGAGTCCATGTACCAGTCGCCTCCACCGACAGAGCTACGCGGCGACGGCGCGGAGTGCTGGGCGGCGAGGAGGGTGGGGTCCCATGGCACAGGTACCGGCGACGGCGGAAGGCCCCCGTAGGGCAGCGCCGGGACGGTCGGGCCATAACCACCGAGGGGCGGCGGCGCAAGGAGGGCGCCGTAGCTGGTGCCAGTCGGCTGGAAGGGCGCGCCAATGAACGCCTGGTGGCCAGCGGGGAGAACTTGCTGATAGTGCGGCGCCCCCCCCCCCCGGGCGTCCTGGGCCCGCTGCTGCTGCAAGCGGCGACCGCCGCCACGCCGGTTGCGTCGGCCCCCTCCCCCTTGCGGTTGCTGCGGGGGAGGCACTGGTGGCGACAACGGGTAACACCCGGCGGGTGCGGGAGGACGCGACTGGATCGGCGCGGCCGGTGGAGCGGTTCCACCGTAGATGGTGAAGTAGCCCTGAGAGTCCATGGACGGCGACGGCGACACGGGCGGGGATGCGCGCCGCGGCGGCGGCGGGGGTGGGGAGCGGCGGCGGCGGCGGCGCACGCGGGGAGGCGCTGCGCGGCAGCGGCGGTGGCGGGGAGCGGCGGCGAAGCGCGAGAGACACACGCTACCACGTATAGAACCATGCTGCTGGATGGATTTCCTAGACGTGAAGCTAGCTAGACGAAGCACGTACAAGCTGATGGATTTCCTGGATCGATCGCTTGGCTGTACAAGCACGTATATGTACGTGCGCGGTCGCCGGGTAGACACAGGAAACCAGGCTGCGAGCGAGGGCGGGCGGGCTAGCGATGCGGGAGGCAGCGCAGCGGCTAGCGAGGCGCGAATGGCGGCTGGCGCGGAGGAGCGCGGCTGCGGCGGCGGCTGAAGACCGCGGGTAGGCGGATGGATCGGGTAGAAGCGGCGGCCGGCGCGGAGGGCGCGCGAGCGGCGGCGGAAGCGACAAAGAAACCTAGAAAACTGATACCATGTAGACAGATAATTTGCAATACGATGATTGATTGAGGTACTGGTGCACGCATATATATAATATAAGGGAAGACCTCTACCTCAACTATACAAGACTAGGAGGTGATCGACAACTCCAATATACGTGCAATACAAAATACATACTCAACAGAGGCCAAAGAGATCACCTTTGGCTTTGTGTGCTGCTTCGGTTCGTCAGCGCCGGCGTCGCGAGAACCAAGCATGCATGGCTCGATCGGGACGAGACGGTGGTGGTTGGGAGAGGCGGAGCAGAAGGATGCATTCATGCATGCATGCTTGGGTTGGATGATCGAAATTGTGCTTGCTGGCAGGGACGTTGCCGCCCACGTCGTCCATTTTGTGACGGACCTCGTCGGCGGATTGCTTGCAGCTTTGAGGACGAGGAGGAGAGGAGGCAAGGAAGACGACCGGCCACGGTTTCTTGGGTCAAGGAGAGACGTTTATGGCGGCGTGGTCCAGTCGGGATCGGACGGGGCGACTCGCGAAAATTGGGAACTTGGAGAGGACGATGACGTGCCCGTACCATACGGCCGCCGACGTAGAGCGCCATGCTCTGCGGCCACCCGCCGGCACGATGCGGGTGCGGGTGCCCAGGCCAAAGATGTCACCTTTGTGTGCTGCTTCGGTTCGGTTCGGTTCCTCAGCGCCGGCGTCCCGAGCACCATGGATGCATATCGCTCGGGACGGGACGAGACGGTGGTGGTTGGGAGTAGCGGAGCAGAAGGATGCATGCCTTGGTTGGGTTGGGTGATCGAAATTGTGTGGCGAGAAGGAGGAGGAGGAAATTAAAGCAACCGATCGAAATCGGAGCGTGCAAATCGACGGATCGAACCCGAGCGGCATCGAACGGTCTTTGTGTGAAAATAAACAACGTCGACGGATGGCCGGAATCGGGAAAGAAAAAAGTGATCTTTTTTGAGGAGGAGATGGCGCCGGAGGCGAGGAAGAGGGGAAAGAAGAAATCGTGGCGGCCGGCGAGCGTGGTCGGGCGGGGCGACTCGATCGATCGCGAATTGGGTGCTGGATCGAGGAAGACGGTGTACGGCCGGGGGACTTTCTCGCCGTACGGCCACGGGGAAGACGAAGAGAGAGAGAGCGCGTACGGTCCAATTCTTACGTTCGTGGTGTGTTGTATTTTTTAATTGATAAAAAAAGGAAAAGGAAGGTATTCGTTGGTTGAATAGAAAGGAACGGATGACATGCGCGAAACGCACGCGTCGGTTGCTGTTGTGGTTCAAACTTGAAACACACGCACGCGTTGGATGGATGGATGGATATACGTACCGTTCAATCGTCAGACGAGTCGATTCGTTTTTCAATCGCAATGGCGCGCGGAGAAAGCTGCAACAACCACCCGTTAATTGTCACCGCACCTGCCTTCTCTCTCCGGATACTCCTATCCGCAAGACGTGCGAGTCTTTTTGTCGAGGTAATAGCACTGCAGGTCCCTGAACTTGCACAACATGTGATGGTTTGGTTCTTGTACTTGCAAAAGCAGATTATTTCATCCCTGAACTTGTCATAGAGGTGCAAGTTTGGTCCTAGGCCAATCATAGCTCGCCAAGTGGATGCCAAGTGGACTAGTTGATCAGCGCGCCGCATTTTGCATTTAGGCCCCTGCCTTCTTTCCTTATCAACCCGCAGTGCACCATCAAGTGGCACCTGTGTACTTTGAAATTATGTTGAAAGGTGTATGTTGAAGCTTTCTGAAAGGTATATGCCCAGTTGAGGTGTGCTTGCCAAGTCGCCATATATATACACATATACTACGTACCAAAGAGAAAATTAGGCCCTGATGCATGCCTGTCAGTGAAAAGTATATGTGATTTGTCTAACTTGGTTGGTGTTGCTGGCGGCAGATACAGCGGAGGCTGCAGGTGAGGATCGAGGAGCAGGGCAAGAGGGTGCAGAAGATGTTCGAGGACCAGCTCAAGGCCAGCCGCAACGGCGCGCCGGCCGCGGACCCGAACGTCGTCCTCCTCCCGATGGCGGTCCCGGCCGAGCAGTACGGGGAGGAGGAGGATGCCGTGTTCGTCGACGTCATCCACGACGACGACGGCGGCGAGGTGCAGATCAGCTCCGTGGCCAGCGGCAGCTACGCCTACGATGACGAGTTAGCCTTGTGAAAATTGCAGATGCTCTGTTCTGAAGTGATCTAGGCTTTTTGATTTGACAAATGTTTGATGTTGTAGTTGTCGATGCATATTAACGATGATTGGTTGGCCGTGTCTGTGTGCATAGATCGATGCAGAGGCCGGGGTTCTTTTTTTTTTAATGTGAAAAAAGGAAAATACCGAGTGTGCTAGTGTAATTTGCCAGGGCAGGGGAAACCCACGCCCACGCGTTTCTGAACAATTCTCCGTCGATGTTTTCCGTCAGAGTTTTAAAACTCAAAACAGGAATGCACGACGTGTACAGTAAGGGCTTTGGTTCAGTTATTAGGTGAGGTGTCAGCTCAGTTAACAAACACTGCGAGCGAGGACCCGTGGAAACTCTGCCTGTGCCTGGCGTGTAGTAGTAGATTATGACGAAGAAAAATGCATATAGTAGTATAAAACCCAGCCACCCCAACATAGAAGAATTGGACCGTCTACTAGTAACATTCAGTTCAATTTTTTTTGGTGAACCCCTTTGTCAACATGCACTAGTTTAACTAGCTCATCACAGCACAACTAGTGCTACCTTATTATCTTGACAGAGCACGAGCAGCTGCTACAGAGAAGATGCCGTCCCTTCTCCATCTTATTTTTGGGGAACTACAAGAGTACAGGTTCATCTGATTCTTTCGGACGCATCGAGAGAACACTAGCTCTGGAAACTAATATAAGACCGTTTAGGTCTGTTATGTTTTGTCCATCTTATAAATAATCTTGGTTAAGTACAGGTTCCATTCCTAGAGACAAGTGGACAGGTTATCTGTTGTTCAGCAATTCTGCAAGAATTGCAACAAGGGAATTAGTTAGGACCTAATCGGTGACAATGGAAGGCCGAACGAAAACTTTAGCATGCACCTTTCAGAAAACTTAATTGGGCATATACCTTTCAGAAAGCTTCAGCATAACCTTTCAACAGAATTCCAAAGAACATTCCAAAGAATATACCAACACAGGTGCCACTTGGTGGTGCACTGCGGGTTGATAAGAGAAGAAGGCAGGGGCCTAAGTGCAAAATGCGGCGCGCTGACAAGTTAGTCCACTTGGCATCCACTTGGCGAGCTGTGATTGGCCCAGGACCAAACTTGCACCTCCATGATAAGTTTAGGGATGAAATAATCTGCTTTTGCAAATACAAGGACCAAACCATCACATGCTATGCAAGTTCAGGGACCTGCAGTGCTATTACCTCCTTTTTTCCGTTCAATGAATTGGCGTCAGGCGTCGAGTCTTGTGATGATCATCAGTAGCCCGTACTTTGGCCGCAGCGTGATCACGTCGGTCAGCGCGTGCACGTAGCTCAGGGAGAGCGACAGCGCGAACCTCCGGAGGATGACGGCGACCTCGGCCTTGGCCTGGACCATGGCGAAGTTCTACCCGATGCACGTCCTCGGACCCCATGGAGAAGGACAATAGCGCGTTGACGTGGCTCGCGGCCCGGGCGGCGCCGCCGCCGGCGTCGAACCTCATCGGATTGAACTCGTCGGCGTCCTCGCCCCACACCTCCCTGTCCCGGTGCATCGTCGCGATGGGGATGGTCAGGAGCGCGTCCCTCGGCACCGTGACGCCGCCGAGCTCCACCTCCGACCTCGTCCTCCGCCGGATGAGCGGCACCGGGCTGTACAGTCGCAGCGTCTCCAGCAGGAACAGGTTCACCAGCCTCAGCCTGCTGAGCGCGTCGTAGGTGGGGACCCCGCCGCACTCCCGCAGCACCTCCTCCCTGAGCCTCTGCTGCCACTCCGGGTGCGTGCCCAGCAGGAACATGGTCCAGTTGAGCATGTGCAGGCTCGTCTCCTGCCCGACGAAGAAGGTCTTGCACTCGTCGATCATCTCGTCCATGCTTAGCAGCGCCGCCTGCCCGTGCCCGTGCTCCGGCGCGCACGCCTCCAGCATCAGCCCCAGCAGGTCGCTCCCGTAGCCGTCCGTGTCCTTGGCGGCGAGCCTGTTCTCGATGATCTGCACCAGCGTGCTTCTCATCGTCTTGTTCAGCTTCCACAGCCTCATGTTCTTTTCGGTAGGCAAAAACCTGGAAAACAATCAAACATATCAACGTGGAGACGCCAGACTTAGCGTGCATGCAGTGCTGAAATTTGAGATGGGCTCTAGCCCATGTAGCAATTTCTGAAAAATCTCTAAGGGCCCATGTGGGTTATATGGCACTAGATGTAGTGGAAAGTTTAGTCTCACCCCGAAAGTGGAAGAGGAGTTGGACCTTCTTATAAGGGTTTCTCTTCTACATGCTATTGGAACTTGAGAAGAGAAGAGGCCCTCGCGCACTCCTCCTCCGCCGCCCGCCTTGCCACGCCACGATGCGCCGCGGGTTGCGGGATTGAGCCGAGCCGAGCTCACACCTATTGGCTTATTTTTGCCAGTCACTAACGGAGAGCCCACGTCTCTCCACGCGGCTGCGCCTATATAAGTGTGCGGTGTCTCCTAACCCTAGCCGCCACGAACAGATCACATCTGCTCCACGCGCACGCCCACCGTCGTTCCCTTGCTGCTGCCGCCGCCGGTGACTCCATCCCGTCCGCCGCATACACAGTCGACGGGAGAGCAGGTCTCCGAAACCACGCCCTTCTGGTTCCTGTAAAGGGTGAGGGGCGAATAGGTTTTTGGGCAGCGATTACGCGACTGCTCACTTCCGATCGTCTACTTCCTCTACGTTCGCGTCGCCTTCATCATCACCATGTCCACCGACGCCGAACGTGCCGCCGCCGAGAAAGCTGAAGCTGACAAGAAGGACGCCGCTGTTGCTACCAAAGCCGCGGCCTCTGCATGGCCTGCTGGAGGGTATAACTCGTTTATCCCGCTCCTACTGTTTTCTGTTTTAGCCATGCTAGCGTTATACGTAGATCTTTCTGCAATTAGCGTAGTATGTGCTAGTTTGACTGAATATCAGTATGCGATTATATGTGTCAATGCCATGCTAGTGATTTACTCGTGGATTAATTTAATCGAGAAATTGCCTATTTACTCACAATGCAGCACCGTGCTTGATCTGTGGTGTACCTGAATCCTGGAATGTAGTCGGTCCAGAGGGTGGAGAAGGCGATGAACTGGATCTCGTTCAGCGCCAGGAAGATCTTCCTGCCCTCTCTGTAGCTGCTGCCGAAGGCGGTGCGCGAGATCACGTCCGCGGATAGCTCCTCGAACTAGCTAGTCAGCTCGATCTCCTGGCAGTCTTTCTTCCCCCTGGCTGGCCAACTGCGCCTCCCACCGGGACGCCATGGACAGCACACAGTCCACCATTGTCGACGTCATCACCTAGTACATATCAAAGGTAGCAACATGTTCGCGAAGCCAGCACACCACCATGCAAGCACACTGCTATGATGGACATACCTTGAGCTTGTCCACGTTGAAGGCCGGGTGCAGGACCTTCTTGTGGCGGTGCCAGACGTCGCCGTCGGTCATGACGAGGCCCTTGCCCACCAGCCGGACGATGGGGTTCATCCGGTTCTTTGGAAACAGCCCCGTGCGGTCCGACAGCAGCTGCTTCGCCGTGCCGAACTCGACCACGCACATGTTGGGCGTCGACACGAACCAGTAGAGGAACACGCGGCCTGCACGCACGCGAGCACGCACTGGCCATGTCAAAACTCCACGACACTGCAGCTTAGCTACTTGGAAAGCTAACTATGTCATGTTACCGTAGAGGGGGATCCATTGGCGGAACTGGGGCTGGGAGATGGGGATGAAGTCGTGGGACGACACGTCGAGCACGATGCCGGCGCCGGCCACGCGGAGCCGCCGGATGTCGCCGAGGTTCCCGACGAAGAACCTGTACCCCGGCCCGCGCACGCCCTGCCGCGCCAGCCTCCTGGCGACGGCGCGCGGCCTCCACACGAGGCCAGCACGGCCGCCGCCAGCGCCACCGAGACCGTCCAAGCGGTGGCGTGCATGCCCCTGGTCATCACGTCAATAAGCTGGGCGCAGCTGCTGCATGCGTGTCTGCCGAGTGCGTACGCGTTGGAGGTTAAGTACGTGCAATTGTGGTGAAATTCCGATGGATAGGCGCATAGAGAATTCCGGTAACAAGTTGGACACTTACTGGACGGTGGTATCCTTCCTTGGTTGCTTGCTTGTCCTCTGCGCGTTTTCGTAAATGTAGACGTAATGCGATCCCACGATTGATTAGATTATATGGTTCTCGGATTTCCTGGTGACGGAGTGATAGACGATGGGGCACACTTGACCGCAGAGTTCCAACAAGACCAACAGGACAAATGAGTTGCGGCTAGTGTGTAGGGAGAAATTCCTCCGGACCTGACGGTGCTTCTCTTGTGAGAACTACTAGGAGTCTTCTCATGTCTTGGGCGAAAAAGATGTACGTACTAGCCAGGTTCAACACGCACTCGGTCTCACACATAGTTTTCACCTTGGTCTAAGGGCAAACATCCACAGATAGATGCTCGGACCGAGGTGTCCGGACTATGTACCGCATTGGTCTATGGATGCCTCCACACGACCGAATTTTCGCAAACCTATAGGAGCATTGCCGGCGTTCAGATGTTCCGTCTGGTCTATCAAAAGTCGTCACGTGCCCCACGCTACACCCCCTCTCTCCTCTCCATCCACGCAACAGGGTAGAAGGCCGCTGCTATTTGGTCGAAGGAGTTTTTTTTACTCAAGGAGGTCTCTCAGCCTTAACCAAGTTTACAAGAAAGTCCAGCCCTCCTGCGAACCAGACTGTCGTGCGGGGGTACTACGCCCATACGCAGCCAACACATGACTAGCGTTGTTCTGCCAACGGCTACACTGCGCAAATACAACCTCTCTAGCCTCAAGGGCTGCTAGACTGCTAATCTCTTCAACGAGAGACCGGTGTTGCGATCTATCTGTTGTGGGTGCTTTGAGCATCGCCGCAGCCTCCGCACTATCCATCTCAACAATGATAGGCGTTGTCGTCCTGTGTAAGGCAAGGTCTAGGCCTTCTCTACACGCCGAGAGCTTCGCCTCCAGCGCACTCTCACACGTGCGAATTTCTCTGCACGCGCTATAGATGATATCCCCTCCATCATCTCGAAGGATCATGCCTCCTCCCGCTGCTCCTGTGGCTGCAACAAAGCTGCCGGCTGTGTTAAGTTTGGCCCAGCCCGCACTAGGGGGGGCCCAACTCGGCCGCCGTCGCTATCCTGCAGGGCTGCACGCGCGGCGGGCCATCACAAACCACCATCTCCCCCTTCTCCATATTGGCCTGCGGATGTTGCTGGATGCATAATAGTGAAGTAATATAGCCATGTAAGAATCGACGAGAGGCCTCAGCAGGAGGTGGCGGTTTGTCATGGGTAATCTCATTGCGAACATGCCATACTCTCCACATGATCATGAGGACCACCAGCCTCGCCGTCTCATCCAGGGGTTCCAACAAGGCGAATAGCCACTCTGGCCCCGTGTCCCGGATGGTCTCCACCTTGGGTATGTTCCAGTCCATTGCCATGAGTCTCCATAGCTCCCTTGCCAGTGGGCACCTGCAAAGCGTGTGGAATCCGTCCTCGTGTTCAACACCACATAGGGGGCAGACGTCAGTATCCTCGAGGTGCCGTGAAGCCTTGTTGGCCCAAGTAGCAAGTGAATTTGTGACAACCCTCCACGCAAACACGTGTACCTTAGGGGGAGCAGGGCACCCCCGTATGATCTTCCAGATGGCGCGACGACCATCCGGTGCCCTGCTCATGGCGGTGGCCAATGGACGTTCGCGCTCGTCCATTGCCAAGCGGTACGCGGATCGGACGGTGAAGATACCGTTCTTCTCCGGCGCCCAGGCGATGATATCGTTGGTGACGCGTGGCGAGGTCCGGATGCTAGTGATGGCGGCGGCATCCGCCGGCAGGAAGTAGCGCTGTAGTAGGCCGGTGCGCCAAGAGCCCTCACCGTCGAGGAGCTCGGCCACCCTCCGCAGGCGGCAAGTGCCCTGCTGAGTGATGGGCTGACGAGAGGGCTCCCGTGGCAACCATCGGTCCCGCCATATGCGAATGTCCTGACCGTTCCCAACACGCCATATGATGCCATTTTTCAGGAGCTCGAGGCCATGTTGGATAGCCTGCCAGGTCGGGGAGGAGTTCCCTGAGAAGACCGTGTCCTCAAGGCGTCCATCATGGTAGTATCGGGCCTTTAGCACCTGCGCACACAAACTGGTGGGTTTAGTAAGCAAACGCTAGGCCTGCCTCGCTAGGAGAGTCTGGTTAAAAAGGCGGAAATCTCTGAACCCCAGACCACCCTTGCTTTTCTGCGCCTGGATCTTTGGCCAAGCAAGCCAGTGCGTCTTCCTCTTGCCCTCAGAGGTGCCCCACCAGAAGTTGCGAACCATTCTATTCAGGTCATCACAGACTGACATAGGAAGCTTAAAAATACCCATAATATAAGTGGGAATAGCTTGGGCAACTGCCTTAATCATGGTTTCCTTACCGGCGAGAGAGAGGGTGTCACCCCAAGCAATAATCCTCTTCAATAACCGAGATTGCAGATTCTGAAATTTACCTCGTGACATGCGTCCTTCGGGCGTTGGGAGCCCTAGACATTTCTCCTCAAAAGTGACAGTACCTATGTTTAATGTAGTTCTCACCGCCTCCTGTTTGTCCATAGCACAAGCTGAACCAAAGAGAGCACTACATTTGGCCGGATTAATAAATTGTCCGGTGGCATTACATATGTGTTTAGCACTTCCGAGACCTTTTGGGCTTCTTCCTCGTCTGCTTTAAAAAACAGTAATGTATCATCTGCAAATAGAAGATGAGACACCCCTGGAGCTCTGCGGCACACTTTTAGCGGGGTAAAGTCGCATTTTTCTTCTCCTTTTTTCAAGAGAGCAGATAGACCGTCAGCCACAAACAGGAACAAAAACGGGGACAAAGGACCACCTTGCCGTAGCCCACGCGATGGTGCAACGATTCCAGAAGGGTTCCATTGAATTTAACTGTATATCTCACCGAGGTGACGAAAGCCATAATCCAGTCCACCCACCGGCGAGTGAAACCCATCTTTTTCATCATTCGCTCCAAGAAGATCTAGTCCACTCTATCGTATGCTTTGGAGAGGTCCAGTTTATACGCGCAGAAACTTTTATTTGGGTCTTTCTCCTGCTGAATAAAATGAAAGCACTCAAACACAATCAAAGCATTATCAGTGATCATACGTCCAGGGACAAAGGCGCTCTGCTCAAGGGAGATAATATCATCCAGTATAGGCCTCAACCGGTTTAGCAGACATTTTGCCACCACCTTGTAGATGACGTTACATAAGCTGATTGGGCGGAACTCCGTGAGCCTCTCTGGGTTATCCACCTTCGGGATGAGAACAATGGACGTGTTGTTCACCCCCTCAGGCATAATACCTGTCCGGAAGAATTCCTTGACCCCTGCAATTACTTGTTCTCTCATCACGTCCCAATTACGCTGGAAGAAGCGCGCGGGGAAGCCATCCGGACCCGGCGCCTTTAGCGGTCCAATCTGAAACAGAGCATCGTCAATTTCCTTGTCTGAAAACTCTGCACACAGTCCATCATTCATGCGGTCAGACACACGGGGTTTAATTAGATCAATTACTGGATCCGCACAAAGAGAGGGGTCAGCAGCAAATAGTTTGGCAAAATAAGAAGTGGCCATGGCCGCCATAGACGCATGGTCCTGATGTGTGACTCCATCATCATCACTGAGAGTTTTAATACGGTTTTTGCGTGCGCGCCAAACTGCTTTTCGATGAAAGAACTGGGTGTTGCGGTCCCCTTCCCGCAGCCATGCAATGCGGGATCTCTGCATCCACAACATCTCCCTATAGAGCAGCTCGTTCATCCTGTCAGTCGCCTCCCGTATGTCCTTTCTATCTACATTCATAGACATAAGCTCCTCGAGACGAGAGCGGGACTTGTTAATTTCACGAATGACATTTCCAAACATTTTTCGACTCCACTCTTGCAGTTTTTTCATCATATTCCCTAGTCCAGAAGCAACATCACCAAGATTTAACATAGAGCCCAACTCAGTCCAAGTGTTCATAATTACCTCAGGGAGGGAGGGGTCTCGTTCCCACATAACTTCGTACTGTCTGCACCTTCTGCCTTCCCGTTGGCGCGGCTCCTCTAGCGCGCACTTGAGGAGGATGGCCAAGTGATCGGAGCTTGGCGCCACCAAATGCTCCACCCTTGCATGGGCGAAAATATCCCTCCAAGCATTGTTAGCCACAGCACGGTCAAGGCGAACCTTGACGTTTGCCCGTCCACCTTGCCGGTTATCAAAGGTGTATGGGAGACCTGCAAAACCGAGGTCGTTCAAACCACAAACCTCAAGAACATCACGGAAATCAAGCATCTGACCTGCCGAGTGCGGTGTGTCGGAGAAGTGCTCAAAACTCCACATCGCCTCGTTGAAATCACCCACCACGACCCAAGGCATGCTGGCCTGCTGGTGGAGATTACGGATGAGGGACCACATGCGATGACGGTCCTCCGTTCGGGGCTCGTCATAGACGCAGGTGAGCCGCCAGGGTGGCTCACCCTCCGCACCAGTTACATACGCGTCAATATATCATTCATTTATTTCTTTTACATCAAGACTCACTGACTTATGCCAATACAAAGCAAGACCTCCACTACGACCCACACAATCGAAAGCATCAAAACCTCTTAAACCTAACCGAGCACGGTACCTCTTCATTTTATTCTTAGACTGCCTAGTCTCACAAAGAAAAACAATACTAGGGAACTGAGCCTGCACCAGACTCACAAGATCAAGAACTGTCCGAGAGTTCCCACCCCCTCGACAGTTCCAGCTTAGAATATTCATTGCTCCTGACGGGGCTCCGCCGGCCCCGTCAGTTCGTCGGCGGCCCCTGGGCTGACTGCCTCCATGGTACTAATTCCGTCCACCATGTCCTGTTCCATCATCTCATCGCCACGCGGAGTCTGCTGCCCGTCCAGAGACTCCAGTGTCCTGCGCTTTTTTGGCGTACCTGAAACCACAAGCTCGTCCGTACTGGACGTATTAGCATAAACCACCAAAGCCTTGCTAGCCTCCTCCCTGCCAGCAGCAGCGACTTGATCACTAGCAGCGGCACGCTTGCCCAAAGCGGAGACGCCATCAGAGAGGTCTACGTCGTCCATATTCACTTCCTGAGAAAGATTACGCAGCGCCAGGATCATATCCGAGCTCCTCGGCTGGGAGTAGTCCGAGTGTTGTGTGCCTTTGGAGGTGTGCTCCTGTACCTGTGTTGGCGCAAACCCGGAAATCATATGCACAAAGAAACTCAACTCGAGCACGAACTCGAAGCAATGGCGACGAACGCCGCAGCCGGCGAACCGGCCTGTATCTTGGCAACCTTTATTCACTGGGTTTGGCACATACCGGCGCTTGGTGGCACATACCACACGGCGCTGATCAATACACAGGGCTGGAGTCTTTATACGCGGGCGCTTACCCTGACGCACGGGCAAGCCATCCAGCCTGATCCACTTCCTACGCCCACGCCCACATCCAGGACGTGGCCAACTCCTTCACCAACGGAGGCTGCATGCAACCTCCATCAGCTACGTGCGCGTACCAACTAATATGACCGATTCACTCAGCCATATCTCAACTAACTAACTAACTTTTATCTCAAGATTACTATTAACATTTTCCCTTCTAATCTTGGCTTGCCATCACCGGAGTTGTCGTCGCTCCCGTCATCGTCTTTGTCGTGGCCGTGGACTCGACCTGGCGCGCTGACGCCGGTCACCACCGCAACGGACTCGACCTGGCGCACCGACGCCGGTCACCACCGTGCCTGCTTCTTTGTCTCCGGCGACATACGCCGAGCTCGTTCTCCGCCGGCGACACACGCGAGGCGTGCCTTCGGCGCCCCACACCTCACACGCGCACCCGACGCGCCCGATTAGTCCGACCGCACCAGTGTGTCCTGCACGTCCCGCGCGCACCCAACGCGCCCGACGAGCCCGACCGCATCAGTGTGTCCCGCACGTCCCGCGCGCACCCAACGCGCCTGACGAGCCCGACCACACCAGATGCTCACCGTGCGCGGCCTCCGCGTCCGCCATGGCAGCCGCCAGCGACAAACGCCGGAAGGATGTAGCCGAACTCGAGCACGGACTCGAGC
Source organism: Aegilops tauschii subsp. strangulata (assembly GCF_002575655.3). Classification (NCBI taxonomy): domain Eukaryota; kingdom Viridiplantae; phylum Streptophyta; class Magnoliopsida; order Poales; family Poaceae; genus Aegilops; species Aegilops tauschii. The sequence continues at coordinate 106,408,967 of NC_053036.3, read as the reverse complement.
ACAACGACGATATACGCCTCCTCCCAACGTCAACCGCACGCTCGTACGCACGCCCGCGGTCCCGACGCGCCAGACGCGTCCAGTGCGCACCCATAACACGCACCGATCGCGCCCGGCTCGCCGCCACTGCTTATTGCCCTGCACCGTTGCGGCCTCAACCGCAGCGCAGCACCTCCATGCCGCCATGTGTCGTTGAAGTCGTCACCACGCAGGTCCTTCGCGGCCTCCTCACTGTGCCGCCGCAGCCACCGCGGCCTCCTCGCCGCGCCGCGCACCTCCATAGACCGACACACGGCCCGGAGCATCGCGCAGCCGCCGGCGAACACCGCCATCGCCGGCACGCCTCCGGCACGGCGAACCACGCCCAAGACAACCAAGCTCATGATACCAAATGTTGGCGCAAACCCGGAAACTATATGCACAAAGAAACTCAACTCGAGCACGACCTCGAAGCAATGGCGACGAACGCCGCAGCCGGCGAACCGGCCGGTATCTTGGCAACCTTTATTCACTGGGTTCGGCACATCCCGGCGCTTGGTGGCACATACCACACGGCGCTGATCAATACACAGGGCTGGAGTCTTTATACGCGGGCGCTTACCCCGACGCACGGCCAAGCCATCCAGCCTGATCCACTTCCTACGCCCAAGCCCACATCCAGGACGTGGCCAACTCCTTCACTAACGGAGGCTGCATGCAACCTCCATCAGCTACGTGCGCGTACCAACTAATATGACCGATTCACTCAGCCATATCTCAACTAACTAACAAACTTTCATCTCAAGATTACTACTAACAACCTGAACATGCACGTGAGCCTCTGCATGTGCATGGCGATCTTCCATTGCACCCTTGCTGCCTCCTGACATGGCTTGCATCTTTTCGGCTAGCATTGCATCAACGGCAGGGTTTCCGGAGCTGTGATCTGCTGCATGCTGCTGACGCCTCGCCGCGCTGCCTTCCGGGTCGAAGGAGTTAATACAAGTTCTAGAAATCGGGACTGACTTGTTAGAGTTGCTATTCGGCTACAACAAAGGAACACCACGCGTGGAATTCGGATAAATAGCAACGCTATTTGGCGAAAGGGTTGAGCTCTTACAAGCTTTTTGCGAAACGTTGCTTTGTCTATGATAGAAAACCAAACGGCCTTTTTTTATCGATTTTGCTAAAGCACACCTAAATGTGTCTTAAGTATTTGCACATCTAAATTCTATGTTATTAGTTTTACGCCGAGATTCGTGTGGGCATTTTTCCTTTTGTTTTTATATTTGATTGTCACACTTAGATGTGCAATAACTATAACACAACTAGATGTGCCCTAGGCATGCAAGAAGCAAGCCGTGAACTTGTAGCAAATGCAATATAGCTTGGTGGAAGGCAACTTGGTGGAGTATATGGCGGAAGGTCAAAAGGCCATTGCTATTTAAGTCGTAGGTGCGGACATTTGAGTATAGCATTGGATGGACGGCTCTTGTACCCGTGTCCGTGGATGGATAGTGTGTCTGATTTAATATACACCATTGAAGATGCCTGAAGATTTTATATTGCTCGTGCATTAGTTTTGACTTTCTTTATTGGATAATACAATATTGTTTTTGTGAAAAGTACATCTTCCGTCCGTAAATGTTGTGAAGGTTACATCATCAACAAAACCACTCAAAACAGTCCAAGGGACTTTTTAGAGGTGAACAACCATTTATAAACTTCTAGCAACGATTTAGAGCCAGAAATAATAATAAAAACTGAAAATCAGGTCACATAATCAACAAAACCACCCAAAATAGTCCAAGGAACTTTTCAGAGTTGAGCAACCATTTATAAGTTTCTAGCAACGATTGAGAGCAAAATTTCCATTTTCCTCTTTTTTATGCATAGCACTAGCTAGTAAGCTACATGTCCCATGAACATGAGGAAAAAAAATTGTCAAGCAAAAAGCACAGAAACTACTTATTACATATAAAAGGTACTTCCGTTCACAAATATAATTTGTTTTGTATATTTCAATAAGGACTACACATTGACAAGTGAACATACACATTAAATGTGTCTATATATACCCCGCAAAAAATGTGTCTTTATACATCCATAAAACTTATATTTGTGAACGGGGGGAGTAGTACATAAGAGCTAATTAGTTTTTCACTTTTACAAAAATTTGGTCTAACCATCGATTGTTGTTTCCTTTCCTGGTTTTTGCCTTTTTTTAGAACTACAATGTTGTGGTTTTGCCTTTGCTTTTGCCAATTTTTTTGGGGGCATGGTTAATTTGGCAGCCATAATATGTGCCTTTATCATAAGTTATTCTTTTCTAACGGGCTAGCCCGTGATACTGCTGGAAATGTAGTACGTCCAACTAAGCTATGTAATCCTTAAACAGGGGGAAAAACTCATTCATGTTGATCTAGAGGGAGGCGGCATCATAGTGTGTCCCTAGTAACTTGTGATACAAGGTGCATTTTTTTTGCGGGTTGTGATACAAGATGCCTGAAGGGAGGTGGCGCCAAAGGGACACAGGAAAGAAAGACAATGCACACAAAATTATAGGAAGAGGAGGGGCAAGCCCTTGTGATTTTAGGGTATACCATTTCAATTTTAACTAGGTTTGGGCCTAGGGCCCCATTCAGCTATTTGAGCCTAGAACAGTTTTAGGAAGGTTCCCTTTCGGGTTTTTTTTACCAGATTTGGGAACCTTCAAGAATGTTCTTTCAGGTTCTTTGATATGGTCTTTATTTGGGAAAATAAAGGTGACCGATGGTAAGAAAAATCAATAATTTATTAATAAAAACACTTTATTATTTATATTTACAAATAGGGTACATTATATATCGATGATTTTACAAGCTTATCTAGTGCGCAACATAAGCTAAGTTCCAGTCAAGTAATACAAAAACCCTGTGCTATACTTAACACCATACACATTTTTCTACATCTCGAGGCTCTTGAGGACCATAGGAAGCCCAAACTTAGGCCGCAGCGTGATCACGTCCATCGGGGCATGAACATACTTAGGTGATAGGGAGAACGAGAACCTCTGAAGAATCACGGCGATCACGGCCTTGGCCTCGATCATTGCAAAATTCTGCCCTATGCATGACCTCGGCCCACTAGAGAAAGACAACAAGGCATTGGGGTGCTTTCCGGCCCTCGTCACTCCATTCTCGAACCTCATTGGCTTGAATTCGTTGGCATCTTCTCCCCATACCTCCTTGTCACGATGTATCGTCGCGATGGGGATCGTCAAGACCGTGCCTTCAGGCACTTTGATGCCACCAACCTCGAGATCCGAACCCGCCTTCCTCTGAATGGCCGATACAGGGGCGTATAACCTGAGAGTTTCTAGGAGGAACATGTTGACCAGCTGTAGTTTGTTGAGCATGTCACCTGTGGGAACACCGTTGCCACACTCTCTTAGCACCTCCTCCCTGAGCTTCTCCTGCCACTTAGGGTGCGTGCTCAGCAAGAACATGGTCCATGTGAGCAGGTGTGAGCTGGTGTCATGCCCGGCAAAGAAGAAGGTCTTGCACTCATCTATAATCTCATCCATACTCAAAAGCGGATTTTGCCTGTCCTCAGGCGCACACGCCTCCAACATAAGCCCGAGGAGGTCGTTGCCGTAGCCCATGATGTCTTTGGTGGCAAGGCGGCCTTTGATGATGTTCATAAGCATGGTCCTCACCTCCTTGTCAAGCTTCCATATCTTGAGGTTCTTTTCAGTTGGAAGGTACCTGATTAATTCCACAAACACACATAAATTAATTTCTGCTTGGTGAAAATGTACGTTGTGAGTTGATTCAGACTAATAATGATACAAGAAGAAGAACAAGAACTTGCATTTACCTGAATGCTGGGATTTGCACGTTGAATACGGTGGAGAAGGCAAGAAACTGGAGCTCCCTCTGCGCTAGGAAGACCTTTTTCCCTTGTTCGTAGCTGCTACCGAATGCCGTGTGGGAGATGACATCCGCGGTTAGCTCCTCAAAGTGGTGGCTCAGGTCAATCTCCACGCTGCCGCCCTTGTCCATCTTTGCCTTCCACTCGGACATCATTGACCCGGCACAGTCGGACATGGTCACCGTCATCATCTGTCACACAAATAACAGTTAGCGCAAGTCATACGCATTGTGCATGCTTAAACAAGACACACACCTTGAGCTTGTCCATGTTGAAGGCGGGGTGGACGACCTTGCGGTGGCGCTTCCAGTCGTCGCCGTCGGTGAGCACGAGCCCCTTGCCGAGCAGCCGAGCGATGTGCGGGTTCCCGATGCTCTTGGGGTACAGCCCGCTTCGGTCGGAGAGCACTTGCTTCACCACGTTCACGTCGGCCACGCACAGGCTCGGCCTGGCTCCGAACCAGTACAAGAACGTGCGCCCTGCAAGCAGGAAATGGCGTGAGATCACGAACTAGATCTTCTAGAGGAGAGGAATCTACAGGCTCGGCTTTCTACCGTGGATGGGGATCCATTTGCGGAAGTGCGGCTGGACCCTGGGGACGAAGTCGTGGTTGCCGATGTCCAGCGCGGCGCCGGCGCTGTCGGCGCGGAGCTGCTTGATCTCGGCGAGGTTCCCGGCGAAGAACCTGTAGCCCGGACCGCCGACGCCCTGCGCGCGGAGCTGCCGGGTGATGGCCCGCGGCCTCCACACGAGGTACACCAGCGCGTTGATCGCCCACGAGGCCAGCACCGCCGCCACGGCCGCCGCCACCATCCAGAGGAGACCCATGTAGAAGATATCAGCGACTGCTGTTTGAGTTGGTTGAGACTGGGAGATGTGTGTGTTTCTGTTGTGAGACTCGGGTCGGGGAGGTGGATATTTATATGCCGTTCGCGGCTGCGCTTTGACCATGGCCTCGGGTCGCCGAGCACGGGTTGATGGCCACGCGCCTGTGACCCACCGCCACCGGGGTAGAGAAGGCAGAGGTGAGGCGTTTCGTCGCGGTGCGGGTGAGATCAGCCGTGATGCGTGCAGGTAGAGCCCCCGGACGCTGGATGGACCCCGGGGGGCTGGTGGGAACGTGTGGTCTGCCGGGAAGCCGTCGTACGCAGGCATGGAGCTACTGGTCGACATCGACGGCATATCCGCACGGGGCTGGCTTCTAGACAAAACGTCTTTCATTTTGAGAAGATGGCTTCTAGATAACGACACGTGGGTTGATATATACGTAGCAATCAACGGTGCTTTTGAGAGCAACTCCAACGGGCCGACCCAAACGGACGACGATTTCGTCCGCTTTTTGTCCGTTTGGGTCGGCAGCGCGCCCAACGCGCCGATCCATATGTGCAGGCATGGCCGGCTGGCCGCCCATTTTGCATTGCATTGTGAAATGAAAATTTAACAAACAAAATAGTCCGCCCAAATAAATAGTATTAGTTTACAGGCCAAATAAAAAATAAAAATGTTTCACATAGTTTTACAAATGAATAAAAGAAGATACATCTATTGGGTGCCAACATGAGTCCACATATGCTCAACCAAATCATTTTGCAGTTGCACGTGAGTTTCCCAATCATGCATGTCTTCATGAAACTGAGTGAACTGCTCAAATGTTGCCGCAACTCCATGCTCAGGCACAACATTCTCACCCTGAAACTGAAAGCCTTGATCGTACAGACGTTCCGGGCGCTCGTTTTCTACGATCATATTGTGCATGATCACACAAGCAGTCATCACCTCCCATAGTTTCTGCGTGCTCCAAGTATTAGCAGGATACCGAACGATGCCCCATCGAGATTGCAAAACACCAAAGGCACGTTCGACATCCTTTCTAGCACTCTCTTGCTCTTGGGCAAATATTTTCCTTTTCTCTCCAACAGGGTTGGGTATTGTCTTTACAATAGTGGTCCACTGAGGATAGATACCGTCACCCAAATAGTACCCTTTGTCGTAGTTGTGGCCGTTGACAGTAAAGTTCACCGGTGGGCTGTTGCCTTCGGCAAGCCTAGCAAACACCGGCGAGCGCTGAAGCACGTTGATATCATTGTGTGATCCAGCCATGCCAAAGAAAGAGTGCCAGATCCAGAGACCTTGAGACGCCACGGCCTCTAGTATGACAGTGCAAGCCTTGACATGTCCCTTATACCGCCCTTGCCAAGCAGAAGGGCAGTTCTTCCACTCCCAGTGCATGCAGTCTATGCTGCCAAGCATCGCCGGGAAGCCCCTGCTAGCATTCATCGCCAACAAACGGGTTGTATCTGCAGCTGTCGGCTTTCTCAAGTACTCAGGGCCAAACACAGCAATAACATCCTTGCAGAACTTATACAGGGACTCTAGGCATGTAGACTCGCTCATACGGACGTACTCATCAATGAGATCACCGGGCACTCCGTATGCAAGCATTCGGATGGCGGGAGTGCATTTCTGATAAGAGGAGAAACCAATCTTGCCGACGGCATCCTCTTTGCACTCGAAGTAGTCATCATAGCCGACCACTCCCTAATACGGTTGAAAACATGCCTACTTATACGGAACCGGCGGCGGAATTTGTGATGTTTGAACAACGGGTTTGTTGTATCAAAGTAGTCATTCCAGAGAAGGAAATGCCCGCTCTCTCGGTTACGATTCAACGCCGGAAGGTGGCCCGGAATGGAGCCACGGAACAACGGCCGCTGGTTGTTGAGGTGGTGATGGACCAACACGACAGCCAATATCTCCTCCTCGTCGTCGGACGACGAATCGTCGGAGTCGCAAATGAAATTTTGGAAAAAGAACTCGTCGGCGGAGTCCATTTTCGTACCTTGGCAAACTGTCGTACAACTTACGGGCGTCGAAGAAGGAGACGGCCGGCGAGGGGAGACGCGGCGCCCACAGACCAGCTAGCTGCCCTGCCGGCGTCCGACGAGTGTGACGGCGTCCGACGAGCGTGCCGGTCGTATGTGGCGGGGGCGGCGAGGCGTCTACTTGGTCGCGGGCGGCTGTGCGGTGGGGGAAGCGGCGGCGGGAACTAGTTTGCTCTCCGGCGGCGGCGGGCGACTGGGGGTAGGGGCGGCGTTGCTAGGCGGATGTGGAGGCGACGGCAGCTGGAAGAGTCGCCGCAAAAAATGGACGGCGGCGTCGGTGACGAAGGAGGCGGGGGGCGAGGGTTGCTTGCTGGCCGGGGGGAGGGAGGCCAATGTGCCACAGACCAGCGGGCCCGGGGACAGGAGTAGGCGACCGCGCGCGCGTCCATCGCGTGTCCGCGTTGACACAAATCAGGCTATAAAATGGGCCGGAAATGGGTCGCCAACGGACGAAAAACGGACAAGCGTCCGTTTGGGTCGGCGCGGTCCGCGCCGACGCAAACGGACGGCCGCGGACGAAATGGGTCGCCCATTGAAATTGCTCTTAGCACACAACAGAGGCTGTCAACATAGATATGGCTGGATTGAGCGCCTGATTTATCCCAATTGACTTCTCTTCCTCGCCAAGAATCTATTTACTTGTCAAACAAACATGGTCCTTGTAGAACAAGATGCTGATGCCTGCATAGAGGTATTCCTTTAACGCGCCTCTCGTGGCGTAACTGCGTATGTGAGGTTTTCTTCTTCTTCTTTGCCCGCAACTTTTAATTCCTTGCAAACATATAATAAGTACTACTCAAACTAAAATCACGACAGGTATTTTGAAAAGTAGAAAGTACATGAAAGAACGAATAAACTTGTTTCATTACACAATTAATATCACAAACACACGACTAGATTTTGAGAAGATACTTGTAAGATCCAATGATCCATCTTTCTGGAAGGGGCTAATAAGGACAAAAGCAACTTTCTTTCATAGAACTAAATTTATAATTAGGAGCGGTAACACAACTATATTCTTAGTAAGATACTTGGTTAGGAAAGACGCCGCTAGCCACACAATATTCTTCTCTCTATAATATTGTGCGACATAAGGATGCTTATATTGCTACAATATTACAGTCTGACCCTTTAAATATCCAGTTCAGGAGGTCACTAGTAGGTGACTGATGAGACAGTTGGCTACATCTTGTGCGAAGGTTAATGGATGTTCATCTCTTTGATGAGCCAGATATGATTCATTGGAAGTTATCTGTGAATGGGATATTCCCCGTCAAGTCTATGTATTTAGACTTAATTGATTCTGATCCAATTCCGAAATCAATTCATATTTGAAGATTAAAATTCCTTTAAGAATCAAAATCTTGATGCGATTTGTTCACAAGAAAGTAATTCTGGCAGGATAACTTGGCCAAATGAACATGTGAGGGTAGTAAACGATGTTGTTTTTGTGATCAAGATGAAACCATAAAACACCTCTTTCTCAAATGTCCTCTTGCCATACTTTTATGGCGTACGATTCATACAGCCATTAATATTAGCCCTCCAACCAATATTACATGTTATTTGGGACGTGGCTGGATGGAGTACTGCAGGACATATTTGAATAGTAGTACACACATTACTTTGCGCTATATGGAACTGCAGAAATGACATGATTTTTAACAGACAAACTCTTATAATTTTTTTGCAGGTTATATACAGAGCCACTGCTTGGATCCGTAAGTGGTTGTTACTCAGTTATGCGGAAGCCAGAAGCATATGGCTATTGGGTGCAACCGTTGAGAGATGGTAGTATGGGATGCTTACAACCGCTTTGGATGACGGTCAATAATAGGTAGGTGTTTAGTCATCTTGACCTATTTTCGTCTGTTGTGACAACTTTTTTATCACTTCATCATGTTATTTTCGCTCTTCTTGGGAGATTATACTATATCTCATACTGTTTTTAAATCTTTTGCTTAATAGTATGGCTGCATGCATTATCCAGATGAAGAAGCCGGAGATGACCCTCTTAAAAAAAACATCGCCACCACACGCGATAAGCCTTCTGTGATTTGCTTGACGCTTTGATCACTAGCCAACTCCAAAGTGCTAGGGGGAAAATATCACGTGATACTAACCCTTACATGAAAAATATCACGTGATTTGCTTGACGGAGATACCAACCCTCACCTGATACATAGATAGAATAATGTCCTTCCCGCCTAGCCCCTGTTCCGGTGGTGTTTTAGCATCCTTGAAGGGCGTGTGGAGGCTTATCTCCCACGGACCTCGTGGGATTCGGTCGGCGTTTGTCTTCGATGGATCTCTTGGATCCGTTTTTCGTTCGTCTGAGTTCATGTGTCTATAGGTTGGATCCTTCTGATTTACGCTTCTTTTCATCGGCAGAAGTTGTTGTTCGGGTGCAATTGTTCTATGAGGCCTTAGCACGAGACTTCACGACTGTTTACTACAACAACGTTTGCCCAGGTCCAACGAGCGAGGGGCAATGATGACGGCGCGTCTTCGACTCGCTCCAGTGCTTGTAGTCGTCGCTAGGTGGCCTACGGTTCTGAATGTATTTTTTACTTCTGGTGTTCTTTGTACTACTTTGACAGTTGATGAATAGATCGAAAGTTTTTCTTAAAAAAAGTACTACCTCCATCATGGTTTATAAGTCCTTTTTATATTTTGTGCCAAATTTTGACTAAAGATTTAACTAGCACAATATTAATGCAAGGCACCAAACATTATATCGCTGGATTCGTATTTGAACATAGTTTTCAATTATATTCTTTTTTATGACATGTATTAACATTTTGTTAGTTAAATTTAATATTAAAATTTGGCACGAAATACAAAGGAGACTAATAAACCAGAACAGTGTGTATATATATATATATATATATATATATATAT